>NC_092310.1:53822500-55072500 GCF_036785885.1 Coffea arabica | reverse complement strand
TCTGGATATATTTAAGGGTTTTTTCTGGATATATTGATTTTGTTGGGAATGTAAATATTTGTAAAGGGAGAAAATTCTTGTGAACATATTTATTTCATAGAGAAAGGCAAAATTTGCGGGGCTATATAAATTTCGTAGAAAAGGGGTTTGGACAAAAGCGGTACATGGAAAAAGGAACGCAACTAATATATGCAGGATTATAGTATAGAAACTGTTAATATCAGACAAGTGAGTGGATGCATTTAATGTAGATTAGATAGTGAGATACAGTTGATGTGAAAAGAATAAAGCAAAATAGTACCAATCCAGTTGGATGAATAGCACGTGGCTATAAAGCAGCGTGAATATCAAAGAAACACGTAGGCACATTAAATGTTGATTAGACAATGGAAGAGCTGAGTAATTTAAAACCTGGAATAATAGTACCAATCCAGTTGGATGAATAACACGTGGCTATAAAGCAGGCTCAATATCAAAGAAACGTGTGGGTACATTAAATGTCAATTAGACAATGGAAGAGCTGAGTAATTTAAAACCTGGAATATAGAAGGAAACAATCTTTTATTTTTTGAACAAAATATCCAATTAAATATCATTTTTTTAAAAAAATAAATGCAATGTTCCAAAGAAATATCATGAAAGCAAGATTTTTGAAAGACACCAGAAATGGTTTACATTTTTGAAAATAAGCACGTCACTAACCATGACTTTTATGGATAACCATTTTTGGGGACAAAAATGCCTGTATTCATATCCATTTACAGATGAACATGTAATTTATTATGATTGCGTATCTGTTATATCTATTTTATGTCACCCAATGTTAAAACTTGAAAGGTCCATAGTAATAATTCAATATAACCCATAACTTCATGTAACTTAAAAGAAACAGATATTGTAAAGCGGCATAATTGAAAGATAATTGAAAGCGGCATAATTGGAGCAAATTTTTCTGGATATATTTAAGGGTTTTTTCTGGATATATTGATTTTGTTGGGAATGTAAATATTTGTAAAGGGAGCAAATTCTTGTGAACATATTTATTTCATAGAGAAAGGCAAAATTTGCGGGGCTATTTAAATTTCGTAGAAAAGGGATTTGGACAAAAGCGGTACATGGAAAAAGGAACGCAACTAATATATGCAGGATTATAGTATAGAAACTGTTAATATCAGACAAGTGAGTGGATGCATTAAATGTAGATTAGATAGTGAGATACAGTTGATGTGAAAAGAATAAAGCAAACTAGTACCAATCCAGTTGGATGAATAGCACGTGGCTATAAAGCAGCGTGAATATCAAAGAAACACGTAGGCACATTAAATGTTGATTAGACAATGGAAGAGCTGAGTAATTTAAAACCTGGAATAATAGTACCAATCCAGTTGGATGAATAACACGTGGCTATAAAGCAGGCTCAATATCAAAGAAACGTGTGGGTACATTAAATGTCAATTAGACAATGGAAGAGCTGAGTAATTTAAAACCTGGAATATAGAAGGAAACAATCTTTTACTTTTTGAACAAAATATCCAATTAAATATCATTTTTTTAAAAAAATAAATGCAATGTTCCAAAGAAATATCATGAAAGCAAGATTTTTGAAAGACACCATAAATGGTTTACATTTTTGAAAATAAGCACGTCACTAGGCATGGCCACGGTTGCAGAACCAACGGTTGCAGAACCAACGGTTCTGGTTCCAGAACCGCCGGTTCTGGTTCTTCAACGAGGTAGAACCAGAACCGCACCATATAAGATGGTTCTGGTTCTGGTTCCAGAACCGGCGGTTCTGGTTCCAGAACCGCCATCTTCAAAGAGGTAGAACCAGAACCGCATAGTTCTGATTTCGATTCCTTATGGTTCCGGTTCCGGTTCCGTATGGTTGTTTCTTTCTTCCGTTGAGAGCCCGAGGACCTCTGTGCAAGTCAGGAGCCCCCGAGAGCAAAAATTGAAGAAGCTCCCTTTTTTCTCTTCGAATACAAGCTTTTTCTTCCGAGCCCTTTTTTGCAAATTTTTCCTCTTGGATCCGTTGAGAGCTTGGTCAAAAGGTTGTGGTGGATCATGATGATCATCATGATGTCTCTACTTTTATTATTTTTTATATTAATTATTTTTAATTTTTTTAACGGTTCTGGAACCGGCGGTTCTGGTTCTATTTTTTAGAGAACCAGAACCGGAACCTTTATCCAAGGTTCTACTACGGTTCTGGTTCCACGGTTCTGGTTCCGGTTCTGGTCCGGTTCCAAACGGTCCGGTTCCCGGTTCCAAATGGAACCATGGCCATGCCTACACGTCACTAACCATGACTTTTATGGATAACCATTTTTGGGGACAAAAATGCTTGTATTCATATCCATTTACAGATGAACATGTAATTTATTATGATTGCGTATCTGTTATATCTATTTTATGTCACCCAATGTTAAAACTTGAAAGGTCCATAGTAATAATTCAATATAACCCATAACTTCATGTAACTTAAAAGAAACAGATATTGTAAAGCGGCATAATTGAAAGATAATTGAAAGCGGCATAATTGGAGCAAATTTTTCTGGATATATTTAAGGGTTTTTTCTGGATATATTGATTTTGTTGGGAATGTAAATATTTGTAAAGGGAGAAAATTCTTGTGAACATATTTATTTCATAGAGAAAGGCAAAATTTGCGGGGCTATATAAATTTCGTAGAAAAGGGGTTTGGACAAAAGCGGTACATGGAAAAAGGAACGCAACTAATATATGCAGGATTATAGTATAGAAACTGTTAATATCAGACAAGTGAGTGGATGCATTTAATGTAGATTAGATAGTGAGATACAGTTGATGTGAAAAGAATAAAGCAAAATAGTACCAATCCAGTTGGATGAATAGCACGTGGCTATAAAGCAGCGTGAATATCAAAGAAACACGTAGGCACATTAAATGTTGATTAGACAATGGAAGAGCTGAGTAATTTAAAACCTGGAATAATAGTACCAATCCAGTTGGATGAATAACACGTGGCTATAAAGCAGGCTCAATATCAAAGAAACGTGTGGGTACATTAAATGTCAATTAGACAATGGAAGAGCTGAGTAATTTAAAACCTGGAATATAGAAGGAAACAATCTTTTATTTTTTGAACAAAATATCCAATTAAATATCATTTTTTTAAAAAAATAAATGCAATGTTCCAAAGAAATATCATGAAAGCAAGATTTTTGAAAGACACCAGAAATGGTTTACATTTTTGAAAATAAGCACGTCACTAACCATGACTTTTATGGATAACCATTTTTGGGGACAAAAATGCCTGTATTCATATCCATTTACAGATGAACATGTAATTTATTATGATTGCGTATCTGTTATATCTATTTTATGTCACCCAATGTTAAAACTTGAAAGGTCCATAGTAATAATTCAATATAACCCATAACTTCATGTAACTTAAAAGAAACAGATATTGTAAAGCGGCATAATTGAAAGATAATTGAAAGCGGCATAATTGGAGCAAATTTTTCTGGATATATTTAAGGGTTTTTTCTGGATATATTGATTTTGTTGGGAATGTAAATATTTGTTAAGGGAGCAAATTCTTGTGAACATATTTATTTCATAGAGAAAGGCAAAATTTGCGGGGCTATATAAATTTCGTAGAAAAGGGATTTGGACAAAAGCGGTACATGGAAAAAGGAACGCAACTAATATATGCAGGATCCAGGCTAAAATCCGAAATAAAGACAGGAGCAAAGGAAAGCAATCAAGTGCAGAGACAGGGAAAAGACAGAAAAGGCCAAAATCAGCAAGACAATTGCAATGGAACCGAGAGACAAGGGCATAATCGGAATAAAAAGAGCGTAATTCAAGAAAATCAGAGCAGCAGCGCGGCGAACAATGACCGGCAGAATCGATGAAAAGACACAAAGGTCCAAAATCAGCACCCCAATTGCATGGAAACCCGGACAATTCACTGTAGATGGGGCTTCCGGGCTTTATGTAGTTTAAGATAAGATAAGATACACAAGCTTGTCAATTGGCTAAGTTCTATTCCAAGAAAGCGGTACCGGGGAATGGGGGTGTGGGTAACGGATTTCACGAGCAAAAAATTTGGCCACTGGCTCGCGTGTGTGGGAGGAGAACTCGGGAAGGAAATTTCGCGTAGCCTTGGCAAATCTGACCAGCGTTCAAAGTGACGTTTATGGTACTTGTTGTCCCGACTGTGGACTTGAAAATTCTAGGAAGCTTCTCAAGAATTTAAAGCACGAAGAAATACTACTGCTGCTAGTTCTGCTCTGCATGTCTTTATTTTGATGGTTGGTTTACTTTCATTATGTCCATGATTACGGGCTTTGATTGAGTTATTTGTTTGATCTTTCCACTCTCAGGAGTATTATTTGGTTTAATCAGGGAAAAGAAAAGAGTCGAGAAAGAAGTAATTGCCTAATTGCAGATTTATAGCTAAGCTAGTGAAACTTGCTCGCTAGTATTGTTGCTTTGGATACCCCTTTTTATGCTTTAGGTGTTACATTTTCTGTCACCTTACATGTCGGTGATGCATTACTCTCATGACCTATATCAGCCGTTAATCGGATATTAAATAACGAAAGAACGTGTTATTTACTTGTATATCTGAAATATACTAATCTAGTACGGTTATAAGTGGCAAACAAATCTATTTAACTAAATTTATTTATATCCGTCTATGAATAGATGAACATGTATATCTTAAGTTTCTACATATGGATGGGTATAAATGGGTTATCCAATAATACTCATTTAATAAATGAGTATTATTGGGTGGCTTATTATCGGATAATTTACCAAATCTAATTAACCCAATATTTAGAATTATCTTTCCCAAGTCTTATCTTTTCCCCAACTCATTTAGAAGAAATTTGAGGCCTGCGTCTAATTATTGAACTCATTGTTGGAAACTTTCATGCATTAATATTGTTGAAACCTTGTATACAGTGGAATGTTTTATTTTTTAGCCTTAACAAACATTTGATGCATTTTTCACGCAGATACATTTTTTTTTGCAGATTCTTCATTTTGTCATAATGTTAACTATTTCTGCTTCATTATTATTATTATTAGCATTATTATTTGTTGGTTTTATTTTATCATTTTATTTTCTTGTAGTTTGTTAACTTGCTTATTTTTCTTCATTACCAATTCATGGCAAGTTTTAGCCTCCTTTCCTACCTTTCCAAAATAAAATTTTAAATTTACACACGAAAAAATGCAAGGGGTTCAAAGTTTTTGGATTAAAATTTTATATTAACTTTCATAGTACTTAGTTCAAAATTTTATATTCTTATTGTTCAATTAGTAAATAGCATGTAATTTTCTGACATAGAGCATGGAGGGGAAAAAATTGGTAATTAGATTTATTGAGCATTATAAGTAAATATTTAAAACTAATAATGGGTGCAAAGGGTAGTATAAATTGATAATTTAGTTTGCAAACATAAATTTAAATGAATTTACAAAAAGTTAAAATAAATGGGTAATTGGGTTACCCAACTCATTTTTTTTATTTATCCATTTATACCCATCTAATTAAATAGGTACAAATGAGTTGATTCACTTAAACCCGTTATTCATTTTAACCTGTCCAAATTTTGACGCCTTTAAGTACGGTATATACCACAAAATTTTTTTTACGGTATCCAAAAATTAGATAAGTCATCCAATGAAACTCACATATCTACTGAATCATTTAGCACATGGCAGATTTAGTTACAGGTCTCTAGCGGCATCCAGGTTAACAGGCATCAGCTGCTTCCCTTGAAATGGAAGCAATTAATGCTGGTGGTCTGCAGTGATCGAGAGGAGCTTGCATACACATTGCAATGCTTATTTCTGCCCAGCATGATTCCAAGTGGATACCTTTGAACTAATCCTGATTTACAGGACTAATACTTCAATATGTGACGGATTTGGAGTAGTTTGGGTCATTCTGACAAGTTTTACAAGAGGAAGTGTCGAAAATAGAAGTTGGAGCTATAAATAGAAAATTTCTGAGAGTATTTATTAGATGCACTGAAGTCAATTCCCTTCTGTAAGATCATGACTTTTAATGTTTTTACTTTTAATTTTGACAAACAGTTGGCTGCTCAAGTTTTGGCCTGCGCAAGCGATAATTCAAAACTTTGAATTGCCAAATTTCGCTATATGTTTGATTAGCAACTTAACTTTTGTGGCAATTCACATTGATATCTGCACAATGCAAGATCCATACTGTAGTAGCTAAGTAGAGTTTCAAAGACAGAAATGGTTGGACTTGGATCAGAGGGAAGGATCGAGAACGAAAACAGACAGGAATAAAAGGAAACTGTTGGCTTCTGGTGACAATTCTAACCACTGATTAGACCAGTTTACCGGCAGCAATATACGCATCAAAGTGGCAACATCGCATTGCGCGAGAAACCCTGAAGAGTCGCAGTCATTATATTATATGATCCTTCTGCTATTCTTGTAGTAATTTGTAGTGTGGGTGGGATATTCTTCAAGCAATTGTCCAATACTCGACTAATTAGTTTTTCTCCACAAGATAAACAACGGCGCTGATTTCCGACTAACCTTTGAGCAGCAGTAGTCTAAACTAGACTAATTACTGCCTCAACATCTCAGCCCATTGATCCGTGCGAGAAAAACTGTGCTATTATAGGTTTACGCAACGTAAATCCCATTCGACTACGTGGAAACCATGCAAAAGATAGAAAGAAACCAATATTGCGGGGAGGTTCCAGGAAACTTCCTCCATCAGCCTCCTAATCTTGTCCTTTCTCATAAACATTAATAAAAGTAACCGAATACTCGTAACCAGAGGCAAACGATACTTGGCTTCTTTTGCCTACCGAAACCGATCGAGTGATGATGCCAGTACTAGCACTGCTCTGGTACAAAACGTAAAACAAGCTAGGAGTTAAATCTATTTAAGAAACGATGGCTTCAATGCAGGAACAGAACTGGGATTTGGAGAGTGGAGACTGTATACAGAAAGAGACTAGCAGCAGCAGCCAGACGCCATCCAGCAGCATTTTATCATCTTCTTTTCTGCGGAGAAGACCGAATCAAGAAAGGCCTCCCGTAGGGATGTTTAAACAATTCTTGAATAATCTGCGATTGGTTTTTCTTGGAACCAAACTCTGTGTCCTCATTCCAGCCATCCCTTTGGCCATTCTCGGTCAGTGTTATGGTTTCATGACAAGAGTAAGTTGGGACATGTGTAATTATTCTGGTCATCTCCCCATTTTTATGCCATTCCCCCCCCCCCACCCCCCCTTCCAGTGTCTTTCAATTTCAATTTATGTACAGATAGATATATTCATGCATGAAATCTGTTTTAAAAACGGTATAGCAAGAAAAATTGCAATGGCACACCAAGAACAGATCTTTTAAACCATAGAACATAGCCATTGAACACGGTAACAATCACGATTTATCGTTTCTTGTCGCGCGATTTATCCTTATTCTTTTCCAGTCCTTTTTTATTGAATTATTCCCCCTCACATTGTGCGAGTAAAATGTTAATGCTTCTCGATGTCCTTTTGGGCATTAATTTGTTTAATTGCCTTTCTTGACAAATAATTAGCAGCAGTGGATATTTGCGTTGAGCCTGCTAGGCCTCGCCCCACTTGCGGAACGTATGAGCTTCCTAACTGAGTAAGTTCGGTTTCCTTCGGTGCACTACGTCATTTGGTACTAAACTGCTGGCCTTTTTTTCGACTTGAGCTGACAATTATTTCCTTTTGTTTTCGGCTGGCTAAACCAATGACATAATCAATTCCAAAGGCAAATAGCATACTTTACCGGTCCAACAGGTATATATGTTACGATATCCACTGCCGATTTATCACAAAGATAATATATAGTAGTGGCAATTCACTATTTATTTTTATCACAGAGACTAATGAACAAAAATTATATAATTAAAGTAATAGTAAGAGTACGTTGTGATTGATAAAAATGGGAGTGCAAATAATAATATATTTTTTCGCAATTATATTACCTCGTACGTTTATTCATTTTTCTTCTCAAAAAAATAGATGAGATCATTGCAGGCCTTAATTTGACATGTGTACGTAAATGTTTGCATGCATGCAGTGGGAGGCCTGCTGAACGCAACATGTGGCAACGCAACAGAGCTTATACTTGCCTTGTTTGCTCTTCGCGAAAGGAAGATACTTGTTTTGAAATACTCTCTTCTGGGTTCCGTCCTTTCAAACCTTCTTCTCGTACTGGGGTCCTCTCTTTTCCTTGGAGGCTTGGCCAATCTTAAGATGGAACAAACATTTGACAGGGTACGTATAAGATGAGATATAACAACTGTTGCCGAAGAAAACTAGATAATTACTAGGCTACACCTGCAGGTACCATGAAAATTGTTGCACCCGTAATCCCTTACAATAATAGTATGGAATAGATAATATAGGGAGGGAAAAAAATTAAGTGGGTTTTCTTGCCTGTTATCCCCATAATTAGTCCATAGTATCAGATTCTTCTCTAGTTTTAGTTGTAATTAATTTTAATTTTGGATAAACGCAGAAGCAGGCTGATGTAAACTCACTTCTTTTGTTGCTGGGACTGCTTTGCCATGTGCTTCCGCTGATTTTTGGGAACTCTGTAGAACCACAACTACTTGATGATATGGACCAAAACTCGGTCGTTTGGCTGTCGAGAACCAGCGGCATTTTAATGCTTGTGGCCTATGGGGCTTACCTCTTCTTCCAATTGAGAACCCACAGGCAGTTCTTTGAAGCTGAAGGGGTAATTGTTACGATATCCGCATAAATTCTTGTCTGGGAATATCAAATTAAGTTCGATAAGGGTTGGAAAGGTCCCAAAAAGAAGTCATTTCTAAGTAAATGGCTATTGAAACTTCTCACCAAAAAAAGTAAATAAGTAAAGAAAACCGTCGAAAAAGGGATCACTACCCTTTATCACAATTTGTCAGTTCCCAGAAACTAATCTGTATTTTGCCGGGTTGAATTGATGATACTATTCCTGTTACATTTGTAGGAAGATGAAGATGAATTGTCCGAAAATGAAGCAGTGATAGGCTTTTGGAGCGCCTTCATTTGGTTAGTCGCGATGACAATAATTGTGGCTATTCTGTCCGAGTACGTTGTGGGTACAATTGAGGTACATATACATATATAATCCGCATAATTTGCTGCGGAATAAAGCAAACTTTTTTTTTTTTCATGAAAACAAAGAAGTCACTACTATATATTGCTTCTCTCGATCAGGCTGCATCAGATTCTTGGAAAATCTCCGTGAGCTTCATAAGCTTAATTTTGCTTCCAATCGTTGGGAATGCAGCAGAACACGCAGGATCAGTCATATTTGCTTTGAAAAATAAGCTGGTAAATTTTACTAGCTCCTAACACATTGCCTTATAACTATTCAGCAGCTAATGTAGCATCCTCATGCACATTTGGGATGCATGCGCAGGATATAACTTTGGGAGTCGCCTTGGGATCTGCAACTCAAATTTCGATGTTCGTGGTAAGGAACAGAAAATCACAAGTGATATGAAAAATATTATTTGCACTCCCGCTATCATTTTATTATATAGTTTACATTTATTGAATTATATGATAAAATAAATGGTGAAAGTGCAACTAATAAAAAATAAAATATTTCCTTGGGTAGATAAACGCTTCCCTACTTGATCATTGCATGGGTTTTTTTCGGCCAGAGAAATTAGCTGGTTTAATTGAATTGTTAATTTTATGAACTTGAAGTCCTGGCACAACTCCGCCCTGCAGGTTCCAGTCAGCGTTATAGTGGCATGGACAATGGGAATCCCAATGGATCTGGATTTCGGCCTTCTTGAGACTTCTTGTCTCGGTTTTTCAATCATACTCACAGCTTTCACCTTGCAGGTAATCCAATCGAATCGGTCCATGTACATTTAGTTCTTATATATGTTCATTCTACAAATTGTGATGCACATAAATGTTGTCATCTGTGTAGGATGGAAATTCGCATTATATAAAAGGAGTGGTTCTTTGTCTGTCCTACGCTGTAATTGCTGCTTGCTTCTTCTTTCACAAAATGCCAGCCAGTGAGTCCCTCTACCAAAGATGAAAGTAGGATGCTTTTCTAGTGACTATTACTAGCTAGTTGTCTTTTACCTATGTATAATCCAACTTCTTTTTTTTTTTTCCCCCCTTTGTCATTGCTAGATCCAACCAAAGCCGGTATGTGAGAGAAATCAATTGGTATCTCGGTTGCATAAGCCGGTTTCGCCCTACCAAAGGGAGCTTAATTTGTTGTTAATATGAAAACTTTGGATTGTAATTTTTTTTAATTGACAAAAAAAATTCAGTTTAAGGATTAATGTGGCGAGAAAAAAAAAAAACCAAAAGACTCATCAGCTCAAAGAACATGGGATATAGGAGGCATCGATCGGTGGCGCGCAGACGAAGAATACAACAATTTCTGTAATAAGACCTGGGGAAGTAAGAACTTTCGACGTGTCAGGAACAAATTAAATTTGATAATATTGTACTCGAGGCAGCCCAAGGCATCTTTTCTGGGTATTGCCTCTATGAGCTGGTCACATTGTACTTTAACATTGACGAAGAACTGCTTTTCCATCCACCATAACGGAGCATGTATCTGTCTGCTTGTGACTTGATCCCTCGTAGATAAAACTGGACCTAGCCGTCAAACAAACCTATTTAACTACATTTACTCGTATCTGTCCATAAATAGATGGATATGAGTTTCTTAAATTATTGCATATGGATATAACTGGATTATCTAGAATAACCCAACAAACCCAATTAACCTCCTCTCTTCCCCCATCTTTTTGTTTTTCAAAAATTTCATTTTGTCATGATTAGACCTGACAATTTTGCTCAAAATCCAATAACCCACCCAATCCACCCACTAATTTGAGAGATCGGGTTGGATAAGTTGGGTATTGGGTCAATTTTGGGTTTAATAATAAAAATCCACATATATGTTGAGCGATTTGGATATTTGTATTGGACACCCATTACCATTTATGTTGGACATCCATTACCCAACTTAAGTTAAAAAAAATAAATTAACAAATTAAAATCAAGAAACAAGAAAAGACTAGCGACTATGTAATGAAGCCAAATGTTGGATCAAGCAAAACATCCCCTGGCCAAAGTTGTATTCGGCAGACTTGTCCAAGTCTTATCTATAGTTGCTTCCTATTCCATGGCTTGAACTTTTCTATAATATATACATATTAGCATAGTAGCATTTACAATTTGTGAATTGTTGCAAAGTAATAATTGCAGACATTATATCATATCATATTAGAAATTAGATTTTTTTTTTTTTTGTTTACATTCTTTTCAGGCGTACTGCTTTAGTCATCATGGTGACATCCTAACATGCATCCTAGACTATATTGAAGCCAGATATGATCAACTAAAAATCCCTGCAAATTGTTGTTGTATCCAACTTGGACCAAAAATTGTTGTTTTGGTCTCTTAGTTTGGACCAAAGCTATACCCAATTTGAAAATTCTTACTTGTATAAAAAATAATGAGTTCATCCAAGCAATAGTGTGTATTTTAGTGCATTTATATGTGTAAAAATAAGGTATTTCAAAAGAACTTAAGAAGTGGGTGTGTATTTGTATTTGTGAGTGTTTTAGTGTATGAAAATATGTCTATTTATGTAAAAATATGTTTATGTGTGCGAATTTTTTTTTTATAAAAATGTATTTGTGAGAGTTTATGTTTCAAAATCTATTAATTAATATATTAGATCATATTTGGGTCATGGGATTGAAATAATCCAATATGATCCAACCCAAAATTAACCCAATCTAAAGTTGGGCGGGTTGGGTGTAACCCATTTAAATGAAAATCCAATATAACACCGCCTAACCCGTCCAATTGCCAAGTATAGCCATGATGTTAAATACTTTTGTTTCATTATTATTATTATTTGTTAGTTTTATCTTATCATTTTATTTTATCTTAGTTTGTTAACTTACTCATTTTTCAGCATTACCAATTTATGACAAGTTTTAGTCTCTTTTCTTACTTTTCCAAAATAAAATTTTAAATTTATACACGAAAAAATGCTAGAGATTCAAAATTTTTGGATTAAATTTTTATGTTAACTTTTATAGTACTTAGTCCAAATTTTTATATTCTTATTGTTTAATTATTAAATAGTATGTAATTTTGCGACATAGAGTACAGATGGAAAAAAAATTTGATAAATAGGTTTATTGAACATTATAAGTAAATATTTAAAACTAATAATGGGTGCAAAGGATGGTATAAATTGATAACTTAGTTTGTAATAATGAATTTACAAAAAAGTTAAAATAATGGGTTATAAATGGGTAATTGGGTTATCCAGTTCTTTTTTTGACTTACCCATTTATACTCATCTAATTAAATGGGTATAAATAGATTGACTCAATTATATCCATTATCCAACTCAAACCTGCTCAAATCACCCATTTTGACACCTCTACTTGCAACTAGGACAAGTGGACTGTGAGTTTAGATCGGACATTAATTAGATCAATGGTTCAGATCAATTTGCCATGTCGTATCCATGAAATTTTGTGATGCCTAGGCCATGAATTCCAAATTATAACTGGCTGAACGCTTGTTGCAAAAGGTGTCAAATGATTAAAAAAAGAAAAAGGGCTTGAAGTTCCTTGAGATGTGATTCGTGGAGAAAGGGCTTTGTACGCTGAGCATGGAAGCATTTTCCGTGACAGACAAGTAAAACATTATAGAGTATGTGATTGTTTTTACGTATGGTTGCAAATACTCAAGATTCGCATATGGTTTTCCTCATTCCTCAATTACAATTGTAATGAGAAAGAATTTGGTGATAGTTTTTATTGGCAAGGATTAAAAACATAAGACCATGTAAACAGATGAGAAAAATATAATTTTGGTATCCAAACTTTGATAGATGAACAGTTTTAATTCTCAAACTTTGGACAAAAATAAATTTGGTACCCAAACTTTTAACTTTTGAATACATTTAGTACTTTTGACGGTTTTTTCCCAAATAACTGCTCGAAAAAGTCACGTGATAGTCACATGTCTAATAACTATTAATAAAAAATTGCCATAAAATGTAAAATATCTTTTTGATAAAATTATTAGTTCTTAAATTCAGTACTTAGTATCAGAAAGATATTTTTCTTGATAAAATTATTAGTCCTGAAATTTAGTATTTAATGTCCAAAGGAAATTTTACATGACACTTAGTGCCAGAAGAATATTTTACATATTTTGGCATTTTTTTATATAATAGTTGTCAGACATATGATTATCACGTAACTTTTTTGGATAATAATTTGGAAAAAATCCAATAAGGGTACTAAATGTGTTCAATAGTTAAAAAAATTGGGTATTAGATTTGTTTTTGCCCAAAATTTAGGGATTAAAATCACTCATGTGTCAAAATTTGGGTATCAAAACTATAAACGGATTTGGTCCATCTGCGAGCATAGGCCCATGGTCCAATTTAAGTAACTGAATGTTGGAAGTTCTTTCAGTACCGAACGGGCAATATACACATGCAATAAAATCTTCATTCGTTGTACGGATTCTTCCAAAATGTGCAATCATTTTTCGTCTGCTATACACCTGATCATCTACCAATAGACCGAGATCTTGCTAGTCTGGTATCAAAATCAATCTTTTGAAAAAAATTAAATTTTGCACCCAATTTGGGATTACTCCTTTTCTTTTTCTTTCCAATATTCCCTCTGCTGTGGGTTTTATCATGTCTAGCCCTTGTTGGTTGAACAATCATGTTTAGAAGTCGAACAAAAAGACGTAAAAAGATTTTCAGCTGGTAAGATCCATGACCACAACGCAAAGCAATGTGACAAACTGCATGGTTAATTATGTGGGTACGTCAACCTGGAGAAGCAATAGGGCAACGCAGGATATTCGGATTATCATGATCCCCAGTGGTGGGCGCGGGGTCGGGTACCCGCCCCATTCACCATTTGGCTGACCCGACCCGCACCTTGCGAATCAGTCATTTTTTAATTCTTATCCGCCTCGCATATCAGCGGGTATTCTATAATCGGGTTGTGACGCCCCGAAAGATACGTGTGAGAACCCGAAACATTTTATATATTTTCGAGACAGTATTTTGTTTCCTTGTCTATAATTTTATGCCTTTCTTCAATATATTAATTTCCTATACATTTATTGCAAGGGAATATAGTTTTCCAACCATTTTTCTAGTACAAGTTAGTCCAAATTAATTTTGAAGTGCGTTTTGAACGTGGGACCCGCTAGTGCGGTAAATGCAATATATTTTTGATAACTTGTTGGAGTTTTGTATTAAGTGATATTATTTTGCAAGATGTTAAGAGATAATTAGATGTTACTTATATGGATTATCATTGGAGAGACAAAAGATAAGTTTTAAACCAAAAGGTGACAAGTGTCACCATCCAATTCACCCTTGGACTTTTGACCAAAATATTTATATCTTCTTAAAGCTAATTTTGACCAAATATTTCTTCATTTTAGCTCCTTGGCTGACTCTCTCTCTCTACAAGAAAAGGAAAGAAAGCTCTCAACTTGTTTCTTCAATTTCTTGCTTGGATCTAGCAAATCAACCGTTTAAACTTCCAATTTCTCCATAAAAACCCTTAGTTTAGTGGTTATGAGGTTGGTTGTGAAGTGGTTTGGAAGAAAGTGGTGCTAAGTTGCTTCCTTTCTTGAGGTTTCAAGGTGAGTAGCTAATGGATTCCTTCTTTCGTCTTGATGATGTCAAATTAATGGTTTGTATTGGTTAAAGATGTGATTTTATGGAAGATTGGCACATGAATGCATGAATTTCCAGATTAGGGTTTCCCGATTTTCGCCGGATGATTTTTCGGTACGGAGCAAGGATCAAATTTGGTGATTAAAAGTGACTTTTAAGTGAGAAATAATATGTGATTAGGAGCAATGATATAAGGTTAGTGAATAGGAAGTAAAAACCCTAGTACGGGTGTTTTAAAGAAAAACGGTGTGAACCGACGTGTACCGCACACTACCGATTGAACACACCACTGGACCACCACTTTCTTACCACATGAACTCATTGATATTTGAGCAAAATATCCCTTCATTTCCAGCTGCCTTTGACCGAAATTTGTGGCAAAAAATGTAAGGGAGAGAGAGAAAAATTTGCATGGCTTTGGTGGCGCCAAGTGTCACCACCTCATGGCTCCTTAATTAATTTTTTTTCTTGCCTTTTTATCCTTCACTTCAGCCATCTTTCTTCTTCATTTTTTCTGGTCTTGGCCAAGCAAGAGAGAGAGAAAGGGAGAGCAAGAGAAAACAAATTCCTTCTTGATTTACACCAACCAAGTACTAAAATCGAATTCTAAACCGATTGATTGTAAGTTTGGAAGCTTGGGAAGCTAAGGGAACCAAAAACTTCAAGAAATAGTGGAGGATCACTCTTGCAAGCCTTCTTTTTGAGGTATAAAATCTGATCTATGACTTTGATCCTTTTATTCTTGTTTAAGATGTTAAATAGTCCATGTTTTGGGTTTGATTACAAGTGATGCAAGTTGTTGTGGTGATTTTTGGATGAAATATGTAAGTTAGAGTTTGATTAATTTCTGCCTAAACTTGTTGTATAGTTAGTATATGTTGTATATAAGGTTATATAGGGGGTTTTAGTAGCAAGTGTAGTAAGAAATTAAGAAAACTATCATTGAAACCAAAAGATTTCAGATTTCTGGAAATTTTCATCCTATTCTACCCGTTTTTATTGCCCTATGTTAGAGGCCGAATTGGCCTTAGTACAAAACATGAAAGTTGTATAGAATGATGTTTTCTAGTTGCCTGTAAATTTTCATCCCAATCCAAGCTCGGTAGCCTGAGATAAGATGGAAATACCCAGACTGGTCTAGGTAGGAGTTCAGCGAACAGGGTTGTCTTTTCACCCAATCTGATCGTGACTTTTCATCATGATCCTTACCGAATTAGATTTTGGCCAAAACATGAAAGTTGTATCCAAGGGTATAAACTAGTTGTCTACAAAATTTCAGCTTGATCTGACCACTGTAGCATGTGAAATGACCGAAATACCATTGACTGTCCATGAAACCTGTTTCGCGCCCAGAATTCTGTTTTCGTGTAGTTTTTCATTTTTGATCATGAAAATGCATGAATTGTCCTTGGAGGTCTTCATAAGAAATGTAGGGTTGTGTTTTAGTTTCGAAACACCATAAGATACACTTCAGTCGGACTTCGGTAGCCTGAGTTATTGCTGTTTAACAATTGTGCAGTTAGCCAACCTGTTTGTGAGATTCTGGTTTCGTATATTTCAATTTTGACTTAGATACATTGCAAACTGGACTATGTGACCTTCTGGAATATTGTAGCTCTATCTCTTAGCTTCGAAACGGTGTATCTTACACCTCCATCCGATCATCGTAGTGCCAATGGTGCCAAAACCGCTAAATGACATTAAATCTGTTTTCGGGTTTAGGGCTTGGATTCGGACAAGATAATGGTATATGACGGATGGGTTCTGAGTCGTGGAGGTGAGTGACCCTAAACTGTTACCAAAGTTACTTATGAACCGTTTCTTGCACTATTTACTTGATTGCATATCATGAGTGCTTGCATGTGGCCTATGACATCGTTTGGCTTAAATGAGTACTTGGAATTTGTGTGATGAACACCAACGTCTCCACCTCTATGTACTGTTCATCTGGAGCAAATGGCTCCCCCTCTGACTGTTTACTGTTAAATGTTTGTTTGGAGCGTTGGGTGTTTAAGTACAATAATTTCACTGGCTCACGAGAGCAATAAATGTACATTTGATCTTAGAATCATGACATCACTGAAATGAACGACTGTGAAACTGATTTGCTTACCGATTTTATTGGTTACTCGCTGAGCTTTTAGCTCACCCCCAAAACTACTTTTATTCCCTTCCACAGGGCTCGAGACGAAGGAAGTGCTTGTAGCACGTATTTATGTGACCGGATGGATTATCTCATGTATGGTTTGAGTTTTGGATTTCATCTTGTGTAATAGTGGTTATTAGGGATTGTATGAACGTTTGGACTTGAGTGGGTTTGTGATATGCAACTCTTGGAGAATTTGATGTATATTTGATTTTTATATTATAAATTAATTGAGGACTGTAGTGAAAAACTGAGTCCCGGCGAGAGCTGGACAGACTGTCCGCCGAACCCTGGGGTACGCCTTAGGGGGAGGTGGGGCCGTCACACGGGTACCCGCTGAGATAGGGTCGGGTCAACGGGTACCCGTCTCTTCCCATTTATCATTTAATTAAAAAATGATTTATATCAATTTAATTTTATATTTTACACATTCATTTAAGATTTAACAAATGTTTTTTTCTAAAAAAAAGTTTCTCACCAAGAAACAAGCATGTGAAGAAAATATAAGATAAAGGAAAAAAATTAAAAGAATTCAAAATCAATAAAAGTTTGAAATAAGTACCACAATTTTTAATATATATGTTCCACTTTAATTAAACTTTTTTCTATAAAATATAAGATCATGACATCTACAAATGAATCTTATAAATAAATTATAGTTTCTTATATTTGTAATGCAATTTGTTCAATAAAATTACTTATTTAGTTCTTATTATTTTATAGTGTGTGTATAAAAATAAAAATAAAGTAAAAAAAAAAATATATATATATATATATATATGCGGGGCGGATCGGGTACCCGCGGATTTTTAATTATGTGACCCTAACCCGCCCCGCATCTTAGCGGGTGCCCGACCCTCTTTTGACCCGATCAAATAATAAAAATCGAATATTCTAATTTTCGGATCGAATCGGATATAACGGGTTTTCGGGTTAGCGGATAATTTTGCCCACCCCTAATGATCCCATGACTAACTTGTAAGAAAGTGGGCATATCGCCTAGCTACTTCTATTAGCTAGAGGACACATTGTTAGAATAATTCTAGTCTAATAGAAGCGCAGGCATGATGATTAATTGTGGTCTTCACTTGAGAAATGTTAAAGAAACTCAATTGGCTAGTCCTAGAAGTATGTTAAAGAAGCTAAAGATCCTCATTAATTAGTTTAGATCATCTCATATATAGCTGACCATATATATCCAATTCCTTCGTTCAACCAGGGGAAAAAAATTGGAATTTGGAAGTCGGTACTTAAATTAAAATCCTCCAACCTTTGAACTTAAGAAAAATTAACTCGAGTTTTTATGGTTATGGTGACCTAAATCAACAAGCACTGACTGGATGGCATCAACAACTAACGTACGTGTTTACATGTGCGGGTGCATGATATGGCAATTCGCTTGATTCAGGTGAAGATTATTTAACTCATGCTTTCAAACAATTATGGTGCATCACAAAATATGGCGTCTAAATTGTTGTGCCACCAACACATCCACTGCCACATAAGTAGACTAACAAAGCCAATCGGCCTACTTTTCCCATGTATTATTAAACAAAGCCAATTCTACTAGTTATGTGATGCTATATATGGATTGCAAGTTAAACAAATCTATTGTCAACATTATTGTCAGTCTGTCCCTATCTTGATGCCCTGTGTTTAGCTTCTTTTTTTTTTTTTTTTTAAAAGAAGAGGATCTTTAGCTTTAATAATGGTTGTAACTGTAATGCCAACAAGGTAACGGCTGGTGTCACCATCTGCCTCCCCAAGAGCCATTCAACAAGGCTTTCTCGCCGCAATGACAGCTTGTCCTTTACTTAATTCATTTCTGAAGCGACTAGTATTCAAGAACATTAACCCCCAGCTTAGCCAGCTGATGGGCAAATGAGTGACTAAATTATTATGCATGTACACGTAAGGGGCGGGGTTGAAACTTGAAATCTGTCTAGAATGAAACCCTTCCTGCAAGTAAGGAGCGATTAACGAGGGATTTGAATTAGGTGCAGAAGCCTCTTAAGTGGTGGTTAAGGGTAAGGAACCAGCATTAATGCCAGATACCCTATATATAATGTGGATGAGATCATTATAGAGTGTACTAGTGTGTCGTGAAGAAAAAGGCCATCCCAGTTACATGAAGCATGGCTATCAATGACTCCAACAACAAAATAGTAGGCGTCCCTGTTAAATGTGTAGCGGTTATCTTCGGAGTCACGGGGCTTGTGGGGAAAGAGCTTGCGAGGAGGCTTCTTTCTTCATCCAGCAAGCGCCAATGGAAGGTATACGGTATAGCTCGAGCACCCCAGATTAAAGAAGCCCTCCAGAATCCAAATTACCATTTCGTTTCATGTGACCTCCTGAACCCTTCAGAAACTCGGCAAAAGCTTTCTCCATTAGATGATGTAACACACATCTTTTGGGTCACCTGGGCAAGCCAATTCCCCATAGATAGCCCCGAGTGTTGCGAGGAAAACGAGGCTATGATGTCCAATGCCTTGAACGCTATCCTCCCAAGAGCCAAGGCATTGAAGCACGTTTCTCTCCAGACGGGGACTAAGCATTACATTTCATTGCAAGAACAGCCTAATGCTAAAGAAGTTAGTTACTTTGACGAGCAATGTCCTAGGGTGGGCACCGGACATAACTTTTACTATGTCCTAGAGGACTTGCTCCAGGAGAGACTTGGAGGAAAGATTCCATGGTCGATTCATCGGCCGGGTTTCATCATGGGGTGTTCTCATAGATCCTTGTACAATTTAGTTGGTAGTTTGTGCGTCTATGGTACCATTTGTAAGAAATTAAATCTCCCATTTTTGTTTGGGGGGACAAGGGAGTGCTGGGAAGAAATGTCCATTGATGCCTCGGATGCTAGGCTCGTGGCTGAACAGCACGTCTGGGCAGCCACCAATGAGGCAGTACAATCCCCTCGTGGCCAAGCATTCAATGCGATCAATGGATCAGGTTTCACGTGGAAGGAGATATGGCCAGCTATAGGTACGAAATTTGGGTTGTCCATGGAATCATTAGCAGGCTCTGATGCCATGTTCGATCAAGATTTCATGTTTTCTTCGGCTATGGCTCAAAAGGGAGGACTTTGGAAAGAGATAGTAACGCAAGAAGGTCTAGTCCAAACGGAGATGGAGGAGTTGGCAAATTGGGGATTCCTGGACGTTTTGTTTCGATTCCCAAGAAAAATGTTAGGAAGCCGACACAAGGTTGATGGACTTGGCTTCACGGTGAGGTTCCAAGCTTTGGATTCAATACTCTACTGGATTGACGTCATGAGGCAAGAGAAGCTAATTCCATGACAAGAAGAAGAGGGCCTTTTTGCTTCTTAATAATAAAGATTGCCAAAATGAATTTTAAGTGAGAGGTGCTTGACCACTAAGTGGCTGTTGTAGAGTACAACAAGTATATGGGAAATTTTTTTTTTTTTTTTTGCGGTGGGTAGAATATTCTGTTGATTTGCTCTATGCTGTTCCTGTCTTTTTTTTTGTAGTGTAAAAAGAATGGACGGGATTAAATCGAACTTGTCAAAAATTATTGTTGATGTCTGCAGGCTCTCTTATTTAATGCCTCCTTGATTTACTGATCTGGTCTCTCACAAAAAAAAAAAAAGTCAACTATGACCAGTTTTTAGCCGTCTCCTCGGGAAAACCTCCAGTTCCTGTTTCAAGTGGAGGAACACCCACAACTATTCTTCGAAGTCCAAACAAATGCCAATTGTAGGCTATTTATAGCCGCGCGCGGAAGCGCTTCTTTTTAGTCAAATGTGAATTTTGCTTTTGTATAATCGAAAGCAGAATTTCTCCATTACATTTGAAAAAAAAAAAGAGACAAGTAACGCAACTTGAGGTAATGGCATATTTGAACGAGTAAAATCTCAGAATGTATCATCCATTGACTTTCTTTACTAGTGAAATGAGAACCAATCGAAGTTCCCTAATTGCTTACGACTGAAGTGTCTCGACAATTTTTATGGCAGCCTTATTCTTCACAGGTACTCTAGAGTAAAAGTCCCAACTTGCCGGTACACAAACAAAACAAAACAAAACGTAAGGCCATATTGTAAATATAATGAAACTAATTAATGTTTAAATTTTCCAAAGTGAGACTTTGAAATTTGCATGTGTAGAGCTCGTTCGGATTGGAGTTTCTGAGAGTTCTTTATATGAAAAGTTACACACAGTGACAATGTAATCTATGTGAGATGAAACATAATTGAGAAATGTGTCAAAAAGATATTTCAAAAATAACAAATTGTTAGTTTTCCTATGATATTGTGGTTCTAGATTGATTCAAGGGGTATGATTTTTTATTAGATCTACATATTGTAAACACTTAAATATTAATTCAACGGATATAATTTTTATTAGGTCTTCATATTGAGTATTGTAAATACGTATTTAAATATCAAAAAAATCAATTATACCTTCTCTCTCTCTTTTATTGGGGTGCCATTAGTTGTCATATGTAACCTCGTTTCTTAAGGGTTGAAATTCAGACAATCTTGCGGGTGAAAATGTGAGCGTATTTGCCTCTGATCTGAATCGTATTGGATGGTGCCTCGTAGCCTTTTTACAGCTTCAAAATTCTCAAGCAGAAGCCAAGAATAAATAGCCTGATACATTCTAACAATCCGAACTGCTTCAACCACTCTTCGCGCCGACGGTTGGACAAAAGATTTTTTTTTTTTTTTTTTTTTAAAAAAGGAAGGTACATAGAGGGTACCTTCATAGTGAATAACTCCGATGCGTTGCGCAATGGTTGATTAACATTTCCACAATTTTGTCATTATTTACAAAAGGTTAAAATATAGTCGCTCTATGGTAAAAATAAATAAATAAATAAAAATTCTTGAACATGATACTTTTTTTTTTTTTTTGATCAATTGAACATGATACTTTTCTCTAGGTTCAACTAATACATCAATGAGCCTCGCGTGAATGGTCCAGCGGCAGCGCCTCTCACCAGTGAATCTTGAGGTCACAAGTTCGAGTCTCCGCTTCGCTGAATTCCTCATCGTACTTAACGTGTTCGGACCGGGTTAGGGCGCCGGGTCCGGGCCGCAGGGGATTAGTCGGGCCCTCGTAAGGATTGACCCGAACACCCCTGTGTCGACAAAAAAAAAAAAAAACTAATACATCAATGAGCATACTAATTATAAAGAATAAAGGGTAAAAGACCAAAAAACTACCTGTGGTTTGACAAATGTTCAATTTAACTCCATTTAATTTGGAAACCCACACTATAACTCCCTGTGATTTTGACTAAATTAAAAATTGGACAGATAGCATCAAATCTAATGGTTGTGTGTAAAATATCAATATTGCCCCTATTATATGTAAGATGTTTTTCATTTAATTTTCAATTTAGTCGAAACTGTAGGGAGTTATAGTGTAATTTTTCAAATTAGAAGAAGTTAAATTGAATATTCGCCAAACCATAGAAAATTCATTTGTATAGGGGTAATATTGACATTTCGTATAGAACCGTTAGATTAAATGCTTTCCATTCAATTTTCAATTTAATCGAAACCATAGAGAGTTATAGTATAGATTTTCAAATCAGAGAGAGTTAAATTGAATATTGAGCAAACCACAAGGAGTTTTTGGTATTTTAGCCAAGAATAAAAAAAAATTGTTTATCTAGCTGCAATTCCAAATTAATAATGTCTTGCTCTCTTCTTCGTCCCTTTTTTCTTGGGTAGATGTGCGTGTCAAGTGTCTTCCTCTTGTTTATGTCGAAAAAACAATCACCAGCACAACAAAGCTTAGGAGGACCTTGCACAATCTGTCAGCTGAAGCAAAAATACATGGCCAAAGGGAAAGGTTGCTGCTGTACTTTCCGTGTATCCATCAAGCTTGTAGCGTAGTAAATTTGTTTTATCAAGAAATCTGTAGGCTTTGTCATGATGCTGCTTTCCAGCTCCACACAGTTCAGTAACTCAGCAACGCCATTGACGCAAATGTCTTCCTGACTTCCAATGAATGCATTACTGTCACAACAATTCTAATATCAGCAACTCCCTTCATCTTTTCTGGAAATTGAGGACTTTGACAGAGATTGCAAAGATGCCAAAAAATAGAACACTGAAGCCAAGAAGTACAGCAACTGAAACTCCAGTCATCCCTGGGCCATAGCCAAAAGTAACCTCAATATACTCTTTTACAGAGCCCTCAAATCCAGGCCCTACAATTTTGGTTTCCACGTCTCCAAGTTGGGAGGTGATGATGCCCCGCAATGTCCACGCAATTGGGCAGATATAATAGAACCATATCCACCATCCAGGGATGCTCTATACATATTTATCGGACAAAAAATATCAGGTCGGTAAAGATCGAGTTAGTATAATGCTTTAAAGGTGTGCTTGCCGCTTGGTCGCATTAATGCTACACTTACCGGTTTCGGTACTAAAAAGCCGGAGAGGAGATTCCACAATGAGTAGAATGCTGAAGAGATAACAGCAGCCAAGTGCTGATTAGGTGTTAGACCCACAGCCATCATGCCATAGAAGGTAAAGTACATGAACGTGAGAAAATTGAACACCAGATAGAGGAAAAATTTGCCTGAAAGAAGAAAGCAGATACATAAATCAGCCTCATTGTATCTCCAATTTCCTTTTCTAATAAGCAATCAGATGATCTAATGTGACCTCAACGTTTACTTTGGAGGCGTCAATACTTGCAAAGGACAAATGATCAATATGTTACAACAGCTTGAAAAGAATTGCGGGGAAATTAAAATGAACGAACTTATGACAAGTTGACAACCTTCTGACACTCAATCAACAAAAGACAGCCACATTGAGGCAAGACTACTTTAAGTTCAAAAGCGCATGCCTTTTTTTTTTTCTTCGGTTGGTACAGAAATGTGGTTAACGAGAGAGAGAGAGAGCTACAGCATAGGGAATGTAATTATTTCCCTTACCTCTATAAATATGAAGGAATTATTCCTCAATAATGGAGTAATAATTAATAGTATCGTAAAATAATAAGTGAAAAAAAGGATTTTGACCGAACACTATTGATAATCCCTCCGCACTTAGAATAGTTCCTTGAATCTAGGATAGGATTCAGGGATTTACAATTTTTTCAAAAAAAACCACTTTGGTCACCAACTGTGAAAGATGTCATTGAGCATTATGTTGAACTAAATGGTTATTTCGGATGTTGAATTCTGCTCTTTCACCATTATGCCAAAGCCCAAAGAGACAACAAAAAATAGGATATGTAAGGCAATAATTTTCTGAAATAAAAAGTCACACGTAAGTGGTCAATCCTTATGTCCGTCATCGTCTTATGTTCATAGGTCAATTTCTTTAAGCATGTGAAACTGGAAAGACCCGAGTATCCTAACAAAAAAAGTTTAATTAGGTTCAGTTTCGGGTCATAGAAGGTAATGATGTACTTAAACCACTCAAAAACAAGCTTTTGTGCCTTATTTCAAGCACGACTCGTCATGGGATCAACCCATATAAGTAGAAGAAAAAGAGGACTGTGTATACCTAATGTCCTTTCAAAGTTGATCATGAAGTACGTAATAACACAATATATCAATGTCTGTACTGCAACATATGGGATCTCCACAAGACCCTGAATAAGCAAAGAAAAAGTTGAAACTGAGTACTGAATCCGCAAATGCAATAGGAGTAAAAAATTTGAGCTTCCCTAGCAATGTGGTGACATCAGAATACTGACAACCTTTTTTATTCATAGCCCCTTGATAAGCATCTCATTCTTATACCTTTTATTCATCTTTTTTCATACAACCTTAACTGAACTTTGTTTAGAACACAGTACCTGCGCTGCGGCATAAGGATATGGGCCATACATTCCTGCAGCTCGCTCTCTATAGAATACTGTCCTCTCAATTGAAACAATTGGTTGTACAGAAGACGAGTTATTAACCCCAAGGAACATGGCAGAAGCATATAGAGCTCCCATTACAACAAATAAGTTTTGTATGGAGTCCCTGCAAAATCATTCGAATCTCAACATCTAAACTTAGGTTATAACTCTGCAAAAGGTTAGACAAATTAGTTTTGACCAATATCCCAGGCTGACATACTTAAAGTGAAAAAGTATCACCATCGACCAAAGAGACATGCATTATACTTTCAATCAGCAGAGGACTAGTGTTTGTCTTAGTTACAGCCCCAAATTTACAAAAAGTTCCAGAAACGAGTCAAAGACAGTTCACCCCAGAAATTGCATAATGAGCAACATATGTATAGCCATAGCATATAATATACTTGACAAGATTGATAGATCAACCCACTTGATTTTCTCAATTAGTAGCTTATATTGATATGTGACTTGAGCATCATACTGAATTACTAGAAATAAAAAAAAAGGTCATTGAAAAATGAGAAATTCTTTAAATCCAGAAAGGAAGACAATATCAAAGATTCATAAAAAGAAAATGGTACTGAGGTTTTTGCATGAATAGTACAAGAAGTATCATCACCTTTTTGTGCCGATGTCCCAAAATATAGTGCCAATTATAATAGCACTCATTGTAGTAAAAAACAACCTCACAGCATTGTATGATGGCGTCCTCCAGTAGACTAGATTTTGCTTCCAGAAGCATGTTCTAAACTGAGAGAATGCATCTTGAGCAAATGTGGACGCAAACTTCAACGGTTGTGAGCCAACAGGTGGAACACTTGCCCGCTGAATGGAAGCTTCCACTTCCCTGCATGAGAATAAGATACAGATGTTAGAAGGGACAAAAAGTCATAGCGTGATAGCCAGCAATGTTTCTGGCAATCAAGCAAAACCAGTTTGGATCACCTATATTGATTGGAATTTCTATGTATGACTGCAAAGTCTTCACCGATCCTTTCTTCAGCAGCAGGTGTACTTATTTCAAGCATCCAAGTCGCTGGGTTATAACTACTAGGAATTGGGGGAATACCAGGGATGCTCTGTATAAACAGTAAAGGGCCAAAAAGATCAATTAGAGCTTGAAAGAGAATTTCATGCAAGGGATAGGAGTCTATGCATAGTACAGAGTATGCACGTAAACAATCTAGAGACAAGTTTCTTCCCTCCACACTCGCGAATGAAAAATGCAAAGTTGAATTGCAAAATAGGTACAAGCATTATCGTAATTCACCTGAAAGTAATCAATCATAATTTGAGACTTCTCCCCTAGCTTTCCCCCATATATTACTCGTCCCCCTCGTTTCATCAGAAGTAACTGCAAATTTCACGAGAATGACATAACGCAGAACAATTTTGTAGCCATAACAAAGTTCAATTAGACAAACCTCGTCAAATGCTTCAAAAATTTCAATACTTGGCTGATGGATGGTACAGACTACTGTTCTTCCTGTGTCAACAGTGTTACGCACAGTTCGCATCACAATGGCAGCTGCTCGTGCATCAAGCCCCGAGGTAGGTTCATCCATAAATATAATTGAAGGATTTGCAACAAGCTCCACTGCAATTGTTAAACGTTTTCTTTGTTCTGTCGACAAGCCAGTACTGCCTGGCAACCCTACCAGAGCATGCCTTAGAGAGTCTAGCTCGACTAGTTCCATCACTTCTTCAACAAATTCCTAAAGAGTACAGCAGTGAAACCTTTGTGAGTTAGAAGGAAACAGAGGAATCGGAACGAAAATATTAAAACTCCTGAGTTTTGTCAGAGAAAAGACCTTTCTTTGTTTTTTGTCTACTTCCTTTGGCAGTCGTAGAAATGAAGAAAACCAGAGCGACTCAAAAACTGTCACTTGTGGAGAATGTATGTCATTTTGTTCGACATATCCTGCAATCCTTGCAAAAGTCTTCTGTTCTTTTGGATGACCAGATATCCTGATGTCACCTTCAATGTACCCACCAGTCTTCCTTCCAGCAAGGACATCCATCAATGTGGTCTTACCCGCACCACTTGACCCAACTAATGCTGTAAGCACTCCTGGTGAAAATAGTCCGCTAACATTTGACAGCAATTGCAACCTCTTTTCTGTGATACCTTGTGAACTCATTTCCTTGAAGACAAAGTAGAACTTCTTCAGCTGTGTACTACAATATAAAAGCCAGAGGGAAGCAAAATCACTTCATGCTGTTACCTTTGGCATGTCAACAAAATAGTTGACATTTTGGAAACTCATTATTAAAGGTTGAAATGGGAGAATCATTCCCTTCTTTCTATGCCCAAGCCTAGAAGGAATGGTATCTGATTCAGAATTTGCTACACTTCCTGCCAGATGATGATTGGTGTGAAAACACATACAAAAATTAGTGGCAAAAAGAATAAAGGATAAATCCTATACCATTCTCAACTGTGTTTTCCTGCGTGACCTCTGGTGGAATGGTTGCTTGAGATTTCCTGATAGCTGTACGATAAAAGAAGTTGTGAAAAACTAAACAATCTGATTATATAGTTCATAATTTATTCTCATACTTTTCAAAATTATAATGTAGAGTAATGTTGATCATCTGTCTAATAACTTACGATTAAGAAAAGTCAAGGCCATTGTCCCTGCAATATTGAGAAGCAGAGTGTAAACTAATAAGACCCCAAAACCTAGCCAATACCAGTAACCAGCACTGGGTAGACTGTGTGATTGGAGAATGCTGTACCCTAGGGAAATATTTCCAGAAGTTGTTTTCTGCCAAATGAAAATTTTGGCAAAGAGGTCATAATATGCATGCAAAAAAGGTTTGTGAATTATTTTCTATCACATATATAATGAAGAGAAAAACCAAACCTCCATCCATCTTGTTGCAGTAAATTCATTAACAGAAATTGCACGCTGCCCATAGGACAATGGAGACACCCAAAAGGCCCAGGCCCACCATGGCTTAATCATTTCTGAAAGAATATGAAGTATATAAGGTAAGAGACAAATAAATAAGAGAGGCATCTACTTCACAGAATCATCTGAAAAGTGTACCCTTCGGCATAATAAATCCTCCCAGCAAGAATATAACTAGTAGTGCTGCTGATCCAAATGTATTGGAGATAGTTATATCTCGTGAAACAGATGCCATCATTCGGAAGAGAGCCAGAGCCATTTGATGCATAGAAAATAGTAGAAGCATATACCGGAAAAATCTGAGAGATTTCCCAATTGGACAGATTAGAAGCATGTTAAGTAAATGCAACTGCACCTATAAAAAGCTGGAAAAGTGATGGGGGATACCTCCCAGGACTGGGTGCAAATCCAACACTGTAGTATACAACACAAGACCACACTGCAGCTTCAATAACAGAGTAGGGTACACGTGTAATCCAACTAGAGACGGACCAGGCCCATGCAGGATGGAAGAAATTATCTCTCTGCTTGTAAAATACTGGAAGTCGAAAAATCATAATAGGAAGCTCTGAGAGCCCGTTGAACATCATATGCACTAGGCCAAAAAATAAACAAGCCAGATAGAGATTTCCATTTGTCAAATCTGTTGGATGTAGTCGTGTTCGCAGGAACATTGTACACGTGACAAATCCTACAAATGCAACCTGTGGCATGAAGACATCATTTACAATTCCAGAACGACAGAAACAAACTTGTAGGCAGATTAAAGAATCGTAATGCCACTTAAATACCAGAAAGATGTATTACGTCTAGGCAATCGTCATTCTAAAAGGTATTCAACGGCCACAAAGATGGACAAAGAAAAATAATCAATGGCCTCAAAGATGGACAAAGAAAAGCATTCAATGGCCTCAATGATGGACAAAGGGCCTAAACAGTCATGGTATCTTTTACCGTTTTGGATCTGGACCATGATCCCATGGCATCTTTCCCAATTATGATTACACAAATTACGAATAGAGCAAGAAACTTTTTCAGAAAGAAATTGTTGGGGTGAGTATCCAACAAATGTTTCCTAATTAGCTTAAAGATTGTTAAAAACTGATCAATGTATAGGGGCCAAATGCTTAGTGGTGTTCTAAGATTACTCTCATCCAAAATCATTTTCATTTTTTAACTCTTTTTATGACTTAATGATGCAAATACCTTCCTTATTTTTCATCATTTTATACGCCTTTTCATAAATCAAGTGTAGGAAGGATGAGTTGAATTTATCAAAGAATCAGGAACAATAACAAAAGATTCATTCCTACGATAGATTACATCAGACTGTCAACCTAATTTTACTCGATTACCTAGACTGTTAACCTCTTTTTATACAATAAAAGTTTTTTTACAAACCCCCAGTTTTCATTTTCTTCAAAATACAGAGAATAAAAATATCTGTGCATCTTTACCAATAAAAGAAATGATATGTTAATGTGTACTATCACTCAAAAACATAGACTGTTGAATCAAATGTGAAAGCCAGATAAGAAGAGTTCTTAATATCATAAACTCTCCAACTAACTGTCTATTAGCAGTTAAGCAAGATTCACATGCACATGAAAGTAGTAGCCAGTCAAAAGTGCATAAAATGTGCTATGTTCACTCATTGAGAATTAGTGTAAAAAGTCTACATATGCATAATTTAATACCAAAAAAATATCAGAGCAAGTTTTTAAAAAGTAAAACTTACAACACACAAGGGTAATAGGGAAGAAAATACATGGAAAATTAGCACAATGCACAATATACTTGATGAGACAAAAAACAATAAGCCAAAAGCAAGGTTATTTCCTTGACAGTCTTTTCAAGTTTCAGAGTTCAAATTGTTTTGGAAATTGCAAACAACAGGAACAAATTCCAATACTGTGAAAGTGCCTGCCTACAATGAAAATATTCATGTTTAAACACTTACCAGCAGATAAATACATATCTCAGTTTACTGATTGATAAGTTCCTAATTTTATAGTATTGTATTGGCAACATTACCCAGTTTATGGACAGAAAAACCATAAGACCAGCAATTTCTCAGAAAAACAATGTTGTTAAAAAGGATAGAATTATCTGGACTGCCGAACAAAAATGAAGTGAAATTTAACCAATAAGATCAATTCGAAGACAGCAGTCGATACTTCAGTATCATGAACCCACAATGATCGACAAAAATCCTTCATATGATATGTTAACTCATATCAACTTATTTTGATATTCTAAATTCAAGTTTGACACATGCAAAGACATATTGTATGGGAAAGGATACATCTTATATTCTTAACCCATACTCATTCCTAACCCTAGCAGCCTTGGGTCCAATGCTGTGATATTGCCTTAAGGATTACAAGTTACGCCATACAGGCTAAATATCGGATATCAAAGAAACAGAAGTATGATATTTGTCTTATAGGACACAAAGCATACCTGGCATGTCCTAAAGATGTAGAGAAAACGATGTCTGCTAATTAGAAGTAATTCCCTAGCAAAACATGCTTTAAAGAGCTCCCATATGGACACAGCATACTTGGATTTAGACAAAGCTGAAGGGTGAGCATTGGATTTATCATATGAAGCTGAAATATTAGCTGCCAAATCGTGACCATATCTGGAATTTTGAAAAGCCTCAACAATTTTTGGAACAGGAATGAATACATAAGGTTTTGACCTATCAGCCCAGTATTGAGCCTGATCCTTTCGCGAGGTCACCTATAAATAGAAAACAGAGTGAGTGCCTAATGAACATCAATAAAGAAGCAAAGAAAATCAAAATATAATGTACCTCTTGAAGAAAGTCCGCTACACCCTTACGAGGTGGGAGTCGAAAGCCTAGAGACTCAAAGAAATCCACAACATCTGCCCGAGGGCCTTGATACACAATATATCCTTCGGATATTACAATCAGATCATCAAATAGATCAAAAGTCTCAGGTGCAGGCTGAAGTAAAGCCATTAAAATTGTTCCTTCCATTAAATGAACAAAATTCCTCAAGCATTTGACAATTTGGTAGGTTGTGGAGCTATCGAGTCCAGTGGATATTTCATCCATGAATAATGTTTTCCTGGGGCCAACCACCATTTCTCCTATACAAAAAAAAATGGAAAAAAAAAAAGAAAGGGCAGAGAGAGAGAGAGAGATTAGTATTTAAAGGAAACTACAAAACCCAAAAGGTGAAGGTTCCTCACATCAAAACCATAGCTAACTCAAACTTGTTTTTCTTTTCCCCTGTTAACTTGCCTTTCTAATTCCTCCACCTTCATCTTTCCCTAAAAAACTTCGTTAAATTTGAGCGAGTTACAAACGAATTTAGTGGTCTACAACTTCTTTTAACTTTATTTTGTTGCAGAAATGGGCCATCCAGCTATTCCTTTCCACTGTCACCAAAAGCGTTAGCAATTGAAAAAGGGAACTAATTCTCTTCTTTATTTCCTTACTCTATTGAGCTTTCTGTGGAGAATCTCACCATAGAACTAATGCACAGGGACTCAAACTACAAAATAGATTTGTTTGAAGCAGATAGTAAACAGATCATAAACAAGTACACAAGAAAATTGATCTTGGACTATTAGAGCGCAAGTAAACATCAATCACCATTTGTTCAAAAGAATGCATGTGGATAGAGATAGTAGTAGGAACAAAAGTTTACAAAAATGTGGCTTAAGAAAGATAGGATATTCAAGACAGTGTCGGCAAATTTGTTGACAAGAAACAATACTGATACATCAAGAAGTAGAATGCCTTGATATCGTTTGCCCAATCAGATGTATTCCCAAAGGTTGCACTATTAAGGTTTCTTATGCTTAACAGATGTGGTTTTGTCTCAAAAGGATATACTAGACACACATCAAGAAACAAAACCATCTTAATAAGCCACTTGCTAATAATCATGCTCTAAACCAGGAATCATGAGAAGTATCATTTAACCACTTCATAAAAATTTGGAGCACAAAGTGCAATTAGATTTTTTTTGGGGATTGAAATTAGTTTGAATATAACCAATCTCTCTGAACTCAAGCAAATTCCAAGAACAAGCATGTGGAGTCATTTGCATCAAGTATGAAGGAGAAATTGATCATGAAAATCTTCAAGAATGCATCAGAAAAAAGCATATAACTCATGAAAACTGTGAAAATATAGAGATATAAGGCCCCAATCACTGGGGCACTTGAGGAGCCAAGTTTTTAAGCGACTAAAATAGAAAGAAAACCATGTATTTCAACCATACTGACACATTTTAAGGTGATACCACAGAGGCAGCAATAGACCTGTAGTGACTCTCTTTCTTTGACCACCTGAAATGCCCCTAAGCATTTCATTACCAACCAGAGTATCTGAACAAGCATCAAGACCAAGAATTTTCAGGTAGTATTCTGTGGATACACTGTGCTTAGTACCACCAACAGATGATGCCTGAAATAAAACATTGTTGCCCAATCATCATATGGAAATATTGCAAATGGCAAATTAATCTAATAAGATAACTGAACAAGATACAAAAGACACCTTCATAAATGCGTCAATCTCAGGAATAGGACGTATATTCCTCTCCCTCTCTAGACGAGTAAGATCTTTCATATATTCTGCAGTTCCAGATTAAAAACGCAAATAAATAACAACTTTGCTGTCCTTTAATAGCAATCAAATACTCTGACAAAAAATCCCCAAATTGGACAACTAAAGCTCTTTAAGCCCTTTAAGCCAAGGGATTCAAATGATATGTCCTTGGATACTATATCTGTCCTTCCATGACTGCTGAATCATAAACTATGAAAATGGAAGAAAGGTAAAAATGTTTATAGCCAACTAAATCCTCACCAACAGGGCAAGTTAGTCAGTGGGATCTAATCTATGGCAACCTTAGCTTAGAGTGAAAAACCCACAACCTTGACATGATTTGCCTAACCATTTTACTGGTACAATGAGAATGATACAAATATCAGGAAATGGCTTGGACTCAGATTGAATAAGAACAAACAACAAACTGACAACAAAAAACAAGGATGGAGGGCAAACTGCAAAAATGAGAAACAAGTTCTATCTAAGCATGACAACCGAATACCCTGATGTAAAAGTAGGCATAGTTACACTTCAACCAAGTTCTACCTGTGATATTTTCATTTTAATGGTGTCCCCAATTTTATGAATATAAATGAGCCAAGAATCTTAATATAGAAATGCACAATCAAATGATATCAACATTAATTCTGGTGTATTGAATAAGCTAGCAACTGAATGTGGTGAAACCATAAGGACAAACCTGCAAAACCTTCACTTGCACCTTGGCATCTAGCTGCAAAATCCAATGTTTCCCTCACAGTCAACTCGGCAATGTGATTATCTGTCTGACTAATGTAAGCCGAAGTCCTTTGAATGCAAAATTCCTCAAGCTTTTGACCATTATATGATATGTTCCCACTTTTCTGGTACCAAATTGTTGTGTTATTGATGAGAAAAACATAAAAGGTGAAATTCAAACATGCTCTAAAGATAAAGATGATATAATCAAGTCTTCAATCATAAATGTGCTAAAATGGAGAAACTGAGTCAAAATATTGACTACTTTATATTTCAAAAGTGCCTACTTGATTTGTAAACACTCCATATGAGAAGATCTTCTAAATAAGACATTTGCAAACTTCAAAGACCACAACAAAAAAAATTCTTATCACCGAAGCCAAAAACAGATGTATTCTCCACATGATAGAATACAGTCATATGCAAGTGAAAAAGACTTATTCTTTGTCAAAGACATATTTTTCATGTTGGGTAAAAGCAAGCTACAATGATCTAATAACAAGTCTAAGTGGAGGTCAACAAAATCCAGAAACGAGGGCTAAGTTTTGATGCAAATATCTTCGGAGTAATTGACCTTCTTTTTTCCCATCTCCCACAAATGCATTGGGAAAGAAAACACCAGCTAAATTATCATTAGTTCCTCCCACTTTATGTCTTTGAAGGTCATGTAAATCTGATGGCTTGAGAAACATGAACAGCCAGATATTTGTATTCTTATTCAATCAACACTACTTTAGAAAGTTTATCTGACTTGAACAATTAATTCTTGCATCTTGATATCAGGACATGTTCTGTTCCATCTCACAATATTAGAGTTATTTTATATCCCCGCTTTCAACAAGTGGCTTTAAGTATGACAAAAGGAAAATTAAATTTGGAATAAAATTCTGTACAGCCCTTCTTTTATAGCTCTTAATCAAGGATCCCAGATTTGTACTAGCAGTTGGCAAAAGATAACTACGAATTGATAGGATTTCTCAGTTCTGCCTACAAATAAATCAATCTATTCAACAATCTGGGAACATGTATTACTAGTCCAACAAGAGCGGTTGGAATCAATATACGGTAAACTAACCTTCAATCCCTCATCAATTTTTCCTGCAAGAGCTCGTAGTAGTGTGGACTTTCCAGAACCTGGAGGTCCCAAAAGCAATGTCATCCTAGAAAAAGCCAGATAGAGAAATAATTAAACTTACAGTTGCTTTAATTCCTATCATGAATTTCAGTTGTAGTAGCGGATAGAATCTCACTGAAGGTGATTTTTTTTTAGCGAAGTTCATTGTTTTTTACTTTACTTTTTAATTGCCCTAATGCTTTTAGCCTGAGTCATCAATTTGCTTGAAGAAATCAACTATATCCCCTTTCCTCCGAGTAGATCTTAGTTTGCTTATGTTGCAAATAATTGTAAGATTACCGGGTGTCAAACCAATTGCATGCTAGTACATTCTGGTCTACATTGGAGGTCATATTTCTTGATTCAAGATGGATACGTATGTTCCTGATAAAGACAAACGCGTAACTCCAGTCTAAGACATGCAAGGTTATTTGGTGTAATTCACGCCTTAAACCCTCTATGTACGATACAGTTACTCAAATTTCTAACAGATTTCACATTGCTCTTAGATTTCTGTAACAATAAGTATTAAACATGTAGCAAGGGGTGCCTAAAAAAAAAAAAAATGGAAAAAAAAGTAGCAAGGGAAAGGTGAGAGAAAGTTTTTGTACCTCCCAGGCTTTACAACACCATTGAGATTATTCAAAATGGTAAGACAATATCTCTTCGGCCGAAAAATCTTCAGCTTAGTTAAAACTTGCTGCAGTTAATCAATGTAATTCAGGTTAATATACAAAACTAAACCTCAACTCAGTATTTACCATTAGAAGTTACAAGAAATGGTAGATTGAAGAAATTAAATAACCACTAACTAACCTCGACGATATCACGACTGAAATTCACCAAAGTTGGCAACGCTCTAGACCCTACTTGCAAGTTTGCCGTGATGTTAAGGTCCTGGAAGCGAACCTCAACTTTTGGTATCTCAATCCCCACTCTATCAATAAGGTAAATAAGTAATAATTAAGTCACAGTATAAAATATCGTGAATATCAAACACTGATAGACGTAATAAATCTCTTAAGCGATGATTTAGAAAGAAATCCACCGTAGGGAAAGAAGACAAATAAATAAAAGTACGTGCAGTATCTTAACTTTCTATGCAGTGGCGGAGCTAGGAATTGCAATTAGGGGGGACGAGTCTCTGTTATTTGGATTTGGTCCAAATAACTTTAAAACATTATTGTTTGAGTCCTTGAGAGGGGGCAAAGTGAAATTTTTATCAATATTTTGGGGGGCAAACAATATAATAAAAATTATTTTACTTAGAATTTTTTTTTATAACAATTGGAGGGGGGCAAAGTGAAATTTTTTATCAATATTTAGGGGGCAAAACAATATAATAAAAATTTTTTTACTTAGAATTTTTTTTTTTTAACAATTGGAGGGGGGGCGGTTGCCCCCCCTGGCCCCCCCTTCCCTCCGCCCCTGTTTCTATGCCTCTTCTTTTCACCTAATCTGAAATCATCTATGCATGGCTCAAATAGTAAAAAGCTCAACTCCCCAACCAACAATTTCGCAACTGAGTTAATGTACACTCGGATACATAATGAACTGTAATTTAACCAAAAATATCACACATGACAGAATTGAGAGAAGGTCAATTTTCTATTATGAAGATAGAGGCCACGTGTGCATGCAGATTTTGGTACGTGCGTGTGGGTGTGGGGGAAGATGTAGAACCTATCGAGGCGTTCTTTAACGGCGGCGAGGAGTTTATAGTTATCCTGGTCGGAGGTAGCTAAGGCGCGTTTGACCACGAGTTCGCGATTGAGGCGATCGAGTTTCCTGACGTCGACGGTCTCAGTCCTCGGCTCAGCGGAAACAGTAGTTTCGGAGGGCGTACGCCTCAACAGGGCGAAGTTGGAGCGCTTGTGCGTCGGCAACCTCTCAAGCGCCGCCCACACAAGCTCCTCTTCATCCTGCTCCACAAACTCCGCGTTCGACGGCCTCGAGAAACCATCACCTTGCGCTTCTACTATTAAGTCGAAGTATTCACTCCCGTCCGCCGCCGCCATTTCCCAAAGATCTCAAGATATCTCTCTCAAAATTTACTCATACAATCTTTGATCATTAATTTATTTCTTCCAGCATTTTATCCAACCGTCGTTCTTCTTCTTTGCCCTTTTTTTTTGGTCTTTTTTACATGTGAATATGAAAAAGAAAACAAAAAGGAAAAAAGAAAGAAAGAAAGAACTAAAGGCGGGGAGAATTAATGATCAGAAGTTATCGAAAATCGAATGATATTTGGTCTCAGGTGGGATAGCGGGTTAGTTTGTTGGAGAAGAGATCGGGACTAGTATCACGGGTTTCTGTCTCACGAACACTCGCGTTGTATATGTATGAGGTCATGGGCCGGGTGACCGGCTTAAATTGAAGTTTTGAAGAGGTTAAAAAATCTTAAAACTAGGGAAATTGCCGCGGGTGCGTTGCTTGAGCTCTACGCTGTAGCTGCCATCAGTTAGTCATCAGAAGCAGTAATTTTTATTTTACCGCTGGGTTCTGAATTGCAATTTGTCCTTGGGTGGGAGTTTAGATCACGGGCTGAATAACCTCTTTTTTTTTTTTTCTTAGACGATGCTGTGTCTCTAACTCGAGTCCTACTGTGCATACATGAGCCACCCAACTCTTACTAGGACTCTTGTCGGACAAAGCTTTGGTTCACCTAGTTTTGAAGTAATCAAATTATACACCAACAACATTTTGTGTTTGATAAAATTTTATTAAATTCCGTAAAAACTTCATTAGATTAACATAATATTTGTAATTTATATATAAAAAATTTCAACAAATTTACATATATGATATTTGTAATTTACATGTATAAAATTCCTGCTTTCCCCACCCGAGCTGGTTTTATAAGTATAAGTTGATGAAGTAGAAGCAAATATCTAACACGTGTCCTTTTAGAGTTTTTTTTTCCTGAGTTAAAATGGAGAGTTCAAATCTTACAAGAGGAAAAGAATAAATGGGAGGATTTGACAATTGAACCACAACTACGGAGCTCACAAGTTATCGTACCACCCATCGAAGGATTATACCTTTAAGAAAAATCGTTCAAAATGTTCATTACATTTTATCAAATAAAAAATTCATTTGATGAATATGAGGACATTTTAAATGATTTTTCTTGTGTTTAACCTATTCGGATGCTAAAACTTATCTCCATACATAGCTATGGTAAGTAACTACAGATGAAAGATAAAAAAGGGTAAGAGCTCTTCCGGGTTATCATGATGAAGGAGGTCATGCCATGACACCTATAAAACATCCAAGGAGACAATAGGTAGACTCGATTTTTAAAGATTCAGTGATCCACATTATCTCGCTAAGTGGTGTAATACAATTTGACTCATTAAATATTTGAAAACTGGGTCTAACCAAGTTTTGCCCTCCTAAAATTACATCCATTATGTTACCCATTGGAATCAACTCCGAGCTTTCCCCCTACTTAGGTTTTGGTGTGAGCTTCTTCAATAAATAAATAATTTAAACTTAAACACAATTTCAATATATATTCACTTCATAATCAAAAAAGTCAAAAATAGGGATGGTAATTCAGCAGGTGCCCACGGTGGGTTAATGAGGTAAGGGGTCATTTACTCCCCCGTTAAGAAATAGGTCAGGGGATGGGAAATATACACCCACTCCCTAATATATATATATATATATATATATATTAAATACATAACATATTTAATACTATTAGTTGCAATAATTATATTATTAGTTATGAGTTCAAATTATGTATATGTAATATAATTAATATTATTAATTATACTAATAATTATATATTAATACTAATACAAATTATTGATTAGTTATATTAATACATTTATACTAAATTATTAATTATCCTTTTTCAAAAAAAACTAATTATATACATTTTTCTCTCGCAAGCACTTGGAGGGGAAGTAGTTTGGGAAGAGGGGAACGGGGTAAGAAGGGGCGAGGTCGAGAGCAAAGAGAATATTTGGGCAATGGGGCGGAGGTTGGGATAAGGATCCCCTGACCGTGCCCATTCCTAACCAAAAAGTTTTTATTTTTTAGAATAATAGCCAAAAGTTATATGCACCAAATGTGTTTTCCTTGTCCTTTGTAGTGTCAAACCATTAAGGCATAATCTGGAAGTATACGATGAGATTTTGCAAGTTTTTATTCTCAATACTATTTTTCTTTTTATATTTGGACTCTTTCGATTTAAAATAAATTTCTTTGCAATATCCTATATATATATATATATATAAAGGAGTTGTAGTTTGTCTGTTGGGTGATTTTTATCTAATATTTTAAGAGGCAATTTAGGGATTGTATGAGTATTATACAAGTAATCCACCTTAGAGTACAAGCAGGCCATGCTTATTGGAGTATGAGTTTACTAAAGTGCCCTTTGTGAGATGATGATTACATTCGAATGTGTTGTTAGTGATAGTTTCACCCATTTAACTATCCGTTTAGTACAATGATAAGACAAAAAGGAAGTGGAGTAAATTGGTGTAAAACTATCTGATTGAATTAAATGTGTTTAAAATAATATTAATGGGTCAAAGTAGAAGAACCATTTGAAAACTATTTATGAATTGTAACCTGTTTGTACTCTTCATAGTTAAAACTCAAGAAACATTAATTGAGTTCTTCCAACAAAACACACTCATTTGAACAAGTAATTGCAGCATGTTAAATAACTCATTAAAGTGTGGGAGATTAAGAATCATTTGAGCTCAATGGTACAGCTGTAACTGAAAACCCCTTATCTTTCCCACCATTTGTATATTAGTTTCTGAACTAAGTGGCAATAATGGTAGTCATTAATATATAAAATTAGGGGTTCAAATGTTTCTATTTCACACCATTAGAGTCAGATTTGTAGAGGTATGCTCATTTTCACTCGTGCTTCTCACTGTGTGAACTGTATAGCTTTGTTTGCACAATAAAATTCTTGAATTAGCTTTTGTCATAACTATTGCCAATGGGTAAAGTATGGGCAGATTTTCTTGTTAGATTGCATTTTGTTTCTCAAGATACAAGGTAATTGTGTATTTTCACTTGATGCATGTAATCTTCTGTTTAAATGCGATTACAATTTTATTGCATTGATTACAACTATATGGGGTCTTTAACAAGTGTATGGATGATTGATCAAATTTTAGAACTGTAATACAGGTGATGCAATTTTTTATTTCAATAGTTAAGTGCATGAGTTGGTATGTGTATGGATCGAAATTGCTATTTGAATAGACAAGTCCCTATATTCATATGCTATGTTATTGTCTTATTGAATTTAGTTGAACTCATGAAACATAAGTCTTCAAAAGTAACAACAAAACCAAGCTCCATTCCAAAAGCTCCGACTTTAGTTACTAAAACTCAAAACTCTGCCAAAGGCACTCAACTACCAACCAAGAAGCACAGTACCTAGAGAAGTAGAAATCTAATTGTGTCCTTTCTCATTCTATATCACCACTCTTCAATATAAATGATTGCAAGACGGTTACCTCAATTATTTATCTACTTATATCTCAGGACTACTATTTTATCTATCTATCGATGTAAATAATATGAGGTTGAATAGTAGAATTATTCAGCATCAACTCTCAATTTGAACTACAACTATGTCTACTATCCCTTCACTATGGTTGCATAAACTTTTATAATTCTCTTAACTGATTATCTACTATAGTACTATGCAATATTTTATCTACACATGGTATGACATTTTTGGCTACCATTAATAGTATGCCTTGCCTAAGATAAAAACAAATTGCTCAACATTACCAAATTATTTAAGAACACCGTAGGTATAAACTCCTATGCTTTGCATAGGCCTTCTCCCTAGTAAATTTGATAAAAATTTAGCGGTGTCAACCGCAACCCAATTATGTTGATCCGTCCAAACTCGTTTACTAATAAATAGACTCGAGCATGCAATGAACACTAAATGGGTCTAACTAAGTGCTCAATCAAACTCATTTAATTGGTGGATAGTGAGATGGTTCGATTCATTCATTTATATCCATTTAAAAATAATTATACATTTAAATTTAATTTTTAATGAGTATTAAGCAGATAAATTTGAATTTCCTACCATTCTAATAGTGATAAAAATGTCGTTATTTTTTGCCAAAAAATAATCAAAATTTTTTTAAAAATAAATAGAATTTTAAAAAATTTTAAAAATAAATAGAATTTCAAGTGACTCATAAATGAGTAATTGGGTACATCCATAGCCATTTCTTAAATGAGTAATTATCCAATTACCGGTTCAAACCCGTCCGAATCATCTATTTTGACACTTTTAATAAAACTGGACCTATTCGGGTTCCCTTCCGAGCAACACACGCCGGAGGGTACAACATGTATTCCTTCCAGAAATTGTGAAAATTGGCTGAGTTTCATTGAAAATGAGAGTAGGAAATAGATTTTCGTTTTTGGACTCGTGAAGATATCCCATTTCTTATGGAGCTCTTCAAAAGAGAATGCCAAAGGTTGCTCGAGGTTTTAGCTTGTAGTAGACCAGCATATCATCCATTACGTCCACAAAACTCTTATGTTATATTGTGGTTGTGTTCGTTGAAAGCATATGGAAACAATTGCCTTTGGTTTAGAACATGATTTGGAAATTTTTTTTTTTTATTTATTTTTTGCCATTGATGTATTTAATTAAGCACACGCAATTTGCAAGCTATTCATCGTTTGATACATTTTTGTTACTCAATACCAATTACTATTATTGTTAACAGTTCTACGCACTTTACAATCAAAACTCAAAAGCAGTCAAACTATTTTGCAATTTCGCGGATTGTTTTTCCTCCATGTGACAATTTCTAGGTCATACGATTCGAATAGTTTGGACCATATCCATATGTATGTTTTTTCGCCCTTTTTTCTTCATCTCTTTCCATCAACTTTTGGGTGGATGAGTACACTTTTGTCTGTGATTAATGGAGACTGGAAACTACTCATGTCATCATGCTGGATTAATACACCGTTTGTTGAAGTCAAAAGAACAGCATTAATTAGACGTCACAGTTTCCTGAAGGTAAATTTTTGTGGTGGAAGGATATCAAGAATGACATACTGAAATACCAGCCACCTATACCTTTTTCAACTAAATCATTCACGTAAAAGGTTCTGCCTCTTTCACCATCAGAAAAATGGTCATCAATTGAGTCCTCGTCCGATACAATTGAAAGAGGTTCTGAGATTGCTCAATAAATGCTTCAACTATCAAAATCATTTGCTGCACGCCGGATGGTGTATTAGGTGTAAATTTCACGATTAGAGTCTGCATTATTTCAAGGGAAACTTTTGTCGAGACCCTTATGAATAACATACATTCTAGAGATCAAGGACGTAGCAAATTATGCCTTTATCTAATATTGCCATTTGAGTTATTAAGTTTTGCTCTTACTGGGACTGATTGAACTTTATTCTTCCTATCATCTCAGGATGTACGATTTTGTCATGACTAAACCTGAATTGGAAAACATTCTGCGCATGTTACTTAACAGTAGAAGTATTTCTTCTCTGGATTATAGATACATACGGACGCATGCTGGTTTTGACATAGGTTTGTTTAAAAAACATTGTACAACCCTGCAAGTGTCTGATGCTATCCCAGAGTTCATTAGTTCAAGGAAGCGAAGCCAATTAATGGTCCAAGGAAAATGAAAAATGTTTTCAAGTAGTAATTATACTTCCCGAGAGAGAGAGAGAGAGAGAGAGAGAGAGAGAGTGTGTGTAAAGGCAATCCTGTATTGCCACGATAGGAGATCGTCGATGAGACTAGGACTGCCGAATCGAGTCGAGTTTTGACCTAATCGAACTAAGTCTTGACTTAATTTTATTGAATTCGAGCTCGAGCTCGAGTTCGAAAAAAATAAAAACTAAAAATTTAATTTTTAAAAAAATAAATAAAATAATATTTTGTCTTAATAAATAATAAAATATTAAGGATATATATGTAATTTTATACTTAAAATAAAAATATATATACTTAAAATAAAAAAATAAAATATATATACATATATATATATATATATGTTCGAGCTCGCGAGCTAACGAACTAAGTATTTTGAACTCGAATTCGAGCTCGATTTCGACTCGAGCCGCAGACGGCTCGATTCGGTTGTAACCCTAGATGAAACAATGGCAGTGCATTGTGGAGGCCTAGAAGGTTCGCAGAGCGAATTGTCGATTCGTTTGCAGCTCTAGATGAGACAATGACAGCGCATTGTGGAGGCCTAGAAGGTTCGCAGAGCGAACTGTACTCATCAAAACAGTATGCGGGAGATCACGTCCGCCGCGGTGCATCGATAATAAATAATATCCAAATATATGGATAATTTGTTCTCAATTTCTTGATCCAGTGAGCCTTTTAAAATATCATTGGGCCCTGGGCCTGGTGCGAGGCCCATTAGAAATAATATCCCAATAGATTGAACAATTGTTGGGCTACTCAACCCACTGGTACTGTGCATCCGTAGGGAGCCGACCTCTCCCGAGCGGCCAGTGGCCACCGTTTCTAGGATTACCATTTTGCGATGATTGCCTATTAAGCTAGCGCCCGTAACTAACTTCTTCCGGAAAGCTGGAAGTCAAGGTTAAGAATATCTGGGCAAATATTGCACGGCTCGACAGCGAATCCTATCGGTTTAATAGCTAGGTCCATTGCTTCCCTCAACCAACTCGTCATCCATTTGAATCGTTAAGAAATAAATTTCAACCGTGTGAAAACAGGCAATCATTAACTGATGACATGTGCAATCATTACCTGCTTCATTAACATTAATATATTCCTAATCTTTCTCATACTTGATAATTTCATGATGGACTGCATTTTTCACTTCCTCTTTTCATCTGAATTCAAATTGGTGCTAATTTCTTATACTTGATTACTTCTGCAAGGGGGAAGAGAGGGTGGTGGGGAAAGGGGGGAAAGGAGGGGGGCAGAGTGAATAGGAGGAGGAGGAGAAAGAAAATAATTAAAAAAAAAAATAGAGGGGAGGATGAGCTGGCAGCCGGTGGTGGCAGCAGGAAGATCCGTGGAGGTGTGGATGAGGAAGAAGATGAGGGGAAAGAAAGGACCGAACCAAAAAAAAAAAGGAAAGAAGAAAGAAAAAGAAAAAGGGAAAAATAATAAATTAGTTTTTCAAACACTCAAATACACAAATTCTACTCCCAAAAAACACGCCAAAGTTTTATAGAAACATCCAAATAAACACACCATCCACGAAGCCTTAGAAAAACCGTACACCTCAGGATTACAATAGAGGGAATTTTAACTATCCATCCAAGAGAGCAACGTTCCGTATCAAAAGATCACATTCTTAAAAGGATTAATTACACTTCGATATTCACACGACTTACAGAAAAGCTGGAGAGCAAACAAAAGCAACCTACCTACCGTTAGTCAAGAGCAGAGCAGGGGAGAATTACAAAAACAAAAAATTTGAAATATTACATCCTGCTCAGGGCTAATAATAATACTTAAAACACAAGAAGAGCCAGGGGAACCCAAGGAGGGAAAGAAAAACATCAAGGGAGTGCGACGGGAAGAAATGGCAGCCTATACAAGATTAGCAGACAAAAGTCGACACAAGTTGCTTTCTTGTTTTCCTTTCACCCAAATTCAGTGGTTCCCCAGAGGAATTGCCCAAACAGCTAGGGCTTCTTAGATGATTTTGATTTTGATTTTGATTTTGATTTTGATTTAGAAGTTGAAGTTGAATCTAGATAAGGTTGCTTAGACTTAACAGTCTTACCTTTGGTGGTGAATCCATCATCATCAGAATCACAATCACTTTCATCTCCAAATTTTCTTTTGGCTTTCTTCTCGGCCTTTCCGCAGAGAACAATCTTCCTTTCATCTATAGGCTTCTCAATTTCATGCTTCTCCTTTGGTCTCCAAATAAAGAGAGACCTGTGTAACGTACAGTTAACACTCAAACCATCACACGAAAATATCCAGTGCTTCAAACAAGGTTAGGACTCCAGAAACCTATAAATGTAAATACATAATAATCTCTTTTGCACTATACCACTCAAAATATTTGACTGAAACTAATATATCTGAAACAGAATGAAATGGAAAAAAATGACTAAACAAATTTGTCAAATCCACAAAAGCTACATCTCAAAACAAGATCAAGACATGGTGGGGATACTACTCAAAAACTTTTTGACCATAACAATAAACGAATGATCAGCCAAGAAGGATCAATGACAAAAATCAAGCATCAAGTATTAAGTAGACGAGTAGATGTGTGCGCTCGATACAATAATTGTATTTTCAGTTCCAATATGGGACAAACTCATCAAACATCCTAATTATGAGGCATAAAAATCATAGACTGGAATTTTAAATGACAATCAGAAGCAATCTATTATCCACATAAAGACGAGCCTTAACATAGATTGCAGAAGGAAGCACACAGATACAAACAAACCTTGCAAACCATTAACTGACATAAGTGAGGACATAATAGGATCCAAACCTTGAACTACCAGATGCCAAAATATCATCGCGTGGATGCAACTTGTTCACAGGACTGATAGTTGTAATGTTTGGATCCATGATCTCTGCAACTAACTGCCCTGTGCTGATGTCTATAAAATCAATAGGATGCAGAGCAGCTCCATTATAGTTTTCACTTATGTAACGTCCAATAACAACAAGAGACTCCGATTGGTCCTGTGCGAGTGTCTAACGTTAAAAACCTTTGCCATTTACTTCTAAGCAGTCATTTCTACACATACAAATAAATGCTGTAAAGCTATGACCATTGTAGCTAACCTTGGGATCCCATTCAGCCCGAAAAGCCGTCAGATGTCGATTAAAATCATGACTATGCACAATCTCTCGACTTGGAGAATCAAGGCTTCCAAAGATAGAATCCCACACACGAATCCGGTTATCCTGTGATGTGGTGAGTATTTTACTACCAGTAAGTGGTGAAAAATATGCTGAGTTAACAACTCGTTTGTGTGGTAGATCAACAAGGGAGGATCCAGTCTCCAACTGCCGCATATCCCATATACGAGCCTGAAATGAGAAATATTTAGCAACAACGAACACGACCATTCACACAGAAGACTGCTACAATCATAAGCTTCACATATCATAAAAGATATTATCCATCTCCTATTCCAGTTTATTCATGTCAAATATACCTGTTTTTCTTAACAGCAACAGAGTGAAGATAGTGGTTTAAGCCAAAGCAATAAGTAAAATGTCACCACAAGAAACATAACATGAATAAAATGGTAAAGAACCTTACAAAGTGATCATTCCCACAACTTAAGAGAAGATCTGGTTGAAGGGGATTACAGTGCAGACCAACAACTTTGCTTCCTTTCTTATGAATGAGAATAGGCTTCCCTGTCACATTGTTGGAGCGCATATCAACCCTGAAATTTTCAATTACAGATAAATAATCGCGGGCAAGGCGGTATCTTATAAGCAGACTAACATATAGATGAACAGAGATCTGCACATGAGAATACAATCTTTGTAGAAGAAACAGCTTGAAGAAATTTAGTAAGAAATGAAAGTAAGCATAACTGTCCTCCCTTCTTTGTTCTTGAAACTTTTCCCATTCCCTCATTTTTACTCAACCAATTAAGTTGGGATTTCATTTATTGTTGACATGTTAGATCAACTATTTTTGGATATCTTGACCAAATAATTTCTGACTCAGTTAGAAAATCGGAAGGAGAGAAAATTTGCAGAACCTTAAGATTGAGGGGATCTATGAAGAAGTGGGAGGAAGGAAGAAATCCACAACTAACCAGTAACACATTGATATCTCCAATTTCTGAAAATAACACTTGGAAAGCTAGACAACTAGGGCTAAGGAGCACCAAAAATTAAGGATACATTCATTTGAAACCATGGTGTTGATAGACTCAGTAAGCTTCCTACCCTGCTTAGTAGAACATGATCACATAATTCTTAATACACACTTTTTTCCAAGACTTAAAAGCGCACATAGTAGTGAGGGGCTTTTTTTGGGCTTTTCTCCGTCCATAAAGAGCTTTGAGCTGATGGCTCACAAGAGCTGTCAAAGGGAACAAATGGTGTAGACTATAGATCGAATATTAAAGCAAGACTTTTAGTAACAATTCATTACATTTATTAACCACATGCCTCGAATTTGCACAACTGAGCAAATAAAAAACTTCTTCTCACTCACACCTATGCAAAAATTCATTATCAAATGCTTCAAAAGATATGGTAGCCAGAGATTAATTTGCAACCACAATAGATAACAGAACTTATACATACGTATACAGATAGCCAAAGTTATCTGCAACAAGTACGACTCCTTTGTCCAAATTTATGTCCAGCCCATAAATCATCCTCCAAGTGCTTGGACCCTAAACACATCCATCAAAATAATACTCAGGAAACCCAAGAAAGAAAGATTGATATACATAACTAGCCACATTTTAGCAAATGCACTAGCAATGGATGCTCAAACTAAATGCACTAGCAATGGATGCTCAAACTAGTGTTTTTCCCATCCCTAAAAATGGAGTAACATCATTTCACAGAACAGCAGCTCTCTCAATAAGGAGCACCTTGAGGATGATGCACTGTGTTCAAATCAAGTGAATAAGAATAATAATAACCGGCATATAAGTCATCTTAACTCTTTAAGTGTGACTAGTCAACTCAACATAAATTTTATCTCAAGCTTACAGTTGGCGAAATGCTTAAGCAAATTGAAGTTCTTAGTTATTTATTATACAACTACAGTGAAAAGTTTAAACCTGATACTGGGCAACAACAATAACAAGAACAACAAGGACAAGATAGAAAAGAAGTAAAAACGAAAAGTGGAATTAGGAAACTACTCCAGGTCAAAACTTGCACAAAAAAAAATAATATGTGTTATTTCCAGTTATAAACCAATGTAGTACCTGCCAGCCATTAGGATTAAGGTTCATCAATGATAATGATATTCCAGTCTCCAAATCTACGCAACAAGCTGTCCCATCAGAAGAACCAGTATATACTGTTCCATCATTTCTTGGATTTAACCTACATATGTATCGTAATCAATCAATCCTTCCTATCACATTGTGAAATTTCACCATAAACCGTGTGTTTTAACAGGTGACACACGCACAAGGAAAAAAATTTATAAGAACTGGTAAAAGCAATGCTCACTTCATGTTGTTCAGTATACAACCATGTATTTCACTGTAGACAGTCTTCTCATATACCTTGCAAAAATCCCAAACTCCAAGTTGTCCTTTCTAAGCAAGATGAGAGGCACAATTCACTGATCACTAACTCATCCATAGAACAATAACAGTCAACAAACAGCAAAGAAAAGTATCAGAATGAACCCAGACCTTATCACCAGATAGGAGAATGTTATCATTTGTAGGATGGAACTCCAAGCATGTTACTCGTCTACTATGGTATCTTATAACCGCACAGTTTACTTGATCTGGAATGACAAATTCTGGTTTCATCTAATGCCAAAACCATGAAAAAAAGAAAATGAATAAACTTATATCCTTTTTTTTTGGGAGAACACATTTAACTAAGGCTCAGCCAACATACCTACCCACACAAAAATATTTTTTATAATTCAAAATCCAAAATCAACATGTTTTAAGCATCGAAGAAAAACACAAATATGAAATCATCCAAAAGTAAATGCTAAATTCTACTATATCACAGCTAGAACAACTTTATTGAACATAGCGCTGAGAAGAAACTATCAAACAGAAGTTGTTGCATCATAAGCAAAGGTTTACTAATATAACAACATTTTATCATGGAGGCAGGCATCCGAAACAAAATTAAGGGCAAATTATGGCAAAATCAAGACACGGACTTGTTGAGCTATAAACCTATGTCCAGTGTACAAGTGATGCTTTCAAGCAAAGAATGCTCACTTTAGGAATATGAGGCCTAAGCTGGCGCTGGAACACATAATCCAATGAGCTATGGGTGTTTCTCCGAGGTGCTGGGACAACCCCGTACTCAGTAGCCACTCTGTGAGGGCAAGTCATCGTGGTGTGCCCTTGAATGGCCAAAAATCATCGCAACCAAAAAAAAAAAAATTTATGAGTTATTAGTGAAGTAACACCTTAGAAAGAATCATTACTATACAAGGTACAAAGAACTATTATTTGTCTGAAATGCAAATAAAGATAGTATTTCTACTCAATATGGTAAATCTCTCTAAAATCTAGCCACCACAAATCTGAAAACCTTCACAACACAACAAAAAACTCACACGTATATATATATATATGTGTGTGTGTGTGTGTGTGTGTGTGTGTGTGTGTGTGTGTGTGTGTGTGTGTGCGTGTTTTTTTGTTTTTGTTTTTTTTTTTTTCTAAGTATGCAGTTCTTTTATTTAAAACGGATAACCGTCAAATGATGTGAAATTTACACTTCTAAAGCAGTCTGAAGCAGGAAGAAGAAAACTATACCAGGCATTTTACAAAGAAAACACGGCTTCATTGGACAATCGATGTAAGTAGCGCCTTTAAAGCCTGCTTCATGACCTGTTCTCTTGCACACCTAATAAAAGTGCGTATAGAAACTCTTACTCAGCAATTCCCAGCGTACAACGACGAAAAGAGAGTTTAAATTTAGACTTCTAACAAAAATCATGAAATAAAAAGAAAAAGAAAGGTACGAGCATGAAGAAGCTTGCTTACTTTGCAGACTTTTTTGAGACTAATAGTAATAGGCGTTTTTTTCTTGGTCACTGATTTCTCTTGCTCTTCTTCTCCTTCTTCCTCATCAGCCTTCGGTTCAGTTACTTCCTCTTCTCCTACGACGTCGTCTTCTTCATCGATTTCATCCTCGTCAGACGAACTTTCTTCGGAGTCGGTGTCTCGGTCGATCACGACTTTCGGGAACGACGTTCTCCGGGTTTGTGGGGGCATTGTGGGGAAGTAAGCAAGAGCGAAACAGAGAACAGAGAGAATGTTGGCTTCGGGAAGCACGGAATTCGAAGCGGTGGTTCGCTCGTGCAGAGTGAACTGTGCAGACGGAAAAAGTTCAATTAATTTAGACCCAGTGAAAGAAGTCTTGACGGACGACCTTTGCACACTACAGGGCGGGGACGCTTGGATATGAATTGACGATTGTATCCTAGTGAATCTTCGGTACGGACGTCAGGAGTCCGGGATTTTCTCGACATTGTAATGTCAAGAAGGGCGGGAGATTACGTGGCCTGTTGTTAGCCCCACCTTTGGCCTTGTAGCCACGTGTTTCTCACGTGCCTCTCCGTAAGAATATGCTCTTTTTTTTTATTTTTGGGTTTTTTTTTAAAGAGAATTACCACAATGGTCCATACAATTTTGATAAATCATATTGTGTCTATCAGCTATAAATAAGATATACTAGCTTGAGTTTTTTTTTAAAATTTTTTTAGCAGGGGAGGAGGCAAGAGGATTTGAACCTAGTTACTCTAATTTCGGAAGCCTAGCCGCTTGAGTTAATAAAAACAATTAATGCAAATTAAAATAAGTAAACAACTAACAAATTGTTGTTTGGAGTGCAGTTTTTTGAGAGGTTTTGTAGAAAATTTTACAGTAATTTTCAAAGATATAATCTATATTAGGTAAAAAAGTGATTAAAGAATATGATAAAGCATATTCTCATGGAAATCCAAAAAAAAAATTCTACAAAGAATGGAATCCAAACAAGGATCTAATTGGAAAGTGTATTTTTTAAGCGTTAATATAAAATCTTACTATTTGAAACGTGTATTTGAGGGTTTAAGAAAAATAAAATAAAAAAAACACTTTTTTTTTATTTTCTTTAACTTTTCTTTTTCTTCCTTTCCTTCCTCTCTTCTTCTTCATTTGCTCACACAATAGCAGTAGTGGAAGTTTCCTGTGGCAATGCCACCACTGGCCACTGGTGGTTGGTCGCCGGCCGCTGCCTCTTCTATTGAGCAAAGTTTCACCCTCCACTCCATATTTCACATGGAGTCCGTTTCCAGTATTAGTTTTCACAAGAAAACAAATAAAAATTGATCAACATCAAAAGCACAGCTAGTGTTAGGTTTTTTTTCTCTTTCCTTCCTCTCCTCCCTCTTCTCTCTTCTTCCTCAATTCTTTCCCCTTCTCGCGATCCCCACCTCCCTGTCCCAATTTGGACAAGAAAGAGGAAAAGAGAGAATAGAGGAGAGGAAGGAAAGCGATGGAGGTGAAAAAAAAAACAAAGAAAAAAAAGGCGGCTACAATGTGGGACGGCAGTGGTGGAAGGTTAAGGTGAAATGATGGTGGTAGGAAAAAAAAAGTGTGTGTTTTATGATATTTTGATATTTGTATTTTAAAAAATATAGGGTATTTTTAGATGTTGCTATAGACAAAATTATTTAAAAAAACTTTTATTATAAAAACTAGGCAAAGAAACTAGGGTCCCAAATGGCGTCATTTGAAGAAGACGTGCGATAGATTTGTGCGGCAATAGCCAATTTCCATTCCCAAAAGTCCAGAGTACGGTGCTGATTTCTTAATCCATTCGAACTGAATTCAACAATGCATGTTAACGCACTCAAAAAGCGTGTTAAAAACAGTTTTATGACATTAAAGCGTGATTTAATTGCAAATTGAGTCACCGCCGTGCCAGAAGTTCAATTATGGTCTGGACTCTGGACCAACTACAGCTACTTAGCAAACCCAGTGATTTGTCTTTTGATCAATGAAAATGATGTAAATAAAGTCGTGGAACCCATTAATTTCAAATCAAATACAATTAATGACGCGCTTGTTTGTCCAATTAGTAATAAGAATCTGATCAGTGACTAAATATTGGACTTGTCAGGTAGTTGGCTTAAATGTAATGAAATTTCTGGTGGGTCATGGATAAAGGACAGGAACGGTTGCAGGTTTTTGTCATTTTTAACAGCGCGTAACTTTGGTTGCACACGGCATAACTTTGTTTGTACAACATATAACTTTAGTACAAAATTTTGCAGATTCCACACACATTATGAAAATCGATATACAATTAGTGATCTGGATCGCACATTTCTTTTCAGCCAAAATCTGACCGTGAACAGTTCAAGAGCGGTCATCAGACACTCTTCCGATGGGTCATTGGTTTTCATTTGGAATTTCTAATCAGTCCCGCTCCTAGTAGTCCGTGTGAAATCTAGCTTAAGAAGTTCCGTTACAAACTGGCCCACTAGAAACCGGCTATGGACTGATCTGCTGGTATCTTCATTGAAATGCTTACGTGTTCCTGCACTTGATGAAGACGGGATGATAAGAAAGGAAATGTTTGTATTAGATTGATGAAACAGTGTCGCTTATATAAAGAAAGATGTTGTGTTGAGACTGTTGAGGAGCCAATCTAGATGACGTCACCCAATCAAATAAGAAAAATCTGCCATGCAAAGCAAGCACTCATTGCTGAAGAAGTGGAAAATGCTTCCGTTTCTTTTTCTTTTTTTTTTATAAAATAAAAATTTTGATGAATTCGATTCCAATTACTATCACGAATTATTGGCAGGACATTCTTATATATTTGTTCGCTAACATATTTTTAATTATTAATAGCGAGATTTGAACATATATATATATATATTTTTTTTTGGTAACAATTAGTCCATCTTTGCTAACCGAGCGGACTGGTGTTGGCGAGTAATGCTTCCATGATAATCAGCTGCGGCCGCCATTTTTATGATTATGAAAACCAGGGACTGAGCCTCCAGGCGTCTCTTCTCCTCTTCCACCGTCCTACTTCCCTTCCAGCAGTCAACCCAGCTCTATAACGCCACGTCATAAATTAATAAAACTATATTACCCTCCACATAGGGTTGTCGTCCTCCCATTGGCAAGCGGCAACAATAAAAAACACATCAAAGTCAGGAGATTGCAATCCATTTGGCCACCTACGTCGATGTGACATCAACAGACAGGAGGATAAGACCACTTGCCAAGCAAAACCGAAGGATAAGGTCGTCATTAACTGGGCATTTAGCAGGCACGAAATGACGAAAGTCACAGACACTAGAAACAAAACCCCGCCTTTTTAAATATTTTCCTAATCAGGGGATAGTGTAGAAAGACTTTAGCGGTTTACAAAAACGCGGGTGCAGTAGGCTGCGCCAAAACAGCTGGGGAAACGGATGATGATATTTTCCTAAGGTTTATCTTTATATATTCTGGGGTTTTTTGGCTGGGAATTTTTACGGGAGTAGAATTTAACGGAGATGGGGAAGTCATTTAAGGATTCTCTTAAAGCTCTTGAAGCAGATATTCAGCTCGCAAATACTCTGTAATTCAACTTCCTTCTCTGTCTCTGTCTCTGTCTCTCTTTTTTCCGACTGTCTTTTTTCAGCTATTATTTCTTATTTGTCGGTGTTTTTCCCCATTTGCTTTTTGGTAATTATGGGAGAACAGAAGCGGTTACATAAAATCAGAACCTGTTTAAATTCGATGATTGTTGCCCAACTATGGGTGCATGGTTTCTTGCGAGTTTTTTTTGAGTGATTTTGGTATTTATGGTTTTATTTTGAGTGAAATTACATGGGATTATTATTGATGACCAAGAATTTTGCTAAGTCAACTGTTTTTTGCATTTATGCTTTGGGAAGCTAGCCAAATTTTTCAAAGGGTAGTTGGAATTTTTAATACACTATGCATGTCAGAGTCTTCCAGGGATTGTAAAATTTCATTTGTCTTTGATGAATAGATTATTTATTTTGGTTTGACACTTAGCAATCAACCATTGATTATGAAATGGAGTATCTAGTCCAAGGATGGTTTGAGTAATGAAGCCCTGCATTTCTTGTAGCTTGGTTGAAGAACTTGTTTTCACTATTTAGATCACTTGTTTGACGCCCAAATGCCTGCTCCATTGCAACTTACATGGAATATCATGTTTAACCTGCAAATATGAAAAAGGGTACAAAATTGTTGATTCGTCCTAAGCAACAATTGGCAAGCTGGCCATTTTATAGACTGAAGCAGGGTCGTTATGAGACCAAAACAAGAAGGAATTCAATCTTGTGCTTTGTCAGTTTATGTGCTTTCTGTCATTATTGAATTAATGATACCCCGTGGTACTTAGACGTCGAATTGTAAATCTACTACTGATGGAGGTTGTTGTCGTTACAGTGCAATTTTTGTCTATATCTTTTGCTACAAGGATGCAAGTTTTTACTCAAATTCATTCTGGCAGAGTTCCGTAAATTTCTATCATGTCTTCCTGTCCAGGGCTTTGAGTTATCCAAGGGAAATTGATGGAGCATGCCTTCAAATGCGGCTCTCTTATGCTCCACCTGCACATATCTTCCTTTTTCTTGTTCAGTGGTTTGATTGTCAGCTTGCTGGCGCTCTTGGCTTGCTTCGAATTCTCGTATCTATGGTAAATCCCTGTTTATTGTACCTTCATATTGTAGCCTTGCTGTTCTACCTGTATCTGGTGCATGCTAATCGTCCTCCAGCCATGTTTCCTCGAGTAACAATTGTCTTTGAACACCAAAGTGACTACATTGTTACTTTTCTTGTGGGTTCTGACAAAATGATGGGCTTGTGCAGGCATATGCAGATGGCAGACCTGCTATGTCTAGTTATGAAAGGAAAGCAAGCATCAGAGAATTTTATGGTGAGTGATAGCTCAAAGGATTATTGTTATTTGATATTCCTTAAGTGGGGACTATTCTTTAGATACTATAAGGTGTATGCTTCTTTGCCGTAAAAACAGGTATAATTTTTCCTTCTTTATTGCAACTTCAAAGAGGGATTACAGATTTGGAAGACAACAAACAGAAAAAGATATGTTCACTTAAGTACTCAAGAAGGGATGAAATGGATCGTGGAAAAATATCTGAAATTGATCTAGAAAGAGAAAAGGAATGTGGAATTTGCATGGAAATCAATGGCAAGGTTGTGTTGCCTTATTGCGGCCACTCTTTGTGCCTAAGGTGTTATCGTGATTGGTAAGTCTGATTCTTTTCTTCTGATTCTGTTCTTGGAACTTTGCAAAATTTAGCATTACCATTCTTGGCTTCCTGGTAAATTGAAGTCCACTAGCCTATTTCCCTCGGGGCTTTAGAATTCTGTGCTGCAAATGATTTCAATGTCATTCAGCAACTGCTTTATTTCCCCCCCTTTTTGGGCTGCTTTATTTGATACCCTGCTATTGAGTGCCCCATTCCTGCCCCTTCTGCTTGTTTTCCACGGGGTGCCTTGGCATTTCATTGCAGATGTAAGACACATGCTTGCTGGTGCAGGGTCTACTGAATCAGGGAGGTCCATATACGAAATGTGCAATTATACATTTTTCCATTTAGAAGCTTAAAATTCTAGACAACTGTGGAAGGTTTTTCTGTCCAATCCAGTTATATTTGGGCCTTATGCATCTTTTTAAATTGCAGGAGATTGATTGCTGATAATCTGCTCTCTGTTTCTTTTTTTTTTTTTTTTCTTTTTGGTAGGAGTTGATAATCTACTTTGGTTGAGAACTATATAAAAATTTTCATTGGAAAAGTTGCTTGGCTCTTGACTTGATTTTCATATTTTTCTCAGGCGTCGCCGCTCTCAGTCCTGTCCCTTTTGCCGGACCACTCTCAAACGAGTGAATTCAAGTGACATCTGGATCTGCACTGATAGCAGTGAAATTGTTGATTTATCTGTGATTCTGGAAGAGAATTTGCAGAGGCTGTTTATGTTCATTGAAAAGTTGCCCCTTCTTCTTCCAGATTCATTGTTAAACCAACACAATTTCGCTATTAGGTGACTCGGTTTCATTTTCTGTACATCAAATCGTTGTTCTATAAAGTTCAATCCATTTACCTTGGAGAGAGTTTCGGACCTCCTGCTTTTGCTTTGACTAGCTTCTGGCCTTTTCTTATTTAACCCGTAAGGGTTAGAAAGAGATAGGGTGGTATATCATTTCCGAAAGAAAAATGATTTTCTTTTGAGGAACGGTAAAAAGCACGAAGGATGTAAATTGGTTTTCTTTTGGCTATGATGATGCGATAGTGACTGTTGGGTGAGATGCAAATGCTGATGATTGACGAACTAATTGTGGTGGAAGAAGTTCCAGAACTTTTTGTGCAGATTTCATTCTAGTTTCTTAACTTAAGAACGAATCCATTGAAAAGAGCATCATAGGAGGATCAGATAGTTTAGACTTTAGAGATTGGTATTGTACATGTTCTCGATATTTCTTGAAAATTTGTGTTTTATTGAAAAATCTGCCCCCAATTGTTTTACACCTGATTAAAAGCACAATGACATGAGTTTGGTTGGATACTTGGATTTACCTAAAAAAGTACCTCAAGAACACTTCTTTGTGTTTGGAGACAGATTTTTGTTAAAACTTACTATTTTAGGAGCAAATTTTGGTTTTCGTCAAATTAAAAGTTTGTATTGACACTTTCATTTTTTCTATTCTTGTTCACAATTGATTCGTTGCTTTTTTAAGGTATTCCCGGACCATACTTCACAGGGTGCTTGAAAACTTCTAGATTTCTTGTGTCTCATGCCTGTCTCTCGCACTCGAAATTCAGACCAACCAAGTATAGTGGTTCTGACCAACCCCTTCTATATATTTTTTCCCTTTTTTGGGTGTGTAAGTGTGATCATGTGCATATGGCATGGCGGTCCCCTCTTCAAATTAAAAATAATTTAAAAAAAAAGCCAAGAATAATTTGGGCTAGTCATATCATGCTGCCCACGTACAAAATCTTCTCATTCTTTCATTTTCCTTTGCCCGTCATTCGTTGCCAGCTCAGTCCACATTCCCTGGCCCCATTGGTCAAGTACGGAAATTATAAAGACAATAATAATGTGTAAAAGAGAAATAAAGAACCAATTGCTCCCAGTGGAGTTGGTCACTAATAAAGATTTAAAACTTTATATGAATTTAGATCATGGGATTTGAATATCCAGACCTTTTTTGACTTTTCTGATCTACATTTTGATTTGACTTTCTTGATCTACATTTTAATATCCCGACTTTCCTAAAAATATTTTTGTCAGCGGATGCATAGGCACTTATCTAAATCAATCGTGATTCATTGGATTTTTTTTTTTTTTGACCTCTTTAGGTCCTCCTCCCCTTAATGTAGAATAGGAGTTGTTATAACACAGAATCGTCTGAACCTCTTTAGGTCCCCTCTCTCCCTAGTATAGGTAGTGTAGAAATAGTTTTAGTATAGAAGGACTAGTGGTGATTTACCGGATTTTCCTTGACTTCTTTAGATTTCACTCCCCTTAGTATAGAGTATGAGTAGTTCTAGTATAGAATCATTCGGATCTTTTTAGGTCCCCCTCTTCCTATTGTAGAGTAGGAGTAATTTTAGTATAGAAGGATTTTTCTTGACCTCTTTAGGTCCTCCTCCTCTAATGTAGAGTAGGAATAGTTGAGTTATATTGTACATGTAAACTTGAATCAATAGACAATTAATTGAATTGAAATCAACAAAAGGTATCGCTTAGAAAAGCATTAAAAGGTTTGGAGGAATAAAATCTTGAAACGTTGATATTCATACAGTTGATGATCATCCAACTAACTCACCCAAGACTCAGAAGACAAGAAGAAGAAGAAGAACAATTTATTCGTCATTTTGCAGCCGCGCGCATTCAGCGTAAAATCGAGGTCCTGTTTCCTTCTTGTTGGAGAGCGTTGTAGGCGTATCCTCCATGGCGGGAGACGTCCAGACCAGCAACCTCCTCTTCCACAGATATCCTTAAGATTTTCAGCTTGTGCAGCCAGCGTATAGAACATGGGCCCCATTGTGATACTAACCCAGCCAAAAATGACTAGCAGTTCAATGACTTGGGCTCCAAGCAGGCCCCAGCCACCTCCCAGGAGCAGCCCATAAGGTCGCGAGACACTGCTGTCGCCTGAATTGTATGCTTGAATAATAAATTCCTCTTTCGCAAATAAACCTGTAAAAATCACCCCCCAAGCCCCACAACCTCCATGGAGTTGGGCTGCCTCCAGTGGATCATCAAATCCAAGTTTCAAACACAAAATATTAAGTCCAATCAAGACCCAAGCTGCGACGAATCCGCAAAATATTGCAGCCCATGGCTCGACAACAGAGCAGCCAGATGTAACGGCAACAAAGCCACCAAGCACTCCATTGCAAACATCCAGTGCATCCCAGTGGCCTACCAGTATCCGCCGGCCGAACAGGGTGACAATTCCCGCAGTGGATCCAGCCAGCGTGGTCGTAACGGCTGTCCGACTGACCCCGGTCCAGTTACCCTGATCAGAAGTATTTGGGTAAGCCACGAGTATTTTATCAAAAGAACCTGGATTGAACCCAAACCATCCAAACCACAACAAGAATGTGCCCAGGACCACCAAAGTTGAATTGTGGCCTCTCATTGCCACGGGCTTACCAAAAGCATCAAACCGACCCACTCTCGGGCCCTCTATCAATGAACCCCAAAGCCCAGCAACTCCTCCTACCAAATGTACAACCCCGCTCCCGGCAAAATCAATGGCGCCAGAACCAAACAGCAAGGGACCGGAGGAGCTGGGACTGAGCCAGCCGCTGGATGACCAAATCCAACGAGCAACGATTGGGTAAACAAAGCCAGTAAGGAAGAAAGAGAAAATGAGGTAAGCAGAGAACTGAGTTCTCTCGGCAATGGAGCCACTGGTTATCCCAGCCACGGCTATGGCAAAAGCCCATTGGTAAAGAAAGAAGCTATAGCTGTAAGAGCCCGAAGGAATGCCTTTAAGGGCAAAGAATTCGGTGCCTATGAAGGGGTTTGAATTGGATCCATCCCCGAAGGCGAAGGCAAAGCCGAAGAGATAGTAAGAAATGCTGCCCACAGCTGCATCGACCACGTTTGTAAGCATGATGTTCATGGCATTCTTGGCTCGGACTGAACCAGCGCATAGCATGGCAAAGCCAAGCTGCATGACGAAGACCAAGTAGGATGAAAAGAGAAGATAAATGGTGTTTATTGAGGATGTAACACTGTCTTCCCAAGACACCTCCATCGCTCTGCGCTCAGTGCGTCTTTTGTGTGTGTGTGTGTGCGCGATAGGGCGAGAGATGGTTGGTGTTCAAAGAAATGAAGAAGGGTAGCTATTTATGCAGTTTGCGAATGTCACATCCATAATACAGTTGAATGGTAGCGGAGGAAAAGACGTGTGCTGTAGGCAGTACCCTTTAATTTCAGGACTAGTGTCATCAGTTTCGTTCTTTAAATTCCAAACTCAATACCTTGAGTCCTACTATTATCTAGTAGGTATTTCATTCTCGATCCCTATAAATTTCCAATCCCAGATCTTAGAAGTACTAATTGTGTTAAAAATTGAGCTTCATGCCTGTATTGATTGTTCTAACTGCAACTTTGACCCAATTGGTTTATTTGACAGAAAGCTTCTGTTCTTCATAAAGATTCAGAAAGATGAAGCTTCATGCCTTCATCTTTTCTCGTGCTTCCATGTAAATCATTTGATAAAAAAAAAAAAAAAAAAAATACCATGCTGGCGGCCCACTAGGTTGTATTGATTGTTGACGTCTCACGTATTTTGCTTCAGTGATTTTGGTTGGTATGGATAACGAGAAACTCAGCCAAGAAAAGAAAGTAGTATTACACAGTGATCGTACTTTTGTGAATGGACTTTTCAAACCTTACAAGACGGAAGAGATCGGCTAAGTTGACTTGCATCATAGATATCTCATAACTACCTGTTAGCGTATTAGTACTGTCTCTATATGTTAACTACATAATCTAAGGAATGGGATTGGATTTTTCTTTGATAACCACCCAACTCCCTCACCTTCAACAAATTATGACGAATTTTTGGGACAAGAAGGAATATTGAAAGTGGAATGATTTATTTCAGCAACTATTTGCGCTACGCAACAATCACTCGTTCAATTGCAAGTCCTGAGATTCCTATAGGTATACAGTGTATTGCAATATTAAACGGCGCGATTTGCTTAATAGGGTGAATTTGCCGTGCGTGACGAATTCCGAATGTAATACTTAATATATACATATGATACATCAATTCAAATATGTATAGACAGCACAGGGCCAATTAGAAAGTTTCCAGGTAACGAGCGTCTACAGCGGCAGTTCTGGTGGTGAGGGACGGCTTCATGATGACAATGGCCGATTCATTTGCGCCAGCTCTCAGAGCAGCCCTTCCAGCTTCCAGGAACCTCTCAACTGCATCCTCGGCGTACCTGTTTGCTTCACCAACGGTCATGCCTTTTCCAATATCCGGGTATGCGTTCAGTACATGATCTCCATTGAGCTGTGATGCAAGCTGGATCAACTCGAGTTGAAATTCAGAGAGTTCAACATCTTCCCTTGGACCCCCTGGCCTCAAACTCTGCTTTACCTCTGGGAGTTTCTCTGAACAGCCATCAAAATTTTCCACAAGAAATTAGGATATTTCCAATCCTTTAAAGCCATAACGTCATCATCACCATATTCACTAACAAACCAGTAATTCAGTTGAACAATGAAATTCCTACAAGACTTGTCACCTTTTCAATTGTTATTTAAAATCAAGCAAGAATGCAGACACTTTCTCTATTATTCATTATCTGTTTTTGTTCTAGGGGCGGCAGAAAGGATATCGTAGAGGAGGTTAGAAAAGACACTACTGAAGCCATAAGCTCAAGACTCAAGGTCACTCCTTTCAGGTCTGACAACGATTGCCTTCGTGCCATTTGGAGAGAAGGGTATGGTATCAGGTATAAGGTCCATTTGAGTTTGACTTCAAAGTTCCAATTAATTAGGAGAATGGATCTATCGATCTATGCAACCCATAACATAAACTGCGTCGTCTGCATGTCAAATCACCTCTCTGCATTTCTCCAGTTTAAACCCAATCATACATCTATTAATGTGCCTGCATTTGCTCTCAGATTTGTCAACGGCAAGTATTGTCTAACTTAAGCCAATAATTGCAATAATCTCAGGCATAGTTCATGATCATCCAAAAGTATAAATTAAAATATAGAACAAAACAAGCAAACCTGGACAATCATCACGTGGAGTCTCACGGAGCTTGAAGGCATTTTCAAAAGTTCCAGCCCATGCATCCCTTTTAGTCAAGAAGTTTGATTTTAAGTTGAAAAGTTTCTTTACGGTAGCAGGAATAGATGAGTGTTCAAACTGTGACTGTGGAGTTGGACCGTTGGGCTCGTGTATTACTGCACCATAACAAATGAGGTCAGGTTAAAAGCGAGCTCCACATGAAAACTATCAGCATCAACCTTGATGCTCGGCAGAAGACCAATCAGACTCCTAAACTAGATGTAGTATATAATAAAAGGGTTGAGGATGCATATTCAATTACTCAATGATTACTCAACGTTCTCTTCGTTGACATAAAGGGAACTCCAGAGACTATACTTGAGAGCAGATTAACAAATCCAACAGAAGTAACCAAGAATTTGGACAACACATTGTGCTAGGGTCTACAGACAAAAGAAACGAGCCACACAGCCCTCATCCCCCCCCCCCCAAACACACGCACACACACACAAAAACCAAAAGAAGGAAAAGAAAAAAGTGGGTTCAAAGGGAACGGGAGAAGGGCGAGGTATAGTTAACATATGTGTTGCAGGATTTCAAATGAGTCAAGCGACTCACAAACACTTGCCCTTTGTACAGAGGTAAACTCAAAGTTTATTTGGTCATGTATGATATTCAATCAAACTTGCATACCTTTCTTCTAAAAATAAATAAATGATTATCCATGGCACTAGAAGCTGTTTATTCATGTTTAGGTTCTTGGTAGTTTTATAGAACCCCCGTCACCCTTTAAGAAGATTCTAAATCCAGTATGATGCCAAAAAACTTAAAATTTGGGCTTCTTAGATTTTCAAGCACAGTAACACTCTTTTCGTACCAAGAGCCTCATAACATTCAATTTAAGTAATGACAACTGAAATTCAACTTAAAACAGAACTCCACGCACACGTTAGCTTTAACTACGTTGCAAATGCCAGTGAGTTGGCTTCTGCAGATAAGTTTATAAAAGGATCACTAATGCCAAAGAGTTTTGGTAATAATTATCGGCTGATATTGAGCATTATTTCCTGCAAGAATTATCAATTACAGCTCACACACCAGACCTGCACACCTCAAATTATAGAATTTCACACCAAACATATGCACGTCAACTGATATCTCACGAAAGCTAACTAAATCCAACAATCATACAGAGAGCAAGAGTGCAAGACAAGCAATGCAATTCAATGCAGAAAGAAGGAAAACAAACTAACCAGTTCCCTTATCAATCCAGGGCGAGATCAACAGTGTAGGCACGCGAACACCCAATCGATCAAACGCAAAATAATAGGGGTCCGGCCCAATAATCCCATCAGGATTAGGCACCCCTTCAACAGGGGTGGGCACATGATCATAAAACCCGCCATGCTCATCATAAGTAATCAACAATGCCATTTCTTTCCACTGAGGACTAGCCCTCAAGGTCTCGTATACCTCCTTAACAAATTTCTGCCCCACTGCCACGTCATGCGACGGATGATCATCGTTAGCCGGCACTAGGTTAACATCAAAGTATCTCTGCTCAATCACCACGTAATTCGGAAGCTTCCCTAATCTGGCGTGCCACTTAAACTTTAATCCGTAATAATGAAACTTAAATATATGTTTGAGCTGTCTCAAGCTCTTGAAGAAGAGTGTAGCTGGGATGTTCTGGTAATAAATCCCAAACGTGAGGTCATTTTCGTCCAACGAATCAAAAATTGTTTTTTGTGGAAACCCATGAATTAAATCCTTCCTTACGTTACTCGATGCACCGTGGGAGGTGGCTGAGTGAACGTAGAACCGATTCGGCTGAGTTGACGCGGGCACCGACGCAAACCAGCGGTCCAACACCGCGAACTCGTTTGCTAACTCGGCGTAAACCGGCACGAGCTCCGGTTTAAACCCGCTCATGACGGTTCGCGACATCCCCTCAACGCCCATGCTCTCAGCTTGCTGAACGAACCCGTTCATGGGTGCCGGGTTGGCCGACGAATCGTTGCACCCGAATATTTGTTCCCGGATGGCTTGAATGGAGTGACCGGGGTCAGAATCGACAAAAACGGCGTTGTCGGTGACGTAATACTTAGCAGAAGTGGGGTCGGAGGCGTTGAGGTGGTTGAACTCGGAGCCAGTGAGGCCATCAATATCGGGGCGGGCCTTCTTCAGCCAGCCCAAAACGTGGTCGAAGGAGCGGTTCTCCATGACCAAAATGACGACGGTCTTAATGGGTCCATCAATCTTGTGTTGCTTTTTCTTGAAAGGAAAGGAGAGTGAAGGGGAAGGGATTAAGACCAGATACAGCAAGAAGAAGATGGTTAATTGGGCAAACAATGTTCGTTTAACCATATTTACCCGGCGATCAGCAGATTGCCGGTTGGACCGACGCTCGGACAAAGCAGAAGTCAGCCCGGGGGGTGGTTGGGTGGTTGCAGTAGTTGTTGTGGGGGACGGCGGATGGAGGAAAAGGAAGAAAAGGGGATGAAAGGATATTAGATTGAAGGGTTAAGACTTTATTATAGTAGTTGTGGCAGTGGTAAATACAGTGACGTGGAAGACATGGCTATCTCTCCTCCATTGAATGTGAATCTTGAGGAGGTATAGGTATATGCTTGATGAAGGTGGTTTTCGACGGCGTCAATGTCTTTGGAAGTTTTCTTCAGTCTTTATTATTTTAGCATGGGAAGTTTGATAGAGATTGCGGGAAAATAATTGTTTTGTCATCCAATCTAACTCTTGTCAGATGTCATTTATATGTTTCCTCTTTTTTTTTTGTTCCCTTTTTCTTCTTTTGAGAGGAGACCTCGTTTAAATCTACTACTAACACAGAGTATTATTTAAAATAATTATTATAGTATTTTTTGTGATGTGATATACGTGAGATAAAAAGTTGATTGAGAATATAAAAAGGTGAGTTGAGAAATGTGTTTATGATACAAGCGAAATATTATTTCAAATAATACGTGTATCCAAACAAATCCTTTGTTTACAAAATGGATTTTATTTGTGGATCTACAAAATACATCTAATTGTACTCTGTAAGTGTTTCTTGGGACATTCTGCTATAAAATTATTTCTTATTAATATTCGAATGAAAATAATTCAGATGAAAAATCGAAGTGATGGACTAAAAGATAATCCACTTTTTTTTTTTTTATTTTGGGATTTCCAGTCTTTGTATTTTATAAACGAAGTAACAGACTAAAAGTTAATTCGCTTTCTTGATTTTAGGGATTCATATTTGTATTTATAAATGACATAAGTGACGAAAATAAACTAAATAATAACCAACCTTCTCACAATTCTTATTTTTATATCTATAAGCAGCATACGACAAAGAAGTGATGGAAACATTCTAAAAAATAACCAATCTCCTTGAAATTCTCATCTTTGCATTTATAAGTGACATAACAACTGAAATAACAGAAACAAATGCCTCCTTGATTTTAGTGATTTTTATATTTGTATTTGTAGTTTAATTTAGCTTTAGGGATTCCCAATTTTTTTTTCAGACTTTTGAAATTAGTTAGTTAAATCTAATCTAAAATTTAACCCCAAAAGGCCGGCAACTCTTGAAGCAAATTTGAGGACTTAACTACCCAGCCCCAACCCCAGAGGTTTAGGGATTCCCGTGATAGATAAGAATTTTCATATATTTGTATAGGTATCCATCGTGGTTATTCATCATTGCAGCTTTTCGGTGGACTCCGTTCGGATGGTGCGTTCTCTCTCGCCTGCCTAAAAGGGATTTTTCGATCTATACCAATAAATGGGGGGCTTCCCAATCAGTAAAATCCTACCATTCTGCATTATTATGTTTTTTTGTCTGTCTAAACCACTAAATGGGGGCTTTTCTCTGGTAATAATGGGTATAGAAGTCCTAATCAGTAATCACTTGACATCTTCATCCTCCTGTTTTCTTTTCCCTTACTGAGGAGGAATACCTGAGCCTCGTTTGCTTTAATCCTCTGTTTCATCTCCTTTACTCTGCTTCAGAATGTCCCTAATAGAGTCCCTCTCACTTGCAATTAAAAAGATAGGAAGAAAAAAAAAAGGTAACTAATCTGGTCCATAATTATACTTGTTCTCGAGTCATGTCAAATCAATTCATTTGACATTTTCTCATAATCGACTCGGTTAAACATTAAAAACTCATGCAGGTTCTCATTATAATTTACTTATTATGCGGTAAAACCTGTTACCTAAGAAAATCTCTCGACTGTACCTACATTTGAATAGGGTATCATTTGGTCTTATACACAATTGCTGCTTTTGTTGGTATGTTGATTAATTTTCTAAAACATATACTTCCTCCGCCCCGCCCCGCCCCATTTTGATAGTCCTATTTCTTTTTTCACACAATTTAAGAAAAAATAATTAACTTTGTTAAAAAAATAAATTTAGATTGCTATTTTTCTAAAATATCCTCATATTAAATATGATACAACTTTATAAGAATTTGAATTGATAGTAAAAAAAAAATCAACTCTCATTAAATGAGATAGATTTATAATAACAACTACTTATATTGAATAAGAATATTTTAGAAAAATTAAAATATAACTATATTTTTTTTAATTGAAAAGTAGATTATAATTCGGGACAGATAAAAAAGGAATACAGGACTGTAAAAGTGGAACGGAGGAGTAATTATTATCAAACCACTGAAACTGATGGAAATTTTGGCATTGAATGCGTATCGTGATAACGGCACCTAAAAGTTGAAACTTTGACCTTGTCAAGGGCCCACTAATAGGCGTTTCCTTCAAAGGCTAGCTAGAAAATATACTCTATATAAGAATGGTCTATGTCGGCAGTGGCGTTCCGCCTCTGCAAACCATGAAAATCAATCAGTGGCATCAACAGGGTATATCTTATGGAGTACTAAAAATCTGCAAAAAGGAATATGCTTAAAAAGGGATCAATCCAATTGTAAAATCGACCACTCACAGAACATTCTGATTTAAGGTTCAAAAGGGCAACTACAATGGGAACTGCTGTTTAATATAAACCTTTTTTTTTACCATACCACAGCACTGTTCCAAATAGATCTTTCTGCTTGGGAAGAGTGGCACTTCCAATTTCTTGCCAAAATAGCCTCAAAGCACAATAATAAGTCTTGAGAACTGCACATGGTGAAATCCCCAGTAATGAGCTTCATCAAGCTCTCAGCCTCACCCAATGTTGGCAGATTTTCAGGGGAACAATCACACAAGAACCAAAAGCAAGGATATATCACATTGGTCCAACGAACAAGTTTCCTTGTCTAATACCGTAGTCATTACCAAAAATTCTTATCCAGTAAAAGACATTAAAAACTTGCTTCATGAATGAGGAGTAAGATGCATTTTGGCCGGTAACTTTAGGCCGGAATACATACCTAAAACTTGTGAAAATTAACTTCATCCAGCGCCACCAGTTTCCTGCATGAATGTGGCACGCCTAGAAAAGATGAAGTGACATCTTGAGCTTGTTTTGTCTCCACTTCGGAAGCTGATAGAAGTTCTGTTTTGACATTCCAAATCTCTCTTGAAACTCTTCATTGGACAAATAAGCCTACAGATGGAAATAGCAACTTCAGTAACTGTTTTTGTTATTAAGATTAATCAGGAACTAATGCTATTATGACAGAGCAACATAAGGTATTGTTTTGCTAGCTCTCGGACTTGGCATTTGACATACAAATTTAGAAAAGCCAAGTGAAATGGAGGCTTAGAGGTGCAAACGAGTCGTGTTTAATCAAATAGCTTGCGAGTTTGTTTGGTCAAAACTTGAGCTCAAACTCGTATTGACCGAATTCGAGTTTGAGCTACTTGACGAGTCGAGCTCGAATTAATATGTGAAACTCGAAACCTCGTCAAGCTTAATCGAGTTCTATCGAGCATCAAATATCTATTTTGTCCCTCGTTTAAAATTATATAAAATATAAATTTATATTTCTTAAATTCGATTGGGCTTGATTAAGCTTGATTGGGCTCAATGAGCATGAGCTCAAGCTCAAACTCGAGTAATGCAAAATAAAATCAAGCTAGTGCTCAAGCTCGAGCTCGCATAGTGCACTTGACTCGATTACACCCCTAGTCCGCATGATCGGTTCAACTAAGTAGATATTGCAAGACATAATGGAAAATTAAAAAAAAATTGCAGACCTAGCAAAGACATTAAGCATCCATCAAAAGAACTATATTACTAAATAGGAAACAGATGAAATTGTCAGACTGTACCTCTCTTCTTGTTATGTCGATGTCTGCTACTGGGTTGTTTGACTGCACTACAAGTCGGTCATATGGATGTGCTACCAAATGGACATCACACTCAGCTTCATTAAGCTGCAGGGATTCAGCACTTCGAGTGAGGTTTGAAACTTTACTCACAAAACCTGCAGAGACCAAACCACCCATCAGCAAAATGAATACCTATCTATATTTTCAGCCCTCATTTTTTCTTTTTATTGAAATACTAAAAAAATATGCATATTGCATGAGCCAAACAGATTATTAGGCCACATTTTGCTTTGGACATCTTTTTTTTTTAACTTTCCCTTCTCATAAGAGTGCAGGAAAACAAAAAAGATAGCACAAAAGAAGGCCGGCATGCAGCCTGCTAAATGGAGCTACTACTTCCTGATTGCTTTAGCATGTTGTCATAATCAGACTTACTATTTGGAGAAGATGCCATAGAAGTTATATGAACCAAGAACATGATAGATGTGGCTGGAGAATTAGCCAGGAAAGGGGGGAAAAAAATAGAAGGAAAGCCCCATCTGGGAAAGGAAAACAGCAAGTCATTGTGTACTTGAGATGCCCAAAAAAGAAAAGAGACAGGTGGTAGAGGACCAAGTCCATGTGCTGAAACACTTACATATTCTGTGTATGTGTGTGAGAGAGAGGAAGAGAGAGATTGGAGCTCAATTGGATAATGCAACCATACTACGTGTAACTGCTGTCTGTGCAAATTAAGGCTTCTACTCTGAAAGTTAATTAATTTCAATTTGACAAGTAAACCATGACCATAGAAGAAAAATCAGTAGGCAACTCTGACGTTCAATTTAAATAGCATGACAACTCTAATTACATAAATCAGACACTAAAAGCATGTAACAGTTAAATTATTAGTTTTTGCATAGCCCCTGTATTGACGATATAGTAGGCAGCTTAAACACTATTAAGCATCTCTGCTTTTGATACACAAATACATAGAGAAAGAGGCACTTTGCATCCTTCTATTTTCTTTTAGAATAGATATGTGCAGCTTTAGAAAAATATACAAGTAAAGCAACAATTGTACATTAAAGTTATTATCAGCAGGTGAAGGGAATTATGATCACCATCAAACTAATAGCTACATGAGAACCTAAACTGTTAATGTAATTTCAGACAAATGCGCTTCACCATTGTTATTGTCCAGATTAGGAGATCCTGCTGAAAGGTTTTTTTTAACTGGAGGTGGACTTGAAAAGCGGCGAAAATCTGAAGATCTTAAACTGGAGCTGAAATCAGTAGACATAGGAGATAAACTTCTTTTGGAATCATTTACACCATTGGTCTGACTTTTCAAATCTTTAGAGACAGTTTCCATAGAGTACGCTTTCCATGAAGTTCTTATCTGCATGTAAGATATTTCCTCTTTATGTAAATCCCAGAAGGCAAAAGGGATGCATATAATTTATAAGGATGCAATTTAGCTGTCAATAAATGTTGAGTAGACCTTTCATCCAGTGCTTGGAGGAGTCCACTCTAAAAGAAACAAAGTTTTAGGTTGAATATATTACATAAGGATCAAAACAAGCAGTCACTTACTCCAAGTTTTTCTGTTTTGCCCTTCAATAAAGCAAGTTTTCGCTCAAATGAGTTACCGAGCATCTGAAATGAGAAAGGTTACAATATGCGGCATTGTTTAACCACCAAAGGAAATGAAACGTACGCAACTGCTGTTTCAGTTTAGTTCATCAAACATTTCAAAAAAGCAGCTGACTCGCAATGTAGCTCACTTCAAATGAAGCACCAAAAAATGCTCCAATGTAAGAAAAAGGAAGAAGCAAAAGGGGAAAATGAATTTTTATTGAAAGTATAAACATTCACCTACATTTGCCTTTGAGGGATCCCATTGAAAGAAGCAAGTGAAGAATGGTGGTTCAGATCCTTCAGTAACAACATAAAGAGGAGGCTCCAATTGATGCTGCCTAAGTGACTTTTTTTTCTCAAGGAACTTCTGGTTTCTCCAAGGTAGAATAACAAATGAATAACATGGATATTATAACCAATGGTAACATAAATCACGATGCTCCACATATGGCCAAAAATCATCAATATGCATATGAAGAATGTTAAGTGCAACTTTAAAGAGCAAATATCCTATAGACTGTAAAGCCGATATCACGGATTATGTTCTGGCTATGACACCAGAGGTTCTTGAACCATACATGTCAAAGAAAGTACTGATGCGCCATATAATTTTCATTCCAGAAGCTACTAAACCAACACATGCTAAGGCCATGTGAAAGCAAAATCTTCCAAACTGGTCAGAGAAAAGCTAAATCAATCATTGAAGACAAGCATTCAATCATTACCAGGCCAAGAGTAAGAGCTTGATGCTTTGAGTTAACAGAGGAATGGCGCCCCACCCAGACATAGATATCAGAATGGCAATCTAGTATTAGCACATCTTCTGTTGTTAAATCATCCTGGGAGTAGTTAAATATCTCTTTCACCTGCAATGTGAAGATAGCATTAGTATCAGATTCAGCGCAAACCATCTTCCTGATGTTACTAACTTAACACCACTTCTGTCCTTCCGCTTAATCCAGAAACTTAGCTCCATGGACTATATCCCACGTGTTATAAGGTCAACAAATCACTGCAAAAACATGATCCTGAAGAATAAACTTATCTTAATACGTTTCTGTCCTAATCACATCAACCGTAGTCTATCATACAGTATAAACAAAAGAAACAGGAAGAGAAGGAAAAAGAGAAAATGCCCTTCCATCTTTGAAAATCTGCACCTTTTCCTGCATCTGTTATAATAGTAACAGATGCAACACCAGCCACCATCTTATTAAGCAAGAGCTGGATCTACTTTGGACCATTAGGCAAAGATATGCTTAGATCTTCTTGCATGTAGTTTTGATGATCGTCCTACTTCTAGTGATAATAGTAAGAACAGTTGCTCCCTTCTTAAGTTTTTTACATACTTTAACTTTCAAAGTTTCGCCGCTTTGTATCACAAATCCTTCAAAAGATATGAACCACAAACACTAGATTGAAATTCCTTTTCTGATTACACATCTTGTACTGTTTGACAAAGATAAGTTCCTTTGTTGATGTAAAAAGGTCAATTTTTATTTACTAATCCAACCAGTCTTGAGAATTAATACATGGGCAGTAATTATCATGCAACTAAGAGCTCAAGTGGCTACTTTGGTTAAAATGGGAACATAGATCCTCAGTATCTAGATTATGTGCCTCGAACAAACTATGTGATTATTTAGATAAAATCAGCAAAGTGAAAAGATGTTAAAAATTTGATAATCTATTAGTTTCACAAGTTACGAATTATGTAAGAAAGGAAGCAGTCACCGTATAGCTTGCTTCCAGTACTTAATCTATTCACTACGCTAACAAATTTGAGGCAGTCAATACACTCTTAAAAGTTTAATTTCATATGAATTAATTACCGATTAATTAAAATGAACCAGTAATCATTAGTCATGCATGCCTATAAGAATATATTTGTACGTACCTTCAAATCCCCTGAGTACAAAATTCAGCCATGTTCCAGAAGATCCAAACCCTCCATTAGACATGAATTTAAAGCAGTTGAAATCTGGAAGGGTACTCAGTACAAGGAGAAAAAAACATTGGTTTTTCAAGAGAGAGTTTGGAAACAAAGTTTGCAGCTCACCCTCCAAAGATGCGAGGACATATAAATTTGGGTCTTCAATAAATTCTTTAATTTTCTTTTCCCGAGTATATTCTGCCTTTCCACCCAGTGTTGTCCAGAAAGAATCAGGTTCACTACCTTCTCTGACAAGTACAGCTTGCCATGTTGGCTGCATACAACATCAAAAGAAAAGCACAAATGATCAGAAAAGTAACAAGATGTCACATGCAGCAGGCAAGGGAAGCTTTCAAAATCCAGACTATGGGCGTACATTGATCAAATCAAGCATTCTGTCGAGAAGATCATGATCTCTGACAGAGGAGAGATTCCCGATCCAAGTATAAGTAGAAGTCTCAGTCTTTAGAATAAAACAATAGGAAGAATTCAAAGAACTTGCAACCTGCAACAGTATTACCAAATAAATGCCCATCTTAAAGATGAAGTGTAGTTCAGGTACAGAAATACCCTCAGAGCAAAGAGATTTAAGATAGCAATTGAATGGGAAATTTCAGCAGTCTAAATGATCATGTTTGTAGAAAAATAATAATCAGCAAATGTCAGTTAGAGCCTGAAATTTCCCAAGAACTGGTTTAGCATAAAACTTGAAACAGAACTTACTTCATCAACTTGAATGGCTTGCATATTGTATGAACTTGTTCCTTCGACTCGAAAAAGAGCTGTCTTAGAGTCATGGTATGTTTCATCAGCATTATCATTTTCTGCAATAAACGTCTTGTACCCTGTACTCTTACCTCCCTTCATGAAGTACAGGGAAGATTTAGAGACAGAGAGGGAGAGGGAGGGGGGGAGGGTAACAGTGTTTGACACCAAATCAAATCAGATACAACTGGAAAAAAAATGCACAAGTGGTACCTTGAAAATAACCAGTATCTTGAGAATGAAGAAAAATTGCAGTGGTTCCCTGCCCTCAACAATCTGAGCCTGAAAGAAAAGTTCAGAAATGGACCACAGGGCTGAGGAAAAAGAAAATCGATACTTACAGTATTTTTCTATACATAAAGCATGAGAAGGTGTTTGGTGTTAAAATTTTGAGTCATCTTTTGTTTTTTTTTTCAATTTTACCCTCTCATAAGTAAAGATTTACTGAAGATAACTACTTAACTTTAGTAACTTCTAATAACTCCCAATTTTTTTTTAACCTCCCACCCCTCCGCTCACCCTTCTAATAACTTCCACTTCTGGGGATAAAGTTGGGTTGAGTGGTAAGGTGGGAGGGGTTGTAAGGGTTCAAGACATCTCACTGACCCCCAAAAAAAAAAAATCCACTTCCAATAACTTCTATTCTTTTTTTGTTTGCCAAAAAAAAATCATAACTTTTTTTCTTTTCTTTGCACCAAAAAAAAAAATTCTAATAACTATTATCGGTTTAACAAAAACAACTTAATTTTTTCTTAATTTGCACACACCCACTAGTTTGTCTAATTGATCTGGAAGAGCTCTGGAAATTTTACACCTAGTTTTGTGTTACGCTAAAGTTATAACTGAACATAAAACCTACTGAGAAGATAAACAAGTACATGAGGTAAAACAACAATAACAATACCATCTTCAGAAATGAATCATACACCAAATTTTACAAAAATAAACTCCATCACGAATTATTTTCATAGAATGTTAAGAGAAATACTAGGGATGAAACACAGCAGTAGTTTAGACAAGCAAAAAGACCTTATGTTGCAAGACCTACTATTGTCTTGGACCCGCATAAGTAGCGTATTTTCTTGACCATCTTAACCAAGTCCACTAAATATCCTTATACTCCGAATATGCAGCATCCTTTACTTGAAAGGTACTAAAGAACATTTTTTTTGCTATTTTTCTTTCTTAAAATACAAATTAAAACCAGATAATTGTTTTTAAGGTCAACAATCAATTATGGTGATATAAGTGATCTCCCACTAACTTGTTTCTTCTTGCTTAGAAATTAGTTTAAAAAATGAGTAGGTAGAAGGTGAGATACCACCAAGGTGATTGGTGATAAATAACTAACGATTGTGGTTTACATAAGCTTTTACAACCACTAAGAATAAAAAAATCATCCCATGTGAATAAAGATAAACAAACATGAGAATACAAAACCACTTTCCACAAAAATGACTTCAGGGTCAACAACAATCAAGCCAAATGCTGATTTGCAGTAATATGAAGTTTCATCATATAACATTAACTATTTGATGCTGCTCTAGACTTCCAAATCATAAGACATATTCTTTAGCATTTGTGAAGTCATGAAACGAGTCCACGCCATACTTAGCCACTAGTTTCTATGGCTATTTAACTTCCTACAGTCTGTCCAGACTATACTATGACCTACTTGGGAGGGAAAGCAAACAATACATGAACTGCTTGCAATACAACTAGCTTGCAAGTATGAGCACTCTGCTGGTAGAGGCCGACTTCTTCCACAAATACAGAGAGATCAATCACTTGTATTGGATTAGATGGGATAAGAGGGGTAGTTACCATTGCTGGGTCTCCCTTGACTGAATTGACAAGGTCATTCATGCAGGAGATTGCCTGGACTCTATCATCCTGTAGAGTAGCAAGCTCATGGTATCAGCATAAGAAAGTCCAGATAATATAAAGAATAACCTGATTAAAAAAGAAAAGGAAGAATGTTGCAGTCCTAACAGTTTAAAGCAATGGATGAGAGGACTCAAAAACACATTGAAATGATAGGGGAGAAGCATTAAAAATTAGTAAGAATCTTGGATGCAACAAATAACAGGCAGAGAATGTCTTTCAAGAAAGAATCAGGAAAACACTAGCATGCTTGGCCTGCAAAGCTAAAGAGAGCTTATTTCTGATGGTTTTTCCCCCAAGAAGATAATACAGTTTGCTTCTTAATGAATTTCTCGTCAAGTTTTGTTGCATTTTTTGTTTTCAAGAAAACTCCCAATTCCTGTATTTTCTCTTTAACTTTACAAAGCTACTCTTGCCTGCAGATGCTTAGTGCCTCTAAGTTCCTCACACAACCTGCGATCCATTCATAATAATGTAAAGAGTCTTTCGTTAATTTTCAGCACCAAAACACAGCACATTAAATGTCTTTATTAAAATATTAAAAATAGAAAATTGGCCAACATGTGTCTGGCAGGGCAGAACAACCTCCGAACCAATATCAAAATCAAATTTAAAAATCTAAACACCACTTTACATGCATGTGTACGTGCCAACACAACACATAGCCTATATATTCAGAACTTGTATTCAAAAATTTTCTCCAAAAAAAGAAGTAAAGAAAATGATTTACCCCTTACAAGAGATAGTTGACAAGTAGATAAAGCTAAGTTACAAGCATTCGTCTCCAAAATTATTTTCTTGAAAAACAGAAGTAAAGGAAATGATTTAGCCCATTACAAGAGATAGTTGACAAGTAGATAAAGCAAAGTAACAAGCATTCATCTCCAAAAATTAAGCTGTCCTACCATCAGACTTTTTTGACCAAGCCAAGCATAGAATAAATTCTCCTCCCGTCCCCCGCTGAGATATGTATACTGCACAATGTAGCAATCCCCACTGTAAAACTTCATTGGTTCCACAACAGGGACAACATTTAAATTGCCACTGTCCACCCGCCAAACCTGAGAACTAGAAAGCTTAAGAAAACACTTAATACATGTCTTAGGGCTTCAAGAAATAGACAATTTTTCTAAAGATAAACCTTTCTTTCACCACATATATCCATAAACAGGTTTGCTTCTTCATTGTCATCCGGAAGCTCCTTTACATCATATCCCTGTTGCTTAAATATTGCTGAAAGTACAAGCAATTATTGACAAGATATTTAGTAACACCTCATCATGATTTTCCTTTTCCCTTGTAGCTTAGTCCATGAGACACAAACCTGCAACTTTTCCTCGACCTTCTTCATACAATTTTGGCTCTGCTTTTTCAGGCCAATCACCAAAGTATGACTTAAATGAAGCAGTTTCTGATCCTTCAGTCAAGAAAGTTAATTTGATTTCAGTTGATTTTCCCTGAGCTCTCACAAAATCCTGTGCAGAGAAAAACAAAATCAGACTGGAATATCTGGGAAGTAAAATGCTCGAGTTAGAATGTGATTTTCTCCATGATATTAAATCTGTTATTCCAATATGATTGGTCAGATCTCTTGCATTGATTTTGATTGGTTTCTTCCACTTGGATAATTTCTTTCAATTGTTTACTTCATAATTTAGAGAGCTCTATTTTCTGTTCTTGTGAAATCAACAGAATTGAGTTCTGTTGGTTACTTTGGATCTGCCAGTGGAGAACCTTGGCTGTCGCTTGTGCTGGAGAAAGATTGACTATTTCACTTTCATTTTTTTCCCAAAACATGACACACAGTTACCATATATTTAAAGTGCAATGCATATAATGCAAACAGAAAGAAAGAAAGAAACAAAGTAATGCTCAAAAGGAATAAATAAGGGCAAGAAAAATTCTCAAACAAACGAAAAACCACATTGAAGAGCAACCACAGATGAAAGCATTTTCAATCATAAAAAGTCATGATAATGAGATCTTCATGGCTGCAGATTCCAGTGCATTCAATCAGGAGAATTTGGAGCTTGAGATGAAGAATAGCACTTTAATCTTTTCATACCAAGATAAATACAAAAGAATAGGACATTAAGGCTAGGCTGCAAAATCTGCACTGCAAATTGTGTTCCACACCTTTTAGTGCTCCAGACAAGACATTGCATATACCATCCTAAAAATTCCCTGCATCTTCTCAAGTTTTTGAACTAAATATCATAGAAAAGTAAACACCAATTATTACCTTCATCAGAAGTCAAATCCTAAAAATATATGTGATGTTTAACTGGTGAAACATGTACCAGAATTGTCAAGCATTTAGAAGGAGCATACCACAGACTTGCATAATATACGTATCTAGCTCTAGGATTAAAAATACAGAAGTCTCCGTGCATCAGAAGTTTCTGCACATCCAAGAGTATAAGGGAGTAATGAAGTGTAACATACACCTGATCTAGAGGAGGTTACTTTGTAGATAGGTCCCAAAATGTTACTTTGATTCCTAGCTGGATAGTAGTCAATCATTCATGATAGCCAGCATCAAATTGATAAGTATATACCAGTACTTAACAGGTACTTGAGCTGAAGTCAATTTAAATTTGTTTATCTGCCTTCCTAAACTATCATATCCTTCATAACACATCTCTTGCATCTACAACAGTCTATAAAAGAAGAAGGCAAATTACCAGAAACCATTTGCTTTTGGAAACCACCAATCACATAGGTTCTAATAAGGGGGAAAGAAACTAAAGCAAAAAGAGACTCTTACTTCTGTAGCTGAAATTGATGCTTTCCGCTCTGTCATTGAGGTGCTTCTTCCCATCCAAACAAAAATCTCAGCTTCACAATCTAACATATAACATTTGTCTGAACTGAGCATCTCTTTAACCAGCATACCAGGTGCATTCTCACACATTTTTCCCTGAGTAGTTATCCTGCCCATCAGAGAACCTTAAAGCAATCCTAAAGTAGAAGGGACATTCTGCCGAAACAAAAGATGGAAACTTAAAAAGAACAAATAGCTTAAATTGTTTGCATCTGCTAATGGATTCCAAGGCATTTCAGACATGGAGGCTAAAAATCAGAGATAGATATACAGATAACTGAATTGATGTCAAAGCTTATTAATGAATGAAATTTGTCATGTACTATTGATTGAATGATAGCCTGTGAGTCGAAGATAGAAGTTCATGTAATTTCTCACTGCCAACCAGGAACTTGCCAGCATAATCATGCATCAAATTGCAGCATGGGTCATTGGTCCACCCCTTGATGAACTATAAGTGGATAGAATGGGGAAAAGCGCTTCTAATGTCTATAGACACCTTGTTAGTTCAATCAAAACTCACCAGAATAGTTTTGTCGCTGGACATTCAGGCAGTTGTAGGCTATTGCAGGGTAAGTCCTTTGGAATTGGAGCGTAACCACCAAATAAGCTCCAGAATTCTCCAGCATCAGGATCAGCGACAAATTTTCCGTCTTCTGCATCAAGCCAACAGCTAAGGTTAGAAATATCAATTCCATTAACAAATCAGTGACAGAAATTAGAAAGTATCCTACCTATAGTTGCAATATCACACTTTCCACTGTGCTTAGTTTCTTTAATATATTGCACAACCTCCAAAGCCTTAGCTCTTTCTTGACTACTGGAGTTGCAACCACTGAAAAGGAAAATCTTGAATGCCGTATCAAGTATAAATACATCATTGTGGTTCAGAGACGACCGAGTAAAAGGAACCTGGTCAATATATAAAGCATGTATCAGTCAGGTAAAATTCTTATTACTGTGTGGGTGTCACATATGTTTATGTAACTTGATTAGATGTTAATAACACAAAAAACTTGGGTCAAGAAGTATTATTTGATTGCGATAAATCATGGATAATATCTCATCATTCTCTATATAGAGCTTGTGAATATTAGACTTTCATAGAAAACCTTTAACAGGGCTGCCACTATTCATATCTTACTTCTTTAATATGAGCAACACGATCTCCCTTGCATGTAAACAAGCTGACTTGGTATGTACTAGTCTCCAAATCTGCTTGTCCAGAAGAAAACACCCCTTCAACTGGGATGATGCAAGGTTTGAAATAGGACAAGAACTTTTGAGTTTCTTCACCTTGAACTTCTCGATATTGCACAGCCTGAGATCCCAGGGCTAAATCCAGTTCAAGCGCTTTGTCTGATGCCAGAATTGAGTCAACCTACCAATTTAATAAGCAACGTCAAACACATTCTTAGACCAAAGATACAAGCAACAACTAATTCTCCCAAGCATCCTTTTAAACCATGATACATTAGAAAATTTTTTAATGCCCTCAAGTTTACAGAGAAAACTAATGCACAACCCTGCCCCATCCACAGCTTGCCACCGTCCAAAACCCTGAGAATTAGGACGAAAAAGGAGCCTAAAACAAAGATACCATTAACCAAACTCTTCTGGAATCAACTGGTGTTATGGTTACATACAAAAGCTGTCAAATACTATTTTTTGCAGCTCCAACAAAAAGATATTGCTCAGACATCAAGTATTTAAAAACAATACGAGAACAGGGAAACCTTTTTTGCATCCCTTCCAATCCAGTAATGTATCTCATGCCAAGCAGAGCCGCTTCTAAGAAAGAATGTCTGCATCAAACAAATTACGAGGAAGTAATCAACAATTCCCTTCCATCTCAATGGAAATACATATAGCACTCTACTCAGCAATGCGAGAACATGAGTCACATTGTTTGAGCAAGCACGCTGTAAAAGAATCATCTTCCTTATGCATAGATATCTCTAGGAAAAATGCTTTTTTCATTGCAAGTCAACTCATCCCTTTAAATGATAATAGCTTGCTATAACAAGAGCTTACAGTTGAAATTTCTAGACTTACATGCAAAACCAGATATGCACTTCCAGAAAAGAATTTCCCATGCGAGGATTTTGGAACCAGAACCAACCGGAGATTCTCTACACACCAAATTTCCAGACCGCTAAACTCAGAAGAAGATCAAGGATAAGCTAATTATTCCAATTGAGCTACCAACTAAATAGCAGATTCACCGCTGGGACATAATCTGTATCCTCAATTGTGTATGAGCTAGATAAAGCCAAAAAGACATTAAGACAAAGCAGAATTATGATAATGATGATTATATATTCTCATATATCTATCTGCTGCTCAGTTCCTTTTTTCTCCAAATGCCATTAAAATTTTTGTATTTTAGACTATCGTGAATGCTTGAAGAGTAAATCAGAATGAAATAAGTTAACACAAGTTCGGGAAGCAAACAGATGAAGGATGAACTCTGTTTGGAAACACCATATGGATCTAAACACTACTAGATCGTGGCATGCTGCATCTTTCAAGAATTAATAACAATGCCAAAAAAACAAAAAAAGAAGATAATTAAGAATGGCAATAAACTTAATAATTGACAGATTAGTGAAAGCAAATGCAAAAATAAGGATACGGGCTTGCCCCTGCGCCTCGAAATGCAGGATCAAGATCGTCCTTGAAGTGTGCCATTGCTTTCCCAAATGCTTGATTAAGCTCTAAGCATTCCCTAATAACAATTTAATGTATGCTGCACCATCAACACTGCCAAAGAAAGGAAAAAGAAAAGCCCCTTTAATTGACGACAGCCATCTACTTAAGACAAACACCAAATTACACATATAATTCCAATTAAGCAAGTTATTAGAGTACCATAAAGTGAAGATCTTATACCCTGAACAGTTGAACAAACGAGAAAAAAAAAAGCAGTAAAAGAAAGCAATTCTGGTCAAATCACTGGGGGCCAAAAAGGACTGAATCTCGCCTGGGTTATACTGATGATTCTAAGTCTTGAAATCTGAGAAAGAAACAAATCAAACAAAAGTTTTTGTCTGAAGTCAAGAAAGAAACTTGGGAAGAGAACAAAACCATTAATACACTGAGAAAGTCTGATGAATAAACCAAAAAAATTATAGTATACGAATTATCTTAAATCAATCCAAAAAGTAATGGTGATAGTAACAGACAAAGGCAATGTGGGTACCAAAAGTGAATTGAATAATTAAAGGGAGGAGGGAAAAATTATAACTTTGAAGTGCAGCATTTTCCTTTATCATCCAGCTAAGGAAGGGCCCACAGTGGGAGCGGGGAGCTTTTTGTAGTATTAGGCTGAAGGAATGATGGCTGGGGTAAAAGGAGATACAGATTGATGAAGTGGTCGTCTCTGGTTGTGGCCATGTGAGTGACATGCTTTGCTGCTTCGCTACAGCAATACTGCCACTGTGTTACTGTTTGCTCTAAGTTAACGAGGGTTTATCTTTTCATTTTTTTTTTTTGTCTTTTAAGTCAAGGTAAAAGGCCTTCCAGAGGTTCTTGGCAAAAGAAAATTATTTGTGTGTGGACTTAGTGCTTTTGGGGCATTGCTTGAAAAACGTGGGTGACATAAGAAAATGGGGAGGGTTCTGTCAGTTGTTTTTGTTTGGGAGACTCAAAAAAAAGAAAATTGGTGCTTGAAAATTTTAAAAAAAGTACAAGCTAATTATTATTGAATGTAGTATATTTTTTAAAAGAACCATAAACTGCATTAAAAAAAATTGAGACGATCTAAAACTGCTCCCTCCATTATTAATCCTATTTTGACGCAAGTTCCAATGATAATAGAGTATAAATCATTATGTGACTTAGCGTGTTAATTTGGAATTTGGACTTAGAAGTATGCTCAATTTTCTTGGCTCGTCGAGCTCGAACTCAAGCCCACCTATTATAAAGTCGAGTTCGGCTCAATAAGTCTAAAACTCGCATCGACTCGGTTCGTTTGCACCCCTAAATCTTGTCGTATGTATGTCGGTTTTCATAAGTTCAGACTCAACTCATTTAATTTGTAATATTTTAAGTTTCTAACCATGAGTTTTGGATTAATAAATATGAAAATCATACTCAATTCATAAAATATTCGAATTTTGAACCTTATTCAGGTTTAGTCCAAATTCACTTATTACTCCTCAATTTTCTTTTTTTTTTGATAATTTTAATTTTCTTAATATAATTATTATAACTATTAAGTTGTAAAATTAATTTAATATTCACAGAACTACAACATTGAAATTAAATATGCATAAGTAATAGTTCTTAAAAAAATACATAAATCAAAAAATTTTAACAACATTTATATCTAATCCGTTCAAAATACATGAAAAATAGTAATAAAATATGTGGTCATAAACCAATAAATCTTCAAATGTTAGAATTTCTTCATAGCCTTGTAACTTAAATCCAAACATTCTTGATGGTTTGTATTTCTCAACTAAAAAAATCTACTAATATTATGCAAAACATATAAAAATTTACTCAACTAATAAGAAATGTTAGAGTTTCAATTATACATTACCAATATTAGTTCTCAAGAAAACTAGCAGAGGAGTCTTCAGATGTATATTTTGTATTTTGTAATTTATATGCATTTAGTATTTAGTAATAATATATTTGAATATATAATTATATATAATATCAAATATAAATATTATAATATTATATATACATATACCAATATATATATAGGTAATTAAAGGGTCGAACCTATATCGGATTTGAACTAATGAGGTCCAAACTTAATTCATATTTAAATTGGGCCTATTTTTAGACCCAAATTCAGACTGACTCACTGAAAGGTTGAGCTCATCGGATTTTTTTAGGATCGGACGAGTCAAACATGGATTGGCCTGACCCATTGAAAGTCCTACTTTAACCCCTCTCAACAATTATTGTTGAAATATTTAGCGTAATAAAACAACCTGGTTGAACAAATATATAAGTGCATTCGTATCAAATCGAGTTCGAGTTCAAATAGCGAGGTAAGATATCTAAGCTCAAACTTGTCGAGATTTTAGAAGTTGAGCTCGAACTCAAACTCAAATAGCGAGGTAAGATATCTAAGCTCAAACTTGTCGAGATTTTAGAAGTTGAGCTCGAACTCAAACTCGAACTTGAACTCGATTTCAGTTTACCTTACTCTTAAACTCAAGTTTAATTAAATCTAATCGAGTCTAATCAAGTTCAATCGAGCCTGTTTGAGTCTAATCGAGCTCATCTAATTAAAATTCATATTATATATAATATACAACTTTTGGCTGTGGCTGAAGAAACAATATATAATGGGTTTTTTGTTGAGTCATAATTTACTGGTCCTGAAAATGTTGCTGTTTTTTGATAGTTGATTACATATAGGTTTTGCTGCTTACTTTGTTTCTAGGATATCTGATGGCGTCTCTTAAGTTGCTTGTGCTTTTCTGTTTTTGGTTTAGAGAGTTGCAAACACGGGTTGGGGTCACGAGGAGGATAGGCGTTCAAGATGGGGTAATGATAAGTTCGAGGTTTCTACAAAAAATGGAAAACAATCCGGTGTGTCAGACCGTGTTCTGGAATCTGCTAATCAGGAAGGGGGTGGGTCGACAGATATGGACTCAAGAGGTTCCAAGATGAAGGGCACCAAAACGAGCTCAGGTAGACACTACTGAGTATAGTAAATTGACTCCCAGAGATAAGGGACTTGAGAAGAGATTGGACACAAAGGAGACGGATATGAGGCATAAGGATAACGGGAATGACTTGCGTGATAGAGAGTCAAGAAGGCATGATGTTGAATCAAACTGGGGAGAAGATCGTAATAGGAGAGATGAGAAAAGATAAAAAAAGTATGAAGATGAATCTTACAAAATCGAACATAGAGATAGTAGAAAGAAAGACAGAAGGTTGACTCGTGATAAAGGAGTCTTCCCAAGCTGTCCAAGAAATTCTGAAGATGATCATGGGCATAGGTCTCATAGGTAGCAAGAATCTTCTATTTCGGGGACAAAAGTTTGGCGTTCCTAATGGCTACATGCTCTTATTTTTTGGCTGCACAAGAGTGTACTTGAGGCTGCCAAGTCTATCATGCACGACGAAAATTGCAGCGAGGCCAAAATTGACTTACTGCATGGTATCGCATTTGTTACAAGCTGGCACCATTTGAGACATTAAATCCGATGGAAGGCATTTAATTAGTTAAGTGTCTCTCCTAAAGTGTTGCATTATCAAAGTTGTGATGGCTGTGCAAGACTAGGACTAGGGATAAATCCCTTAGAACCCCTTACTTGCATCAAGTAAATGGTTCTTCGACATTCACTTTAGTGGCTGTCATCAATTGTTACTACCATTCTAATCCGGGAAAAAAGTTTCAATGGCCCTCCAACTTTTAATCAGGTGAACTTTTGACATTCCAATAATTAATAGTAAATTTTTGGCCGCCGATCTATTAAAAGAACAAATTATTAGTTCTTCTGTCAAGTTCAGTAGTTATGAGTGACGAAAACCATTGTTACGTGTGAAACATGAGAACAAATTAAGGGCATTGTAGTCCACCAGAAAGCTGGAAACCAGCACGTCGCTTGCAGATGAGTCAGATTCATGAATATTATCTTCTCTGCCAATATTATTAATCAGCCGGGACAGATGAGAAATTGAGTCAAATTAAGCTGTTTCAATCTCTTACCAAACCCATTTAAGTTGGCTTTTGCCGAAACAGCAAGTTGTGAGGGTTTAGGAAGCTTTAAGGATTTCAAAACGTTAGAGATTGATGGGTGATAACTCCATGAAAGGAGAATCAATACCCCAGATTGATATACAAAGCAATCATGAGTACCAGCAGCAGTGAAAGAGACTTCAATTTTATGAAGAACCAAGGTCTTGCTTTCACCATATCATTGTCAGTTCCATTAGACATACGACTACTATTAGGTGAGAAACCAGATCAAGGTTTTTGGTTCCTTTTTTTGTTCTATAATCCCCTTGAATGATTTCTCAGTAATGGGTTCACCGATGGTTGGCACTAGGACTTTTTCCCTAAAAATTATAGTGAAGATGAGAAACCAAAAATAATGAAGATATTTGAATAGGGAGAAAAGGGGGGGGGGTGTTTGTACTAAATCGTATCAGTAACAATTAGTTACAGATCTAAAACTACCTCATCTTTTCATGTGTGGATGATGTCTAAGAAACAGAGATTTAAAATTTTCCAAAAAATAAAAAGGAAATAAAGAAAAGTCAACTGGTAATTAAGGAAACATTGTGCTAGAGTGGGGCTAGAGGTGGATCTCCGATGGCAACGGCAAGAACACATCTGTTGAGATTGGTGACGACAACAACAAAGATCTATCGAGTAGGCATGCAACTTAACTGGAATCGACTGCTTATCTAGGCAATCTCTGTGGAAGACATGAGTGGACCTGAAAAGCTACCTCACCTTGAGCTTTAAATCTATGTGGTCTAGGCAAATGGTGCACATCTTCTGTGAAAGAATATCATCTTCTTAGTTCGACGATGGTGGTGATGATTCTGCTTGTTCTTCTTGTTGAAATTATTGGCAGAATTCCGTGGGCAGACAAGAATGCCCCTGCTAATTCCTCGTGCATCGCATGTGATGTTGCTTTCTGTCATTCTCAACTGCTGGAATTGACGGAAGGACCAATATTTTGCATTTTTGATAGATCGAGAATCAAAAGTTTACTTCTAATTGTTGGAGGGCTTAAAGTTTACCTGGATAAAAGTTTAAGTACCATTGGGACCTTTTCCCCTTCTAATCCAGGTTTCCTTCTGCGCTTCGCTGATCATCTTATTTTCTGCTCTGCATCATTATGTATCTGTTAATGATATCCCTTATTTTTGTGAAAGTCAGGGTTGCCGGAATGCAGCCTGGCGGCATAGGAATTCAAACTGCAGGTGTACTACATCTTATTAAGTTTCTTCGCTTAATGTATAATGCAACCCTAATTTTAGTTGGATCCAAAAAGTTCAACTCCTTTTATCCACTTGGCCGTTTGAGAATGAGTGGTGGGTTATTTCAGTAGAATTCTGATTGCGAAATTATCGGATTGACAACAACGTAAAAGGATTATCAATCCATAGGGCTGGATCTCTCGTATCTTTTTTCTCTCTCTCTCTCTCTCTCGTTTTCAAACATTCAAAAGTCAACAAGCTGTTGTCATTTTGGCAGGCGAACGAACGATCAGCAGTAGAAAGTAGAAAGCAGGCGATGGTATGGGCAATGGTTTGGAAGTTTCCGTCGAAAGTCATGTCCGCCCATCAAAGCAATGTACAATTTATTTAATGATTCAAGACAAGCCTACTCCCCATTCCAGAACATGCAGCTTTTGAATATTGACTTGCTATAATGTCCACGAAGTTTAAAACTTCAGCTTTGGCCGTTGATCAACTTATAATTTCGTCCATGGAATTACAATTCTCGACATGCAGCTCGCAATCCAATTCAGATAGCAATCTATGATAAACAAAGAAAACTCTGTTTTGTTAAAGTCAACCGTTCACATAAAAATAAAACAGCGGCAAAAACCGCTGGATTCCCTAAATTTGCAATTTTGTGCCTTAAAGTTCCCCGCAGCTAGCGAGGAACTACTACGACTAAGAATTGATGGATAGTATCTAGATCTGCAAATGCAAGTCAATGTCCAGGGTTTGTCGCTTGCCCAGTCGGTATGGTAATCCAAATGAAGTCGAATGTGGTCCATTTTCTAGTTTGGGTTACTAGTCTTCTTTTTCTTTTACCACTTGCGACTAGCTTCTTTCAGCGCTGGGCTTGATTTGCAAAGTTGAAATGAAGCGTCCACTTTTTTCAATTGTTTAGTGGTTCCCTTTGCTCGCGTACTCAAGCGAAAGTGCAAGGAAAAGTAAAAATAGTCAAGTGAAAATTGAACAAGAGGAAAAAGGAGTAGTAATATAATAGGCTCCATTGCTGTTGCTTACATTGGCATACAGTTGTGCCATTCTTAGCCGCTTCTCTCCGAAAACTTCAAGCAATTAACTCCCAAATGGAATTCCATGTTTCTAGTTTAAGCTTGTCCTTCTGTTTAACCTTCCATGCAATTCTTTTCATGGTCATTAACTTCTCTTTTCCTGGCAATGTTTTAGCAGCCGTAGTCAGGAATGAGACTGATGAACTTGCGCTTCTGGCATTCAAATCAGAAATAACTGAGGATCTTGATGGTGTCTTAGACTCTTGGAATGCAACTCTCCATTTTTGCCAGTGGACTGGGGTGGAATGTGGGCTCAAACACCAGAGGGTCAGCAGTTTGGATCTAAGAGGACGGAGATTGGCTGGTTCTGTATCTCCTCATGTTGGAAGTCTTTCATTTCTTCGCGTGCTTGACCTATCAGAAAACTCCTTCCATGGGGTGATTCCCTCAGAAGTGGGACATCTATTCAGGCTTCAGACTCTAAACTTAAGTTATAATCTCTTAAAAGGTGAAATTCCAGCCAATCTTTCTCATTGTCAAAGCCTCACTTATCTTATTCTAGACCACAATTTTCTTGAACGACACATTCCTCCTGAACTTGGTTCACTGACAAAGCTGGTCATGCTCTATCTTAAGAACAACAACCTCACAGGAACTATCCCAGCTTCCATTGGGAATCTTACATCCCTTCAAGAGCTTTATATCTCATACAATGATCTGGAGGGAGGATTTCCAGATACAATGGCTCAACTCAGAAGCTTGGTGTCCCTTGGTATGTCATGGAATTCTCTTTCTGGAGAATTTCCTCTTGTTCTTTTTAACTTATCATCTCTTCAGCTCATAGGTTTGTCATTTAACAAATTTAGAGGTAGTCTTAGACCTGACATAGGCCTTTTCTTTCCCAAACTCCAAAGACTGTATTTGGCAAACAATTCTTTTACTGGACTTATTCCAGCTTCACTGTCAAATTGTTCAGAGCTTCTACAGCTAGACTTTCCCGAGAACTATTTCACTGGAAATGTACCACTGAGTTTTGGGAACCTTCGAAACCTATTCTGGCTTAATGTCCTTACCAACCAGCTGGGAAGTGGGGCCTCTGGTGATTTGAATTTTATTAGTTCTCTCAGCAATTGCCAAAATCTTGAGTTTCTTGATATTGCTGAGAACCATTTTGGAGGTAAGTTACCTGATTCTATAACTAATCTATCAACCTCGCTCACACGGTTACTTGTTGGACAAAACATGATCCATGGAACCATACCTAAAGATATTTCTAAACTTTTCAACTTGAATGTTCTCAGCATAAAAGAAACTCTGATAAGTGGTAGCATTCCAGAATCCATAGGAAAGCTTTCGAACTTGAAAACCCTTCATTTTGAATCAAATCGATTGACAGGAGTCGTGCCCTCTTCCTTGGGAAACATCACAGGCCTCTTGTATATTTACCTTCAAGATAACAACTTGGAAGGAAGTATTCCTGCTAGTCTCGGTAACTGTAGGTTCCTCCAGAGACTAGAACTTTCAAAGAACAACCTCACTGGTTCCATACCAAAAGAAATCATGCGCCTTTCATCCCTTTCGCTTGTCCTTGATATGTCTCAAAACTTCTTCAGTGGTCCGTTGCCCGAGGAGGTTGGGAACTTGACAAATCTTGCAGTGCTTGATCTTTCGAACAACAAACTCTCTGGGAGAATTCCGAGCACCCTGGCAAATTGCTTGTCCCTGGAATCACTCTATATGCAAAGCAATGACTTAGAAGGAGAAATTCCATCCCTGACTAGTCTGAAAAACATTCAGTATTTTGATATTTCTAGTAACAACTTGTCAGGGCACATTCCGCAAAGCATGGCCGAGCTCTCAACTTTACGTTATTTGAATCTCTCATTCAACCATCTTGAGGGTAAGATACCGGTTGAAGGCGTCTTTGCAGATGCTAGTTCTGTTCAAGTGCGGGGCAATGCAAAACTTTGTGGAGGCATCGAGGGGCTGCATTTGCAGCCATGTCCAAGGCAATCACCCAGAGGATCAAAGAAGAAAACTGCGATAAAGGTGATACTGATTGTTGTTGTTTCTTCATGTTTAGCCCTGCTGTTGCTTTTACTTTTGCTTTGTTGGATGCGAAAGGTGAAAAAGAAACCTACTTCAGCGTCTTTGAGCGACCAAATATACAAGAAGGTTTCTTACAATGACTTGCTAAATGCAACTGAAGGGTTCTCATCACACAATTTGATAGGATCAGGTAATTTTGGAACTGTGTACAAAGGATGTCTTGGTCCAGATGCAAAAATAGTTGCTATCAAAGTCATCAAGCTTCAAAAGAAGGGAGCTTTCAAGAGCTTTTTGTCCGAGTGTCAAGCCATGCGGAACATAAGGCATAGGAACCTTGTGAAGATTCTTACTGCTTGCTCAAGCGTAGACTTCAATGGCAATGACTTTAAAGCACTAGTATATGAATACATGCCAAATGGAAGTCTGGAGAAATGGCTGCATCAAGATGGTGAGCAGATGCAGCAGAAAGGTCTTAGCATCTTCCAACGGATAAACATAGCTATAGACGTAGCTTCTGCATTGCATTATCTACATAACCAGTGCCAAACATCTTTGGTGCACTGTGATCTTAAACCGAGCAATGTTCTGCTTGACAATGATTTGACTGCTCATGTAAGCGATTTTGGTTTGGCAAGGCTTCTAATTTCCAACTCCAGGGAAGATGCTGATCTGAATCAATTTAGTTCACTAGGGATCAAGGGCACCATAGGTTATGCTGCTCCAGGTAAATTTTTCTACTGATCTTACAATTTGAGATTCTTGTAAATCTTGGATAATATTGTTGAATTTTATATTGGCTTCAAGTTAATGTTAGATAAGAATAAGAAAGGGGTCAATAAATTTTGCAGAGTATGGCATGGGTGGTCGTGTGTCTACTCAAGGAGACGTCTACAGCTTTGGGATTCTACTGCTGGAGATTTTCACAGGTAGGCGGCCCACGGATGCACTCTTTACAGGGTACCTAAATCTCCACAGCTTGGTCAAAAAGGGATTGCCAGATAGTGTAATGGAAATTGTAGACCAATCTGCTCTGCTCGATGAAGATCCTGGAGATTTGGTGGAAGCAGTTGGATATGAAACTCATAGCAGCAGAGTTGAGCTCAGTGACATATTGGTTTCAGTTTTTAAAATTGGCGTTGCATGCTCAGAGGAGGCTCCTCAAGACAGAATGAACATGAGTCAAGTTGTCAATGATCTGGCTTCGGTCAGAGAAAAATTCAGTGGAAAAAGTGCACGTAGGAGGGAAATGCAAAAATCAGACGGACGGGTGAATATTCTAGTAGATTCACTAGCTTCCACCGAGCTGATTCACTAGTAACAGTCCCATAATATGGGAGGAGCTCCTCCTATCTCCTTTTTCCGGCTCTCTTAGCAAGTAGTTTCTTAATTCGCCTTTAGTTTAGAAATAAAATAACTGACTACAGCGCACTTTCACTGTAATTGGTTGTCCGTACTATCCCGTCTTGCATGTATTTTCAGGTCTTCAATTGAACGCATCGTGTACTACTTTACAGTAAAACGAATTGAAATGCACTTGAAAACCCTCCAATAAAAACGCAATCAAAGTGCATTCTGATCAAATAATCTGTCGGCTTATATATAGCCTCCGCTACCAGCAGCTTGAATTGTATGCGAGTTTGCCAAGTTGTAGACTTTGCAGCATGTTGGCAACGATTTGACCGAAGAGAGTTGTATAACTATAGCAGCCAGCTGCATGCCCGTATCTTTGTGTCCTCCTGTATTGTTTATTAATATTTTGCTTATTTGGTAACTTGGAAGAATGAACTGTTCTGACTGCCAAGTACCAATCCTTACAGAAAAGAATGATTATATGATAGGAGTATTAGCTTATAGAGTCAACACGCAACACATGAGAGGTATTATGATTCGCCTGAAATTTCAAGATCTGGATACATATATCCACCAATACTGGTAATCTAGATGTAATACAGGAGTAGTGTTTACTACAATCAAAGTATATTCTGGCCATCCACATACCAGTAGTCTATGACCAACCAAATATTTTGTGCGCTACTACGTGCACTAGGACATGCCCGACAATTTTCAAAGAAAACGGGTCTGGCAAATTCCTGATGCAACCATTAGCAGTCGGTCAAGCTCCAATCCATTTGATAGCATGCATTCAATACCATCAGTTCCACTTGTCCACTCATTATCACAGAAACTTGGCTTCTGAAATCAAATAATTTGTCACCAGTTTCTGCAACAACCTGACTACCACGACAAAGCATGCTCAGCAACCTTTTCCTTCCAAATTGAGCTTCCAACGCCAAAATTACATTTAGGCATGTAAACTGGATTAGCGCCATGTTCCATCATTCGCATGTTGATCATCTTTGGATTTTTAACATATATTTCATCTGCTATGCTTGTGTCAAATGACACAGACAAATTTGCACTAATGGAGTTTTAAGTCCCAGATAAGTGAAGTCGCTCTTGGTGCCATGCCTCCTGGAAATTTTCTCTGCATTTTTACCAGTTGATAGGAGTCCCGCATAAGAATCTTTTGCAGGCCAGCATTCCAGAATTTACCAGTAATCCATGCATGAACAAGAGCCTCCTTTAAAGTGATGAAACCGGTAACAGTCTCTCAATACTATTTCTCTATTATAAAGCTTTGATATCAGCTTAGCAGCAGCATGGCAGTCACCACAGATACGGAGATTCTTTACAATTCGAATTGGTTGGGATGGGCTTATACTAATAAGTCCAAACGCCATAGCCAACTTCTCGCTGTGAAGATATAATGCCTGCTCTTGCACATGTTCTTCTTCAACAAGTTGCAGCAGCTGGGATTTCATTGGCACATAACCAACAGATGTCAATCTAGTCGCAATCTCATCCAATTTCACGTAGATATTCTTTGAAAGAGGGTGAGTATTATCTCCAACAAGAAATTCATGAACATTGCCATCCACCTCAATTAAGCTGCAACCGGGTTCCTTCTTTAGTCCAGAGTTTCTCATAAGCTTCCTTAATTCTGAAACTTTGTCCCATCTACCTGATTTAGCATAAATATTAGATAAAAGCACATAGGCTCCATCATTTTGAGGCTCTAATTCAAGCAAATTGCTACAAGCCCGTTCACCTATGTCTATGTTTCCATGAAGCCTGCACGCACCAAGCAGAGCCCCCCAAACTGATGCCCCAGCGGAAATGGGCATATTGTCAATTACATCAAGTGCTTCTTCCAAGTTACCTGCACGACCAAGAATATCAACCAGGCAAGCATAGTGCTGGACCCCAGGCACAACCCCAAAAACTGACTCCATTTGATTGAAAATGCCCCTTCCAGAATCCACCAGCCCTGAGTGACTGCAAGCACTTAATAAGTTGGTAAAAGTAACAGAATTAGGCTTGACCTTAGCTTCTTGCATTTTCAAGAAAAGACCTATTGCTTCCCTTCCACGCCCATGCATTGCGAAGCCAGCAATCATGGCACTCCATACAAAAACATCTCTGTTGTCCACAGAATGAAATACTTCAAGTGCCTTCTCCAAATCCCCACACTTAGAATACATGTCAATCAATGCAGTAGTGAGATGACAATTTAAATTAATACCATGTTTATTGATGTATACATGAATCCAGCCCCCTAAATCGATTGCCCCCAACTGAGCACATGCTGACAGCACACAAACAAGTGTAACTGCATCAGGTTTAGCCTCCTTTCTGAGCTGCAATTCATTGAAAGTAGCCAATGCCTCCTTAGGATTACCATTCTGCTCATAAGCCGAGATAAGAGCATTCCATGCAGCAATATCTTGGCAAGGCATTGTATCAAAAAGACTCCTAGCAGCACTAAAATCCCCCACCTTCGTGTACCCAACAAGCATAGTTGTCCATGAAATAATGTCCTTAACCCCCATCTTGTCAAACAATCTTTTTGCATCCTCCATACTCCCACACTTTACATACATGTCAAGAATTGCATTATTTAATACCAAACTCTCCTTAATCCCATTTCTCCTAATATACAAATGCATGGACCTCCCGAGCTCCAAGTCTAAATTCTTTGCGCAAGCTGACAGGACTCCTATCATGGTGACGTCATTGGGCCTCACATTTTCTCCCTCCATCCTGAAGAACAAGTCCAATGACTCTTCAGCATAACCGCCTTGTGCAAGCCCGACGATCATTGAATTCCAAGAAACAACGTCCCTTTTGGGCATGCTCATGAAAACCCGGTACGCCATATCGAAACACCCGCATTCACCATAGAAATGGATCAAAGAATTAAGAACAAACAAGTCAGACCCAAACTCCGACTTGAGCACCATCCCGTGGAGCCCTTTTCCAACCGACAGAGCTGAAAGCAGTGCAGAGGCTTTGATCAGAAAAGGAAACGTAAATTTATTAGGCAATTCATCACTCCCATGAAGCATTTTGATAAAGATCAAAAGGGCATTAACGGGTTCTTGACTGGAAGCATAGGAGCGAATGAGGGCGTTCCAAGAGTAAAGATTTGGGCGGGGAATTTGATCAAACACTTTCTGGGCATACTGGATGCTTGAGACTTCCGAGTAAGCTGCGACCTGGATGAGCTTGCTGGCCGAATAAGGGTCGGAAAAGAGCCCGATTCGTAGCATTCGAGCGTGAATTTGCTTGAGCTGTGTAGAGTCGGAGCATCGGTCCAGCTGTAAGAGTAGAGGGTGGTCTGCGAAGTAACGTTCGTTATTGACAGTTATGGAAACAGGAGTTGGGTGGCGGTTAAGTGGAAGGTTGTTGATAGCAGGGGTGCATGAAATGGCCATGAGTTTTGCTTTGCTTGTGGCACTCTTTTCCTGGCTTTCTATCAAACTACACGGGACATAAGATGATTACTATCCCGTGCGCATCGTTTGGTAATGGCAAATAAAATGTTAATCGTCCTCCACAACCATTTGGGAACGTTCTAACTGTTCTAATTCAGCTATACATGGATGGAAGTGGAACTCAGCGTAAAGAAGAATTTCATCCCCTCCGTTAAACTTTTCACTTGCAGATTCTGGAACTGGAGGGATCGCTGATTAATGTTTTAATGTTTTCGGACAACCAATCTTTTTTTCTTCTTTTTTTTTTTTTTTAACGAACAACCAATCATCAATCAACTCCGGGCGTAATTAGAATGAACCTCCTTGTAATTATGAGCAAGTTGACCTTTGGCCTCCCGAGCTTATTATATCAGCAATTTCCCCCCTTAAATACCGGTCCAGTTTTTTTGCGTTTTTTCAGTTTTCGCCTTTCTTCTTTTCTGTTGTTACCACGTACTAACTTTTTTTAAGCTTGGAGAACTAGCAGCATTCTGAAGATGAGGGTCAAGGGCAACTGCAAAAGCTGAATCTTTTAGAGAGAATGAGCATTTCAATAAACGTAATTTTGCTTTGAATTTGATTGTGAAAATAATCTGAATGGCAACTTTCCCGGGCAAATTATGTGCCTTTCATCCTTAACTCTTTGTCCTGAGATATCATCCAGTTTGTTCACAGTCAGGCCCCTTCCCCTTTCACTTTGATTTTTTTTTTTCGGATACGACAACTGTTGTATAACCTAATCTATCCTATACTAAGGGGGAGGGGGCGGACTTAAGGAGGCCTAAGGATAACCCGGAGAGGACTGAACCACCACCGGACCAGACGGGTGCACAACACAACCGCCTGAATTTTTTGAAGCAAGTCACTTAAATGTGACATTTTTTGTGGCCTTAATGGCTAGGTGATGGCCACCGGCTCAAAGGTTGGTGGTTAGTTGGAAACCTGATACATACTGTAAAACTTGCAGTATTGAACAACAGTAAGTTGTTTTGTTTGCTGAGACAGTCAAGCCTATGGTAATCGTTGACTTGAAACCACTTTAACTGCAGGATGATCTCTTTGTAGGGCATTCCGTCCATGCATCACTTAAAAAAGTTTTGAATACACAGATTTTCCAGCAACGGCCTGTCAGGCAGAATTGTTCTATACCATTTCAGCTAGCTTGTAGGCAAGATTCCACCCCCCAACGAGTCTTCAGAAGTTTTCAGTGCAGATGATTATTTTTGGGATTTAAGCTTTTGTGGCCGCATTTCATAACTTCACTCCGAGACTATTATTCCCTGTCGAAGCTCATGTTTAATCCATATAGCATTATTGTTTTCGGGGTTGATAGTAGTTAAGCTCATCCCATCCCCGTCGCTAGCTCTCTTGATTAGTTTCGTTGCAGCGTACTTCGCCAGAAAAGTTAAGAAGGAATAAACTAGTCCACATCTACCATAGGACAGCTCGCTGATAGATTTCCTTCACAAATTATTATAGGTTCAGCTCATATCGACTGGAAAGCAAAGACCTCGTGAATGATTGCAACAAGGAAACACACACTCCAGAACTCAGTTTCTGTCGTATTTTTGCACGTGACATGTGAAAACACGAAGATGTGTATAGCAACAGAGTCGAATTTATTTTACAAAGAAGAGATGCAAGAACCCCTAAAAAGCTACTGCGCATGCCTATTTTCCTGTGATCAAACCCACTGAGTGTTTAAGCTATACTAGAATTGGAGTGTCATGCACAGCGAAATTCCCAAGACTCAGACCGGAAAACAAAGAAGCTGGGCAGAGACTAGTTTCCACCAGAGGCAAACATCGAAAAAGCAAGGAACTGTAACCAGGGGAGGCACGCAGCCTTACTAAAAGATGCAATGACAATATGATATTTTCAGAATTTTTTTTATCCTGGACCAATAACTGTCCATTCTAATTTCTAAAAGAAGATAAGAGCAGTACAAAATTTTGGTTGTTATAGGGATTCTTCAATAAAGATCAAACACGTTGAAATTGTACATCAGGGCATAACTTCAATTGTTTCTGTAGTTAACATGGGGATGTAGATTACAATTGCCGCTCCTTATTAAACTTGACTTGTAGAGATGGAACAACAATCTCAACAATTTAATTCACGATAACAAAGTGCTAACCAAAGGCATTAAGGTTAATTACAAATAGATTAAACAAAGACGTCACAAATTTAACATCACCATTCAACTAATTCACGAACAACCTTCACGATCACATACATACATGATGCAGCCGAGTGCCCCCCAAATGGTAAATAAAATACTAGGACCAGTCTACAAGTAGAAGGGCAAAGCCAAAATTACATTGGAAAGGCGGAAATTAAGCCCTGCTGCTATCGTAATCAATGACCTCGGAATCAGTAACGGACCTGGAATGCTGCACAATTGAGCGTCCGATGGAGTTGATCCAATCTTCTTTCTCCTTGTCCGAATCAGCCACGAAGTACATGGTATCCCTGCTGGTGGAGAGCTCGAAAGAGAAGGGCTTGTTGAGGGCGTCCTCGGCGCCTTTGACGGTGAGGCAATCGGCAGTGGAGATGACGCCACGTGGAATGGCGGAGCTGGTGGAGGAATCAAAAGGGTCTTTGAACCAGAGCAGCTTGCCTTGTTTGAGAACGAACCAGCGACGACGCCAGGTTTTGATGTACTCGCCTTGCTTGGTCAGCCAACCGGAGCGCTCCGGGTTGGACCAGAACTCCACTCCGGCATAGTCTGATGGGTCCGGGTTGGCGCCGGTCACCGATCGCCACAGGCTCTCCATTTTTCTCTTAATTAATATATGGAACGGCAGGGGGAGAAGTAGATGATGACTGATTGAGTATTACAGCTGAGTTTTGTGAATTGTGATAGACAGAATACAAATACACACACAAAGTCTACCCGACCGCCAACGCTTTGTAGAATGTAAGAGTTGACAGTTAGCACTGGACTTTGCGAGTAGCAGCAGTTACGCTTCGGGTTAATCATTAATGGCCTTTGAGGAGGTGATTTTTGGTTGGTACCTAGACCGACCTGGATCAGTCCTCTCTGAGATGAAGTGAGGTGAACTCCTGTGTCCGAAATGAACCTCGGTGTCCGAAGTGAGTGGCGGGGCTTCTCCCCTGGTATCACTCCGACGATCAAGTTAGTATGAGAACGAGAATAATGAGAATGAGTTAATGAACAGTGTGTTTACTTGTTGGGAGTGTGTCTGGGGTATTTATAGAAGAGAGGTGGTCAAGACGGAAGGCTCATGCTAGCGGGACCCACTCTCTGGCATTACGGCTCTGTCTCCTGTCAGGAGGTCTGACTCTGACACTGTAGCCGCCTGGGAGTGATGACGGAGGATATGGTGCAGGTGCTATTAAGTGCCTCCAGTGCTTTTCAGATAAAGTGCTGGTCCTGGATGATGTCAGGTGGGTTGACATCATCAGCGTGCAGCTGAGGCGGGGGTGCCGAGGTCGGCTACACAGTATGCTATGGAAACGGCCGAGCCCGAGCTCAGGGATGATGTCCGGGACACGGATGAACTCCGATGAGGGACGAGGTGAGTCCACCTCGGCCACTCGGGATGGCCGAGGTGAGCATCCTCAATAAGCCCCCCAAGCCTCGGATGCTCCGAGCAAGGGAGGTGCCGAGACTTCCTAGTGCTGAAGTCATGAAGAGTCGAGGCTCCGAAACCGCTCCGGAAGATGCGGGGACTCGACACGTGGACGAGTCAGTTGATAGGACGTGGTCACTGATAACCGTCGCGTCGTGAAGTAGTGGGACGTTTCGTGCAGAAGGTGTCAGTCGAAAGGACGGGGCATTAATGAGGAGAGAGGGAGGCGTGACGTTTTGAATTCGATCGTGATCGTCTTTTCGTATTCTTGCCGCCTCTTCGGATTCTGGCTCTCCTCTATAAATAGGTGGTCCCTTTCACCGCATGGCCCATCACTTTCTTTCTTCGCTTGACTTGCAAAATTTGTGAGCGTAGCCGAGATCAATCCTGCCAGCCGATATCACAGCCGAAGTCGTCCACTTCGTCCAGTTCGGTATACAATAGTAAGTATCCCTTTTTCTTCTTGTCTTGTCTTTCACATATGGCCAAAACGGCTAAAACCCACAAAGAAACCGTGACCCCGAGCTACCAGACCGAGGTGAGGGCGGATTCTGAGGAAGAAGCGACGACGTCCAGTTCGGAGGGGTCGGCACAGGGTTCCGAGGAAGGATCGACCGAAGTGAGAGTCGGCGAGGCAGGCTCGGGATTGGAATCGTCCGAGATGAGCGAGGGTGGTTCCGAGGTCGAGTACAATACCGAGCTCGGGACCGAGATACCCCATGACGAGGGCGTGCCGGAGCCAGTTGCTCCAGTGGACGTAGCCAACATCAATTTCGGCCAGATGCCGAAGTTTAGGAGTCGAGTGGGAAGGGATATGGCCGAGAAGGTGGTAAACAAGTACCCCTTCCGGCCGTGGTATGAAGTTTTGCCGCCCGAGGTGGATGACACAGCCGCGGAACCCCCCTTTGGCATGGTGGCCGTCTACATTCAACAGCTGGAGGCCGGGCTGAGGATGCCGACGTCGAGGTTCCTCCGGGACTTACTTCGTCACTTCCAGGTGAGAATCACCCAACTCACCCCGAATGCGATCCGCATCATTGTGGGGTTTGAGATGCTGTGCCGACATCAGGAGGTGACTCCCTCCGTCGATCTCTTCCGCCGATGCTACACCCTCAAGGCGCACGCGACTGATAAGGGATGGTTTTATGTTGGCAACCGGAACAATGCCATCCCGAAGTTGGTGATCGGTGCTCCCAGCTCGATCAAGAACTGGAAGCGCGACTACTTTTCGTACCCGGAGTGGACTTTCCGAGGGGTTTTTGGTGGAGGCCAATTAAGGCGAAAGCCGACCCCTCAGCGGGGGATGCCGAAGAGGAGTCCTTCCAGAAGCTGATGAAGTCGGGACTTCGGCTATTCAGCCATGACTACCCCGAAGCCGTGCTCGTGGATGGGGGGATAAGTCGAGCCGTGATCAATACTACCAAAGCTCCCTTCTTTTCCACTGAACTTGAGAAGCCTTTTAATTTTCTTTCATGACTTTTCTTTTCACTTCGGCTAAGGCATATGATAATATTTATTTCTTGTGCAGTGACTAAACTGTCCGACCTCGTCGTCTCTGGCTCGTCCGAAGTGGCCAAGAGGCAGAAGAGGAAGAGCACTGACGAGACCTCAGCACCTCCGCCAAAGAAGAAGAAGTCACAAGGACCAGCCGCTAAGACCTCGGCGCCTAAAGGCACTCCCTCCAAGGTTGGCCAGAGCAGCTCGGCCACTGCGGCTACTGGGTCCACCTCGTCTGTACCAGAGGGAGTCCCCCTTGGAGTTGTTACAAAGGTCACACCTCCTTCTGGCCGAGGCAAGCAGCTGAAGCCTCCAGTTAATCCGGTATCGGGGACCTCGCTATGGAATCGTTTCCATAGCCCCCCAGTGTTTCCCGGAGACGAGAAGACGCACTCCGGCAATCATTGGTGTCCGAACTGGAAGATTTCGGTCAACGACAGGTGCCAACACCCTCGGGTCGCTCAAGAGCTAATAATGCACTCCATTCTGCCAAGGGATTTGGAGTTCATGAAGAAGCTGAGCCCGGCCGAGCTGGTTCAAAGTCTGATGGTGACCACGGCTTCCACCTCAGCCTTCGCGGCCGAGATGGCACACCGATATTGTGCTCTGGTCGATGAGCAGGACACCGGCAAGCTACAGAATCAGATCTCCAAGTTGGAGAAACAACTGGCGGTGTCCGAGTCTGAGAAGGCCGAGCTTGAAAAGCGGCTTAAGGAGGCCGAGGTGAAGGATGAGGAGGCCGTGGCTACTGTCAACAGTCTCAGATCGGCTCTCGGAGAAGAGCAGAAGAGGGGGGACGAGGCGAAGAAGTCCCACGAGCAAGCCCTTGACAGTGCTAGAACCTCGGCCGTGGAAACGTTTCGGAGGTCTGAGGCCTTCACCAGGGATCTCGGCCAACTACTCACGCCGAACTTCATGTTTGGCTTCACATCGGCCATAGATGAGGCTGCAGCTCACCTCTCCTCCGAAGCCTTGGAGTCCCTGAAAAACCATGCCAGCTACAATGAGGACTCCAAGGAGTTGTGCGACCGGATGGCCGAGGGCCTCCAAGCTGGAAGGAACCTGACCGAGGTCCAAGCCGAATTCAACAAATGGCTGTCCGAGCTCGACGAGGTGTTTGAAGAGGAAGAAACTGGAGAGGATGCCGGGGGAGACGAAGCCGGAGAGGACGAAGTCGGAGGGGACATCGGCAAAGAGCCTGAAGATGAACACCCCGGCGGAAAAGAGGCCGAAGAGGAGGCTGCCCAGGAGGGAGCCAAGACCGGGGATGCAGCCGATACGGGGGTTTAGGCTTGTAGGCTTCAAGGGGGTGGCCGAGGTGAGGTGCTTAGTAGCACTCCGATCTCGGCCTTGTATTTTTTGTAATACTTCCATTGAATGAAAGTCTGTTTCTTTTCATCTCAGCTCTTTAATTCCTTGTTTCTTGCTTTGACTTCATCCCTTGTTTGTCCCCCTTATTTTTTAATAAAGGGTGCTGGGCATCATATTGTTGAAAAATAACTAAATGGCTGAAGCCATAACTTGACAAGATAATTGGATGAAATAACTGAATGAAGTCACAACTTCAAGCATAATATAACCTAAGGTTCTCGGCGTGCCAAGACCTCGGCACAAATGAGCCATCGCGGTAACTCAATTTACAATACCCTTTAGGGTCAGATTCCACAACTCGGTAAGGGCCTTCCCATTTCGGGCACAGTTTTCCTTGAGGTTCAGCTCGGCTGACTGAATTTTTTCTGAGAACCAAGTCTCCCGAACGGAATCTACGATGTCTGACACGGGCATTGTAATAGCGTGCCAGTGTGTTCTTGTATGAAGCTATCCGGGCTGAGGCGAGATCCCTTCGTTCTTCGACGAGATCGAGGTCCAGCTGCCTCTCTTCGTCGTTCACCTCGGCGGCATAGGCTGCCAGCCGAGGGTTGGGAGTAAGGATCTCAGTCGGGATGACAGCTTCGGCGCCATAGGTCAGGGAGAATGGGGTCTCTTGTGTCGCTGACCTCGGCGTGGTCCGATATGACCACAAGACACTGGGGAGTTCCTCCACCCAAGATGACCCAGCTTGGTGTAGTCGGGTCTTGAGGCCATGCAGGAGAGTCCGGTTGAAGTTTTCTGCTTGACCATTGGCCTGGGGGTGGCCAACCGAAGTGAAGTGTTGCTTGATGCCGAGGTCCTCGCACCAGGTCTTGAATGGATTCTCGGCAAATTGTCTCCCATTGTCCGAGATGATGATCTGAGGTATGCCGAAGCGGCAGACAATGCACTTCCAAAAGAATTTTTGAATGGCCAGCCCCGAGATGGTCCGAAGTGGCTCGGCCTCGACCCACTTAGTGAAGTAGTCCACAGCAGTCACAAGGAAGGTATAGCCCCCGACCGCTTTAGGGAAAGGACCTATGATATCTGTCCCCCATTGCTCGAATGGCCAAGGTGAAGTGATGGGGACCATGAAATTTGAGGGCTGGTGATGCTCGGGTGCATGGACTTGGCAGGAAGGACAGCCGAGGACGAGGTCCTGGGAGTCTTGCCGAAGTGACGGCCAGAAGTATCCAAGGAGCATAGTCTTCTTGGCTAACATCCTGTGGCCGACATGAGCTCCGCACAGGCCTTCGTGGCCTGTGGCCGACATGAGCTCCGCACAGGCCTTCGTGGATCTCGTGGAGGATATGACGTCCGGCCTCGGGAGTGACACACCTCAGCCAGGGGCCGAGGTAAGAGCGTTTGTACAATTCTCCATCGCGGAGAGCGTGTCGAGCAGCCTTGCGTTGTATCTTCCTTGCCTCGGCTCGGTCTTCGGGAAGGGTTCCCTGACTCAGGAAGAGGATGATCGGGGTCATCCAATTATCTTCGGAGTGGACGGGGCAGGCCACCTCTTCCACATATCCTGGTTCATTCAGAACTTCCACTAAGACCGTCTTGTTGAGGTCCGAGAATGAAGTGGAGGCCAGCCGGGATAGGGCGTCGGCTCGCTTATTCTGGGACCGGGGGATTCTTTGGATTTCGAATGACTTGAAGTATGCGGTGAGTTGGTGAACTTTGGAGAGGTACCTTTGCATGGTCTCATCCTTAGCCTCGTATTCACCAAGAACTTGGCGCACAACAAGTTGGGAGTCACTGCGGACGTGGACTTGTTGGGCGCCGAGCCTTCGGGCCAATTGGAGTCCAGCAATTAAGGCCTCGTACTCGGCTTCATTATTGGTGGCTGGGAAGCCAAAGCGGAGGGCGTAGGAGCACACCTCTCCCTGAGGTCCTTCCAGGAGAAGTCCGGCTCCGCTGCCTTCTCCGTTGGAGGATCCATCGACATACAATGTCCACTGGGGTGAGGAGGACACCTCGGCTAAGGCTGAGGTGGACTCCGGACCTTCCGTGAAGGTGAGCTCGGCAAGGAAGTCAGCCAAAGCTTGAGCTTTTATGGCGGTGCGTGGCTCGTAGGACAAGTCATATTCTCCCAATTCGACAGCCCACTTGGTGAGGCGACCAGAAGCTTCGGGTCGCACCAATATTTGCCGAACGGGCTGGTCAGTCCTGACCGAGATAGGATGGGCTAAGAAATAGGGCTTCAACCGCCGAGCGGCATGGACTAGTCCCAGCACCAGTTTCTCCACCTGAGTGTATCGAGTCTCCGGCCCGCGAAGAGCGCGGCTGACGTAGTAGATCGGCACTTGGGTGCCCTCATCTCGGATGAGCACAGCGCTGACAGCCTCGTCGGCTGCAGAGAGGTAGAGGTAGAGCTTCTCCTCGGGCCGAGGTGAAGCGAGAGTGGGCAGGTGGTGCAAGTACTGCTTCAGCTGGTCGAAGGCAGACTGACACTCCTCAGTCCAGGCGAACTGATCAGACTTCTTCAGCACTTTAAAGAAGGGCAGGGCCTTCTCAGCAGATTGAGACAAAAAGCGGTTCAGTGCGGCCAGGCGTCCATTCAGTCTTTGGACTTCTCGGAGGTTCCGAGGTGGGGACATATCTTGGATGGCCTTGACTTTGTCGGGGTTGGCCTCGATCCCCCGATGGGAAACCAGATACCCCAAGAATTTTCCCGAGGTGACGCCGAAGACGCACTTCTTGGGATTCAGCTTCATCCTCGAGTCTCGCAGGACCCCGAAGACTTCCCTCAAGTCTAACAGGAAAGATGAAGTGGCGAGACTTTTGACGAGAATGTCATCCACGTAAGCCTCCACATTACGGCCGATCTGATTCTTGAAGAGCCGGTTGATCAGCCTTTGGTAGGTCGCCCCGGCGTTCTTCAGCCCAAACGGCATGGTGGTGTAGCAATAAACACCTCGATCGGTGTAGAACGCCGTCTTCTCTTGGTCCTCTTCACTCATTCCTATTTGATGATACCCTTTGAAGGCATCTAGGAAGCACAGGATCTCGTACCCCATCGCCGAGTCGACGAGGGTGTCTATCCTCGGGAGGGGATAGCAGTCTTTGGGACAGGCCTTGTTGAGGTCGGTGTAGTCTACACACATTCTCCATCCGCCGGTGTCCTTTCTGACCATGACTGGGTTGGACAACCAAGTCGGATATTGGAATTCGTGGATCATCTTGGCCGGCAAGAGCTTGTCGACTTCGTCCGATATGGCCTTGCTGCGTTCGGGGCCGAAGTGTCTTCGCTTCTGCCGCACAGGTCGGGCCTGTGGGTTAACGTTAAGTTGGTGAGTCATAAGCTCGGGTGGCACTCCGACCACTTCATCTGCGGACCACGCAAAGATGTCTCGGTGGTCCTTGATCAGGGAGATCACTTCTTCTTTCAGGGGTGAAGGGAGTCCGGCCCCTACTTGGACCACTCGGTCAGGCTTGGCTTCATCCAAGACCACTTGTTCCACTTCATCCCCTGGCTCAAGCCTGCTGGGCTCTCCTGCCTTGTGAGGGTCGATGCAGTCTATGGAGAGAACAGCCGGCCTCTTTTCTTCTGACCTCGGCGGGGGCTGAGGTCCGACTGCGGCTTGGATGGTGGCGAGGTAGCATTCTCGGGCGGCGCCCACGTCACTGCTCACCTCAGCCACCCCCTCTGGTGTTGGAAATTTGAAGCTTAGGTGGTAGGTAGAATATACGACTCTCAAGGCATTGAGCGTGAGCCGGCCTATCAGCATGTTGTAAGGAGAGTCCGCTTTGACCACCGCAAAGCTGACAGGCACAGTTCGGCAACGGGGATGACGCCCGATAGTCACCATTAAATTCACCATGCCTTCCGGGTGGACGACGTGTCCCCCGAAGCCGACAAGGGGAGTTCTGACCGGAGTGAGTTGTTCCCGGGTTAGCTTCAAGCTCTCGAAAGTTCGGTAGTACCGGACGTCTACCGAGCTTCCGGGGTCAACGTAGACCTTCTTGACTATATAATTGTTTGTGAGGACCTCAATCACGAGGGTCTCGTGATTGCTGGAGGCAGCGGGGACAGGGTCGCGGGGACCATAAGTTATGACCTCGGACAGCCTCGAGCTCGGCTCGGCCACATCCATGCCGGCTTGGCGGTAGGTCCGCTTTCGGGAGCTCTGGCTGTCTCCTCCCGTGGGACCACCTGAGATGGTGTTGATCACCCCGGCAATGTTTGGACCATAGCCTGGTGACCCGTCGCGTGGAGGCCTTTGGTCCCCTTTCTGGTCCTCAGGACCTCGGCAGTTGAACTTGGTGTCCCGCCTGTCTTCTCGGCGAGGACCTCGGCTCTCCCGGTGGGAGGCACTTCGTCAGAAGCTTCCATCTTTGCGGACAAATTGTTTCAAGTGTCCTTGCCGAATTAGATTTTCGATCTCTCGTTTCAGATCGTTGCAGTCTTCGGTCTCGTGCCCAACATCTCGATGGTAGGCACAGTAGAGGCTGGAGTTCCTCCTATCTCTTCTTCCAGTGATCTCAGGAGGTGTTCGGCCGAGGTGGTTCTGCCTCATCACAGCCAAGACATGAGATCGGCTGGAATTGAGCGGTGTTAGCTCAGCGTCCGAGGTGGAAGATCTTCCTTTCACGATCCGGTCAAAGACACTCCGGCGGTCCCGTGGTGGGTTTGAAGTGCCACTTGGGCCGGGTTCACCTCGGCCGATGTCTTTCCTTCTCCGGGCATCTTGTCCCGTACGAGAGGCTTGGGCTTCTCGCTTCATGCGATTCACATCTTCACTTCGGATTCCCTGGTCCACTCTTTCCCAGAGTTCGTGAAGTGTACGAGGGTAATCCCGATGGATTTCGGTGTTGAAGAGTCCGGCCACCAACCCGTTGGTAAAGGCCGCGAGAGTTACCTGCTCGTTCTGATCAGGTATTTGCACATTCTCCTCGTTGAACCTCTGAGCATACGAGCGAAGAGACTCGCCCTGACCCTGTTGAAGGTTCAAGAGATAAGTTGAAGTCTTCGTGATTGGTCGAGACGACACGAAGCGGTGGATGAACCGGTCTATCAGCTCATCCAGGGAGGAAATGCTCCCTGGTTCCAAACTCCAGAACCACTTCCGGGCAGTCCCATGTAGGAAAATGGGGAAAGCCCGACAAATCACGGCGTCGGGGACGCAGTAGAGTCGGAATGCGGAGATGAAGGCGCGGAGGTGATCCTCGGGGTCACCTCGGCCGTCATAGGTGTGCAAGTTTGGAAGCTTGAAGTTCGGGGGCACCCTTTCCCCATTGATGTCATCCGTAAAGGGCGGGGCCCTCATGTAGTCCGAAGCTAGGCCCCCGGGGCGCCGAGGTGGGTCCTCGGCCCGTTTCCCTAGGAGTCCTCGAGAAAACGCTCGGGAGATGGAGGCAAGCTTAGAGGTCGCCTTGGAGGAGGCACGCCTGGAGGTACTCCGAGAGAGACGCCCCTCATCGGAGTCTTCATCTGAAGGTGCCTCAGGGGACTTCGTCGGCCTCCTCTTGGAAGACTCGGCCTTTTCTTTCCCCTGTCTTTTGAGGTACCTTCCTAGCTCCTCAAAAATGGTAGGGTTGTGTGATACGAACTCGGCCATCTTGGCGATGGCATCATCGTTGTTTGGCTGGGTCCTTTGGGACCCTGGTTCTTCAGAGATGCGGTCTTGCTGGGCTCCGGAGGTCTGCCCAGCCCCATTTGAGGGAACTCTTCCGCTTCTGGAACGCGTGGATCTCATTTTTAGTGATCTCGTTCCCACAGACGGCGCCAATTGAGGAGGTGATTTTTGGTTGGTACCTAGACCGACCTGGATCAGTCCTCTCTGAGATGAAGTGAGGTGAACTCCTGTGTCCGAAGTGAACCTCGGTGTCCGAAGTGAGTGGCGGGGCTTCTCCCCTGGTATCACTCCGACGATCAAGTTAGTATGAGAACGAGAATAATGAGAATGAGTTAATGAACAGTGTGTTTACTTGTTGGGAGTGTGTCTGGGGTATTTATAGAAGAGAGGTGGTCAAGACGGAAGGCTCATGCTAGCGGGACCCACTCTCTGGCACTACGGCTCTGTCTCCTGTCAGGAGGTCTGACTCTGACACTGTAGCCGCCTGGGAGTGATGACGGAGGATATGGTGCAGGTGCTATTAAGTGCCTCCAGTGCTTTTCAGATAAAGTGCTGGTCCTGGATGATGTCAGGTGGGTTGACATCATCAGCGTGCAGCTGAGGCGGGGGTGCCGAGGTCGGCTACACAGTATGCTATGGAAACGGCCGAGCCCGAGCTCAGGGATGATGTCCGGGACACGGATGAACTCCGATGAGAGACGAGGTGAGTCCACCTCGGCCACTCGGGATGGCCGAGGTGAGCATCCTCAGCCTTCGGATTAAATGTCCAATTTGTTTCAAGTTTCTAAGCTCAAATTCTCGAGCGCTCTCGCTGTAAAACTTGAAATCTCCCCCTAAACTATAAATGCCCAATTACGTTTCAGATTAAATACCCAATTATGTTTCAAGTTAACGAGAACAGCCAAATTTTTCTCCAACACTTTGGAAATCTTTTGTTTGAACAGCAATTTTTCTTCGTTTTGCGTGAACACATTTTTCAATCATCTTTTTACCTCATATATATCAAATCGCTACAGTAATTTTTCTACAAATAATCTAGAAAAATGCAATCCCAACGAGGCCTAACTTTTTGTCCAAAATTTGCCCATGTGGTTAATTTGTCCAAAATTATCTGATGGACCAGAAAGATTTTGGCCCATAACTTTTTTCTATTATTTTTGTATTTTTTTCCGGAGAGGGAAATTTCGATTTAACTGTTAAATAATAAGGATGAAAATAAATCAAACTCAATTGAGTTATTCAGTGAAAAGTCAAACTTCAGTTTTGAACTGCTCAATGAAAGTTCAAACTTGAGGTCGAATAGCTGAAATGGTTTGATGAGTTCGAGTTCCAATTTACTATATGAGATTTGAAAGTTCATTGACCCTAATCGAACATTAAATAAATATTATAATACTTTTTTGAAAATTTTATATATTTGTTAGTGTGAAATATCGTAAAGTATCTCATAGAAAGTTGACAACAATAATAAAATTGAAAAAAAATTTACACCAAAACATCATTACCTTTTTGTTAGAATTTTATTGTTCTTTGCGGGAACGGGCGTGATATGGTGACTTGTACAGTTCAAAGTCATTGATGTAATTTCTAACACTCGCAAATTTTGGTATAAACTAGTACAACTTGATATTCACTGCACTTGAGGGGAAGATTTTTTCAGCTTTTTGGTAATTTCAGCAACGTACTTTCCCTGATGAAAGGCTTGCTGAAGTTCCAGCTTCGTAGGCTGACGAGATCCGTCTGCCGCATAAGTTCCAGCGCCGTAGGAAGATCCACCCTTTACCTCATTCATCTCAAACATTCCACTCCCAAAGGTATACCCAAGAGGAACAAATATCATCCCGTGGTGTGCCAACTGTGTTATGAATGTTAATCTGCAACACACAAATGGTGTCAGGATTAGTAAGTAGCAATTGAACACAAGGAAAAGGGGGCCTAGCACTTGGAACTGGAAGTGTTTCAGTCAAATTCAGATTCTTGACGTTATCCAGCACTAAGAAAGGTGAGTGCGGGCAGGAGCTGGAAAGGGAAATAAAAGCAAATATAACCCTAGTGAAACCATTCATCTGACAGAGGAGGCTAACTGTTCAAATGTCAGCATTTCCTATTCCCTTTTTAGTAGTCTAGGAACTCCAAAGCCGAGAGCTGACAATTAGAAGCTTAGGCAGTCTGTTTAACTTAAACTACAATCATAAACCATTAGAGAGGGGAGTACTACTTGGTTGATGTACCAATACACCGCTTCCACAAATGAAAAATGGGTTAACCATGTAGAATTGACAACATTTACAGGCAGAAAACGGAAGTTAGGCTCCTGGATCGTCAGAGGAAATAATTTCAATATGTATGACTCCAGCAGAGACTTTTTTGTAACCGTGTCAACTTTTTATAGGGAGGAGGAAATTCCAAAGCAATCAAGCAAAGCTCGACAGGACACGAATCATAGACAATTCTTCAAATTCATGATCATCCTCATAGACCATCAGAGTAGTAATTAAGGTGTTCTATCCCAGCTGCCTCCTGAAATTAATTAAGGTAAACTAAAGCAAAATCCCACGAATCCGATCACATTAATCAAGCATATAATCCCCTAATATTTTCAGTTCAACGCCAATGCAGATTCTGAATAATCGAACCACAAAGATAATGAAGCAGAAAAAACTCACGCAGTAAGCTCCTGGCCACCACCATGGAAACCGGTACTCCAGAAGACCCCGGCAGGCCTGCCAGCAAGAGCCTGAGTAGCCCAAATTTCATGAGTAGCATCAAAGAAAGCCTTGACTTGGGCAGCCATCATCCCAAACCGAGAAGGAGAACCAAACAGAAAACCATCAGCCTCCACAAGCTGCTCCGGCCTGATCTCAGGCACATCATCTGCTTTTGCAGGAGCCTTCATCTTCTCCAATATTTTCTCCGGCAAAGTCTCAGGCACCTACATCTTTCCATCAAAACTATTCAGTAAAAAAATTATAGATCTTTACATCCAAGCTAACATCTTCGCAAAAGGGTCATCAGAGAAGTACCTGCCAAAGGGTTGCCTCGACTCCTTCCACAGAATTGGCTCCTTTCTGTATTTCTCTTGCCATACTGTCTACATGCCCGTACAGTGAATAATATCTATGTAACAAAATCGAAGCTTTTATTCAACAATCCAAAAACGTATATAGATCAAGGGGACGAAAATCACTGATCTGAATAATACTTACACTACATAAACTTTAGTGGTGGACATAGTTGATCTCTGAATGTAAGCCACACCAAATTGAAGTTCTCTACATAAAAAAAGTCACCTTGGACTGGAAAGCGGCGACGGTGTCTTTAATTAGGTTAGATCATAATCAAATTCAACGTTTGCATAATTACTTAATACGAACATTTACATTTACATACGAATACATTAGGGAATCTGATACGAACACCGATCGGAGTGCACAGTACGGAGACGGAATTTTGCTACCAAAATTTGACTTTTTCATGGATCATCAACATCACACGACTCCTCTTTTGCTAACCTACATGATGAACCACAAAACTAATTCCACGCCCAACAGAAGGAAAACAAAAAGGCACTCAATCTCGCAGCGGAAAAGATGGATAGCTTCGCCACGTTGGAGATAACCTTGTCATCATTTAAGCCTTGGAATTTAGTGCTGCTCTTCTAGATTACGAGAGCAGATCCTCTGTCCAATATTTTATATCCAACGTGAAACTATGTAATTTCATTTATTATATCTGTTGATATGATAACTAAAAATAAATAACTGTTTGACTGCCTTATACTTCTTTTTCTTTCTTCTTTTTTGGGTTTCCTTTATTTACACAATTTTGTTACAATTCTCATCTTTTTTAAAACAAAGTATCAAGAATTTCAAATACAAAAGAATATTTAAAAAAGATGGAAATTGTAATAAAATTGTGTAAATAAAGGAAATTCAAACAAGAAGAAATAAAAAGAAGTATAAGGCAGCCAAACAGCCACTTATTTTTAGTTGCCATATCAGCAAATATAATAAGTGAAACTATATAGTTTCACATTGAACAAAAAATTGGACACAAAATATTGGACAGAGGATCTACTCTCCGTACGCAGCAGCCAATTTTTTTGGACTCCTTTTTAAAAACTATATAATAAACAAACTCCTATTTCATACCATTGGCATCCACTCTGACAATCAATCTTTGTCAGAGAAAGTGAAGAAAAGCAAAGTCGAGGGAAGGTTGGCTACTATAAGTATATAACGAATCTGGCTTAAAAATCATCATCACTTCGGCTGACCGCATCGTTTGGCAGAAGCTGGGGAAGTCAGGCCATACAATGCGGGAACTAAAGGAGGGGAAGGAGAGAGCATAGAATCAATCAAAGCCGATGTACGTTCAGGGGCTTCCCAGTATATGATATAAATTTATTAGAGATCCTGTAAATCTGCAGTAGCACATGATACATTTCCAATATACAATTGTATGTCCAGTAAGTAAGTGAGAAGCAAAATTTTCTACGAGAGTCAAAAGTACAATGAAAGAGAGAGAACAAAGAAAAGCCAGAGTTTCCCTAAACACTAAAAAGCAACAGACTACCAAATTCAACCAAAGAAAACTTGTATGGTTTCACATCTACTCTTGCTTTTTGACACCATACTTTCGTCTTCGACTACCTGATGACAGATATGCAAACTTAAATTGGAGGGGGAACAACTTCCATGGGAGTTTACTGTGTTATTTCTCAACAAATGATGACTCTGCTAGATCAATTGCACGAGCAAGAGCAGCAGCTTTGTTTTCACACTCTCTCTGCTCATCGGCAGGATCACTATCAGCCACTATACCTGCCCCAGACTGAAGATGGGCAATCCATTCTCTCCGTCTGCATTCATCCTTGTACGAATACATTGTGTCATAACGCATTCCTGTAGGGAATACAATCGTTCTCAAAGCTAGCGCAACATCCATGTCACCAGAAAAAGAAATTCCCCCAAATCCACCACTATAAGGTCCACGCCTTGTGACTTCTAGCTGATCGATCAATTCCATGGCCTTTACCTATTTCAGTGCAAAATAAAACCAAACTAATCATCTAAAAACACATCATAGGGTGGAATCATATGCAGAATGCCACATTTCAATGATAAAGAGCATTGTAATGATACAGTCAAGAATCTTTATTTAGATAGTGTGTTTAGACTACGTGAAAACTCTGGTATCTTCAACTGAATCAAAACCCAACAAAAAGACGGACTGCATACAAAATAGAAAGGAGATGAAGAACCTTTGGGGCTCCACTAACAGTTCCGACAGGCAGTGCTGCACGAAGAGCGTCCCAGCTAGTCAAATGATCAAGTAACTCTCCAGTAACCTGCAAAGTAGGATGCCATCATGCCATCATTTTCAGAATCCTATAGAGCAAAAGCAAATAGCACCAGCAAAGGAGATTTAGTAGGTTCAACATTCACAAACATGTATGAAGCAAATCTCAAATCTCAGCTCCTCCACTGGCTACAAATGACGAAGCAAAACATATGCGCTGCCTTTACTGTGTGTATGCACTCATGTCAATTATTTTTCCACCAAAAACAATACCCTTTTAGGAGAAAACCTTAACAGATGCATCTAAACAAAACAAAAAAAACTAGCGATTAAAAAAGGTAATCATAATTCTACCAATGAGAAACGGAAATGTTTGGGATTACAGACCTTTTGATCAAATATACTACCCAAATAGAAAAGGTCATTAAACATATCAAGTAAAGAGCTCTGGTCTAAACAATTTGTCCAATTGCAAACATACTCTGTTTTCTGTGCAAATCACTCTTTCATTGAGAACAATTAACATATGGCCATAAGAATAACTTACTGTGGAGCTGATGTGCATGACATGGGAATAGCGTTCAATGTTCATGAGCTTCTCAACATTCACAGAACCAGGTTTTGAGACCTGCATCACAGAAACTTCCTGATGAGACAATCAGTGCCATAACAATATCAAGAGGTAAAAATAATCTCCGCAAAAAGATCAAATGCATTGCACCATTACAAGATTAACAAAATACTTTATACATTGTAAGTTGACGGCCAACAGTACATCTTTTATCAAGTCTCACGTTGTTCCACCATCATAAAAGATGATTGACAAGGCAAGATGCTGAGCGACATTTTACAATGAAAAAGACACCTACACAGACATTGCACAAGATAGCAGATGTGTATTGGCGCTGCAGTTTCAGTCATTTAATTCAAAGTATTTAAAGACTCCTAACATGAGATTACATGTAGATAGACAAGAAATGTTTATTCTTAACAGTATAAATCCAAAGAATCCTGTTGAGAAGCATAAGGATTTAATAATCCAATAAAATCAAAAATATTAATCTGCAGGATAAGATACGGTTAAATCCTACACATCCCTTTCAAATACCAGGAAAGCACTTTTACTCACAGAAGGGGCTGGGGAAGGTGGTGATGCGATGAGATGTATGTTCCTTTATCTGCTAAATGAAGAAAGTAACATCAAAGGACCAAGAGAAAACCTTTCCAACATCATTTCTCCCCAGATCAACCAACATAATGTGTTCCGCACACTGTTTTTCATCATGAAGGAGTTGAGTTTCTAACATGTAGTCTTCTTTGGGCGTCTTTCCCCTCCTGATAGTCCCTGCTAGTGGCCTATTTGTAATAGTTCTCTGCAACATAGAACAGATAATACACCTGGTTAGTGTACTAAGCTGCTTCTGTAAAAAAGTAGATCAAAAGTGCAATTCTCAAGAAAGATGGATAAAAGGTCTTAACTAAAAAAATCATGCTTACTTTGAGCCACTAATTTAACGGAACAGAGAAAACTGAATTGCATGATGACAGACTGCAGTAGTTTACCTTCTTAACTCTGGTGAGAATTTCAGGGCTTGAACCAACCAGAATAGATCCTCTTGCCTGATCATAAGACACGTCCAAGAAACGGTCAAAAAAGAAACACAATGTATCAAGTTTGAGTGGAAAGCAGGCAAACCTGTAAATAAGTCATGTAGGGACTTGGATTGACAATTCTTAATGCTCTGTAAACTTCAAATGGATCTGCAAACGTCCGTCGCTCAAAACGCTGACTTAGAACGATCTGAAAAATATCCCCAGCCAATATATGCTCCTTAGCCTGCAACACTGCTTTCTCATAGTCTTCACTTGACATTGATGAATTCTTTAATGACAGACCAAAAAGGCTAGTATACAAGTTAATTGAACCAGCAGCCAGCCTGGGACTGCATTTAACAATTATATCATACATAACATAATTTAACAGTAACAAACACATAAATATTATACAAAAGTTTTGAGTTTGGTAGCTCACGGGACAATATTATGAACTCTAGACACCAAAGCCTCCAACCGGTTCATGCCATCATTGTAGGCCTCCTCAACCGAATAAAATTCATCCAACCGCACCCAGTGAATCACATAAGCTTTCTGAGATTTTAGAGATGAGAAGGTAAAAAACACATTAACAGATAAACTAGAAACTGAATCAGTCCCATTTTGAATGATACTACCGGAAACCACACGCTATACACCGCAAAAATTTAATTCAGAATTTTATAGGCATCAAGACTAATGTGTAGGGAAAATTTTGAATCTATACAAAAGGATAAGGCAATACTAATCTGCAATCTACTTTAAGAAAGATAATCATTTGTGTGAAAGATACTTCTTTCTTTATTGGGTCGTGTTTAAAAAGAATTTCAACTATGCTCACCATGGTCATGAGGTAGATGTATAGAGCATGTTAAGCAACAATTAGAAACCCCAAGACACCAAGCTAGTTCTTCAGCAAAAGCCAAACATATTGGGGAGGATGGTAGCTAACCTTCTCCACATGATCAAACACGATTACATCATCATAGAGGCCTAGATGGACATCAGGAAGGTTTCTGTCATCCACAGGGGCATTTGAAAAAGGAAGTTTCTTCTTCTCCACGTATCGGACCGTATCATATGAAAAATAACCAACCCAACCACCTAGTTAAAAAAGAAGTAGTCAATTAAAGAAATGGGGTTATTTGATAGGATAAAGCCCACATTCAGTGACAGCAAACACTAAATGGTCAAATCAAACCTCAAGAAAAAATCACTTTTGAAATATCAATAGAAGTTTACAAGAGAATGTAAATGTAGTTTTCCTACAAAAATACATATAAAATTGCACCTTGTAATTGCTTCATCAAGATGCAAACCACAAGAAAAACCCATGGTCAAAGAAGTTCAACAGCATGTTGACAAATCTTTCATTGACATTTCAGATGTCAGAACAGAAAAAAAAAATTACAAAGAGCAATGAAGACCATCTGAACGAAAAAACACATTGATGTCTAATGCATAAATTAGTTGCAGTGAGTCAATCTTTTCATATACTAAGGCATTTCAGTCTACTGTGACATACATTGACTGGACAGTGCCTTTAGAACATGTTGAGTCAAGCTTAAAATTAGATAACCAAGAAAACAAGATATGGCTAGGAATTGCTGATACAGTGGAAAGATTTAACAGCAAAGAGGTCATATTCTATATCCTAAAAGCCATGCTTCCAATGTCGTTCAAAAACTAGCTTCTTTCAATGACCTGAAGACTTCAATTATTTATCAGTAACAAAACCATGGAAAAACAAAAAATCCATATCACTTACCACAAAACGCTTCAGGGAGCTCCTCAATGCGCTGAGGCTTCCATTTCTCCATAATTCTCCGAGGAACTATCATTGGATCCTCTTCAAACTGTTCCACTCTCTGTCCTCGACGATGATCCATCACAGTCACCATGTTTTCTTTTGCAACAATTTCCATTGTTGGCTGAGCCCCAATTACACTAAATCGCCCCTAAAACAATTGATTACACATCAAACAGTTTCTCACCAATAAAACTTTTTAACCAATTTCCCCAACATTAAGAGAAACAGAGCAATACAAGCCATATCAGTTTGCAGCAACCTCTTTCTTCTCATTCCTTTCATCAACTTGTGATAATAATTGCAAAACAGAAACATTAAAACATTATTGCATGATAAATGCGTCTGAGTCCAGAATGATATCCTTGTTTACTAAAATTGATGACTGTAGTACGACTTAACAACAATGCTACACTTACATACCACGTAACATCCTCTTAATGTCTGTCTCTCTTCTTTTTTTTTAATTTATTCTTAAAAGTTGCTGGATTATTATACATAGCCAGGGGATGCTTAAGGGTACTTAATTGGGTTGGTAAAAAGAAGCTTACGACGCTGGAAACTTTCAAGCCAGGCTCAACGGACTCAAATAGAAAGCTGGGAGCTTCTCTATCATCTTCTCTGACCAAACAACGATATGCCAGGACAGGGGTGAGGTGATCGGAGAATATAGGCCTGTACAAGGGGATCAAATTCCCGTGTTTCGCCGCCTCCTTGAACCTGGCCGACTGGTCCACTGCACCCCGCCGCAGCGTGCCATTTCCACATACACAAAAAGAAAACGAGCACTAATAAAAACTAAAGTTGCAGTGAATGAATAAATGGAATGATGGGTCGCAGGAGATTTCAATTTACCAAACGGAGAAGGAGTAATGGTGGAGCATTTGAGTGCAGGCAGGAGACGTGAGGTGTTGGAGGTTGCGATTGAGATGGTTTTATAACCTGAGGGGATGGAGCGAAGGAAACCGGAGCCGGAGGTGGAAGGAAATGGGCAGTGCTGAAGAGGTAGGGTTTCCATAGTTAGGTCAGAGAATCAGTAAGTCTGAATAATTTTAGAAATTGCAGGAGAATGTCAGAGACATGGGACAGCTGCGGCGGTCTTAGCCTTGGAGACGATTTTTACCTTGCTTATTAGTAGCAGTAGTGGCAACAGCAGCTAGTCATAGCAGCAATAGAAGCAGTACTTAGGACAGTCAATGGAGCCCCGAGCTCGACTCGTTCAGCATAACAACCCCGATTTTTTCACGAGCCTATCTGAGTTTGGGCTAAAATTAGATTCGAATTAAATAAGTGTCGAGTTTGAGTTTTATTAAATTCAAACCCGATATAAATTCGATCTTTTAATTACCTATGTGTATATTATTTATATTTTGATATTATATTATTAAATATTAAATATATACAAATTACAAAATATAAAAATACATATGAAAACTCTTCTATTATCTTTTTTGAGAGCCAATATTGATAATGCATAATTGAAACTAATTTTTCTTATTGATTGAGTAAATTTTTGTATTAGCATAATATTGAATTTTTTTTTTGATCTAGAAACACAAATCATCAAAGATGTTAGAATTCAAATCACAAAGCTACGAAGAAGTTCTAACATTTGAAGACGTAGGGGTTTATGACCGCATATTTTATTACTATTTTCATGTATTTTGAACGAATTAAATATAAATATTATTGAAAAATTCTTGATTTATGTACTTTTCAAGGACTATTACTTGTTCATGTTTAGTTTTAATATTATAATCCTGTGAATGCTAAATTAGTTTTACAACTTAATAGTTATAGTAATTATATCAAAAAAATTGAGAAGTAATAAGTGAGTTTGGGCTAAGTGTGAATAAGGTTCAAAATTCAAATATTTTATGAGTTGAGTATCATCTTCGCATTTATTAACCCAAAACTCATGATCCGAATCCTAAAAGTGACACGGATAAAATGAATTGAACCTGATTTTTGAAAGTCCGACTCATATCATATGATGTAATTGACAATACGAGTCTATGACTACTAATGGGGTCGAGGAATTTTTGACTTCAATGCTACTGCTGCCTATTGAAGGCAAAAAGAATTAAATTAAAGACACGGAACAGGAACTGAAACTGAATGAATGAGGTTTGTAGATTTCTTTCTTTTTAATTTTTTTTTAAAAAAAAAAGTCTGTACAGATTACCTTTTTTTTTCTTTTTTTTTTTTAAAAAAAAACGTTAGAGATTTTCTTAATTATCTATAACTACAGTAGTTGGCAACCGGCCCAACCTTTCCATACAAAAGTGCATATTCATACCAAGGAGTAAACACGTGTGTCTATGGTCCAAACAGCTCAATGGGAAACTATCATTTTTCAGTACAATCATTTTTCATGTTTTCATACATTTCTCTATCTTATACTCCCTCCGTCCCACTTTAATAGTCCGGTATTCCTTTTTCATCCGTCCCAAATTGTAGTCCACTTTCCAATTGAAGAATGTAGTTATATTTTAATTTTTCTAAAATACCCTTATTCAATGTAAGTAGTTATTACTATAAACCTATCCTATTTAATGAGAATTTATTATTTTTTTACCATCAATTCAAGTTCCCATAAAATTGTACTCCCTCCGTCCCACTTTGATAGTCTCGTTTTCCTTTTTCGTCTGTCCCAAATTGTAGTCCACTTTCCAATTGAAGAATGCAGTTGTATTTTAATTTTCCTAAAATACCCTTATTCAATGTAAGTTGTTGTTACTATAAACCTACCTCATTTAATGAGAGTTGATTCTTTTTTTATCATAAACCTACCCCATTCAAGTTTTCATAAAGTTGTACCATATTTAATGTGAGGGTATTTTAGGAAAATAGCAATCTAAATTTACTTTTTCAATAAAGTTAACTACTTTTTCTTAAACTGTGTGAAGAAAGAAACGGGACTATGAAAGTGGGACGGAGGGAGTACCATATTTAATGTGAGGGTATTTTAGGAAATAGCAATCTAAATTTACTTTTCCAACAAAGTTAACTACTTTTTCTTAAACTGTGTGAAAAAAGAAACAGGACTATCAAAATGGGACGGAGGAAGTATTATATTGTTCTCTTTTCTTTTACAGTTTCTTGTGTACATTAATTCATGCATTGTACTTGGTATAAAGACACAGTCAAGTACCTTTTTAAAGTAAAACAGGGACAACAAATTTGGGGAAACCAATTACAATTTCAGAATTGAAACCAGTTTCTCACAATCAGAACATGTTCCATTTCCTCGCACAAAATGGGATTCTCGTACATTTCGAATCCTACTCGATTCCATCTACATCAAGTTCTAGACTTGATTCACACATTTTTACCAAAAAAAAAAAAAAAAAGGTCAATTACAACTGCAGTACACTTCAATTTTTACAAAATACAGCTTCAATTTCTCAATAAACCCAATGTCACTTTCTGATCTTCTTCTGCAAAAACAACAAAATATCACTCCAAACTTAGCAGCAACTTGCTCCCCTTTGGATTTCCTTCGCATTTCCTCCTCCAACTCAGAACCAGCAGGACAACCAACATCACAATTATGATAAATTATCCCAAATAATATTTGGATAGCAAATATTTCGCTTGGATCCCAAATAATTGGATAGCAAATTATCCCAAATAATATTTCGCTTGCATCATAAACATATTTTTCAATTCACTTTTTTATCTCACATACATCACATCATAAAAAGTGTAACAATAATTATTTTAAATAATACTCTATCCAAACAAACCCTCGTCAAAAAAAAAAAAAGATTAGTGCATGAGTGATGAGTCTAACACATAAGTCCATATTTTTTATATTTGTTCAACAAAAGGTGCACATTTGAATCAATGGAGCTAAGGCCTTGATATCCTCCACCAATGCCATCATTTTAATGTCATTGGATCTTCTCTGTTGGACTAGTGATAGCGATTTCTTATCATTGATGCCAACTCTTATTCTTGGCCATTGCTGCTCTTTGGCTTTGATTAGTGCCAGTTGGATGGCTATTGCTTCGTCTAGATAATCCTGACTGGAGCCTCTTTCCAATCAACGCCGATTCTGCCAACAGTCGGTTGCTTGCTGCAGATGCTATGATACTAATTCCCATCTTGCTTATTCTGCTATCCTTATCCGCTGCTATTTGAACGATTGTACCATTGTCCACCTCTAACTGCGTTCATCTGATAGAAAGACAAAACATGATGGTTCAAGAGCACGAGTGAAAATTTCTGAAACAGTGATAATTGATACTACATTATTGTTTTAAAAATAGTTCCCCAAAGACATTTATATTTTGTAGACATTTCTACGTTCAACAAATTATAGGGTCAATTTTAGTGGTTTTTTTTTTTTTTTTGGAAAGAAAACCGTACTTTTTGTTCAGCTTACATCCGCAATAGCAGCGTCGTCGGAAAGTTTACAAAACAAACTCTACTTCCGTCGAGAGGCGAGGACATTTTAGACAACGAATGTGCAGGCACATTGTTTGATCTCCTCACATGTGAGATTTTAACAAAGCCAAAGTCTGCTAGCATGGACATGATACAATGAGTAATATTACCAATCAAGGACTTGTGACTAAAGTAGTATAGGTTGCGGTAGAGATGGATTGGGTTGGGTGGGTCGTGGGAGGAAATATAAATGAGAGATTTTAGATTTGAAACTTCATTCTTCTATTAAAAAAAAATAAACTTTTAAGGAAAAAGTAGTCAAAATTTTTTTTTATTATTAATCAGAGTAGCACTTTGGCACCCAAAATTAGTTTTCATATCAAATGTGAACTAAGTGCAAATGCTCTATAAAAACTCGAATTTTGCTCATTTCTAGTGGATCCTCCCTCCATTTTATATGTGGCACATCTAAATGCATGACACATGTTTTTATTTATTAAGAAGGGAAATGATCATTTTAAATTTGACTAATAATAATCTTTGTTAATAAATCAAGACACGTGTCATGCATCTTGATATGCACTATGAAAAATGAAAAAAGAATCCATTAGAAAGGAAGTCAAGTCCCATCTGAGATCTTTGGTGTCGCTTTTACAATTATGTCAAATATCTTGTTTATTTAAGTTATTGCTCGATCTTTTAATAACTCAAATTGATTTGATTTAATTGAAATGTCTTTTTTCCTCGCATGATAAATGGGACAGAGTAGTGACGCGGATAATCCCAACTGGCCAAGTCACTATAAAATTTGCACTATACCGAAAATTAGGCTCCAAATGGGTCGCCCAAAATTACCTTCAACATGCACTTTTTACCGAGAAAAGAAAAAGCAAAAAATTATCTTGTGAATATGTGTACAGAACTCTCCTCGATTCGAATTTGGAGCTGCTGGATAAAATCATTTTGTTATCTCAAAAGTCAAAAAAAGGGACAACGACCTTTAACCGTATTTTACTACTCCTGACCAAGACCAGAGCCACGACCAGACGCACATGAACCCACTAGTAAAGTACCGTCTGGTCCCCATCAATCCTCTCAGTGAAATTCATGTAATAGTTAATTCCTTCTCGGACAAGAAAGTAGAGTTTTTTTTTTGCCAAAATAACACTCTTCCTAAAAAAATATTCCCTATGTGATTTACTTTCAAAATTTATTCCCATAACGATGTTATTGTTGCCACCTAATTATCCTAATTGCCATGCAGGAGAATAAGAAAGGAAAGTTCTAATCTAATTTATAATTTCCAAAATGAACTAAAAATTTAATTTTTTTTTATTATAGACGCACAAGAAGATTGCATAACTTTTATAATTTTCTTATAATTATTTAAAATAAATTCTGCCATTATTGACCTTGCTATTATTGGTTTCTGAATTTCTTAAAATGAATCAAACCTATTGCATATATTTTTTCAAAAAATAAATTTTAAAAATACAAAATTTTCAATAAAAATTGTAAGCAATTACAAAAACTTCAAAGTGATCATATTTGTTTATGCTATCCTTCCTACTTCTTAAAAAGACAAGAGAATAATTTTTATTTGCCTTGAGATTATCTATTTGAGAAGCATATTTTTTAGATGTTGTTAATATAAATATTGGCTTCTTAGGATTACGTTTCACAAAGGAAAAATAATTAAACAAAAAAATGCAGGAAGGTTTAGAATAGAAGTGGCAAAATGGACAATTAAGAACTTGGCTACATTTTTATAACTTTTGAATGAATTGAATATGGCTTTACAGTGAAAAGAAGTTTACGTTTCTAATTTTTTGCACTCCTGTTCAAGAGTGATGTCTTAAATAAAAGTGAATTCTAATAAAAAATCTTATGTTATTTGACAAGTAAAATATTTTCATCACATGTGAACGTAGTACCTAAAAATGTATGAAACTCCTTATTATACCATTGATATACAAGCTACCTTATATTACTTAGTAAATTAGATGTCTTTTTTTTTTGGATAATTGGGTTGGGTGATAAGGGGAGAGGGATTGCAAGTATGAGAATTTGGAAAAAAAAAAAAAAAGGTGTCATTTACATATTTTAATCAATGTTGCGGGAACACTCGTTAGAAAAATTCTTTTTATAAATAAAAGAATTAAAAAAATAAAAAATATTTTGACACTGCATGATGCATTCTCGCTTTTTCTTTATTTAAGAATATAAATGTTTGCAATCATTACTACATGAGAGTTTAATTAAAAAAAAACAAGAGTAAAGACTAAAATATAATTTTGAAAAGGATGGAAGAAGTCTAGGAACTAGAAGCAAATAAAATGCAATTAATGTTATTGGCAACTTAACATGTGAGGAAGTTATGAAGGAAAGAATAGGTGGGCCTACAAAATTAATTTGACATATGAAAAAGTTACGAAGAAAAGAATAGATGGTCCCACAAGATTTTATTTCACATTTTTATAAATGTGTTTTCTATTTTTTAAGTTAAATGGATGTATATGGATAAGATGGATAATCCATTTAAATCCACCAATATAATTGGATTTAAATGGTTATCCATTTAAAACCATTGAATTTATATGGATCATCCAAATCTATTTAAGGTTGGTTTATATAGATGGATTGGTGGATATGAATCCATTTTGCCACTTCTAGTTTAGAAAGAAAATTGGAGAAGACATTATATGGGAAAGAGAAATGAAATATGTTTTTATCTCCATCTTAGCACATATGCAATCTAAGTGGCAAAAAAAGAATCATAAAGGTAATAAAATTTAAAATTAAATTACTTTAGGTATATGTTTTGGAAGACGAGTTATTTTCGCAATAAACTCCAAGAAAGTACGCAAAGTACAGGCCACCCCTAACCTACAACTGCACCGTCCAGCTCGCTCGCATCAACGCAACAAATTGACGTTCCCTGCCTGGCCGCCCGCGCGCCGGGAGGGCTTGCGACTGGGACCAAAATCGAGTATATTTGGATTATATTCTACTTTTTTTGCATTATTTGATATATAATTAAATTATATATTTAAAATAAAAGTAATGTATATAAATAAAATATTTAACATATATTTTAATATATTATTATCATGTATTTATATATAAAAAATTTATACATCATCGAATGAAACAACACAAAATATAATTATAATGATTCATTCTAAAATCTCATTTCCGTTTCTGTTTGTCTCAACACTTTTTTCTTTTTTTTTTATTAATATATACAAACCCTGACGTGTTTAATGGTAAAGAATAAAAATACTCACCATCTCATTAATATATATATATTTTTGACGTGTAGTAGAAACTTATCTAAAGATAGTTTTAAAGCTCAAAACAAATGAATTATAGTTTAATGACAAATTTTATTTACTTGCATCATTAACACATTTTTTAACTATCTTTTTTTATTGCAAGGGGACTGTGGAGATCATTACTCCTTTGGAGTTTGTTAAGAAGGGTGAAAAGGGGGTGGCTCATCTGAAGCTGATCTTCTGTCAAGGCATAAAATAAAGCCGTTCTCTTATGGCTTGATTGTCAAGCCTGTCTACGAGAATGGATGTGTGTTTCAACCTGAAGTCCTTGACCTTACGGAGGATGAGATTGTCTCCAAATTTGCTGCTGGGTTATCCAATTCCTTTCAGTGGCTCTTTCATGTCCACCTCTTGCTGCAGTGCCTCACATGTTCACCAATGCCCACAAGAATGTTCTGTCAGCTGCAGTAGCTGCTGAGTACTACTTCCCACAGGCTGAACAAAGTGAAGGAATACTTGAAGGTCCGGACAAAAGCACAGAGACATAATTTCTCTCTTCAATTATATTTTTCATCTTCTAACCAACTAAACATGAACTCGCAGGATCCAGGCAAGTTTGCTGCTGCTGCTGTTGAGGATGCTACCATCGCTGTTGATTCAGCTACCGAGGAGGAGAACAGTTAATGAAGGAGTTGCTGAGGAGTCGGATGATGATCTGGTGTTTGGGTTGTTTGACTGAATGGCTTTATTTGAGTATTTTCAGAGAGGACATTGTCAAATATTGATACCGATTATGGAGATTTATATAGGATAGATACCAGTGTCTGGAAACTTCTTATGCAAGCATGCAGCCAAACTTTTTGTTATGCTGATAGTTTTATTTGGTGATGTTACTAGAATTTCTTCTGGTTGTGGGCTACTGCTATTATAATAGTACTTCAAAGATATGGTTCTAGGAAACCCATGGCATCATTTCTTGCTAGGTCTATGAATCCCTTTTGTTGGTTGCAAACAAACAATTGATTAAAGCGCTGTAATCTACAGTCGTGCACATGAATGAGCTCTATTTATTCATGGTGATCGCCCAAATACAGATTTCCTCTTCTGCTGTCTATTTCCTGGAGTTCCATTTTACGACACTATAAACTTTTGAGGCAAGGGATTCTTGGCAAGGTGGAATTAAGAGAAATACCCAGGGCTCTAAAGTAAGCCTGCCTTTTGTTTGGCAAACAGAATGAGTGCCAGACAAATGATCCACTTTTATGATTGTTATATCCAGTTGCGAGCACATTGCCGTATTAACAGGAATGGAGAAGTAGAGCAGGCAGAGGGACTTGGCGAAGAAACAAACCGTATACCAGTTGAGAATTAGTAATTCTCCAACCTAGTAGCATCATAATGAGACATAAGTCGGGAGACAAATATAAATATATAATAGCAACAGGTGAACTTCTGTTCACCATTTTTGTAAAGAAGAATATAAAAAATAGTTTATATGGTAATATTTGTCACAACCTTTCTTTTTGTGCAAAGTGGTTTTCAGTAACTTACAAGAAATTGCTCCTTTATGATCCTATATTTGTTATGCCAAATTGTTAATGCAGGACCGGGCGAAACAAGAAACATGTAGATCCCCAATAGCAACTCTTTGAAGTATTGGTTGAAATCAAATCCTGTGCTGGTTCTTTTCTTCTAATCATAGCATATTAGCATCCAAGAGGTGCGACAGAATAGCCAGCATTTACAATGCTGAAGCTCTGGACAGCATCTGAAGTCCACACGGGAAAGAGCCGGAGTCATTCATTCACCAAATATCGTCTGCAAACTTTAGTGCCTTTTCAGATGGTTTTGCCTTGAGTGAGTATTATAAACTTCATTCCAAGTTCTAGGAAGGTCCAAGGAATGAACTTGAAGGGAAAGTTAGCAGAACGAATCAGGTGTTTTCCTTGCTTCCTGCCACTAGCATTGAAGACAATTTCGGAAGAAACGAACTCCCTGTGTAAAAAACATATAGTGTAAGTAAATGGCATCTGTTCCTTCAACAGAGAATTGAACGCTGTAAAGGAATTACTTCCAAGAATTTTACCCATACCTGCAATGCAAAGTTAATGTCTGCCTCATCTACATTTAAGGTCACTCTTCTTAATTTATCTTCCCGTGATTGTCCCAGTTTAAGAAGACCCTGCATGTCCGACAATGTTACTCTTATTTGTTTACGCAATCACATCATTCCCGTGTTCTTTAACTGATTGCCCAGTAACAATTGAAAACCACCTGTTTTAGAATTTATTACCTGGTCTACAAGCACTCTGCACATGCTCGAAAGTTCCACAATTCCGGCCGGCGGGATTAAAGTTGATTTACAAACATCGTTATAACTTCTATTTAACTGTATAACGATACAGACGTTTAGAATCAGACATCATACCAAGGATTTTACTGCTGATTTATTTCCCAATATCAAACACATTTACCTCGCCTATTGTAGTATGCTTCTTCCCTCGGCGGTAAAGTTTAACAGCAGAGCAAAGAATAATCTACAAAAGAAAATACAAAAAATATCTATTTAAAGATGCCAATAATATGATATCTTGGTGCGAAAGTGACCATCGGACGTAGAAACTACTTCAGCACAGGAAATTGAATTATCAGAAAGCCATAATTTTAGATAACTCGTGTCAGAATGACTAAAGAAACCTTTGCTTTTCCTATAAGACGGGACATCTATAAACATATTAAGGAAAATGTCAGCCCCCATTCCTGATTCAGAAAGAGAGAGTTTGGAAGGCTGATCAATCAGTACACATGTCGTTGTAAGAACACCCTGTTAAGTTCTCAACAGCAAAGACTACGTACAGCTAGCAGATGGTGACATAACAGAGTCATCCTAACACTAGTCACCAACATTAAGAATTAGATCTAATGAATTCTATGCAACCAATGTAGAAGGCCAATCGTTAGTAAATACTGCCCAGCTGAAAGTCCATAATAGCACAGCAGATGGTATGAAAAAGAAGAAAAATAAGACAAAAAGAGGGGGAAACATAAAGCTTTGCAGAAAGTCCGCGTTAGCAAAAGGAGCTGATATGAAAAAGAAGAAAAATAAGACAAATGGAGGGGGAAGATTAAGCTTTCTTGTCTGGCATCCTGAGAATCTAAAACCAACAAATACTATCTATGCCATGAATTGTGGACCCAAAAGGGAACCAGTACTTAACATTTATACAATTTGATAAGGCCATATGCTTTTCCCTTTGTTGCACTGTAAATTTCTTATTTTAGGGAACCTTAACTTGAGGCACCCTAACTGGCAATTCTCAGGAGCTACCACTTAAATCCCCATGGTCAAAAGTCTCTCGTACAAGCAAATATGCAGACTAGCTGGCCTTTGCTTAGCCATCTATAGGAAGTAACAGTCAGCAACAACAATTGGCTAGCAAACTTTCTCAACTTAAATAAGGGCTACCTAAAACTGAGTTTAGCAACTTAGGAGTAGATTGAGCAACAGGAAATTGTAGGTTAAGGAGATTCTTTGCATCAAACGTCCAAAATTCATGGTATGAATTAGCAAAATTGTTCCAGAGAGACAAAGCATGAAACTACCTGTTGATGTTGGGGAAGAGATTGTATAGTATCTACAACCGGGGATCTATATGCCTTTGATAAAGCAAGAGCCATATGATCAACTCTCACCTGTAATGACAAAATTTTGAAAATTAAGACAAAATGCCTTCTACAACGAAAACAAAATGTGAAGTTTTCATGCTTTTAGAAGTTCAAAATAGCACATATAAAGGTCAAAATAGGATAATCTGAGAAGGGAAAGGGATTGTGTCTGAACATACGTAGGAACTCAACAAATTCTGAAACTGCCACATAATGAAAGATAAAGATTTGTAGGATCACAAACTTCAGAACTCTTTGCTATGACTTGTTAGCTACGAGATCCAAAACTGTGGGGGTGATGTTCTGATAATGGTGTTACGTATTTTTCCATTTAGTTATTTGAGTATTCCATATCAGTTTATCTAAATCTTAGCTTGAAATAGTAATGATGGTATCTTGACTTACAATTGTAGAATCTTGCTTTGCCAAAGTAGTGCCAAACCGTTCATCTACTCCTGACAGATTCAGGTAATCGATGGAGTCTCTTATCTCAGCTTCTAATATCTCAATTGCACTCCTATAACAAAAGATAATAAAATAAGCTTTTTTGCTTTCACATTTGAAAGAAATCTGAAAAGGTTTCTTTTCCTTTTAAAGGAACACATAAGTCTAGGATTTGAGTTAGGCATTCTTGCTTAGATACCAATCAGAATCATACATACATGAAAATGCATAAAGTGGTTCAGATCCAAAGATTTTTCTCGTATCACCAAATTCAAGAGACTAATCATTTGAGGCAACATGCTTGTTAACAAGGGAAGAAAAACAGACTAGGCACTTGCTAAAGTGTTGCTAGCCCATGCATTTGCTAAAAGTGTCTGATCGTCATTTTAATATCAATTAATGTGAAAATAAAGAACCGAGTTCATGTCATGACAACATGGACAAACAACGAGAAGGCTACGAGCATGACAATTAATTATCAACTGATACATGTATTGTTTTTCAACTGACTCCCTGTTCCCAACTATGGGGATGTAATTCTGGATCAGGAAACAAAATTCCTATAAGCTTAAATAAATCTGAAGAATCCAATCACCAACCTGGAAACCCAAAGAGCCTTCCGAAGATCTCCAGATGCAGCAGCAACTCTCTGCACAATAAAATCCGTCAGATGATTTACAATTGAAAACTATGTTAAGTTGGAATGTTGCAGCACTGACATAGATCTTTAACAAAGTTATGGCGAGAGAAGAAGAGCAAAATACAACATTACAAGAACAGGGTGGTAAACTACTCACCCTAGCACAAAGTTCCAGTGCTTGTGGCTGAAAGACAACATAGGGAAGTGCCTGTTAACAAATTGAAGAAAGTGGTAGATGTACTCAGACAACTTTGGAGTAATAATTTTGTCAAAAATAGATCAATGACATACAAAAGAATAACCCTGAGAACTAATTACAGGCTTTTCCTAGTCTTATTTACATTTAGACGTAAAGAGATGATCCAATAGAAGGCAATATTATCAAAATACATTTCATTGCTAGAGGTCTTAGATTAATGCAGGTGAAATTTGAATTATAGGAAAGCAAGCCTAATGCTTAAGTGCAACTCTCATCATCAGAAAGAAAAGGGAAAGGAAAAAGAATTAAAAAAACTATTATTTGTTTTCAGAATATCAAGACATTAGAGAAATTACCACTAATCTCTGTCGCAGAATTACAATGATCTCATCCTTGGAATAGGGTCGAAAAGTAATCACCATAGGCTTGCCTATTGGGAAAAAAAAAAGAAGAGAAAATTACATGATAAACTGCAAAGTGCTCAAATAGACAGAGAGTAAAAGGACCAACACACCAAACATTGGTGACACACAATGCAGCTAGCAGAAATTAGCTCGCATGATCTCTAAAACAATCAAAGTATTTCAGTTCTCATATCATATCTGATAGTGGAAGTATCATAATTGATGTGTGGATGACTGTTGCTCAATCTACAGCGGTACAGAAAACACATCAAATCTATAAAGTGCTATCTTACAAGGGTACTCACAGTTCAGTGATTGCAATTTAGGAAGAAATTTATGAGCTAGATCAATAGCATTAGCAATTCCTGTCAAAGAAAGAGAAAAAAAATCAAGTTCTCTTACGCACAAGTGTAATTGGATCAATCACAAATTAGACTTGATGTAAATAGATTAAGGAATACTCAACCTATTAAGATACATCTAGAAAATGGTAGTGTTGTGAGCAAAAAAAGATCATGAAGCACGGCCCTATCTTTTGTTATCAGATAATCCAACTCATCGGCAATTATCAACCTGTGGATGAATTAACTTAGTTAAAATACATTCACTATGAACTTAAATGGCAGAAATAATATTATGTGAATTAAAGAGTTGATTTCAAAACTAAGCAATCAAGTTGGTTGAACATTTATATTGGCTGGAAAATTTTCTTACGTCATTTTCATCCCATTTGAATGCTGCTTCTGAGAATAATTGTTCTGAAGAGTCTTCAAAGGGGAAATAGAACCGCCTGATTTATTTTGCAGTGAACTTTTCCCAAGAATCTGCAAAGATTACCAATGTTTGAGCATAAGCAATTTAGGAAGCTACGTTTTTTATCAGGACAAGAACAGTATCAGTCTACCTTACTAAAAATTTCTGAAGTGTTTGCAAGAGAAGTACAATTGATAGCTACTATATGTGGGGGCTGAAGTCCTGCCTGATTAAGCCACAAAAAAGCTCTCATAAGTTTCATCTTCATACAGTAAAAAAGCTATAATTAAGATGTTCACAAAATGGACTGGTACATGATTACTTCCAATAAACAACTTGAGCTCTTTCTGAATCATACATCAACTGCCTTCCAGATTTTGACAAATTTTGTCAAGAATTATCTAATTATATGTGAAGATAAAGTAAATTTACAGTATCACCGCTAACATAGTCATTGGAAATCCCATTCAACTAGGATTCTCGTGGGCAATCCAGGGAACACAACAATAAAGCCTGTCATTAGTTTAGATCATGTCATTCTTTAACACTTCCAGAAAGTTTTAATCATGTATCTCAGCAATATGATGCCTTTTGCTGCTAGTTCTAGGCAAATTAGAATCTAAACTTCAAACAGCCATTAATGCAAGAGAATACATCAGCAAAAATCTATGTAAACAAGTGATTGGGATGATTATCACGAGCCAAGTGTAGAGAACATCTATGTTTAGCTGCAATTTTTATCTTGTAAGATCTTATCTGTGAAGAAGAAATGCAATTTGGACAGACACAACATACCGTAACCCATACCTCTTTTGCCCATTCAACCAATGCCTCTTTAACTTTCTCCATCATTAGCGACTTTCCAGTCCCTGGACAACCACATACGTACATACTGCCTGAAGTTTCTAGCTCAATGCATCTTTGGCAGAACTCCAACATCCTAGTTCGCTCGTTTTCGCGGCACACTACAGTAGAAGGAGAAGTTGAAACATGCAATGCCTCCTTCACAGAACTCAATTGATCCACATCTATGTAAAAGAGTAATTGACACTTAATTTCATCAAAAAGAATTCCTCCACATTAAATGAAGAAAATACCAATCCGATGCATCCACTTAATATACAATTAGGTTGTTTAATCACAATCCACTAGCACTATAACAGACATATAGCGTGACAAGATCCAAGGAAGATAATCAACTAAATTGAAACAGAAACAAAAGTTAATAATAGCAAAATCAAATCCGGGAGATATAAACTTGCCTGTAGGATTCCAGATCGGTTTATCCAGAAAACTATCGGATAACTTTTTCTTAACGGGTAATTTGCTCGACGTCATTGCCTTTCCACGGGAAAATTTTTCATTGTCCTACGAGTCCATGTGAGAACAAATTTCAGCATCCGAAAGAGAAATAAGCTAATTAAATAAAGAATAAGAAAAATTTTTAGAGGTTACTTTGGAAGGACTATTAATCTTTGGACTGTCATTTGGACATCGGCGAGGTGATTTCCACTTCACCGGAGAACTCTGCATCGGCAAAGGAACAGAAGAATCCGAACCATCTCGAGTAGCCGAATCAGATCTCAATTTACGCTTGTGAGGACTCGAATCTCCTAACTGAGCCTTGATGACGTCAACCGGAGATAACCTACGGCCAGCGAGGTTCGGCATTTTTTAGCTGTCAGTTTTCAACAAATTGGTTAATCAATTTACTATTATTCAATGAAGCCGGGGAGGATGTTGTCGTCCCGCCGGAGCTTGGGGGCGGGCAAAATATGAGTTAGAGTGAACTGCGAAGGTATGAGTTGAGCTCCAATATGCAGAAAAAAACAAGGCGCATATATGCGTCGTGTGTGCTTTCGCGGGAACGTGTAATTTAGCGGGAAAGAATTAACCGGAGCTACTGCATTTCCCGCCATGTTTTGGGCACAGGCCCAATACTTAAAAATTGCCTGTAGGTATCTTGCTATTTGAATAATAGTAGTAAATAGTAGTACATGTGTCGGCTTCTCTACTAGTTTTAACAGGGCCAAAAATATTAGGGAGAATTGTCCAAAATGTCCCTCACATTTGACAAAATAACTTTTTCGTTTATTATTTTTAAAAGTGTAATTTTATATTCCTTACAAATTCACATTGGTCAATTTTGGTTCCTATCTAGATTTTCGATATGATCATTTTTCAAAAATAAAATTGTTAAACACATTTCAGATAATCTGATCCATAATCCCTCACATTTTGTAAAACAAAAATTTTCATCCTTCATTGATCATGTGTGCAACAGTCTTTTCTTATTTTTAAAAATTCATATATATGTCTATTTGATTTCACCTGAACAGTACGGATAACATATAATATATATGTATTTGATTTCATCTACATCTGATTGTAGATGTAGATGAAATCAATAACACATATATTATATGCTATTCGTATTATTCAGGTAAAATCAAATATACATATACATGGTTTTTTTTTTAAAGAAATTATTCGTACACATGATTAATTAGAGATAAAAAATTAATTTTATGAAATGCGAGAAATGAAAAAATTTATTTTTTAAAATGTAAGGGACGCAAAAATTCATTTTATAAGATGTAAGGAACAAAAAAAGCAAATTATGTGAAATATAATTTGACAAATTTGTCCCTAAAAAATGATCACGTGCAATGCACTTGGTGAATTCCGGCAAAAAACTAGTCGAAAAACAAGGTAAGGGCCAAATTTGATTAGTATGAAATTATAAGGAATGTAAAATAATATTTTTAAAAATAAAGAAAAAAATATTTTGTAAAATACGAGGGACGATTTGAACGATTTTTTCAAAATATTAATTAACAAATACTTGTATGGGCTTGGTTTGCATATCCATCATTTGTCTACAAACTGTCTTTGGAACAGGCCGCTTGGAGATAAGCCCGCTCGAGCCAAAAAATTTGGACCACTCCTCATATTTAACCGGGTCGTGTAAAACTAAAACCTAGTCCCAAATCATTTTAATTGTAAGTCGAGTTTAAACTTCATTGGTTTGTTGACTCGAATAATTTTATATGTAAGTGTATATATTATATCTATAATAATGTATAGAATTTATAACTATATGCATTTTGATATAAGAAATTAACAACTCACACGGGATTGTGTAATAATAATACAGATTTAATATACATTATATTTAGTTATTGTGAATTTGGCCAGAGGGCCCAATAGCCGAATATGAATATCATATTTTAAGCCGGCAACCCAAGCTTTAAAGGCCCAAAAATCTTTTTTTTTTTTTTTCAAGCCGAATTTAAACTTGTCAGAACTTGATCAATTGATAACTGTACGTCATCAAACATCACTAACTATCACTTTTTATGATCCCGGCTTTTGGGGTTCTCTCGAGGTTTAGGTTTATAAAAATTGACGTAAGCTCTTTGGGCTTCGAAAGAAAAAAAAAAAAAACTACCAATTTAAACGGAAAAGAGAGAGAGTTAATAAACCAAACTCACATAATTATTTTTCAAAAGAATTTAGTTGCTCGGACTAGGGGTGTTCACGAATCGGCTCGCGAGCTGCTCGAGTCGAGTTCGAGCTAATTAAATCGAACTCGAACTCGAGTTCGAGTTCAAAAACATTAAACTTGTTGGCTCACGAGCTCAATTATATATTTTTTTTATTTTTTTAATAGTAAAATTACATATATATTCATAATATTTTATTATTTATTAAAAAATTATTATTATTATTTATTTTTAAAAATAAATAATTATTTTTTATTTTTAAAAATAAATTTTATTATTATTTTTTTTTATATTTTAAGCTCGAGTTCGAGTTTCACAAAATTAATTGGAGACTCGACTCAATTAGGCTAAAACTCTGCTCGACTCGACTTGTTTGCACCCCTAACTCGGACTGACCATTTTTAATAATTTACAGCACAAAAGGGAGGAAATGATAATATGCATCTTGCTCAATTGAATGAGAGGGAGCGAGCCTACGCAGCTTTTTATTTTCCCCGTAAGAGTTGAAAGTGAAAGGTAATCATGATTCATGAATTACAACAAAAACAGTTTTCTTGCTAATTTTTCCAGTATCTTTAGGCAGTGTTAAACCTAAACTTTCTGGAGATCAACCAAATTTAGGGGTGGGCAAAAATACCCGCTGACCCGAAAATCCGAGAGATCCGATCCGATCCGATCCGAAAAATAGGATACCCGATCCGATTTCTCTCAGCGGATCAGATAGGGTCGGGTACCCGGAATATTCGGATACGGATACGGATCGTAAAAGCAAAAACCCGCGGGTACCCGACCCGGGGTATATTATGTAACTATTAAAAAATATAGGGGCAATTTTATAATTTTATAAGTTATTAACCCTAACCTAAAGAGTTCAGCCGACATTCTGATCTAGTGCAACATAATTTGCCTGTGTTCATCCTCTGTCTAGGCAATCCCTTTGCCGCTCCTGATCTGATCTTGAAGCCTTGCCTCCATCACTCCATGGTTAGACTCGCTGCTAAAGCCTTCCCTCATTTTCCCCTGCTGAAAATCCTCCATCCGCGGCTCCGCCCTTTTGTTTATGTTCTTGACTCCGGGAAAATTGCTTGATTTTATATATAATGTATTATCATTTGATTTTTTGTTGATTAGTATTGTTTTTTTTCTCAAATTTTCTGTTGCAGCCCAATGATGGAAAAAATTGTTAATATTGAGGGGATTGACAGGGTTTAAAATTCAACGGTTGCCTTTGCACTTCACCGGAAAAATTAGCCGCCACCCACCTCTGTCCAGGCAATCCCTTTGCGCCGCTCCTGATCTGATCTTGAAGCCTTGCCTCCATGGTTAGACTCGCTGCTAAAGCCTTCCCTCATTTTCCCCTGCTGAAAATCCTCCCTCGGCGGCTCCGCCCTTTTGTTTATGTTCTTTACTCCGGGAAAATTGCTTGAGTTTATACACACACATACACACACACTGGTGCATGGCTTGGCTGGTTTTTTTGTCGGTGATCTGTGAAAGGCATCTGTTGAATTACCCGTCAAATTCCGTCTATGATTCATTGAAGCCATGAGATCTGAGGGCTTCTTATGAAATATGTTTGAAATTTTTTGCATTTTTGGGATATTTATTGCTTTAGTTTCTTATTTAGTTGTGGTGGCTTTCAAGCATTTGATTCTTTTTAGTTTTTTATATAATTGAGATTATTTATTCTTTTCATGTATATCTATTAAATAATTCTTGATTTTTGCCCCGTGACAAAAATTTTGTGGCAAAAGAGCAGTTCTTTTGGTTGCTATTTATTGTTAGCCTTTTGTGGTGCCATTGCCTGATTTCCTCAGGGGAGCAAAGCGTAATTAACCCTTTTTATTTATTCATTCATTTATCCATTCATCCATCCATTGATCCAGATGATCTTCTATCTATCTATCTATCTAGCTGTGATGATAAATCATATCAGAGTTGCCATACAGATGGTACCAAAAGTGCTTGATAAATGTCACTGCTAGTAACCTTAAACTGCCCTTAAACTGCAAATGATGGTTTTTGATTAAATATAGTCCTAAAATAGCTATCAAATCTGAGGACTTTTGATTTTATATCTTGTTGTTCAACATCTATTCAGTTGAACTTTCAGGCTTTAGCTCATAGGTTTTGTGCATAGTATTCATTTATGGGGGATTTAACTAAGTTGTTGTTTTGGAATTTTTGTCCAGTGATTTTACTCAAGCAATAACAATAGAAAGGTTGCTTTTGATTTTCACAATAAGTCTCCCCAGCATCTGGACGTACAGGCTACAGCAGGTTCATCTTATGAATGCAGAATTTGCATTCTTTAAATAGGGGCGGGTACCCGATGACCCGCCCCTATTTTTCGGGTATCCGAGGATCGGGTACCCGAGGACAATCGGAGCGGATTAGGGTCAAAAAAATAGTGACCCGACATCTTAGGGTCGGGTCAGCCTTTTGCCGTTCGGGGCGGGTACCCGACCCGTGCCCACCCCTAACCAAATTAAGAAGATGAAGCATCGATAATTACATTCTGCCAAAACGGTACAAAATTGTGATTTTTTACCGAAACTAACATGACTTCTTAATTACTTTATCCTAAAACCACAAGTCAGAGTACGAACCAAACTATGCCACGAGCCTATAAGCGTCGAGAACCAAGCTCGAGAGGGTAACGAATAATGAGATATTCCACAGCCGGTCTGGTTCTACTCTTACATAAGTTCCACTCCAGTGCCACAAAATATATACCATCGCCGTCTCATAAAATTTGTCGTCGTTGAAGGAACATGCAATTTATGTATAATACTACTATTAGTAGGAATTTTTTTAAATTTTTTTTCTTATATCCTTAGTAGATGGCAAACTTTTAATTTGATGTATTGATAATTATAAAAAATAAGCGTTGAATCACATGAAGGGTAGAGATAAAATTTTATTAAAAAAAGAAGAGTTGATATTTTTAATAATGGCAATCAATTTAGAACAAGAAAAGATGAAGAATATGATAAATTTTATAGGACTTTTTTTGTTTTATTTTTGGGAGGGGGCCGGGGGGGCGGGAACTAAAAATTGGACATTATTATGGTTGAGTTATGGCCAATAGCCTCTTGGACTCTTGGTACCACGAAGACATTTACCAAGACATGACATAAATGTTTTGGTGGGGTGAATCCTTGACCTAGTATCTTACTATTTAATTGTGATTTTTTTTAATCAAAATAATCGGTCAACTCTCGCTTTTCTTAGACTTTACTATAATAGATTATGCAAATATTATCATCGCTGTAAAAAATAAATAAAATTGAGTTGTTACCTTCCATGTCCTCCAGTTGGAAAGATCGATACACAGTTATCAAATGCCGTGCGTCGCCCACAAAAGCCGAATAGCAACAACTCAATCATAATAACGTCCAATTTTCATCCCGTCGAAATACAGTTGGATTTATATGGACATGAATGGATCTGGTCCCCTAACTAAAAACTCATTGGTGTGGGAACAATGGAATTTCAACATGGCCCGGTTGAAAATGACCCGCAATTGAATGTTGAAAACGATATGGATGCTCGAGAGCCTCAGATATTTTACATGTCAAATTACCATAGTGTCCTTGTCTTGGCAGAATATTAATTTCCAACCAGAAAAATAATTTGGAATATTTAAATGTTATTCGCATTGTGCACGTTTTTTGTGTTTCCAACCAAATAAACAATTTCCAAATGTTTATATCAAATACGAAATCTCAAAATCATATGGACACAAGGGAACACTAATAATGCAAGAGAGAAACAGTTGCTTGATCATTTATTTGGTTCCGTAGTGGGTTAAATTGAATAAAACAAAAATCGATCATTATTTGTATGAGAACTACAATTTAATATTTAGATAACTATAACTCCATTTGGATTAGCTGTTTTAGAATATTTTTGAAAAATTTTATTGTAGATTAATATATGAAAATTTTTTCCTATAAAATTTTTTTAAAATATTTGATATATTGTATGAATGAAATTTTTTTGAATTATTGTATATTATTATAATATTGTATTTGAAAATTTTATTTTTAAAAAAATGACTAATCCAAACGGAAGTTCAAATATCACTAGTGTGCGATTGTACATACACGGCACGCGGTGTGGGTGTTAGCAGCTTGTTCCCCCGTTATACAGAGAATGTCGTGTTATTGTTGTTAAGAGATGAAGAGAACCATGTTAAAGCGTCCGTCTCCAACTCTTGTATATGATCCTTTTATTGTATTTTCCTCTAAAAATAGGTCAACTTAAAGCAAAAGGTAATTTTAAAAAAAAAATGTAAGGTAATTTGCATATAGTAGGAAACAAAGAGTTAGATGTGAAATGGTTGTGTTCAGAAAAAATTTATGTGGCGGATGGGAGAGGGAAACAAGAAAGAAGAAAAGATGAGAGGATAAGGAAATTGGTGTGGCTTTAGCGTCTGCATGTCCCTGTTCAACTCTTTGAGTTAATAGCATTTGATACTAACCTATTACGGTATTACCCATGTGAAATGCCCTCGCGACTAGAGCCGCAAAGAAGTCGATAATGTCGGAGTTTTGGCTTAAACAGCTGGTGCTTAACTCATTTTTAATTAGGTTCAAACTCGAATTCGAGTTCAATGAGTCTTCGTTCCATTCGAACTTCAATTTGAGTCTTGTCACGTTTGAGTATTCTTGAGTTCAAGCAAAACAAAAAAAATTTTTTTTTTGTGGTTTTCAAAATGGATAAAATTAAAACATTTCACCCTAATTAACTAATAAAAATATAGAGGCATACATGTAATTTTAATTATTACAAATATATAAATTCAAACTAGTTTGATGAGTTAACTATCAAACTATCTATAAACTCGACTCGATTAATCCCGCTCACCAAGTCAATTCAAGCTTTATGTTGATCGAATTCGAGTTGAGATTTGACCAAACCTGCTCGCAAGTTGCCTGTCGACATTTTCTCATATGTTGCCTATCATCCAAGTCTAGACGATTCTTCAATCTCTCGATTACCGATTATCAATCTAGCTTTTTCACGGAGAATGGTTCTTGTAATGCATTTTCATAAATTGCCCACCAATTCTTTCTGATGCATGCGCACACTTATAATGAGAGGAAAGGGAAAATATCAAATACCAAAGACAGGTGGAGGCTGAAAGGTGATGTTACATTTTCTAAAAATAAACTTTCTATATGCTCTCGAACAAAACATCTTTTAATTCAAATTAAGCGATTTTCAATAAATAATGGTGCAGGGCTGATTTTAAAAAAGTATATATTATTGAAGGCTATAAAAGTACACATAACAAATGATTTGTAATGACATAAAATCCTTTTCACCGTTCAAGCCTACGAATTTCTAACAATAACGTGTTGTAGACAAATTTTATCTGGTGAACATTACACATGCAAAAAATGAAAAATCGGGGGGGGGGGGGGGGGGGGGGGGGGGGCTTTTCTGTTATTTGCATTGCTACCTCTAGAGTCTGGACCTGCACCGCCAAACTGTACAAGTCCAGCTATTCTTTATGTTCCTCGTTGCTGAGTAGGTATTTCCGAGCAATTAATCATCAACAGTCTGCATGTAAAGATTGGTCCATTTGCAGCAGGATAATTCACTGTTACAGTGAATCGAACACTCTGCAACCATGCACGGCAACTTGTGAAACGTTCTACTTGTTTCTCCCATCTTTTTTGGTGATCGAAGCAGGAAACGGTACGTGTAAGTTGATAATAATTGAAATGTTGTAAGACTAATCAGAAGCTTCAGCTTCAAGTACAAAATATGAACATCTCACGTGAAAAATATCATGCAACATCAACCCAGAATGTTCTGCATGTCACCCCCAACTGCAGCATTTTCGGAGTGCAGTCAATCAATCATCATCTGCCTTTGTGACTGAACTGCTTTTTTTTTTGTCCAGCGTGACTACTATTCACAATACTTATCTCCTTGATTATATGAGCGTGATCCCGCATCTTATGTCAAATTTTATCGTTCTGAAACTTTCATCCAGACAATTCAGGCTTTGATCTAAAACCACTCTTATATGAACAGCGGGGTAATTCTTGGGTAGGGCAGCTGTTATGCTGTTAGGCATCATCTTGCCATTGATCGCAATTTCCATATACGAGCAAGCAAAGTGATCATCATGAAGAAACCATACTACAAAATTTTTTTTTTTCCAAGCGACGTGACAAATTATTTATTAAGAAATCGAAGGTCTGACCTTGATAAATAACGTACGAACGTGCTCATGCATTTTCCGGTAGCTATATATGTTGTTGGGCAGATGAACTGTGCGTGTTTAGGTACCCCCTAACAAAAAATGTGTGTAGGGGAGGTCTTAAACTCGTAACTCGATGCATCACGCAGGTGGTGCGAAACCAAGTGAATTGACCCTCTAATTTATGCCCCCATGTCATGGACAGAGGGGAAAATTAAGTTGATAGACAACATGGTTATCTCAGTTAAGTGGGGATGCTATACTTTTAGTGCTATACTTTTATCTTCTTTTCTGAATCATTACTCATGCTTTTATCTTCTTTTCTTGATCATTACTCATTTGTGCGGACAATTATCACCTCGTTTTAAATGTTCTAGTCGCTGTGCATTCTGATCTTGGACCGTGAGAATTTATATATATATATATATATAGAAAAGGTCATCTCGTTCAAACAAATCTACACTAATGGCTAAAAATAGGGAAAATGCCAGTTTTCACTCCCAAACTTTGGGGTAAGGACACATTTCGTCCCTCAACTTTTGGGCATGACACATTTGATGTCTGAATTAATAATTTTTGATCAATGTCATTCTCAAACGGCAATTTAGCCAATTTTTAACGAAAATGGTCACGTGAAAATCACATGACCGTTAAGTAAACTTAAATCACATTTTTAACAAAACCTGCAAGTTTCCCATAAAGAGTTGGTATATTATGGGCAATTTATTATTTTTTAAAACTTTCACATATTTAATTTATGTTAAATACAAAATATACTAGTTTTCCTTTGAGCGCTATTTAACCAATTTTTCCTATAAAGAGTTGGTATGTTTCCCATAAAGAGTTGGTACAAAACATACTATAAAACTTGCCAGTTTTCCATAAAGAATTGGTATGTTATGGGCAATTTATTATTTTTTTTACCTTTCACATATTTAATTTATGTTAAATACAAAACATACTAGTTTTCCCTTGGGCGCTATTTAACCAATTTTTCCTATAAAGAGTTGGTATGTTTCCCATAAAGAGCTGATACAAAACATACTACAAAACCTGCCAGTTTCCCATAAAGACCTGGTATGGTATGGGTAATTTATTATTTTTTTTAACTTTCACATATTTAATTTATGTTAAATACAAAACATACTAGTTCAATGGGTAAAAATATGTTATGAATAATTGAAGGGCCAAATTTTTAGTATTCAAATAGTTCAATGCCTGCTCAAATAATTTGCTCTTGTATAAATATTAAAAGTATGCAAAGTATATGTAATTTTGAAATTTTGAGGAGAGTTTTTTGTAACTATTAAAAATCTCAAGGGATGTTTGTCAAATTATCCCTTTTCATTTTTCATGCTAATTATTTCTTTTCTTGCCTATTTTTCATTTTATCCTTATTTTTAGCTTCCCCCCCCCCCTTACGTACGGAACGCAAGTGTTTATTGATGGATGCTTAGTCAAAATTGCCAAACGTTGACTGATTGCATGCAGGAAACTGGCAGGTTTTGTTAAAAATGTGATTTAAGTTTACTTAACAGTCATGTGATTTCCCCGTGACCAGTTCCGTTAAAAATTGGCTAAATTGCCGTTTAAGAATGACATTGGTCAAAAAATATTAATTCAAACATCAAATGTGTCATGCCCAAAAGTTAAGGGGCGAAATGTGTCCTTACCCCAAAGTTTAGAGATGAAAACAGGTATTTTCCCGCTAAAAATATATCAAACAAACATGACACAGATACATATATAGATATGAAATTAATAGATATAACAGATCTAAAAAAATAATAGAAATAAAGATAATATTGATGCTCTTATGTATCTTCCATCCGGATGAATCCCCGTGACAATTAGATTTGATTAAAACTGGTTCAAGCCCAACAAGACATTTAGATTTGATAATAATGAAAAAATTGCAAATTTGAGAAACTAGATTCTAAATCCACAAAATCTGAAATTTCACAAAGATAAAAACCTAAAAAACTCTCACAAGGAAAGATCTAGAAAAAAATAAAATTCTCCCTAGAATAATTTAGAAGAGAAAAAACTCTCACAAGGAGATCCTAGGAGAGACGAATCACTCGTTAAGAAATCTTATGAGAGAATTTATTCAAATAAAAATTATAAAAGAGTACTTCCTCCCCCAGGGAAAGACCAGATTTGGTCTCTCCCCCCATGAGAGGGATGAAAGGGAGAGAAGGGAGAGAAGGGTTCTATGGAAGGACCATTGCTTTCTTTGGACCGTGAGAATTAATTATTGTTTAGTCAACATCAGATTAGATTACACGAGATTAGAATAGATAAGGATAAGAGCATTAAGCTAAACGATAGCCCGCCCGTCAGGCATCTTGGTATAGACAGGAGTATGCTCTCAAGTTGTCCTTTTGCTCAAGTTGTCCTTTTTCCTTTCCATGACTGAGATCAATTCATTAGACTTGTTTTAGGTGCCATGGACCGGCCTCCCAATTTTAAGCTTGGGTAATTTCAATCAACTCATGATCATACAAAACAGAGAAAATCTCGTGATGGCCAAAACAAAATCTGGAATTTCACTTGATGAGTGTAATCTCCATTGGTTACCATCAATAATTAAGAAACCACATTTGCTCCAAAAAAAAAAAATTAAAAAAAATTAAGACATACCGTAAATTTTCTCTAAACATTCCATTACGACTCTTTTTTTTTTTTTTTTTTCTTTCCCCCTCCCTCATTGAAATGGAACTCATTGTTCGTGCCTAATGTCAAATTTTGATGGAAACCATGCTCCTGAATCTTCATACAATACAAAATTAGTCATTATTCAAGAAGCCAAAAATCGAGAGGACAGGATATCAGGAGTAAACCAATTAGAGAATGGAGTTGCTCCTTAAAAAAAATTATCACGGCCGAAGAACATCCGATTGCCGCTGCTGCAGTCGCCATCACTGTTCACTTCCTGCTTACCTCCCATGATAGCAACAAAACCAAGTTGGCCCCTTCTTACAGCTTAGCATCTTCTGGACCGTCGGTTTCTCACCCCCAGCACCAACTGGGTATTATTTTTTTTAATTGTTGTTTCACAAAATTCATGATTTGATCACCCAATAGCTGTCTTTATTTTGGTATGAACGGCTCCAAATTTCTTTTAGTGCGAGAAAGGAAAAGTTCTCCCATTAAAAATTGATTGTTGATGTCTTTTCGGCGGAAAAAGGCTCCAAATTTCGATTACAAGAGAAGTATTTCCGTTCAAAAAATTCATTGTTGATGTCTTTTCTTCGGGGAAAAAAGGTTCGCATCATGAGTTGTTACCAGTGGTGAAGTTATTGGGAAATAATAGAACACCAGAACGGACGGATGCACGTTATTATTATTATTTAACAGAAGAAGATAAGCAATCAAGCACCCGAGTTGCGAAGATATTGTAAAATATTCAAGCTCCAGATTGGACGAATGCGCATTATTTTACAGAAGATAAGCAATCGAGCACCCTTTTGAAGGCACAAGACAAGAAACACCACAATAATTTATTTGTTGTATTAAACCATCAACAACACAGTGATCACGTGGTTTTTTTTTTTTTTTTTTTTTTTTTGTCGACACAGGGTGTCCGGGTCAATCCTTACGAGGCCCGATTAATTCCCTGCGGCCCGGGTCCGGTGTCTCAATCCGGCCCGAACACGTTAAGTGCGCGGAGAAATCCAGCGGAGCAGAGATTCGAACTTGTGACCTCAAGGTTCACTGGTGAGAGGCGCTGCCGCTGAACCATTCACGTGGGGGCGATCACGTGGTATTTCCAGAGCTCAAAAATTTGCATCTTGATTTGTGAGTTGTTTGGAACTTAAGGCCGGCCTTCTTTGGATTACTACTTTTTTACACCAAAAAAAAATCGTTACGATTCATTTTTCTGCAGAAATTTTAGAACATAGCGATCCAAATGTGTTTGGCTGAACTCGATGTTCAAAAACTTCACGTACAAGTTTAGCCGCATGGGCTACAGTGAAAAGGTTGTTGATTTGTGGTGATTTTTTCCCACCAAATAACAAGTGATGAAAATCGTTTGGGAAAATATCGCCGTGATTGATCTCTCCTTCGTTCTATAAAACTCTAAAAGCAGTTCCAGTGGCATTGTTGCTTGAGTTCGCTTTAACAGACCAATAAGAGAATGAATCTCACCTTGAATTAATGACCTGATACATCGTTCAGCCGCCGTGAATCTACACCCAAAAGCCTTCCTGATACATTAATATTGTTATTTACTCATTTTACAGTTGAGGATACGAATCGGGATTTCCTCAAAACATAGCAACAATTCCCCGATGTAGTAGTAGGGCAACATATATAGACAAGAAATATGAAATGCTATTCTGAACAAATTAATGCTTGCGTATTACTCTGCGGCATCTCTAATTTCAGGTTAAATGAACTAGGGATGAATTTTTTTTTTTTCAGTAGTTTATGCTTCACGTAAGATGCAATATTTTACTGTAACAGTATAGGTGAAAAACTTTCACTGTAAATGAGGTTATTTTTGGAACTGTTTTTTTTTAGATTATTTTTTATGTTTTTGTTTGTGTATTACTATAACAGTAAATATGAAAATCTTGTTTTTCAAAAAATATCAATTCAAACGCAGATCAAAGGTAATATGGCTAATTGCCTATTGCCAATTCAGTCTCGCAAGCACCATAAGTAAGTACTACTACAACATATATTATATCTTTCTTCTTTAACCCAAAAAAAAAAAAACTTAAAAGACTTATTTGGAATAACACTTAAAGTCATTTAACCGCACAAAACCGGGAAATAGAGAAATGAAAGAAGATTGGAATATTATCTAATAAAAATGTCAAATCCTGAACAAAAGATGCAAGTTTTCTTGTATGATTTATGAAAATAAACATTTTTTGGTAAACCATTTTCTTTTGGAACATGGAGGGGTAATTGTGTGGTTGTGGTTGGCACACGAGATTCTCGATGTTACTTTTTCAGTGACAATTCAGTGTCACTTCTATATTTATGTCAAGTGTCATATTTATTTAATTTGTCATATGTTGTTTGTTTGAATTTCTCCTATCATCACGTGATAAGTGGAATTGACACTGAATAGTGATATAAAGGATCCCAACTGTGTTACTAGGGAGGGGGGGGGGAAGGGGGTTGGGGTGCAGGGGACGTTGAAGTGGAACCCGACATAGATCCGTTTGCATATGAGTGGTTTGTACACTTTAAGGAAAGGAACGCTAGCTGATGAATTAATTGGACACTCTTGTCAAATTGCATTTCAATAGTGCAGTAAAAATCTAAGTCCACTTGCAACCGTGCAAATACTAGTCACTGTTTTTGGATCATTTGTATAAATTTATTTATTTTATCATAAATATATTTTTTAAAATCGTCTCAAATAATTTACAATTCAAACACAATCGCCTAGCATTGACTCTCTCTCAAGTCTCATCAAACGAATCCAACCAAAATTGTTCACCCCATATTTTATTCTTGTTTTGCGGTAAAAAATTAACCTAGCGTTCCAGTTAAAATTAATCACTAATCGGTATGTGGAGTGGAACCATTGGCAAACGATGCCACCTTAGTCACATGACTCATTTCTTGTTTTAGTGAAAAAGTGTCAAAAGGCACTTCTGTAAGTCTTAACTACCAAATCGGCCTTCCTGATCTATACACATCCATGTGCGGAGCAGCACAAATGGTAACGACAATTAATCTCGAGTTATACGTGTAATCATTCTAATTTTTCTTAAAATACCAAATGCGTAATCAAAAATTTCACTTGTAACCTTTTTTTTTCAAAGAAAATAAAGCGTTTTAATGTATCTCCTCAAAAAAATTTATTCTTCAATGTTCCAATTCTGAAGTACCCCAATAAATGTGGGAACTATTTGAACAAAAAAAAAAAGATTGTAGAAATTAAGGCAATTTAATTAATTGTAGATACGTGGGAGAATAGTAACAAGAGGATGTTGTTAGACTTTTTTTTCGATATATTTGTATAACCTACTCTATCATAATTTAAGGGGGGAGGGGGAGTCTAATGAGACTGTGGTAGAGGACTAGTGGGTATACAGATCCAAGTCCCAACTAGATCAAGGGAATGCTATGACATAAATTTTAGATTTTTTTTGTTACAGATAATATTTGAACCTTCACCTGCGGCCCAAAGAAGAACTTAAGCCCCACCGGGTGGTTACTGAAGGCCAGTGGTTGTGTTGTTAGACTGTTTAGTGAAGGAAAAAATGTATAAGTAAAAGAGTTCCCATTAAATGAGGCCGGTGTGAACACGTGGCACATGCTCAACGCCCACATAAGATCTAAAACCCCGTGAACTTTGCCGCGTCAGACTCAGTAGTCTTTGCATCCTCTCACAACTTGGCATCCGACTCGGACTCCCAAAAACCAAACTCGTACTCCCATAAATTCACGATTAATAATACAATGTTATTTTTTTTAAGCCAAAAACTTAGTACTTAACTTCTATAAACACTTCGTCAAAACAATAAAAAAAAAACTTCTATAAATACAAAAACTATGAATGTGACCCAAAGTTAAATTTGTTTCTGTTAGGCCCTCGATTTCAATCTCCTTCACATTTCTAAACTTGGATCATAGCTTGTGTGATTCACTAAATTTCGAGAAAGTACTCAGGCAAATTCATAATAATATGCTAGGGAGGCAGTTTTTCTTGAATCCATGACATGGCTTAAATAAAAAAAAAAAGCAAGAAACAAAATTCCCTAAGTTGAAATTTTTAGCCTTTTAAATCCATTTGGTTGGTTGTAAAATATTTCCAAACAAATAAAATTTTATTTGCAATTATTTTGTTGGTTGGATGGCAACTTGACGATTTATCCAAAAATAGTTTTGTGATTTTTTATTTTTTCAAATTATCAATACATGTTTAAAAAATGTAGTGGAAAAATTTGAAGAAGCAATAATATGTTTGTGAACAAGATAGATTGAGAATCACTTATGTTAAAAGTGACTTAAAAAGTCAATTTAACCATTATAGAGAGACACTAAATACAAGCTGGAGCTAAAATTAAGGCCATTTAATAAATGTTACAAAAATTTGTACAAGTCACCCAGCACCCTTTCTCACTGGTTTCAAAAATAATTTACACTCAGTGTAGTTGTAAGTAGTTATTTTCACCATTCAACCGTTTGAATTGCTATTTTCTAAAATTTTTACATATTGTAACAATTAAATGTATTAAAAATATATATTCACAAAAAAAGTAAAAATTTTAGGAAAAAAAAAATGGCATTCCAAACAAGAATATTTTTAAAAAATTTATTTTTAGGGGTTAAAGTGAGATGCTGAGATGTCTGTTCTACTTATAGAGTATGCACACATAGAATGAATCCAAAAGCCATTCCTCTTCATACGTATTGGTACACTACTGTACAGAATTGCACACAGTATAGGATCTATAGATTCAGATCCGAATACATTCTCATTCAGGGCACTCTTGGATTCATCGTAAGTGCCACTACCAGTATTTCGAAATATTTATTATTCACCGCCTGGAGTTGGAGGACAAGTTGAGATTTTTTTATCGAACCCCAAAAAGCTATTTCCCTTTTCTTCCATTTTTAAGCAATTGTAATAATATATATATATATATACACACATAGATACACACACACACACACACACAAATAGTCTAGTGGTAGTGGTAGTAGTATATAAATAAGAGCTCAAATCGCCTAGTCCTGATGATAAGTGAAGGTACGGCGCTCGTACTTCGCTTTTTCTGACACTTCTCCCCCCAACTCCACTTGATCGGCGTATTCATCTTCACCGACCTCCTCCTGAACCCCGGCCTCCCCTGCGTTTATGCCTTGCACTTGCAACGTAAGTATTTGCTTCTGTACTTCTAATAATTATTTAAGGTCTTCATTTCTTCATAAGTTTTCGTGCCAACGACTTGTTTCTTGGATCGCTGTACTGTGATCCGATTTTAATGCGAGATTCCAAGTGGGTCTAATGATTTAGAAGCAAGTTTTTTTTTTTTCCGTTTTTAGGTTTCAAATTAATTTAATCTCCTTGCTCTCCGGTTTTTAATTTTTATCTCTCTCTTGTTTTTGCAGGTTTTACTAATTTAAGAAGAACACTCAATTGAATCTGGAATCGGAATCAGAATTTATACAACTCCTCTAGGTTTAGTCGTCTCCAGGTTTAGTTTCTGGGGCCTGAAGATCTTTAGGAGGAGAAAAGTATAATGGGAGTTAAAGTAGCACCAACGTGTTTTCATTGGTCACAGCCTTCGTTTCCTCACTCTCCATCTTCTTCACAGGCGTTGGCTTCTGCAATTTCTTCTCCTTTATCAAAACGGCGAAGTTTCAGCATGTGCCGATACGTAGGACGATCAAATTTTCTTGGAAACTCCTGCTCCAATCTCTATAGGACGGGATCTTGGGAGCAAGAACAAAAATCTAAACCACGTTTTATTAGAAGGGTTTGCGGTGCCACTCTCGATTCCTTTTCAGACGAGGAATTTTCCAAAAGAATTCAGGAGTTGGCGTTGAGATTCCAATTATCTGATGATGAACAAGCTGAAGAGGCTGAAAATCGCCCTGAAAGCAGCACCCGGGAAAGTTATGATAGTAGAAATGGTGACGCTGTACTTTTAGAAGATCAATCCTTTCATCCTCTGGAGCCCCCCCTTTGGCCTGAAAGAGAGGAGATAATTCCTGCTAGTATAGAGCGGAAGGCCAATAGTGTAGAGCTCCCTCTTTCGCTTAGGATTATAAAGAGGAAAAAACAATGGGAAGAGGGGTTTAGAGAAGTTGGTGAATCCGCCTATTGTTCTGTGAAGAAGGCCTTTTCATCGATGGTGTTTATAATTCGAGAACTTCAGAGTTATACTTTACAGATGAGGGAATTGCTCTTTTACGAGGATTTACAAGGGATTTTGGTGAGAGTTCAGAAGGAAATGCATGCCTCTTTTGTGTGGTTGTTTCAGCAAGTGTTTTCGCATACACCAACTTTAATGGTGTATGTGATGATTTTGCTTGCGAATTATAGTGTTCATTCAATGGCTAACAATACTGCCTTAGCTGCCAGCCCCCATCCCCAGGTCTGTGCTGCTTCCGCCGAATCTGTTTCTGAAGTTGGAGATCAAAGCCATGAAAAGAGTAAGTTTGATTCTTCGTTTATTAAGTCATTTTCGGTGTCTTCTTCGAGTGGAAAGACTACTTCAATTGGTGGAAGTAATGGCGGTGGTGGAAAACATAGGCCTGCTGCTAGTGGTACAGATGGGGATGGAAGGTTTGATAGGATGTCGTCTGATTATCATAGGACAATTGTTCCTGATGGGGTGTCATCTGTTGGCAACCCTTCAAGGACTAGTGAAGAAGTTTCAGTTTCTGGACAGGTGACTGGAGAAGAAGAGATGAGATTGTGGAATTCTATGGTGGAAGAAGCTTCCAAAATGCAGTCTGCATCTAGAGATGAAGCTTTGGATCATGAGACAATGCAGAGATTTGTTTCCCCGGTCAATGCAAAGATTGAATCAGACGACTATGCAGATTACTTCAGAACAGAGTTGCTATATCAGACGGGACTGGCACAAGAGCCCAACAATTCTCTTTTGCTAGCCAACTATGCTCAATTTCTTTACTTGGTCATTCGAGATTATGACAGGTAAAGATTTTCTTCCTTCAATATCCTATTCATTACCAGTTTTCTTAGCTGTTGATTTCAGTTTCTCTATTTAGAGCATACTTAACGAATCCTTTGGAATTGGCAAATGTTTTCAATCACGTAATTCCTTGAACAAGTGAAACCAAAATCAAAGAGTAAGAGAGATATTATTTTTGTCTATTACTTGTGGGTTCTAATGTCAGACTGCTGTGCAGTGCACAAGATGCTTGACTTTTAGAGAGGGTGTCGTTTTGCCTATATTTTTGTCTGGGTAGTTTCTTGATAGAGAAGTGTGTGGTGACCTTGGAGTCCACCCTTCTCTTAGCGAGAACAATATCTTGGAATAAAGTCATTGAGCATCGTGTTACACGCACTGCTAAAGGGAAACAATCAATGTAGAAGGTCTTCTAGTTGTAGCTTTGTTCTTCTGCTTTTATATTGCTGAGGTGGCTAAGGAAAAGTCTTCTTCTTTATGTAGGCCCTGAATTAACATAGACTTCAAATTTTACATCATTTCTGGTGTTCTATCTTATTGCAAATTATATCATGCAAACAAGCGCAAATTTAGTGGACTGATGCATTCGTTCATCACTCCTTTCTTGGGACAACAGGGCAGAGGAATTTTTTAAGAGGGCAGCAAAAGTAGAGCCCAAGGATGCAGAGGCACTGAATAAATATGCAAGCTTCCTTTGGCAAGTGAGGAAAGACCTCTGGGCTGCCGAAGAGACCTATCTAGAAGCCATATCTGCAGACCCCAGCAACTCATATTATGCAGCTAACTATGCCCATTTCCTCTGGAGTACTGGTGGGGAGGATACTTGTTTTCCCCTTAGTTCTCCTGATACTGAGAATGATGCATAATTCACTTGTGGGATAAAAGAAAAGGAAAAATGAGAAAACACGAGACGTAGAGGAGATGATGCTTCCTACGTCATATTTTTTTGTCGATTAGCATACCTGAAATTTATTTTTTTTAATAATAAAACTAGCCAAGGGGAAAAGAGAGGGAAACTTTCCTTCTGGATATTTCTTGTTTTCTTTGAGCATATCCTGACTTTTCTGTTGCTTCTTTCTTTAGATATTTTTCAGTTCAATTTGGGGTGGAGGAATTGTTGGGATGGGTGCTAAACTGGACTAGATTGTTTGCCTCATGTCCTGTTAGGCTATTTGCTTCTTGCTCGTCAGCTTTCGTCTTTAAAGATACCCCCGCACCGAAGACTTGGAAATTCGGTGATTTATTTTTGTTCTGCACTGTTGCACAGAGTAGTTATGTTTTTCTTCTTCTTCTTCTTCTTCTTCTTCTTCTTCTTTTTGGGGTAGAATGTCAATCAACGTTTGCATTTTGTGACACAACCACATGGCCAATTGTAATTAAACTTTTGTCACTATATAAGTGCCATTTTTTGAAATGATCCTATGCGATCATGGACGCTTAATTGTAATGTTGTGAAAAGGAGAGAAAGGTGTCTATGCTTCTCATCCAGTGTTAGGTTTATCAGCAGTATCCTTGTGTTTTTTTCTTCTTGTTTCGTGTGTGCCTGGAGTCAAATTGCTTTATCTGTCCAATCTTTCATCATCTGTTTGTATGATTGGAGCTTATACCTAATTACAGTTTACTATTGTCCACGCAACGGCGGGTATCACCAAGGGAAGTGCATGTTGCAGAGTATTCTATTGCAGTTGACGGGATGGTTATAACCAAATAAACAAAGGATTTGCTCTTAATAGAGAGCTGTAATAATCACCCATAACAACAGATTAACCTTGTTTAGGTGGAAAAAGGCTGTGGTAAACACATAGTAATGCCTGGTGTGTTTGATAACTAATTAGTATTTCGTCGACTGTATCTTAGGCATCATCCCTCCTCACTGCTACCATCTTTTGGAAACAGTAATACGATTGAAGCATCTCAGGCTTTGATTCTTTCTTAGGCCATGTACACAATATCAGCTCGCCTCTTTGATCACTCGCTTGAATGTTGGTCTTTCTCATCAGCTTCTGCACTGCCTCTTGACATGGCTTTAAATGTGGATCGCCCGATTGACTGACGAAAGCTCCTGCGCGGCGGCGCACGCGTTTGAGTTTAAGAAATTGTAGTAACTAAGAGTCCCGGTGAGATGGCACTGTAACATGCCATTCTTTTGCTTAAACGAGTATATGGTTATGGCCGTCCGGTATGCTTTTAAGTGGAAATTTGGTTAATGTCACCATCCTTGAAGATGACCAACAAAAAGAAGCAGCCATTTCAACCCTGGCCAGCACTGAAAGGTGGCGGATGTTGCCTTGGCAGCGCTGGACCATTCTTGGGTCATCATCATGATTTTTGTTACAATCCTGGAATGACATAGAACTATGATGGTACAGAAAGAGAAGAGCAGTAAGAAGAAATGGCTGATGTGCTGACTCCAATCAAAATCAATCTTTCATGGTTCCGAGGGACAAACGTGTCTTATGGCAACTGGGGGTACTAAATTCATGTGCCATGTCAATTGAATGTCGTTAAAGGTGAATCAAACTTGATGAATTAGCAGGAATATGCGTGTTTAATTATGCCATCAACAGATTACTTCAATCTCTATACATTCTCTTTCATACCAGACCGATGCACCTCAATGTAACTTCCCCAGCACAGGAGAGGAGTCAGGAGAGAAGGGAAAGAAGTCCTATTCCTATAATATATATTTTTTCAACGCAGGGAGTATCACAATTTTGTTAGACTAATCTCCCTGCGCCTGTGTATCCCGCCCCCAAGAATATACAAACGGTAGAGAGGTGAGTCGAACACATGACCTCGAAACTTAACTAGGCTACTCCGAAACCATCCGACCCTCCTCTGCCTATAATATACCACCCATAATAAAGCGTCACGATACATGAAGTAATGTGGTGTTGTCGGTCATGAGGCTGTGAGTCCTAGTGTTCTGGAGCTTGGCCAAGGGGAAGAAGACAGGCGAACCACGTGAAAGATGGCAATACTAATCTTCTACTCCTCTGTTAGTCCCATCCCATTCCCATGCATATGATATGACTGCCTCGTGTCTTCGTCAATCTTTCCAACTGCTCGCTTCTGTATATGTCCATGCCCATCCCATTTATTGTCAACTTCTGCAAACATGGGTGTGTTGCCGTTGTGTTTGGATTGCATTTTTCATGATTTTTCATGGAAAAATTACTGTAGCGGTTTGATGTATGTGAGGGAAAAAGGTAATAGGGAAATGTGATTACGGAAAACGACGTAATTTTTCGACGGAAAACAGCAATCCAAACAAAGCAGGTTTTGGGATTTCTAGGCAGGCACACAGCTCCCCTGTTCCGTCGACTACCTTATAGTCTTGGAAAGCTGTGGTATTAGTTAGATGTTCAATTCTAATTCCTTGTGATTCAAGCGGAAGAAACCTGCAAGAAAAAGAAAAGACACAGTAATAATAATATTACTAGTAATAGCTTTAATCATATGCATTCGGTTAATCGTTCGGTCGACACCATCACTTGTACTTGAATCATACAGGTCCATTCAAAAGAGAAATTTCTTGAGAGCGTTAGACTTGCTTCGTTCACAGCGGGTGAGTTGCTACGGGACAAACATATCTTACTATTAATAAGCTCCCACTACGAGCAGATAGCAGATACTACTAAATGGAGAGGTAACTAACTAGGTTTCGTTGTGTTTGGATTGCATTTTTCATGGAAAAATTACTGTAGCGATTTGATGTATGTGAGGAAAAAAGATAATAGAAAAATGTGATTACGGAAAACGACGTAATTTTTTTACGAAAAACAGCAACCCAAACAAAGCATGCCCTTTATTAGCGAAATACGTCCTTTTAACTTCCCATTACTTGCTATTCTTAGCTTACTTTTTTTTTTCGAAGGAATCTTAGCTTACTTTTAAATTTTCGAAGTTCCAGTAATATTATCAACGACTACATGTTTCTCAAATTTGCATAAGAATGACAACTGAGCGGATTTGAAACGGGGAAAGCTTCCCGCATTGGTCCAATTCCAGGAAAGTTTCCCTCGCCCCCGCTGCATCTCACTATCCATGCAGGTGCATCCATCCTGTCCCACTGTCATTTTTAATTGTCGGGTCTCTATCGTCTCCTCCTGCATTGAAATGAGTGAGGCTGACGTCAGCAGCCCGCCAGCGTAGAGGCCTCTGATTGAAGTCAGTCTCATCATTCGGATTTTTATCCGCTGCTATTTCTTCCTGAGTTTAATCTCAATCATTTGTTCGGCAGAATGCTGCGATGACTTCATTATTTCCATGGATCCTGGTACTATTAAAGCCGAACAAAACATTTGCTTTAGGGGCTTTCTTGTCCTTCAATTTTGACAAAACCTCATGTAGTCAGGTGGAGTATAAGAAGAGGCTAAAAAAAAAAAAAAAAAAGATTGAAGTATAATTTTGGTGGGAGAATTTTCTTTCTTTTTTTCTTTCTTTCTTTTTCCCCTTTTAAAAAAAAAAGTCTGGGAAGGAAGACTCCAAACTTATTGTAGTCAATCAAATTCAACGTTAACAACTTGAAATATTTGCCTTAGGGACCTTTTTTGCCTTTCAGTTTCGAAATGTTTAGTGACATAGAATATAAGAGGCTAAAAAAGTATTAAACTAACTGCGGTGGGACGATATATTTAGTTTGGGTCGGATTGCATCATTCCCTTCCTCTTCTTGGCAAGTCTCATCTGCGGTGGGATGATATATTTAGTTTGGGTCCAAAGGAGCTTCGAAGCCGAAAGCGATAGATTGAATCTGAGACAATTTCATGTCCGGATCGGTGTCTATGACCAGCTCAATGGGATAAATGCTTCGCGAACTGATTGAACGGGCTCAAGTCAATTGTTAATCATGATGTCGAGCTGAGCCCACTATCATTGGGCTAGAGGGTCCTTCTTGGATCGAGCCTAACAGCTGAATCAGAAATATTAACTCTAGACAGCGGCGTGGTAAGGATTGCAGCGTGGCGGCTGGTCATGTATGGCAGGTCCAGTGAGTATGAGAGGCCTGTGAGAGTTTTTAGCAAATTGGAGTATTCGAATCTTGATAGTTGGAGAATAATAATAATAAATAAAAAAAATTTATAAATAGCAAACCGATCGCAAGTCAAAACCTAATTGAACTTTGTACAACTAGCTGCTGGCAAGTTGGCAGTGAAGCAACGTTGAGCGTGTATGGATAAGAGATTATTCGAAGTATTTATATCTTTTTTGTGTGTACGAATGGGAGATCATTTGAAGTATTTGTGATGTAATGTATGCGAGTCAAAAATGTTATTGAAAAATAAAAAAGTTGATTGAAAATTATAATTGTGATACAAGTAAAATAATATTTAGAAAAAATATAGTCTCCACATGGATATGTCTTCTTCTTTTTCTTTTTTTTTTTTCCTCCAAAATTTTTTTTTTGTTTGTGGACTTTACAATAACAACCATAAAAACACCCACAATTTCAAATACACCTAAAAATAAAATAAAAAAATTGTATACCCTATTTCTTGTTCCATGCACTATCGGTTCCGCCACCACTCCTCTCTCCTCATCTTTTCTCCTTTGCCTCGTTTCTCTCTCCTCTTCCTCCTTTCTCTTTTTTTTTTTTTCGACACAGGGGTGTCCGGGTCAATCCTTACGGGGCCCGACTAATCCCCTGCGGCTCGGGCCCGGCGCCCCAACTAGGGCTGCAAACGAGTCGAGCCGAGCCTCGACTAAATTTTACCAAGCTCGAGCTCGACGAGCTGGCAATTTTCGAGCTCGAGCTCGAGCTCGAAAAAAATAAAAAAAAATTATTTTATTTTTAAAAAAATAAAAAAATAATATTTTTTTCTGAATAAATAATAAAATATTAAGGATATATACGTAATTTCACTATGAAAATAAAAAATTAAAATATATTTATATATAATATACGTAATTTTATTATTAAATAAAAATAAAAAATATATATAAATATATATACTCAAGCTCGCGAGCCGGCTCGCGAGCTAACGAGCTTAATATTCTGAGCTCGAGTTCGAGCTCGAGCTCGACTCGAGCTTGACTCGAGCCGCTCGCGAGCGGCTCGATTCGTTTGCAGCCCTACCCCCAACCCGGCTCGAACACGTTAAGTGCACGGAGGAATCCAGCGGAGCGGAGACTCGAACTTGTGACCTCAAGATTCACTGGTGAGAGGCGTTGCCGCTAAACCATTCACGCGGGGGCCTCTTCTTCCTTTCTCATTTTCCCTCGTAAATGCAAGATTATTAGCGCATAGTATTCATATAATTATTTTTAATAGCTTCAAGTAACAAGTGAAATGCTTGACATTTTAATTTTTTGCTATAAGCAGCTTACTAAAAAATTTATCGTTCATAAACTTTTAGAAGTGGATAATAATTTCTAAAAAAGTAGAATCGTCTCAACATTTCAATCTTGTACCAAATACTAATAATCTCGATATAATTTTTTTTATATATATAATAATGACTAGTGCTCATAGGAACTAATATCCAATTAAATCTTTGAACTACTATTAGTTTCATAATGCTAAGTCAGCCAAGAATAGGAACCTAACATAATGGCTTCTGAAGCCAAATTTGAGTTTAGCACACACAAACAAAAACAAAAACAAAAAAAACATATATTATATTTGTGATTAGTCCAGGCAATATGGTAATATTTGTTTTGAGGGCCCGATTTGGACATGGCCGTAGGATGCGTGCTATATATATATATATGTATGTTCATTTCTGGTCCTGTAATAAAAGTGAAGCCAACGCGCCTAATTTATGACTGAGGGAAAATGGCTGGAGAAATGGAAGTGGAAGGCTTAGAATTAAAGTTGTCATCCAAGAGCAATTAAAGTTGTGCTAAATTTTTTTTCCATAATTCTTTCCTTCTTCATAATTATAATTTAGCAACTATAAATAATAACAATAATAATAAAGGTGACTGCGCGCCTATATTTCTGATTGATGCTGCCACTCTTTTGACTATCAGTTGACCACCCCCTTTTAATTTTTTACCCCTTTGTTCATTACCAAATCCAAATTTGCAAGTAAAAAATAGGTTGCCAATTTTGTAAAATTTATTTTATTTTGTGGTTCTACAACTTTGGTTGATGTTGTCACTCACCTTCGTTTTGTCTTAATGCCTGCTTTCTTCACCAAATTCCAATTTTACAAGCAATTACAAAAAGAAATTAATTGACAAACTTCACTTTCAGACATAAGGCTTTAAAAAAAAAAAAGAAATTCTTCCCAAAATGCATTCAATTCTATCACTAATTTTTTTTTGGATGTCAGAAGACAAAATTGACTAGCGCATAATACTTCACGCTCCACAATTGGGGTAATTATTCATTTTTATTCAATGTCTAATTAGAGAAGACTCAATAAATGACGCTAATCTCTCCACCTCAATTTCTATTTCTTACCTGAGAGGAAGCCCAGGAGTTACACTCACCTCCAAACCTCAACCGTTGGATCGTCCTCTTAATCCACGGCAATGGATGCATGCAGCTTATTGGCAACTCCTCTATATAAGCTTGGTCATGGTGTTCTTCTCTTCTCTACTTCACAGAAGAAAGAAAGACAGAAAAAAATCTTAAGAACTTTCCCTTCATAAAAAAAAGCTATTTTCATTGCTAAAAAGCATCCCTTTCCTCTTCTCATTTAAGTACTCCTTTACACCTCTCTTTTCATGGAAGGAGGAGGAGGGTTAGGAGGAAGTTTCCCTTATGGAAATTACTGCCAGGGAGATCATCACCTTCGCCTTCCCCTTCTTAAACCAAGGCCACCCCTCACTGCCATAGACCGATTCTTGTGTGGTCAAAGGCATTTTTCTCAACTTGAAATTCTTGCCAATTTCAAGAACAAAGCAACCCTTGTTCCAGTGAATTCTGATTTTGTTTCCTCTTCAAGCGGTGGTGCAATCCATGGCCATGCAGGAGGAGGAGGGCTACTTTCATGGCCAATTACTCTACCTCCTTCTCGTGACACAAGTAGTTCCGTCAATGGGGTTCCTTTCAACAAAGAAAGTACTCCAAACCTGAGTCCAGAAATGAATCCCAATGTCGGTTTAGATAAGGAAGAAGATTTACCAAGAGTTCCTAGAGGAACAGGAAGGAGAGGAAAAGGTGACCCATCTGTAGCTTTAATCAAAGGCCAGTGGACTGAAGAGGAAGACAAGTAAAGATCATGGGATTTCCTCTTGGTTTCCTTTGTTTTTATTTTTGATTTTATTTGTTCCTTTTTCATGGATATTTATCTTGTTTGTAACATGCAAAAATTAGTTTGATGTCGAAAGTGTTAGTTAATTTGTTGACCACTTATTCTTTTAATTGTTGTGCAGCACTCTTAGAAAGCTGGTGAAGCATTTTGGAGTGAAGAAATGGGCTCAAATTGCTGAAAAAATGGTAGGGAGGGCCGGTAAACAGTGCCGGGAAAGATGGCATAACCATTTGCGTCCAGATATCAAGGTTTTTTCTACTTGCCATCTTTTGTCACTTTGTTTTTAATTTTTTCTAATTTTAGAGCCATCTTTTGCCACTTAATGGTTAACACTTGATTGTTCATGATATTTGATATAACCATGATCCCTTTTTTTTTTTTCACATGATCTGGTTGTTTATTTTCTATTTTTGGCTCTCCTCCTGCCAAATAAGGTTCAAAAAATTCTCACATGAATCAACGATGGATCTAAAAACTTAGATTCATTGTAGCTTTTGGTGTTGAATCTTTTCCAAAGTTTCCAACTCGAATTTTAATTATGGCAATTTTCCAACTTTCTTTTGCTTCTTTTTTTATGTTATTGGAAATATTATTTTCTCTCAATTTTCTTATAAGTAGCTAGATTTATAAATTACAATTTTGATTGATGAAGTTTCTAGAGAAAGTGTAATTATTTACTTATTTTTTTTGAACATTCTCCAAGTCTTTATCATCTGTCCTTCACATTTGGTATGTACAATAATTTTTCATCAACATTACACCTTAGAGTTTTGCCAGCAAATCATGGTTACATATATGCTTATGGTAAGTTATTAGTGTCCAAGATTTTTGCTTTTTTTAATCTATGGAGATAGCATTATTTGTTTCTAGAGTATTTTTTGTCTAATATATATTGTGCTAGAATAAGTTTTCTACCATCATATCTTGGGTTTTTCTTAATTTTCCAAATCAGCATTTTGACATACTAACCTGTGAATGAGGCATATTTTGCTATATTTTGTCATATTCGTCATCCTTCTCATATTCTTTGAGCCCATTTTTCATGTGACAGTAGAAACTCTTTTCCGACAAGGAATCATGATTTGTTATGAAAGTTTTTATCTATGACCCAATAAAAGTTATTGTTAGAAATTTTATTTTTTGAGCATAATATTGCTTTTTTCTTATAATTATTCTACAGTTGTACTGAAAGGATAATGTTTAATATTTGTTGTTTACTTGTTTCTCAATATTAATCATATTTCAGAAGGACGCATGGAGTCAGGAGGAAGAAAAACTGTTGGTGGAAGCTCATATAGAGGTTGGGAACAGATGGGCAGAAATTGGCAAAAGAATTCCAGGAAGGACTGAAAACTCCATAAAGAATCACTGGAATGCCACAAGAAGAAGGCAGAATTCCAAGAAAAAGTTCAAGAAACCTGAAGGAGTACATAATGGAAGAAATCAATCAACCATTCTACAAGAGTATATCAAGAGTACTTGTTTCAACGATGATTCTTTAATCAACATTAGCACAGGCCCTAGCTCCACCACCATGATACCAGTCAACAGTGCATCTACCCAAATAACCCCATCTAACTCCGTTATATCAGAAGACCCTACATCAGCTCATTTCAATATGCTTTATCCAGAGCTATCTCAATCAGCTTCTGGTGATTCCTCGTCCTATCTAGCTCAACACTCATATGATGATGAGATGAATTTCATGCAAAACTTATTTGGGAGCTATAACCTGAATGTCTCCACATCCTGCAAGAATGATAAAGGAAAGGCTCCTCTAGATATTGGAATTAATCAGAAGGACAAGTGTTCTGCTTCTTTCAACTCTTCTGGGTACAACAGCACTAATTCTAACAATCAGGATTTTGGTGGAAATTTAGATTATGGGTTCTTTCCATCTTTTGCTGAGCCAAGCTTGCCGACCGGAACTTATCTAGGTGACCAAGAGAGTAATCAGCCTATCCGTATGTACTCGGACGCTTATCTCTCTCATATTTTGGATGGAGGCAATGTCTTATGTGCTCTTCCTGAGGTCTACCCTAGCAATATGAATATGGAGAAGATGATGATAGATCAAGCCAGTCCTTCAGTTGGAAAAGAGGTGGACTTAATAGAGATGATCTCAAATTCTCAATTTGCTCGAAAAAATGCTACTAATAACTTTGTATTTTAAAATTGGTTTGGTCAAGGTTGTGATCATATTTTAGGGTTTCGAAGAACTTTGAAATTCTACAACTTTTTATTGTTAATATAGAACCAAATTTTGAGCATCTCTAGCTCAATTCTAACTTCGGCTAGGATTGGCATATTCTGATCAATTTGCGCAAGACTTTGTCAAAAAGTTATGTTTAATGGCTATGTTTTAAAGTGTGAATGATTTTCTAATTTTGTTCTTGAATCTTATAATGTTTTGGTCTCTAGATGTTAGTTTTCTGTTTTCAGTTGTATGCACAACCATAATGTTTTTCTTGAATAGGTGTGTCAACCATTGTGGTTCCTCAGTTTCTCTTATTTTTATCGTCCTACATTCTCAGACAGTTAGTGTAGTGTCGGTTTCAAGGTTCTATGCATTTGACGAAAGTTTCGTTTCCTTATAAGAAAGAAAAGTGCAACACTAAAGAATGGCTCCAGCCGTCCATTTATCCTTACATTCTGCAATGTTGTTGCCTATATGGTGATGAAAAGCATCACTAAATACAAAGACAAAAATGCTTATTGTGCAGTTGTACCTCAACCCTTTTTGTTGTGATGTCAAAATAGACTTTAGAGGACACTTCTTATGATGGTAGATTAGTACCACTAGCTTTATTGGATACTGTTGGTTTACAATAAAAATCAACTTCTATTTTTGGGATAAATAAAGATATGAAGCTTTTTAAAATTAATATTAACTATCTTAAATGGTTAATTTAACTACATTATCATCATTACGGTTATAATGATTAACTATTTCTGGTAATTAATAAGATGATGTCATTTCTAACGTCCAAGATTCATTGACATGAAAAAAAAAATTGATAACTTAATAAATATATTAATCGACTCCCATCTGAAAAAATTAATCAATTCGGTTCACCAGTAATGTTGAAATTCAAAAAATTTTGGTGCACTTGTTTTCATAGCGAGAAAAGATAATATATTTCTATCAACGATATTAAATAATGTTGAAATTCAAAAAATTTGGTGCACTTGTTTTCATAGTGAGAAAGGATAATGTGTCTATTTTTAGGATAAATAAAATTTTGAAATTTTTAAAAAATAAATATAATGGTCTCAAATGATTAATTTTAATAGTAGCTAACGACTTCTCAATAATTAAGTCAATGTCATCTCAAACGTCAAAATTTTGTAGATATGAAAAAAAAAATTTATAGCACAATAAATACGTTAGTAAAACCATCTAAAAAATTTGGTTGTTTTAGTCAACCAAAAATTTTGAAATTCAAATAATTTTGGTACGCTTATTTTCATAGCAAATAAGAATGATATATTTTTATTCAAAATTTTGCAACAAAAAATGCAGTATTTTTTTAGGATAAATAAAATTCTTAAACTTTTACAAATTAATATTAACAGTCTTTAGTGATTAAGTTTCACAGTAATATTGTTGTTATTATTTTAACAATAATTTAGGACTTGTCGACAAATGGGATGACATCATATCAAACATCAAAGATTTGTTGACATGAAAAAATATTTGATAGCATAATAAATGCATTAGTTATTTATCTCAATAAATTAATTGAGCTGGTCCACAAATGAGGTTGAAATTCAAAAAATTTTGGTACACATATTTTCATTGCAATGAGGAAAAATACATTTCTATCAACATTTTTTTAACAAAATAAGGTTTTTTTAAAATATAAATAAAATTTTTGAAAATTTTAAAAATTAATAGTAATGATTAAGCTTAATGGTATATCACATTCGTTACTTTAATGACAATCAACGACTTCTCGATAGTTTGGATGGTGTTATCCTGAACATCAAAGCTTCGTCAACATAAAAAAAAAAAAAAAAAAATTGATAGCATAATAAATGTGTTAATCCGTGCCATCTCAAAAATTTAATCACTTTGGTTCACCAATGATGTTGACATTCAAAAAGTTTAGGTACACTTATTTTCATAACAAGAAAGGAAAAATATATAGATTTCTATCAACTATTTTGCATCAAAACTAAATTTTTTAGGATAAATAAAATTCTAAAATATTTGAAATTCGATATTAACGGTCATAAACGATAAAGTCTAACGATATATTGTCGTCATCATTTGAACGATAATTACTGATTTCTCGATTTTGATGATATCACCTTAAAAGTCAATGATTCGTCGACACGGAAAAAGATTTGGTAGTATAATAAATGTGTTAATCGATGACATCTAGAAAAATATTAATCCACTAGGTCCACTAATATTATTAAAGTTCAAAAAGTTGTGGTGAATTTATGTTCATAAGTCCAAGAAATTTTAAAGTTAATTATTCAACCATTTTGCAAAAAAGCAAGATCTATGTTTAGGATAAATAATATTCTGAAACTCTTTTAAATTAATATTGGCTGTCCTAAACGATTAGGTTTAACGGAATATATAGTCATTATTTGACAATAATCACAAATTTTCAAGAATTAGGATGATATCATCTCAAACGTCAAACTTTCACCAACATGAAAAAGATTTGGTACCACACTAAATGTGTTAATCAGCACCATCGACCTTAAAAGACAATCAATTGTATCCACTAATAAAATATATCGATATTCAAAAAGTTTAGGTGCACTTATTTCAAAATAAGGAAGAATAATACATTTCTAATGAAAATTTGGAGGTTGACTACTCAACCATTACCTTTCAAACTACAAAAATTGAAATTGGCAGAGTTGATCCTTGCCCTCTTTTAACTACTCAAGAATCTTGTTTGGGGTCGGGAGAGATGGCAAAAGATCGGTCATTTTGGTCATGAACACCAACACTTTTCTAGTGTGAACACTTTTGAGTTGGTTCTTGGATAAAGTTAGGTGGCCTTTGGACGAATGCATGACGGTGATGACGAAAGAAAAAGGACAAGTGAGCTAAACTTCCCGTGGTTCTCTTACCTTCGATTTGTAGTTTTTTTTCATGCAATTTTTAATAGTCTCAATTGTCACGTGGAATTTTTTTGGCCCCTTTTTTTTTGTTGAAGAAAAACAACCTTTCCTTTTGGCCTCTTTTCTCCTCTCCATGCCATGATGCATCACGCAATCTTGTCTGCGTAGGTGTTCCTTTTCAGCTTTCCTCCCGTCCTTGGTTTTATATTTCTTGTGTTATACTTGCTCATGACGGGAAAAAGTTGATTAGTGCAGATGTAAAATTAGGGTGAGAAGGCAATACCCCGTCTTGAAGATGAGTTTTTTGGATGTTTATTTAAAATTTTACTGTAATTTATTGTAGAAGTTTTTAAAAAAAATTTGTGAAGGGTGTTTTTTTTTTTTTTTTGAATATATTGAAGTGTATAGTTTAAAATTTTTGAAAAGTTTTTTTAGATTACTGTAGTTAAACCTTTTATAGGGTATGATGCTGGAGTTTTGTTCATATTAGCCTTAAGGAGTTTATTATGTAAATAATTATTTCCTCAGTATTTGCCTTGTCTTGCAGCTTTTGGCAAATTTCAACTTACTGATTGACAAGGATTTAGGTAAGTTGATTGCCTGTGCAACCTGTCTAAGCATTGGGTTGACTAATCACTGTGTTCAGACATAATCAAGAGAACAATGAAATCCCATAAGGGTTCTCTTTGTTTGTTAAACACATAAATAAACTTTTTAGATAATGGGGAAATAGAAATGTAATTTTGTTGTCATGCTAATTGTATAAATTATCCATGAACATTAGTGATTGAAAAGCACTCGCTTCTTTCTTCTTTTTTTTTTTCGTATTGGCCTATTTAATTTAGTGATTGAATAATATATATTTTTTACTTTTTATATATAATTACTAAACTTTTTTCTTACGAGCACAATTTAAAGAATGAGTAATCATCCAACATATCCCGATCCGATATTTAAACATTTCCTTCTAAATTGTTTTTCATACTTGTGGATTATCTTTTGTACTTCTATCATTTCGAAACCCAAAAAAAATAGAGGGAAAAAGATTTGCTATGATTTACACATTAATTAAAGTTATTGTCAACGATGAACATTTCAAAGTATCAAAATTTTTTGGGCTGCATGAAACAACAATATTCTTCCACTCACCAGAGACATGTGCTCATGCTAGCCATTAGTAAATTTGACATAATATCGCGTTTAATGAAGTTTCCAATGGTTGGTTTGAATATTAGAAATAATCAAAGAATGATGCAAATTAATATAAGAATGTGAACCAAAAGAGGTTGCTTTATAATTGGCCGTCAGGCCACGGAAAAATAAACAAATAGGGTCTAAAAACATCACTACGACAGATGTTTTCCCTATATTCAATATCATTTAGTAATAGAGAATTTAATGAAATAAACAAAATTAATATTTTCACGTCACAGAATTTGTTGGATGATACTAATTTTTTAAAAACAACATATTTTTTGCTCGAAAAGAAAAATAAAGCACTAGCAAACCAACAAAATATTTTTTTCGCACGTGCTCAATTTCTTAATAGTTCAATTGTTGATAAATATATACTCATAAATTATTTCCTGAATAATACATACAGGTTTCGAATTCTTAAGATAGTTTTTCCTTTCTTAAAATGTTTTTTTTTTTTTTTTCACATTGGTGGATCATGTCTGTACCTTTAGCATGTAGCATGTTCAATGATAGTCTGGAAAATTCCTTTTTTTTTTTTGGTGGCTTCAATAGAAGTTTAGTGTTGCTAAACTTTAATATTTTTATGGACGAAGTTGATAAGCGTTTCAAGTAAACGATCGGGCTGTGCACTAGGAGGTTTTAGTGTCATAAATTATTGAATATTTACTCAAAGATGTGTCCTTGAGTTGACTCCATGTATCCGTAGACCTGCACTTCAAGCTCATTTTATGGAACGTCACAGTCCATAAAAGGTCGAAGTTAAATTTTTATTTTTATTTAACTTTTTAGGACAGTAGGCAGAGTATGAGGAGGTTTAATGAACTCCCAAATCTCTCAATAATAATATCTTGAGAAATACCGCACAACTAGTCGCTACTCCATTTTCAATATCTCCAAAAGGCCAAAATATTAGTATTTATTTATACAATATTCCAATATAATTATATTGCTTTTATTGTGGGTCTTCCCAAGAATAAAACATATCAAAGCCCATGTTTTTTTTTTCTATTATTAAGCTTCCTTATATTTGTCAGCCCGAAAATGACCTCTTTTCCAAAATAACCAAATTGAAAAAATAAAATTTGACGCAACAAGAAGGCATACGAGAAACATATGCCAAATGTAAATGGGATGAATTTACAAAGTGACACGGAAGAGTAAACGGAAGGTAGAATTACTCGATCAGGGATGAATTTTAAACCTTTGTTTAGAGAATGTGCTGAAGACTAGTAAACTGATGATTACGAGAACAGCTTTCTTTCTAAATTCCGCCCTAGAAAAAATTTTTTTTAAGTTGCCTAGTGCTTCTAGAGTAATAAATTAGCTTTGCTATATATTGAGGCGTTGCACTTGCTCATCTCTCAGTTATAATTTGAATTTTTTTTTGCACATATCTAACACATTCACAAGCTACTTATTCCATTTTTTTTTTTTTTTGGGGACAATAACTCCAACTTTTTGTTTGATTATGGGAAACTCTGTAAACTCTCCCAGAAGTTTTCATCTTCCCATTGGCCTGTTAAGTATTACGACATCTTTGCCCTGGCAAAAAATATTCCAGCAAATAAACCTGAAAACTGTATCGAGTTAGTCTCACTGTATCAAACAAAATAACAAACGAAAATTTTTAGCAAATAGGATTGGCAGCAAACTGACCAAATAGTATGCTGAAGAAATTGGGAAAATTGACAGGAACCCTGAAAACTATGATTCCAGCGATAGAAATAGGAATCTTGTTTAAGGAACCGACCAGACTGCAATTAAGCAACAAAAAAGATGTGGTAAGCTGAAACAATGTCAGAGTAAGAGAAGGCAGAAAGCTTAAAACAATGTTCGATTTTCTTCTGATTTGTATATCAGGCATACCCAAGATAATTTCGCATGAGTACCTGTAAGTCGTAGGACTAGTTTGATTTAAAAACCACATAGAGCTGAAGCTGATAGCAAGTCCAAGCAGCCCACTAGCTGTCGCAACAACCCAAAACATTGGCATCCTTACAACATTCCTGCACCAGTTAAAACAGTCATATACAATAGTATTTTCTCCCCTCCGCCCTCTAGTGTAGCACAAAAAGTAACTGCTTATCAAAGAGGTGCAAAATAGCATAATAACACAGCTTGAGGATGAAGGCACATACGCGTTAATTACATAATCCCATTCATTGAACACAAGAATCAACAAGACTGCAAATGGTAAAGATAATGAATTGTTTAGTAACACCATCGAAACTTCATTAAGTGATCCAGATTTTGTCAATTGCTTAGCTCTGTCCATAACTCGTCGCAAAGTGAGCTGCAGCATGAAAATACACAAAATTTTAGGTAAATGCACAGGAGAATGCTTCAGGTTGTCAATGTTATTTCAGATTTGTCAATTGGTTTCTCTGTCCGAGTTAAAGAAGTATACCGAGTAACTTGCAGTTAAAATGCAGTTCAAAGTTTGCCACGCATAACCCGTGGGATCAAATGAGAGATCTGTTACTCCTCCACTTATGGCAGATGTTATCTGCAATGAAAAAACACAAACTATCAGAGATTTCACTGTGAACCCCAATTTTCTCCCCTCGCTTGCTCACAATATTCCCAACTATTTTAGACAGGGCAAGGCGTGGAAGAGTAAAATTGCAGAGTGATTCAGATAAGAGGTTTGAAACACATGAATAGTAGCAAAAGCAGAAAGGTAACATCGTGGGACAATAAAGTTTTTCATTGAACTGCAGATCAAGCATGGACCAGAATAGCTAAAATTTATGCAAGAGGTCATATGTCAAAAGTTCCAATTTTTCTTGGACAGTCAGGTCAATGGAGCCTCAACCGCTATACCCAAAACAATCATCTGATTAGTTTTTATACAAAATTTAACAGATTTTGATTTCATTATAGAACTCTTAAAGGAGCAGAAAGAAAATCCTTTTCCAGATTCAGTGGAGCAATTCTTATGGTATACCTCTTCGAAATGAGTTGAAAAAGCACAACAGCATTGTCTAAGACTGCCCTTACTCACAAGTGTTAACTTATGAAGACTACTGTTCAAAAAGACCTACTGCTACCAAGACATACTTTACTAATGATGAGAATTTGGATACTAGGGACAATGGAATAACTGGACTTGCAGTTAAGTACTCTACTAAGAATGATAACATAAACTACTTGATTCCAAAATCATATCTATAGGCAATTAGCTTAAAAGCATCACAGTCATAGGAAAGAATGTAAGTACCATAAGAAACATCGCAGTCCACACTCTGTGATTCTGACGCTTCCGGAAAAGATAAAATTCTCCAATTGCTGTTAAAATATTTGTCACATTCTTCAGAATTGTCACCATTGCAATATTTATGTATTTCAGACTGAAAAGGTTCACAAGAAATATCCTTGGGTCAATGATATGAAAAAAAATCTCCCTAAGAAAATTTTCTAAACTAGAATGCACAAGTGATGCTTTTCCAGCTGTGACAGCCACTACAGCACAATAGAACGTACCTGTACATGCCTGATACAAGCATCCCAATGAATATTAAGTTAACAGGAATCCAGACTTTAATAAGTTTCCAATTTAGCTTTTCCACTGAAACAGCTCCACAGAGACCCAAAACAACAACAACAAGAGAACTGATAAAATTCTGCATAAAGTAACACAAACAATTAAGCTACATCAACATTCACTAATTCCTTAAATGAATTCCACCCAAAAAGATAAATATTTCATGCGAAAGGAAAAGTGGAATTGTACTCTAATAAGAGAACAATAGAAGAATCAAAGTTTAGCAATAATTAGTAGATCATTAAGGAAAATGGTGCAGGCATACAGCACAACTTTTTTTACTAATAGAAAAGACACAGAGAACTACTAATTCGAGATACCTGGTAAAACATAAGTGAAATTCCAGCACTGAAAGCATAGCTTGATAGGACAATTTTGTTCAGTAAGATCATGCTGCAAGAAGAAAGGCAATAAGCAGTCCCAGCTACTAGAGGTCCAGATTTTCTTCCAAATCCATGCACCTGTTTCTCATTTCCATTGAAGAGAAGACTCACAATTTCACCTAACGCTGCACGGTTCCCTTTGAAAAACCTGCAATATGAGAAAGGATTTATGCATTAATCGATCAATAATTTGTTCTCAAAGTCATGGTTTCAGGGCAGGGCACCATTGACATTCCAAATGGTTAAACAAAACCCCCTTTTGGCAACTTTAGTTTGACACTCAACAAAGCCACCTATGGAGATTTAGTTAACAGATGACACGAGCACTAAAACCTAGTTTCTGATTCCTTAATAACTGAGGATTGATCTTGTTGATGATGTATAACAAATGAAAAGAATCAAAAGCAACACAAGCATTTAGCCCAAAAGCTGGAAGAGTGGATAATTCTGCTTATAGGTGCATGTCATTTCCTGATCATGATACTTGAAGAAGTAGAGATCGAAAAAGCATATACCATTCCAGTCTATAAACACAGAAACGTGAGTGGATAATTATGCTTATAGGTGCATGTCATTTCCTGATCACGGTACTTGAAGAAGAAGAGATCGAAAAAGCATATACCATTCCAGTGTATAAACACAGAAACATTGAATAACAACTGATTCAAAGACAAATCTGCCAGAGAAAAAATCGACTCTAGATACCCAAAATCAATAAGATGTGCTAAAAAGTTACTTGCCCAGCATAAAAAATTTTTTTTAAAAAAAAAACAAAACTACCACCTGTGACTTGCTGCTGCCCTACGCTCTGCTGTTGTTGGTGAATCACTAACTGACCAGTCTCCATGACTACGAAAACCATCTTGTATCTTGTGGACCTCATTCTTTCTATGACTAAACGATCCATCGCCATCCAAGTGGTTTAATGCTGGTTCCTCTCCATTCTTGCAGACAATTGACTCCAGCTTAATTTCAGACGACATGGAGCCTTACCTGTTTTAGAAGATCAAAAAGAACAATAACAATTATAAGGGAACCGGGAACAAGATGAAGTACTGCTCAAAGACTCAAATTGCTATGAAACACTTCCCAGTAATAAGATTTCTACAAATAAAAATTGTCACAAAAATTATAAGGCCATTCAAGCTGGGGTTCACCCCCCAAAAAAAGGGGTAAAAATCGCGATTCGATGTTTTACGGAAAACGATCAAAAAAATGTGAAGTCAATCAACATTGCGGGTAATGAACTGAATGAAACATAATGAATTACCTTCCAAACTGCGCCAATCAGCAAAAATAAGGTAAGTTTCTCTTCCCTCAAGCCCTGGAGCGATTTATCATCTGATTAAACAATAAAATCGCAATCAAAATCTGGAAAACAGGATCGGCGGCTTCTGACCGCAAAAAGATAAAAGAAAAAAAAAAGAGATGATAGGAATAAAAATTAGGGAAACACGATCGCAACTATGAAGACAGCAAAATAAGAAACGACGAAAAGCCCTCACACAAGCGCGGAAGGCGTGAGTTTCAGTGCAACTTGAAGCTTTCCCCAAAGCACGCAAAGGAATCACAAGAAGGCGTGGATCTGAGTAATACCCCCCCAGTAATTGTACACAAACCCTAGGGCATCGCAAATTGTCAAGCATTTTTTATAGGAATTATTAAAATGGGAGAAATTATTGTTACAGTGTGTGCTCTGCTTTGTTGAGGAGGAAGCGAGATTCCAGGGGGTGTAATGTGATGTAAGAACCGCCCAATCTCCAAACATATGAATTCTTTGAGATCGGAACAGCTTTCGAGGATTTCAAAAGTCAAAGGTCTCACAAAATTCATTCTCAAATACTAATAATTACTGCTTAAACCGCAATCTACAACACTACATGATGATGAGAGAGACTGCTGCGCTTTCGTATTATTTTTTTGAATTTGTGTACACTTCTTAATATGGCGGGGATTCCAGTGGGCTCCGCCCGAATGCACTAGATGTGGGGTTTTATTGGGCTCGATCCGTAACGCAACGGCCTTTGCTTTTTGTGGACTTCTGGGCCAAAACTGTGATGCGTGGATGAATGAGTGATGGAACAACTCTCTTCTAAAAATAGAATACTCTAAGGTTCTGTTTGGATTAGTAATTTTTAGGGTATTTTTAAAATATTTTATTGTAACAATGTAGGTGAAAAATCTTTACTGTATACGAGATAGTTTTTGTATTACTGTAACATTGTATATAGACTGTAACATTGTTTTCAGAAAATGACCAATCAAAACAGAGCACTTGTTATTAATTACTGAAAAAACAAATGATAGAGTAGTGTGTTTTGGATGAGAGATTATTAAAAATAATTACTGTAAAAACAAATGATAGAGTGGTGTTTGGTTGCATCTTCTTCTGCCTTCTTTCTTTCGTTTGAGAGAGAGTCTGAGTCCACGTGCAACTGTAAATACTCAATCAGTAATTAAATCGAAAAAAGAAAGAAAGAAAGAAATTGTGGGCTTGGTCTCGTTGCTACCTAATCGTGGACCTTTTGGTCGATTGAAGCAAAAAGTGCATAAAGACTTGAGCACTTACAGCATTTTTTTTTTCCTAGCAAGAAACACACACAGTTAATTAGCTTAAAAACACTCAGAAAGTCATGACTAAATTGAGTCAGAAGACTAATTTAGGGGAGGCCCACAAATCAACATCATCTAACCAATTGGTTACAGGAGGTGTGGTCATAATTGAGAACCTTAAATCCAGGTTAAAGAACCTACAATCAAGCGATGCCATTATTGATTGACACACCGTACCAGATTAAAAAAATGTGCCATTATTGATTTGCCTCCGGAGCCCATTTCCTATCTCAAGTTAGTTAGCTTCAAATTCAATAGGGGATAATTGCAGAAACCTCCCTTGAGGTTTCTGACATTTGCACTAACCTCCCTTGTAGTTTAAAAAATTACATTAACCTCCCCTGAGGTTACTAATCCTTCACAAATTTAGTCCAAAGGATTAAAATATTATTTTAGGGAGTGAAATTATAATTTTTTTTTATCAAATTTGTCCTTTATACTACATGTCCAATGAATGACAAAGTACTATAAATCAATTAACAATTAATAAACTTTAAGGAGTATAATTTATGGGCAAACACGCATTACTCATTTAAAGTATGTTGACCTAATCAGCACCATCCTTCAGATCCTGGCTCGAAAGGGCTAACCGCTCAACCCGTGGCACCCAGGGGTGCAACCCCTCATGCTGGCCGAAAGTGGTACGATGCTTTGCGCTGCCATTGTGGTTAAGGAAATAAAGTTGCGCCTTTGCTAATAGCTATAGTTTTTGGTGTAATGGTAAACGTTTGATCCTAACAAAGTACCGGCTTTTTATAGGTATTTTACTTTCAAATATTTAATTTATGATAAATATATCAACATTTGTAAGTAAATTCAAAAATTGTTATAGAAATATTCTTGCAAAAAGGAAATCGATAGGTTATTTATTTAATATAAATTAAATATTGTTAAAAAAAATAAATGGCCCATAAAGTATTAATTTTTTATAACTTTCATCCATTACACGAGTAATGTATTCGCTCTTTATGTGCATTTTATTCTGAATCATTTAATTTATATTAAATACATAAATGTTTGTAACTAAAATTGAAAAAGTGTTATATTAATATTTTTACGGAAGAGAGATTGGTAGGTTTTGTATTTAACAAAAATTAAATATTTGAAAGTAAATACAAATATGTATTTGAGCGTAAATATTTGAAAATAAAATACCCTTAATGAACTGGTACTTAAATAGTTACCGCCTCTTTATAGGCAAACACGCATTACTCATTTAAAGTACTGGCTTTTTACGAATATTTTATTTTCAAACATTTAATTTATGATAAATATATCAATATTTTTAAGTAAAATTCAAAAAGTATTACAGTAATATTCTTGCAAAAAGGAAATTGGTAGGATATTTATTTAATATAAATTAAATATTTTTTTTAAAAAAGAAATGGCCCATAATGTATTAATTCTTTATGACTTTCATCCATTATACGAGTAAAGTATCGGCTCTTTATGGGTATTTTATTTTGAATCATTTAATTTATGTTAAATACATAAATGTTTGTAACTAAAATTGCAAAAGTGTTATATTAATATTTTTACGGAAGAGAGATTGGTAGTTTTTGTATTTAACAAAAAATAAATATTTGAAAGTAAATGTAAATATGTATTTGAGCGTAAATATTTGTATTAAATTAAATGTTTGAAAGTAAAATACCCATAAAGAGCCGGTACTTTAAATAGGTAATGCGTATTTGCCTATAAATTATACTCTTTAAAGTTTATTAATTGTTAATTAATTTGTAATAGTTTTTCATTCATTGGACATGTAGTACAAAGGACAAATTTGGTAAAAAAATTCTAATTTCACTCCCTAAAATAATATTTAATCGTTTGGACTGAATTTGTAAAGGATTAGTAACTTCAAGGGAGGTTATGTGATTTTTCAAACTATAAGGGAGGTCAGTGCAAATATCAGAAACCTCAGGGGAAGTTTCTGCAATTATCCCATTCAATATTTTTGGAGGCTTTTAAAAAATCATACCCGCCCAATAAGTCTCTGATGTGATGATAATTTAGGGATTCACAGTTGAGTTGGGTGTCTAATAATTTGGACAGCCACCCCACCTGTGTTGCTGATAATTGATAACATCAATATGATGGTGAAAACGTACCTTTCTTCATGTCCTTTTTCTAGACAACAATTTTGTTAAAAAGCCCCTAAACATTTGATGGTCAAGTACTCCTATGTGCCAACTAGCAGCAAGGAATAACTAGTGGATTATGGTTATAGACACTATAGTATCGTCCAACTAGTAAGGAGTAAGAATTTATTGAGTTCAACTAAATGATCATCGCTTCTGAGGATTCTTGTAAGCATAGGTCTTAGACCTAGGACAATCTTCCATGGATTAGACCTAAGAAATGCTTTGGCCATGGTTTTGCAAAGTGTATTATGATGTATCTCAAAGTATATATAGCCCGTACATTTTACGGGCAAAAATAAGCTTCAGATTTGGAGTCTCTTCTTTAACATTTCCTTTTTAAAAAAAATTTCATATGCTAGCTAGATACGTAATCATTTCAAATTAACCCACGCCTCAAGTCAGCAATAACTTTTCTTGACTACTTAAATTTTACATATGAATAAAAACCACTGCAATAACACGAAATTTGCCAAGAAATTAAGGTTGTGTTTAGATTAAAATTTTTTGGATTTTTTTTTAATATAAAATGTACCGTAGCAATTTGATACATGCGAGATAAAAAGGTGATTGAAAAATATGTTCACAGAAGACAGACGTAGAGATTTTTTTTTGATAGAAAATCCCTTTCCAAACATGTTCTAGGGCAGGAACGAGATTATTAATATTAGGAAGTCCAATCCTTTCCTCTTTCGTTCGATAAAATACTAGCATCCCTCTTCAGTCTTCTCAATCATCATGCAACAACTTTCAGGTTTGGATGAAAGCTAGCCATCTTCCATAGCCATGGCCATAGCCATATAGGGTGCTTCAATGAAGACCAGTTAAAGGTCAAATTTGGTCTGTCCCCGTCCTACGCATAACTACTTTGATTTCTCTAACTGATACTGCTAAACTAAAAGAGCACAATCAGCACTAACCACAAGAACATATAAAAATCTGTCACAGACAGTCCACACTAATTCAAGCACTGATTACAAAGCTCACACCCGCACGGGATCAAAATTACACAGTATAGACTATCACGAAACAAGGAAGCACCGCCCTCGGATTAAAAACCAACAACTCATCCTCTTCGTCCAGTCTAGCAGGCACCCCATTCTCCCTGCCCACCAATGAGTCGAACCCGGGATCCAGCTTATCCGCGTCTTCCGGGTCGCATCCTATCCGACCCGCAATGACCCGGCAGACCAGCATGGCCCGCTTCACGCGCAAGTACTTGAACTCCTCCTCCATGTCCTCGGGGATGGACGCGTGTGCCCTCCAACTGGTGGAAAGCGTGGAGATTCCGTCCATCTTGGGCGAGAACCCGCTTGCTATGATCCCGCACACGCTGCAGTACTGATGATTGCACAAGCTGGAATTGCCATTTTGCCCCAGCTCACACAAGAACGTCGTGCAATGAAACCTCAACAGCTCGTTCCCGTCAGCGATACACCTCTCGTCCCGCCTCCTGACGCCGCCGTTCCCCGCTGCTGCTGACATCACGCATTCCCTGTACTCCTCGAACCTCATCAGTATCTTGGGACCGCAGTGAATCTTCAGGATCCGATGGACGGCCGGGCTCTTCGCCATTCCGGGCCAACCCGTTCTGAAGATGATGTTGACGATGTTCTTGCCCGTGTCCCCGTCAACGAGCTCCGAAACCGCGTGCTTCACGGACTGATGCTGTTCGAGGAGGCTGGGGTTCTGGAAGATTTCGCCGCAAATTGGGCAAGGGTAGATGTTGTTCCGGAGAGGGAAGAAGGGTTGGTCGGAGGAGATATCGGACTCGGAAACGGGTCGGATACTAGTCTGGTGGTCCGAGAGGAGGGTGTCGGATGAGCCGAGATGGATGGCGGTAGCGGGTTGTGTTAAGGATCTCGTAGAGGAGGAAGGTGAGAGGATGGGGATGGCGGCTGGTGATGATGTTGGGGTGGCAGGCTTGGAGCAGAAGGCGCGTTTGAGGAACGACCAAGAGGAGGAGAGAGCCTTAGAAGGCGTGAACTTGAGACGAGAAGCTGGCGGAGAAGGGGTTACTGGGGTGTCAGATAGCTTCCGCTTTTTGGATTGGCGGTGAGAGGAGGAGGAGGAGGTGTTGAAGATGAAGCAGCCAAGGTGGAGGAGGAGCAGGAGGAGAAGGTAGAGCAAGTTGGACAAGAGAGGGCGTAAGCTGGCCATCTTGTTGACGGAGTATATATTAACAGCGCATTAAGGAAGGCGGTGGCTGTTGTTGCCGATCATGAGGGAGTTGCGCTGCAATCCTCTGTTGCTCTTTAGGAGCTAGTCTGTTTTTCCAGATAGCAGATAGACAGTGAGGGAGTTGGAGTACTGCTATAATGTTGGAGGAGGAAGATGGGAGAAGAAAGGTGAGGAAGAATGTAAAGGACGAGGCAAGGCTGGTGGGACTGACTATCGGGGGAGGGGGAGGAGTGGGGGCGTCTGGACGTGGAAGAAGAATAAAGCTAAAGCCAAGTAAGGGGTGGTGGGTGGAAAGGCAACTTCATGACAAGCCGTATTTGTAATATTGTAGTACTAGTACTCATGCATCTTTCTGTTCCCTCCATTTCTGCCCCCTCTCTGTGAATGTGTATTTATCTATCTTGGTCTTGACTCTTGATAAATTAAACCATTTCCTTTTCCCTCCGATTCGGATAATTAAAGAATGTTCTGAAATTGGAGGAGTCTCTCTTTCAATTCAATTTTCAAAACGTGGAAGGTTGCTTGACTCGAGAGTAATATATGTCACGAGAAACCCCTCACATGATCAGTGATATATGACTTCTGTCTTTCTTTCTTGGAAAACTTTTGTACCAAAATTGAATTAATGCAGTATACAAATTTGAATTACAAAAATTGAATTGAAATAGTCAAAAAGTTGAATATGTATCATTCAGTAATATGCATTATCCCTGTTATATTAATCATGCATATTATTTAGTAGCATAATATTTTTTACTTTTTGTTTTTGGTCAATTTTTGTACAAAAGGATGATCAATATTAATGAGCTTGTTTGGATTGTAATTTTTCACTTAACTATTTTTAGATTTTATGTGAATAATTTGTCACCTCATATATACTGTATTAAATTACTACAGTACATTTTTCTATTGATTTCGAAAGAATAGAAATACGAACTAGTTCTTAGTCTGCTCTCTGTAGAAAAAAAAAAAAAAACACACACACACACACACACACACACACACACACACGATATATGAAACTTCTTGTAGCTAAGCTAGTTAAACGAACCTAAAACCAATATTATGTGAATTAAATTTCATTCTAAGACAACAAAACAAGGAAACAGAGTATTAATTACTTTCGGCAAGAATTAGATTCTTCCTTCGTTAAGTGGTTTCTTACCTTACTTTTCTTGGGAAATAAAGTAGCTCTAAAAAAAAAATAAAAAAATAGGGAATTGAAGCAAATTATTGGCCTATTCTCCTCGCATTAAATAGATTATACGAACATTTATCTCGACACACATGACCAAACCTTACTTGATTCAGTTGTACATATATCTATCTCGAGGAGAATCTAAAATTTGCAGTTCTTTGATAATTTTTTTGTTTATTTTTCAATAGACGTTTCTTCAAAACAAACGGCGCCTATGTAACTTCTGCATCTTAGATTAACACATTGCAATCTCCACATTGCAGTTGCGTTGTCATGTGATGGATAATTCCAGTTTTTGTCCAATTCTCCAATTTAACTCTTCTCTTGTTATTTCATCAGTTCTTGTCCGATTCTCCAATTTCACTTCCCTCTTCCTTTGTTATTTTCGAAAGATTCTAATACACAGTAAACTGATTGATTGGTTACAACTTCAGTCATAATTATAATAGTTTCTATTAAAAACCATTAAAATTCGAGAACTAGTGAGAAGGGTTCGATAAATTGAACTTGAGATACATACAACCCTTCGCTGGACTGCAAAATTAACAAAAAAGTCTTAAAGATAAAACCAAAAAAAAAAAAAAGTCCGAATTTTTTACGAATGCATGAAATGAATTGTACGGATGCTCATAATCTCATGCATCGTGGACCCAATGCTTCTCAACGCAACTAGCATAACATATAACTTTTCCTTTTGGAAGGAAGGGACCGAAGTATATATGCTTTGTGTAGCTGACCGATGGGATAATCTTCTCGCGGGCCTAAGACAATCCTTCTCCAACCCCATTGTCTCCCATTCAAGTCCCTGAAATTACAGAGAAAAAAAAAAAAAGAATCTCTTGGATGTACTGAAGTATTTTCCTGACCACCTTTGAGGAAAAGATTTCCAGAATTATGGGGTCTGCATATTATTATACCATTTCAACAGTTTCCCAACTTTCCCTCCAAAATCCTCAGAATTGGTGTTTGACTGCGAGAATTGGAGTTGCAGAATTGCAGTTATAGTCAGTTGCCAAGCGATAATGAGTTTTCATCCAAAAGCAAAAAAAAAAAGGAAAAGAAAAGAAAGGTCAACGACAGTGCAAAAGACCTGAGAAAACTTGATTATAAGCCAAAGTGAAAAAATAGCTAGAAGCTTTCTTTAGCAACTAGAACAACTTTGTTTTCCTTTGGGAGCTTTATCTGTAGCCTGCAACATCCCTTTTCTCTTCTTTTGGTTGGACAGAGCAGAAAGCTGCCGACAATGGGTAGATTAATCCCTGTTTACTACTGATCAAAGGTGGTTCTCTTTACCTTTTGTGTTGGTGACATGATTTCAAAGACTTAGAATAATGCATTTGTTTTCCCATTTGGACGTGTAAGTGGACGCATGGCCCGTTAATCAATCCGAGTTTACGTGGCAAAGGAAAGGAGGAAGGACATCACAGGCCTACCAGTAACACCACCAGCACCACAGTTTTCATCATTTGTATCATTCGTGATCTTGTGTCTTCCCTTTATTTTATGCAAGTCCTAGCTTATAAGAAGAGGATTAGTATTGGGTAAAACGGAAGGAACTGCAAGGCACCATTTGGATTGAAGGATGGGGCAAGGAAAGGAAAGAAGAGGCCTAGTGGAAAAGAAAAGAAAGAAAAATATAATAAAAAAAAAACCCGAGTATTTGGATTACGCGAGGAAACGAAAGAAAACTATCATGCACATTTCTATCCATAATTTAAAAGTTTAATTTATAAATACGCGATAGGTTTTTTAGGAAATTTTAGAATTTTCATTAATCTTTCCTCTGTTTTCATCCGCTTTTGGACGGACGGAAAATAGGCTGATAAAAAATAATTAAACTTTATTTCTTTCTTTTCCTCCCAATCATTTTCTTTTCGTCCTTAAAAACCAATCCAAACATCAAAAACCTTATCCTTCCATTTCCTTTCCTTTTCTTTCTCTCCCAATCCCTCGAAAAAATAGTGCCTAAAGTTTTGAGGACAACCATTTTGCATGCCATAATTTCAATGGTAAATAAAATAAAGCGTAAATAACTTCATTCCGGAAGAGTTAGAATTAGTATAGGTGATTTGCAAAATGTTTCATTAATGGCATCGTGACCATCGTCATAATTTACTGTAAAACGATCAATAATCTTTTGATGGGATCAATAATCTTTTGATAGTGCCTAAAGTTTTGAGGACAACCATTTTGCATGCCATAATTTCAATGGTAAATAAAATAAAGCGTAAATAACTTCATTCCGGAAGAGTTAGAATTAGTATAGGTGATTTGCAAAATGTTTCATTAATGGCATCGTGACCATCGTCATAATTTACTGTAAAACGATCAATAATCTTTTGATGGGATCTACATTATGGATGCGAGCCTTTGTTTATGTGAAATGTATAGAATTAGAAATTGTCTTAACTACAACCTAACATAATGTAAGAGGATTTTAGTAGTATTAAAAGTCGTCTCAATAAAAATTGCTTAAATTTTAATCGTCTGACATCTTAAAAAACTAAAATTTAGGGATAAGTACAGAATAATGAAATATTTGAATAATTAGTGATTCAAAAAAAATAAGGATTCAAAATTGTTGCCTTTCCTATCTTCCAATGCAAAAGTATCCAGAATCCTCATAAACTTCTGATATGTAACTGAGCAGAGAAATTCTTGGACAATTGGTGGACCTTTTAGATACAAGTCGCAGGCTTCCTGCGCGCAGTACATGATATAGTATCATATTAATCTCTTACTAAGCGTTCCATTTCCATATGTATTCGAAATTCCATTCATTTCACAAAAAGAGAAAGACGCAGGAAACAGCCAGCCGCTGGTTGACAAGAGATAGAAGTTGCACACTTATCATATTAATTCATTACTGCAAGTACATAAATTTAGCAAATAATTAATTGTAGAAAAAAATATACTTGGGTGAGAACGAGCCAGCAAGTCATGATCAAAGAACCATGTCCTGGTTCCCCAAAGGTCATGTTCGTAGTGGATAACAACATTAATTTCCCCACATATTCAAATTGGTCGCGGCTTTATCTAGTTTTGCGGTGATAATGACCAAAGATCATAACCGGCCGGGTGGACCATACCTGAATGGATCCCCCTACACAAAATGGTCAGACCCGCGTAATACATCAAGCTAAACAAAAATCCACGGATGTCTTGACTCTGATCTATGGTCCCTACAAGACTGCATCGGCTGGACAGCTGAGCTTGTTGTCCTGTTGGGTAAATGAGGAGGGAGGAGGATGCTGCTGCTGCTGCAGACTGAGGGTGAAGAAAGTAGGCAGTGAACCAGTGCTGTTTAAGGCATTAAGTATGGCAATTAAACAGCAGTGTATCAACTGTCAAGTGTGGTTATGAGACTATATTTCTTGTTGTCTTCTGTTTCTTGCTATTGGCAAACTGGACATGACCCCTGGAAATAAAGGGTGTCTCAGAATTTTCTGAAAGGAAGAACAAATGAGTGAGCCACAAGTTTCTTGGCTTTTTGCAAGGCTAGTTTTCTTATTGTATTTGTCTAAGGCAAACTGTATTTCCTCTGAATTTAATTAAGAAGATACTGGCAGTAGTGGCTGTAATTGTTGAGAATCCTCCACTGTGCACGGGCCACAGGGTGAGAACAGTGATGGAAGTGTCGGCTAATTGCTTAGATTTGTAGCATTGTGGTCAGATTTGTACGACACGGTGACAGATATGAGGCATGGACATGAATTTAATGGAATGTTTTGGCTTATAGCATTGGCGTTTTGCAGTCATGGTACTTTTGGAACCTTTGTATGTATATATATATATTCGTAAGCACTTTTACAACTTTATCTCTTCCTCGGTAAAAGTTCACAAACATACATATGCTTCCCCTTGATTTCAGCCCTTTTACTGGCAAAGATCTAATTACGATCTTTGAGGGTATGTGCTCAGGCATGCAAGTTGAGAAACGCCAGCAGCTGCTTCTGATTGTGCAAAGCACAGGTCATTTTAGCTACTTATAACATATAACTAAACCAATAAAGCATTTTCCTTCAAAAGATTTTTACGTTATTTGTGAACACATTTTATGATCATCTTTTTATCTCACATACATCAAATCGCTACAGTATATTTTTCTATAAAAATTTTTGATAATAGCAATCCAAATGAGATAATTAATTTCCCTGATTTTTTCCTCATTAAACTTCATGTTTCAATTTGATACATGAAGATCATATGATAAGAATGATAGTGAAAATATGATTAACAAAAACTAGAATGCGATTAACATTTCCCTATTTATTTGATGGGGTATAATTATTAGTCAATTACAAAATGTTGAAGTTATATATTATAGGATGTCAAGGGGTGGGTAGCGATCGAAATCTATGAGTCGAGCTCAACGGATCTCAATTAAGCTACTGTGAGATTAACATAAACCCTAGTTCAACAGTCCAGCTTGATCTCCTTGATACTTCAACAATTCAGTAGAAGATTATAAAATCAAACACATGAGGGACCAAAAAGAAAATTTTTCGATAGCTCAAGCTACAGCTTCATTAATAGACTTTAGCTTTAGCAGCTAAAGAACAATGAGTGCCATATCCAAGTTTAGCGATTTTAGGAGTCAACATTCATGAAAGTTCATGACACACAATAGAGAGAGAGAGAGCTTGTGAATCGAATCAGGGACATCATGGGAGTGTTGAGTGTTTGGATACATATATTATTCCAAATAATATTTCGCTTTCATCATAAACACATTTCCCAACCGACCTTTTTATATTTCTAATCAACTTTTTATCTCACATACATCACATCACAAAAAGTGCTACAGTAATTATTCAAAATAATATTTCAAATAATACTCTATCCAAACAATTACAGTTATCTGATCAATATCTCTACTAACCAATTTTTTTTTTTTATATATATAACAAAGCTGATGAATAAAGTTGTGAGTCTAATCAACATGAATTGGTTAGCTTAGCTTAGCTTAGCTTAGCTGGGTGGGGAATTTCATAGGAATTCCATAAGGTATCAGTTTTAGTATTAAAAACTAATTCATGTGCCACCTTATATATATTGGCACCCCTAGCTAGGAACTCGTTTTATAACAACAATATTTGCTTCTATGTCCTACAAAAGCTCTATAATTTGACACGGATGAATTGCATCAATCCATTAACTGCATAATAATAATGGGGATAAGCTTCACACAAAACAAAAAAAAAATTAATTTTTTTATGGGGATAACAATAACATGAACAAAAGTAACTTTGGGTGGTTAGCATATGGGCTTAAATATCTCACTCGCTTGTTTATAATAGAGTTGGAAATTGGCTGGTTCATCAGGGTCGAAATCAGGAGAAAAGCCCAACAGCTTTTTTTTTTTAAAAATGGTTGTTGACGTTGCAGTTTGAAGAGAAGCCCAATAACTTATAATGGTGGTTGGGTTTGGGCTAGTAACTCCTCTCAGAAGAAATGGTGCTAGCGACGTCGTTTAATTAAAAAGGCCAACGTCCCGGAGAAATTGCTTTATCCGAATCCACATTATCTGTGACACGTGTCCAACTCATGAGCAGTGCCCGTAAATATCCGGGGCATTTGTGCCTTTCCCGTTCTTCCTGCTTTACATATCCTTCCGCCAATAATCTTCTTCGAAACAAACAAAAAAAATTTTTTTTTTTCAAAAAGATCTCGATCCTCCTCCCCTCGAGGCTCCAGCCCCCAACACAAAAAAAATCACCCCGTAAAACACGCACAGAAACTTGTACAGCTGAGGAGGAGTCCCTGAACAAATTCCATAGAAGCTCCATCGCTATGACGGCGGGAGGAGCTTCTGTCATTTCCTTTTACTCTCCACCTAGCTACCATAATTCACCCGAAATTCAACTTCAAAGACGAATTTGGAGCTCCAGTTTTCGCTTCGATGCCCGTTTCAAGTTGCAGTTACCGATATACCCTTTGAACCGCGCCAGTTCTTCTGTGCATGTTTGTTCAGGTTCAAGTAGAAGTAGCAGTAATGGCGTAGTAGTAGGGAGAAAGAGTAGCTGGAGGGTGTGGACGGACTTGAAATCGAAGCCGTACGATGTTGCGGACTCCGAACGAGAGTCGTTAAAGTTTCAGGATGCTTTCAACGACGCCGCACTGAAGAATGGCGACGCTGTTGATGGACAGATTGTCGACATTGCTGAAATTCGATGGTGGGAGCAGTTCCCAAAGCGTTGGGTGATCGTGCTTCTCTGTTTCTCGGCTTTTCTGCTTTGCAACATGGATAGAGTAAGCTTCTGCAAGGACAACCATGTCCTTTGCCTTTTAAAATTTTTTGATATAGAACTTTTGTTTGTGAATTTGTATGTTGTTGAACGTATTATACTTATGCATATGTTAATTGCTGTCTGCCTGTCTGTGTGCTATCTGTTAAAAACTGGGCACTTGGTTTCCGATTATTGGTAAGTGGAAAAGATGGGAAAACAAGCAAAGGAGAATGCATTGAGTGTAAATATGGTACCTGCCGAGTCTGTGTTTGCTGATTAGTAACACAATCCATTTGTGACTTTCTATTTTCATGAGACTCTCTTGAGTATCACTCTGTTTTTTGTTTTCATGCGTGGTAGTATTTCATTCTTGAGTAAGTACCCTTTATTAACTTGCTTCTAGTTCACGTGCATGCTATCAAGAGGACTATCTTCTTCAAAAGCTAGGGGATCTTGAACCTGATGTTTAAGTTGGACTACATTCCAAGAATATGAGAAGGCAAATAGAAAATAAGTTGGTGTGCACACATTCAAATTGGCCTCAAGGCTTTGTGGCCTTTCTTGGAAGAAGTTTCTAAAAAGTTCCTTGAGTATAGCATACACGTGTTTTCCCCAATCAAATATTGTGATGTTTGCCATGTAGAAGTCAAAGGGTTTTCTCCTGCATTGAGAAAAGGAAAGAATGAATGTGTATTGAGTTAATGGAGTTGAAATTTCCAGTTGGGAACTTTAAGCAGATTCTGTTTTACAGGTAAATATGAGTATTGCTATACTTCCGATGGCCTCAGAGTTCAACTGGAGTCCATCAACAGTGGGTTTAATACAATCTTCATTTTTCTGGGGATATCTTCTCACTCAGGTAACCAAAAGAATTCTCTTAGATATCCCGTACTTTAAAAGCTAGTCATCTGAAGCATTAATTGTTTTTAATCATATTGAAAGCAGATAAGGCAATCTTGTCTATTACATACTAGGTACTTTTAATTTTACTTGCCTTATATACTCTAGATATAAGTAAGTTGTTCCACCATATCATTCATTGCATCTTCAAATCCTCACCTCAGGTTGCAGGAGGTATGTGGGCTGACACTGTAGGTGGGAAGTTTGTCTTGGGATTTGGCGTGGTCTGGTGGTCCATAGCCACCACTGTAACACCAATTGCAGCAAGGCTTGGGTTGCCTTTTTTACTTGTAACTCGTGCCATCATGGGAATTGGTGAGGTCTGTCCTTCATGACAGATTCTTGCTCCTATTGAAAGTTTATTTGTATTTTCGGTGTGTGAAACGAAGTCTGCAAGGATGCACTTGAAACCCTCATTTATCTGTATCTCTGCAAGAACCAAGGGATGATATCTTTAACTTGTCTTATTGTGTTATTTTGGGATGTTCTATTTGTTTTAAAATGGCTAATTGAATTCTGAATGTAACTTTTTTGGGGCTTCTTTTGCAGGGTGTTGCCATGCCAGCTATGAATAATCTTCTGTCAAGGTGGGTTCCAGTAGCAGAGAGAAGTAGATCATTGGCTCTAGTGTATAGTGGAATGTATCTTGGATCTGTAACTGGCCTGGCCTTTTCACCATTATTAATACATAAGTTTGGTTGGCCATCTGTATTTTATTCATTTGGTTCTCTTGGCACAGTTTGGTTTGCAGTGTGGCTAAATAAGGTAACTTTTGAGATCTAAAGTTGAACTTTTTGTTATCGTTGGTGCTTCTCAAGCGTGTTATAATGGATGCTTTCTTCTGAAAAACTAGTATTATTTCTCGTAGTTCTCTCGGACTCGACTAATTGTGTTCTTGATATAGGCACACAGTACGCCTCTTGACGATCCTGGGTTGCGGCTTGATGAAAAGAAGCTGATTCTCAGCAATAGCGTATGCAAGGAGCCTGTTAAATCTATACCTTGGAGATTAATTTTGTCAAAATCTCCTGTGTGGGCCCTTATAATTTCTCACTTCTGTCACAATTGGGGAACATTTATTCTTCTCACATGGATGCCTACATATTATCACCAGGTGCAGCCACATTCATTTGTGGCCTCCTCAACTATAGCTTCTACAGCTTTAAGGACTTCTTCTAAGTTTACCATGATATAGTTCTCTACGAGTTTGATTTCTCACCTGACCTCTAGATTTGTAAGCTTAAACTTTTGATGGTTAGTATAATATGACATTTTCTCTAAACAAGAAAAAACTGAAAGGATAGTAAATTGGCAGCTCTGCATTCTAGACGATTTGCTTGTTAAATCCTGAAATTAGTAAAAGTTTATGCAGTTCTACCTTCAACCATTGGTTCCTTTGCACTTCCTTTCCCTTGTCTATTCAATTCTTCTTCTTCTTCTTCTTCTTCTTCTTTTTAATTATTTTCACACTCCTTGTTTGTACTATTTTTGAACTATGAAAACATGCATAGCCTAACGTGTTAAAAGTATAATGATATCTTCACGCGTCACTTGGAAATGATGCTGATGCTCCTAGTATCAGTTTCTTTTGTCATTGTTTTCTTGAAATAATTTTGGATTTCATATTACTGCTCACAGTAAGTCTAGAATTCTCTTCTAGATAATGAAGATCACGATACTCACCAATTTTCATGTTAATAACAGCTTAATAAACCATATGATCGTACTGACTGGAAATGCTATTGTTTTCTTAATTCTGTTACAGGTGTTGAAGTTTAATCTTACTGAATCTGGAATGTTTTCGGTCTTGCCTTGGCTTACCATGGCCTTCTCGGCAAACGTTGGTGGGTGGATTGCTGATTCTTTGGTGAGCAAAGGTGTATCTGTCACCATTGTTAGAAAGGTGAAGTATTATGCATGTAGTTGAACTGACTAATGTTTATGGTTAACTCATTGTGATTTATTACGTTGGTTTTGGCATACTTTGTGCTGGTGATGACGAATTGTAAATTGTCAACACAATCATATGGTGTGCAAAGTCTAAATTGTGAAGATATGTACATGCTGGACCACTTATTTTAGCTACATCCACTGAGGCTGGTTATGATAGGTCCAATCTTTTTCAAAGTTGCTTTGGCCTTACTGTGGCATTTGCACTTGAGTGCAGCTAGATTAGTCTCTTTTAGTTGTAAGTTCACTGGCTGAACTAATTTAATGTTTTGAGATCTTCGTGCAGATAATGCAGACGATTGGATTTCTTGGCCCTGCATTTTTCCTGACTCAGTTAAACCATGTTGATTCTCCTGCAATGGCAGTTTTGTGTATGGCCTGCAGTCAGGTCTGTGAATACCATACAATGACTCAAACATTAATTATATCTATCTTTTTGCATAGGAGGACTTGGGATTCGATCCTTCTTCCGAAACTAAGTTCGGTTTGAAGAATTTGTGGATTTCAGTCCTTAAGCTAATTGTCCAAATAATCATTGTGGAATTTATAGTATCTGAAGTTGATGATTATAACTTCTTCTCTCCTCTCTCTCTCGCTCTCACACACACCCACACACACACACAGATTAAGCATATGTGCATTTTTTTTTTCACCTTTTGTGTGCTTGTTATCTTTTTTGCCATCTTGCAATATTCATTAACCTGTTTTGTTTTTCTGTTTCCATTTCATTTCTTAAACAGGGTACAGATGCTTTTTCACAATCTGGTTTATATTCCAATCATCAAGATATTGCCCCTCGCTATTCTGTAAGTATTATTTTAGTTCAATCAAACTTCATCAAGTTAAAGGCAACTCAACTAAAAGCTTGATGCAAGTAACAGAAATAATATGGCCCTACCACCAACATATTGCTCCCAGCTATCCTAGTTTTTACTTCAGGGATGCATCAAACTAAAGGCACTTGAACTACAAATTAGGGTTTAAATTTTATGCTATTTGCCTAATGATAGTATGTTGACAATATAGATTACATGGCAGTTGAAAGGTTTCTCTCATTATCTTAGCATGAGTTTTTTGGTAGCATTATCAACAGCTACTTACTTGGTTCCAATTGCTTCCTTTCCCCCCTCTTAAAAAAAAAGGGTTGCCCTTCTTGCAGTCGGCTTAATGTCTCCATTTTTTCTACTTTATATGTTAACCTTGTAGGGGGTGCTGCTCGGTCTATCAAATACTGCGGGAGTGCTGGCTGGTGTTTTTGGAACAGCAGCAACTGGTTACATTTTGCAACATGGTATTATTTCAACCTTTTACATTGTAAAACTTTGAATCTCTTGGACTCGTAGGTACATGGTGTTTTCAAAGAGTTTAGGTAGTTAGAACTGATTCTTAGATCACTCCATGAAGCAAGAAACCCGTAACTGTTATTCTATTATCATTTTGCTTGTGGTCCTTAAAAGCGAGAGGAAAGGTCTTATAAACGGTAGATCACTTAAACCAGATTACACAGACTCTATTCACTGATTGCTGTATCCTAGAGCACCTAGACCATGCACATAACTCTGGCAGCCAGGTTGATGTCCTCATTGATTTTTCTCTTAGTTTGCGAACTCCTTCATGTGGAGTAACGATGATGAATCCGGCTAAGACAATATAGCATTCATTAGAAACCACATTTTTAGTGCTTGATGGTTTTACTTTGCCTCCTTTCTGAGCTAAGGGCGCTATGAAGTGATTCAGGCTATTTAACCGCATGTTTAGGTTCATGGGATGATGTCTTCAAGGTCTCAGTTGGCCTTTATTTGGCTGGAACCGTGGTGTGGAACCTCTTCTCAACTGGTGAGAAAATATTGGATTAAGAGACAATTCAAAACAAGTGGGAGGATGCGAGACTCAAGCGTCAAACACCTCAGCTAGAGCAAACAGGTGCTCGAGAGAAACCTATGATCGCTGGAATTTCGTGTCCAAGTGGCGCACAGGAAGAATTATTTGTCTGTAAATCCACTGCTGTGCCAGCCTGAGCCCAAAGGAAGCTTGACTATCAAGTGACATGGTCGTAGCCTTTCTCAAAAACCCAAAAGAAAAGTACAAGGCTTGTATACGTTAATGTACAGCAGGAACAAATCAATTTTGTAACTCAAAATTGGAAATAATTTTATTCCATAGCATGAAAGCATTTATTCTGTACAAAACAACAGCCACTCTTATGGCTCTTTAGTTTCATCATACTCACTGCTGTAGGACCCTTTGAAGTTCCATTTGATTTACGCTCAAAATGTATAAATCCATTACAGAAACGACCTTCAGATGGTCCGTGTTTGAGCTTTGCTTCAGACAGTTGAACCTGATGACTTGCTGCCCTTTACGACATCATTTCAGTTCATTCATGGCATCCAAAGTCGAATTACTTGTGCTCGAGCAACATGCGGCAACCACATCATATTGGGTTGCGACGTGTCAAATCTTTAGCCATAGCTGCAGAAGATGAGCTCTCGCCTGTCTCTATTTTTCCTCCCCATCAATAAACAAATGAAGGGCAATGTAAAGAGGAAACGATCCAAATGAGGATAAGCCACTTGTGGAGAACTCGTGTCATAAACACGTACCTGTAGTTCTCTTCACAATCTAAATCCCATCCAACAGCAGCCAATTGAATATATTATCTCACAACCGTTGCTTCTTTCGTCTCCCTCCTGTGCTCCTCCAGACTTCAATCATCAAAGTACGCAAAAGCAGTAGAGCCAATTGAAATGGCGTCCTTGAACTTGTTTTTCACTCCAATTAATACTGTCCCGCGAAGAAGAGTGTGCACAGCAGCCACAGCTGCAAAGAGCTCTGGTGGAAGTAGCCAGGAGAAGGGGCTGCTGGATTTTATCCTTGGGGGACTGCAGAAAGAAGATCAGCTCTTGGAAATTGACCCAATCTTGAAGAAGGTGGAGGAAAAGGATGGTGGGCGCAAGAATCCCGCAGCCGTGCCACCTCCGAAGAAGAAAGACGGCGGCTTTGGATTTGGGGGATTATTTTCCAAGGATGAAAAGTGACCGCTTCCGTTAGCCACTTTTTACATTTTATTTTCACATCTGCCAAAACGCTAAGATCCCATTTTATTGTATCAAATTTATATGTTGTGTAATTCTTCATAATTTGATTCCAAAATTTAATCTGGGAAGGATGACCTGGTTCACCCCATCGGCCCCTAAGTGTAGTTCTGGTATCTGAACCGCCGCCAAACTTCATAGTTTTTGTAGAATGTCAGCTTTGAGTTTTGTCTGCATTAAGCATGCCAAGAGAAGCAATCTTAATATGTCAAAAACTTAGTTCGCAATCGTAGTTCTAATCGTGCTAAACTGCCTAATGCTTCATCGCTGCTGGATGATGTAATTTCTTGGTTACACAATTGTACTGTAGTTTTTATGGTGCTAAATCTAAACTGCTGGCTAATGCCCCTGCTAAATTAATATTCAGTTACAAATTATGTCTTTCTACCAACCACTTGCCTCACTGTAATTTTCTCTCTTCGTAAACTGGCTGAGGCTCCTGCTAGACTAGATTCAGCTACAAATGATCAGGATGAGAAACCTTAAGCTCAGGAACGAACAGACTAATATGTGAGATACGTGAGATGATTGTCATTGGTGCATTCTGCTTTGCTGCATCTGCTACTTATCATAGTTGAGAATCTAGTTTTATGACATGAAGGACAGGAGCAATTCAGAATCTCAATCATTCTTATAGATTAACAATCATTACAGGGCATAATTACGTCCATGAGCGCCGCCAAAAGGTTTCTACGCACTGAACCTTTAAGATAAAAGGCACATCTGGGGCATTCTCTATTATATAGCGCAAGCTCTTAAAAATTTCGTAACAAATCATTGCACGAATTCACACTAATAAACTGATGCAGTGGGTGTATGATCTTTCATGAGTGATGACTTGAATAAGATACACCGGCAACAGCACAATGAACATCATAAAGAGAACTAGGAATCACGTTTAGACTACTAAAAATTATATTCTAAGTGTAACATTAACCCGCAGTTAATAAAAGATCTGGTCTAAATTTTGAAAAATTTCCATTCTTCTAATTAAGTTCAATGTTCTGAGTTAAGTTCTACTGCTTGACATAAACTGTCAGTAAAAGGCATCATCAGGTTCAGCATCTGTACTGCCACCACGGCACCACCTTGAATCCAAATGTCCTCCCTCCTAACCATTCAGTGTATCATAAGTCCTGCCAACACTTCCCCTCATACTTTCTTTATTTGCTTCTTATCTTTGCTACTTTTAGCTCCTCCCCCCCTCCACCTCCGCTGCCACCACCCCGCTTCTTATCCTTCTTGTATTCGTCTTTGCCACCCTTCAATCCTCCCAGTTCTCCACCTCCAAGACCCTTACCACCCCACTTCTGCCTGTTCTTTCCGCTCTTCTTACCCACATTCTTATGCCTCTCTGTCCTATTGGACGCGAAATGCCAGTCAGATGGAGGAGTTGGATCATAGACATCTTCTGCCCATGAAACCTTCAGCTCCTTATCGTCAACTCCCTCTTTCTTTGCACTACCTTTCATGGCATGATCCGAGGGAACAGGTGTAGTGGCGGCTCATGCTTAGGCGGTCCAGTTTTGCCGTAGAGCATCTGAATCAATAAAGCTTCTGTTAAATCTTCATCACCTTCTTCTTCCTCCCTCTTCATACTAATTCTCCCATGTACCCTTTTTCTTGATATCATTATTATTATTATTGTCAACTTTCACAAACTTTTTCAGCTCATCAACAACAATATTGCTGAAAGAAAACCCACCAAATAGACTCTCATCATCGTTGCCAGTAAACCCAAACTTACTGTCCATCGCTCCTATCTAAATAACAATACTACCCAAAAACAAAATGGGGACTACGTCTTTTGAATAAAAAATGAAAGGACTTTATACCAATTAAATTGCCAACAAAAATGAGCGTTCTAAATTGCAGAGAAACTTGATCTGAAGAATACTGATAGCTAATTGATCCAGATAATCGGAAGTGGAAAAGGGAGAAACCCTGTTAACGAAACTATACCTTGGTAGGCACGGTGTACAATTAGCATGATTATCTGAGAAGATTAATTGGCAGAATTTCTAAACCCTAGTCGGAGGAGTGGAGGACTGAGGGGGGGGGGGGTGGGGTTTGAATTGGGAAAGTAAAACGGAGTTGCTGTTTACTAATCTTACAAGCCGACAAGGATGGGCTGACTTTGGACTGGCAGCAATCGGAATGGCACGGTATTATACTTTTGTTACATGCATATACCCGGTTTACAAGATTTTGGTAGACCATGCGATTCAAAAATTTTTCTTTTTAATTTTCTGAGGAAAAAAAAAAAAAGAAAGTTTAGGTGACCTCGACTCTGTGCCAAAACAAACTTTGGAATTCTAACACAATCTTTTTTATAAAAAATAATTTGTCCTTACTAATTGAATGACCATTTTAATACAACTGCGTTATTCAAATTAATCGTGAGCAGCTGTTTCAATACACTTGATTTATGACTCCACTTATAAACTGTGTTATAGTCCATTCAAAAGTTAGATAAATTTTCAGTGACTTAGACTTGTAAAATATGCCACTATTCTCTAATGAAGTGGTAATATGGCCAAATCTCACAAATTCAAAACAATCAATCCAAGTTATTCAGTAATTCAAAGGTCCAAAATTATATTTTATTCCTTCTTCTTCCTCCGTCTCGATGCGAGACATTTCATTATCAGTTCCCTTCACACCTCCAACTGTTAGGATTCAAACTCGTAAGAAAGGTTTTACGAGTCTTCCCCTGACTACTGTACATGGGATGTAATTTTGGATTGAATTGCTAATGAATGTTTTCAAAGTTATTTCTGAAGATCGATGCCAAATTTCTTTAAAATTGCCGTCAAATCCCGAGTTTGTTGAGATACAAGGACTAATTACAATTTCAAGAAGAGCATAATTTGCTGAAATCTAAATTAACAAATTAATTTACGTGACCAGCCAAGTTTAGCAACATCATGGGCAAGCTGCGATGTGGAACAAAGGCTACAAATACTTCCTTTTCACGAGACCAAGTACATAAAAATACTACAGAGATTAATTTGGTACACTTCTAACGATTGATTCACTGAGCTAATCGGTGGTGATTTCCTAGAAAAGTACTACTAATTATATATTTCTTAAGCTACAGCAGAACCCGACCTCCTAGATTGAAACTTGAATAGAAGTGTAGAACCCCCACTTTCCCTGATTAACAATTTTAAACCGGTAAATGGGCAAGAACTTCTGAACTAGTGATGGGAGGGACAACAAATAATAATACAGAAGACCTCATGAACAGATTGCTGTATAATAATATTTGTCTGATCAACTATTCCTATTCTTAGTCCATGCTTCACCAGTAGAAAGAAGAAAGCGCCCATCAGAGATGAAGATTCGGCTGGCAGAAAGAACAATAATAGACATGCGAACAAAAGACAACCTAATAATACTGTTACCACATCTGTTCTGCACACTTCCAGAGCTGATTATTTTTTGAGCGCTGACCCATGCATAGGAACTGCAACAGCAACAACTGCAAATGTTAAAAAGGGTGTTAATTAGGTAGGTGACCACTTTAACTATGGACAAACAAAATGGACAGACACGAGTCTTCATCATCTGAATGTGCGACTGACATGGACCCTTCACCGACGCCTTCGACATTCATTCATTACGAGACAGGTATTCTTAGCCTACCATCCTACTATGACCTCAAGAAGACAGCCAGAAGAGCCTTAAAAGAAGACAGCCAGCCACACAAAATCCTCTGATTTAAAAAACATATGTTATGGGGCTTCTTCAATTCTGGAAACAGTGACATGTGGCTTGGTCAATGACTCAATGGTACAATGAACCAGTCGCGTCTGTGGCTGCCCCCCAAATTCTCCATTCTTGGCTCCAACACTGCTGCCACTATTGCTAAGCCCTTTGTTCAGTTTGTTGGCCGGAGGTATAATCAATCCTGATTGATTCTACCACAGTTCTTAGTCGTCATGCCAAGGACTACAAAATTTTAGTAACTCTTAAAAGGTCATAGCAGTAGTAGTAGTTACACTTGGAGAATTCACCGAAAAGAGATCACTGACATTTAACGACTAGCAGAGTAATCATTTGTTTGCATAGAGTAAGCAAGGTATGATAACCATACCGCTCATGCATTTCGACAAGAAGGGATCACTTGTTGATGAATCTTTGGTTGAAAACTTGAAAACCACACCACCAAGCATGCCTATTCATTTTCTTTGAGTACTACTAAATATAAGAGTAGAGAAAGAAATCAAAAGCAACAGAATAGCATAATAGTAGTGTTTATATGTGAACTTTATCTTTGACCGTTGTACAATAATATTCAACCACCACTCTGCGGACCATGGTTTATATTAGGCCATGGCCTCAAAATAGGTACCCATAGCAAGACAGCTTACTAAGCAAATGATTATTGCTGCTTTCAAATCTACAGTCTACTAATTTACCTAGAAATGTTAAAAAAAAAAAAAAAAGATCTTAGGTTCTCCTGGTTTCAATTACAAAAATTCATCAAGAAAGCCATCAGCAAATAGCAATTACAGGAGGAACAAATATGTTTGATAAAGCCACAACTTTCTAGGATCTAAATTATAGCCCAAGGTCTTCATGAGAAACGTTGAGCATCTACTGCAGAGTGGAATTTGATCTTGGCAATGAAGAAGAAGAGTTAATAAACTCGATGCAATCATCTATAGCTTCAGCGCGATGAGAATCAACGGGAGCAACAGAGGGCTTTGCCCTTTCCGAGGAAGTAACTTTAGGAGAACATCTTCTAGGAGACATCATTTGCAGCACTGCGAACATCTTACCACCAATATGTTTAAGATACTTGAGTGGAGATAATTCTTTCTTTCTCGGCAACCTGAATTTGCAACTTCTTGTACACCTCGGGGTATTGTCTTCTTTCTTGCAAGACTTCTGTTTCTGAAGCTCTGCCGCGGGCTTCTGATGAACAGTAGTATGCGATCCAACATTGTTGGCTCGTCCATTGCCTTTCTGAGCGGACATCTCAAAAGAATCAATCGCTTTAAAAGTACTAGAAGTTTGAGCTAGAGAGGCGGAGAGAAAGAAGGGAGCAAGCCCAAGAACATGTAGAAGTGAAGTGTGCAGTTATGTGCTTTTATAGAAGTTCAGAATAAACTTTTCTTTTCTTTTTATGTTTCTTGAAAATAAAGGTGAGAACGCAAAGACAAAAAGGTTACTGCATTCCCAGACTGTCAAGACAGTGCAGTCAAGAAAAAGTGATGGCACCTGTCTAAAGTACAAGTTTCAAGAATGATCTCTAGCTATTAAACTCAGTCCTCCTAAATTCTTACCTTTAAGCTTTAATTGCATAAACTAAGCTCAGACCATCCCCAGATTTGCTGAATGTAGCCAAATTGCGCCTGCATTAGCTGTCGAATTAAAATTTACTAACCAAAATTTTCAAAGGTTCTTGGCGGAGGACCTGTCAATTTATTGTGGAATCTCAGGAGGACCCTCTCACCAATCATGGTATGCTATGCTTTACGTTCAATCCAACAAGTAAATCTAGGAGACAATTTTCAGGGGCTTACTGTTCCTCATTTCCCCCTATAAATTGGCAAATACGGATAGATACTGATTATTGTAATGCAAATCTGAGCTCCAGCTTCAAAGCCGACCAGCAATCCCACTAATTTTCAGTTACTAATGAGGCATAAGTGTTTTCCATTGATTAAGAAGATGGACCGATCTATTTAAAGCCTAATGGTTAGTCATCACTGGCGTACTCTCTGATTTGCACTAACTTGAGAGTTTATCCTGCTTCTTGTTTTAAAGTGTTACTCGAGGTTCAAAGGAAGGGGAAAGAGATAATATTATTGTTCTGGATTTATCCCAAAAAGAAGTCGTGACAATTCGTATTTGTTTCCGATGAGCGCCTTGCTTGGATTGCTTGTTTCCGTCGAAAAATATTGTCATTTTCTGTGATCACATTTTTCTCTCACATATATCAAATCGCTACAGTAATTTTTCCATAAAAAATGACGGAAAATGCAATCCAAACACAAATAATTCTTATTTCAGTCCTTTCTTCTGACTTGGAGCAGCAACAGAAAATCATCCACACCATCTTGAAGCAAAATCTGCGTCGCCCACACGGAGTGGTGGGCAACATGGAGTGCTGGGTCGCCTTAAATGTGACAAATTCTAGCCAAGGGCCTATTGTGAATAGTCACAAAATCATTTACTACTGAAAACCTAATCTTGGAATCAATTGAGGAGAGAATTAAAGTTGATGGTTCTAATGGGCCACACAAAAAATAGAAAGGCGTTTAGGAAAGGTTAAAATTTGATAAAGGTTAATGGAAAAGAGAATAATGTGGGGCTTCAGCAGAATGCCACCAGAGGAGGTGAGGCCAATAACCTTTTTATAATCTTCTGTGACTGCTAAGGGTTAAAGAAATGAGATTTGCAACCAATCCACCTTTCGGTAATGCATCTCCAAGCTGGGAAAGAAAATTTTAGTGCGTTGGAATTGAAAACTGAAAATAATTCACACCTGCGTGCGGATTTTTCTCCATAGCCCATCAGTTTTTCCACCAAAAAAAGGTGATTCCAGTTAATCAAACACTTTTCTCAGGAAAAAGGCAACGCCAAGTTGATCAATCTTTCGGTAATCCGTTTCCACAGTTCACTGGAAGGAATTCTAAAGCTCAAAGCCATGCATTTTATCTCTAAGGAAGGATGTCTTAAGGATCAAAGCCTGCATTTAGCCTCTGAATTTTGGATACAAAAAAAAAAGAAAAGAAATGCCCACAGCAGTCGAAAAATAAAGCAGACAACCTGCAGAAGTTGCGGCAACTAAATCGGCATAATTCAACATAGATCTTCCAACTGCAGTCAAATTTTTTAACAAATGCCAGAGGATAATCCTTACACACTTCTAAACATAAAGAGATGACACTTGCAAACAAAAGCTTTCAAAATCAAGTAATTTACCAGGGTTGCTACTCCAGAACTTTAGCAACTCCAACTCTAATGGCACAAATGCTTTCTGGTGGTGTTAACGAAAATTGCGGTTCATAAAATTAGCAAATAGTTCTTTGGTTGGCTTGGTTGTGTTTCTCAAAATCTTCTACCTAATCTCTAAGGGCAACCATCATGCGACAAAGATTAAAGAGCATAAGTTGCTATTAAACTGCCTCTGGAAAAACAGCAAAACTTCATGTCCCTATTGTCAATATTTCAATGCCGCCCATCACAGAATACCTGTAAAAAGTCTAAGAAAAAGAAATACATACGACACGAGCAGATAAAATGTTCATTTACAGATCCCCTATCATTGTTCACAGCTAATGTCACAACAACTCACAGAAATCTTGCAAATCTATAAGTGCACCTTTCAAAGGAAGACATCAGGTCACTGTACATTGAAACTCTGGATGTTATCTTCATTACGGCATTCACATTGGAGATGAACCCAGAAGACTATTCGAGACAAGTGGCTACTTGAGAATCCATGGATCCTGTCTTTAAACACATGCCAACATCCAGACCTTACGATCAAATGTATTATTATCTACAAGTGTTCAACAAGTACTCTGCATATGATTGATTTGGACCTGTCAACTTCAGCACCAGATGTCAAACAAATGGTGAGTCCATTAAGAGATATTACAACGGGTTGGCAGAAAAAAAATTGGCTTTGTTACTTTGCTGCCTGTTGATCTTTTGCATTCCAAAAACGTCTCTTTAGTATGCAAAAATATGCAGAAGTAAATACAAACACCAGTTAACCGTTTTTCTTCGTAAATTCCAAAGGCTCATTTTTCATTATTCATGACGAGCAAAACTTCAGCACCAGCAGCCATTATGTAATCCAAGAAATTCCTCACTTCTTCTGTATCTTTAAACTGATAAGGAGTGGAAAAATCACTATCTAAGTTATACCAAACACCTCCAACCGTTCGCAAGGTAACCCAGTGTCTACTTCTCCAAAGCCCAACATACTTCTTCACTGGAATATTAAGCACAATACCCATTAATTCGTTTCCTGAGCCCTCAAGATCAATAGTAGAAGCTCCGTTTCGCCGATCATGCCAAACAACCCTTTTTCCTTTCTCTTCGAGTGCAGCAATAAGAACATTGATGTCATAGTTTCCTGTAAGCAGATTATGATGGGGCTTAAAAATTGCAGACAACGGAGTCCATGTTCCCTTGTTGGGATCATCAATGTGAAGTCTTTCAGCAATAACATTCAAATCCGCACGTGTAAATGCATCTTTATCCTGAATGAAAACATTTTGATCGACTCAATCACAACTAGCCAAATACCTTATAAAAAATTCAAGCCTGACTTAAACGGATGCACCGTCGCATTCTAGAAATAACTTTTTTCATTTTGGGTTCTTGTTTGTCAGGATGGATAGAAGTACATAATTCAATCTTATTCATAAGAACCTAGCATACTAAGCATAGATTCATGACTGAAGGAAAAATCCAAGAAAGGAAAACGGTAATTCAGACACCAGAGACACGAATATCAGGTATAATATACGGAAAAGGAGGGGTTTCAGAATTGGAAGGGGATGGAGACATAAAAGCAAGAGAGTACCTGGAAGAGATTATTGAGGGAGTGTAAAAGGCAGAACTGCAATCTTTGCTTCTCGTGGTAAATCTCAGCCTTTCCTGTCTCCATAACTATCAAACCTCTGAAGCGGAGATTTTCCACAGTAAACCCACAATTCGTGCAAAACAGACAACACCTAACGATGTGTTAATGCTACGATTTATTTTTAAAAAGCGGAAAAAACTAAAGAAGAGGAGCTGAACCCTTTGCTGTTCACAAATCCTCGCCAGATGCAAAAACAGAAATCGACTACTTACTACTGTACTTCATCGTCCCCCCCCCCCCCCCCCCAAAAAACTAAAAAAAAGAAAAAAGAAAAGAAAAAGATTACTATTACTTTTTAATCCTTACCTATCTCGGATAATAGCTTTGACTTAATTGATTAGAATATCTCTTAGCAATCTAAGGATGTCGAGCCTTTTTAAATTTTCTCCATATGTATATTATCTGTATTTGTAGTTTTTTTTTGGGGGGGGGGGGGGGAATAGTCTTCTAGCTTCGGAGTATTACAGCAATAATTACACTCAGCTCCCTCAAATTTAATATATATTACAACGGAGTAAATGTTGTCCTTTCAACACGTAGAAGCATTTGATTACTTTGCAACTCAAAAAAAGAAAAAAAATAAAATAAAGGGAAAATAACCTGTTTTATCCCTCATATTTTGCAAAAATATTCTTTTCGTCTCTCACTTTTAAAATGAAACAAATTCGTCCCAGACATTTAAAAGTTAAAGCTATTACATTTTTGAACATAATTTTCAATCTGAATCAAATCATCCAATAACCCAGTAATAAATTTCGAAAATAGAATTGATAGATCATTCGGTCAATTTCATCATATTCACATGACATTTATTAAATCAAAAAAATAAAATTATAAAATAAAAGGCCATTCTTTGTCTTGGAATAATAAGTTATTTTTTTTTGGTAAATTTTTTAATGCACCATTGGTACATCCGCTTGCGAATCTATATGTGTATCATAAATATAAAAATTGATATTTAAATTAAAATTAAAATTAAAATGATATGGCGGTACATAAAACCATCAGCGTATACAATAATAATGTATGAAAGATTAACCTTTCTTTTTTATGTTATAATTTTTTATTTGTTCTTTTTAGATTCATTAAATTTCACATGAATATCAAGTTGAGTTAACCAAATGATCTACCAATTACACCCCCAAATTTTGTAATCAGGTTGATTGGTGGTTTGATTCAAATTGAAGTTTGGGTTTAGGGATGTAATAATTTCAGTTTTAAAATGTTAAGGACGAAATTGCTTCATTTTAAAGTGAAGGACGAAAAGAATTTTTTGTGAAATGTGAATGATGAAACTGATCATTTTCCCTAAAATAAATGCGAACAATATCCTTCGCATTCATTTGAATAAAAACAATCACTCAAATACCATTAAGAAGTCTTATTATCATAATACTCTTATGATTCAACTAAAACGAAAAAAAAAAAGAAATTTTATAAGGCATTATTAAGTAGATTGACAATTTCATTGCATCATGATAGTTGTTATCATAATTCATTTCTAACAGAACACAGCGATTAATTATCACATATTTTGTTGGTATAATTGCTTATTTCTAATTTCAAAATTACTTTTAAACCTTCCTATATATATATATAAAGATCAGAAGTTCATTGTTAAGCCATTTATAGTAAATTATAGTAATTGTTAATCTCGAAAGTATCTTCTACGACATAATGGTATGGTATATCATTATTAGTGCCCTTTGTGTGCTCTGTTTTACCATACCCAAAAAAAAAAAAAAGGAGATTATGGAACGAATTTTTAGACCCGATTAATTCAGAATGCGGCCCGGAAGAGGGCATCCCAATCCACTCCGAACAAGTTAGCAACGGGACTCGAATACCGGTCAATGACTTAAAGAAGCACCATATGACTGGCTGAGCTACCTGTGTGGGCGGAACGATTTCATATAGATACAGTAAAAATGCAAGTACAAGACTAGTAGGATGTATAATGAAGAACTACTAAAAGTTCAAAGAGGTCATCGTTTAACGATTTCATAAGTATACAAGAAGTCGTGTTGCTCGGTTTTGTTTGTACGCTTTACTCATCCCTTCCATTATCACCTCACCTGAACTGCAACAACGGATAGGCCAACCAAAACACACTCGCACACAAAAACACACAGCCCCCCCTGCCCATCCACCCTCTCACTGCCCCAAAAAAGGGAAAAATGTCAGCCACTACGACGCCGTCTTCCTCCATTTCATTTTTCTCCTCCTCAATTTTCCTCTCCTCCTCCCGCCACCACCACCACTCAGCTAACCTCCTCTGTAAAACCACCCACAAACGTCCACCCCAATTCGCCCTCACCAGCACTACTTCAACCAAAGCTCTCATTCGCTCCGAGCTAGCTACTATCCCAATCTTGTCTTTCGAGGGCACCCAGGTGGGCTCCACCACTCTCAACCTCAAGTCCGCCCCCCTCGACACCGCCCGCTCCGTCGTCCACCGCGGGCTCACCACCGACCTCCGTAACCGCCGCCGCGGCACTGCTTCAACCCTCACACGCTCTGAGGTCCGCGGAGGAGGCGTCAAACCTTACCCCCAGAAAAAGACCGGCCGAGCACGTCGGGGGTCACAGCGCACCCCACTCCGCCCCGGTGGTGGCGTGGTTTTCGGGCCCCAGCCGAAAGATTGGTCGGTGAAAATTAATAAAAAGGAAAAAAGACTCGCGATTTCCACCGCCATTAGTAGTGCCGTTGAGAATACCATTGTTGTTGAAAATTTCGAGGACAAGTTTGAGAAGCCGAAAACTAAGGAATTCATTGCTTTAATGAGGAGATGGGGTTTGGATCCCAAGGAGAAATCAGTGTTTTTGATGACTGAGGTTTCGGACAATGTGAGATTATCCAGTAGGAATATTGGGACTCTGAAGATGTTGACGCCTAGGACATTGAATCTGTTCGACATTTTGGATTCTGAAAAGTTAGTCTTCACCAGTGGTGCTGTGGAGTTCTTGAATGAGAGGTATGGGTTCGATTACAACGACGAAGACGATGAGGAGGAGGAAGAATCAGCAGAAGAAGTAGGAGAAGAAGGTTAGTTGGGCTTTCTCCGATAATTCTCGTTAGCTATAATCTTGATCAATGGCTGTGGATTTGGTTTTACGCATTTGTGCTTGGTCAATAATTCTATTGGTATGCATTGCATCGCTTTCTTTACTGGGAAGATTTGAGTCGATAGTAAGTCAGTACTAGCACAATTCCTTGTTGATATATATTTTGGTTATGTTTTATTAGCATTTTGTTCTTAAATGCATTTCTGATGCTCTATAAGAACTATTATGCGAATTAGCCATCAGAGTTTCTACGCTCCTTTCTGGTCATCTGCTCATGATGATGATAGTACTTTTCAGTTTCACCCAATAAAGGCCAAAAAAAAAGAAGAATTTATTGTCATGGTAATTGAGTGCTTAAAAGTACTATTGCTGCTCTTTTAACTGGAGTACTTCAGTTCAGACCGTAATGTTCTAACATGGTAGTGTTTTCTTCGGAATAATGCTCAGGACTGGAGGGAGAGGAGAAATCTGATGATTGAGGCTGAGGGGGATGCGAACAATTACTACTGATTTTGCCAAATTTACCGGGACGTTTGCGTTGACATTGCAAATGTATGATAGCAGGCAGTTTGGTTTTGTATTTTTTGGTGTATTCTGAACAAGTAGGGATTTCTCCTTTTTGCCGCATTTGTTGTTAAATTAAATTAGATTCCTTCCTCGCGGGAAAAGATCAATCATTTTGTGTAGATATAACAACTACGTTGTTTTTTCTTTCACACCTGGTACTCCAGAATCCATTTCGCTTGCTGCTCCAATTTAGCCGGGTTAGCTTCTGAAGAACAATTCCATTTCCTGGATTGGATTTGTATGATTCCGTACGGTAGCAAGATCTCCATTTCTGTTGGTGTAGGCACTCTTTTTTTATTATGGACCTTCTTGCTTTCCAACTGTGGCACTCTTTGAAATAAGTGCTATATCTATTTTACTGTGTATACAAGCATTGAAGATAAATGCTGAATGGGTTGGTGAGACCATAGTTGTCAAAATCGCGATTCGGATCGTAGGATCGTACGATCCTACAATTTTTTTATAAATTTGTGAAATACGAAACTCCATTTTGCAAATAAATGAAAATATTTGTGGTATATTTGTAATTTATCAAAGAATTGCAACCTTTAATTGCAATTAAGAGCTTTTGGTAGGATCTTACGATTCTACGATCCGATCCTACGATCCGATCCTGTGAAACTAAAATCGATCCTACGTAGGATCCCGATTTTACAAACCTTGGGTGAGACTACAATCTGTGGTTTACTGGGATCGGGCTAGATTGAAGTAACAAGAATTAGAGTTATTCCATACCCAAAAAAAAAAAAAAAAAAAAATTTAAGGTTTTAGAGTTGGCTGGTCAACTGAACATTGTGTGACGTTGCCCCATCTTCTGTGTCATCAAACCTGTTAACCGTCCTTCCAAAAAAAAAAAAGAAACCTGTCAAGTCCAGAAAGATTTTACAATCACATTAGTGGCTCTTGGTATTTGGCACATGGTGCAGATTCAATAAATTTCAGCGGGTTCTGCTTTTGCGTTGCCCATCCTAACTGAGTTGGGATTTGGCCTAATTTGGTTTACTGTTTCCAATGTTCGCATCGTTGAGCATGTCCCTGCTCCTTGCTAAAGTTTAACCCTCGTTCAAAATTCATCTGTTGCACTGGGAGGGTTCTGAACATGAGAAAAGCAACCCTCAAGGGGGAAAAAAAAATAAAGAGAGAGTGAAAGGTATATCACTAGACTTGCTGATACAGCCCGAGCATTTGAACAAAATCAAATGTTGGTAAACGCTCTCTTTCTTTCAGCACACGTACAAGCTCTCTCTCTCTCCCAGCGCACCCTTTTTTCTTCTTCGTTTGCGGCAAATATCAGCCTAGTTTCTCTTGCTCCAGTATGACATCTTTAGATTCACCCCAGCATGACATTTTAAATTCGTTTTAAGACACTTCCTACGATTGGTAAATCTACATACACTCTAAGTAGACGTTACCTTTTGTTGGGTTGACACGATTTGCAGAATTCCCAGATTACTTCATAGTGGTATGATTTTTGCTGTCAACATACATTCTTCCTATTCTATATTAATAACTGAAAAATCAAAGTCTCAAGTTGAATTGTTTAACCAAGAAATTTCAGGCTTTTGAGAAACTAGATTAGCACTTATTCCTTCTTAGCTACTTCGAGCAAATACATATTTTCAGGTTTTCCCTTGATTCTGGCTCAATGGAGCGGGAAGACATGGTTTTAGCATACGACCTACAAATCGAGGGAGTTTGGCTAACTGTATGCTGGGAAAAAGGCACAGCAAATGTTGGAGTTTATCATTTCCTAGTCAACTTGCCTGGCAAGAGAAATGTTCTGACCATGGAGCTAAACCCGTCCCACATGGATTGGCAAGGCCGTATGAAGGATGAACTTCCATCCCTGTACAAAAAACGGAAGAGAAAATGCACGCTCCCTACGCAGGAATTATCCTGTTCAGGTTCAAAGGGACTTTCTCAGCCTGCCCTGCCAAACATCCTAACAAAATAGCTGCTGCCGGCAGGTACAGACACCCCTGGTGCTTTTTTGCGTCAACAAAAAGGAAAGCATACTTTGAATAGATAATAGATAATGATGACAGGATTCTCGTAACTGACAATCAAGACAACCTAGAGTCTAGACATTCATCCACAAGGACAATGTCATAAGTTATTTAACAAACTGAACTACATGCTTACCTATTGCTTAAGAAGGAGATCCTAACCCCTCCGGAAGATCTCAACTAGCCAAAGTAGGATGATGCCAATGGAGTCCACAACCAGTTCCCAATTTTTAGGTTATCCTGCAAAAGGACACCAATCAGATATCCGTTTCAACTCATAAAACATCTAGCAAGGGTATTTTAGAATAACTTGGAAGACAGATGTTTAAAGCAAGAATATCCAACAATTCAATCACTTGTATCATGAGTCTGACAGTAAAATATGAGTACGAAAGCTAGGAAACCCTAGATATGGATTTTGCTAATGTATCATGCTGAACTTTTCTTCATTATATGATGACCAAGTGCAATGTAGATTTCTTGAAGATTAATAAAGATGACAAAACATGACTGGGAAATGTAAGCAGAAATTTTGCACCTAATATTTCACACTGACATTGGCCCGTAGTCTCACAAGACGAGATTTCTTATCATTATCTCATTTCTATTGAAATCAATAGAATGACGGACGTAACAAGAGTAAAATCAGTATTACCTTCAGATTTTGATAGACTTCACGTAAGTTTCAGGCAGGTAGATTTCTCCACCAATCTCACCATGTTGTTCCCCACTCACAGTTTTCTTGGCAGCCAAGAACTCAGCACTCATGGCATCCATCCCACGCTTAACAGCTTCCTCTGCACTTCCATAACCGTGCTCCTCCGCATATTTCCTGACGTCCTCAGTGATCTTCATAGAGCAAAATTTTGGTCCACACATAGAGCAGAAATGTGCCACTTTAGCGCCTTCAGATGGCAGGGTTTCGTCATGGAAGGACATTGCAGTCATGGGGTCCAATGACAATGCAAATTGGTCCATCCAACGGAACTCAAATCTTGCCTTGCTCAGTGCGTCATCCCAGGCTTGAGCATGAGGATGCCCTTTTGCTAAATCAGCGGCATGTGCAGCTATCTTATAAGCTATAACTCCAGCCTTTACATCATCTCGATTAGGCAAGCCAAGATGCTCTTTGGGTGTCACATAACAGAGCAGTGCAGTACCAAGAGCCCCAATATTGGCAGCACCAATTGCTGAGGTGATGTGATCATAACCAGGAGCAATATCAGTTGTCAGGGGTCCAAGAGTGTAGAAAGGCGCTTCATTACACCATTCCAGCTGCTTTTGCATGTTCTCTGGAATCTTGTGCATCGGAATATGTCCAGGTCCTTCATTCATGACCTGAATAACAAGTAGCATGCTGTTAATCACAATAATAAGCCAACAAACAAATGACCATAAAACAAACAGCAAGTTCCATCAATGCAACTGAAAACTACCAAATATCCACCTTTTGCAGGGAGAGCACGGAAGATTAGAACTACTGCATCAGTTAGTGGAAAATGGCTTGCGGCTATCTTATCTACCATGCAAAGAACATGAAGAAGACCGTGTGACTCTCCAATCAATACATAGAGGCACCAGTTATGTATAGAGATCAAGATTCATACAACAAGTACCATGATAGAAATAAACTACTTCCAATCACAAACAATATCACCTCAACCGTGTATTAAAGAGGAGCAAAGAAGTATCACCAAAATTGATGCACACCCTGGGATCAAAATTATACCTGTACATCCTTCTCCCAAGCTCTACGAGTCAATTCTCCTTGAGTTAGGAGCTCTGCGAACTGAGCAGTGTCATTTGCATCATAAATGGATCCAGGCCTCAAACCATCACCTATCGATAAGGATATATCGTACTGATTGCATATGTCTAATATTTCATCCCAATGTTCGTAAGCAAAATTCTCTTTGTGATAAGCTAAGCACCACTTTGCATGAATAGAACCTCCGCGAGAAACAATTCCAGTCATTCTTTTTGCTGTCAGCGGAATGTAACGGAGAAGGACTCCAGCATGGATGGTGAAGTAATCTACACCTTGCTCTGCTTGCTCAATTAAGGTGTCTCTGAAAACGTCCCAGCTCAAATTCTCAGCAATCCCATTCACTTTTTCTAGTGCTTGATAGATTGGTACTGTACCAACAGGTACAGCAGAGTTACGTAGGATCCACTCACGAGTTTCATGAATGTGACGACCTGTTGAGAGATCCATAATGGTATCAGCACCCCACATTGTTGCCCATTGAAGCTTATGTACTTCTTCCTCGATAGAACTCACAACAGCAGAGTTTCCAATATTAGCATTGACTTTCACCAAGAAATTTCTTCCAACTATCATTGGCTCTAACTCTAGGTGCTTCTTGTTTGACGGTATGATTGCACGGCCACGAGCAACCTCTGACCTCACAAATTCTGGCTCCAGATTTTCACGAGCAGCACAAAATGCCATCTCTTCAGTTATGATTCCCTGCTTAGCGTAGTACATTTGTGTGTATCTTGGCCCACCGAGTTTCTCCCTCCTATCAACCCAGTCCTTGCGCAGTTTGGGAAGACCTGATCACCAGTACCGTTTACACATGTATGGTTAATTGATACTATGATATCTTGGCCAATCAAGAAGACAAAAGTAACGTACGTTACCAAAAGGACAAAACACTTAAAAATATGTCATTCTCCTTTTTGCTGCAGCGTAGCAACAAGATTCCTTGAAAAGAGTAGTAACAGATAACCTTACCACTGTGGGGGTTAATATCTTGGGGGCCACTGGTGTCATAAGCATCAAAATGAGGTTCATCCCCTGATAGGTGGATACGTCGAAAAGGAACTTTAAGTACATTTCCAGATTGTCCATGAATAACCTCCCTGTGAAGTATACTTATTGCACCGTCAATTGTAAACATTATTACACATACACAGACGACATTGAATGCAAATTAGCAAGTCATCTCCCTACAAGTTTGAACATGCATGAAAGAAATATATCTCAAAATCAGAGCAATATGAAAATCATGACCACTGACAAATACCATAGAATTTGCAAAACACTCACGTGTATTCCTTGGAGCTCCTCGGGAAGCATTCTTCGAAGGATGGGAGAGGGAGGAAATCAGGAGCATTGGGATCCACAGTGTGCTTCCTTTGCTTGGAGTTCTCCTTATTGGTTGTAGGGGGATCAAATGTTAAAGTGGCTCTAACGCCAGACAGATGGGTCGAACATGAATCCTTCTTCCTTATTCCAGTAATTTGCCCGGTCACATCAAACCCAGGCAAGAAGGAGCTATTCGAGAACTTCATCGGGGAAGAATAGTTCCCATTCTTGCATGCAGCTGGTGTCAAAGTAGCTTGCACTGAAGCCATTTCTCTGAACAGGCTAATAGTGGACAACAAAAATATATAAATAAGTAAAAATGGATGAAGACAGTAATTAGTTGACTACAATTACCAATAATACACACGTTAACTGCATAATCAGGACAGTTTTCCGCCTCCGGAAAAGCAAGGTTATGGTGCAGACAATACAGCTTTCAGCAGTAATTGGGATGACTGAAGCAATTTACAATTAATTTCCTTACTTACATGATGGCCTGTTGTGGCCACAAAACCTCAGAGAATCTTCTTGGGTATGATTGTGCAGAAGCATATAACAATTACGGGTTTAAACTTAAAAAATAACAAAAAAAAAAATTACAGGTCTAAACCAAAAAAAAAAAAAAAAAAAGGCAGTGTACAACATTCAACAAAATCATGTTTCACCGAATTATTGAAATTCAAAATTATGGCGTAAATTTCGTTTGCATAAAATGCAGATATTCAACGACAAATTAGATTTTTTTGAAAGAAGACGAACCTCACAGTACGATCGCCTTCTTATCCTTTTTCTTTTCACTCTGTGAGAGTGACCACAGTCCCTAGACTCCGGATGAGAGGTCTTTGGTGGTGTGGGGGTTTGGGGTTTTCCGTTTATAGGACTGGAAAGTAAAGGATGACGTTGCCAGCATTGTAAGAATGAGTGCTTACGTGGCTTTCTACCGGACCCCGCAGTTCCAGATATTTATAGGAACCCAACGAAGGAAGTGTCCCTGAGCCTATCGCCGTAAGTTTGATGAATAAAATAGAAACATATTCTCACACCCAATAAAACTTTGGAATTGACGAATTTTCCTTCAAGGTGATGGCAAGGCAGAACTTATTCCAAAATTTATTTCTTATTTGAGTTCATCTAATAGGTGTTAAAGAAATACGATTTAAAAGATACTTTAATATATATATATATATATATATATGCAAGAAAAAAAAAGAAGGCATGTTAAAATTCAATTCACTTTCAACAATGCATATTTGAACTCGTTAAAGCCCGATTCGCATCATTATGTTCAATAAAAGTAGAGGAGACCATGAATGTGTGCGCCTCTTTAAATGGAAAATCCAAATATTAAGAACTTCAACAACCCTTTCTCAGCAAGGCCTAGTAAATTGTAAGAGATGCCGTCCAGACGGACAACGATATGATGACGATGGACAACTAAAATTCAAGCGTCCACACGCCTTCTCCAGTCCTCTTATTCTTCTCTTCTTTTTCTTTTTTCTCCTTCCACAGGACTGTCCGCTGGCAATCAGAGTCACCCAGCTTCGGAGAGAAAGCAACCTTTATTGATATTTCGCGTCCTCTGAAAATATCAGCGTGTTTGAATCTCCAGCCTCATCGCGTTCAATAGTATATTCTGCATCAACTCCCCAACCCCACCAATTTCTTCCAAGCACAATACAAGCCATAATAATAAAATAATCTCTACATTATTTATACTGTTGAAAGAAATTAATTAAAAATGGTGACTGGGAGCAAAGTTTGTTTAACAAAATGTGGGCTTGCAAGAGTGGATCCATCCCATCCGGACACCCAATCACTACCTGATTCCACCTGTCTCAGCTTAAACACAGAGATATGGGATACCTGTTTTCTCGTAGAGCTGAGAAGCCCTGAATGTCAGCAAGTACGATGAGATCAACTCCACCCAAGCAAATCTATTTCTTTTATAGATGAAGATGAAAAGCCTTTCATACTACTTGGCAAAACTTCTTCCATTTTCTTGCTTTTAACAAAGTAGAACAAAGCGCAGTAAGCTCTATTGACTGATTTATTAACTTTGTGCACTAACAAGTATAATCAAATTACAGTTACAGGAACCATTCCCAGATTGCTGACTACACCACCTTGTTCTGCTCAAATATTACTAGGATGATGTGGAACAATCCTATGGCTTGGGGAATCAACATCATATACATTGGTATCATTAGTTAAGAGTTGTCGAGTACTTATTAAACAAAGCTGCATGTACAACAGAAACTAAACAAAGTTGCCACGACAATCATGTGCCACTTTTCTCTCAATCCATAGATACAGGACACACGAGCAGTCTGCCGTCCTGGTATAGTCAGATATCTCACGGTTGCCTTCTGCACAAGCTATCAATTATGGAGGCCAGGGGTGGAAACTAAAGCGAAACCAATTACCTTATGGAAATATATGAGGTTGTGCAGGCAAGTTAACGCCAACCAAGCTAAGTCCTACCCTTTCATCTGCTCGAGATGGGAGAATGGATCAATTAAATCATGAACCAAATACAGGGACCACGATTTAGCAACTTTTGTCATCGAGGACCTGTTTGCAGTGGAAGAAGTGACCCTTGCTTGCCCCTAACAAAGTATGTGAGCTCTGCTGGCGCAACAACTAATTTCAACAATTCTTGCAGCTCTTCACCTTCCACTTTTTCCTTTTCTGAAGAAGGGGAAAAAAAGGGATCGAGAAAACTATTTAGCATCTGCCATCCCTTCACAATAATGACACTTACTTTTGGCATGAATATACCTAGCAGTTCTCACACCTTGCCAGTGAAAAACAGCGCAAATTTCTTACCCTTCCCAACACTGCCACCCACCCACCCTTCAATTCAAGCCTGGAAAAAATACGGATTCACACACACACACACACACACTTGTGGAAAAAAAAAAGCCCATTATCTCCTACTTCCCTCCCCCCTTCCACATTTTAAGTTTTCACTGCATCAATTAGTTGAGTTAATATAGTGAAATGGTTTGATCATAACTTGTGTCGGTATATTCATACAAATTCTATAAGGAAAAGAATTCACTAAAGCACCTTCCAATTTGGCCCCTAGTCCCTCCAGAATGGTAGGATTGGCACGCACAACTGAGAGTGCCACTTCGAGAGCAGATTGCAGCAGTGTTTTAACCTCTCTTTGGACAAGTCCAACAAGATGCCCCTGTTGATGTTAAAGAAAATGAATTTCGGCTAGAAGTATAGCAAGACTAGAAAATGTCAAAAATTTATGTACAATCTGGAGGACCTGATCCCTTCCCCAAGGCATGGACCCAGCATCTTCAATTCCACCACCAGAAAGAGTTGCCAATGAAACAGGACCTATGGTCTCATTCAGACCATATTCAGCAACTGCCTTGTAAGCCATGTCAGTTGCACGCCGTATGTCATCAAGTGCACCAGTAGATACACGTCCCGAGTATATTACCTCTTCAGCTGCACGTCCACCAAGAAGAGTAACCAAACGTCCCCGTAACTCATCAATGAAGAGCAAATATCTGTCCTCATTGGTTGGAGGAATATATGTAAACCCTAAGGCCCCTCCAGATCTTGGCAAAATGCTCAGCTTCTGAAAAACAAAAATGCTTATCAGAACCTAACGCACCTGAGGAGTCCCGCAGAAAAGGAAATTGGCACACAGGCACAGACACAAAGACATACACAAATTTTTTTTTGAGGGAGAGATTTTTACAGTACTACTGTAACATTTACCTCCACCCGCGGCTGTCCTGAAAGAAGATTTGCAACAGCAGTTCCAACCACTGCATGACCAGCTTCATGTCGAGCAACTACAGCCTTTTCACCACCCTTTAACTTTGCAGTCTTCTTTTCAATTCCCTGTAAGATTGACATAAGACTATATAATCTCACAACAAAGAAAGCACAGCTCAACATTAGTGCTAAAATTAACCACTATCACACTCAGTGAAATATAATAAATCGGCAGGCGCTGATTGCATATCCCTTTCCCCACTACCAGGGCCAAGGAAGAGAAACAGACAGGCACAAACCAAGCACAGACTGACATGTGTAGGTAGCCAAGGTACCGTATTTTGTTATTCACTAACATAGCCAAAAGTACACGAGAAAGGCTGACAGCAGGAAACAACTAACCGCTATTGACCTCTCGACAGCTTGAATAAAATCAATTTTCTCCACAACCAGTTTTGATTGTCTTCCAGCCAACAGAGCAGCTTCGTTTACCAGGTTTGCAAGGTCTGCCCTGTACAATGCACAAAAATAGAACATCAGTTTCTAAGTTTCGACAAATTTAGTTAGACAACAGAACAAGAATGTCCAAAATCCTAATTAAATCAGAAAAGGAGAATGATTTACCCAGTGAAACCAGTTGTCATACAAGCAATATCACCAATATCAACATCCTCTGCAAGAGGAAGCTCTTTCTTAGCAATATGAACTTTCAAAATGGCTTCTCTTCCAGTCCTATCAGGTGCTTCCACCTGAAGCAAAAGAAAATATGACCTAATGACTCATTTCTGAGGCAACTCTAATGGCAGGTCTACATTAAACTTCAACAACCTAGTATTAAAATATAGCATAGGAACATTTTACAAACCATAACCACACGATCAAACCTCCCAGGCCGCCTAAGCGCCGGATCCAAGACATCTGACCGGTTAGTTGCTCCTAGAACTATCACGGCTGAGTTACTGTCAAATCCATCCATTTCCTGCAGCAAATTTCTAACCCATTAATCCACCCAAACAAGCAAAATATATCTGTCAAGCAGGAACAACACCTTCCTAAAACCTTACTGTGAGCAATTGATTCAATGTTTGTTCTCTCTCATCATTGCTGACAATGCGAAATCTACCATCACGGCTTTTTGCTACAGCATCTATCTGTAAATCAAGAATATCGTAAATGATCATCTAATGTGATCTAGGACAGCAAGATGCTTACTAGACATTTATAGAGAAAGCGAAACCATGGACAGGTAAAAGACAGCCAGATGAAAGGGTGAGCGGAAAAAACCTCATCTATAAATATTATTGATGGTGCTTCTTTCTTTGCTCGAGCAAAAAGGTCCCTGACACGGGACGCTCCCATACCGACATAAAGTTCTACAAACTCGCTGGCTGAACAACTAATGAAGGGTACCTCAGCTTCCCCAGCAACAGCCTTTGCTAAAAGTGTCTTACCTGTCCCAGGCAGACCCACCTGTAAGAAAATGATAAGTGTACTTACGACTGATAAACCAAAATCAAAAGGAAAAACACAGTGATACAAAATGAATGCCTTAGTAATGATGATATAATTTAGAAGGAAAGAGTATAGCTAGTTAGTCGACCATAAATTAGAACAACTAGACCATTTAAAACTTAACAGACAACAATTTTGACAACCGAGAAGAGTATTATGCTCCAATTCAAAGCCAAAATACTAAAATACAGTCTAGTTATGCATGGGGATATCTCTGTAATTAAAGGAAAAGGACTGCTTCTTCTGGTCAACCATATAGAAGGAAAATAACACGCATAGAACTCGAATTGCAATGAAACTTCAGGCCGCAAAATCATTGTATCCTGAAATCATAAAAATGAAGTTCTTTACTAATTCTTCAGAGGTCAGTCTCACCAGGAGTACACCTCGCGGAGGACGTGCACCAAGTCGTATGTACCTATCAGGATTCCTGAGAAATTCCTGTATAAAAGAGCAGATAAAGATTGTATAGTAAAGAAAGTCCAACTAGAATTAAAATCAGTGTTCCCCATGTGCAGCATCATATTGAAAATCAGAAGAACGTTTACAGTACCACAATTTCTTCAAGTTCTTCCTTAGCCTCATCAACACCTGCAACATCAGCAAAAGTAATTGTTTCCCCTTGTTCAGATACTTTGGAACCACCAGAACCGCCAGACTTGCGGTTTCTAAGCTGCCCTGCTGTATGCTGAATGAAGGCATAAAGAAATCAGTCTAATCCTCAGCCCTAGAATTAAAATTCAGAGAATAGATGAATAAGGTATCAAGATTCACACCTGAGAAAAGCTTACAGGGAACCGATGAAGAAGACCTGCAAGCACAGCAATATAGAACAAAGCTATCTGCAATGAAGCAGCAAAAAGTTATACATCATAGAATCAGTTTCAAAACTTTGAGGACAGTGTACACTGCAATTCCACGTTGACCTAAGAAATTTGCTATAATAGACAATAACCTAGAAAGCATGATTGATAAAGGCAAGAACAAGCACAGCGCCTACTGGCATTTTGGAATGTGGGTGGTGACATTTGGAATACAAGTTGTAGCACGTTAACGATATAGCAGGAAGGGCCGGCTCTGCTAAAAGAAGGATGTCACAAACTCAAACAATTAAAAATTTCCCGGTTCAGCCAAAAGATTTTACTTCCTATTTGCTATCATTGGCGTCCTCTCTCACACGATGATTCGTAAAATTGAAGTTGCAACCCTCAGTCGTTTAATATCACCCCGACAACAGTACCAATAGCACAAATATCCTCTAAATACAACAATAGCGACAGACATAACGAGGGTGATAGCTCTAGTTTAGATCATATAAATGAATACGCAGAGTCTACTTTCAACAAGTGAGCATCCACATGGATGGTGTCTTCAATCCAATTTCATCATCTATGTGTCTGTATGTGTCCATAAACAAGCAGAAATCACCACAGATACAGTATTTGGTCCGAAGAAGAACACCAAAAAGCTTACCAATGCAGAATTCATGAACCCTCCAGACCTCTTATCTGGGGAACCAAATTCCACATCATTCTCCAGCATTTTCTCATATGGAGTCTTGATATCATTCGGCCTTGTAGTCGTGTACACCACCCTCTTCGTGGGGCTCATGCTACGCAGCAAGGACTCTGATTCCTGCAACTTAGTATTCATCTCACTCCCCGCAACACCCAACTCAGCCCCCTTCAACTTGAACATTATATGGACCCCATCAACCTCCACCTTCCGCACCTGATTACTGTTAATCTTACTCAAAAACTCACTATACGGAACACTCACAAACGAAGTCGGAGGCCTAGGCTCCGAACCAGGTAAGGGAATCCCAGGGCGAAGCAGCTTCATGACAAACAAAACGATACCTAATTGCAACAGCAAAACCCCAATTTCCTGTGCTTGAATTATTGGTTGCCATTGCCATTTATTGCTCCCCTTGGACCAACACCAATTCCCTTTCCCTTGCTTCTCCCTCCTCGAAGAACCAGTACCAGACCCAGAACCCGGGCCCTGAGTCGAACCACTTCTGGTTTCACTAGTTTTCGTTTCCCCTTTATCAGCGGAATCGGTGTCGTGCTCACAAGAACTATTGGCCCGAACTCTGACACTATCTCTGAGCTTTTGGAGCTTGGAACAAACTCCCCAGAGATTTATCGGATAGAATTCGAAGGAAGACCTAGATTGAGCTCGACACGACGTCGAATTGAGCGTGAAGGAAAACAAATTTGTGTTTATCGCTCCGTATCTGTTACACAAGAAACTGTGATGATATAAATATTTGAGATTAGGATTATAGTTGATGGAAATTTGACTGTGAATAATGGGTCGTAAAGGTTCGAGCGGAGCGGCCATATCCGAGCCCAGAAGAAGAAGCAGAGGTTATCAAAGTGAAAACACAGAAACCATATGTGTATATACGTACAGCAAATAGAGAGAGGGAGAGAAAGGGAAGAGGGTAAACGATCCAAAGTTTGAGAGAATCTATTTAATGGTGGAGGTGAGATTGAGAAAGAGGTAGAAGCAGGGGCGTAGGCCGTTGGATTGCCGGGAGAGGCGGTTTCCGGCTGTAGAATTAGACCTGGGTTAATAGTTAATACTACTAATATATATATATATTTCTTTCGCGATACCCCTCTTTTGTTAGTTTGTCTGGGCATGTCGCATTTAAATAAAAATCTTAGGGCGTTTATAATCTTTGATCTGTATTTATGCGTTTACACTGTAGTTGTGGCGTGCAAAGGATCGGGGGGGAGGGTGTGCTAATTTTTTCCTTTTCTCTAAGGGAAAAAATTGGATACTGCGAGTCAAGACATTAGACGAATTTCTAGGATCATTTATCAATACACTATTAATAGATATTTATAAATCATCCGTCAATATATTATTAATATTAATATTTATATTGGCAACGTAATTTAAATACTCCCTCCGTTTCATTTTGATAGTTCTATTTCTTTTTTCACACAGTTTAAGAAAAAGTAGTTAATTTTGTTGGAAAAATAAATTTAAATTGTTATTTTCCTAAAATACCCTCACATTAAATATGGTACAACTTTACGGGAACTTGAATTGATGGTAAAAAAAGAATCAACTCTCATTAAATGGAATAGGTTTATAGTAACAACTACTTACATTGAATAAGGATATTTTAGAAAAATTAAAATACAACTACATTCTTCAATTGGGAAGTGAACTATAATTTGAGACAGATGAAAAGGGAATACAGAACTATCAAAGTGTGACGGAGGGAGTATATCAGATTGACTTCTTGACTTACCTTATCAATCAACGAATTGATATCAATGCAGTATTTACATCAATAGTAAGACTCGAATGCATTTGTTTTTTTTTTTTTTTAATTTTAGTGGAGTGATTTGACCTTATCAAATCAACTAATTTGCATTTACAATCCTGTGCTACTGCGTGCTAATAAATGGATTGTGAGGACAACTTGGGCAGATTTTGTTGGCTTGCTGTTATTGACATTTTGTGGAGCGGGGGATTGTATGACGACCACAAGTTGCTTTTGCCTGAGTTGGATTTTTCGCATGGCGAGGGCCATCGTCTCTCGTATCTACAAATTGTTTGACGTCGATCGTCGAGGAGATGATGATGATATTTCCATTCTTTTTTCGTTTTTGGCTTTCTTTCTGTCGTTCGTCGTTTGAGAAGAAGTTTTCCCGGAATTTGATTGCCAGTTTGTTGGTCCGCTCTTTTCTTTTTCAGATTTTGTGGATATTCATGGTTGGAAATATTCTCAAAAAATCTTTCGGCTTCTATACGATACGGTCGTCTGCCATGGCCCATGAAATGATAAAATCTTATCTCGTGGCACGTGTAATAGACAAGATGCATACGTGAATAAATTAGATGGAGTTATTTCGAATTTCTTCTGACTTTCTATGTAGTGTGATTGAGGTGAAACTTTCACAATCTCATGAATCTACAAACCAAGAATGCATTCTTTCTTGTGGGCTTGTACATTAATTAATCATGTGGTCTATGAAAAGAAACCGTTAATTGATTATGGAAGAATCAATAATGACAAACTACTGGAGAACCAAATACAACTACATTTTTCGCTCAAGGAGAAAAATAAAAAGTCATCGTTATATGCATGGGAAGGGGAATAGAGTTGAATTAGCGTGCATGTCCACGGCCATGTATGTATCACCGTTGGCCTCGGGATTTAACGTCTCAGTGTACGTTCTTAGTCATTTGTTTGCGTGAAAAAAGGTTTTCTTTTTCCTCAAAAATAAAAACAAAGGTTTTCTTTTTCTTAACTTTTTTTTTTCCCCTTCATCAGTTGAAAGCAAGCGCATTTCTCAACAGGCTCGTATCACGCCAACAACCATTTGATCCGTTGGTTACCATCAAAACTTCAAGTTTTGGTTGTAAGTGAGAGGTTAAGAGTTCAAATCTTGCCTCCCATCAACTATTATTTGTGACTTGTTACTTTTAATGATTTCCTCCGATTTCTCAATAAAAGCCCATTTCTCGATAGGCTCATGTTATGCCAACAATCATTTGATCGGTTGGTCAGAATCCAAATCTTATCAAAAGGCTTAAATCTTATCTTCCACCAGCTACTATTTGTGGCTTACTATTTTTAGTGACTCCTTCTGATGGTATTTTCCCTCTCTCTAAAATAGAATAAAGTAGGTTATAGAAATATTATCATTACGAATAAAAAAAAATAAAACAAAAAACAAAAGGCACGTATTGTTACGAGAGCCTTCATAGGTTGTGAGTACGGGAATCAAGGCATGGTTTCTGCAGATTACAAAAGCGCGCCTTCAAGAGTCGCGGTCAATGTGTTGCAATCGAGGAGCGACACAAATTTGTTTTTGAACGACTCATGTACCCTTAAGCTTGAGAGCAAGTAATTTTGAGTTATAACATTTGACTAAAAATTGAGGGAATGCGAAGTCATGGAGTCCCGCGTGAATGGTCAAGCGGCAGCACCTCTCACCAGTGAACCTTGAGATCACAAATTCGAGTCTCCGCTCCGCTGAATTTTTTCGCGCACTTAACGTGTGTTGGACCGGGTTGGGACGCCGGATCCGGGCCGCAGGAGATTAGTCGGGTCCCGTAAGGATTGATCCGGACACCCCTGTGTCGAGAAAAAAAAAAAAAAAAAAGTCATGGAACATTGCGGATGTTTCTTCCCGTTTAATAAGGGGTAGCCGTCAAAAATGGTAGTATTCCCGTCATAATGATTCAGAAGGAAATTTAGGATGAAAATGTGCCAACTTAATTTGTCATTCCAGACATCAATAATTAATTCAAGTTTTATGTATTATCTCCCAAACTAGTACTAATTTTACCTTGATCATAATTAAATTACGTACAAAGTGGATTTAATTTGCAAAAGCTGAATCTATCCTCAAAACATGCACTGCTCCAACAGTACAGTAGGGATGGAAAAAATATAAGAGCGAATGAAGTAGGAAAATGGGATATCCGATCAATACATCATCATTTGCTAAAACCGCATTCGCTGTCCATCTCCGCGACTGCCTTCCTGTGCTCTTCTTCTAGTGTATAGTTTAGTTACCACGAAAATAGGATAATAAGTACATAAGCAATGGCCTCAAAGAAAGGAGCCAAAGTAGCTGTCAACCAAAGAAAGATTTTCTAAATCCTTTCATTTATCGGCCTCGAATTTAAAGGCAAAGCCAACGAATTCTTTCTATCCACACTCAAGTCATCGCCTTCTCATAGTGTTTCTCATTTTCATAACAAACTCTTGTGTGGTCACTTGAAAAAAAAATTTTTTGGAGTAATCGTGCTATTTTCCCCCTTTCTCTCTCTCTCTGTCCCCCCTTTTCTTTTCCTATTTCCTTTGGTTCATCTATTCGGTCGATAATTGGGATATTGGATTTATTCCTCCGAGGGTTATTGAACCATATGAGAACAGAAAAAGCTTTGCATGAAAAGGCGAAATTTTCCCAGAAATAGAAATGGCTATTAGCAGGAAGGACGTTCAAGTTTGCATGCTAAAAGTTCTTTACTTTTCGATCAGATTTGTTTGGAACTGTGTAAAAACTCACCCATATGTTTCATCTACTTTGATATTCCTTGGACTTCTTTATGCATGTAATCCCTCGCTCTTTTGGCTGGTGATATACTTGTCTGCATTTGTCTGCATAGTTTTTTCAACCGCTAAATTATATTATAGATTTGGCAATGGCAAGAATCCCAAAAGGGACGAGAAGAATGTTAGCGATGGCGCAAAACCTGTTAGGACGAGTAGACTTGTCAAAAATGATGTGCATGCCCGATCTGTTAGACGAAGAAGATCAAGAGAGACAAGCAGGGATGATTACTCGCAAACGAGCGAGGAGGAGAAAAGCACCGTTTTCTCATCAACCTTTAACCATGGTACGGTTGATAAAAGTGCTATAGTAGAACAACAACCGAAAGAAATTCGAGAGGTGGAAGTGGATTCTCTAGCTGTCCACGCTGAATGTTCTTCCTCCAATTATCTGCGAGATTTAAGACCTGAATTTCGCATTCAATCCCATGAAGGGCCTCAGAGGCTTGATCGCGAGAGAGGCGAGATAGAGACAGAGAGTTCAGAAGGCACAGAAGGGGAAGATGATGAGCGTGATAAAGAGGAAAATAACAAGGCTGTGCAGTGGAATGAGGATGATCAGAAGAATCTGATGGATGTCGGAATTTCTGAGATTGAGAGAAACAGGAGGTTGGAGAGCTTAATTGCAAGGCGAAGAGCACGCAAATTGTTGAGCCTTCAGGTAAGAAAGACACTGATGAACATCGACAACAGTGCGCCTTTTGGTCATATTACCCCTTTAATGGTACCAAGACATAATCCTTCTATCCTCAACCCTCCATCAGGCCGGTTTTCTCCCATGCCCGGCTCAGCTCCTTCTATCTTGGTACCAATGCACAACCCTTTTGACATTCCTTATGATCCACAGGAAGAGAAACCAATTCTTACAGGTGGTAGTTTTGATCAAGAGTTCCTGCCACTGCACCAGAAGGATCTGTTCAGCAGACATGAGAGCTCTAGCATAGAGTCTTCCTTCCCAGGAGAATCAAAGCAAGACCGAAAAGACGCATCTCAATTTTATGACTCTGCATTCAAGGAGAGGGAGAGGGGTTCTGAACAACATGAGAACTCCGAGTTAGAAAGCCAATTAGGTGAAATGCTACCCTAACCAATCACACACACACGAACAAAAATCTATACACACACACACACACGAGAAAGACGGTGCAATATAACATTGGTTTCTAATCATATGACTCAACCAATATTTAACCGTTTGGATGCAGATCAAAAAGACACTGAGAAGATAATTGAAGTTGAGACATCTCAACCACCAAAGTCTAACTCAAACATGGTTAGAGATCATAGTTACGCCCAAGAACACATCCAGAGCCCTGAACAGGGAGAAGAATTAGTAGATGGTCGTCAGGAAGAAGAAAATTCTGAAGAAAAGACAATCTGGATGCCGTCTGACGATTTAAGTGGCAAGTCCAGCACTGCCTCGTCGTCCGAAGAGGAAGAACAATTTCCAAGAGTAGATAAAGATGCAATCCTAAAATCCTTGTCATCTCCAGTTTCTAGAAACATTTCCGCAAAGTGGGACAGCAGAAGTGAGATGGAGCATGATTTAATTAACTCCGGTCCGTCCATGTTGCATGACAACAGAATGGAGGGACACTTCTTTGCTGACAAGGCTTGCAGTCATACCCCTACTTATTCCATTTCTTCAGACTTGCAGGTTGAGGTTTCCGAAATTAGTTCACCTCCATTAACAGTCGATGGGAGCATCTCATCCCATGATGAAAATCGAATTTCTGAAGGAAGCATGGAAGGAGAAATCACCTCTAGCAGTGAAGACATATCGGCTGCATCACCACATCAATGTGGTGGAGGAGATGAAAAGGAATCAATATTAAAGGACATACACGAGGTTAGCGAAATTGGCACCGTAGAAGTATCAAACACCAGAAGTTCTGAGGAGCCTGTTGCATCGGCAGGGAAAATGACGGAAAAAGCCCCTAAGCCACTTACACAATTAACTTCAAATGCTGAGTTACCTGACGCAAGCCAAGACCATCCATCAGGTTTCAACTTCAGCAGTGAAGAGAATTACCGAAAGCCTATTACTTGTGATTCTAGGAATGGTGTTGCTGAGAAGCCAGAGGTAAGTCTTCTTTTTTCTTTTTCTTTTTTTTCCCTTTTCAGCATTAGATGGAGTGAGATGAAGTCACTTGGAGAGAAAACCATAACATCGACATTCTAGCTTTTGCTCGTCATTTTATGACATTGAATTAACCATGTTCTACTTCTGATCCAAATATCATTGGGATCAATACGTACATTAAATTCTTTTATTGACTTTACTCACTAATTTGAGATTGCGTTAGGTTGTAATTATGCTCAGCATTTGTAGGAATGGCAACGGGGCATGTTCTACCCACTGTTACTGTGTTTTTTTTTTTAAGAAAAAAATATTATTGTGTTAAGTGTAATTAGAAATTTAGTATAAATATATTAGTAAATTTAATATAATTAATTAATAATTTTTATTAGTATACATATACAATTATTAGGATAATTGGTAATATTAATTATATTATGTATATACTAATGTACATAATATAATAGTTATAATATTATTATTATTATAAATTTATAACTAATTAAATTAAATATATTATATATTTTTTTAAATTTTTTAACGGGTGACGGGGTGGTACCCCTATCAGTTTATCTCGTGGGTACCCATCCCAATTGCCATCCTTAAGCATTTGTCCTATCATTTTGTAAGTTTCCAGTCTTTTCATGGTTTTTTGTTAATAATTGAGATCTAAACATCTCGTATAGATTGATGCATGAATCACACACAAACAAAGACACAGAGATACAATATGTTAGGTACTTAAAACTTATTATTTCTCGTGTCATATGGACCATCATCAATCCTATTTCTCTCAGAATATTGAGAAGGAGGTGAAGAGGATTTGCGGTCATGATGATTCAAATCTGCCCGAAAATAGCAAAGCAGAGAACTTCAGTGTTGGAGACAAAGATAGTGGAACCGATGGTTGGATACAGGAAGGTGGAATGGCACACGCAGAATGGTCTTTGACGAGTAGTCCAACATATATTGGGTATACTGGAGACCAAGCAGAAATGATGGAAGAGCATGATGAGATATTTGCATATTATGAAGCAATTGGGGAAGATGATAATGTCAGAACCTCTGAAGATTCTGGGGAAGAATCAATTGATATTTCACAGTATGGAAACTTGGACATGGCCATGGCAGTTGAGGAGCATGACGTTCAAGAATCAAATCAAGATAATGAAGGTGGACAACAGACAGCAGAGAGAGGATTCCCAAGAGTTACTGAGAGATACAATGGTCGCCAAGTATCACGATTACTGCCACATTTACTGGTTCGGCAAGTTCCTTCCATTATACCCTTGTCTCCTAGATCAGTTTTGCAACCCAAATTTTCAATTGATCCCAGCTCTTCATCCCACTATACTGACGAAATGCATGAAGAGTTTGGAACACCAATGGCAGAAACTAGTAATATCCTGAATGATGCAAGAGGAGAAAGTTTGCCTTTGAGTGCACCAGTTACCACATCATTGGCTGTGGAGGATACAACATCTTGTATCTCACATGGTAGGGATGCCGTATTGCAGGTCAGTCATCAAGAACAAAAATGCAATTTAAGAAGTTTGCTGTTCTATTTGATTTGTTTCTTATGCAATCATGTAATTCAAAATATGATTACTGGAAGTTCCTGACTAATAATGCATTTCATGTGTGCTAGCTCCTTTATACACAGTAATTAGAATTCTTTGCCTGGATATCTCTCTTTTTCCTAGCCCTTTCAATGACTCCAAACTAGTATCTTGCCTGTCAGAAACAAGATTGGTTGATGGCAGCTAATTATACTTGATAGGAATCCTCAAATCTTTCAACAACTTCTGCCTTGGAAGCCAACAATGGACTTGGAAATGAATGCCTAGTTCATGAATATGACAGGGGACAAACTGATCTGCAAAATTTTTCAACAACATCAACTGAGCAAGCCAACTATAGTGGATTTAGGAGTCAATGTGGCGATCATGAAAGTGAAAAGGGATATTATGAACTTGGAAATTTTCGTGAAAGTAGTCGTGAAAGAAGCTCAAGTTGTCCTGAATCAACATCAAGTGAATTGAAACCGATGGGTGAATCCAGTTCCAGAATGTTGAAAGAGAAAGATGAAGGGTCTGAGGAGCTCTACGACAATGAAGCTCCAATTGCTTTTGCAAAAAAGATAGCTCAAGCTCAAGAATTAAGTATGCCACAAATAAGCCCACAGGTAATCTTCACAAGTTTCTTTACTTTTGGCTAAGGGTTTGTTACAAGATATCCCTTCATTTGAATGTGTAAAAAGGGAATAAGACAAATTTTTAAGCAAAAGACTCAAAACCATGCCTAATTTTAAACTATAAAATGCCAAATGAAAGCTGCTTAGAGCAGAACCTGTCTGTTCAATAGAATTTCAACTAACTCTATACTCCTTAGATTTAACCATTAGGTCTTGATCCATTGGTCAGGGACGCCCTTTAAAACTTCTCTGTACACTAAGTTGGGATTCAAACCCCTCCAAGTGCATCTCACGAGAAGCGCTATACTTCTTGTTCTTAAAAAATTCAGAGAGTGTAGTAATGCACTTATCAAATATGATCGTTCACCCCTCAACCCCTATATAAGCCTTTTTAGACTCCATCGATAGTAGAAGTATGAGTAGATTAGATAGTTTTTATTGTAGACCAAAAAAAAAAAAAAAAAATTGCACTCCTTAGATTTTTGTTTCAACACTTCTCTGCTAGATAACTAAATGTAACATGTATGTACAATAAGAAAGAACACATAATTACATTCCCTTTTGCCTCTTCTCTACAGCAGCAAGATATAAGTGTATTAAGGTTCAATTCGTTACTACAATACTAACTTGTTCTTTTTCTAAATTCTAACAGCTTAGCTTTTCTTCTTAGAATATTTTTCTAAATTATCAAAACCTGTAACAGTATCGTAGGCTCTCTCTCTCTCTCTTTCCTCTTCTCCTCCAAGTATTTTTTGGTGGTCCAAAATTTGGTTTTATGTAACTGGAACGAACCGAGATAGCATTTACAACAAGCACTTTGTTCTATTCTCAGGAACCGGCAAAACCTCTTGGGGGATCAAGTGAAGTCACATACAATCCCAGGAAGAATGAAACGCTAGTCCAAGAGATGGAAGAAAAGTCAAAAGATTTTTTGAGGAATTTGATGCAAGCTTTCAAAGATTAATTTGACCAAGTTCCCTTGAAAATAAGAGTACATAAATATAAGAACCAACGAGCATGACGACCAGATGTTGATGTAACAGTGAATCCATGTTGAGAACCCGTCAAAGATTAAGGTACAAACAAATCTTGAGCAATCAGAAACTAATTCAAACCTGTACGAAAGTTGTGTTGACTCAAATCTGTGCGATAATTTTGTTGACTCCATCTCTCTATCTATTATTTATTGTATTACTACATAGACTATAAGCACTTTTTGGTCTTAGATTTTATTATACCTAAGTTATCCTTCTATCTTTCAATTAAAATTATGTCAATTTAATTGTAGTAGTAATTAAAAATATGAAACGTTTCAAATGATTCAATCTCAATAATGTTGGTAATAAAAATAAAAAAATCCTTATAGAAAACTATTTAGTAATCCTTGTACTCCATCTCCAATTCTTGTATGCATCATAGTATCTCACTTAAAGCAAGTACTCAAAGCAATGTAAACCAATTGCATTAGCTGCAATTTTAAGAGTCTAGAAAATATCAATATCAAAAATAGATGCTCTTAGAGAAATATATAAGAAAAGACTCGATATCCATATTCATTTGATGAATCTTGATATAAATATCACGAAGCAGATGTATAATTTATCAATATGAGGAAATACAAAAACAAAAGCTAGAATAAAAAATCAACTATGTCTATCAATTAATTTTTTTATTTTTATTAGTAACATGTAAGATTTAAGAAGTGGGAAGGGGCAAGAGTTTCTTGGAATCTCAACCTTAGTCACTAGACTAAGGTCTTATCAATTTATCAATTGAATTTCAATTGACAACTAAACAACTAATCCAAGATAATTGAATAATATAAATCATTTACATTCTTTATTAACGGCAACTTTTCAATTGAAATTAAAATTTTTATTTATAAATTTGAAGTGAATAATATGAGTACGATGTTAAATTTGGATTATTTACATTTTGTGTAAGTGTTATTGCTGTTAATAAAGAATGAAAATTTGAAGTGAATAATATGAGTACAATGTTAAATTTGGATTATTTACATTTTTTCTAAGTGTTAATAGAATAGTTTAATGTTCATGTGAAGTTGTATATAAGGACGGATCATATATTTTATTTTTAATTAATTAAACCATTCTAATTGTACAATGAAAAAAATGCAAAAGAAGTAATAATGGGTTTCATTATGCAAATACCGTTCAAAATGTCAATACAGAGTTTTTTCATTTGTTAAAACTTGCTGATTTCATAAATAAAAAAAAAATCAACCATGAATTTTATTTTCAAGTCAAAAAAGATTAGATTCAGGTTGATAAATGAGCTTGCCAAGGAGTAAAGTAAGATGTAAGTGTGGTGAAAACAATTGGAATGACAAAATCTAATATTTAAAATATTTACTAGTATTTATGAATTTTATTTGTTATGCAAACACTTGACATACGTACATATATTTCCTGCTTAAAAACATCTTTTGTACCATATACAAAAGTACAATATTATAATTTACTAGCAAAAATATTATGAATATACAACAACTTTGGTGAAACATGACCCTATTAATAATTGTTTATTAAATTGAATTCATAATTTACAAAAATGCTCAAAGTAAAGTAAAACAAACCAATAGATTGAAAAGTTTGAATTTTGATAGTGTTTATAACAACAATTGGTTAAAGAAATTGAAAATATAATATTCTATTATGAGGTAAGCAATTGAAATTTTACAAAAAAAATTTATATCTAAAAGATGTTATATTTGGATTAATAAAATCATGTGCAAAATACGTGAATTATTATTAGTTACAAAAGAATGGATATTACTTTGATAGCTATTGCTCGCCCATTTTCCTTGAAAATATTGTAGTGACAAGTTTTTGAGTGACAACCTCTATTATCACTAATACCCTTATTATTGTCATTAATACTCTAATTTTTTAGGGGAGTTTTGCGATATCTTTCGGGTATTATTTCGTATGTATCAATTTACAATTGGATGTATAAAAAGAGATATCAGCCCTTATATAGTTTTAAGATTTTAAATTATTGAATACAGTGGCAAGAACTTATTGGATTAAAATCACAGGTATGATATATACAAAAGGATGGTAGAATTTCCCTACTTGTTATAGTGTTTCCTGTAGCGGTGTAAATAATTCATTTTCTATCAAGAAATCCTAAACACAGCTTCATCCATACTTGTTCCCCACACTGGTCTAGTTAGCAATGGTATACAGCATTGCATCATCCATCCTAGTCTTTTCTCGTTCAGAAGACTATTCTTAGAAATAATACCCATTGTGCCAATTTCAACCTAGTGATTATTGTACCAGCTGGTCCAATAACCCTAAGCCTCTCCTTACTTGGTTGGATTATGAAGTCAAGAGCATAAGGGAACAACAGTCAAGTTGGATATCTATTTTTCTTAGTTTTATGTCTGCTAAGGGTTTTTTTTTTTTTTTTTTTTTTTAATGTTAATGTGGCAAGACTTGTGTAGCCATTGCAGTTGTGGTGCATTAGAGATGGCCTATCAGATTCATCATAGCTAGAATATTCTAGTTTTAGAATACAAACTGATTCATAATTCATTACACAATGGGAGGCCCAAGTCCCAAGCTCAATTTAGTACATTTTTTTTTTTTGTTATAGGTAGGATTTCACGTTTCATTGTCTGTGACCAAAAAGGGTTTACCCCCCACAATTTTATCAATGCTTCCTTCCTCGATCCATTAGATTTGGTTCAACTGATCCTCAAGCAGTCTGTATTAGTTTCTATCAATTGATGCTAAAAGGTGGCACTGAACAGATTGTATCAAGTATGAGAGTAGGACATGCACCATATGCAAAGTTATAGATTGATTCTCTGCCCCTGATACAAAAGTTCATAGCAAATGGTTATGCATACAGAAAGGGTGATAGTACATAAGTGTAGGATGAATACAGCAAAAGTGCTACAGAAAATTGAAATACAGGACAAGACAGATGATCAAACTGCAGAGCCTTTTAATGCGTTGCCTATGGAACAACAGATAAACATGTATCTAGCAAAACCAAATGACAAACATTGGCACCATAGCTGAGATCAATAAATTACCAATTATCAGATATGATTTTTGGATCTAACAAGCATTCGCACTAATCAGGATGGATGCACATATCATCCATCTTCACCTGCCCACAAAATTGTATCCTCAAAGGTTCTAAAGACCAGACAAGGAGCTAAAAGCGCAGTAACAAAGAACCCAAAGCCAGAAAATAACAACATTTTTCCATCATGGCAGCCTTACTGGTACTTAAAATTGAATGTGAATGCCAACTTGTAACTCTTTTGCTGTGCTTAGACTGTTTCGATTCAGAATTCGCGACTTCAATAGCAAAAATCAACCACCACATGGTAGACAGAGGCCTTTGACTTGGGATGCAGCTTAACAGTTGGAAACCCACAGGACCGGAGCAATATTTGTTTGTTTTCAGCCCATGGAAGCAAACCCATGAGCACAAAGTCAACCGTTTATCAACCCGCGACAGTCATTTCCATCGTACAATTACCAGAATTCCTAAATTAGTTTTCAACCAGCAGACTTGATAATTACAATTACTGAGACTCGGTTCTACGCTTGGTCGAGAGGCTCAACAAGAAGTGCCAATGGTCTGCCCCTTTCACAAGTATGATTGCAATATCCTCACTCTATATTACAGATTACCCGGAATATGTTTTCTTTCATAAGCTGTCACCTTATTCTTGATGAACAGCCTCCCACGCAATGACGGTGTTTTGGGGTGGGGGCCGGGGGGGGGGGGGGGGGGGGGGGGTTGGGCAGAGGGTTAGTGGGCCCCTCTAAATTTTTAAAATTTTAATTTATAATATGTAATATATGTGTCAAACAAAATTGATCTTCCCTAATTTTTTACAATTTTATTTTTCATTATGAGAGTTTATATTTTTTTTATAATTAAAGTTAATATTTGATTTTTTAGATGTCATATATTTAATGGATGATAATTATTTTGAATATAGTATATTAAGAAAATTTTGACTATTCTAAAAAAAACCCTAATTCCGTCACAGCTCCTAACCAAAAAACGATAGCCATACAACCAAACTTGCTTATAAGGAATTAAACCTCTAGCACATATCGTGAAAGTCATATTATACACCACTCAAGCAATGACTCTGCAATCACGATAGAGTATAGGCACTCTAACACGTTCTATACACGATTGATGAATCCAGCCATATCCGTTCTTGCCCCAGTCAGGTCCCCAAGAATTGAGCACCATGAAATACACTTCATTTTTGTCATCCAACACCCATCCAACTGCTACCATTGCTGCAAAACATTCGCTACTTTCCCCTCAATTTTATAAAATTCCTGTAACAAAAAAAATTAAAATTCTAAATTTACAATTTCCAATCCCCAAATATGCATTAATTAAATTTATACCCCTTTGTTGCTTCGGAACTTGCTGCAGAACTTTATAGAAATTAAAGCTGGCTGTCTGAAGATGAATTTGATTAAATCACTCGAATGGAGGGAAGGAGCACGAATGAAATCGTAAATAAAAATTCTTTTCCCATCCTGCAAAATATAAATGTTAAAGCTCATAACACAGATAGAGATAGAGTGAGAATTGAGTCGTAAAGTCCTCTCCAAGTTAAATAGCAAATATTTATATATACACATATATACACACACACAAATATGTACACATATATATACAAAAATGGCATACACAAAAATATATACAAATATATACAAAAATATATATAGAATATATATATACAAATATATACACATATATATACAAAAATATATATATACACAAATATATACACAAATATATATACAAATATATACAAAAAACATATATACAAATATATATATACAAATATATACACGAATATATACATATATATAAATATATACACAAAAAATATATATACACATATATATATTCAAATATATACAAAAATATATATAGAATATATATACAACAATATACACAAATATATATATATACAAAATATATATACACAAATATATACACAAATACATATATACACAAACATATATACAACAATATACACAAAAATATATACAACAATATACACAAAAATATATATACACACACACACACATATATATATATACAAATATATACACAAAATTATACACATATATATACAAAAATAGCAAATATTTATATATATATATACAAATATATACATGAATATATACATATATATAAATATATACACAAAAATATACACACACACACACACACATATATATATATATACAAAAATAGCATACACAAAAATATACACAAATATATACAAAAATATATATAGAATATATATATATAAATATATATACAACAATATATATACAACAATATACACAAAAAATATATATATACAAAATATATATATATACAAATATATACGCAAAAATATACACATATATATACAAAAATAGCAAATATTTATATATATATATATATACACGCATACATACAAAAAGGACAAAATACAGCTTCAATGGCTCGGAATGACGCCAGTGTGCGTTGTGTGTGCAGATCTAGGGCCAAAATGTGAGTGTTCAACGTGTTTTTACCTGTTTTCCTTGGAGATAGTCGTTCCCGAGGCTTACTCCATGCTCCGAAATCCATGCCAGAACAAATGAGGGAGGAGCCAGAGACGCCGTACTTGATAAGTTCGTGTTCAAAGAGCAAAATTTTCTGCCTGCGATGGATCTGGTACACCATTTCCAATGCAGCACGGACGGCATTTGGTACGCAAGTTGGCCCCTCTTAACAAAAGTTGGCCCCTCTTAACAAAACAAAGGCACAATTTAAAACAGGATAGATAGGAGTATATGGATAGATCAAGTAGATAGATATACCTTGACGTCTGATCAAAGTTTTGACCCCATAATGCAGCCAGGTGAAAGAGCGGGGTGGCGTGGTAGCTTCGTGCCAGCGTCTCCCAGTACCGGAGTGGCAGGACTTCACTCCGGGAGGAGGGAAGAATTTGGAAAGAGAGAATACACGTCTGAAAGCCATAGAGAGTGAAGAAATGAAAAAATGAACGTAAGCAATAGAGAACGAAGAAATGAGCAAAAGAGAACGAAGAAGCTGGACTTTTATAGCCAACCGGTTATGTTCCACTCTCTCTGCAGGCCCTGCCAGCCGCCGCCACTTACTGAGTTACTGGTACTGGTGCTGGTCCTGAACGACTTCTTTTTAGTTTTTTCTCTACTTTTTCAGTTCAGAAAGAAAGAGAGAGAAAAGTTTACACTGTCGTAAATCCTTTCCGCATCTTTTTTGTCCTATTTCAATAATTTACAATTGATGCGAGATTTTCAGGGTTAAAGAACTTTGTCTGGAAATTAAGAACGTGTTCTCATTTTGTTTTTTGGAATTTTCAGTTTCTGATGGGCGGAAATGGATATGAGCTATGTAAATATCTTCTAAGAATATGGCTGCTAGAACCATTTTTTGTTTTTTTTTCTTTTTTTTTTTAAAATGATCTAAGCATATGGATCAGAAATATTTATTGTTTCCGTTAAAATAGAAGCATTTGCCTTTGTCCAGTAATATTCATTTTCTATTGTTTCATATTCTTGAAAAATAAATAGAAAAAATTTTCCCGTGGCTGAACGTATTGACGGAAATCCAGATAGTGTTTCCTCTCCATGTAATTTTGCGGGACGTGCGGGGTTGATTTTTAGATACTGAGACCTTAAAGAAGTGAGGATGAGGTATAACTGATGCCTAGCTAGTTGCGATTGCAAATTTGCAATGGCTTCGTATTGCTCAATCTCACGTACGCGGGTGGCCAGAAGTGGATTGGAGTGATTCTCTGCAAATTAAGCCTAAAGTCATATGTCCAAGATTGTTAGAATCCTGCAAAAGTGTTGGAAGTTATCAAGGTAGCTCTCATCGCTTCACGGAGATCTAAAGCTACTATAAATGATTACTAATACCTTATTAGGAAGTTCTGCCTGCCAGAGTGCAAGGATGGACGGATGCTTATCTTCTAGCTAGGTTCCAATTAGTTTTGTAAAAGTTTATCTCGTTCAGAAAATAGTCCATGAGTCCTCTGGATATGTGTTTTCACTTTCTTATGCATTTAAGGTTTGTTCTAAGAGACGTGCAATTCCAGGAAAAATGTTGATTAGGCCTTTATAGAAACTTAACTTCTTAATGATTCTAAGCCCTGCTGCCTATTCCAAGGCACGAAGGAGCAGTTTCTCAGTTCAGACGGAATTTCATGTATCCAATTTGTCGCCTAAGACCCGTCACGTGGTATCCACCATCATATGTTTGATTTGCTGAAACAGATTGGGTCTTCCGCGCGTTGTGGTGTCATTGCTCCGGTTAATGTTGTTGTTCCTGCTGGAAATAAAGGTGATCCTACTTATATCCCTTAGGTTTATTCTTGTTCCTTCTGGTGCCTGTTTGCTTTATCACAACCATTTTAGGGCTATTTTAGGTGCTTAATATCCCTATCAAGATCAATTAGGGGACTGTGGGAATCATTACTCCTTTGGAGCTTGTGTGAAAAGGTCGGCTCATCTGAAGCTGATCTTCGATCTTCTGTCGAGGCTTAAAATGAAGCCATTCCCTTATGGCTTGATTGTCATGTCTGTATATGAGAATGGATCAGTGTTCCAGCCTGAAGTCATCCTTGGCCTCACAGAGGAAGAAATCGTCTCCAAATTTGCTGCCGGTTAATCAGACATGTTCTCCCTTTCAGTGGCTTTTTCATATCCAACTCTTGCTGCAGTGCCTCTCACTCACGTTCATCAATGCCTACATTAATGTTCTGTCTGTTGCGGTAACTACTGAATACTCTTTCCCAACAGCTGAGCAATTGCAGGTATATTGAAAGGTCTGGCTGGCCAATGCACAGATACATGATTTCTCTCTTCAATTGTGGTTTTCATCATCTAACTGACTAAAAGTGAACTCGCGAGATCCAAGCAAGTTTTCTGCTGCTGCTTGTGGGGCTGCTGCCATCCCTGCTACTTCAGCTGCTGAGGAGGAGAATCATGAAGAAGTTGGCAAGGAGTCAGATGATGAACTGGAGTTTGGCTTGTTTGACTGACAGAGGCTGCTGTCAAGAAACTAATTACTCGATATGGAGGTTTACATAGGATATATAACTGGAAACCCATGCAAAATAGTCAAGCATTTCTTCTGGTTCTGTGCGGTCACAGTAGTACTTCAAGGATATGGTTTTAAAAAAGCCATTGTATCATTTCTTGCTACTTACCCAAATTGTATCATTTCTTGCTAGGACTAAATAAATAGTGATCACTAAATACAGAATTCCTGAGTTCTATTTCCAGTGATCACTAAATACAGAATTCCTTCTGCTGTCTATTTCCTAAAGTTCCATTCTAGAAACTTTGAGCCAACGGATTCTTGTAAGGTGGAATTACAGGCTGCAATATCTTTGGAAGGGAAGATATTCAGAGCTCCAGATAGCAGAAACTTACTGTGTTGGGCAATTTGATAGGCTGAAGTCTGATACATTTAATCCTCGATTTGAATGGCCCCGAAAAAGAGGTGGCGAGTGGGCAACTGGGAGAATTTGTCAAGTCTTACCAAATGGGTGCCTTGTTGTTAGGTTTCCTCGTAAGTTGACATTTGGTAATGAAAATAGCAGCTTTTTAGCTAATCCAGCTGAAGTTCAGTGTGTTTCTTTTAGCACTTCTCCTGGAGTGGTGAAAAAGTATCAGCACCTTGAGGATTTTCACTGGGCAGTCCGGCCACTTCTGATTGCTTTGGGTCTATTTACTGCTATGAAGCCGGGCCTTTTTGTTGGAAAAAAGATTAGCAGGTCAAAGATAAGGAAGCGACGGACTAATAAGCTCAATCTTTGGAAGGCCACACTGCTGGCAACACGGGCTCGCTACCACCCCAAGTGCCAAACATCATCTTCAGGAGGGTCTCAGTGCACCTACGTCTTGGTAGTTCTCATGCTTCAGTCAGAAGCAATCTTGCCCTTTCCAGAAACGGCTCCACAGATTTGTAACCTTTGCTTAGGGAATTCAAAGCACAACCTTGCTTATATTTGCAAAAACAAATCCTGTATACATGATTGTTGTAAAACAAATCCTTCTGGTTGTTTATGGTAATTCATTGTGCTTGAAACTGCAGAAACGCTCCTTTCTAATACACAGTTTTTGGCCCTTTCTTCCTCTTTGCTGGTTTATAACGTCCCAAGTCTCTTTCCTTACGCAATCCCGGTTAATTTTGCTACCTCGTAACATAGTGAACAGAACAGAGCTTTTCTACCCATTCTATATCCTTCTTATAGGTCTTCATGTTGTGATCTACATATAAAACTGATTGATACTTGCTGCAGTATTGTATGCTATGATCCTTGCCTTTCTGTGTTGTGAACGCAATACCATAGCATCTTCACTGCTATAGTATGGCTGCTTGATGCTCAGACGAGTTAACAAAGTGTCTGCTTATCAGTGTCAATAGCAAGACAGTTTAATGTTGAGCCAAACGGTAGGGGCATGTTAATTGATGCTAGACCGCTACAATCTCGCTGGTTACTTTCTAGTGGTATGAATAGGACAAGCAAGCATCCTTTTCCCATGTCCAATCAAAATCGCCCATTTTCTTACACAATGAATTGTATTGAATCCACTTCACCCCCTTAATGTTTTTTTTTTTAAAAGGGAAGATCAAAAACCAATTCATTAGTGTCATTAATAATTCCATTTAAGAATTCATGGTATAATTTGAATAAATATTTTATAAAAATGATAATATGATTATAATGGATAGAAGCTAAAAACCGCTTGTAATGAGATGAATGTTTTGAGAATACAAAAACATTTGCAACATATCAACAAACATTAAAAAAGGAAGTCAAAAAATATTTTCACTGACAAACCAAACACCGGAAAATTATGAAAAAAGGAATTTGGAAAATATTTTCACTAAATAACCAAACACTGAAAAATTGTGGAGAAGGAAGTGATTTTTCAAGAAAATGACTTTGATGGAAAATATTTTCCTAAACCAAACGGACCCTAAAAGAGCAAGTTGGTCCAAGCACAAATAGTCAAGGGCAAACGGAGAATTTGGTTGACACATAGTTCAGTAATTAACCATAATTATATATATATATATATATAAGGGAAATTCAAACATCATACCAATATAAATAATGACAATCTCATAAGAGCAGGAAACAGAAAGTAGAGGTTTCTAATATGTGAACAGAAGCGTAGCTCGGGAAGCATTGAAGATCAATGCGAAAGTGCTGGCCACATTTGCACCTCGTTCCATAAACGCCTCTTTGTTCAATTTACTTCGTCAATCTGTAGAAAAGGTAACAAGTTACATGACCCAGAAACAAATATTAATACTTGCCTTTTTTGAATCAAATAAAAAACCAGTTCGTGAGAAACATTTCAAACAACTGAAAACTGTACAAAGAGTAACAGGTTATGTAAACTTCAGAAACGAAAACCAGTTAATGCTAGACTAGTAGAGCAAAACCAAATATATCAGAAACACAATCTGATTCCATCTGCACGAGAGGACTTCTTTAGCTTCAAAAGATCCCTCGTTTATTTTTTACAGAAGTCCACTCACAGAACCAGCGTTTGGATTCAGAAGATCATACACGACAAAAAATGCATCCATGTTCATTTAATGCGTTGATCTGTAAACTTTAGGCGGAGACTAGGCCGCTGGGGACAAACAAGCTAATAAAATTTTTAATTGAAATTAAGCGGGCGAAACAGATAGACATGACACCTCCAGAAAGACACAGACAGGAGAACACCTCATTCTTATGTAAGTCTCTTATCGAAGCACGAGGCATTCCAAGCATAGCATATGGGCAGATTGTATCAAGTATGAGAGTAGGACATGCACCATATGCAAAGTTATAGATTGATTCTCTGCCCCTGATACAAAAGTTCATAGCAAATGGTTATGCATACAGAAAGGGTGATAGTACATAAGTGTAGGATGAATACAGCAAAAGTGCTACAGAAAATTGAAATACAGGACAGGACAGATGATCAAACTGCAGAGCCTTTTAATGCCTTACCTATGGAACTACAGATAAACATGTATCTAGCAATCAAATGATAAACATTGGCACCATAGCTGAGAGCAATAAATTACCAATTATCAGAGATGAGTTTTGGATCTAAGAAGTATTTACACTAATCAGGATGGATGCACATATCATCCATCTTCACCTGCCCACAAAATTGTATCCTCAAAGGTTCTAAAGACCAGACAAGGAGCTAAAAGCGCAGTAACAAAGAACCCAAAGCCAGAAAATAACAACATTTTTCCATCATGGCAGCCTTACTGGTACTTAAAATTGAATGTGAATGCCAACTTGTAACTTTTAGTTGTGCATAGACTATTTCGATTCGGAATTCACAAATTCAATAACAAAAATTCACCACCACATGGTAGACAGAGACCTTTGACGTGAGATGCAGCTTAACAGTTGGAAATCCAGCAGGACTGGAGCTGCAACTGGTGCAATATTTGTTTGTTTTCAGCTCATGGAAACAAACCCATGGACATAAAGTCAACCTCATCAACCCCTGACAGAATCATTTCCATGGAAACAAACCCATGGACACAAAGTCAACCCCTTATCAACCCCTGACAGAGTCACTTCCATCATACACTACCAGAGTTCCTAAATTAGGTTTGAACCAGCAATTGCTCAGTTCTAGGCATGGTTGAGAGGCTCAACAAGAATTCTTTTCTGCCCAGCTCATAACCCAATGGTCTGCCCCTTTCACAAGTATGATTACAATCTCCTCACTCTATATTACAGATTACCAGGAATATGTTTTCTTTCATAAGCTGTCACCTTATTCTTGATGAACAGCCTCCCAAGCAAAGAACGATATCCATACAACCAACTTGCTTCTAAGGAATTAAACCTCTATGGGGAGGGTACTTATAGACAGAGATGTGGTTTGCATCCCTCTATCCATTCCCTTCAGTAGTCAACAGAATGACACGAGTATTTCCTGAATTTCTTATGATTTGGCCATCCCCAACTTTGTTAGTTCCTCCTGAAAACTGATTACAACATCATTATTGTCTCTACTCATGCAATCATTAACCACCAATTCAAATATCCTTCCCTGAAGTCCGTCCCTACACAAATCACAAATTGCAATTGACAAAGATTAAATGATTCTGGATCTCCCTAATGATCTGTGGATATTGCAGGTTGTACCTTTCGTCCCACTTCTATTACACACTTCCTTAAATATTCTCCGTGAGATAAATACTAATGCATGCAAGAAAAAATGAGAGCAAAGGCATTCTAAACATGGAAGCACCCAAAGCACTCAACATGCACGCCACAAAGAAGATCAAAGGTAAAGATTGAACACAATCAAATATGAGGGAGATAAAAATTAGACAATTTAACATCTGACAGGAGATTCTATAGCATTCAATGGGAAAAAAAATTAAAGAGAAGCATTAGCTGCACTTACAAATCATTCTTCTTTTCCATTTCCTGTGGCATCTCTTGATAAAATTGTTCCAATCGTCGTACCTCTTCTTTGACTTGTTCACTCAATCTAGGGGAAGCAGAATAAATCATGTAAATTTCAACACAAATTCTTCTCTTTCCTAAGTAACTAGCCATTTTCGTCATGTTAAATCAAATTAGATACCTGTATACAAGAAATATGCCAGACAATTCAAACAAGTCTAACCAAGTAGGATTACATACTGTGGCAACAGTAGAACAAACAAGCATAAATAACACTCAGTCTCTTTTCTCTTTCAGAATAACTTTCTTCAGCTTCAAAAGTCTCTCTTATGTAACTCTGACCAAAGTACATAACAGAGAGCACTTGTATTTCTAAGCTTTCTCTACGACATATGGCATTGAATGATGTGTTCCAAGTTATTAAAAAAAAACACTTTGGGATACATTATTCCACATAAAATTCCTTAGTCAACATCCTCTACACCCGCTTTTTGCTCTAGTAACACAGCCATGAGAAACTGCACGCTCTTGTCCCTTCCATTTCCATCTCTTGTATGTTCCTGCATATGAAACTACAACTAGAAGACTGAGTAAAACTTTTAAGGGTACTGGCGCTTCCTGCAATGTTCTTCTGAGAATAAATTCCAACTGAAGCTGCTCCCTTTCCATGACAATGTAGCTACAGAAGGTCTATTCTTAAATGGCAATTCAACTTACAGCAGAAAATCCTAATTTCAAGCTTTCAGGTCCAAACAAACATATCCTCCCAGAACTTTACAACATCCCATACTGCATTAGCAAACTTATCCTATTCTTGGGTAACTCTGCACAAATAGCATTTACAAATCATATAATTTTCAGCAACTAAGCCATTTCCTGAGAAAGTGCTGTGTTTTTCAGAACTTTTCCACATAAAGCATCTATTTCTAGATCAAATCTTCTTAAATCCCCTTGTTGCAGGGTACATTGAACACATCGATATCTCATACGCCTACTAGGTATCATCACTTCTGGATTTGGCACCACACTTGCAGCCCACCCCATAGAAAGTGTGCATACACTCAACAAAATGATGACCTCATATTACAGAAGAACTAAAAAACTTGGCCTTCTTAAGCACCCACCTATAAGTCTGGTAAGAGACCATTGATTGAAATAGAACAGCAGATACATCCTGTACCTTCCATCTGAACTTTATCACGTCTTTTAGCTATGACTTAAGCTCAATAACTGACAGGAAAAAATTGGATATTCATAAGTCTGTCTTAAATTTTTGCCTATGTATCTCCTTAAGATAAAACACGTTTCCTAATATCAACTAGATTCCGGCTCTATTACCTCATATTTGCTAAACTCTTCAAAGGTCTCAGAATGTTGCATCAGGACCAATTCACTTTTGCTCACAACATTTTGCATCCTCAAACAACCTGAGCCACCTAAAGATCTCTCTTTAAGTTTATAAATCTTCTTCTACTCTGTAAAAATGTGTTAAGACATCAGCAAATGGCAGCCAAAACCCAAGTTTGAGGATCGAACTCAGCTTTATTTGCTATTAAACTAAATGATACTATATCTTAGTAACAAATGAAAAGCAGCACCTTCCATTTTACTCACCCATTAACAGAAAAATAGTAAACAAATAGCTCAACTAATACACCAAAGCACGAATTTTGCAACAAATCACTAGCCACGCAGAAAATGAATTGCACTATACATGTGATTATGTATTATTACCTTCACCAAACCATTTCAATCCTAAACCTTGACAGGTAGAGCAATAAAATTTGTCTCTCTGCCTTATTGACTCAAGTGCAGCTCAAAATACAGAAAAATTTCAGCTCAAAGTCTTCTGAGCATATACTAATCCTCCGCCTCCCAGCTGGCAAAATGTCTAAGGAGGATGACAATTCATGCAACACATAGAGCTCCTTAAATGAGGCTAAGGCTAGCTCGAGTGCATCTTACAGATAGTTTCATAAGCTGTGCAGCACAGCCAAAAATTAATAATAAGTTACTTACAAATTCCATGTTTAAAGGGCGTTTCCCCTCCACCCCAAATCCTCCACTCCACTCCACTCCTTGTGGTAGTTAGGATGCTTCTCGTTGTAATAGATTCATGCCCCCCACCCCGGGGGCGGGGGAGAAGAGGGGAACAACACGGAATACAACATATTATATTTAGCAGGTGAATCAATGGTGCTTGAAACAAGAATTTGATGTTATAAAAAAAATGAACTTTAAAATTAAGTTTGTGATAATCAACATGAATTCATTACCTTAAACGAATGGAAAGGTAATATAAATTAAAAGACATGAATATTGATTACCTAGCTTCTTCAAAAGGGTATGAAAAGGACTGGTCCACCAGCTCCCACTTAACCAACTTTGTCAAATTTTCTAATGGATCGCGAATAACTTCTGCATAGTAAAGATTGACCTCACCCTTTCCATCCACAGCCTCCAGCATCATATGATAACTTTCGCAAAGATTAATCGATCTCCATGCTCTTACCAACCTCACAAACCGCACATGATCTTCTCCTCCATCCTACAAAAATCCCGACCCCACCTCCTCAGCAGCAGTGGCACATTAAGTAATTTAAATTTTCGGGAAAAGAAGAAAAAGGAAACAAGGACTGCCACCCAAAAAAAAAAAAAAAACAACCTGGGAGACCTCGTTGTGAGCCTTCGCTGCAAACTGAGCACATTCTTTGGTGCTATCGTCGTCCTCAGGATTGTCGATGGGAAAATTAAAGCCGCCTTCGGGTATCTCATAGAAAACTTTTACGGGCGGAGGAGGCGGTAGATGGTAGTGACGACGGGAAAAGGAGACAAAAGGGCTGATCTTACGATTGTTCAGGTAAGAGTAATTGTCGAGGCCGCTGTTGATTGCTCCCAAAAACCCCCTCCCGTGACCGCCTTTCAGCTGATAGCCGACCATGGATATGGATCTCGCTGTGTTCAGGACAACTCGCCGAAGCGCCATTCTAACGTTTGCCCTAAGCTCTGGATGAATAGGGTTTTATAGGCCATAAGCAACCCGGGCATAAATAAATGGGTCAATCTTAGAAACCTCCCAGGAGATTTCTGATAATATCACCCACGGCCCCGAAAACAAGCAAAACGAAAGCCATGCCCGCCCCAATTATGGCAGTTGGGAAAGGGGCTGCGGATTTCCCAGCCAAGCTCACCGGACAGGTCTTGGTTTGCAACATCATTGCAGCCTGCGGTGGTCTTATGTTTGGCTACGATATCGGTATCTCAGGTTCTGTACTATTTTAGCATTAGTGCCTTACTTTCTATTGGAATGATCATTTTGTACAATAATTTTACTACATATGATGGTTTGTTGTGAATATAGATACCGATCTTGTTGAATAGAGCGAAATATTTCAAGAGAGATGTGTGGCTACAAGTGTAATTAATTGCGTTAAAAGCCAAGAAAAAAAAAAAAGGTGCAATCCAGTGGATGCTACTAGCAGCTAGAGTTAGTAGCAACTTTGTGCTTAACGAGTTAACATCTCGTACTAAAACAATTGGTTTTAGCAATAACAAGTTTAGCATAGTTCATTGTTGCACGCGGTTAGGACGAAAACGGACCATGCAGCTAGCGTCTCTATTGTCCTTGATCGGCGCTGTCCTCAACGGATAATAATGATAAATGACGCGTACAGCAAGAAACTCCTAATTCTTTTCTCAAATAAAACAAATCTTTACCAATTACGGTTAAGTGTATTAGCATATGCCCAGCAGCACGTAACTCCGATCGGAGATCGTGAGTAGGATTTAATCAGAGTCGAGTCGAACTTGAATATTATCGTACTCAAACTTGACTTGACATGCAAGAAAGATACTCAAACTCAAGCGAGCAGTATTACTAGAACTCAAACTCAAATTCGAACCCAATGCATTGCTCACAAAATTCGACTTCAACTCATATAGACTCGAGTCAATGCGAATCTTATTAAGTTCAAGTCAAAAAAATTTGCGAATTTCATTTTTCTTGACAATTTTTGAGTGAAAAAACATGAGTTTGTTTGGACAAAGAAAGTTTGCAAGATTTATTTCAGATTTTGTTTTGCTTACATCACACACACAATTCCCAATCACCTTTTTATCTCACATACATCACATCATAAAAAATGCTACAGTAACTGGATCAAATAAATCATCCAAATAAATTCTTATCCAAACAAACTCATTGTTGTCCTTTAAAAAAATTTCATAAATTCAATCACTCTTTTGAACACAAAGGTAATTTCATAATAATGATATATTAAAAAATTAAAATTAAAAAACTCGTTCAAGCTTTACTATTGAATACTCGAACTTGACTTGCTAGACTTATTGAGCGACTCGAACTCGACTTGGATTGACCGACTCGAATCGAGTTTTTGACCAAATTACTCGGTGAGTTACTAAATAGCGCCAGAGTTTCTTCACTCTGACTAGAATTGGAGCTTAATCCATCAAATAGAACACAACACCTGCAGCAAAAGGCAGCAGCTGCCATTTTTCCTTTGTGGCCAGTTTGTGAGCATAGGATAGAAAAGAAAAGATGAGAAAACTTGAGTAATGAAAGAAAAGAAAAGAAGAAAAAAGAATTGTAGTGATTTTGATGTTATTTGGGAGGCTAAGAAAGAAATAGAATGATTTAGAATAAATATGTCATTAAAATTTTGTTTAAATAGAATGATTTAGGATAAATATGTCATTAAAATTTTGTTTAGTGCTCATCCAAGGATAGAATTGGTATTTTGAAAAAATTTGTAGGCTTTGTTTGACATTCCGTCCAAATCAGGCCATGAGTAGCTGGAAAAGTTTTTCAACTGTAGTAGCATACTGAATCCAATGAAAGAAAAGTCAAACCCCATCTCCCAAACTAGCTATTAAAGTTTTTCACTTGCATGCCTTCCATTTTCCTCACTCCTTTAGATTAGCAGAATCAAACGCTTCCACTTCTGCTTACTTGTCAAGTTTCAACTTTCAACTTTCAACCCAATAATCAATCATCCCTTCCACTTCCAAATTTTAAGCACTGCAAGTAGGCTACCAGCAGCAGACGACCAAAGCTGAAGGACAAGCCATGGATTTCATATACAAAAATCCCACTGCGCCGATTGAAGCCCGAGTTCAAGACCTCCTTTCTCGCATGACCCTTGAAGAAAAACTCGGACAAATGACTCAGATCGAGCGTTCTGTCGTCGCCCCTTCTGTCCTGAAAGACCGCTGCATAGGTCCCCATCAAGCCCACTTGCTAAAAGTTTGGATTTTTATGTTTTCCGATGCATCTGACTAACTGAATCTTTTTCATTTTCAACAACGTGTTGCAGGAAGTATCCTGAGCGTTGGCGGAAGTGGGCCGATAGAGATGGCGCTGACTTCTGACTGGGCTGACATGGTCGATAATTTTCAGAAGGCAGCATTGGAGTCTCGACTAGGTATCCCCATTTTATATGGGATTGATGCTGTTCATGGCAACAATAATGTCTATGGTGCCACCATTTTTCCTCACAATGTTGGCCTCGGAGCCACAAGGTTCGTTTCAACTTGTAAAGATCAAATTTTGTTTAGGACCTATAATTTCATGAATCGAATATAAACTGTATAATACTATTAGTCAATTAGTTGTATACAATGTGATTTAAGGGATTCTGAGTTGGCTAAGAGGATTGGGGTTGCTACTGCACTTGAAGTTAGGGCGAGTGGGATTCACTATGCTTTTGCTCCATGTGTTGCTGTATGTTCACTCTTCTTCTTCTTCTTCTTCTTTTGTAGTCCTTTTCTTTGTTACTTTGACATTGTCTCTTTGTAGTATAATATTGGTGGGATTTGCTTCATTCAGCTTGTTATGATTGGTTGGGCCTGATTTTCTTGCTTTTTGTTGATTTTTTTGCAAAATATAAGGTACCAATTCAGTAGGCCTACAAGGCTGGAAAAGCCAATGATAATAATGATCATAATAATAATATAAGATATATGTCTTAGCTTTTCAGAATGATTTTTCTTATTTCATGACAGGTATGTAGGGATCCCAGGTGGGGACGATCCTACGAGAGTTTTGGGGAGGACACTGAGATTGTTAGAAATATGACATCCATTGTCACAGGTTTGCAGGGACAAAGACCTGAAGGGCATCCGAAGGGCTATCCTTTTCTGGCTGGAAGGTTGGTAAAACTAACACTTTCTCACATCTCTTTGTGGTCCTCTAACCTAAAGAGATTGAATTCTTAATTGAGCATATACTGGACACTTGTTTCCAGTCCTGTGGTTAAGTCAGTTTAAAACCCCATATAACCATCACTAGAGTAGTTAATCATGAGCCAATTTAAACATTAAGAGTGAGCAGAGATTTAACAGAGTTTCTCATACTATGTCAAAACTGTTTACATGTATTTTGTGAAAGTGGCTCTTCTTATTGGTATAATATTATCATAGGAGATCCTATGTGCACTCACAGATCCCTTTCTCAACTTTCAGAGTTCAATCTCTCAAAGAGTCTAGGATATCTATATGATTTTGCTTTAGTCATGATTTGTTTACTCAAGTTTGCAATTTTTTAACTCCAGAAACAATGTTGTTGCATGCGCAAAGCATTTTGTTGGCGATGGAGGTACTGACAAAGGTATAAATGAAGGGAATGCCATATTGTCATATGATGATCTTGAGAGGATCCATATGGCTCCTTATCTTGACTGTATTTCTCAGGGAGTTTGTACCATTATGGCATCGTACTCTAGCTGGAATGGGGTGCCATTACATGCCAGTCATTTTCTTCTTACACAAATTTTGAAAGAGAAACTGGGCTTTAAGGTCAGCCCATTACACTTCTTAGAAATTTCTCTATCAATATTATGTTGTTCCAGCAATAAATGTGCATTTTAGAGCTTTTATAGAATGTTGCTCAAATAGTTTCACTTGTTAAACTGGTTTGTAAAGTTAAATTATGCTGATACTGAATCTTGTTTGCTTTATTTTCTGGAATTAGACAAAGAGGTCCCACTGCACAAAAGTTCATCTTTCTATTATGGAAATGATTACAGCATAAGTTGATATGGTAGATGCACTTCTGCAGGGCTTCATAATTTCCGATGCTGAAGGACTGGACCGGCTTTTTCATCCTCATGGATCTAACTATCAGCAATCTGTCCTGTATGCCATCAATGCTGGAATTGATATGGTATAGAAATATTTTAAGTTCCACACGTGGGCTCTGACCTTTCTCGACGGCTATATGCACTCAGAGTGTGAATATGCAGGTCATGGTGCCTTTTCGATATCAGTTGTTTCTGGAAGATTTGACATATCTTGTGCAATCTGGAAAAATACCAATTGCTAGGATTGACGATGCAGTTGAACGTATATTGAGGGTGAAGTTTGCTGCTGGACTGTTTGAATATCCTCTGAGTGATAAATCCTTGCTGCCTGCAGTTGGATGCAAGGTAAGGTTGTTAAAATATCGTGTTTGGCTAAATATTGTAAAGTCCCTGTATTTATGCAAGTAGGGGATAATTACTCCACTGAACAGAATTAACCAGATCGACAACATCTTGACCCAGTGTGGCTGTCACTGTGGTTAGAGCACCTAATTCATCTCTCTCTGTTTATTTTCCGTCTGATTGTTGAGAATTCTTCTTAACATGAAATCCGTCAGATGCGAGCTAGCCATATTTCTAAGCTCTATCTGCTAATTTTTCCATTTTTTCCCTGGCAATAACATGTTTGCCAACAGTAGACACCAAAGCTGCACAAACGCACAATAAAGGGAATTTGCTTTTGCCTGAAGATTGCTCTGTTAAAAATTCATGGAAATGTTGGGTTATGCATCTTTATACCCCTGTGAGGAGGGATCTTGCTTAAGTTTCAAATTTTTGGTCACTGAAGGGGCGACTTGTCCTTTAGCATTTTAAACTCTTACAGTTGCTTTTTATTTTTTTATTATTTTTTAGGTGCTAAACTTACTTTTCATTTGTTGACAAATGTTCTTTGGAGCAATATATATATGGTTGAACAAAATAAGAAGAGCCTATTGGGAAGGGGAAAGAGGAGAAGGGGGCGGGGCTGCGGGGGTTCTGGAAAGCACAGGGCCATCTTTAACAAAGTATCTTGGTTTCTCTTTTTCACTTTCTTGTTGGGTTGTGATGATTTTTTCTTCTTTTTAACTTCTTTTCTACCCTTTCATTTGTCCATCCCTTGGTTGTTTATGTGTATCCTCTTGTTCCTTTTCTGTGGAAACTGCAGTGCATAGAGGAACTATCAACCCATTTAGAACTAATGAGGTAATGGTTGCTTCATTATGAAATTTTGCTTTATAGGATCTTGTTAGATCACTTAAACTTAAATTAGCAGACCTTGATCATATATGGAGACTAGAGAGTCAACTTGAGCATCTGATCTTTGTCATTTTTATTTTTTCTTGAGGGACAGGATGATGAAAGGTACAAATTTGTATAGTTTTATTTCTAACCTAAACACCTTTAATTTATAACAATTGTTTCAGCTGCATAGGGAACTGGCACGGGAAGCAGTTCGCAAGTCATTAGTTCTTTTGAAGAACGGGAAGGATCCAAAGAAATCATTTCTTCCATTAAATCGTAATGCTAAAAAGATTTTGATTGCTGGGACACATGCTGATGATCTTGGATATCAATGTGGCGGGTGGACTGCTACTTGGGAAGGAAAAAGTGGCAGAATAACAATAGGTAAGTGATCTTAGCAATATTCCTGTATTGGGTTCTGATTACCTATCTTTTGCTTCGTAAAAGCTGAAGAATTACTAATAGGTAACTGTATTGGAGACATGGACATGCCAGATTCAGATCTTGCAAGGCATCACTGATCTGATATCAGTATGTCCTGTTCACTGTTTCGTGTTTCCCTATTTTGATCTGTCTGTGATTAAATAAGCAACCGAAGTATGGTGATGTAATTATTATTGCCAGAAGACATTTATGATGTCAAAGCCATGAGAATAAAAGACAGGAGTATGATTCTTTCTACAAAACAAACATAATGTATCTTTCCGCATCTCTACCTCAAAGTGTAACGATTGTGTTTCTTTTGTTTAGGCACAACCATTTTGGACGCAGTCAGAGAGGTTACTGGGAGCAATACGGAGGTGATATTTGAGCAAAATCCATCAGCACAAACCTTAGCGAGCCAAGATATTTCTTTTGCTATTGTGGCTGTTGGTGAATGCCCGTATGTGGAATTTGGTGGTGATAGTCGAGAGCTTCCAATTCATTTTAATGGAGCTGAAATAATTAGCTTGGTTGCTGATAAGGTTCCGACATTGGTGATCTTGATAGCTGGGAGGCCTTTGGTTATAGAGCAACGTATTCTGGATAAAGTTGAAGCTTTTGTTGCTGCTTGGTTACCTGGAACTGAAGGCGGTGGAATTACTGACGTTGTCTTTGGAGATTATGAGTTTCAGGGAAGACTTCCTGTGACATGGTTCAAAGGGGTTGATCAACTGCCCAGTAACGCTGTAGAGAAGTCCTATGATCCTCTTTTCCCAATTGGCTTTGGATTGACTAGTAAAGGTGAAGTGCTGTAGTCTTTAAATTCGAGAATTTAAAGACGGAGATGTATATTGAGTGTGAAATAATGAATGACCGTTTGTGAGCAGGAAAATTTTTTAGGAAACTTTTAAAAAACGGAGATGTATTTTAACTTCCCTGAAATTACTCTCTGCATGTATTTTTTTTTTTTTTTTGGGGTTCTCGTAGAGCATGCAAGTTATCAAGAAGCTGCAATTGACGTTTAGAGCTCCAATTTGTTGGCAAATTTAGTAATAACTTATCGGGTAAATTACTTATTACCCCTGTGGTTTTACAGAATTTTGGATGATTCTTCTAAGTTACATGATCCTTTCGTAGTTTTATATAAATTAAAAAATAGATGAAATGTACAATCAGTTACAATGTTTATATCCAACATGCTTTTAGCGGTTGTGATAAAATCTTAATATTCATAAAATTTTCTTATAATTTATATAAATATTCACTTTATTCCCTTGTAATCATTACATTTATTCACGTAATCTCTTTATAATTTTACATAAGGTGGTTAAACTGTTGATTAATTTTAAGTAAGGGCGCTATTAATATTTCAACTAACAATATGTTACATAGTATGCATTTTGTAAATGCTATGTTTTGAAAAAAAAAAATATCATGTTCGCTTTAAATGTTTTTTCTTTAAAAAGAGATTTGAAGAGCACCATCATTTGAGAATGTTCTTCTTTTTCTTCTTCATTTAAAAAAAAAAATAAAAAAAAATCCCACTTTTGGAAGTTAATCTTCCTATAGTATTGTCAATTTTCATGTTATTGTATACTATGATTAATCTTGTTTACATTAATAGTATACTCAGAGATTAAAAAAAATGCTAATTATTCTATTATTATATACATTGATAAATACTGTACGTAACAACTTTGTATAAGACTAACCCTTTCCCAGCATGGCAAGTAATTGAAAATATCACCGAGACAAGTTAGTTCAGTTGATTTGATGGAGCCACTTTTTCAACAATGGTTGCGTGTTCAAATCAAAAGCTTCCATCTCCTGAAAAGTTAAGAATCCACCTGATCTGGTGAACACAGTCAATTATTCACCCAAACTATGGGAACTAACGATAGTAACTATGTTGACTCTCCTCTCCAGTGTATAGTTACTGGAAAGTAAGCGAGAGGAGCCCGTGCAGGCTGCTAGGATTTGGTAGAATTCGGTTCTTGCACTTTTTTTTTTACATTATTTGATATATAATTATATTATATTATTATATTTAGAATAAAAATTATATACATGAATAAAATATTTAAATATATATTCAAAATTCGTAAATAAAAAAATTAAACATATACAATGATTAAATAGAGTTGCACAGAACATAATTGAATTGAGTGTTTATCAGGAAAGTAGTACATGGACACTTATTGCAGATCATTCGTGGACACTGGCCTTTCACCCATCAGTTATGACGAGTAATTCATAAGATTTGCGTCTTCGGAGCCACTAATCTCTTACCCTGCTCGTGATTACAAGGTCAGCCTTCACGCTATGGTAAGCATTTAAAAGGATGATATTATTTAAATTTTATAGTTTTTTTTTCAACTAATTCTAATTTTATATAAAATTGATTCTTGAAAATTAATTTTTCTTCAAGAATAATTTATGTGTTCTCATTTACTGTTAAGAAAACTATTTTAACAAATGCATAGGTGTTCTAAAATTGTTAGAAAGTTGATTTTAACAAAAAAAAAAAAAAAAAAAAAGAGATAACCAAGATACCCTTATATGGTACATAAATAAAATTTTGTGTTAATTAAATAATTTTTATATAATTAATTATTTTTCTTATGAAGATTAAACTTATAATTAGGTAATTTAATAATTATGTTTAATTACTATGTTGAAATACGAAGGATATTTTTGTCTGCATAGAAATTAGCTCAGAATTAGAATATAAAAGCACCTTAAACAAACACTTTAAGACGTGCTCTAAAAAATCAAAAAACTAAAATCAAGTTTTCAAAATTAATTGAACAAGACTATTATATAGTAGTATATATAAAAGTTTCTAAATGGTAACTTTTAAACATTTGCCGTGTTAACAGTCCTATTGCATGATTTAACCTTGTGGCAATTAAATGTCAGCTAGTAACTACTCGTCCAGTGTTAACTGTTTACGGTATACATAAAAGGAAGCGGAAAAATACTGCGGGCCTCGCATTCACCAACCACCCACTTACCGCGCTTCCCGCTTCTGTGTCTATCTGTAAAATTCCGCCAGCCCTGGCGGCATCCCTGTCCTCTATGTACTCCATATATAATACTGGCAGTTTTCCAATGCCCCTCTTCTCCTCAAGTCCTTGTCGTTTTACTCTGACTCATCATCTTAGTAATAGATAGTACTGAGTCTTTCTTTACTAGTCCGTCCTACTCTTGTCACATAGCGAGCGTCACCTGAGCTTTCAGATTTTCAGCTGCTGCTTCAGGAACATTAGTAGCAAATTGAGAGAAAAATAGAATAATAGGAGTGCTTACCAGTAATCTGAGTAGCTTCTGATATTCCGAGTTAATCCATTTGAGTGGACTGGTGGTGACCATGGATTGCGTTTACAAAGACCCAAATGCTCCCGTTGAAGCCAGAGTCAAGGACCTTCTATCCCGCATGACTCTTGAGGAGAAGATCGGTCAGATGACCCAGATCGAACGCAGCGTCGCCACTCCCGATGCCGTCAAAAACCGTTTCATAGGTATATCATTGTATGCGATCCTCCTGCTATTTTTCTCTTCTTTTCTTTCTTTTTTGTTTTTTTTGGGTTCTCGAATTTTTTTGGTGGGTTGATGTGGTTTACATTGTATGCAGGAAGTGTGTTGAGTGGTGGAGGGAGCAAGCCGTTTGAGAAGGCCAACTCGGCGGACTGGGCAGATATGATCGATGGGTTTCAGAAGGGAGCTGTAGACTCGAGGCTGGGCATTCCCATTTTCTATGGTGTGGATGCGGTTCATGGCAACAACAATGTCTATGGTACTACTATCTTTCCTCATAACATTGGCCTCGGTGCCACCAGGTAAATTTTAGCTCATCTTTGTCGCTGTATCCTACCATACTTATTATGTTTGTAAATTAATAGCAGCTAATTTTACAATTAATGGACGTTTTGGATTTGTACTCCATCTACTACTTCTTTATTTTTTCAGGGATGCTGATCTAGTTAAAAGGATAGGGCAAGTAACTGCTCTTGAAGTTAGGGCCTGTGGTGCTCATTATTCCTTTGCTCCATGTGTTGCTGTGAGCTGCTAATATTATTCTGGATTAAAAGCTTATGATATACACTTTTTTCTTTTTCTTTTTCTTTTTCTTGGCTCTCATGATTTTATGTGTATTACCTGTCATGTTGAATTTTCGGGGATGCATTGGATAAAGTATTATTCTAGTAACATGCATTTGGGAAACTTGTGCACCTGTGGAACAAGTCCCATGTGTTTCTGCAGTTATCTAGGTAGGTTTCTATGGTGGATATGGAGCAGGGACTAATGGAGTAATTATGAGGAGAAAACCAATCAGAAATGTCTAAGTTTTTAACTAATTCAAGAGTCAATGATTGCAAATTTTGCTTCATTGGAATGTCACCCGAGTCGCCTTAGGCAATCCTTAACCCCTTAGTTTACTGCTGGATTATGATCTTACTCGAGGCTGCACGCGGCTGACTGCCTTATCTATTGTAGATCCACATGAGAAAATGCAGTGTTAAGTATCTCATTCCTGTGTGGTTCTTTTCCATGATTCAAGTCAATAAAGTGGCTGTATTTAAGATCACATGAGCCCGAGTTCCAATAAATCTACACAAAAAATAAATGAATAGAAACCTATTAAAAAGTATCTAATTGCAAAATGTACCAAGTCATTTGTGGCAAAATGAACCAGATTTCAGTTGATTTCTAGTTGAAACCTTTTAAACTATGAACTCTGTTGTGGCAAAGTTGTAAATAGACGACTTGTATTTCTCATAAGGATTTAGTTTTGAGCATTCCCTCGGATGTTTTTTTGTTCAAATAGAAGGATTATTCTCATTTGTATTTTGTGCAGTATTAAGATGTTCAGCTTTAAGATTACAAGGCTACATGTCAGTATCTACAAGAAAGTGATTATTTGTTCACAAACTCTCCCTCTGTCCTCTTCAAATTGAGTTTTTCATAGTTCCAGGATACTGCAATCTGCTAACCATGCGAAACTTAATGTGAAACATCTTGGCAGGTTGGTAAAGATCCAAGATGGGGAAGATACTATGAGAGTTACGGTGAAGATACAGAACTTGTTAGAAAGTTCTCCTGCCTTGTCACAGGTTTGCAAGGACAGCCGCCTGCAGGCCACCCGAATGGCTACCCTTTTCTTGCTGGGAGGTAGCTAAAGTTGATGCATACAGTTAAATTTTTGCAATCTTGTCTTAAAAATTGTTTTTGCTTGCATTTTAACAGACTTTTTATCATCACATTTGCTAAACTTGTTCCCATGAAAAGTTCATAAAGTCGAGTAAGATTTATAGTATAAATCGGAAAAAGTTGTTATGAGAACTCAATTAGAATTTTAACCTTTTTGGTTGCACATTTAAAGTTTTTGCAATTGAGGCTCTGTTTCTTTTCCCAAATGATAATCCATTTTTTACTGATATAAACAGTTTGGATTCTTCCACATATTTCCATGTTTTATTATTGTTGGCCAAGAAGTAGGCCTCAATGTTGATTACAGTTCTACTGGAATGTGTATGCACTAATTTTCTTGGTTAAATCCAGAAAAAATGTTATGGCATCTGCTAAGCATTTCGTTGGTGATGGGGGAACTGATAAAGGTATCAACGAGGGGAATACTATATTGGCATATGAGGAGTTGGAGAGGATCCACATGGCGCCATATCTAGATTGTCTATCTCAAGGCGTTTGTACTGTAATGGTATCCTACAGCAGCTGGAATGGAAGTAGACTCCATACTGATCACTTTCTTCTGACAAAAGTATTGAAAGAGAAGCTGGGATTCAAGGTAAAATTAATTTAGTTTATCTTGCACAAATTATTACCCTTTAGATAGAAAACAGCATTTCAACATGGTAGCAATAAGGCTGAAATCCAACGATCATTTGGCATTTTTCTTTATACTGGAATTGTTTCTTCTTGTTCTTAGTGGAGCAGTTAAAAGTACCTGGCTTAGAATAAAGCTAAAGGGGTTCATTAAATATTGCCCTGTTTGTGAGGTTTTGTACGTCCACAGAAAGCTGGCAGAACCGATTTATGAATTTTGAACCTGGGCACATGTCCTCAGATGTCTGGTACTCTGAAGATGTAGAGAAAATCTAAATACAAATTCTGCTACAGGGTCTGGTTATTTCAGATTGGGAAGCACTTGACCGGCTTTACCATCCACATGGCTCAAACTATCGTCAAAGTATATTGTCTACAGTCAATGCAGGAATTGACATGGTAATATTAACTCTTCTAGTTAAAGCGTGAATTAGACAATCTATGACATAACGTTTTCAACCTCTTGCCTCACTCAATTCTCAGGTCATGGTGCCTTTTAGATATGAACTGTTTTTGGAGGAGCTGTTATCTTTGGTACAATCTGGGGAAATACCAATGGACAGGATTAATGATTCTGTTGAAAGGATATTGAGAGTCAAATTTGTTGCCGGACTCTTTGAGCATCCATTCACGGACAGATCTTTGCATGAGTTGGTTGGTAGTAAGGTGGTGCTCCATTCTGAGCTTAACTTGATTGTTCAGCTTTTGTGTAGCATTTTGCGAACTTTTGCCTCTCTTGAAATTTGGCTTAGTTTAATCAAATTAGTATTTGAAAGATAGCCTTCAAATCCCCAATATGGTCTGCATCTGTCTAAGCATTTTGTGTTTTTCTCAAAAAATTTTAACAGATTTTGATGGTTCATTTGTTCCTTGTCAAGCCTTAAGCCTTGATTTCCCCATGAACGCTTGAAGCTATTTTTCTAATCCATGTATGTCAGACTTTTCTGCTTCTGATAGTGGTAACATGAGTTTGTGGTAGGGTTGTGGTGCAACCTTTTGCTTCTTCCCTTGTAAGGTTCAACTAGGAGTCATGACTTTGGACTTGAACTGTACTCAAATTTAGCCTGTTATGCATTTGATTAAAGTCTCACTTTATTTCAAGTTCATTGAGAATGATTCAGCATGATTCACTATTTCAATTTAGATTGAGTATGTCTATGCACATTCAGTATTGTTCAGTTTATTTTTTGTTGCATGATTGTTGTTTCAGCCTCATCGAGAATTAGCACGTGAAGCTGTTCGAAAGTCTTTAGTTTTGTTGAAGAATGGAAAGGATCCAAAGAAACCCTTTCTTCCATTAGATAGGAAAGCAAAAAGAGTTCTTGTCACGGGAGTACATGCAGATGACCTTGGGTATCAGTGCGGAGGTTGGACTTGCACCTGGACTGGAACCAGTGGCAGGATAACCATAGGTAACTGTTTCTGCTCCCCTTGTTTTATTTATGGAGAATATGTTGTCTAAATGTAGAAAATTTTGGTTAATTAGCGAAACATGGGTTCCGGAGTTGATTAACGTGAGAATTAGGAAAAAGTAAGGAACATCTTTCAGATTGAATGCTGGAATGTGAACGTATTTTATTTCACCTACTTGACCTGTTTATCAGACCAGGGCCAGCAGAGTTTTTCTTTTATTGAGAGAGCTGCTTTCTGGTTCAAGGCACAAAGTTTTAATATCTGATATATTGGCTAGAGCAAGTAAATGTTTTCAGGCATTAAGCTTGTGAGTTTGTTTTTATAGGTACAACCATATTGGATGCAATAAAAGAAGTAGTGGGAAGCAACACAGAAGTGATATATGAGAAAAATCCTTCGCCAGAAACCTTCACCAGCGAAGAATTTTCCTTCGCCATTGTAGCGGTTGGTGAGAGTCCATATGTGGAAACTGGAGGGGATGACCCGGTGCTCAAAATTCCTTTTAATGGAGATGAACTCATAAGCACAGTTGCTGACAGAGTTCCAACTGTGGTAATTCTGATTTCAGGGAGGCCCTTGGTTTTAGAGCCCTCAACTTTGGAAAAGGTGGAAGCGTTTATAGCTGCTTGGTTGCCTGGAACTGAAGGAAGGGGGATCACAGATGTCCTCTTTGGAGATTATGCATTTCACGGACGCCTCCCAGTGACGTGGTTTAAAAGCGTTGATCAACTGCCAATGCATATAGAATCAAATTCATATGACCCTCTTTTTCCTTTGGGCTACGGGTTGACAGGCAAGAATGAAGAATTGTAATTTTTTTTTTTTTTAATAAAAAAAACTGACATTTGCTGGTCGTCCAGGACCAAATTCATGAAAGGTGCTGTGAGAAATTAGACCTCCAGTGGTTAATAAATTTAAAAAGCTCTTAAGACAGTATGTCCAAACCTTTTAGTTGTTTGCTTCGAAATGGGGAATTAAAGCTCTTTTTTTTTTTTTTTTTTTCAACACAAGGAGTATTCCAGTTTTGTCAGGCTAATCTCGCTGCTGCGTTTGTGCATGCAGTCCATCTTTTAAGGATACACAAGCAAGCAAGCGGTAGAGAGGCGACTCTTAGCAGAGAATTAAAGCTCTTGGTATATCCATCTTGAATGAATAATAAAACAGAAAAGAAGCCAATTGATGTAATTTTATGGTACACCCAGAAAGTGACAAATACTGGACAGCTTTTCGCCTCTGTATTCGTACATGGGATCGTACTACATGGTTGTGGCTGGCTAATGGCTATCCCAAGTCCTCCCTCCCTCCCTCCAGTTTAGCTTTCTTCTACGTTGATGATGCAATCAGGTGATAATTATTATTACTTGTATAATATGGGGGGATGAGGGAGGGTACACAGACACGATGCATCTTCTGCTTTCCGTCCATCCTATATTCTCTCTCTCTCTCAAGCAACTAAAAGCCCCCACGAGATCATTTTCAGATCTCCGTGGGCCAATGCAGCTCTGTGGGAATTAAAACAAATTTGCTTCCCGAGTTAATACATATCGAGGCAATTTCATTTTTGGAGCCAGTAATTACTCCGTAGATTACCCGTCTCTCTCTCTAGCAAAGCAGGAGCTGTATTCTTTCTCGTTTGATTTTGGCAAAATTTGCTTTGATGAGGGAAGAATCAGAATGTTTTCTAATAATAGGAGAAACGAATTAGATAACCGAAAGTGTAAGATGGTGGGCTTAGATAGATGCGTGGCTGTAAGTGGTTAAGTTGCAGATAAAAATTCGAATCAGTTGAATTGAGGAAGGTGCTTAGGCTTCCTTGGCTGGTGCAACTTGCTGAAATGCTGTTCCTTTTTCCAAAAGATTGTAGTGTGGTTGGTCTTGTCGATTGCGATAGGAAAGTATTACTACCATAGATCACACTGCTGCTCTTTCTCTGCCCCCTAAGATTTACTACTAGCCCATTGGTTGGGACTGAATATACTAAATCCAAGTGACAAAGGTGGATTTTATGCTTCTTTTCTAAGTCTTTGGGGAGGAAGGTCACAGAAATTGCTGTATTAATTTTGGAAGTTAACCCTTTTTTAACTAGTAATTTCTTTCTTTTTGTTTATAAAAAAAAAAAAAAAACAAGTTCAAGTCTTCCTTTTTGTTTATATAAAAAAAAAAGAGAATTATTTATCTCTCTTTTCAATAAAAACATGCTAGTACATATAATTTTTTATTATTATTATTACAAGAGACGGAACTAGAAAAGAGTTGGTACGACGTTTTGATGGTTTTGGTTTGCATCGTTTAATCTTTTTTTGGATTGTATTTTCTTAAAAATTTTTTAATAAAAAAATTACTGTAATAATTTGATGTCGCCTTGTTAAAAAAAGGTCAGCTCAACTCGGGGCTCAGGAAAAGGGGTGGTTCAGAACTAATTTTAGGCTGCATGGCACGAGAGCAGATCCTCTGTCCAATATTTTGTGTCCAATTTCCTGTCCAATGTGAAACTACGTAGTTTTACTTATTATATCTGCTGATATGGCAACTAAAAATAGGTGGCTGTTTGGCTGTCTTATACTTCTTTTTCTTTCTTCTTTTTTGAGTTTTCTTTGTTTACACAACTTTGTTACAATTCCCATCTTTTTTAAATATTCTTTTGTATTTGAAATCCTTGATACTTTGTTTTAAAAAAGATGAGAATTGTAATAAAGTTGTGTAAACAAAGGAAACTCAAAAAAGAAGAAAGAAAAAGAAGTATAAGGCAGCCAAACAGCCACCTATTTTTAGTTGTCATATCAGCAAATATAATAAGTGAAACTACGTAGTTTCATATTAGACAGGAAATTGGACACAAAATATTGGACAGAGGATCTGCTCTCGCATGGCACTCATACAAGAAAGATAAGCAGCAGTACTAAAAATTTCCCTCTCGGAGAAGAAATCGAAGTGCTTCTTGCATAGGATATACGAGAAATAGGAGCGACGCGCGACGCGTGGGTTAAATAATTAGCGCACAAGAAGTACAGGCTGGTGAGTGAAAGAAAAGCCAAGGATGTTTGTCTCCGTCAACAGGGGCCATTACTATTCACTACTAAGCTCCATGTTTCAGAACAGTACTGGTGATGATACCTTGATACCTTCCCCCCCTCTCTTTTTAACTTTTTATATAATCCAGCCAGTTGGTACGGTACTCTTAGTATCACAAATCAATAATGATGCTTTCAAGGACTAGTTACTTCAGCACTCGTGCAACAGTCATACCAAATTTGACTACTGGATCCGATGGAGAAGAAGACACATTTTTGGTGAGTTTTTAGTCACAAAAGTGAAGTTCACAGCAATAGATTATTACCAAAAAAGCGCCATACATTCGCTCATGCAAACGCATATAAAAATTCAGAGAAATCTGGACGGGATCTTGTGCTGTACAATAGATCTTCCTGGCTTAATCATTAATCCGTGTTTCTTTAGGCAGGATCTTGTTACTTACTCAAAAGGGTCGCTTTAAAAGAGCTCAAAACATTTTATTTACAAGAAAAAGAAAAAAGGAAGCATACGATGCTTCAATTAGTGGGATTCAGACTCATCTTCTACTACTGTAGAGGCCTACCGCCTCCACGGTCAACCAAGAAATTTGTAGTCAAAATACTCAATAATAGGAGTTAGAACGGGCTGCTGAAATCAAATGGCCTCTTCGAAACTTTTCTACAGTGGACTCCAAGTCAAGTGCTCCGTGACTCGGCCGGCCAGTGTATTTGAGTCGAGCGTCCATTAAGATTTAAGAATGAAATGGCCGTTTCTTTTCAGTTGCGTTGGCTCAACCTCAAACTTGCACTCGAATTGGCATCCCTAGCAGCAACAACAAATGCTCCAGACCTTTTGCTTACGATGCTAGGAAACTATAAAATGAGTGCCATTTGTACCTGTACCCATGGTTGAATTCGGCTCTGATCAGAATCCACTACCCATATATAGATATTTATATATATATATATAGATATATACAGAAGCAGCAGCCTTTTAATGGAAAGCCGCCGCCTATCGCGATTTTTCCTAACATCAAGCATAACCGAGGAGGTTTTAACTTGCAAATGAATCCAATTCTACTGTCGTAGCATTATGCTACGGATCACCACGAGTACCCGTTTGTTATAAGGAGAAGTACAGAACTTTCATGCCCAAGGAACCTGCATTTTTGAAACCTGAACTCTTCCCAACACATTTCAACTACCAAAAGTCATGTCCCGAGGGAACACATTTACAGGATAAAGAAAAAAAGAAAAGAAAGCAGGAGAAACAAGCTATCTATTCAGTTGAAATTATGCACTTTCAGCCATTTTTAGAGTTTCCATTGACGGTTCCCATCTCATGCATGAGGATACTGATGCGTGGATTGCATCTGAAAAACCATATTTTGACTACCTACATAAGAATTATGCATACCACCTCTTTGCAAATCCTGACCCTGCATTTTAAGATCACAGGAGTTTACTCCGTGGGGAGGCATGAATATGTTTCCATGGCCCATGTTGAAATTCATGACTGCTCCATTACTGTTCCCCTGATTCCACTGGAAAGCCATTTTGTGCATCGCAGTAGAATTCGGCTGCTGCTGGGAAATCACATTCGAAGTGTCCGGTGACGACGATTTTTTCCTGTCCGGAGAAGGGATCTGATTGTCGCTAAGGTTAACTGTTGTTATATCATGAATGCTTGCTCTTCTTTTATCTTTCCCACCAGAAAGTTGCCTGATAAAGTACTTTTGTGCATGGCTAGCCACTTGAGTTGGTGTTCTTGTGATCACGAAATTTCTTGAGATATTTCTCCAGTCCCCTTTTCCGTATTTTTTAAGCCCCATCAGAAACAACCTGCAAAAAATTTATGCACAACTCACGTGAAAAATTTTTTTTTTTTTTTTTAAAAAGTAAGCAAAACGCAAGAATCTAATTCTGAATGTTTGGACTCAAATTCTTGTCCTCGAAAGATTTAAGCTATACTCAATTTCCTGACCAGCTCCAGGGAGACGAACAAAAAAAACTAATCAAAAGTTCCTTAAACTAAAAGTGTCAAATAAAACCACGAATGTAAAACTCATTACTTGTGCTCTTCTTCCGTCCAAGGTACACCTTTCTTCCTCTCTTGTTCTGAAGGCCTAGTAGCTGAGGATCTCTTCCCAGTTGCGATGAAAGATTGCTTGTATCCATCGAAGTTATGACCGCTCCCCCATTCCAAAGTAAAAGGAGAGGTACCATAACCAGGAATTGGAATTAGCCCAGCTTCTATGTTACTCACATCTTCTACCAGTTCCTTGTATTGCCTAATCACATCCATCACAGTTTTCCCTGGAACCACTGCTGCAACCTTTTGCCATCTATCTGGGGTATCCTTATCAAACACTGCAAGAGCATTCTCAAAAGCCTTGTTCTCCGCAGGAGTCCACTTTGTGGACTTGCTCTCCTCAACCAACCAACCCGAATTCGAAAGATAAGAAGCTGGGGGTAAAATCTCCATCTCCCACTTCATCAGAAACTGAAAAAAGTGGGAATTGCTAGGAAATTTGATTACACTTCACAAGATTTTGCAATCGCGCTGCATCGGGGATTCAGCTAGATACGATATCTGAATGCAGTGAAACAGAGGAGAGGAGAGACAGAACAAGATAAAGAGAGAATCCAGTAGGGGAAAATGCAGAGAGGTGGAGATTTTACTATGGCATTATCAGTGTTAAATCAAGAAGCATTTGTGGGGAATCAGAATACTTTTTTTTTTTTTTTCTGGTACAGCCACCTCCCTGAGGAATCTAAAGAATACCCACTTTTGGAAAATCAAAACAAAATATTGGAAAATTATGAAAATCCACCAAACGGTATTATTAACGGAAGTTAAACTATCTTGTTGAAGGTTTGGATTCTTAGGAAAATCTCAACCTCGATTTCCTTCCAGAATATGGGAGTAGAAAAAGAGCAGCTAGTAATAGAATTCAAACGTTTCAGAAAATATATATGTATATATATATATATATATATTTGAGGAACTTGGTAGAATTCAGAAAACAGGATAAGTGTATAAGTGAGATGAACTGGAAGTTGTTTTCCTAGCTTCAAACTCTTGATGTCCAAATTAGGTAAATAAACTGAAAGATGGTACAACAAACATGGCAAGTCTATGAAGAAGCTGGAAGATGGAAAAACTCAAGTGAGAAAAAAAGGGAGGGGCAAAGAAGAGGGTGTGGGATGGCTGTACTCAAAATTCAGAGAGGAAACTCGGGTTTTTGTGAAGGAAAAAGTTGGAAAGTTTTGTGCTTTCTCCCCTTTTCCCTTGATGTATGAGCAACAAAGCAGAAAAAAAATTGAAAAGAAAAGAAAAGAAGCAAAGGGAAAAGACGATGAGAATGAAGAAAAAGTAAACTAGCAGGCTTCAAGGAATGAATCTAACTAGTGTAAACATTTTTCCTCTTCTTTGTCAAAAATCTTTGAACAGAGATCCATAGAGCCCAAAAAAAAAAAAACAGCGGAGAGAGAGAGAGAGGGAGCTGAAGGTGGTGAATTCTGATTGGATTGGATGGTGTTTGTGGATACTGCAACTTATGAAAAGTTTTCTTATTATTTATATATACATACACATACACTCCTTCTGTCTTTTTTTTCTTTTCTCTCTCTCTCTCTTTTTTAATTAAACAACAAGAATTATACGTAACAGGGAACATTTTTTTTTTTTGGGGGGTATTAATCTCAATAATAAATGAAGCATGGGTTGGCAATTCATGATGATTCATGGAAGCTCAACCTTGTAGGCCTCGTCAATAATGGGGCCCAATCTATATATATGCTGACCACTAACAAGAAGGTTTATGGGATTGTGAAAGTAATTATTAGACAAACAAATAAATTCTGCCCCCTGTGGGGTTCTTTCCCACATCGGTAACGGGGGGTTTGGAAATGGGTAGATAAGTCCTATGGGCGCCTTAAAAAATTGCCAGCTTTTGAAGGTTGCTCGGGACCTAGATTTATCTTGCCGAATTCTTGAGTTTCTTCAAGAAAATGTCAGAAAAAACAGAAACTGCTGGGGGGTCATACCGGGGTTGGTGGTGGTTCGTTAGCTCTTAGTAGAAGCCGTCCTGCTGGGCTTGCTCCTGTGGGGGTTCTTTCCCACATCGGTAATGGGGGGGTTTGGGAATGGGTAGATAAGTCCCCTGGGCGTCTTCAAAAGTTGCCGGCTTTTGAAGGTTGCTCGGGGACCTAGGTTTATCTTGCCGAATTCTTGAGTTTCCTCGAGAAAATATCAGAAAAAAAAAACAAATAAATTCACATATGGCTGGCTAGTAGTAGTGCCTACTATCACTTTTGCGTTTTTTTTTTTTTTAATTTTAACTGAAAGCCCATCTGCATATTATTATTGAATAAAAAGTAGTAGTGGGTGGTACCAGGACTGGGACTCCTAAACTATAACAAACTCGACTTATGTTCCAGAATCTCAACGCCAAAGTTATTGGGAGCATTGGGTTCCATACTTCCCAATTGTTTCATGGCACCGCATCTTCTGTAATTATTAGCAGTTGTTAGCTTTGTAAATACATGCCTACAGGTTTTCAAGGTCAACAGGTGCAGGGCTAGCCAATCAAAATTCTGGTTGTGGAAAAGGTCAACCAGCTCTAAATAAGGATTAAGATTGACTAATTTTTCATATTAAAAGACAGGCTAAGCCATGTCTTAGTGAGTTTAACGAATAGGTGGTTTATCCCTTGAAAGTGATCGCTGCATGGAACGAGTCATCAGCCTTTTTCATGTTCAAAAAAAAAAAAAAGATTTTTTTTCCTTTTTTTTTTTTTAACGATAGAAAGAAAATGTTTGATAGGTAAAAGAAAAAGATACTTGAATTTTACGGCTTGGCTTTTCCAACTCCGTTTGAATGAACTGTTTTTTAGGTGATTTTGCAAAATTTTTACTATAACAGTAAACATGGAAAACTTTTACTATAAATATTTATAAAAATATTTAATATATTGTATGAATGAAATATTTCTTAAATTATTTTTATTTGTCTGTTATTGTAATATTGTATTTGAAAAACTTGTCTTTGAATAAATGGCCACGGATCTAAAATTCTTGCAGCTTGGGAATTGTAGTGTATTTTTCTTTTCCAAGGGATGGGCATTTGCCACATCTCCTTTTTTTTTTTTTCAACATCTCCTTTGTGTACGGTCCAGTTCATTCCTAGCGCAATTATTCTAGTTTCCACTAGGACAAAATGTATTCATTTTTGTCCCGGTTGAGTACGATGCCTATCAAATCAAAGTTTCCAAAATAGACGAATGATAAGTGAAAAAAATGATTGGCATGATTCTACAAAATGGAAACAAAGCTCAATTGCTTTAACTCTCTATTAGCTATTATTGTTAATTGATAACATTGCATGCACGTAATCGTATAGGTCATATTTAGATAGGAAATTATTTGAAATGATTTTTTAAAAAAAAAAAATACCGTAACACATCTTTTTGATATGAAGTTCGTGAAATAAAAAATATATTTACGATATTACTAAATAAAATCATGCAAATGATAAACTATCAAAACAAATGATTCACTGCAGCTCTCCCGTCAAAGTTCAAACAGCAGTAATAGCCTTCGTTTTCACGGCTTTGGGGTCCAAGAAGTAGCCGCCAAATAACGGTTCCGATCGAATTTCAATTTCACAACAAAACAAATTACAACATAATATTGTAGGGCCGCTGCCCCACATCCAATTCGTGAATGGCTTTCCACCGGGTCACTTCCCACCCCAACCCATCATCCTTTAGGCCTAAAATCTCATGCCTGCCACCTCATTCCCAAAAAGATGCCTTCCCGAATCACAGTTACCCCTCCCAAGCTGTAGGACCCAATCAAACCCTTCGTTTCAGTACCTCGCCGACACGTCAGATCCCAACTTTTAGGCATTCCATGAACCCACCCGCACCTGATCCAGACGCAACTTTGGCCTGTAGTCATGCCAACCGCCGCGCTCTCTCTCTTAACCTTTTGCCGGTTAGTGGAAACATGGTTGGAGGGATATTAACATACACAGTCGCATCAACAGTGGCGTTTGCACCACAATCCAATTCCACCATCCGATTTAAGCTGGGCCCCACGATATGGTCATGATCTTTGGTCTTTGCCGCGTGATCTTATAACAGTGGTTTTTTTTTTTTAACCAATCGGGCGGTCCCCTTCTGTCTTTTCCGATGTGACCAACTGCTCCACTGCTTTTGTCTCTCCCCCCCTCCCTCGTATGCTCTCCTCCTTTGTGCCACTCCCCATTGGAAATCTACACGTCTAGGGCCTCCCCCACAGCTTACCCTGCCCAGAGAGAATTGCTGTAAATTGCCCAATTTGCCCTTCGATTTGTTCGGATGTTGGGTCATTCACGGGGGTGTTATGGGGAAATAACATGGCCCACTCACTCATTTCTAAAGCGATTCACATTGTTGGATTCACATGGGTAGGTTGGATTAAAGGCAATAATAATTGAAACCCAGTCCTTTCTTTGTGTTTTGGGCTTTAGTGGACCCCCAATTTTAGGCCCATAACTTAGACTGGCTAAACTCGTCATTAAAGTTGGTTCAGAGGTTTTTAACCTTGATTTTGCATGGGTTTTGTGCTCCGTCTCAAACCTAACACGATCGTAATAATAACATGTCTTTGCACTGGAACAAAAATCCCACAGTGTTTGAAGCGTTACAGAAAATCTCGGCTTAGTTTCTTAAAATTTGAGCTGATAATGACAGAGAGAATCTGCTTAGTTTCTTTTGTTCACATTAGTCTCAATATAACGTCTAAACAAATTTTCGATACGTCCAATTTGCAAACCCTTCACATGCAAGGTGCCCCAGGGAAAAAGGAAAATGATTCTGACTTCTTTTTACAATCAAAGGAACCATGCATCAGGAAAATGGTTCTGACTTCTTTTTATCGCTCGATATATATATATATTTTTTAAGCAGTTTTGAAGTTTTTTAGACAAAAGCTAAGCTGAAAGCCTGAAATATAGAGGTACTTTGTGGTTAAATTTTGCAGCGCATTGATTAAATTTGGTATTTAGAACCAAAAAGGGGGGAAAATCTTTAATTGCTCCAAAGACATTCTTAGTGGGTTTTTTTTTCTTGGCTTTTTCTGAGTTTGAATCCTTATCATGTCAGTTAACTAAGACTGTTTGATAATTCAGTTCAGCACTTAAATTTAATATATTCATATCTTAACACATGCAGATCGTTTGATAATAAAAAATTGAACATTTAAATTAATTAAGTGGCACTGAATTTTTTAAGCAAAACTTACTCCCAAAATTAAGTGATAAACTATTCACTTATTACTAAATGTGATATACAGCCAAATATATTAGATTTAATATTTAACAATTTAATAATTTAATGGATTCAGATTTCAAACTTCAGTTTTATGAAACGCACCCTAAAACCATACTTTAGAGTGCATAAATTGCACTATTCTGAGCTAAAGGTGAAGTTAAACCTCTCATATTAGGTTCATATCCCCTGATATAAGCAAATCAATGTGAATTCTAAATTATAGGGCAAAAAATGATTTGGGGTAAAAATTTAAACGCTTTCAATTTTATTACTAGATGATTTCCAAATGGTATACCAAATACTAATGAGCATGGATATCTAACACTATCATTCCTAACTATCATATCAATTCACCCAACCCCCCCCCCCTCCCCCCCATGGCGGGGGCTAACTCTATAATTTGCTTTCCGGTTCACCATTTCAATTATTCAATGGATGCTGATATTCATGCATCACAATCCCCTCTGTATTTAGCCATTTGCATATTTCAGTGAGTTGTGGGAATCAAACTGCCATGCACTTAAATTTCGTCCCACTATTGTCAATTAATATTCCACCAACTTCCTGCATGCTCTCTTTTTTCTTCCTTGTGCAGCACTTTTTTTTAAAAAAAAAATTTGTGTTCAAATTCTTGATGTCATCGGAACATTAGAAATACTACCATAAGCACTTTGATTAGTCACATTACTATTATTGCTCTGACAATGGTACTACTGTAGCGTCAATAGCAATTAATCACTTTTTTTTGGCTCAAATGGAGCCAATAGTGCTGGGTTTTTTTTTTTTTTTAAGCAATGTTGACGGTAAAGTTCTATTTTTCGTATGGATAATAAGGTCGAAGGTGAGAATTTTCATGTTTGCTAAGGAGTATTTATTTACAACTTAATTTTGACCTATTTTTTAATTATTTTATTATTAGAGAGAGAGAGAGAGAGAGGATGAGGAGGAAATGATGGATCCATCATGCTGGGCAATGGGCGGGGCAGGCTAAAGTAGAGGAGTACTAGCCATTTTGAGCTTTGAGGAGAGCAATTTTACAACCCAAAATGAGCACAACCCAGAGGAGGAAGGAGTGGAAGATTCTTTAGGTCACATGTAACATGTTACACTGTTATAGACTGGCGGAGGCCATGTCGCCCTTCTTTAATTGGGATGCCTCGATTTTCGGAACCCTCTGTTCAGTGGGACCACGTGTCCCTTCATACGGAGAGGAGGAGGGGCCCGGCCTCCTTCATACGGAGAGTTGTCTCTCATTTTCCAATTCCCGCTGGCAAATTTGCTGCTTCGGCCTTCCTCCCTCAAATAACATAGGTCCATGCCGCAGGTGTCCTGTCCTTTACTCTTTCCTCAGAAGAAGAATCAGACCAGTAAAAGACAAACTTCCACTTGGCCTGCATTATTGGGGCAGTATTAGTACCCTTTCGGATTCTTCGTTGCCTTCAAATTCAGGTCTCTCTCGTCTCCCAAGTGCCCAATAATTCGTATGGCTCGTACGTCTGCTTTTCACTTTTGGACCTCATAATCCATTTCCAAATTTAATCGATACACGCTCGCTTTTTCAGAGTCGCCTTTTTTTGTGTGATGCACCTGCTTCAATTTCCAGTTTTAGAAGATTAGACTACTACCTCTCCTTTATTATACACACAACTAAATAAACTCGTAGCATAAGCAACGACCAAAATGGCTGACCAATTATCGAATCAGATGGGTGTGCTACGCATTAGTATGGATTTATTAAAGTGGCAAACCACGTATTATGATAAATGATGAGAGGTAAAATTTAAACCCCAACTTCCCACCCCATCAAGACTTACGCTCCTTTTCAATTAGCTATTTTTGAAATATTTTTTGAATTAGCTGTTTTGGCAAGCCACGTATTATGGCAAATAATGGGAGGTAAGTTTTGAACTCTTAACTTTCCACCCCACCAAGATTTACTCTCCATTTGAATTAATTATTTTTGAAATATTTTACTGTAACAATATATATGAAAAACTTTTACTGTAAATATTTTTTGAAATATTTGATATATTGTACAGATGAAATATTTTTTGTTTGTATATTATTATAATATTGTATTTGAAAAACTTATTTTGCAAAATAAGTCAATTTAAACGGAGTTTTAAAGTCTTTGATGGTGACCAACAACTCAAATGGTTGTTGGTTGCCAATATCATTATATTCTATTGCGAGGGGGTTAGTGATCTAGCATTGAATTGAATTCGCAATAATAGAAATTTTGGATTCAATTTTATCCTCTCATGTTGCTTTTTAATTCCCACATCTTCCCTGTTAAAAAAATTGAGTTAAAAACTAGGCCTTGTTTGGAAGGTGAGTTTCTTGAGTGTTTGTAGAAAATTTTACTGTAAAATACTGTAGAAGTTGTAGAAAAAATTTTTTGAGATAAAAAAACTTTTTTTCCTTTTCCTTTTCTTTCTTTATTTTTCTTTTTTCTTTATTTTTCTTTTTATTTTCCTTCCTTCCTTCCCCCTTCCTTATCCAACCACCCCTTTCCTCCCCCCTCCCTCTCTGCTCGCCACCCCTTTGCCCGTCACCCCTCTCTCTCCCTCCCCCTCCACCCCCTCTCTTCCCCTCTCCCTATCCCCCTTCCCTCTCCCCCTAAAATCAGCTAATGAGCGTGGTGGATGGGATGGAATGCACCTAAAATCAGCTAGTGCAGTCTTCCTCTTCCAATAGCAACAGTCGTGTGGTGTAGGGGCGGGGCATGGTGGAGGGGAAGGAAGTGTCGACGCCAAAGAGTCAACTGGGATTGCGGCGCTCAGTTTCTGAACTCCCAATTGACCAATGAAGCTTTTCGAATGGGTTTCACCAACAAAATGGGGAATCACTCACCTAGCTTCTCGTTGCTCCGATTGGTGTAGGGGCGACTCCGACGTAGAAGTAGAAGTAGAAGTAGTTTCTCGACCTACTTCTACAACCGTGTGGTGTAGGGGCGTAGAAGTAGGTCGACTCTGGAGAGCAACAGAAACAAAGGAAAGAGTCTTCTGTGTTGTTATGAATTGAAAGGGAAAAAACCAGTCAAAACGACGTTGTTTTGTTAAAAAGTTTCAAAAAGGGACGAAAGTTTTGGGAGAAGTTTTTGGGGTTTCTGTAGCAAAAATTATTAAAAAACAGGGCCTATATATTTGACATGAAATTATATTGACCTTTGAGACCTACACAGTCCGCTTTTAAATTTTTTTTTCTTTGCTTGTCCGCTGTTTGCTAATTAAAACCACTTCTTTAACCGCCTTACAAAGGGAGCCATAACAGCTTTTGAAGCTCGCCAATAGCCACGGTTGGAAAAAATATATAGTACTGTTTTACTAATGCCAACTTTGCTTTTAACTAACTGACAGACGCACAAATAAACCCAGAAAATAAAAATCAAATTACTTGTCGAACACATAATTAAGTCAGATAACAACAAGGTGCCCGTCATAATCTGTCATGATTGTCTTGGGTTTGTCCTTTTACACGTGTCTTAATGTGCATCATCAAAATTATGAAACTCACGAAAAGTTAGTTGGTGAAGCAACTTTTTTCGTAAGTCGTACAATTTTAAGGAGGTCAATGATGTTTGTGCTTACTTTATGGCAAAACAAAACAACTTAGTAGCAATTAATTACTCTGGGAAAGGTTTTTTTTTTTTAAACAAAATTTTGGACCCCTGGGAGGGGGGTGGTGGGTGGTAGTGGTGAGCTGCCTACTGTATTTGATTATTACAGGTTTTGGGGGACAAAAAGCAAAAAGGGAAAAAAAAAACAAGAGATTACTCTTATTATTAGTATTACTCCCTCCGTCCCACTTTGATAGTTCCATTTTTCTTTTTCGTCTGTCCCAAATTGTAGTCCACTTTCCAATTGAAGAATGCAGTTGTATTTTAATTTTCCTAAAATACCCTTATTCAATGTAAGTTGTTGTTACTATAAACCTACCCCATTTAATGAGAGTTGATTCTTTTTTTACCATAAACCTACCCCATTCAAGTTTCCATAAAGTTGTATCATATTTAATGTGAGGGTATTTTAGGAAAATAGCAATCTAAATTTATTTTTCCAATAAAATTAACTATTTTTTCTTAAACTGTGTGAAAAAAGAAACAGGACTATGAAAGTGAGACGGAGGTAGTATTCTGGAAACAGGAGACAAAAAGTAATCCAAGTCAGTTGTAATCCGGTTCGAGTACGTTAGGATGTTTGGGCACGGATACCAGGGAGATGTGTTAATTAATGTGCAAGAGCTACGTGGTTTGGGAGCTCCAATTAAAGCGTTGGATTAGAGACTTGAGAGAGGCCAATCAATGTTGTTCGTGCTTTGTTTAAGCGCTTAAAAAATTACTACAAATATTTTATCAATGAGTTGCGCTGTAAGAAATCTTTTGCGGACGTTATGTGCAAGTACTAGGAAGTTTTCTAAGGGGAAAGTCCAGAAAGTACGGGTGCTAAAAGCAAAACTGAAACCCCAAGCCAAGAAGATGATACCAAAAAGAAAGAGAGAGAGAGAGAGAGAGTTGCCAATTTAGTGGAGCCATTACATTAGTGTATGTGGGTTGTCAAAGAATTTTAAATCTTGGTAGGGTGGGAGATCGAAGGTTAAAACTCTGACTCCCGTCGTTCGCCACAATATGCAGTTTTCTTAAATTCATACAAGTGAGTATTGCACTTGTCTGGTCTGATAATGATTCAGTTCTTATCGATTTTTCTGTAGACGTAGTTGGATCTCAATTAAATTAGACTGGAGTAGGATTAAAGTAGATAAGTGATGAATGAAAAAAATATATATTAGTATATGACTATCTATCTATATAATCTAATGGAGTAAGATATTACTATTATAAGCTTAGAATTTAGAAAATTTTGCGTACACCAGCAGCCGAATGAACGCAAGGCCATGCGTCTCAGGACCTACTGTTGAGGAAAAAACTGAAGAAGACGTAAACAAAATATTCTCTTTGCTCTTTTACCGGTATAAAACTATCTCGTTTATTAATTAGTAGCAAGTATTTTACTTATCGGTTGTTGTCGTCCTTATACAAGGCACGGGAGACAGTGGAACAATCAAAACAAGTGCCCCATATTTTCGATTCGTAAGCCGACAAAGCAAGCTGGTTCTACTAGCCAGATGCAATGCACTGACTGGTTGGCCGCTTGTAAAAAAAAAAAAGGGTTGAATGCTGCAAGTGCTACGAGTGATGCAACCAAATGTTATAACCTGGATACGTAAATATTTCGAGTATACTGGGGGCTTGGTCATGGCTTATTAAAAAGTATTTCAATTACTAAAACTTATGGTCAAAGTACTTATTAATTGTTTAATTATGCATACTTGTATAAGTACTTTTCCTATTTAATAATGTGTATTTTTGAATTTAATTTCTAAAATATATTTATTTCTCCATTTAGTTCAAGTTTCATAATTAATTTTTATTTTTTGAAACGAGAAAGTTGTTTTGAAAGCACTCATTTTGAACTTATGTCAAAAGCTCTACCCTTAAATTCAAGGACTGATGCTTACAAAGTACATTAGAATTACTTTTATCCTTCAAAAAACAAGCTTTAGAAGTGTCAGCCTATTAGCCGGCATCGCAATAATATTTTGTTTTCCAAAAAAAAAAATAAAATTTAATTTAAACTTTGGAAAAAGCTTTCCCCAATTTAATTATCTATAGAAATATCAAAGTGCATATGAGAATCGAGTTTAAATATTTGTCTAAATAACTATAAAATGATTTACCGGCTCATTGTTTGTATTGTAGTTTATTTAGAAAATTTTATTTGTTTGCATTATTAACATATTTTCTAACCACATTTTTTTATCTCACATACATCATATAAAAAAATTGTTATATTATTTTTTTTATAAAAAAAAAAATTTATCCTAAATAATCTACTATCTAAAAACATTTTGAAATTAGAGACCGCGGATTCAAATGTTGCTATCTGTCTCGTTTCTTAAAATCATTATACAACTCTCCAACAAAAAAGGACAAAGATTTTACAAAAAAAAACTATAAGATGATTGCAACTTACAAGGAAAAATATAAACCTAAGATGATTGCTATCTGTCTTGTTTGTTGGAGCTGATGGTGACTGCAGACTTGGTAAAAAAAAAAATTATAATAAATGAAGAAAGAGAGGGAATAGTACTCTTAGAGTAGAATACTGTCCCGATAAATAGTAGAAAGTGGGTTGGCAACGCCACCGCAACTAATTTGTTTCCATTAAAGGAAAGATTCTTTTTCTCTGTTCTCCCAATTCCAAAAGTCAAAATAGTCCGGCCATGTGACACAAGGACTCGAAGGTAGCAGCAGCACTACTCGGAAAGCGTGTGCATCTCTCATTCGTGTCATGTGCGCAAGCGTGCAGCCTTCAATCACTTGCAGTCACGAGGTCTTTCCCAACTCCTAAATTCCTCCCGCTGCTACTTTAGTTAATCAATTTTTACTGTTCCGCTCGCTTTTCCCCTTCCATTCCCAATCAAAAGACCGATCCTTTTGTTCACCCACCATGTATTTATTATTAGCTTCCTTCCCATCAAGGACCCTGTCTAATTCATCGTCTTGACTAATCTAAAAATTAGTACAGTATGAATTATGGATTACTTCGCTTCGGGGTTTGATTAATCCGCGTAAAGTGCAGATTAAAGAAATGCTGCCATCATTATCGTTTTCGATTGGACATTTGGGCTTATGCAAACTCAACAGATGGCAGCCGTCCAATTCCTTGGACTCTGAAAGAAAGCTTGATTTGGTGAGCCAATGTGGGAGTAGTTTCTATCACTCTTATTATATCTTATATCTGGGGGGGGGGGTGGTCCTGGCTTGTTCTTTTTTTATTTATTAAAAAAAAAACTTAGTCTTAATTGAATTTGTTAATAGCTAATTTGTTGTTAAAAGTGCGCTGCGCTCACTTTTCATTGTATCACAATCAAGAGTCTCATCATTATTTTTTGAGACCATTCGACTCGAGCCTGCTTATTTGTCAACCAAGCCTGGTCAAAGAAATGTCCAGTTAAAAATAGTAGAAAGATTAGACATGGGTCGGTCTGCAACGCAGGCCCATGATCTGTAGATTTCAAGGGATAAGAAATTTAGAAAAACGGGTCACTGTACAGCCTTTATGGATTATGGACACAGATTATTTAGAAATGGGTCGCTCTAGCTTGCAACGTTTCAGTGGACCATCTTGGCCCAATTCCTCAAGCAGCTTGTAATGGATCTCCAAGTTCCATTCTCCTCATTTCCTGTCCAATCGGACCAAGCCATTCGGAGTAGTATTTTGTTTCTATTGAAAGCCTTAGGATTAAATAGAGCCTGCGAACTCACGATTTCATTCAAATACAAGTTTGCTTCTTTTGTCAAGATTGAATTTGCTTTTAGTTTAGTGAATTCCTTCTTCCTTTTCCCCCAAGTTTCCTTCACAACATTCTTCACCCTCTGATCTCACACAAATATCTGTTTCTCCATAATATTTGAGTTAATTAATGAGAATTTGAGCTTCCAATTTACCCATTTGACTGCTACACTAATTTATTTGGAAAATTGTTTCTAAAATTACCATTGCTTTAGTATGTACCATTACAGTAGAGCTAGCTGCGAGCAAAGAGAGGAATGTCTAAGGCTGCTAAAGAATCATCAAAAAGGCATACTCTAGATTTGGGAAGTGCAGTAATGAGGGTTGCCCATAGGAGTGATGGGTTGGATTAGGCTATAAAGGGAATTGAGAGTAAGCTGGAGAGTACTAAGAAAACCTTGAAAAGTTTAGATGCAAAATATGATTATCTAATGAACATGGTAGCTAAAATGAGTACAACTTTAATCCAACTAAGCAAAAGGAAGGGGATCGACAGTAGTAGTACTACTGGAGAAGAGTATCTGGTGGCCATAGAAGGGAAAAGAGAAGAAACACGTAGGAGTAATCAAGTGAGGAATGAGGGGAAGATTAGTTCGAAATTACCAAAATTGATTTCCCTACCTTTGATGGGGATAATCCTAGAGAGTGCGGTGAGAAAGGTAGGGGCATATTTTCTTATGCATGGCATTGAAGAAGGGCTAAAAACAGGCATGGCAGAGTTGTACTCAAAAGGAAGAGCAGATATTTGGTTCCAGGGCAATTTTATGGGGAGAGATTACATACCTTGGAATGAGTTCCCTTTGGAGGTTTGTAAACTTTTTGGTGATGGATCTCTAGAAAAGGCTATTGAAGAATTCTCTAAGATCACACAGACAGGTTCAATCCCTGAATATCAAGAGAGATTTGAACTATTGAAAGCATTGGTAATGCCTTCTTTACCTCCTATGTCCAAATCCTATTATATGTCAATGTTTATGAGAGGATCGAAAGAAGAAATTAAGAGCATGGTGGAGCAACAGAATTTGACACAGGTTATGAAGGTTGTAAAATTGCAGGAAAAAACCTTATTAGCCATAAACAAAAGCCAAAAACCCATTCCCTAGAGATGCTATTCATCCTCTAATGCCAGGACCTTTAATAAGCCTTTCCATAACCAAAAATGGTCCAACACAAGCTTAAAAAAAATCAGAACCCAAAACCTCCAAACCTACAAATAAGAACCTGAGCCAATTCAAAAGGATCATTCCTGTTGAATCCCAACCCAGAAGGGATAAGGGGTTATGCTATAGATGTGAGGGGCCATACATTGTTGGACATGTTTGTAAGCAAGCCCACATTAATTTCCTATTGGTGGATGAGAGAGAAGGCCCTAGAGGTATTCATGGAGAGGAAGGTGAAAACTCTGAACTATTTTGTGGCTGGCTGGATGAGGAGGAAGTAGGTGATGGTAATGTAGAAATCTCCATTCATGCATTGACTAGGACGGCACAACACAAGCTATGAGAATTATAGGGTACATTTAGGGCTGTCAACGGGCCGGAATTCATTATTTCGGACCCGGACCCGGACCCGGACCCGAATTACTATGCCGGATCCGGATCCGACCCGTTTATCCGACGGGTCTTTTATTCTATGTTCCGGATCTGGATCCGGATCTACTCGAACAAATTTACCAAAATTTATAATTTCTAATAAAAATGAGAAAAAAAAATATTTGTAAACTAATTTCTAACTAATGCAAAGAAAAAACCAAATAAGAAAAGAAATCAAATTAACTTTATTAAAATACATCACCCTAATCAAATTATATTGATAAATATATACTTTTTAAATTATTAATTCATTTATATCCGGATCCGGGTCTAATACGGGTCGGAATACTATATTCCGTATCCGACCTGTTTTTTTGTTTGACAAAACGGATCCGGATCCGGATCCGGAAAACGGAATTAAATCCCTACCCATACCCACAATAATTTCACGGATCCGGTCCGGATCCGGATCTAGACCCGACCCATTGACAGGCCTAGGTACATTAGGAGGAGACCTATGAGTATACTTATAGAAAGTGGTAGTACCCATAGTTTCCTTGATGATAAGACAACCAAGGAGCTGGAGTGTTGGTTAGATGGCTCTACCATTCTGGGAGTGAAAGAGGCTTGAACAAAAAGAAAAATGAATTGTTTTGTTATCTATTTTCTAGAGTACCTATTTTCTTTGAGGAGCATAAGGTGTAAAGATGATTTTGTTTACTACTATTTATCAACGTTGTGTGTGGATGCAAATATGCAATGCTTGTTCGTATGAAGGATATCAGCTTATGATTGCCCGGCAGAGTTAGACAGAAAATGGTTCATCTTATGATATGCCTAATCTTTGTTCCAGGAGGTGGGGAGTAAAAAAAAAAAAAAAAAAAAAAATTTACAATCAGTAGTATACATTATTGTACGTATTCCACAAACATTGGATGGAACCGTCACATTTGGCAGCGGGAATTGATCAAGTGGTGTGTGTGATGTCCTTATTTTCATGCCTAGTCTGCCATCTCTTCTCCATCTTTGACTTTACAACGGAGGAAACCCAAAAAGAAAGTAACGCGCAAGCGACAGCATTTCGTCGGCCTTGGGAAATTCTCAGCAGCTGGGAAGATCTCTAGGAGGTGGACGAACAGATTGATTTGGTCCTTGCCCATTGTCCACCACAAATGCCATCTCAAGTCCCACAAGTGTGTGTGATTCTAGATGGCAATGCATGAACCAAACTCCTGCAAAAGAACAATCAGAATCTTGATTTAAACAAAAAAATTATTTTTTTGAGGATCAAATCGGTTAACAGTTAAATTTATCTCATTAATGCCGATTTGCAGCAGCCAAAAAAAAAAAAAAAAAAAGAATGTACCAAATTAATGCGATTAGTAAAAAATTTGCCGCAAGGGTGCTGTCCTGCATTTGGTAATAACACGTTACCTGGATTATCAGCCCTGAATCTGACAGCTACCCATCCACCAGAAGGGACTCCAACGGTGTTTCTTTCCACAGGGTCTACAAGATTAAAGTTGCTGGGATCCTTTTCTGGATCGAAATTCCCCAAACCTCTTCCCACGACGAAGAAGTTCATTCCGTGCAAATGAATCGGATGGTTTTCCGGGGTGATCATTGCGGTGTCTTGCAAGACCAGTTGAACTGTCGAGTTAAAGGCGAGTCTGTAAAGCCTCGTACCTTCCATTGTCCTAAGGTTCTTAGGCTGTTCGCCGGTGTAGTTATACCGGATTGGCGGATTCCCCGGAAAATCATCAGCGAAGACACCGCTGATATTAAAGAAATGTGCATTAAGGAGCGAGATCGCTGGCCTGATGAATGAGATGTTGTTGAAGTACGCAGCTATTCGCGATCCACGGATGCAAGTAGCACAGGGGTTGAAGCCTAGGCCCATTGTGAAAAGGAGAGAATGATCAACGGTCAAGGGGACTCTGGCAGGGTATCTTTGTGAGTTGAGGCTTTTCAGAGAGTCGACGAATGCTGTAGCCAGAGGAGTTGCATTTCTAGGTGGAAGGTCTGTAAATGTGGTGGCTGCAGATGATTGGGTGCCGGAATAATGCACAGTGGCAGTGGCAGCCGTGTAGTCGATAGGAACGGGCTCCGCCATGAATGGTGAGGCTGCCATCAAGTAGTTGCCCGTACCAAGATCAGCCTCTAAAATGGCATTTGTGGTCTGCCCTGGCGTTATGAAAATGGTGCCTGTTTTGAATGGTTTCACATAGGTTGCATCAACCTCAACAACCGTGAGACTGTGGCCGGCAATCTTGAAGAAGAGCTCTTCATTAAGTGCAGCATTGATGATCCTCAGCATATATTTCTTGCCTGGTTCCACCGGAAAACTAAATCCCCCTGTCCAATTTTTTAGAAGCGAAAATACATGGCGATCAAATCCTGAACATTCAATCAAGCTCATTGCAAGGTAATAGAAGAGACAGTAGCAGAACAAATTTGCTTTGTACCTTCTGAAGAGCAATTTGAGATAGGCCTTGATTGGCCATTGATTGTGTATGCATCAGAAACCTGAAATGGAAGGCCTTCTTTCATTGCGCTATTGATCAGCGTCTCGATATCTGACTTCCACCATTCAGCTATGAATTGAACGAGGAAATTTGATTAAACCAGAGCTTTCACATAAAACACAATTGCAGCAACCATATAAAATAAGTAATCCATTAAGTTCTTGTTCTCAGCTGATTTTGAAAAATCTTCCTCCTTCTGTTTTCAATAGCTTTTCATATCCTAATTTTGGATTTTTTTTAGCGTAATAAATAAAAATTGAAAATCAGAAGCATCTACTTTAGTATATATATATTTTTTTTAATTCTGATTTTCTGAAAATAATTTTTATACAATCAAAATCAGTTAAGAAGAGGACCTAAGCAGCGACATAAATAATGCTTCGAAAGTACACTAGAAATGCTTAAAAGAAGGCGATTTTCGCATAAATATTAGTACGACCTAAAATGATGACCACTTCGCTAGCCGGGGGGGGGAAGGGGTAGGGCACGCCAAGTTTAGGCAGGATAACAAGTGCTCCGTGGACGGTGGCCCGGAGCCAGCCAATATGAGCGTGCCACCAAAGCGTTCCTCTCTGGTCTGTGATTGTGAAGTTGTACACGTAAGTTTGCCCTGGTTGAATTGGACATTGGGTTATGAATGCCGGCCCGTCCGCCCATCCGCTGCGAAGTTGCTTTATTCCGTGCCTGCCCACAAGTGAAATAAAAAATGCACACCATCAACTATCCAAACAAAAATTTTTTTTTTTGTGTAGATAAAATCCATTTCGCTGTTCTTTGTGAACAGCAGAATAAAAATTAGGCAAAAAGTTAGAAAAAAAAAAAGAAGAAGGATGGATTGTCAAATTGTACAGTTTCAGACTAACCAGTGGATGGTCAAATTGTACTGGACCTGGTTGACAACCTTGACGAGTAGGTCGTCGTCTTCATTGGCAAAGATTGTTGGACCCGGGAAAAGCCCGTTAACTGTAACTGCAGGCTTAGTTGAGCATAGTCTTGTAGTGTTCGTCGCCATCACCTGACCACACCTTATCGTAGCATTTTAATCTCTTATTTAATTTGATTCTTCCATTTTCCAAACTACTACTTGCCAGTTTAAAGCTAAGTGGCGATAGCATTGGAGAATTACTACGTACTAAACAATCCAATTTGTTAGCCCAGCCTTGATTCTGGCCTCTGTGGACTGCCAGCATTGTCATTAATGCAAGCTAATTAATGCAAATTGATGCCTATATGGAACTCATAATGCATTTTGAATCAGGGTAAGAAAGTTTAATTAGAAGCCCGAGTTGGAAAACAAAATGCATGTAAATCATAAGATGAATCTAATTAAACATAGGAGCCTGATGATGATATGTGGAGCTAGAGCATCATGCATGTTCCATGCAACATTCTATTTCTGGGCAAGGATTGCAATTCTGTACTGAGTTAGAAGAACTTGGATGACTTACATTGAACTTGTAAATGCGGATCTTGCATTGGATGAATGACGGAAGTAAACAAGCCACCAGCACCAACACTCGAAGCCGAAGCCATGATGATGATGATGGTGCCATCTCTTTCTCTGTGCGTGTGTGCGGGTGTGGATCTTCTTCTTCTACTAGTTCAATTCTAGTAGTTTAACTTGGCGCGTTACGTTAGATTGAACTTTTAAAGGATCTTGGCTACAATGTCGTTTTAGTCAGATTTGCGGGCGAAAATGACACTCTACAGAGTAGCTCTATTTTTTATATGGTACCTTGTAATTTACAGAAACCAGTTGACTAAGGGATCGCTTAGCATATATACATACATTGTTGTACTATTTCCGCCCACCATGGGAGAAAAATCAACCGAGTATTATATCCAAAACATTTTATTTTCTAAACATTATCATTTTACAAGAGCAAACAGAGTTTTAATTCTTCTAACATTTACGTGCATTATAGACTTATATATATATGCCACTTAGGCACTACCATATATTAATAATGATTGACCTAACAATACCAGTCGAACCATCGAGTTCATGCATTATTATTGATATATGAGCTGTATTTCTAGTTTTTCTGGCAAGCAAGATGAGCTGTGATTTCGTATAATTATTCTTGCCAAAGTTAACAATTACTAGTCCAAAGCTTGAGGAAGAAGGGCTTGTGGAGAATTGGGTTCTATCATCTATGACTTGGGTTGCTGTTTTTCCGACTTAGGGTTTATGTAGTTGGCCAATGGTACCTTTCATCTTCCACTCATATATATATATATATATATATATATATATATATATATATATTTTTTTTTTTTCCCTTAGTTCAAACGTAGCTTGAAACAGCTATGATTTCGGCATCTGCTCACTGAATAGTCCTCCATTATGATGATCAGTATTTCAATTACCTTTCTCAAGGCACCTCGACCAATTCCTTCGAACTCTCATTTGTCGGATCAAATGAACGAGAGTTGAACAAGAAAAGAACGAAAAAGTTTTACATATCCTATGGGACCTCCTTCTAATAGTACTGTTTACTCGAGGAAAAGCTAATTTTTTACAATTTATATCTTTGCTGCTACTTGCAAACAAATCACGAAAAAAAATATGTACTCTCCAATATTAATGCATAGGCTTTTGTTGTATTTTCGATCCATTTTTCTCCTGCATCGACAACCATTTTGTTTAATTGCCCATCTACTCCAACCAAAGAGGATTGAATCCACTAAGCTATCTTGAGTTTTTTTAGTCACGTGACGCTTGTATCCACAAATTTTCTTCTGTTTTAAGATCAAGGAAGCTCGCACAGAAAGTAGAAGAAAGAGATCAGATCAGGGGCATTTTACTTGCAAAAAGTCTCACATTTTCACGTAAACCACTTATTGTTTACTTGTTGCAAATTGGCTTGAAAAGTGAAAAAATAAGTGGACCACGGTGAAATTCGATGGAGGATTAGGAACTGACAGTGTAATTCTCCACATCTGCAAATTTCTACTCCAGGTTCAACTGCGTCATAAAGGAATGGTATGATAAACTTCGTTTGGACCGAAGCTTCACCTTGATGAATCAGACACTACGTGTAGCAAAAGGATACATCACAATTTAAATTACAATTGCATTTGGCACCAGGAATTGAAACCAAACAAATCAGATCCTAGGGACAGTATTTTTCAATTACGATTAATTTTTTTTTTTTTGGTAAGCGAAAACTCTTGAATTTAGGAGTTTCTACTTACAATCTCTCCCACCTTATCATCCAATCCAACACTACCCAAGATCTTAGGGACAGTTGCTTCAGGTATTCATTCCCTCTTAATTCTTTATCCTTTTCCAGAACATAAAAGTTTATCACGGTAATTTCCTTATCTTTGTATGATTGTTTATGGCAACAAGCCGAAAGATATAAAACGAAATCTACCGGGTGAACTGCCCTGTTATATATTGAGTGTCCAGCCTTCCGTTGTCCGATTTTTTAAGTTATACAATGTACATGGAGTATCCGAAAGTTCTCAACATTTGGGTAAATCTGTCGGTGGTGGTAGAAGGGATTCATCTGGATCTCTCCCATTGTCCACCACAAATGCCATCTTAAGTCCCCATGTGGTGTGAACTTCCAAGTGACAGTGCAAGAACCACACCCCTACAACAAGAACATGAAGATGTTACAGAAAATCATCTAATAACACTGGCACTTATCAGTTAAAGAACTTCATTAGAGATCAGATACTATAGTGAAGTGTTTATGGATTTATTGGAGAACAAAGTTCACAACTTTAACAGGATGTTTGTTTACTTGCAAACAGCTGTTGAGTCAAAGTTCATTTAATTACGTAAGTTCCACCAATTGTCTGCTAGCTTTTTCCGGCAGCATTAGTCCATTATTAGGTGAACAACTAATCATTCGACAAAATTTGGGTTTATCGAGTCTTGTCTCGCTCAAGCTAATGCGTTATTTCCGCATCATAACATTAATCGCGAGTAATAAATGTAATATAACATCTACTACTTGTGCAAAAAAAAAAAGAAAAAATTAAAATTTTGATAGCAAGAAATTACCCGGATTATCAGCTCGGAATCTGATGGCAACCCAGCCACCAGTAGGCACTCCGACCGTATTTCTTTCAACAGGGTCAACAAGATTGAAATTAGGCGGATCCTTGTTGGGGTTGAAATTGCCTATACCACTTCCGACCACAAAAAAGTTGAAACCATGCAGATGAAATGGATGGCTTTCAGGGCTAATCATCCCAGTATCTTGCAATACTAACTGTACAGTGGAATTGTAGGCAAGTCTATATAGCCTAGTTCCTTTCATAGTCCCCAGGTTGGTAGGCTGCTTGCCCGTATAATTATACGGCATTAACGGGTTCCCTGGAAAATCATCAGTGAATACTCCGCTTAGATTAAAGAAATGTGCATTCAGGAGAGAGATTTTGGGCAAGACGAAGCTGATATTATTGATATCAGCCGCGAGTCGGCTACCATTGACACAAGTAGCGCAAGGGTTGATTCCAATGCTAATCGTGAAAAGAAGAGAATGATCAATATCCAAGGGAACCTGGGCAGGGTATTCTTGCGAGTTCAGGCTTCTGAGGGAGTCCATAAATTTTGTAGCCACAGGGGTGGCATTTTTAGACGGCAGACTTGTCAAGGTGGTGGCAATACTCGAAACGGTGCCGGAATAACGTAATGTGGCAGTGGCGGTAAGGTTATCAACTGCAATAGGGGCGTCCATAAATGGCGAAGCTGCCATTAAGTACTTGCCACTTTCCTGATCGGTGGATACAATGGCGTTGGTGGTCTGGCCTGGTGCTATTAGAATAGTGTCGGTTGTGAATGGTTTCACATATGCTGCATCAACCTCAACTATTGTGAGATTGTGACCAGCAATCTTGAAGAAAAGTTCGTCATTAAGCGCTGCATTGATGATTCTCAGCATGTATTTCTTGCCTGGATCCACCGGCAATCTGAACCTTCCTGGGTATTATTACCCCCAAAAAAGAAAAAAAAAAGAGGTTCATGAAGATCACATGAAATTAATTAAGAACATCATGTATTGGACTTCAGCGTATTATAGGATTGGATTTAGTCATCTAGTACTAGTATTGTCACCAAAAAGAGTAATTATGGCGCATGAAAGCATGCACAATTGTTAGGCGCAAACTGGGGATTTGCACAGATTGAAATTGCATGCATGTTAGGAATTCGATGGCTACCTTTAGAGAAGCAATTCGGGACGGACCCTGGATGGCCGTTGATCGTGTGAGCATCGGAAACATTAGGTGCCAAGCCCGATTTCAATGCTTCTTTGATAACCGATTCAACATCTGACTTCCACCACTCACCTATAAAGTCAAAGCATAGAAATTTTAAAAGATGATGGATGCATGGTAATACTATCAATAACTCTTCTTCTTTTTTTTTTTTTGAAAAACATTTTATATGACCTAATATGACGATTGTTTCCTCGTGTGGGCTGGGAAATGGGTATGGTACGCCGGGCTTGGGAAGGATGACAAGTGCGCCGTGGAGAGTGGCCCTAAGCCATAGGATATGAGCATGCCACCAAAGCGTTCCTCTCTGGCCTGTGATTGTGAAGTTGTAGACATAGGTTTGCCCTGGCTGAATTGGACATTGCGTAATGTATGCTGGACCGTCGGCCCATCCCGTTCGAAGCTGCCTCACGCCATGCCTGCACATAAGTCCAAAACACACGGTGTGTTTAGTTAACAGAATTTTATTATTGACACAAATTTATTTGCTTGCATTATAAATATGTATTTTTAATTATTTTTTTTTATTTCACATGCATCACATCAAATAAGTGCTACGGTATTAGTGGTTCAGACTGGTTAGCAACAGGGGCAATTAGAGCATGTTAATTATTGAGTCAATTGAAGAATGCTTTCAAAAAAATTGAAGAGTATGTTGAATGAAAAGAGGGTGAAAATGGTGGAAAATCAGAGAGAATTTTAGACTTTATTTCAAAAATTTAGTGGCATTTTAGGGAAGAAACGGAGAATTGGAATGACAGCATCATCATATACATGGTGGGGTCATAGGCCTAACCAATGGATGGAGAGGTTGCATTTGACGTGGTTGACAACCTTGATGAGAACGGCGTCATCTTCCCTGGCATAGATCGTCGGACCCGGAAACTGCCCATTCACTGTCACTATGGGCTTAGTTGAGCATAGTCTTGTGGCGTTCGCCATCACCACCTGGTTCCCTTGCCATCAGTTTCAACCATATCATTTTCTCTCCTAATTTCTGATCAAAAAGTTAAATCAAGTGCAGGATATCTAAATTTTTATTGCAGCATTGCATAATAAGCAATGGCATTTGCCCGAAAAAAGAAACTCAATTGGAATACTTTGCCATGCAAGCACAGAAAATAATTTTTGAATAATTATGTATCACTTTTTCTGATACGATATATATATATGCGAGATAAAAAAAGTGATTCATGCATTGCTCACGTTGAATTTGTATTCACGAACGCGGCATTCAACCAGTGAAGGAAGTAAACAAGCAATCAGCACCACGACTTGAAACCATGTCGCCATCCCTCTGTTATGTGTGTTTGTGCGTGAGAAATGAGCTGAGTCAATTTTCTCGAATCCCTTGGATTGATGGCAGAGAAGGGCTATAAATATGAACAAGCATACTTCTTTGGGCGAATCTTCTATCCCGAATACTTGAGGTTGATGGCAGGGAGGGCCTATCAACATGAAGAAACAAGCTAGCTTCTTAGCTACGACGTCGCTGTACGTAGTTAGCTTCAGGGGCTATATAGAAAGGATTTTTGAGAAGGAAAATACACTCAAGGCGTCAGAGTTTTGATGACCATAAGTATAATTCGGTGGAATGTATTTCTTGTAATTCACACCAAGTAGTTAACGAGGGATGTACATCGGAGGATAAATCTTGAAGCTACTAACTCCAGGATACAGCTCTCAAAACATCTACCAAAGCTGCTGGTTATAATTAAGAGTCAGGTTGGCCTAACAAATAGTGGTTTTATTACAACAAATCCTAGCTAACGTGACCAAACATGGCACTGCTTTTCTACGTAAGGAGTCATGTGGATGACATAGGGAAAGAATTGAAGCAGTGCCAACTAATTCTCATTTTGCTGTGTTGTTGTTATTATTATTTTTAACCCGGCCGGTGTATTGTATTGCTGCAGAAAATCAAACAGTTCTCTTAGGCTTTAACAAAAACCCCTTTCCTTCAATATTCAAAAGGGCATATTATCTACTGAATCGTAACAGCTAGTGATCAAGTCATCACATAATTAGTTATGGCCCCATCTGATATGAAATACAGCAAACTACAAGCATATATGCATGTAAAGAATGAGGATTAATCACTAAATTCTTACTAATTAAAATAATGATACAAATTAAGCGTGACAAATCCATTACTCTTACAGGACAAATTAAAGTGAAATACTACTAATCCTAATCACATAAAGAAATAATTAAGTAACTCGAAGGACTCAAGCTTACATAACCGAAGAATATAGTGATTTTCCTGCAATAAACCATTTTCTTTTCTAGTTAATCGGTGTCCTATTGATGATAGACCAAAATTCGGCAGAAAAGGCATTGGACATATGATGAGGGTACTTGAGTTCTGAACGAGTAACTAGTACAGAATCCTGTAGACAGCCTGGGAAACATAAGAGACAATCCTCATGCACGATACTGGTATTTCCCAAAATTTTTCAAAGGTTGTTTGATTAGAGCATCTTTGGAGGTTTGTGTTTTTGTGGCTTAAACCCTTTGCTGTTTGCCTTACCTCAAAGCAGTTAAGGGATGGTAGCTTTTCATGGGTTTGCTTTCTTAACCGAAAGATTTGCAGCCTGATTTCTCATTTGCTTTGTACATAAAATTTGGCTAGAAAACAAATATCTTAGTCATTACACAAAAAGGGATCATCGGCATAGCTTCGATAGTGAAATTCGAATACATTACAACTTACAGCAACTTTCTTTCTTTTTTTGGTGAAAGGTTTTAGTTCTTGAAATGTAGTTTTAGTTAAAAAGCTTCCTCTTTTTTCCTAAACCATCATCGACATTTAAAGTTGGGCTTTCTGGAAAGAAACTAATCCACCACTTGATCCAACAATCAATCACCAAATCCCCATTTTTCAATTACAGTTAACCAACTAGCATGAAAGCTAGGTGGTTGGTCTGGCTGTTAAACTAGGAAAAAAGTAAGCAAAAGTTTGTTAAGCAACTTTTAAAAATCGTTTGACCAGAAAGTTAAACAAACGCAGTGATGATTCCTAGTGTTATTGATCATAGGAGATTAACAACGTTGAGTTGATACCCACTAATACATGACCTGGGCAAAAGGGTTTATAAAGTAAGTTACATGCGCGCGTCGCCAAAGGGCCATTTTGGGTTGGGCTGTCACTTATTTGCAACTCGATCGGAATAGTGACTCCTGCACGAACCAACTTGGTCATGTGAATATGTGATGATTAATGTTTGCTGCTAAAAGGAAATTGTGCAAGCAAATATCTATTAGAGTTAATTGTAGTGGTCAAAAACACCACTTCCAGAGTTAGGGATTTCGAATTCAAATCCCTCTTCTTCTAAGTTTTTTAAATTTCACTCCTTCGTTGCCAAAAAAAAAAATAAAATTAACTGTAGTCAAATAACTGGCTTTTAGCTGAAAAAAAAAAAGATTTATGATGAGAATACTTCTAATTGGAGTCATATGTATTTCACAAAAGGTCCAAAGCTGACTACTGCACATAAATTCCTGCACTGAGTGAACGTCCTTTGGCTTGCACTTCATGCCATTTTACTGCGTAAAAGTTACTCCGGAGAGAACCCATTTTTGTCCGTCTACAATCTCTATCGCGGAAAGCAAAGAAACGATTGTTTTGTCATACTCAATAGTATATTAATTCCAATCACACTACGTACTCCATGAACTACCTTCTGAAGTCCCTATCCCTTCTTCTGCCCATGTAAATCTTCTGTGGTGAAAGATTTTAGAATTCATTAACTCGTTATTATTTGGTTATTTTAAGGGCAAAAGTGGAGGATTTGGTGTCGCTTGCTCTTAATAGGGTGAATGGAAGGGGTTAGCAGTAATATTAAAATTTTAATAAGACACTAACAAAAGAAGACCATCAAACAAAGACTTCTCACTTGATCGGCTTGTATTTGATGACCAAATATCTAGATGTAATTGACACAAATGTTAGTTTATGGCATTGATTAATCTCTTACGGAGACGGAATACTTTAATGGCTTTGCTGGTTTGGTATTTTTTGGGAGAAATCAACAACCACCATTGCATCATATACCATCTTGAAGACGTCCTAGTCTCTGAAAAAGACTCTTGATGATGGGATGGGGATTTTAAGAATACTCGTAATAAACCACGAACTCAATTCGTTAAGGCAAAGAAAGTGGACCGTAACTCTTTTAATTATTTAATTGTCAAGAATTATGAGATAGCTTCATCTTTGTCAATTGTTTTTTGGATAATGTTATTTAAACTCCTATTATGCTATTTGTACTCCCACTGTCGCATTTTTATTTTGATGAAACCATATTATTCCTATCCTGATTTCTACTCCTACCCTAATTGGATGACCACATCTAGTATAGTTAGCACATGGGCAAGGCAAAAAAATTAGAGTAGAGGTAGTATAGTCTCATCGAAATAAAATTGAGATAGCGGAAGTGCAAATAACATACTAGGGGGGTAATGTTGGTAAAACAGTTTTGTATTGACGAAATCTGCTCAAGTTCTACTTGTATCCCCGAAGTCCCAACCGCGAAAAAGTAATTGTAGCAACCAAAAGAAAAGAATGCCTCTAATGTCCATGTGCTATTGAATGAAACGGAAGGTTTCGAGCTTCAATATCAGTGGAATGGTTAATAATGTCGTAATATAAAAAATTGGTTAATCACAAAAACTCCTCTTAACATTTAACAAATTTTCACTTTATCTCTTAATGTTGATTTTTTCTCACTTTATCCCTTAAACCTTTAGTCAACTTTAACATTGTATAACGAAAATGTTATAAAGATATTTATGCCCTTAGGTGTTAAGTCCAATAAATTCCCTTAACATACAATATCCTCTAATTTCATTTTTCTGTTATTTTGTCCATTTGTCCCTAAAATCACTCAAGATAGATAATATTTAAATCAGCATTCCTAACATAACAATGAAAATTATTGTACATTTATGGATATTGGCTTTGTTAAATGTTATCTCCATAATTATAGGTTTTAGATAAAGGGTAATATCCCAACTCGTTTTGCATGATAAGGGGAAAAAGAAAAATTATTAGTGAGAAAAAAACTATAAAAATATTATTAAAGGTCTATAGATTGGGTTTGTTTGGATTGAAGATTATTTGAAAATTTTTTTAAAAAAATATTGTAATACTTTTTGCTATCTGATGTTTGTGAAAAAAAGGTATTTGAAAAAAATAAAAAGATGATTGAGAAATGTGCTTATGACTCGACAAAAAAATTTTTTTAGAAAAATTTAGCAATCCAAACAATTTTTAATAGCATCTAATCATGCTATATTATAAAAATGACCCTCGAAACTTGAAAGCCCAAATGAACAATGTTTCTCTCTTTTTTAAGTATTAACAACAAAAAATTTATATTCCAATATGAAGAAAATATCTAACTATTAAAATAAAAGTGCAACCATATGCACATTCCCAATTTAATTAGTACAATATCTGTAAATATATAACATTTTCATTACTATGTTAGGAAAATATATTTTTATACATTATTTACCCTGGATTATAAAATATCGGGGTTGACTAACGATTTTGGTGACAAATAGACAAATTAGGAAAAAATGATGTGTGGAGATAAAGAGCAAAATAAGTTAGGGAAATTATTGCAGTTAACTATTAATTAAGGGCATAAATATCTTTTTGACAACACCATTATACAACACAATATTAGAGTTAACTAATGTTTCAAGGGATAAAGTGGAAAAAAAAACCTAACTAATAACTAGGGTGAAATCAGAGCTCCCACTATTTTGTGTTCAATAATTGAAGAAATTTATGGAAATGGGTATTTGGTCATTCTCAGAATTCTCAGCAAGTGAGGAATCCCCAATCAAAAATAGAGATAATCTCGAGAGATTCAGTTAAACGACGATTAAGTACAGCTAGGATCGGTGGTTCTTATCGTGCGGCCATTATATTGATTGAACATGAATTGTATTATTTATTGTCGGTTGTGTGAATTGCAAACTTTTAAAAATTATTAGTATGAATATATATATATATACATATATATTTTTTTTACCTTTTTTGTAGGATCCATCGATTTCACAATTCGATCCTGACCAAAAAAAAAATATTCTTTAATGAGGGTACAAAAGGAAAGTAGTGTATAGATTTAAACAATGAAAAACTTTTCTTAATTGGTGTGCAAAACCTTAAACGTCAGTTATAAAAAAAGGGAGGGAGTATTTATTGTCGGTTATGTGAATTGCAAACTTTTAAAAATTATTAGTATGAATATATATATATATTTTATCTTTTTTTGTAGGATTCCACAATTCGATCCTGACCCAAAAAAAAAAAAAAAATCTAGGTAGAATCCGATCTTAAACAAAACATTAGGTCCAACAATGTTGGTGGTCAAATCCTATTTGATTTAGCTTTTTACTAACCATACATTTTTCTTTCTTCTTAATTTTTGGCTTTTAAGAATTGAAGGTTAAGGAGGAATTCCTATGAGGGTTGCGGATTGCAATGGGACTGTAGTGCAGTACCATTGATGCCCCTCGATGTATGGAGACTGAATGGATGACAGATTCATGGGAAGTGAGTAGACGATCGGTATTCGGGTACAAGTGAGAAATAACAGATATTCAACGCGTCAAACCCCTCAATTAAATCCCATTCACGGAAAAAAAGAATCCCATTCACGAAATCCCAGTATAAGATAAGAAGGCCCAATTGGATTCTGTGTCTTGAATGTTAGCAGTATAACTTGCACAGGAAACTCAGGGTTAGGAAGTCCGGCTTTCTTCCTTAGGTCCTTCGACGACCTGTCATTTGTTTTGTCACGGGTATGTTTTTCCTGATCCCTACAACTATTACTACTAGTCCTAAATTTCTTCGTTTTTTATTTTTTTCCTTTCGTTAGTCGATGATGACTTGATCGTCAATCTTTTGATGTTGATGTTGGAAACTGGGAATCCCCCACGTTGGAGATGCCGCATGTTCCATATGATATGATAACGACAATTGAAGAAAATATATAATTAAACAAAAAAAAAAGACGTCGTACGGATCCTTTTATTGAATCTTCTCCGGCTGTGATTCATGTTACTGTCTGTCAAACGGTGGTGGATTATCTTCGGGTCAAATAAAATAAATAGAGGTAGACTAGTGACAAGGAAGTTTTTTATTCTTTCGGCAAATAATTTGGTGCTTTTTCTACAAGAAGTATTTTACTTTCACATCCTCAAGAAATAAGTTTAACCAGTTGCAGTACTGTTTTCAATGACGACAAACTGGCAAAAATCTTAGTATATAACTCTGGTCTGCATGGAATCTCTCTCCCCGCCTGAAACAAATACTCCTACTTCTTTTTTCAATCGCCCATGATGCCTAGTGTGCTCATTGATGGTGTTTTGTGGATTTCGCATCAGCTTCTTCATGGTAAGATAAAATAGGATACAGTGTAGTTGGACTCGATTATATATATTTCAATACATGCATGTGGGAATTTTGTGCTTGGCTTGGGCAAAATACTTGAATGACGGAGCAAGTAGCAGTTTTACTATTTCATTAAATATCAGAAGAAAAGTTCTCTGACTTTTGTTGCATCCACACAGTGGAAAAATTTGGATAGAAAAGTGATGTATGATGACTACTTTTCTGTACAGGCTAAAATATAGATGCTGAACATGGAAATCTTGCAGCTAAACAAACTTGTATTGCTCACATATAATAAAAGCAGATTTAATAACACCTAATTGAAAACGCAATTAATCTTGCTTTCTGGTGATGTATGTTCATAAATTGTGGACCTCTCTTTTGAATCTCATGCCGACTAATTTTCTTGGGCATCATAGTGCACCAGGTTTGATTAATTCCGCAAGGGAAAACAGCTGTTTGATTGCGCACCCTTTGCTGGATATCATGGAAGCAGATGACTATTACACCAAAGATGGAACAGTTGATTATCGTAAGAACCCTGCAGATAAGAGGAAAACCGGAACCTGGAAGGCCTGTCCTTACATCCTTGGTAATTGTTTCATCTGAGTTTTACCATTATTTGAACTGGGGCATGCTTGGGATGATAACGTTGGACTTTTTATTGTTTTTGCTGTCAGGAAATGAATGCAGTGAAAGATTGGCGTACTATGGAATGAGCAGCAATCTGATGATCTACTTCACAAAGCAACTCAATCAGCACACTGCTGATGCTTCAAGAAATCTCTCGAATTGGTCCGGAACATGCTATATCATGCCACTACTGGGAGCATTTCTTGCTGATTCATATCTTGGAAGATATTGGACAATCGCCAGCTTCTCAACCATCTACTTCATTGTATGTTTTTCACTTTTCGCTGATTATTTTTCCATTTTAACAAATTCCAAAGGACAAAGCTATTTGTCATCACAGAAAGGTGTAGGCAAAGCATTCAGGACTTTCAATAGTCTAGTCTTGGGAGTCAAAACTAGCTCCTCAAAAATTTTTTTTTTTAATTTAATGTGAATGACAACCCTTGCCAATACATGCATATAATAATGTTTAAACTCTGGGCTCTTCATTTTTCTAAAGAAGTGAAAGATGGTATTTGGTTTATATGTTTTGTTTCATTAATTTTAATTTTCAAATACTTTATGTGCTGATATTTAGTGGAACCCAAGCTGAGCTGCATGGGGATCTGTTTTGATCATGAGATGTCATAAAATGACTTTAATTTTGTTACAGGGCATGACACTTTTGACATTGTCGGCATCGGTCCCAGGCCTAAAACCCACCTGTTCTGCCAAGGATGTTTGCCAGCCAACGGGCACTCAGACAACAGTCTGCTTCATAGCACTCTACCTGGTAGCACTAGGAACTGGAGGGATCAAGCCGTGTGTCTCATCCTATGGAGCAGATCAGTTTGATGATGCTGATGAAACTGAGAAAAACTTCAAAGGCTCTTTCTTCAATTGGTTCTATTTCAGTATCAACATTGGGGCACTAATTGCTTCATCTTTATTGGTCTATATACAATTACATGTCGGGTGGGGATGGGGGTTCGGTATACCTGCTGCGGCAATGGCAATAGCAGTGGTTTCCTTCTTTTCTGGTACCCGAATCTACCGTTATCAGATACCAGGAGGCAGTCCCTTGACTCGCTTATGCCAGGTCTTGGTGGCATCTTTCAGAAAGCATAGCGTTCCACTGCCTGCTGACAAATCTCAACTTTATGAGGTTGCAGATGAGACAAGTGCTATTGTAGGCAGTCGCAAGCTTGAACACACAGATTCCTTCAGGTATGCTTTGAGATAAAAGGCCTTGAGCTTCGTCAGCTTTCCAGTTAACGTATTTTGTCTTTTTGTTCACAAAGAAAAGATAAAAGGATCAAACCACCGAAGTTTGTAACTAAAGATGGTAGTATCTTTTGTAATTTTGCTGTTTACTAGAAAACAGAAGAAACTAAAATTAAGAAGAGTCAAGAGTTGATTGGAAACTGTTCAAACTTTAGTGGTCTACACATCCTTAACAACTTTATGCATGTAGGTGAGACAGCATGCCAAGTATACTTCAGTTTGTATTGCTATTATGCCTCTCCTTAGGTTTGAAATTGCCAGTCCCAGATTTCTAAATGAAAATTGTTGTGTTATATATTTGCAGTTGCTTTGACAAGGCGGCAGTGGAGACAGAATCAGATCGTGCAAATGAATCAAAAGTGAGTGCATGGAGGCTTTGCACCGTGACACAGGTGGAGGAGCTGAAATCAATCGTAAGATTGCTACCTGTTTGGGCCACTGGTATTATGTTCAGTGCCGTTTATGGTCAAATGGGGAACTTATTTGTATCACAAGCCGAAGTCATGGACACCCATTTGGGAAAAACTTCATTTGAGATCCCAGAAGCATCACTCAGCGTTTTTGACACACTCAGTGTCATTATCTGGGTTCCGATTTATGACACAATAATAACCCCTTTTGCCAGAAAAATTACAGGCCGCAAAAATGGCTTGACCCAGCTGCAGAGAATGGGCATCGGACTGGTCATATCAGTTTTTGCTATGGTATCTGCAGCTGTTCTAGAGATTGTTAGGCTTGGAATAGTGAAGAGACATAACCTATACGACGCAGAGCTGATTCCAATTTCAGTGTTCTGGCAGATCCCTCAGTACTTCATAATAGGTTGTGCAGAAGTGTTCACATTCATTGGACAGCTAGAGTTTTTCTACGAACAGGCACCTGATTCCATGAGAAGCTTGTGCGCTGCTCTATCGCTCACCACCACCGCACTTGGCAACTATCTGAGTTCCTTTTTAGTAACGATCGTCACAAAAGCCAGCACCAGGGGTGGCAAACCAGGATGGATACCGGACAACTTAAACTATGGTCATCTGGATTACTTCTTCTGGCTCTTGGCTGCGCTTAGCGTGCTAAACTTTGGAGTTTTTCTTGTGATTGCCCAGAGGTATACATACAAGAAGGCAGTCGGAACCCTTCGCTGATTAAAAAAAAAAAAAAAAAAAAATCTGCTCCTTCAGAATCGAAGAAGAAGTGGGATTGGGGTTAAAGGGCAGCTTAGAAGTTTTATGTTTTTGCATTTTCTTTGTTCCGCTAGATGGTAAAACGAATACTACTTCGTTTGATGTGAATAGCTTTTTATTTTCTGCTTCGATCCTGTACTGTACATAAATTGATTACTTTTGGAAATCCTCTCGCAGTCCCTTGTTTTTGTTTTTGTTTTTGTTTTCATGCGGTGGAGCATCACTACTCACGATGCACACAAGCACTAAAACCACGTGGCGACAGTGTGCTTAATTTGACCCATATACAAACATACATACGTGGGTGTGCTTAATACTAATTTAATAATGCACCGCTAGGGAGAAATGTACAGGAGAAGAATCCACGATAAGCATATGTTTATTTTATTGAGTTTAGCTATGAGGACTATAATTTGCATTGCCATGAACATCGTGGCGTGATGTCTCCAATCGACTGGGAAAGAAGGAAAGGAAACGTACTTATTGAGTTTATAACTCACGTTTAAGATTTTACGCAAAAATTTTATATTGTTTAAATCTGTACACTACTTTCCTTTTGTATCCTCATTAATTGTCCAATTCACCCATATTTTCTCTCACTAGAGTACTAAATGGTGCTGTTTTACTAGGCCAAAAGTAATGTAAACTAACTCCCACCAAACTAGAGTAGTAATTAAGAACCCTGTATTGAAAAAGAGAGATAAAAGGGTAAAATTGTGAAAAAATAATTAATAGTGTATGGAGATAATAAAACGACAGATAAAAATACATTAGAGCAAATTTCTTAAACGTCAGTTATAAAAAAAGAGAGGGAGTATTATGTAGTACAAAATGGGTCTCACTTAATAATGACAGATCAAAAGTCTGTTTAATAGGAAGTGTAAAGTAAATCAAAGAAAGAACCATCATGATTGCAAGTTGTAATTTATAATCAATTAGAGTACATCTAAATGCTGCTAATTATTTACTGAGCAGGAGATATAATGGTTTGTGCTTTTTTTCACTGTATATTAAGCTCAGTCTTTGTAAAGTATATTACCCGTTACACCAAAGGCCAAAGCAAAATGGTAAACCTCCGTCACTCCAACTGCCATTTTGAAGTAGGCTAATTTATAGCTGAAGAAATTTTATTCTACTCGCAATCAAAAGTTGCTGGTTCAGGCGATCTTCTTTTGAGTTCTGACATAGCTTTGCTATTGCATGAGACATTGCAGAAAAACCCAAATCCTCAAGCAGAAATTGATGTCTATAAAGACACGAGACAGGATGATTTGTATACTAAGTAGGACGGGACAGTCTATTGTCGTAATAATCCAGCCAAGAAAAATGAAACCAGGACTTGGGAAGCCTGCCCATACGCTTTAGGTATTGGACTAATAATATGTTTTCTAGTCAAAGCTCATGTTTCTTTTGTACTTTTCATTGATAGAGAATTAGAGATTGAATGTTGCGAGTGATTGGCATGTTACGGCATGGGTACTAATCTGATGCTTCTTTAATTCTGCGCTGGAATTTGCAAGTCTTGGCCCTAGAACTCGAGCCATTTGTCTCCTTCCTCCACGTTCCAATTGGTTTAAGCCGAAGACGGATGCATCAGCACTGGGTAATCCTGGCAAAGCAGCTGCAGGGGGTCTGTTGAGGGACTCCACAGGCTCTCGGGTGAAGGGATTTGCCAAGTTTAGAAATGGCACGTACACCGAGAAGGAAACCGATGTCATGGATTTCAAGAGAGGTCCGTTGTGGGCACTACGAGATGGACTTGAATTGGCACTGTCGCTGAATATTAGCTGTTTAAATGTGGGAGTTGACTCTTGTGAGATTATTTTCTTCTTGTTAATAATACATATTTTCTTCTCTCATGAACTATCTATCCCCTCTTACTGCTGGTTGCAGGACTCTTTAAAGTCTAGATTCCCACAGATTATTATCAAGCACGTTCACTCTGAAGGAAACCAACGTGCTGATGCTTTTGCAAAGATGGAGACCTCTATTTTACCACCTTTTGTAGTTTCGATTCTTGCCCTGCTACTATTTCTAATATTGTGCTGCAAGATGTAATGGGTTTGTAGTGTACACCCAGGATGATTGTAATTGATAATGTTTAATTTATGTTAACCACCTTATTTTACCCAAAAAAAAAAACAAACAAACAAAAACTTGGCCAGATACAAGGCCACTCACTGCTTCTAATAACGTCTGTACTTGGTTTGGCACATCCAACAGCTGCGTCGCACCCCTGAAGAGCCTCTCTCTCTTAAATGCCTATCTAGGAAGATTTGGCACAATAGTTGTCTCAACCATTTATGTTCTGGTTTTCTTTGTTGTTAATCACTGAGTCTCCATTTCCATGCACTGATTAGGCATCAGTAGACTCCTGTATGCTGAATGGTGATTATCAAGATATCATGATGAAAATTCAGAAAAATTATTCATTTGATTATAGGCCTAAGAAGTTCTTTTCAACAGTTCTATAGATATGCTCAAACAGATACATTTGCAGTTAATGTAGTTTTATTGAAGCCCACCATTTATGGAGACTGCCAGTTGATGACAGTTCACTGCAGTTTCACAAAGTGAGAGATTATTCAATGTGTCCAACCACTCATTGAATTACTATTAACTAAATCCTGGTTAAAATGCGATTGGATTCATTGCTTGAATATTTTCTAAAGAGCACAGGGTTAAGGAAGTCTGCATTTCTTTCTAAGATCCTTTCTTTCACCTGTGAGTTCGACCAATCGGTCATTTGATCTCGGGTAAATTATAAATGACCCCCCCGGTGATTTCATCTATTGCTACATGGCATCTGTAATGTTTCTAAATGTCTATTTCACCATTTTATGGTTTCAAATAAAGTGAAAATTTAACGAAAAATAACCTATGTAATGTTATTAATTGAAATACTAATAGTGCTCCTTACTTAAAATGTTAAATCAGACTACATCTTAACTATCTATAAAACTACAAGGAGATTATGTTAAAAAATGTAAATACTTTAAGGAAATAAAGTGAATATTTATGCAAACTATAGAGAAGTTAAATGGATATTATCATTTCATCATACACACTTCTAGAACGCCTTTGGTATAATCGCCCCAACTGACTATGTGGAACTATACGGGATTACATGACTATTTTAAAATCTTAAAAAGATCATCAGGCATTATGCAAAATTTTAGGGAGTATGTACGTAATTTGCCATTTTATCTTTTCAAGGTACGTTTTGCTGCTCCCCATCAGACTTACTTTGGCCATCCTACTTCTTGTACGTGAGTTCTTCCCATCTTTCTCCTTTCCTTTTCTTTTTCAATTTCTCTAACGTGAGTTTACCACATCTTACTGCAGCATACTAGGGATTATTCCAATTTGACATTATTCTTCTTCATCATCAGATAGAGAAATTATTTTGATGTTTTCTTTTCTTTTCAAAGTTGTTGTTTGAATTTCTTTCCGGCACGCATTTTCCTCCATTTTTATGTTGATCATGCTAGAGGCCATTGGTGGTAAGCATTAATTTCTCTAATCTTTTGAAGCCTAGCATTTCGTGTTCGTATGGAAAAAGACACATTGGCTATAAATGCAGTCGGCCGGTCGATGACTTGGACTGTTCATGGTGGTAGCAACTAGGAACTGTATAATGTATATATGGCATTGTTGAATTCGTTTGTGTTTCAAATGGTATAAAACTATGTGATTCGTCTGGCCATTGTTTCATCAATCTAATGTAAGCCCAAAATCAACTTTTGTTCTCCGAATCTAGTGGTGTCTACTGCTTAGGTAGACCAAAACCTTGGAGGAATGGAAATATGAAGAAAAAATGTGCTTGTTTGTGTGCAAGCGGCCACAAATTGCTCTGCCGAGTACTCAAAGCAAGTAAATCATATCTTTGCCATCCCATTAAAGAGCACAAGAGGAACGGATCACAAGAGAAACGAATCACGGGACTCACAAGTTCTATTTCAGATTAGTTGAGGATAAAATGGTATTTTTGTAATTTTAACACTACAATATTACAGTATCATTTTACACTCTTACCTAAATCTATTTACATCAAGTCTCTACTTATTTACACTTTAGGAGCAATTGGTCTGAACTGAAACTTGTGATGCCCCTGATCCCACAGGACAAACACTCTTGACTTTTACTGCGTCCACACGGTGAAAATACCAGATGCAAAGTAATGTACCAGGACTACATCTGTGTCCACGATGGGTGTAGATGTAGATGCTGAAAATGGAGATTTAGCTGGCAAACAAATTTACGTCGCTCATATACCATAAAAGCAGATTTAGAGACCGTTTACTCACCTCAACACACAAATTTGGGCGAAGTAATTATGGCATTAATCTGCTAATGCGTGTCTATAAATTGTGGACTCCTCTTTTAAATCTCATGCCATAAAAGCAGATTTAGAGACCTACACTCAACTCAACACACAAACTTGGCGAATTAATTATGGTAATAAATTCATCTGCTAGTGTATGTCTATAAATTGTGGACTCCTCTTTCTGATTTCATGCCGCCTACTACTTTCTTGGGTACCATAGAGTACCAGGTGTGAGTAATTGCTCAAAGGAGAAGAGAGAAACAGCGGCTTAACTGCTTTCGGTTTGCGGGAGATCATGGAAGCAGATGACTATTACACCAAAGATGGAACAGTTGATTATCGTAAGAACCCTGCTGACAAGAGGAAAACCGGAACCTGGAAGGCCTGCCCTTACATCCTTGGTAATTGTCTCATCTTAGTTTTCCTCTTATTTGGACCGTGGCATTCTTGGCGAGATGATATTATACTTTTTATTCTTTTTGCTGTTAGGAAATGAATGCTGTGAAAGATTGGCGTACTACGGAATGAGCAGCAATCTGATGATCTATTTCACAAAGCAACTCAATCAGCATACTGCTGAAGCGTCAAGAAACGTCTCAAATTGGTCAGGAACATGCTATATCATGCCATTATTAGGAGCTTTTCTTGCTGATTCATGTCTTGGAAGATATTGGACGATCGCCAGCTTCTCAATCATCTACTTCATTGTATGTATTGCATTTTATGGTTGGTTGTTTTTCCGTTTTAACAAATCCAGATGGATAAAGCTACTTGTCATCTTGGCCACATGTAGACGAAGCAGGCAGGCGCAGGCCGGCAGCCTTCCTTGGTTTATATGTATTGTTTCATTAGTTTCCGAGCTGCTTGTAGCCGTGAAACTTTTTCAAAAATTTTATTTGCTTATATTTAGTGGAAACCAAGCTGAGTAGCATAGTAATCTGTTTGGTTTGAGATCTGTTTTGATCATAAGATGCCAAAATATGACTTTAATTGTGTGACAGGGCATGACACTTTTAACATTGTCGGCGTCCGTCCCGGGCCTAAAACCCGCCTGTTCTGCTGAAGATGTTTGCGACCCAACAAGCATTCAGACAACAGTAAGCTTCCTTGCACTCTACCTGGTAGCGCTAGGAACTGGAGGGATCAAGCCGTGTGTCTCATCCTATGGAGCAGACCAGTTTGATGATGCTGATGAAACTGAGAAAAACTTCAAAAGCTCTTTCTTCAATTGGTTCTACTTCAGTATCAACATTGGGGCACTTGTTGCTTCATCTTTTCTGGTCTATATACAATTACATGTCGGGTGGGGATGGGGTTTTGGTATACCTGCTGCAGCTATGGCGATAGCTGTGGTATCCTTCTTTTCAGGTACACGAATCTACCGTTATCAGATACCAGGAGGCAGTCCCTTGACTCGCCTATGCCAGGTCTTGGTGGCATCTCTGAGAAAATATGACGTTCCACTGCCTGCTGACAAATCTCAACTCTACGAGGTTGCAGATGAGACAAGTGCTATTGTAGGCAGTCGCAAGCTTGAACACACAAAAGCCTTCAGGTGTGCTTTTAGATAAAAAGCCTTTAGCTGTGTCAGTTTTCCAGTATATTATTTTCTGTTGGTTCGGAAAGCAAGATGAAATGATCAAACCACTGGAGTCTGTAACTAAAGATGGTACCTCCGGTGTAATTTTATTGTTAAATAGAAAACGGAAGAAACTAAAATGAAGAAGAGACAGAGTTGATTAAAAATGTTCAAATGGTTCTGTTTATACATATCAACAAAGGGAGGTGAAAGAGCAATGATTGCATTGCTCAGTAAACGTCAGCTTTTATTGCTATTATGTTTCTCTTTAGGTATTCTAAATCAAGACTGTTGGGTCATTTGCAGTTTCTTTGACAAGGCAGCGGTGGAGACAGAATCTGATCGCACAAATGAATCAAAAGTAAGCGCATGGAGACTTTGCACTGTGACACAAGTGGAGGAGCTAAAATCAATCTTAAGATTGCTACCTGTTTGGGCCACTGGCATTATCGTTAGCGCTGTTTACAGCCAAATGGGGAATTTATTTGTGTCGCAAGCCGAGGTCATGGATACACATTTAGGAAACACTAGATTCAAGATCCCAGAAGCATCCCTTAGTGTTTTCGACACTCTCAGTGTCATTGTCTGGGTTCCAATTTATGACAAAATAATCACCCCCTTTGCCAGAAAAATTACTGGTCAGAAAAATGGCTTGACACAGCTGCAGAGAATGGGCATTGGAATGGTCATAGCAATTCTCGCCATGGTAACTGCGGCTGTTTTAGAGATCGTTAGGCTTGGAATAGTGAGGAGGCATAACCTGTATGATGCAAAGCTGATACCAATTTCAGTATTCTGGCAGGTTCCTCAGTACTTCATAATAGGCTGTGCAGAAGTTTTCATATTCATTGGACAACTGGAGTTTTTCTATGAACAAGCACCTGATTCCATAAGAAGCTTGTGCGCTGCTCTATCGCTCACCACCGGATCACTCGGTAGCTATTTGAGTTCTTTGTTAGTGCAAATTGTCACAAAAGCCAGCACCAGGGGTGGAAAACCAGGATGGATAGCGGACAACTTCAATTATGGCCATCTCGATTACTTCTTCTGGCTCCTATCTGGGCTCGGGGTGCTAAATTTTGGAGTTTTTCTTGCGGTTGCCCAAAGGTACACATACAAAAAGGCGGTCGGAACTAAACTCTCCGGTGATAAATGATTGCAATTTCAACATAGAAAAAGAAGAAAATGTGAGATTACGGTTTAAGGGTAACTTAAGTATTGCATAGAGTTCTCCGTCTTCCTTTGTTCAACGAGACAGTAAAATCGAAATAGATAGCTTGGCTTCCTGCTCGACCTTGTACACAATTAAAATCTTCTAATAATTATGCAGAAAAGTATCGAGCATATCAGCAAAAATCAGCTGTTTCAAATCTATGATTCATATGTAACTTGATAAAGATATCAAAGGTGTATGCACGATAATTATCTTGGGAAGAAAGAAGTGAGAAATGCCAGCAACCTGATTAGGTGCAATGCCGTAATCATGATATACAGTCTGAAATTCTTGTCTTTTGTCTTCTGTGAAGTGTGAAAATCACTAAAACCAAAGATGACTAAAAAACAATGGTCACTGCCAAGTCCTTAAGGTTTAGTGTGGTGGGAGACAAGTTGTCAAGTCCTTGCCTCTCACGAATTGTTACATTATGCGATTTTTTAAAATATTCAGACGAGTATGTAGTGCATCCGTCTGATCCGATGGTGGTTCAGTCCCTGTTGATCCCTCCATTGATTCAGTTAGACCTCCTTTAGAATAGGTTAGAGTAGGAATAGATGTAGAAAAAATCGTTGATCCCTCCATTGATCCAGTTAGACCTCCTTTTAGAATAGGCTAGAGTAGGAATAGGCGTAGAAAAAACAAAAAAGAAAAATGAGAAGTATACAATTACAATTGCATTGTGCGAAGAGATTGATTTTGCTCTCTCTTCATGCTTTGGTGCCGACCTTTAACGTCCCGTCGGTCTTACGTTTCCATTCCTAGTAAACAAAGGAGAATAGAAGAGTCATCCGTTGGTCTGAGGCCAGAAGGAACTAACAGATGAGAAAGGTCAAAAACGAACGAATCGTAGGAAGATACAAATTCGCTGTGAGATTTTCATCATCCGCTAGCCTCGAATCGAGACCTTATTTAAGAGATACCTATTAAGTTGCCTGTCACTTGATCTAACAATCCTTGATAGATAAAATAATTTTCCAGCGTCTCCGTCTAAACTGGCCATAACCCTTTCTTTTTTTTTTTTTTTCAATTGGTGAATTATCATTGGAGTGGATAACCATTTTTCCAATTATCAGTGCTGCAGCCAACTGAGAATAATCAAATCCTTATCAATCTGGCAGTGGAATATCATTCATCTTTTGCTGGAGCAAACGTCATCTTCTCAATCCCATCTTACTTGAAGACAAATACATCCCTTTAAAAAATAAAGTATGGGGCAGACAAATCCATGACAATAAAAGTGTCTCGTCACTATTTGCTAGTCATTCTCACTTCATGACTATTTTATATCTCTCCAATAAAATCTAATTTGAGGACATCCAATTCTGACCGTGCAATGAAATATATTTGATCAGCTCAACACAACAATAAAAAAGAATTGCTCGAATGAAAAATGAAAAAAGAAAAGAAAAGGAAGGCGGCGTAAATATTTGAGTCAATTCAACGACGCTGCTTTAACCGATTATCTTGTGATTTTATGGTGAAAAAAAAAATAGGGCAAAAAATCCACAAAACAATTGAGTAAATTTTAAACACTAATAATTAGATTGGATGAGTGTCTCCGTCTGAATGGACCATAACCTCTTTTTTTTTTTTAATATTATTTTCAACTGGGGAATCAATCATTTGAATGGATGACCATTTTTCCAATTATTATCCTTAATCCTTAAATCCAAACTTGTAGTCAACTGAGGATAATCAAATACTTGACAATCCCGGCAGCGGAAAACGTCATCTTCTCTATCCAATCTTATTTAAAAGACAAATCTATCCCCCCCTTCTCTCTCTCTTTCCCGAAAACAAATCCATGACACTGATACCAGTAAAAAAAAAAATGGCATTCACTTGTTTTACTCCAAAAAAGTATAGAATTCATGGACGTTGCAAAACCAATTACGTAGTTGCTATTCCATCGAAATAGCTAACAACGGTTAATTTAATTCAGTAGGATCATGGAATATAATTCTATTTCAAAATGTGCCCAAAAAAAAAAAAAGATCAATTGTCTCGTTATTATTTTCTAGTCGCTCTCTCTTCATGGTTGTATCTCTCTAATAAAATCCAATTGAGGACATCTAATCTTAAACGCGCTATGAAACATATTTGATCAACTCAACAACAAAATATAAATCTAGAATCGCTCGACCAAAAACGAATGAAAAGAAAAGAAAAGAAAAGGAAAGAAAAGGGAAGGGAGGTGGCAGCATTTGGACCAAACCGCCGTAAAGGGTAAAAGGGTCAATTAATGGAAAGTGTGAGCTGGCACTAGCACTACTGTAGCCGCCTCGCCGGCCCAAGGGATCTTTCAAGTCCAATTCAGTATCAGTCGGTGAATTGGAAATATGATGAATCCCGAAACAAGTGAAAATTCTTCCAGCATTTGTGGGCGCACGCTGTTGCTGGTTGGTAGCTTTTCCCTAGTCATCCTTTTCCTTTTCCTCCCCATGCTTCAGTTGACTATTCCCGTCACTGTGTAGCTCAGCGCAAGTAGTACTGGAGTTGGGACAAGGACGCAACTGTCTCCAAAAGTTGACGCTTATGATTCTCATTCTGCATTCTAGTAAACGTCCAATCTTTGGGTTTTACTGATTTTTAATCATCAACCTTATTCGCACTTGTCCTCAACTTTTCTGGGCTAAGGCTCTTTTTCTCAGCTACGTAAATCTGACTGATTATTGTCCCGCCAGCTTCAGGTGTGTATTTTGATTTTCGTTCTGTTTGCTATCATTCTTAGCTAATCTTTTTGTTTATGGCTTTTGATTTCTTGATTGGCTAATTCTCAGTGTTCTTTTGTGATGCATGATTGGAACCTTCTGTGCTTATCTTGAGCTTCGAATACGGAATCTATTGAATGAGTGGATTCGATTGTTTTAGAGTGGTTAGCCCATCAGAAAATACATACTACTACTATTTTGCTTTTATGATGCAGGGTAGGGGAAAGAGAGGTCAGTGAAGTTTGCGGATAGAGGGCTAGTGTTAGGAATAGATAGAGAGGAGGGATCAGGGAGAAGAGTATGGAGAGAGATCTGAAGTTTTTCAATAAAAAATTGGATTAATCTTTCCTATCCTGTCAGTGGTGGATGAATGATAACTATGCAAAATTTGAATTTGTAATTCAACTTTTGCACACGTCATAAATTCAACAACGCTGATAGTATATACACCGTCAACGTAGGAAAGATTGACTCTAAAAATTATGGTACTTTATTTTATGAATCCTTTTTGTGGAAACTAATCTATTAAAAGTGAATCAACATTTAGGCTCAAAATTTGCATAGTACCACATGTTAATGGAAAGGAACGTGCTTTCTCTAAGGTTGAGGATAGTGGCGTATAGAATTTGTATTTAACTAGGAAGAGGTTCCTTGAGAAAAACAAGGGCCTATGATATCATGTATTGCAAAAGAGGTCTCACAAATTAATGACAGATTGAATTAAAAAAAAAAGAAAAATAAAAAGAAAAACAGACACAAAGTTTGTTCTAAGGGAAGTGTAACATCGTACTAAATCAATGAATTATAAACCTTAAGTTGTCATCAATATTCTATTACTGTGTGTCTAGGTGCTGCTATATAGTCCCAGTTCAGGAGATTAATGACTTTTGTTTTTTATAAATGGTTCATATACTTAAGAATTTTTGGTATGAAAAACTAAATACTAATATATTGCCAGTTGTACCAACAACAAAGGCGGGATGGTAACCTCCGTCCTTCTAACCACCACTTGGACTATGCTAATTAGCTGAAGAAATTTTGATTACTTGCAATCAAATTTGCAGGTTCAAGTAATCTTTGAGTTCTGCCTTGGCTTTGCTGCTGCAAAAGCTTTGCAGTGGTCTACTCTTGTGGCAGGGATTGGTATCCAGAAAGCTATGGCAGAGGATGACTTGTATACTAAGGACGGGACAGTTGACTGCCGTGGTAATCCTGCCAAGAAAAATGAAACTGGGACTTGGAGAGCCTGTCCTTACATCTTAGGTACCAAAATAATTTGCTTTTCATCAGGTTTATCAGAGGTGAAGATTGATATTTCAGGCAAAACTTATGCTCCTTTGTTGATTTTTACTGTAGGAAATGAATGTTGTGAAAGATTGGCATATTATGGAATGAGTTCTAATCTGGTGCTATTTTTCAAGCATCGACTTGGACAGCACAATGCCACTGCTTCTAAAAATGTATCTGATTGGTCTGGGACATGCTATATCACACCCTTAATTGGAGCATTTTTTGCAGATGCATATCTTGGAAGATTTTGGACAATTGCTTGTTTCTCAATCATCTATGTTCTGGTAATCTCTTTTCGGCTGAAATGTATATGCACAAATTCTTTTGCAACTTAGGTAGGTATGACTCGCGCTGAAGAAATTAGATAAAATTACATGGTACATGTAGGAAAGAAGTTAACGTTAAAGTGGAGTAATTTGGGGCACAACCATTTCTTGTCTGGTCTACTTCTGCCTATCCTTGATTCATAGTGTATTTTGGGCCACATCATCAATGTAGAGAAATGCAATCTCTTAGTTCTATACATGGTAAATTATCAAACTCCAGCAAGCACAATAACCCATGTTTAGTTCAATAATTAGACAGATGAAATGTTCTAATAAAGAAATACAGATTTTATAAGAAAGCAAATTTAAATGATTTCAAAATTTCCAGTCTTCTTAATACATTCTGATCTGGTTAACAAGCTTCAAAAATGATAACCATTTGATGTGCAGGGGATGACATTGTTGACATTATCAGCCTCAATCCCCGGTCTGAAGCCAACCTGTCATGGAAAGGAATCTTGCCATGCAACAGGAACACAGAGTTCTGTTGTCTTTTTAGCTCTTTATCTCATAGCATTGGGAACTGGTGGTATAAAGCCTTGTGTATCTTCCTATGGAGCCGATCAGTTTGATGACACAGATGAGGTTGAAAAGAAGCACAAGGCTTCTTTCTTTAATTGGTTCTATTTTTCAATCAACATTGGTGCACTTATTGCTTCATCAGTGCTGGTCTGGGTACAAGATAATGTGGGTTGGGGATGGGGATTTGGCATTCCAGCCGTAACAATGGCGATTGCTGCGGTTAGTTTCTTTTCAGGTTCTCGATTGTATCGTAACCAAAAACCAGGAGGAAGCCCTTTGACGCGCTTGTGCCAAGTGCTTGTTGCATCTTTCAAGAAGTATAAAGTTGAAGTGCCTGAAGACAAGTCTTTGTTGTATGAATGCAAAGATACTGAATCTGCAATAGAAGGAAGTCGGAAGCTTGGGCATACTAGTGATCTTGTGTAAGCACCATATCATCCTGCCTACCTCGTGGTTTTAAACTTGATTGATAATTTTTGCTTGCTTTCAAGATTGAGTTCAAAAGATATTCAAAGGATCATTAAATGGTTCTTAGCCAGTCATCTATCTGATGGTACTTTTTTGAAGTATTGAATGGAAAAAGTGGAGTTACGTTGGATAACTATGCAATTTTCAGGGAAAAAATTGATTATATACATACATACATACATATATGTATACATATATATTCATATACATATGTATGTATATATATAAACATATATATATTCATCTATATATGTATGTATATATATAAACATATATATATATACACACACATACTCAAATTTTCTAAAGAATTAAGAATTTTTATTGGGTAGTCATTTTTAAGGTTTCAGAACTTCTTCTTTTAATGGCTAAAAACAAACAGTCTCTACCTCTCGGAAACTTGACAAGAAAGGAACGGACACTGCTTTGGCATAACTCCTTATTCATTTGGTCAAAGGCATAACACCTTCCTTTGAATAGTTCTATAGGAATCATCACTTCAAATGTAATATAAGAAATATATTTGCAGTTAACACGTCTTGTGTACTTTTACAGTTCTTTCAAAACCAATGGCTGAAATGAAGCCTTTCTTGATTTAATCTTGAACAATCTCCTTTGCCGTGTCAACTGCTTGCTTGCCCCTTGCATTGTTTCAAAACTGAAATATTGTATAATGTTATCCTAAACAGTTTCTTTGACAAGGCAGCCGTTGAGAGGGAATCTGACTATAAAAGGGGCTCTGTAGATCCTTGGAGACTTTGTACGGTGACTCAAGTTGAGGAGCTAAAAGCCATAATACGATTGCTTCCTATATGGGCAACAGGTATCATCTTCAGCAGTGTGTATGGTCAAATGAGCACCCTGTTCGTCTTACAAGGAGAAACGATGAATACTTATGTGGGACATTCTACCTTCCAAATCCCGCCTGCATCACTTGGGATTTTTGACACCCTGAGTGTCATATTCTGGGTTCCTGTTTATGACCGAATTATTGTCCCGGTTGCCAGAAAGTTCACAGGTCACAAAAATGGCTTGACTCAGCTTCAGAGAATGGGAATCGGGCTCCTCATATCGATCTTTGCCATGCTCTCAGCAGGGATCTTGGAACTTGTTAGATTACGCTATGTGAAAAGACATAACTCCTATGATCTTGAAGAGATTCCGATGTCAATATTTTGGCAGGTGCCTCAGTATTTCATCATAGGTTGTGCAGAAGTTTTCACATTCATTGGACAGCTGGAATTCTTCTATGAGCAAGCACCTGATGCCATGAGAAGTTTGTGTTCTGCTCTCGCCCTGACCACACTTGCCTTGGGAAACTACTTGAGTTCCTTGCTTGTGACCATTGTGACAAGAATTAGCACAAAGAATGGAAAACCTGGTTGGATACCGACTAATCTTAATCGCGGTCACACCGATTACTTCTTCTGGCTCTTGGCTGTGCTAAGCGTGCTGAATTTGGGAGCTTATATCCTCATTGCAAAGTGGTACACGTACAAAAAACCAGTTGGGACTCTTCGCTGATGAGGTATACAAGGTGGCAAGTTTCTTCACTGCAGAAAGATGCATCCGTCAGAGTTGCTGAGAATTTCAAACATATATGTTCTTCAATAACTGTTTGTTTGTATAGATGAAACAGTTTACTGGGATATCACAAATTACAAGATTACAGCAATTTCTTGACAGGTTTGCATGGCAATATGTGATGTAAAACAAGTGGTTGGGTCAAAGTAGACTTAATATAATCCTTTTAGCTTGTTTTTACTACATTAAATGGTCCAAGTCAAAAGTTTCCTGCTTTAAGCATGGTTCTACTCCTCACTTATTCCTTAAGCAATACACATCTTTGAAGGTCGCCATGGCCGTAACCCAGTGATTTTGGAATTGAAAAATAAAAACAATGATATAGGGCTAACAAAAGTACGTTAAGACTTGAGGTATATGAATAAAGATTCACTGATTACGTGGTTTTTTTTTTTGGACGTGACATTCGAGATTTTTGAGGTAATTAAGCGGTGGATATGTCAGCTAGCTTTGAAATGAAATTATTCATGACCATTTTTAAAAAAATTAAAAATAAAAAGTTCTAGACCAATTCTATCCTGAAAGACTTTTAATTAATTTCTGACAATCTTAAAATATTATTGATAGGCTAGATACTCACTACCCACGAAACCCAAAAGCAGACCGTATATACCAGTTGCATTATTCAGCTTTCGCTCCTGAACACCCCGACGCTCTCTTTCTCGAGCTCTTTCATCAATGGTTCGCAAACGATTTCAGGACACGAGAACAGGTAAAATGCAAATTTTCGTGCCAATTCTCTTTCGGTACCAAGATATTTTTAAAAAATGAAGCAGTTATAAGTTCCTGCTTATTTCTATGGTTTCATTTATTATCTGTCAGTGTACATGGGTAATTGACACAAGTTGTTCGACGAAAAGCCTCAGCCAATTGGCTGCATACTTCTAATCTATGCCTGAGTCTCTTTCAGGTCTGTTTTACGCCGAGAACTTTTTGAAGAAAGTTGGGCTAGGAAAAGAAGACTATCACTTCTGGAAGCAAATAGGCAAGGCATTGTTGTGCACCTACACGCTTTTTGGCGTAGCTTGGCTGTGGAACGAGACGTCACCGCTTGGCTGGTGGACTTTAAAGCCCCAGCCTAAGGAGGAACAGGAGCTAGCCCATCTCTACGAGCGCCCAAATTTTCCATATCCAGGTGACAAGGAGGCCATGGAGGAGTTCATTGCTAAGGGTGGGATGATTGGAACCACAATTGGGCCGAAAGGCATCATCGAAACAGATAAAGATTCGATCAATTTTCAAAAGAATTTGCAGGACAAGAAGTTTGAGCAGGAGGCTTTTAAGCTGTGGATGAGGATGAAGAATGAAGTCGTGTCTGAGCTTCAGGAAAAAGGCTTTGATGTTGAGTAATTATTGCCTGTGGCATTGCTCATTTCACATAATTGAGAAGTCCTATGTTTTCAGCCAATGCTCCTCAAGAAAACGCTGCTTGAAGCCTTGAATTTGAATTACAGTTGTGTTCATTGAAGCTCTATAACTGATAAAGATCCGGCGTATTTTGCTCGACTTGAGTGTTTCGTGCTTATGATAAGATTGTCCCAGACTACTACATTCGACTGAATATGAATTATGCATAGCATCTTTGTGTACATATTTGGCCGTGCACAAGAATTATTTGGGCACCAAAGAGCATTACGAGTTTCCCTAATGCTTCATTTCTTTTGCGTGTCCTCCATCCTACATAAGAAAACCTTGCCCAATTCTAGCATGTGCATAAGTTGAGCTCATTGTGGTGGATAAGTAATAGGATTTGTGCAGTTGCAGGAGCAATCGCACCGTGCATTTGACAGCTCGAATCAGGCTAGCCATCAAATGCCCTCTGCGACAACCGCAATGAACCGGATCCTAAGTGGTGATACATTCTAATTCATAGCCTTATCCCATCAAACCATTCGTGTATTATTTTACCCCTCCTATTGATCCTTAATCCAAGCAGGAAATAAGTTCTCAACATTAGTGTGATTGAAATGGGATGCGAGGCAATACAAGCAGATAATCCAAATCGTTGTTTGGTATAGAAGATTCATACTTCATGATAAGAAATGGGTTTATTTATTAATGGACTCGTAGATATGCAAATGATAGTAGTACTTTTAAAATGAGATAGGCTGATGGCGCTTTTATTCGCTAACGATACTCCTCCTGATTTTTTTCAGATTTTTTTTTTTTGATAAAAAGCAAATTTCATTAATGAATTACTGAAAATCGTCTAATACCATTTGATTTGCATAATTACATTGCTGTTCTAATGACAAGTTAAACATTCTCATAATTCAATAAAAAAATTTCAATTGACACGCTGAAAAGGTCAAATAGATTGTCATTAACAAACAAAGAGATGTCATTATTAACATTTCTCTTTTAAAGTAGTGCCATTTGCAGGTGTCTTTTGATTCTTCGAAACAAGTAAATCATACAGTTCATAAATCATTTAAGTATATAGTCCATAAATGGGACAATATTTACGACTTTATTTTATTTCACAATTACCCACAACATTAACTCATTAAGTAAGTAATATATTGATTCGTCGTCAACAAGCTCTGTGAATCAAACTAAGCGGGAGCGACCACATATAAAATTATAAATAAGGTAAGCCAATTTTTTTTTTTAATTTAACCTTCCATTAAAATACATTTACTGCTACTCTTTTATCTTCTGCATCTTTTAATTACTCAAAAATTTTCCTCAACCCTCAAACTTTACGAAAATTATCTGAAAACTCAGTTCTTTTCTTGAATAATCGTGATCATAACAATTTCAAGACAACGACTCATTCGATTCTCATATGGAGATTTCATCGATCAGAAAGTCATGAAATCGCAATAAATTTGCGGTTAGGGCCTTGAGTTTCTTCATCTCTTTGGAGAAAACAGCTGAAAAATCATATAATCTAATAGAGAACCTGCTATATCTTGAATGGGAATCGATATTATATCTGATTCTTTTGCATTGAATCTTCAACTCAGAGAACCGAATCTACTTCTTCTGAAGATTTGCGTTTTCGGAGGAGAGAACGAGATCAGAAATCTACCACAGACGCTGCTAAAAACGAATTCTAACAGTCAGATTCCAGCTGTAAAACCGCGGAGGTAAAGACAACGAGTAAGAGGAGAACGTCAGATTTCAACGACATTACAGAGGAACTGGGCTATTACCACTCTTCATTGCAGAACCCGCAGACTATTCTCAGGCGAAAGGTTTCCGTTTGTTGTATTGGAGAGGTAATATTTCTTTCTGCTGGGATTTTCGTTAATGTCGGGTAATATTTGGTTGAAACGACTTGGAGAACTCTCTCGATTATCCTTTTTGTACTTTTGTTTCGATATTGAATTTGAAAAATGGCGGGCTCGAGAAAAGAAAGAGGAAAAACAAAAATTTATCACCGTTCCTTTTTTTTTTTTTTAATATAAACTTTTCTTGTTTTATTTACTTGGATTACAACTCTATACTTTGCGGTCCGCGGAATATACAATATAGGGTTGCACTTGGAGCTGGTTCAACCAATAAAATGCCAAAATTAGCCTTGAGTTTCGGATGACTTTTGCAGAGCAAGAACGATAGATAACTATATAATGGTAGAGACGAGAAAAATAGATGGAGTACAAGGTTTCCTTTGCGGGCTTGCAAGATTTTCTTATTCTTGAATTTTTTCTGAAAAAAATCACGACTTAAAATGTGTTAGATTTGGTAACTGAATATCATATTACTTATAAATGTATGTTCTTCTAGCTTGGTTTGCATGATTGAATTTGGATCAAAGGCACTTCGGTCAATTTTAATTTTCTACTTACTGAAATTTTCTTCTTCTTTTTTTATGTTTATTTTTTGGAGATATAATTATTGAAAGCTGAAGAAATGTGCTCCTTCCTCTTCTTCATATGGTCCATTTCCTAGATTGCAGTTGCTATCGTATTGAGCATTATAATTTTATTGTAACTTTCGGTCATCAGACTCACAGAATTTCTTAAGAAATTATTGTTTTCCTTTGCATAATATTCAGAGATTAGAATGCTCTTACTTAGGGAGCAAGAATCGAACGCTGATGTACACGTTGACATGTCAAATTAATCGACATGCAAACAAAATATGCATTTACTTGCGACTTTTTGCATGAATCTTACATCTCCTGTACGTTTTGCTTTGTCCTCCTTCGCAAGTCTGTAGAACATTAATTGCTAATCCTTTATTCTTTTCCCATGTTTCTGTCGTCCTGTACGCAGAATACCAGGATCCAATAACTTTTGCCATCTGAACCAGTTCAGTCTTTCATCTCCTGGACTTCATCAGGTACATTCGTCAGAACTACGAATTACAATATTTTGATTCATATCCAACCGCACGGATCTAATTGGAACATCTCTATGTCTCACACCCTCGTTGGTGACTTGAAATGACCAGCATGTCAAGTAAACAGAAGCGAAAGCGAATACTCAAAGTTGAGAACCCCAAGGAGTGCAAAAGCGATTGGATAAATTTTATTCAGCAAGAGCGGGGGGTAGTCCCCTATATTAGGAATGAATCAGGAGGTCCAAAGGTAATCCGGGAGGTAGCTAACGAATCAGAGTACGAGGCAATCCCCAAAAAAGATCCATTTCAAGCTTATTTGCCCATCTTGTCCACTAAGGACCAGTACGCCCGCAACCCAAACAATCGAAAGTGGTTTGGTACGAAGATATGGTCAAGAAATGAACCAAACCAACCTAGCCAAGAGACGAACAACAGTTCGACGCACGGGGGGGATGCTTGTAATTGCCAAATGCCTGGATCTGTTGACTGTGTTCATCGTCATATGGTGGAGGAAAGAGGAAAACTGAAGGCTGAATTGGGGCCTGCTTTTCAAACCTGGAAATTTGATGAGATGGGAGAAGATTCTGCTGATTCCTGGACTTTAGGGGATATGCTTAGGTTCAACTCTGTGATGAAGAAAAGGAACCTTCCCTCATCAACGCGTAAAACTTTTCTGCAGCTGGCCAGTCAATTTCTGCCCAACAAAAGTAGAGCAAGCATAGTCAACTACTACTTTAATTTATACCTTCCCAGCTGGAGAATTCGCAAGAGAACCATGTTGAACCGTACTGCGGCTGAAATTGACACAGACGATGATGATGACGAGGTTATTGGAGAAACCTCCAATGCTAATGGTACCCAGAATAAGTACTTGACAGGGAAGCGATGAAACTCACGAGGCAGGGAACAATCCTCCGAGTGGTTTCGCACATAACAGGCTGGAAACTGGATACTTAGTTTGGAGTATACTTTTCTTGTGTTGTAGTAAATAGACAGAATGTCATACAACTGTCCATATTCTCATAGCAAAGAAGAGAAGTAGTGGCACATGGACTTTGACACAAGGGTGCAGCTGATCTTGCCAATTCAGGAGAAGTACCGGAATTGTTATTACTAGAGTTGTTGTACTTGTTACGGCATTGGCCCAGGAAATGTAAATCTTATGTAGCTGCTTTGCTGGTACGTGTTTTAGTACTTTTCATTTCTCGTAATCTTTGGATGATACCTTGTGCTTTAATAGAATGCCCAGAATATATTCCAAGGATATATAGAAGAATTATCTATATGCCCAGAATATATTACTCGTATAGTTGTTGAGTGATCCAATTGGATGAATTTTGGTTGGTTCCGAACTGATTCATGGTCGAGTCAGAAGTTGATAAGAGGCTTTATTAGGGGTTTGGTTCTCGCTTGACATGTTAGCGTCAAGTCTGAGAAAAAGAGTGTATTTCTTTGTTCAATAGTCCAATTAGTCACTACAGTACATAATCTGAAATGTATACAATAAATAAATTTTGAGTAGAATCCACAACTACCATGATAGGTTTAACTAATTAAACCGTGTAAAAGTATAGTGACTAGCTCCAAAAACCCTCTTAAGTCATCAGATTTGAGCACAATAAACGTTGTGCCCTACAGTTTTCCATGGATCTTTTGGTTGGTTGTGGTTAACAGATCTTCATTTAGTGAATTGGCTTCCAATCTGTATATTGGCTTAGAAAGTTTCTCAGATTTATTCAATGAGGTGTAATTTATATAGGTCCAAAATATCATCCCTGTTAATCCAATTAAATATTTAAATTTACACAGATTTAATTACCTACATTTTTTAAAAAAAAAAAATTTTACAAACCAATTCCTACTTTGCTTTTGATCCAAGAATGACAATTTTATGTGAATTCCGTATAAGAAAAACTAAATTACTTGAGTGACATGTATTAATATTACCAACAAGTGTTTTAATTTCGACAAACACAACGTCATCTTTTTCTACCTTCCTTCCCTTTGACATTTGAAAGCGTATTGCTATTGTCTTTTTACCTCAAGAATGATCACTCTAGGTAAGTCCATGTAAGCAAAAAATATAATTGTAAAATAAACTAAATAGCAAACATTACCACGAATCATTTTCCTGCGCATTGACGCACTTAATTTGGCGCCTTTTGTCAAAGACGATATCCTTCTTCCCCACCTTTCTTTTGATGTCTTGATTAGTAGGCACATTGATTGGTACGGCCACCAGAAGAGGGACTAAGTAAGTCCCTCCATGCCCCGTGGGCGAAGATTAGGGGTCAAACCCTCTAATTGTGTTTCCTTTTCAGAATTTTTTGGCATATGATCGAAAGTTATTTAACTATCATAAAGCATTTTAATAAATTAGATAGGTTCATCTCCGTCTTCTTTTTCCATTATAGTATTAATTGCAACAATGTTGTACTAAAAATAAATATTAGTATGATGGAATGCAGAGTTAACCATCTCCTTTAATAGAAAAAAGAGACATCGAATAATTATCGTGCTACTCAATGTACCAACTCATTTAATTTGACCCACTCCATGCATATTATTATGCAGCACAATTTCATTTTGGCGATGGATCAAAAGCAAAATAGAAAAGAAAATTTATTCTATAGACACTGAGCCCATCAATGGAAGAACCCATGGAAAACGGGTACTTTTAAATTTACTTAAATTTTCTTTTATTCTTATCATTTTGCTAATATATAAGTGATTGCGAAAGATTATTCAGTTATCTTCCTAGTTTCTGTTTTATTTTTTTTAAGAAGTTGATTTTGAATTTAGAACCTTATATTTACAATCTTTTCCGTTTTACCACCCAACTTATTAACCTTCCCCTATCTTCTTAGTTTGAAAATTTTATATACAATCCTCAACCATCAATTGGATTTTTGCAAACCTGTTTATCTTATCAGAAATCAACCCTTTTCTTTCTACCTCTCCTCTTCTTCAACTTTTCCCAATTTCCCCTCCTCTCTTAAAACGCATTCCCTTAGGGAGGGAGATCACGTGATGGTCTCCTTCCCATGAATTTCATTTTGTTTTGTTTTGTTTTTCTAATAAACTCTTTCCTGAATTTTTTTTAATGAAGCTTTTCTATTTCTCCTAAAAATTCTAAGTGAGAATTTTCTATTCTCCTATAGATTACTATGGAGATTTTGTGTTTTTCTTTTTTTTTTTTATTGTTAGATCTTAATTTACTTCAGATTTGGTCGTCAAATCTGAAATATTTTTGGAATTTTGGATCTAATTCGACAGATCGCATCATATTATTAGAGTTTAAAATCATTGATTAATAAATCCAGTGATTGGAATGTACATAGTAGGGAGCTACAGTGATTTATCTGTTAGAGACAATTTTGAAATTTCTTTTATTTTTTAGATTTGTTCATAATTTTTTGGATCTATTGCATTTGTTAAAATGCAGATTTGTAATTTTTAATGCATGTTTACCCTACCATTAGGGTAGAGATATGGATCAAATCACGCTGGACGATTTTCAATAATTTGTTAATGAAGTCTGCTTTTATAAATAAAAAAAAATCAATTGGATTTTTGTATTATATTACTTGCTTAACCTCCAAAACCTACTATTATTTTCTCTCTTACCTAAAATTTTAGGGATATACGTCGATATCTTATTTATAGATTTTAAAATCCTATATCCAATGACAATTTTGATTTGTATACCGTATGTAATTTTCAAAATAATATTAGTGATATAAGCACCCATTAGACAGACTTTAATATTTACTATCGCTTTTCTTACATTGTCATACATCACTATGACCATATGCTATTCGATTGGAAAGTCCTATTTAAGCGACAGTCATAAACTAAAGATAGCTCATCTTCTTGATTTTAGAAATTTTATATTTGCATCTATTATTTAAAATATCGTGATTTTAAGTCACTTCTTACAGGTGAGTTTCTATTAAATTACACGGTCTATAAGTAGGTCTCTAGATCGGATCTATGTAAATCTAAAGGCCCTTCTTTAATGGGCTACCATCTCATTTAGTAATTCAAATGAACTATTAAAGCCTGAGAATTGAGTTGATTGGCTTTAAGGGATGATGCAAGTCCTCACTTGCCACCTATATATTGTGTCAACTAGCTTCCCACAACTCTCATTTGTTATATTGCAAGGGCTATGCTTGAGAAGACCAACATGCATCTTTAAGTGTTCAACCTCTCCATAACAATATAGGTGTGTGTTCCCAAACTCCATTCTTTATAGGGACTCTTTGGAAAAGTACTATACTAGTCAATTTCCTTTTCTCCAAAAGCTATTTGTCACCTTTTCCCTTCACATTATAGTTGTCTTCATTTATTTGTTGTTGTATCATCTTTAATAGCAAGAATCATAGGCATAAGACAGGCAATTGTTTCTTACTAAAAATTGTCAGAAGAAGATCAAAGCATTAGAAGAGGCTTATCTATTGGTTTTTTTTTTTAGGTATTTATTATACTTTCAATCATTTTACCATAATTTGCATTCCATTTCCTCTCCCAAAAGAATTTAAGTTTTACAAATAAAAATTCCCAATTTTTTTTGGATATAAATTAAAAAATTAATTTCTATGACTTTTAATCCTAGTAACCATTTTTTTTGTTGGTAATTTTCTTCCTTGGATATTCGCTTTAGAGATTTTAGCTGAAATATTTGCGGATATTTCTGGTCTAAGAATAAAGAAATTTGTTAAATACTATTTATCCGTTTAAAACAAAATGAAAAAAAAAATATGCAGTCTGACAGCCCAAAAAAAAAATCGTTGAAACAATACAATTCCTTCTTGAATCCTAAATTCCTCTAATATCGGTTCGGACGCTCTGTTTAGCCGATATCCAGGGTTAGGGTTTAATTTCATATATCAGAAATTTTCTTGAATATTAATTCCCGGTGCACCGGTAAATGGATAACTCGAATTCAATTCAAGTTGTGTAGAATTCGCAACACTAGAAATGTGTTATTCAATTCATGCATGGGTAGATTGAAGCTTAAGCGATTCAGCAAAATTTTTGCTTCTCTTGTTTTCAATGAAGATTGCTCCGACCATCTAAACGTAAACGGCAATTACCAGCAAAATGGAGGTTTTTTTTTTTAATTTCATTTGATTTTATTTATTTCCCCGCATATTCTTGTAACAGATAATTTCAATCTCATGCTAGAATCTTGTTGGCCTCCGTTTATTGGCTGGAATCCATAAACAGAGTACAAGCTTGGTGGGCTTCTTGAAATTTTGTGTTGTAAGATAAATGAACTATTTTCTCTCCTTTTTTTTTTCGGAGGAGAAGCAATGAATTGTCGTCACCAAAATCAATTGCTCATGCAAAGCAACGCCTTCTTTTGGTGGAAGGCAAAGCTATTTTCCTGAATCGATAGCTGTGTGTCTTTGAGGTGCTTTTGAAAACTGTTGTCTGCATGTAGTATTTGCTAACTGATAGTAGTATTTCTTTTCTGTACAATTTAGCGGCCTACGATGACATAAAATCAATTTTAATCAATAGCATTACGGCCTTCCCCAGCACACAGTATTGGGAGAGTGGAATCGTGCAATCCGAAGAAGATATTCGCTTGCTAATATCATCTTCTCCATCTTGAACAGGTTCCTTCCCCTTGCTTTACTGGTTAAAAATAATGACGGGTGATGGTGCTTGATGTGTCTTTTATTGCATGAATGCACTAAGTCTTGCACAATTCTTTTCATGAATTCTATAGTTCAAATTAGCAATTCATTGGAGTCCATCTTGTGCATTGTCCTATTTTATCTAGACTAACGAACGTGCTTAGCAGTATCAAGCATCTTGCATCTATTTGCTTGTGTACCTACACCTACAAAGTACTTGAGATTGCCAGTCCCTTTGGAGCATTTTTCTCATTGTTGATTGTCTTCAAAAGGACGAAGAAATGAAGCCCTCAAAGGAACTCCATATCCAGAAGGAGAACGATCCAGTTCCTAAAGGTTGGATAGAGTACATATGTGATGATAGTCTCAGACTTGCAATTCCAGTCGGACCTCGTTTTCAGGCTGATCTGCCAGCTTTGCCTGTTTCCCCACACAAGAATGGTCAGCACAACATGCACAGGAAATCTCGCAGTTCCAAGTGGTTAAGCATCAAGGTATGGCCAACTAAAGGCAGAAGCCTGGAAGTCTCTGGAGATGTGATCGGAAAAGGAAGACCCAAGTCTTGTTCATGTGTATCCCCTGGATCTGTTGAATGCGTTAGACAGCACATCAATGCTAAGAAAATACAGCTGCAATCTGATCTGGGGCCTGCCTTTTGGCTCTGGAAATTTGACAGCATGGGAGAAGATGTTTCCAAGTTATGGACTTTGGAAGAACAGAAGAAGTTCAAGGATGTTGTGAGAATACATGCCAAATCTTTTGGTCAGAGTTCAATCAATTCCGCCCTTGAGTGCTTACCTTGTCAAAGCAGAGAGACAATAGTAAATTACCACTTAAATGTACATATTCTAAGGCGAATAGCTAAACAAACCAGGTTGGGCTCTTCAAGGATTGACACAGATGATGAATCGGAAGAGACTCCTCCTACCAAGGGATCTAGGAAGCGGCTCCAGGCCAATCATGTTACCTCAAGCATTTCCAAATATGTGAAGACCAAATACCTGATGGGTCGAAGATGATGCTGCAATAAGCAACTTTCTGATCTTATGACACCCCATGCCCTTGTGTGTGGAGTTCATCCTTTGTTTGTAGATAGTATAATAGCTGAAGCAGGACTAGGTTTTCCAAACTCAGTTTTCTTGAAGGCATGTAAAGTTCATTCATATCTATCAACTTGTTTGTTGTTGTGCATTTTGATGTCTCAGCTGAAAGGCGATTGTGCCATTTTAAAGGCTTAATTTCGAAAGCTATATCTGACTCTTATTCATTCATTAGTATGGGGGAGAACAAGTTGGATTTTCATTAGAACCGGTGCCGAGAAGCGCAAATTGCGAATCTTTATTTGAGTCGAGTCTCGCGCCTCCACTAGGTCTACATTTTTTTAATCCATCTGTATAAATGCCTATTGTAATTTGTCCTCGAAAGCAAAATTTTCGTCAGTATGGGGGATGCAATATAGTAGGGGGCTGAATAAGCCACTGAACCTGCAGTTCTCCGGAAATTTGCGCCACCATAATTGGGGGGTTCGGAGGCTGCTGATAAGAGCACTTTAGATATCTATAGTACCGAGTAATTCTTACACAATAACAATAATGTCATCAAAGCACATATTGCTGCTGGTAACTTTCACTATTTCTTAGGCATAATAAGAGCCCAACAATGAAAAGGAACAAACATGTGGAAAACCAAGACACAAAAATGCTGTAACTCGTATTATTATGTCATGGATACTGCCTAAAAACAGTAGAGCTACAACATGCTGGTCCTGCCTTGCTATCACCCATAAACAAGAAGAGAAACAACTAGTAATCCTTACAAAGTCATAGTATTAACTCAATGCGCACTCAGAAATTTTAATATTCAGTTGAGCCGTAAAAGGCTCCCATCAACAAAATGTGAGTCTTGCAGCTTGTCCCTTCTCGATTTCCCGTTCCTGGAGGTCCTCAAGGGTGTCAAATAAAACGGTAAAACACCATCATCCAAATTGCTTGAAGCATATGTAGCTCTGTGATTTCGTCCCAGCACAAATTCTTCCCGGCTCCTGTTGGCCCAGTCAGAATCATCACCAAGACTCACCATACCATTACTTGACCTGATCACCTCACAAGAACGTCTTGCACCAACAATGCTACTGCTCCTCATAAGCTTCCAATGAGCGGCAGCTTTGATTTCTTCACCAGCCTCCTTTTCTTGCTTCTCACAAGCCTGAGCAGGTGAACAATCCCCCATTGGTTTTTCAAACTTGTTTTCACAGGACTTTTGCTTGAAACCAAACACGTTCAACACCCTTCGCCACCTAACAGGCTTCTTCGACACCAAATTACTTCTATCTTCAAGAGCAGGGGAGTTCTCCCTGGAAGAGGATTCAAATTTCTTGTTGTGATCATCTTTGATCGAATTCAAATGCCAATCTTTCAATTCCCTCTCCGTAATTACCAACCTTCCAGGAGAGGCCTTCGCATAATCCCCATCCAATACCACCATCTTCTTCCCAAAACTCCTAACAGAGCTTGACCTATCAAAACTACTTCGCCTTTGAGAAGACGAGGAATCCGAATTAGACTGAGCTGACCCTCCAGAACTGGTCTCATCTTCCATTATCGAATGCATTTGCCCGTCAACAGATGCTCTATGATGATCAATCCTATTTCCGCCACTTAAAATCGCATTGTCCACAACTGACAACATCGGAGCAAGCCTGGGAATAGTCCTAGCGATCAAATACCCATCCCAAGAAGCTCTCGGCTCATCAATCGAAATGCGCCCGCCCTCCACAGACAATCTCCCAGCATCAACAGAAAACCTAGGCTCTGTATCACAAGATCTCCTGCCCATTGCATAATCCGCAGCCACAGACTGAGTTTCCTCCAATTTCTTCCCTTTTGGACCATTTACTTCACAATTAATCCCACCAACAGTGCCTCCATCATTGCCATAAAGAACCTTTTTCTTCTGCTTCTGCCTCCATTTTTGCAATTTCTTGCTGAAAACAGAAGCTGCCTCCCTTATATTTCCAGCTAATTCCTTAAAATCTTTCGACCTCTGGCCCTTGCTCTGCAGTTCTAGATCTATGTGTTCTTTCATCGTCTTGACCTCTCCATCTTCCAAATCATCCTCCTTCTCCTCCTCCTCGTCCCCATTGAATGCAACATGGGGATCCCTGTTTCCTCCTGCATTTTCTACTTTAATTTCTTCTCCAAACTCAGCAGCAGCAGCCGTGGTAATATTCTTGGATTCAACCTTGGACTCCCTGTTAGATCCATTACTACATTCATCGTCCACATCAAACAGATGGGCCAGACTTTTCACGTTTCGAGCCCTAACGTCGCAGGACCTGCGCCTGGGCTCGGCGAAGCTGGTGGAAGCTTCGCATTTAGCAGTAAAAACAGACCTACAACGGCGCAACTCCGGAGACGACGTGGCGGCTGCAGCTTTGTTCAGGCAATTAACTGGTCCAGCTCCGGCGAGGTCGCCATTGCCGAGAGACGGGATGACTGCAGCAGAAGAAGAGGGTTCGAGGAGGTCAGCGGAAGAGTCGAGGCCGCAGAGGCGCTCGCGTAAGCAAGAAGCGCAAATGCCGGTGGCCGGATCAGCCGGGTGGAGGTGACATGAGGAAAGGCGGCGGGTACGAGGTGGATGGGCTTGAAATTCGGGTTTATTACGAGTCATTGGATTTGGAAATGGGTGATCCGAAATGGGTTCATTTTTTAGAAGGTGGAGCTGCAAACAGGGGTGGAGATGGTGTGAAGAAGTGTGGAAGAAAACAAGATTAAGAGGTGTGGTGACAGTAGTGGTACTGTGATAAGTAACAGTGCAGAAAACGAAAATGGCAGAGTTGCAAGACAAGGTATCCGAAGACGAATGGATGAGTTAAGTGTGAACAGGCAGACGCTGGGCCTTTCCTTCGAAAAACCCTCACTCACTCAATCCGGGGTTCCCTTGGGCTGCCTCTGGGGCTTGGGATTTGCACCCTTTTTATGTATGTTAACCATGCTGGCATTGTTGTGTTTCTTTTTTTTTTTTTTATTGATTTTATAGATTTTTCTAACGAGTGTTTATTGAATACTAATTATGCGAATAAGCATCGATAATCATCACCCTCTCTTGTATTTTGTGCATAATTGTAATTAATTTTATTTTTTCAAAAATTTAACACCTAAACTACATTTTAAATAGTACCATTTACAGACCCTCGATTTAGAAAAGTATAATATTTGCACTTCTTAATTAGCCTCTAGCACTCTTTAAAGGCTATATTTTTAGTGAGTGATTTGGAGTGCAAGAAACTAAATAGGGAGTTCGAAATATCAATTCCCTTGATTTATTTTTGATAATCACATTTACACTACTACTATTTTTATCATATAGTTTTCATTTATTAAACTATATTATAAAACAAATTGTGAGAATACAAATAACAAAAACTAGAATGCAAATAACATTCATCTCTGTTTAGTCTTACTAATGTTTTCCTTTTATTTTTGGGCAAAAGAAACTTCTCCTTGATTTATTTCTTGGCTAACATTTCGCAACGAGTAAATGTTCTCAGCATACCACCCAACAACTCTCCTGTCTCTACCTTCCCTCTTTTAATCCTTTTAATTAATACTCTCTCCGTCCTATTTTGATAGTCCTGTATTCCTTTTTTATTGTCCCAAATTGTAGTCCACTTTCCAATTGAAAAATGTAGTTGTATTTTAATTTTCCTAAAATACCTTTATTCAATGTAAGTAGTTGTTACTATAAATCTACCCCATTTAATGAGAGTTAATTCTTTTTTTACCGTCAATTCAAGTTTCCATAAAGTTGTACCATATTTAATATGAGGGTATTTTAGGAAAATAGCAATCTAAATTTACTTTTCCAACAAAGTTAATTATTTTTTTTAAACTGTGTGAAAAAAGAAATAGGACTATCAAGGTGGGACAGAAGAAGTGTTTGGTATTAAGGACAACTTAACCTTTGGTCCGCATCAACGAAATGTGGGAAGATAGCTTTAGCTAGAATTTATGGGTAAAGAAGTAGTACTACTTTAAAACCGGTCAAGAGTTGGAGGGGGAATATTAGCGCCAATAATATTGGCTTTTTTCTTAGGAAGAAAACCACATATATTCATGCAATCCATTAAATTATTTACACCAACCTTAACAACAATAGAGAGGGAAAGAAATAAAAGACGGATTTTTCTAATGTAGCATTGGTTAGTACACTTAAATTATACTTAATTTATCATATATAAATACACATACTAATAATTATATTATGTTATATTAAAATATCAACAAATAAATTCTATAATTTATCATATATAAATACACATATTAATAATTATATTATGATATATTAAAATATCAACAAATAAATTCTATCTTAACCAATGCCTACTCCCTCGTTTGTCAGACCCATAGAAACTTGGCACTTTTAATTACTTGGCTTAGAGGTTGATTGGGAAAAAAATGGATAAGATATTTGGGGATAAAAAGAGAAGCGTGGGAGAGACAACGTAGAAACAACGGTTGTCCAATGATAGGGTCAACAAATGTTGAAAAACCAACAAAGCGGAAAAATATAAAAGAATACAAGTTTTTCGTATATTATCGATGTAGAATTTTTTTTTTTGTTTTACACTAGTTGGTTTAAACATGTCAAATAATAATGAATTCAATTTTAAAATTCAAATAATGCACATTTGATATACATTCATATTCGTTGGCGTAAAAAATTTTTACTAAACCATCAGTATATAAAAAGTTAATCCAATAATAAATAAAAATAGTGAATAAGGGGGGAAATTTTAGATGCTCAATATACATTACTAATATCAATAGTCTGTCAACGAGTACTCACACTATTAACGTATTCGGGCCGGGTTGGGCGTCGGCTCGGATCACAGGGAATTAATTGGACTCGTAAGGATTGATCCGAGCACCCTGTGTCGGAAAAAAAAAAAAAGAGTAATCACACTATTAAATGATAAATTAGCAATACACCACGTGAAGGATGCAATCCGTCAATCTGTAACTGCAATTGTTGCTTTTATTCCCCCGATTTTAAGATTGGGTCAGTTTCATTTTATCCCCCACCACAACTAGGACCTTTGATATTTTGTAACAGAATACGATGATGTCACAAAAAATTTCGTGGCATGTTCAAAAAGCTATTTTTTACTCCAAAAAAAAAAAAAATTTGTAGTTGAGGTCCAGAAGATCTTTTATATGGGCTTGCTTTCTATAATTCTCAGAGCATGAATACTTTTCTTTTTCCCAAATTTCACCACTTATATCTACTCAGTAAACTCTAAAGAGAATCTACCTTAAGCCACGTAGAAGAATAGAATTAATTTTAGGACTTTTGAATGATTTTCCTATTTTCAATGCATTTAGCAACTGATTATATGGCTAATTTGTTGAATTAATGATTCGTATATTATTAGTGGATTTTTTTGTGTGTGTGTTAAATTAGTGAATCTAGAAACATGTCACATGTAAAAATAAAAATTTTAAAATTTGAATCAAAATGCTATATCATACATCTAAACTCACTACCACCAAATAATTATGAAAAAATAAATTTATTTTCTCTAAAGTGCTTTGTAATATGTCTTTACATTGCCTTTGCAAATGATACTAGTCTAAGAATTGGTTTGACAATTAGTCAGTCTTATACTATAAACTGAATAATTTTTTATTTAAGGGGTAAAGATGAACCACTCCAAACATTCAAGGGAGTAAAGTAAAATTAACCCTTTATAACATCGTTTTTCATAATTCTAGAAACTTTGGCATAATCTCGATTGAGGTAATGGGAGGGAAAGAAAACGAAAGGAATTGGAGGGGATTAGTTTTTTTTTTTTTTTATTATTAAATTTATGTTGATTTCTGAGGAGGGAAATAGTCTAATTATTTTGTTTGTGTTCGGTAACAGTTGATGTTTTTCTTTCTTTTCGTTTCTTCCTTAATCTAAACAAATCTTTCATTTATTAGCCAGAAACGGCTTTCCTGTACCCTTTTTTTTTTCCACTGATGCCCATTCCCTTCATTTCGTTTTTATTTTCCTCAATCCAAACGGCGCCTTCGGACGGCCTTGATTGCGTTAAATTGAAGACAATCATGGACTCGTATGCCATACTCCTGAGTCTCCTGCCAGAGCTCAGATAGGACCCAAAATGGAGAACGCCAGGGAATCTCTTCAGCTAGCCAAGGAAGAGTCCGACCGCGTATCCCAACTCACCTTCCCTCCTCACCGACCCCATCTCGATTCTAGCTTCTACGAGTATTACGCCCTTCGCGGTATCCGAGTCGACCGAGTCGAACCTGGCTACGTTTCCTGCACTTTCAAAGTCCCTTCTCGCCTCATCGTAAGTAAAGTTCCCCGTATTTTGAGATATTAGCAAAATTACAGCTGAGTTCTTTGAGTAGTTTCAACTGATTATGTAGGTATTTTATTTTCTATTTGAATTTTGACTAAAATTTGTGAACCTTTTTCAGTCATTTTATTTATTTATTTTTGTGGGTCTTCGTTCAGGATAGGAATGGAAATTTGGCATCAGGGGCGGTGGCCAACCTAGTGGATGAAATGGGTGGTGCTTTGGTCCACGTGGAAGGACTCCCCATGAATGTTTCAGTGGATATGTCCATTTCTTACCTCTCAACTGCCAAACTTGATGTAAGCCCTCCTCAAATGATTTCAATTTCCGTGTTGGAATATCTAATGTTCATGTTAATGAACGAGTAATTCAGATATTCTGGTTTTAGTTAATAATACTTTCATTTGTGCGTTAATAAATCTCTTCGTTATTAAGCTGGATTGTTTGATAACTTGATAAGGGCTATCGATCCAATATATTGGTATTCTTATTGCAAATTGGGAAAAAAAGAGAGGGTATTCTTGTTATTACCAGATCAGGGGCTAATCGGTTTTGTGCGTCACATATTGGCTAAATGTGAAATTGTTTGATTGGCAAATGTTGGTTTTTGACTTGATTAGTTGAATATCTTACTTTCTCAGGATGAATTGGAGATTGTCTCGACACTTCTAGGTCGAAAAGGTGGTTATTCTGGAACACTTGTGATCGTGAGGAACAAATTAACAGGAGAGCTTATTGCCGAAGGCCGACATTCACTGTTTGGTAAACATGCAAGCAAAATGTGATGTTGTGATCACTGGATGTATGTAATACATGCAGAAACTTTTATTTTGACATCAGGGACATGTTTCTACTTAGATAATGAAATTTATAATTGCATGTTAGCAATAAGCGTTCATTTTGAAATTTGAAAGAAACTGGTGGAGATTTAAATCTTTTAAGTTTTAGTTGCCTTTTGTGCTTATGTACAGATCTTCCTACAAGTTTGCATCTAGTTGTTAAATATACTTGAATTTTGAATCTGCTGTATGTGGTATTGTGTTTGATGCATGGTCAAACTTCAGAGCAGAAGAAACAATGCCAAATTCATCTATTGTTATTAACTCTGTTTAATTGGTGAGCTCACATACCTGTGGATAGCACAAGAAATCTAATCCTTCAAATGGTCACCACTTGGTGGTATTGCACATCAAGTAAAATTAATTTAATCTTCATACATTGGAATTAAATTAGCAGTATCTAGAGTACACTGTCAGCTAAAAACAAGGAGCTGCAAGTGACAACAGTAACCACAGGAACAGTGTAGAAAGGCAGAAGTAATTGTGGAATCCTGAGAAGGATGTCTGCAGCAGACACCGAGCTTTGTATTCCTGTACTTGGAGAGTCAGATTGCTGGAAAAAAAATAGGTAATTGGTGATGAACTTTTCTCCCAAAGCATTAACTGTGAAGGATAGTGGCTTTGTAGAGTGATTGCAACCAGTGTAAGATGTATACTTCTGTTGTGTCAGCCTGTCTAATGGAGTTTGTGACATAGACTGCGGTTGTTTGGTTAGTAAGACAGCACACTTGGGCGGTAATTTCTGATATAATTAAGTCGAAGTGGGTTCACGGTTGACTGAAATCTTTTGATGCTTCATTCTTAATTTTCAGCAGTGATGTTGGCTGAATATATTCCGATTGTGACAATTGCACCAACAGAGTGTAAGTTTGCCGCCAGAAAAAACATGTCACGAGGCTCCCTAGGGTTTCATAGGTTGCCTGAAGATTGTCTCCTGCAGGTATCAACTGTGGCTGTTGATTTTCTATGTCATTATGTATCATAGAATCTACGGTTTGATGTTTAGAGAAAATTATGGTTTCATAACTTCAGCTTCACATTGTAGGATTATAGCCAGGGACAGTATGGACATACAGTGAAAAGCTGAACCTTTTGCTACCTTCTCAAATGAGTAGGTCATGGGGTAGCGGCCTTTTCTATTTCTGTAGATGGAACTGGAAGATATTCTTCTGGAACGAGATACCAGACAAATGGGAAGTCTGGAGTGAATTCTAGCTGGACATACAGATAGACTTTGAGATCACTAAGATTTTCCGGGATTAATTGTTTGCTTCGATGCCTGGAGAGTTCCCATTCTACCGAAGCTCTTCTGCACATTGAATGGAACGAGCTGTAATTTGTTCGAAAGTTTTCCGAACTTAATGCCGCTGACTCTGCAGAAGGGGAAGGGATTCAATGGTCTCTGCACGATTTGAAACACGGGGAAAGGAAGTAGTTATTCGTCTGCTAACTGCTTCTGCTTTAATGTTGAACTGGATTAGTGGTTGGTATAATCATGCAGAGTCAGATAGAGCAGCTGATGACGAATTGTTTGTCTTACCAAAGAGATGATTGCACTTGTATCTTGAAATTTGTCATTACAGAGTAATTTGACAAGGCACTGGATCGGATTCTGAAAATAATTGGATGTGATCATGATAACAGAATACAAAAGATAAAACACAAAATACAAAAGATAAAAGAAAAGAAAAAGACAGAGGCTTTGTTTGGATTGGGCTTTATTTTTCAAAATTTATTTGCTTACATCATCATTACAATTTCCAATACACCTTTTTACCTTCCCAATTACCTTTTTATCTCACATACATCACATCACAAAAAGTGCTACAGTAAAAATATCTCTAATAATTCACAATCCAAACAGTTGCATTTGAATTGAGAGGACTTTAGTGGAAAAGAAAGGGAAGGAAAGGGCAAAAAAAAAAAAAAAAAAAAGAAAAGGCGATTAGAGGAAAGTGAATTTCATCTGTGTTTTATTTCAATTAAATATGAAAGAAAAAAAATTAACTTATTATTTGTTTGGATTAGAGAGGGAAAGGAAATGAAATAAATTATTATGTATTAGTTATGTTTTTATATATAATAATTTATAAGTTTAATTTGTAAACACATGAGTTTTTTGGAAAATTATATAAAAATTTCACCTTTACCTTTGTTTCCGTCTGCTTTTGGACAGAAAGTTGGGCGACAAAAATTAAGGAGATCTCGAGTTGTTTGGATAAGAATTTATTTGGATGATTTATTTGATTCAGTTACTGTAGCACTTTTTGTGATGTGATATATGTGACATAAAAAGGTGATTGAGAATTATGTGTATGATGCAAGCAAAACAAAATCTGAAATTATTATTCCAAATTCTTGTTGTCCAAACAAACTTATTGTTTTCTCTCCTTACATATATCTCTCCCTATTCTTTTCTCTCCCTCTTAAAAGATTAATCCAAATATCAAAAACTTTATTCATCCATTTCATTTCTTATTCTTTCCTCTCCGTACCTTCCTATTCCTTCAAAGCTAACCCTATGTCCAAAGTTAACATGTAAAAATGTTTGGAAATTTAAGTTCAAGGGACAGGAACACACATCAAAATTAATAATGATACCTATAATTTATTTGATTTTTTTTTTTTGCCGAAGCGAAATAGACACACACACCCAAATAATGAATAGACACGCAGAGATAACACCGAACACACCGGCCCAAACGAACAATCTAAGATGGAACCCACGAGAAACATCCATCCAGCCAATTGGTCTATAATTTATTTGATTGACGTGCAGAATCATTCCCGTCTCATAGATCGGGTTTCAAATTAATTTTTTGTTATTAATAAAAAATAGAATCTATTTATTACTCTTAAACCAAACATGTAAGGTGAATCACCCACTATTATTATTAGATTCGAGAATACGAACCCAACGCATCAACAACAGTAGCAGTACGGCACCAAGTTTCAAGCTCAGAAGATAAAAACATCAGGCTCATGCGGCCGATGAGCTAGTCTCGTCCTTGTTTACTAGTCTACAGGTTCCTTCTCTGCTCGATTTATCTAAAGCCAAAACTTTATAAGATTCCTGCTATGGTCTTTAGCTTAGCCATTAATAAACTGCCAAGAAGAACACCGCGGCATTTTCGTCGCTACGTAGGAGTAGCAGCACTGTTGTGCTATTTCGACTTTGGGTTCCAGTAGTAAGGAGTAGTATTTCAGGCGGCAGCCTATGTTCCTGATCACTAGTGTTCACTTGATAGATTACTCGAATTTAGTTCAACACCGAGTATATCGCCCAACTCAGGGAATGGATTTCGTATAAATTGCTGACTTGGACCCAATTGCAGAATGAATTCTCCGGCTGCTCTCCGCTGCCCGCTTCCCGTCAGCAGCCCAACCCCGATTAAGAGCCCTAAACCTTCGGAAAGGCAACTGCCATTAACTAATTCTAGTGCTTCTAAGCTTCCCTGTAAATTGAACCATCGTAATTGGTGGAGTAAAACCAGCACTGCTTGTGCAACTGAATTTTCTTCTAGACTTCGAAGTGAACGGATTCTACCGATTAGGGCTTCTTCGTCGAATGGTTCTAGGTCGATTTCCAGTAGCAGCGGAGGCGAATTCCGTCAGCCGAGTGCGGTGGAGTTTATTACTTCCGAGAGAGTCAAGGTGGTGGCTATGCTGGCTTTAGCTTTGGCACTTTGTAATGCTGACCGAGTCGTCATGTCGGTCGCTATCGTTCCCCTCTCGCTTTCTCATGGCTGGCGTCAATCTTTCGCCGGGGTTGTCCAGGTAATTTTTTTTTTTTAAATTATGACTGCTATATCGTTGTTTTATTTTCCTGACTTAGCTTTGGATTACTGTTGTAGTGTTTCCTAACATTTCTAAATAACTGTTCAACATGAAATGGGGTGATGTTTTCCTGCCTATTCATCTCAACCCACAACTGGAATAAAAATGTCAAGAAATGTATTTATTCTTTTGAACTTGGAGAAAGTATGAGCCTTGAATAAAGCCGGAATGGAAGAAAAGGTTCATTTGGCCTAATCCCAAAGTATGTGATTTGGCCTTTTTGAAGATTAACTCTTGGAATTCGAAAGAAAGTATGAACCTTAAATAAAGCGGAATGGTAGAAAAGGGTTCATTTAGCCTAACTGCTGAGTATGTGATCCAGCATTTTTGAAGATTAGCTCTTGGAATTTGAGAGCGTTTGCATGCGGTATATGTTGGTCTTACCATTATAGAAAATTTATTCTGGAGATTTGTCCTGGAGAATGCCTTTGAATACAAAGGTCAACTATATGATGATGTTATGAACTATAAACAGAAAAAGGTCACATAAGAGAATAATAATAAAAATAAAAAACAACATTTATTTTGCGTGGAAGGTAGCAATCTTTGTACTTCTGGCGATTGTGCTCAAGTCATTCTTCCTTTTTGCTGTTTTGCTATTTACTCGAGAACAAGAGGATTTGACGTAAAAAAAGCAGACTGTGATTAGTGTTTCATATTTACTGGAATTGACTTTACATCAGAACATACAAGTTGATTTGTAAGTCATATTTGCATATGATTGGAGTTCTTCACCTTGAAGATAGTTTTTCATTTTTAAGGTGAAAATTCTTGCAGCATTTTGTGTCTGTTGGTTTTTCTAAATCCCAGTAATGTTTTCCAGGAGTTCAAGTGATGTCAGCATTTACTTTTGTCTATTTGCCTAAATAACCTGTCTTTGTCATGTTGTGGTTCTTGTTCTTGTGACTGAAGCTTTTGGATCCTTTTGTTTCTTAAAGAATAAAACCAATGGATATCTGTCCATACCACTTGTATACAAATTCTCCTGCTGAATTGAAATGCGCATATAGAGATAGATTATTAAGTTTTCGATGGCATATATTTGAATGCTGGAAACAGGATGTCAAGTGCCATTTGTTTGTTTCCCTGTCTTGCTTGAGAACGTGAGCATTACATTTCTGTAGGATCTTTTGAAGTGATCATCTAACTGTTAAATGGAGAATAAAAGGACAGTTGGACCCACTTAGGAGTGAATTCAATCACATTGGTAAAGAAACCTTGTTCTTTGACAAAAAGGAGTACAGTGAGTGGCTCAAGATCTGTTCTAAAAACAGCTTCTAAACATTATAGGCTGTCTCATTAATTTACTTACTAATGGCAGTCATCTTTTCTCTGGGGATACCTAATATCGCCAATAGCTGGAGGAACTTTGGTGGACCTTTACGGGGGCAAAGTTGTCATGGCTTGGGGTGTCACTTTATGGTCATTAGCCACCTTTCTCACCCCCTGGGCTGCAGAAAATTCCTTGTGCGCACTTCTTGCCATGAGGATGTTGCTTGGCATTGCAGAAGGGGTAGCTCTTCCATGCATGAACAACATGATTGCAAGGTATGCAATTTATGAAATTGAATCCATAATTATCATGATTTACATGATATATTCTTTGTCAAGCTTATTGTGTTGAAGATTTGGCATGTCCAAACTGCTAAGGGTATCTCTGAACCTTTGATTTTAGATGGTTTCCTCAAACAGAACGATCAAGAGCTGTTGGACTTGCAATGGCGGGATTCCAGCTTGGAAGTGCTATTGGACTCACACTTTCTCCCATTCTCATGTCTCAGGGTGGTTTGTATGGTCCATTTGTTATATTTGGATTGTCTGGGTTTCTCTGGGTTTTGGTCTGGATATCTGCAACCTCAAGCACCCCGGACAAATGCCATCAAATATCAGCATATGAGTTGCGGTACATACAGAACGACGGGAACATGCAATCTGTCATAAAGGATAAATCAAAGAAAAGCAAAGTTATCCCTCCATTTAAGCGCTTGCTTTCTAAGCTACCAACATGGACTCTGATTGTTGCAAATGCAATGCACAGCTGGGTAATTTATGCACTGCATGAACTTTCTGTTGTCTTTGAACTAGTATCTTTGATTGGTTAATCTTGAAAATTGGTTAAACAAAAAGGTGATTTTGTGTGTGTCTCATAATTGAATTAAAAGTTACCACTTTGATGGTACTGGGTAGGAGAACAAGGTGTTCTTTGAGAGATCAAATGATACTCTTTAATTGGGAAATTGGTTATTTGATAATTAGAATGCATTGTTTTAAGTTCTGAAGATTTTCGGAGCAAGTTGTGAGATTATTGGGTCTTTTAGAAAATTGAGAGAAGGTTAGTGCGAACTTTGAAATTGGAGAGATGAATTTGTGTTCCACTATTGTCACATATCTTTATGGGCTGTTTATAGGTGCATTTTGGTGGAAAAGACATTCTTCGCCTGCTCTATAGTCTGTAGTCTGTGTCCTTTACGAAATCATTTACCTTTTTTTTGTTTACCTCATGCAGGGATTTTTCGTTATACTTTCATGGATGCCCATTTATTTCAAGACGGTAAAAAACTATGTCTGTACATGACATGCGATAAATAACATTATGCATTTGAAGATAGGGAATCAAAAGTTTCTCTTTTACTTGTAGATATATCATGTTGATTTAAGACAAGCAGCATGGTTTAGTGCTGTTCCTTGGAGCATGATGGCCGTGGCAGGTTACTTTGCTGGTGTCTTGTCAGACATGATGATTCAGAGAGGCATAAGTGTGACATTAACCCGCAAAATCATGCAAGTATGGCAATTTTATCAATTTCCAATTGGCTATATATATTGTTGAAATAACTAACTCGATTTATTCTTTGTCCTTGTAAGTTCCAAGACATGTCTTTTATCTTTCTTTCCCTTTCTTTATCACCAAAATGTATGACAGTCATTTTATAGACTCCAATGAATTTTCACATGGACAGTAGAGAAATGAGTTTAGGATGTCTCTAGTAATGGCCTTTACAATTATGTAATTTGTATATGGGAAATGCTATTTATAAAGAAACAGATTTACTAGATTTTGAATTTAAGTTTGGGAAAATTAAAAAAAAAAGTTTGAATTTAAGTCAGGATAAAGGCTATGCATGTGATTGTTTATATATGATCAGTATGACTTTTGTCCCTCTGATATTGTGGGGTTTGCTGGTACAAAAGTAATCACATGGAACAATCGAGGGAGAAAATAGAAAGGATATTGTCCTCAGCCAAAAATCTTGGCTGAGTCATTTTTCAAATTTCATTTACCCTAGTTAATTGGAAACTTTGTTTTGATGGACCATTGTTCCTGGTCTTATGCTCTTTTCCTTTTTTATTTTCTTCCCTTTTTCTCAAATTCTACTTTTCTTTCAGTTTTATTGTTTGCGCCTCAGTGATAAATTCAGTTCTACTTCTACCAGACTTCTTTAGAGCTAGTCACTAATGGTGTTCAATATGTGATTCGTGTTTAGTCATTCGACCTCACTTTTTTACTTCCTTACGGAACAAGATGGGACAAGTTTACAGTATGTATGAAGTTTTATTTTTCCTCTGCAGTCAATTGGTTTTATTGGACCTGGGATAGCTCTTGTTGGTCTAACAATGGCAAGAAGTCCATCCAATGCATCTGCTTGGCTTACTTTAGCAGTTGGGCTAAAAGCATTCAGTCATTGTGGCTTCCTCGTGAACCTCCAGGTTAGTATATTCCGTGAAATTCATCATTTGATCAGTTGGTTTTTTTGCATCAGACCTGATATATCTTGTACCATTACCTTGTCAGGAGATTGCACCACAGTATTCAGGCGTCCTCCATGGTAACTCTGTTGATTTTCTTGCAAAGTTTTATGCATTGTACTCGTTCAACCTTATTCTCCTCTACTATTAATCTCCTAGTTCTACATACCGATATCTAATTTATTGTCTACATGGGAGTATAACCTCAGTATACAAGGCCAGCCTCCCTCCCCTTTCAACACTTCAATGAACATAAAAAAGAAGATCCCTGTTAATATCTTCAAACCTCGTTTATTCCTCTAATTTATGAAAATCAGGCATGAAATTTTCTTGTTCGAAATCTTTACCTAATTCTGTCCCTTCTGTAAACTCTAGGTATATCAAATACTGCTGGTACATTTGCTGCTATAGTTGGAACGGTTGGTGCCGGCTACTTTGTGGAATTAGTGGGTTCTTTTAAGGGATTCTTGTTGCTTACAGCTTTTCTCTATTTCTCGGCTGCTCTCTTTTGGAACTTTTTCGCCACAGGGGGGAGAGTCAATTTTGATGAAACTCTTTAGATGTCTGTATTTCTGATAGTTTCCTGTTTGCTCGCATCATCTTTGTAAAGTAGTTTATAGAAACGAGAAAGGGTTAAGGATATTACCAACCCTTTTCAATCTAGCTAGTTCTTTTGGTTTCTGGGATGCAGTACTGTGGGAACTGGGAAGCCGGGAAGGTACTTTTTGGCCAACGAAAGTCCCAAATTTGTAAAATTCTGATTGCCTTGTATAAATAGGATGCTGATCCAGCGGTCCCTGCAGTACTTGCAGTGTCCATCAGCATGGAGAGTGCCGCTGTTTGCTTAAAACGCTTGCCAATGTTGGCTGACTTGTAACAATCTCGGATGGCTCTCTACTAATGTTTTGGATTTGCAATTTCAATTTTCGTATAACAATCTGACAAAGCAATTTGCTTAAACACTAATGTGGTGGCAAATGTATTGGTTTCTTTGAATCTTTGTTCTCGGATTGAGGAAGACGGAGGATGGCCTTTCCTGGCTCGAACTCTGCCTCTATGATTATTGAATTATTTGTTTCTAAACAACAGGAGGGATTGCCGTGCTAGAATTTTGGCTTTTGGCAAAAACAAGGGGCGTGTTTGGAGTTTTGGATATATAAATTATTTTAAATATTATTTTACTTGTATTATAAATACGTTTTTAATCTTTTTTTTTTTTTTTTTTTTTGTATTTTCAACTAATACACCATTTGAACACCAGTTGCTCGTGTAAATGAGAGTAAAACTCGTGTGAGCAAGATGAAAAGGGTTCAATAGTTGACTGTTGCCACCGGTTTTCTGGACCTTCTTCTTTTTTGCATCCTGTATATCGTGTCTAATTTGACTTTCTTTTCTAACCATTATCAAACTAGTCATGGCTCCCTGCCACGGCCAAAACCAAAACAACCTTGAGCGCTTGTGCAGCTATATAGATATTTATGGACACGCACACACGTACCAGTAATGATTGACCTGAACAAGTTGAACTTATTATTCAGACAAAATTTTCCGTATTATCGACATTCTACTTCAGACAAGTAATCCATCCAGCAGTTGACAGTGTCTCTGTTTTACTATTTCCATCTGCGAGTACCAATTAACACAATATGTTTGAATCAGTCCTGAATCTACGGCTAGAGTGCATTTAGCATATCTGGCAAGACGGTGTCATCGCGCCAGTGGTTAAAGTTTTAGAGAATGATGAGTCAAAGATCGTCCTGCCAGAAGGGTCTCCGTCTCTGCATAGGATGAAAACTCCGAGTCCTCTGATCATCCGTCGGTGCCAAATCAGAAAAGAGAGTCCCAGTCCCTGTTCCCGCACCAGTGCAATTAGCAATCAGACTTCTGCGACGAGTCAGAAGTCTCGATCTTCATCCAGCTTCATCAGAGCTGCCAGCAAGAGAGTGGCTGGTGTTCTTGCTGCGCTTCTCTTTTGGAAGAGGGAGGTCAACTCCACCGCTGATCAAACTAAAGCCAACAAAATAAAACGTGCTGTTACAGGATTGTCCGGTGAGTAAATCTTTCCCACTATGCCATCTCGGCATTGATCTATGTATCTTCATTTGCCCCCAAGTTGGACAATGGTCTGGCATGATCATATACTAGAATACAAAAGTAAATCAAGAAGCAGATTCTGATATTGAGGTTACCGATAAGCTTATACTTGATACATGACGGGATTTTGATACATCTCACTATATTGTCATTCCACTTTTGCATGGAAGTGGCATGAATTAACCTTTTTTTTTTTTTTTTGGTTGGTTCTTGACGTTCTGCAGATTCAATAGATGATTCTACTGGAAGCACTAGTAAATCTTCATCAAGAACAAAATACTCCTACTCTCGCGAGTCTTCCAATGACAATATTATACAGATTGGTTCACTTCAAACTTCGTTTAATGAGATATCGAAGGCAACTGGCAATTTTTCTTCAGCAAATATAATTGGTGAGGGAGCTTTCGGAACTGTTTACAAGGGGAAGCTTTGGGATGGATTTATGGTCGCCATAAAGCGCGCTAAAGTGGTAAGGAGAATTAACCACCAACAAATGTAAATCTTGAGGGGCCATTTCCTGTGAATTTGCGATGTAACACGAAAATTTTGGCAGGAATTTTTCGATCAACGTTTGTCAGCAGAGTTCAAGAATGAAATTTTGACATTATCAAAGATCGAGCACCTAAATTTGGTAAGATTTCTGGGGTACCTGGAGCATGGAATCGAGCGCATAATCATCGTTGAATATGTCAGCAATGGAACCCTTAGAGAGCACTTGGACGGTAGGTGAAGCAACAGAGCGCACGAACACGAACCCCATATTTTCACTTGAATTGCAATGGCATTCATTTGCTTTCTGAGATAAATAACGTCCACACGAACTTCCACGTTAATTAGCTGATTCTGGAATAGATTTTTGTTGAGCTTCTTTGCTATGGGAAAACTTAGCACGCATTGTCAACTATGGGGGGGGGGGGGAAGTTATGTCCTGATACTGATAGATTTGTTATTATTGCTTGTTGTCATCTTCCCCTTTTTTTTTGTCCTTTTTTTCTTCAAGTGTTAGGCTTTGATGAATAATAAACCTTAGTTTTGTTTTCTCCTAATCTGCATATTGAATCTCGGGTAGGTAGTAACTGGTAAAGTGGCAAGGAGAAAGCTCAGGTTACTTCATGGGATCTTGAGATGAATAAGGAATCCGGAATTACACTACTATATTTCTATCCGTGGATCTTGGCTGTAAATAGGCCTCCTATACATTTATTTCAACACAAATATGTTAGCCCTTCGATTTTAGCATGAATATTAGAGACATCAAATACAATGATCACGGGAAAGTTGTGTGTCAAAATTGAAATCCAGCGACCTTGTGATGCAGGGACACGGGGAGATGGACTTGAAACTGCAGAACGTTTAGACATTGCAACTGATGTCGCTCATGCAATTACCTATCTCCACACATACACTGGTAAGTTAGTACGTTGCGAGCAAACAACATCTTCGTTTGCAGACTTTATTAGAAGTACTCAACAGTTCCTAATTTTTTGGCTCAACCTGAAATTACAGAGCCTCCAATTATCCATAGAGATATTAAAGCATCAAACATACTGCTCACGGAAAAATACCGTGCGAAAGTAGCTGACTTTGGATTTGCACGGCTAGCCGCTGAGGATCCTACAGCAACTCACATTTCCACTCAAGTTAAAGGAACAGCTGGCTACCTGGATCCTGAATACCTCAAGACATACCAACTCACTGAAAAGAGTGATGTATATTCGTTTGGCGTATTGCTTGTGGAAATGATAACAGGCAGACATCCCATTGATTCGAACAAAAGCACAGATGAGAGGGTAACCGTAAGATGGGTAAGTGAATTCATGGATCAAGACAAACGTAACCTGCTTTCTGCCTGATTATAAGCTTCTGCAATTTTCATAGTAGATCATTTGCATGCGATTCAGAACCATCATGGTGATGTTTGCTTGCAGGCTCTGAGGAAATTAAAGGACGGAGAAGTTGCGGTGGTAATGGACCCAAGGTTACGAAGAAATCCAGCATCAAACCAGGCTGTTGAAAAGGTACTCAAACTTGCTCGGCAATGCCTTGACCCTTCAAGGCGGGCAAGACCTTCCATGAAGAGATGTGCTGAGGTATTGTGGCAAATCAGAAAGGAATTCAAGGACAGCAGCATTGTTCACACTGCTGCTGCTGCTGCTGCTACTCACCATTCAGCAAATGTCGTCGAGGGGGGTATAAGAAGGGATTGGCAGGACCTATACGGGATTCCAGATACTGATTACTACAGATTTTATTCATCCACGGAAAAAAAATCAAGAACTACTCATGACTGCTTAGAGATTTGAATGTTTTTTTTTTTTTAAGAAAAAAATTTGAATGAATTTGACTTCAATCATTATTATGAATCATCAAAGTATGCCTCTTGAAATTATAGATTATTTTTATATATTACTCATCCATAAAATTTTTACATTCACAGCGAGATTCGAGAAAATGATCATCCCTACTAGTAGTTAAAGTCAACTTGAATTCACTTATAAGCGTAATTTTCACAAAAAAAAAAAAGGGCGAGGGGGGCTGTCTAGCTGTAGATTGCTCCCGGTGTCACGACGAATGCGTGAGAATCCAGTTGTATTGTGGAGTCTCGAGGCGAGCGAAGAGCGCCTTCCAGTTTTACTCTTTATTCATGAACCACACGTGGCCTTGTCCCATCACCCATCTCAATTCCGCTCTTTTATTCTCTTTCTTCTTCTCTCGTTCTTTCTTGTTGTCTGGCGTTCTCAAGCAAGGTACCAAAAAAACCATCATTATTGTAAGATGCTAAGTTTACTAGTGGTACTATACCAGACTGTGTTGGATATTTAGAGCCCCAGCAAATTCACACTCGAAAACACTACTGGAAAACGGTTGACTGCAGCGCACTTCTTCAGCCGCCGAAGCCGTCCAATCACTCCCTCCCTTCTCCTCCGCCGATTCCCATGCGATATGACATGAATGCGACGCCGGGGGTGATGATGATGCAAGCAAAGTATACAAACTGCAACTCACTCTTTCTCTCTCTCACACACACAAGCACTTTTCCAGATATTTTTTCTTTCTCCTCTTTCCTAACTAGAAAACAAAAAAAAAGAGACCGTACTTTTTTCGCATTTCCATCTGTTTGTTTGTCAGATTTCCCTTTAATATCTCCAAATTGATGAGTTGCATAATAGTAGCATATTCCCCCGCCCGCATCCCTGCCATCTCTCCCATTCTCTTTTTAGAACTTTGTCCAAAATATCTCCCGAACCTTCACTCAAATATTATTGAAACTTAACAGGCACTCATATTTCGCTTCCTCTTCAGCAGTAGCACCGTTCTCAAGTCTCAACACAGATTAGGTAATCATGTCATGTTATTGATATTTTACCAATTTTTTTTCCATTAATTAACGAAATATTCACATGAACAATGTGTTTCAGAATCTCATTTCTGCATTTCTCTTCTCAGTAGGAGTTAATTTTTCATTCTTATGGCTTGATTCTTGGAATACGATTCAAATATTTGGATTTGGATTTTGATTTTTTTTTTTTCTGTTTTGGTCTATAGAAGAAGTATCTGCTGATAATAGGACCAGATATGGAAGTGGCGGCAACATCAAGCGGTAATGAAACCATAAAATCAGGAATTCCAGCGGAAGTACCAGCGGTTGCGCAGCCGCTGGCCGGAGAGGCTACGGAGATTGCGTCCAATATCATCTATCATGCTCAATACAGTCCTCATTTCTCCCCTTTCAAGTTCGAGCCAGAGCAAGCTTTCTATGCCACTGCTGATAGTGTTCGTGATCGGTTGATCAAGGTATAGAATTTGAATTGCCGTTGTAAATTTTGTTTTTTCGGTTTGCCTTTGTTGAATCAATTGTTGATTGTATGTTTGGATTTGACTAGCGACTGAAGATGGTGACGTCTTTGCTTTGTTAGCATATCCAATGTTGTTAATTATCTACCTTATGCATGTACTTGGTCATGCGGTCTATTTGGAAGCTTGTAAGCAATTTTGCTCCTTTTTGTGGCAAATTTGCTATACTGCTCTGTAATTTGTTGTAGATATAGCAGTGATTATTCTCCAGAATGTGTGGCATGTGCCCAAGGTTGATTTGCGTTGTCTATTCATCTTTGAAGTGGACTTGCCGGCCCTGTGCGATGTGCATACCCGCACTCGTTACGGAGTCATGTATATAAGGAAAGATTTTTGCGGAGTTCATTTGCTAGTGTATGACTTGAAAAGAATTGCATTTTCAAACTCAATGAACACCTTCATCCATTGAGCTCATCTCTTTGTGTATCTGGTTCCATTTCATCATACAAGTGCTTTGCTTGGTAAAAGTGTTCTTTTTGTGGCTTGCAAATCGTTGTGCATGTTCTTAATGCTAGAGTCTGCTTTGTACTTTTTTCACAAGTTTCACCCACTCTAATTTTTCTTTTTATTGTTTGTTGTTTACACCGACAGCAATGGAATGATACGTACCTCCATTATCACAAAGTCAACCCAAAGCAAACATACTATTTGTCCATGGAGTATCTGCAAGGGCGAGCTTTGACTAACGCAATTGGAAACCTTGATATCCAAGATGCTTATTCTGATGCTTTGAAGAAATTGGGTCATGAACTAGAGGAAATCGTTGAGCAGGTAGTTCCACTTTAAGAAACTTTTCACATTCTCTTTACTTTGTCAGTTGGGATCTGACAGTGTGCAATGCTGCATAGCCATTTAGTTAGGTGTTCTTACAATTATTTTTCGTTTCCAATTGGATCAGTGAACACTCTTTAAATACTAAAGTTGATACAAGTCTATTTCATTCTAACTTTTGTTATTGGCTTAAACCTAGCATGATGTATTTCCAATGCAATTCTTAAAATTGTATATTGTAGGAGAAAGATGCAGCACTTGGAAATGGTGGTTTAGGAAGACTTGCTTCGTGCTTTCTAGACTCAATGGCGACATTGAACTTGCCAGCTTGGGGTTATGGTTTGAGGTACAGATATGGGCTTTTTAAGCAGCGGATCAGCAAAGGAGGTCAGGAGGAAATTGCCGAAGATTGGTTGGAGGTTTGTCTTTTTCTACTGTCATACTCATTCTTTAGTCATGGGACTCCTATAGGGTTTCATCTGGTACAAATTTATGCAGAAATTTAGTCCATGGGAGATTGTCAGGCATGATGTTGTATTCCCCATCAGATTTTTTGGTCACGTTGACGTCCTTCCTACTGGCTCGTAAGTGCAACTTCTGTATGTGCAACTTTAACTTCTGTATGTGTTGACTAAAAGTTCAATAGCACAACTTCCAGATTGGATTTTCGTTCTTATTCATAGTGCTATTCATATGGTTTATCATTTCTTTTAATTCTTTGTCCGGTTTGTAGCCGCAAATGGGTTGGTGGAGAGGTCATTCAAGCTGTTGCCTATGATGTACCAATTCCAGGGTACAAGACCAAGAATACTAACAGTCTTCGCCTTTGGGAAGCCAAAGCCTGTGCTGAGGACTTCAACTTGTTTCAGTTCAATGATGGGCAGTATGAATCTGCTGCACAGCTCCATGCTACGGCTCAACAGGTTGGCTTACCCTTGTACTCTTAATAAAGTTAGTTATCAGATCAAGCAAAGACTTTAATTGCCAATCATCTGGTCACTTAAAGGAAATCCAGATCCGACTTCCAAAATTCAATCTCAGACTTTCTGTTGGTTTATATATTAATTTGTTCTGTCGGTTGGTTCTCTGTGGCATCCTTACGTCATGTATTTGCAGATATGTGCTGTTCTTTATCCTGGGGATGCTACAGAAAGTGGAAAATTGTTAAGACTTAAGCAACAGTTTTTCCTTTGCAGTGCTTCACTTCAGGTTTGCCATATTCCTTGGTGTATTTTCCTCTTTTCCTTTTCTTTCCATGGTGGGCGCCTACACAGTTCAGTCTAGAAGCGGTGCATGTCAAAGGTTAAAAGGATATTTGCCTTGGGATATTGATGATTCCAAACCTTAAGTTTTTTATGTTCAGTGAAACCTCTATTCAGTAAACATGCCTAAACTCGGTGATATTTACACGTAAAGGAGACTGGAATACCTAATAAAATGCTTTAGGCTTTCAGCAACAAACAAGCAAAGTTTCTTTTTAAGGAGAGACAAAGTTTCTTTTTAAGCAAAGTTTCTTTTTATGATTAGTGAAGAACTTATTTCATTTCATCCTGTTTCAGGACATCATGTTCAGATTTAGGGAGAGACAAGTGGGAAAGGGTGTACTCCAGTGGTCCGAATTTCCCACAAAGGTTGCTGTGCAACTTAATGACACACATCCTACTCTTGCAATTCCAGAGCTAATGCGATTACTAATGGATGAGGAAGGACTTGGATGGGATGATGCTTGGGATATTACTACAAGGTGGTTTTGCATATTTCAGTTGTCTTCGTTCCATCCAAGTTTCTCAGTTGCCTCTGTCATCATGAACAAGCTTAAGGGACAATTCAGAAGCTAACTATCGACTGCAAAGTGAGCCAAACATGTACCACAAAAGAAATAAAGGAAGAAGCAAAAACTAAACCAGCAATCATGGATAAGCAATTGAACAACTAGATAAAATATATTGAACTTCACCTTTTAATAAGTGTATCATAAACCAAAACCTTCGACAATCACTACCATCATTCTGATTATGAGCACACACATAAATCATTTTTGAGTACTTTGTGGAACTTGTTTTCTCTGGTTCTTTTTAAGGAGCTGTTTGTGAAAATTCACAGATTTGAGTTATAAACCATTTTAATTTAGGACAATAGCCTATACAAATCATACTGTCCTACCTGAGGCTCTGGAGAAATGGTCACAGGCAGTCATGTGGAAGCTCCTTCCCCGCCTTATGGAAATTATTGAGGAAATTGATAAGAGGGTAATCTGTTCACTCACTTTCATTTATTGCTACTTGCTTGTTAGATTGATGTTGAAATAACTTGCAGTCTTGAACTCCTTGCAGTTTATTGCAACGGTGCAGTCAACAAGACCTGACCTTGAGACTAAACTTTCCAGCATCCGAATCTTGGACCACAACCCCCAAAAGCCAGTTGTACGAATGGCTAACTTGTGTGTGGTGTCCTCCCATATGGTAAGAAACATGTCTAAGTGGAATGGATATCACATCTCCTATCTTTAACGATTATCTTGTGATATCCAAATGTCAAATGCCCGAATATACCTGAGGGAATAATTAAACGACTATTCTTTTGTTTTCAGCTTTTAATCTGACTCTTTATAAAGGGGGAAGAGACTTTGGCATCTCTTTTGATTTGCAAAATTTACCCTCTGCTTGATAACTATCCTTGTGACTTTCGTCAAGATGAGAGTAAATGTTTAAGTTCAGTATGGTGTTCTCTAATTGGTGAACCTAACTCCTATATAGTTGGTCACAGAAGTTAGATAGCATGATAATTTGAGAAATGCATCGGCTTCTACTATATGTCTTTTATTTTATTACAATGATATGATAAGAGGCACACACCTAAAGTGTGCGCTAATTACTGGTTTCCTTTAACTACTAGCTTATTGGTAAAATTCCGAGCTATACTTCCCTGACAACAACTAATCTGAATTCATCAATTATCTGTGTCTGTCACTGTCATCTCCTCCTATCATTGTTGAGTTGCTTCCATGGCTTTTACTTATTTTATACTCTTTTATAAGTCTCTTAAATTTTCATTTCTTCTGTTCTAGAAGATTTTCACCTTTAGTTTCCATATCTCTCAGGTGAATGGTGTTGCACAACTACACAGTGACATCTTAAAATCAGACTTATTTGCTGATTATGTCTCTATATGGCCTACCAAATTCCAAAACAAGACTAATGGGATTACTCCTCGCCGGTGGCTTCGGTTTTGTAGTCCTGAGCTTAGTCAAATAATAACCAAATGGTTAAAAACTGATAAATGGGTGACGAACCTCGATCTCCTCACCAAACTTCGGCAGGTACGTCAAGAAACTTGCTTTGACATAGTGGCATTTTTTCTCCCATTAAAGACCTTGCTTTGACATAGTGGCATTTTTACTGACTCTTTTCTATATTGTTTCCTTCTCTTCAAATAGTTTGTTGACAATGAAGAACTGTATGCTGAGTGGGAATCAGCTAAGATGGCCAACAAGCAACGTTTAGCGCAATACATAACGCAAGTGACAAATGTCAGCATTGATCCTAATACCCTTTTTGACATACAAGTTAAACGCATTCATGAATACAAAAGACAGCTGCTAAACATTTTGGGGACAGTCTATAGGTACAAGAAAATAAAGGTATTGTAGACTTCCTAATCTCCTTAGGTGTTTCAATATGCAATACATTTATTAGCAGTTGAAGGTTTCTAAATCAAGACCTTAAGTTGATCTTTCATACGGTTATCATTGCTTATTGGCTCTTTGTTATTTGTTCATTGGAATCTCATCCGATTATGGAAAAAATGATGTTAACAATGTTTATTACATTATTGTTAAAAATACTAACCCGTAAAGTATTAACTATCATTGTCTTCTGGACTCTATTCTCGTTTTCTTCTGGGAGTATGATCACTTCCAAAACAATGAATCATACCTGTATGAAATATCTTTCAAGAGTATATATGGTGATCCAACACCAATAGAGATTTCGTAGTCAACCTAGAAATGATTGAATTGTGGCTCCAGTGTCTTGCAATCTTTTGACTTTTTATGTGCATCACATGTTAGTATACACCATGATTTCTTGAAATTGATCTATTCCAGGAGATGAGCCCTGAAGAACGGCAAAAGGTTACACCACGCACTGTCATGATTGGGGGAAAAGCATTTGCAACATACACAAATGCCAAAAGAATTGTTAAGCTAGTAAATGATGTTGGTGCTGTTGTGAACAGCGATCCTGAAGTCAATAGTTATTTGAAGGTAAAACAGTTCATTAGACATCTCCAGTGCAGATTTACTTTAAGTTGGACTTTTTGCCAGGATATGTAGTTCTTATACCATTTCTAGTCCAACAGTAGGTTCATGCTGTGGCACCTAATATTGTTGAGATGAAATCATTCACCACTACCTATCCTTTTCGCCTTGTGTGACTTGCCTTGACCATCTCTCACATTATCACTTTCCTTTATTCCAATTTTACTCTGTTAACTACTTTTATGAATTTTTAGAATATCTTATAGGGAAGTTCCTTTCTGGTTGGATGCCTTCTTAAAATTCTCCTTACCTGTTAAAAGAATATAAAAGAAGAATTTGGAGAAACATACTCATTGTCAGTGAAGTACTCGTGAATAAATAGGAGTACCTTGATCAGTTGATATTGCCTCAGCTTTAATGTATTGAACTGAAGATAGTAAAGCAATGCTTGGAATTTCTTTTTCAGACTTTGACTATTGACAATTTGAATGTCTTGTTGACTTTCATAGCTAAAACTGTCATTTGAACTTGATTGGAATCTATTAGGTTTTTTTGAAAATACTAGTGGATTGCTACTGCTGCATCTGGCTGTCAGGGCTGCTTCTTGTCACTTACACCTTCTCATTAATCATTCAGAATATGGGGGAAAAAACACTGGATTGTCATCATGCTTAGGGAAAAATACAACATGGTAGAAGTTTATGGGAAGTATTGGTGAAATGGAGTGGTTCCCAAAAATTAACTTCTTGTTGCTCAAGAATATTCAAGATTTACTCTATAGATAATATTTCTTTTTTGTTTCCATTTTTTGCTTGCTATAAACTTCATCTTCAACTAATCTGACTTCTTTTACCATTCTTTTCAGGTGGTTTTTGTCCCCAATTATAATGTCTCTGTGGCAGAGATGCTTATCCCAGGAAGTGAATTATCTCAACACATCAGTACAGCTGGCATGGAAGCAAGTGGGACAAGCAACATGAAATTTGCACTGAATGGATGCCTCATTATAGGAACACTAGATGGTGCTAATGTGGAAATCAGAGAGGAAATTGGTGAAGAGAATTTTTTCCTTTTTGGTGCAAGAGCAGAAGAAGTCCCTCGGTTACGCAAAGAAAGAGAGAATGGACTGGTATGATGCAGCAATTTCCTGTCCGGTATCTAATTCTTCCTTATTTGTAGCCAGATTAATGCTTTACAGTTTCCAGGTACTGTTAGGTCCTCGGTTGAGGATAAAAAATTCTCTCTCTCTCTGCATTGGGAAGCTTTATTCTGTCTGTAAATATGATGATGCATGGCTTGGTAACTTACTAAATATCCTTGTCCTAAAGAATGAAGAACTCTTTGCATTATGTTGTGAAAAGCACTGGGCTAATTTTTGTCATTCTTAATGTTTCTCTTTGCAATTAATGGTCCAAGAAAAAATAAAAATAATAAAAAAAGAAACAAAGATGATGAGGTCTTGACCATTTCATTGGCCACAGGGTCTGAACAGCTAATATGAACGTACAGGGTCCAAGCCTGATTATTTAATGACTATCAAGAACAAAGTATCTTTTCATTCTTTTCTTGGTAAAAAAAAAAAATCCTAGCACATGAAGTGCATGTCCTGCCTGAGTGTCTGTTTTTCCTGGTCAATTCAAAATTGGTTTCCAAGATCATCTCTTCCATTATATTCTCCTACCGTTCAGTGCTTACCTCTGAATGTAACTGACTTGGGTTCTGAATCTTTAGACACGATACTATAGTAGCATCATGTCATGGTACGTCTAATTTGGTTCCTTAAGATCATGTTAAGAATATATCGAGAAGAAACCAACTTTTAGTTTAATATTTATCTGCTGTGCAGTTCAAACCAGATCCTCGCTTTGAAGAAGCAAAACAATTTATTAGGTCTGGAGCATTTGGAAGCTATGATTACAACCCACTCCTCGAGTCATTGGAGGGAAACTCAGGTTATGGTCGTGGTGATTATTTCCTGGTTGGTTATGATTTTCCAAGCTACATGGATGCTCAGGCAAGAGTCGATGAAGCTTATAAGTATGTATACTTAATCCTTTTGCAGTATGTCTTACATAATTTCATTTTAGAGCAGATATCTGCTTTAGTTTATGCATCTAGAAGGTTAACAACTTTTCTCAGCATAGTATGATTCTGAGATCTCTCAATCAACATAAAAATTTAATTGTAATAGAGAAACATAGAAGAAATGTGGAATTATGACAGATTGCTCAGCTCCATGTTAAGTTGAACGTTCTTAGTGGTAACAGGTCAAATATGTGTAGAAATGTTTACAAGGGAGAGCCTAGAATATAGTCCCTTGCAAAGTATGCTCAAATTATACAGTAGTTGGAGATTTGATGCGGAAAAGCAATTGAAACTTGGGCATAGTTCTCAAAGAAATTGAGCGGATATACCTGTCTTAGGCATTTGCTGACATCTAAAGGAGCTTAAATGTGATAGTCTTGTTTGGACAATATAATTTGGAAAAAAATTTGCAAATATTATCCTACTTGTATCATTAACACAATTTTCAATTATATTTTTATTTCACATACATCGTATCATAAAAAGTACAATGGGTTAGTTTTTGACAATGAACGTGTGTTACACTTGTTATGTGGAATAAGAACCTGAGTGTCCGGTTTTTTTATTTCGCTTAAGGTGTCTAATGCTTGTTTCGCTGCCTGCTGATTTCATTAACTAATAAATCTTCTGAGTAGAAATGTAATGATAAATTAAAGAGCAGTGGCATCTTGTTTGGTAATAATTCTTGTTGGAACTAGATGCTGGAGAAATGTTCAATTCCAACCATTAATGCAATGAAAGCAGAATCTGGATTAACTTCACTTAATTCTCTCTTATTTGCTTTAAAATATATTTGCATGCAGGGACAGGAAAAGGTGGATTAAGATGTCCATACTAAGCACAGCTGGAAGTGGCAAATTCAGTAGTGATCGTACAATTTCACAATATGCCAAAGAGATATGGAACATAGAGGAGTGTGCGGTGCCGTAATTGAAACAAATTCGCGGTACACAATTCACTATAAGATGCCTGCTCTCTGTGTACGTTGAATGTAACTCCCAGTGCTTGCTTTTGATTCAGTATTATCGTGGCATCAAATTATATACTAGTATCCGCACACATTTCATGAACTACCACGTGATGCATTCTCGTAAAAATGTTATATCCAAGCAGTTCCTTAGAATAATTTTTTTGCATTATAAACATTTTTCTTAATTTATTTTTTAATATTTTCAATCATTTTTTATTTTATATATGTTACATAATATTTTTATTTCAAATAATACTCTATCTAAACAATAATGTTTGCCAAACACTGCTACTAGCCCTGTTTGGAAGTGTTGTTTTTTAGCAAGTTTGTATAATATTAGTTTTTTAATAACTTTTGTTACAAGAACTCCAAAAAATTTATCAAAGTTTTTAACCTACACACTTTAAAATAATACACAAAAAATTTTTCCTTCAACTTTTCTTCTTTTTTTCGCCCCCATCCAACCTGCCACGTCTTCCGTCGCCGGCCACCACCTCCACCACCACTTCTGGCGACTATCACTATTTCGGCCGCCACTTCTCTTTTTTTTTTTTTTTTTTTTCCTTGTCCCTCTCCCTCACCCCTTCTCCTCCTCTCTCCTCCCCCTTTGACCCACTACTACTCGAATTATACTGCCTCTTTCGCTGCCAGGGGAGCGAAAAATTCAGCTCCGTGTGAACACAAAACACTTTCACCACAGCATTCATCGTCAGGACCATCCTCGCTGCCGCCGCAGCAACACTCCCCCGCCGCCACCATGGAGCAAGAAATGAGGGAAGCGGTGGGGCCGTTGTTAGCTTTGTCTAGGAGAAGGCGAGTAGGGGAGGCAGCTGTTATGGCTTTGGAGGATTCGAACGAGGGCAATTTCTTCTTCTTGGATGGGCAACCATGGCGGTGACGCTCGTGATTGGATCACTGAGAATGGTTGTAGTGATAGTTGTGATGCAGGTCGATGAGCTCGACGTTGCTAACAGAGAAAACGACGTCGTCGGAGTTAGCGATCAGACTTGAGCTCAAGCCCCGGACTAAGTCCGGAATTGTTGGGCATCGGACATCCATGTTTAGCAGAGTTGCCTCTATTAAGCTCCACCGGACTAAGGGAAGAAGAGTTGCCAGATACGACATCCATGGCTGTAGCCTGCAAGGTCTAGGGTGTCGGAGAGCAGAGGTGGAGAGAAAAAGAGGGACAGAGGAGGAGAACGGGAGAGAGCAGAGGTGCCCGGGGAAGGGGCAAAGAGAGGAGCCGAGGAAGAGAAAAAGAGAGATAGAGGGGCAGAGAGGTAGAGGGAGGAAGGGGCAGAGGTGCCGGGGAAGGGAGAAGAAAAAGAGAGAAAAAAAAAAGAAAGAAAAAAAAAAGAAAAGGAAAAAAAAAATTTCAACCTAAAAATTTTTCTTATAACTTCTATAATAATCTACAGTAAAATTTTAAACAAACATCCAAAACACTGACCTTCCAAACAGGCTAATAATTACATTGAGAAATCCAACTTTTGCCCTCTCAAATATAAATGCTTATAAGAGCTATGTGAAAATACACCACTAAATCCGAGGAGTTGGGGCCAGTGATAAGCGGCTGGTAATGCGAGCAGGACGACCAAGGTTCGATTCTCGCTGCGCTCCTGCAATAACTCCAGGGCCAGGCCTTCACCCTCGAGTAAGAGTCAAACTCTGCGAGCGCTCCCCGGGCTGAATCCGGATTAGTCCGAAAGGGATACCGGGTGGTTAGACCCAAAAAAAAAATACACCACTACAAGAGAGAAGCGCCTGATCCTTCGGGCATGTATGAACATGTAGACTCGAAAGTTCCTGAAAGAATCTTCTATTCGGTTTGTGGACTTGGACTTTCCAGCTAAGAAACGAAATGACGCGCTCCCATGCTTTCAACACGACTCCATTCCTAGTTTAGGGTAGCTGCCTCAGACTTCAACCCGTCTATTAACAATAAACCAACTCACCGAAGTCTTGGATCTATGCCACATAACCCCAGACCATAGTAACGATAACGTACACGGGGAATAAACAAAAAAAAAGAAAAAAAAAAAGCTTAAACTCAATGCCTAAAATGGCCACAATTGCCAAAAAAAGGGACCAAAACCTGGGAACAGTCGCACATAGAAACTAAAATATAGAGAGTCGAACAGCAGCTTAAAACAAGTCAACGCAAACCATCAAATCGACTCTTCACAGTTGCTTGTCACTAAAAAAGGGAAACCACACACAAGGAGGTCAATCAGATGTAGGAGTAACAGATCTTGAAACAGATCTAGAAGATGCACTACAACTTCTTGAAGAGCTCCTTGAAGAATAGCTATCCCGAGAAACTCTCCTCCTCCACCTTTTCCTTCGCCTGGGTGAAAGGCTACGCGAGAAGCTCCGCCTTGAGCTCTTCCTAGGCAGTGGAGAGAGACTCCAAGAATAGCTCCTCCTCGAATGCCTTGGATACCTTGGCGAGACGCTGCGCGAATAACTTCTCCTTGAATATCGCCGGTACCTGGGAGAAATGCTTCGTGAAATGGAACGGTATAGACTTCTTCTTCGGTAACGATCATCAGGTGAATAATCTCTATGATAGGGGGAATAAGATCGATCACGCCTGCTTACTGGTGACCTGCCACATGGGGAACGTAGCCGGGAGTACGTCTTGCGTCTGTAGTAGGCATAGTATGGAGAATATGATCTGCGCCGACTGTAGTAAGGAGAGTATGATCTGCTTCTGCTCCTTCCAGATGAATACCGACGACCATAGTAAGGAGAGTAAGATCTGCTTTTGCTTCTGCTCCTGCTATATGTCTCAGATGAATACCGAGGTGAACGGCTACTGCTTCGAGAACAACCTGGAGACCGACGATGCACTGAATGAGTTGCAAGTCAAAAAGGATGGATAAGCTAAGAGAACACAAACTGCAATTTAATATCCTAAAACCAAATGCAATCACTGTATACCATAAATTTCATACTAAACCACCATCTTACCATGAATAGTTCTCAGACCAAGGTACCTCCCTGGTGTAGGTGTTCTACCCCTTCGTCTCCTGGCCTGAACATGTGTAGACAAGGAATAAGGTCATGAAAATCACATAAATAAAAGGTTTATCCCAGACGGGGGGAACTACTTATTTGGTTAAGAGCAATATTCAAGGACAAGACTTGCCTAAGATTTGAACAACTACCAAATAACATAATAAGTAAATTGCGATATAAAAAAAGAAATGCAGGGCATACAACCCTCTGGTTAAGAGTCTGATATTTGCTTCATGTGATTGGTTTGATTTGTTAATTTGGACTTTGACGAAGAGCTGCTACACACAGCTAACCTGCTTGCAAAGAAACTTCATGGAAGAGAAGCATAGAACTTTCAAACTCGATAACAAAGGAAGTCCATGATATTAACGGTACGGTACAATAATCTGAAAATAAAGATGCAATAAGCACAACTCAGAAGATAAAGGGGATGGCAGATTACCTTCTCAATAGTTATAACCCTGCCCTCAAGCACAGAATGGTTCAAATACTTGATGCATCTATCAGCCTCCTTAACAGAAGCCATAGTCACAAAACCAAATCCACGGGATTCTCGAGACCATGGATCGATAACAAGGTGGACATCTTCTACCTGTCAAATAAGCATAAAACACAAATGAGACGTCCATCATAACAGTAGGACAGATATCACTAGGAAAAAACCACAATTATATTGTGACTCAATGGCCCTTTAACAATTTAACAGCACAAAACTCAATTTCCTTAGTGTTGAAGTGTACAAACTGATAAGAACTGATCTCAAAGTTCTCCTAATTCATTCCCTAAACATTGTAACAGAGAAATCCATGCACCATTTACATCTACAAAAGAATAAGTTGTCATGCTCTGAACAATTGGAAACTGTTCCACAAGGCTAGCAAACTATTGTAGCTCTCTGATCAAACAGAAAGGACTATGCACATTAACAAAAGCATATCATGTGCTCATCTAAAAAGTCGTTGCCTTGTATGTTTCCTTATGATTCTCAACTTTCCCAAAAACTGGGTGAATTATTTTCTCATATTACAATCCAGTTCCTGTGCTTATTTTCTTTTCTCATTAATTTCATAACCACATAAAACCACCCTTTCTGTTAGTTAAGCAACATCAGTGACCACAAAACAATTAGATAAGACCTGTTTGATGCATGATCCACATAAATTTCAACATTAAAAAACATAAAGGTACGCACAAATACAAAAGACTGCATACCGTGCCCTCAGTTGAAAAATGCTTTTCAAGATCTCTCTTTGTGACTCGGGTAGAAAGCCCCGTGACATACAAGTTGTTTCCAGGATTCTCAGCATCACTTGAATCACGACTTCTATAAGCCATAAGAAATACGAAGTCATTATGGAAACAGACTCCAATCAAATTCACAACTTAGGCCAATGTACTGTGAGTTTTGACTTTCAAATTTCTGGTCAATTTATTTTCACTGTCCAGAAATTTGGGGCTCAAAGAAGAATATATGCTCACCTTGATCGGCTCCTTGACAAGGACCTTGAAACCGACCTATCGTATCGCCTGTAAGGTGAAGGAGAAAGAGAATACCTAAAGAACAAATACCAAAAAATTGTAAATGCTTAAGATACCAAAATGGATGCAATGATCCCTTTAAGGTCCAAACCTACCTTGATCTCCGAGAGTATGACATCTGAAAGAGAAAAAAACACACAATCAGTTCCAAAAACAAACATTTCCTCTGAGAACTAATTGCTATTTCTAAAGAAATTTGATGACATACAAACCATCAACCAGGGCACAGCAAATTCCACTATGCTGACTTTAATCCCGTAACTGTGTAGCAATATTCTATGATGTCTCTAACTGAAATTTCAACCTTAACAATACTTGAATCAGATGCTACCAAACAACTACAAAATGCAAATTTCTTCAAAACTTTAGATGAAAAATCTGAAACTATTCAAGGAAGAAATCGTGAAGTCCTCTCTTCATTTCTTCCGTATATATAGAGACAAGTTTCTATCTGATATAGATACTGCATACACAATACCGAGTGTTTTACAAATCGGCAACATCATTTAACAAACCAGCTTGCAGCAATTTTACTTTTCCTAACGAATTAAATGTACCAACATCACACACACTAGTGCTCAACGAATCAAGAAACTGAATGCACGGCATATGGAATTAGCTGACAAATTCAATTATATAACACGTGCAAATAGATGCACCATGTATTCGAATGAAAAGAAAACCTCTAAACCAATTCTTAGTTCTCATCGAAATTCCAGAACACATCATGCTAACACAAAAAACTTCTCTTTCATTTAAAAACGAGGAATTCCTAATTGACACAAAATTTCAATCCCAAGGAAAAAAAAAAAGATTAAAAATCTCGATCTAATATCAGAAATGACTAACCTAGGAAAATAACCAAATTTCGAAATTTAACGCAAGGATTCCAGCTATGGATAAAAGGAAGTGAACTAACTGTTTTAACAAGACTTTTTCTGGGAACTCGAATTCTTGTTGAAGTTGCGGAGTCCTCTGATTTCTCTCTCTTCGTTAAGATCTCTCTCGAAAGTCGAAACGGAGTAAAAGAATGCGTGAGGGTGGGGGTGGGGTTTGCTTATATGCTGAAGTGGGAAGGGAAGCTTCTGGAGCAGCGGACACGAAATTTTATCAAATCTGATTCAGTTTATTGTTTTTTTTTTTTTTTCATTAGACAGAAAAGGTAACACACAATTAAATTAGAAACACTCAGAAATCATCATCAAATCGGATCTAAAAATCAGTCTAAGGGATCCATAGACCAACACCATTCAGACAGAAGGTGTGACCGAGGACCTTAAACCCAGAGTAATTACCTACGATGTTTCGACGTGGGATGGAGTCAGTTTATTGTGGGTTGTTGTTTTATTTTGGGCCGGTTGGAGAATTAGCCTGTCCGTGGCATGTCACCTTTAACGTATTGTAGTAAGTGTTTCGTTTGAGAGATCGAGAACAAATCCACGGCCCAAACTGTCCAGTCCAAAGACAAAAGGGTCGACTTCCAGATGCCGATTGATGTTAAGTTCCTCAAGACCAAATAGGTCATGAAATGACAGCTTAAAACATAAAATTCTTTACCTGCAAAAAAAAAAATTTTAAAAAATTGTGTAGACAATTTTTGAAAAATATACAAAATAATTAGAAAAGAGAAAATTAATAATTATCAAAAGTTCGCGGATTCGATAATCATTATAGTACTGTCATATGTAGTTATTTGATAATATGAAGCTTTTTTATTGATTATAAGTCATTTTACTTTTGGCCAGTGGGCATACCGTAGGAAATTATAAAATATGATTTACATTATCTGCTGAAATTTAGCTAATTAGTCAATTCATCTTTACTCTTTAACATAACGGTGAATAGACGTGATAGTATAAAGCCAATTAATGAATTTGTATATTGAGGGATAATAAGCATAATTATTGTCAAGTTGTGAGGGACAGTAAACATGAATATTGTTGCTTGTCAGTAGATTCAGTGTAGAATCATTCATTCAATACCCGTCAGTTAAGCAACGAAGTTCATACTTTTATTTCTTATCATTATGGTAAGGAAAACAGGAATAGAAATGGTTGGATAGAGTATTATTCTAAATAAATATCTGAAATGATTACTGTAATATTTTTGTGATATGATGTATGTGAAATAAAAAGGAGATTGGAAATATAAAAGATGGATTATGAAATATGTTTATGATGCAAACGAAAAAAAAAATTTGCTATCCAAACATAGCTATGTTATTTTCTTAACTCGTGTATGTACCTTTTTCCTTTTAGCGAATATCCTTCAAAGCCTATTATCAAACGAGTGGACGGAGTTCGTGTATTAATATTTAAGAAAAATAAAGTTAAGCAGAAAAGGTGCATAAATACAATTTGTGACTTTATATACTTTTAACTTTATCCTTATTAAAGTGACTTATTACTTTACCATTTAAACATAAATTGCTAAGATAATTATGTGTGTAATTATTTTTAACCATTGTCTAACTGTCTCTAAATATTGTAATCACCATAATAACCATTTTTTGATGGGAAAAAAAGTTAAAATCTACAGTTTGCTTTGTTAATGAAAAATTTATGTAAAATTAATTCAAGAGGAAACATTTCTTAATTGTACTCACATCATGGGTGTCTTTGGCATTAGTTATATTTCATTATTACGTACATTCACATGTTTTGGCGTTAGTTATATTGATTATTAAATATATATACATTCACATGTTAGGTTGGGCGTGATTTAATTTAAATGAATCAAGGATAAATTATATATGGTTTCCTATGATTTCATTTATTATCATATGACCCCCTCTTAACATTTTAAAATGCCTACTTCACTCTCTATAAATTTATGTACAGGGAAAGCTTGAAGAAAAAAAGCTTATGTAATGTCATTATTTGAAATATTAATAGCGTCGTTACTTAAATACTAAATCAATCGATAGTTTATAAATTGGATATTTATACAAATTATAAGAAGGTTGCATGAATATTAAAATTTTATCACACGTGATTTTTAAGTGCATTTGGTATAAATGCATAACTGTTGTGCATTCCGTTCATTTTTCATTTTATATGACCGAAAAGTTTTGTGTCTATTTGAAAACCTCAAGGGAGTCATTTGACATTATGTAAAATCACAGGTGATAATAAGCAAATTACCCATGAATTAATGAACTACTAACGCGTGTACTGTTACAAAGGTGCAACCGAGCCAGGGACTTCCACTTTGGGGAACACATGCACTTGTATATTTCTCAACATAAGTAGAAAACGTCCCAACAGAATTCAGCCGAAACTTTCGTCGTCCTCTCACGTGCCCGGCGTGTGGATTAGAACCATTCATTCCTTCGCGCCATGCGCGCTGGCTTCCCACCTGGCCTCGCTGCCAGAATCCCATGTGCTTCTGCTGCATTCTCCTTTCCCGCTGCCTTGTCTCTCAGCTGTCCTCTCTCTTTCTTCTTCTGACATTTTTTTCCGCCTTTTCTCTTTCTCTTCTTTTTTTTTTTCCTCCTGCCTTGTCTCTCAGCTGCTCTCTCTCTTTCTTCTGACATTTTTGTTGCCTTTTCTCTTTCTCTTCTTTTTTTTCCCCCCTGCCTTGCCTCTCAACTGCTCTCTCTCTTTCTTCTGTCATTTTTTCCACCTTTTCCCTTTCTCTTCTTTTTTCTTTTTCTTTTTTTCCCCCCACAACAATGTTGCTCTGGTACAGAGCTTTGTTGCGGTGTGGTATTCTGTTGTCTTCTTACCGCCCAATGAGCTACCGCCTTCGCTACTGGCTGCATCGATCTGGATCTTCTGCCGTCCGAACGCTTTTCGTCCTCCTTCGTCGCGAGCTTTCACCTTCTTCTCCTTTCCAGTGAGCTCCGATCTTCTCTGTAAGCTTCCTGTTTTCCTCCCCCCCCTCTCTGGCGCTCGTATTTTTTTTCGCCCCTTGTCTAATGTCGTGCAGTTTTTTTTTTTGTTTCTCATCCACGATTCTCTTCTCACTGACAGAGAGGTCCCGTCTTCGTTGTTGGTTGCTGGTTTAGGATCTTATGCCGTTCGCCTGAGTTCTCTTCCTCCTCTTTCGCCGTAAGCCTTCTTCTCCTTCCTCTCCAGTGGAATTGCTTTTTTTGCTACGAGCTTCTTCTGTTCCCTTTTTCCCTTTGCCTTGAATTCATTTGTGCTGTGCTTTGTCTTAGTGAATTGTTCATTTTTTATAGTTCTTAGTGAACTGTTCATTTGTGCTGTGTGGGGGAACCTTGTCTTTCTCTTGTGTTCTTGCGCTGTGTTAGGTTCTCTGTGCTTGCTGGCTCAGTACGGCTAGCAAAGGCCTTTTCTATGTCTCTGTCTCCCTTGTTCTCATATGCTGTTTGTTCCTTGTTTTTTTCTTATCTAGGAAAAATGGTCCTCGTCGTGTCTGCCTGGATGTGTTGAAACCGTTATCTAAGAAAAATGGTCCTCGTCGTGTCTGCCTTGATGTGTTGAAACCGTTATCTAAGAAAAACTCAGTGTCTTCTGCCTAAAAAAACCTCCTAAAAAAAAAAACTTCCTCTGTCTGCCTTTCTTGTTCACGTCCGCTATTTTAGGCCCTGCAAGATGCTTGTGTTTTTTGCCTTTTGTTAGTTACCAGTTTCTTAATCTTCACATCAAAAACTGTGGCCCAACAATCATGCTTATCTTTCCACCTTCTTCATAAGAAGTTCCAATACCGATTATTATTTATAGTCGCCTGTGCATAATCTTTTTCTTCTATTACATTACACGTAATAGAGCTCAATTTGTTAATATACATAGCCATGATTAAGTGGTGCACATGATAGCTGACAGTGTCCATTTTGCTTTTCGTTTTCAAAGGAGACTCCAGTTTATAAAAGGCCAAAAAAAAAATGAAAGAAGTTAGGGCTTTGCTAATCAAACCTTAGACCTCACAGCCACTTGATTAGCGTTTTCACTAATTAACTTACATTTTTTATGTTCCAGTTTAGGCCTTGAACACGTATTAGAGGATTTGGTAATGGTTGTTACTTAGAGAAATAAATGATAATTATTTGTGATGCTACGGTCCATACGCTATTGAATCTTGCCATTTTTTGCCCCAGGTCCTAAATGTTTGGTCCACAATTAGACTAGGCTGGAACTTGATAAGCTTTTAAACTTGTCATTGTGCATATTTTGCTTTTGCCTTTATAGGAACATTTTCTATGTAATTGTGAATCACATTCCCAGGGAGAAAATGTTCTGTATGTTTTCGCTTGTATGTTTTCTTGGTTTTCCCCCCTCCATTGCTTCGGTGGAAAAAATAATTTAAGTTCCTTCAGTCCACAATGCTACTAAATTAGGAAATTAGTCAAATCTCGTTTGTTATATAGTCACAAGTGAGGAAATTAATTTGAGGTTAATCTCTGCAATAAATCAAACAGGGTCAAAGTTAAACCACCTCAAATTGTCCATCATCGGTACAGCTTTTGAGGAATGTTTGCTTGGCTAAATAATATATTGTTGTTGCGAATTGGCCAGAACTGTCAAATGAATCTCTTTTTAACATTTTCTTCTAAAAATTTTCTTGATGAAAGCTAAAAAGTTTGTCAGTTCAAAACTAACTGATCTTTCAGCAAAGTTGTTGTTGTTTTAATATGCATGATTAGGATTGATCATTACATATTGGCAAAAGTAACTTATTTTGATGCAGTACTGATAGGTATACGGTCATGTTGACATCTTGCATAGCACGTATTCAGGTTGAGTCACTAGGTCAAATGAATGTTTAAGTTTCACAGTTTGAGGTACCTCCTCTTAAATGCTCTGACCCAAGGCCTAATCATGATATTTTATCTGTTTACCCGTAGCGGTCGTGGATATCTTGTTCCAGACGATGTCTACAAGGTAATAGTTTGCAGATGACCTTTTTCTTGTATTCCCTTCTAGAGAAAGCATTGCATTTAGTTTCAGCTGGTCAATACATGTTTCTACTACTCCTTTTCTTCCGCCAGCCATCAATTTGAAAAGTACGCTATCCATGATCAATGTTTTCAGGGGTTGGTGAAGATTGGAATTCCACTTGACTCTCCTACATTCTACACTGTCTGCGAGGTATGACAATACTGTTATCTTGTTAAGTGCCTAGATTTTATCAAAGTTAGGATTTTGAACATGTTACAGAAGTTGGAGGCAGATTCACCAATAGGTAAGGCATTAATATTTATAGTACTGTTTACTATGATTGTTAGGTGTAAGTTTCACAATACAATTGGATAAATGTTTGAGTTCTGATGATATTCTTTTATTTACTTGTGAGGTGATGTGAACTGCACCCTCCCCTCCCAACAAAAAAGGTTAATTAGGATGGAGATTGAGCAAACTTCGTGTATGTTACCTTCTATTTTATATACAATCTCCAGTTTCTCTTAGAATAGTGAGGATTTACATGCATATAGCAAACCTGTTACCTTTGAAGTACTCTGATGTTCAACTGAGTTGTGTTTTTAAATGATCTGAACAGTGTGTGTTTCAATGATTTGACACTCAACCGATTTGTGTCTTAATGATCTCACACTTTGCCACTCAACTGATTTGACCTGTTATCTAAATCTTCAGTTTCTGAACACTTATCATGATTTGTGTTTTAATGATCTGAGGGTTCGGAGCCAACTTGCAGTTGATGTGCTCTGACTAATTTTTACCTGGAGTTTCCTTGTGCTTTATGTGCTCTGACTAATTTTTACCTAGAGTTTACTTCCGCTTGTTGACACATGGAAATGTTCATGTTGTAGGCTGAAAAAGCTGCTTTTGATGAGGCAGAAAATAAGAGAGAGGAGGAGGTACTTTTCATTAATTCTCCTCTGTTGCATAATGTCTTGAGTACATTTGAATTCCATTTCTGTGTAGTTTGGACTTTGGACTTCCTTTATACTGCATTATTTGAATAGTGATCATTTGATTATGAAGAGACAACTTATATCTCAAACTCCTGTCTGGTTTTGTTTCAGGAAGCAAAGGATGACCCAGTTGATTCTGATGTAAGTTCCTGACTAAAATGTTGTTCTCAAAAGATACTCTTTTTGCTCCAGATTTTATTTGTGATATGTTCTTATTGCATGCACTTTCTTATTAGGCTGAGGAAGGCGATGATGATGATGCTGCTGATGAAGCAGATAGTGATGATGCAGACCCCAAATCAGAAACAAAGGAAGATGTTACTGCCGCAGCTGAGGAAAATGTTAAAGTTAAGGCTTGTCTGATCTTTCAGTGTTGAGTTCACTATGATGACTTGTTATCAGAAATTTGAATTGTTTTAACGCTCTTACTTCCACCCTTTTGCAGAACGAGCTGTAGGAAAATACGTACGAGTGCAGTTGTTGGCCGAACATGGTGCTGCGAAGAAGAGCTTTATTGGCAACTGAGCTTTGGACATTTTCATTTTCCTTTTAGCTTTTAACTGTATAATTGCTGTTTAGGGGAAAAAAAGGATATGGAGGCTGCATGAACTTGGTGTTGCGATACTTCTTTATTCTCATCTGGCTCAGCCATTAGAACCAAAAGAGAAACATGCCTGTTTTAGTTTTAGATTTATGAACAGTTGGACTTGGAACATTAGCATTGTTAAGATTGATTTATTTCGTAGCTTTCAGCATTAGTCTGACATGGATGCTCTTTCATGTTTTGGAATTAAAGCCCCATCCCGTCAATTTGTTAACTAAGCTGTAAAACTAAAACCCCTTCCACAACCGTTGGCCAGCTTTGACCCTTTAAGAAAGTGTAAATTATTTCCCCCGTTCTGATTATTCCTTTTCTTAACATTAGTCCTTAAAATTTTTTTATTAATAAACGTATGATAAGTTGGTACCATAGTAACACAGGAATAGCCTTTTATACAGTGACTATGTTACATTGAAAAATATAAATTTAAGCTTAAAACTTACAAGCCAATAACTAGCATTCAAATACTTTTAATAATAGGCCTAAATAAAATACAAAAAATGTTAGGACTTAAGAAAACACTGCAATTCTATACCACCTATTAATGACACTCAAAATCAAAATGGAAGCTAACAAAAACGTATGATAAAAAAAGATAAATATTTGATGGAATGACAATATTAAAATGAATTTATAATTTTTTTAAAGTCTGTTATTGTTTACCTCTCACTACTAAATAAGAATAATGCATTACAAAATTAATAGTTTAGATGTAATAGACATAGAAAAAAAATCTCAATAACAAAGTTCGTTTCTACCTTTCCTTATGTATAATTTGCTACTCGTCCTTCTATGCTATGATCGTACTACTTTTGTTAGCTTCGTTTTCCTCTTTTTTTCTTGATCTACCTCGTCATACTAAGCTGGGCATTCACAGATTCATCCCTACCGCGCAACGCGCGGTTATTGCCTCCTAGTCCTGCTGAAACCGCGAAACCCAAAACAAAACAATAACGCTACAAACCGCTCCAGTGGAGGAAGCCAGGAAGGAATATGAAGTGAGCAATCGCACGGCACGAAGCAAGCAGGCAGGAAAGCAAAAGAAGTTGGCGCAAGTTCACTTTTTGAAGCAAAATGGACCGAATCGAGGCTGGACAAGAGATGGCTTTCCGGGTTGGATTCACCGGCCACAGCGGTCATCTCACGATAGAGCCTCTTCCTCCGGTTCAACGGTCCACTCCTCTCAGTTCACTCCCTGATTTCATACTCGTAATGCTTCTGCTGACAGCTACTCTTCTCATATACTGAACAATAACTAACTGTAATTAGGTTAGACCTACTCTTAGCTAATAATTTTAGTTTCGTCATTTTTTAGCTTCGAAATTTTGGTCATGGTATGTGAATTCGTTAACTAGGGTTTATGTTAATTCATGGAACTATGTGACTACTTGTAGTTGTGCCCAGAACCAAGCCAAATTATTTAGGACAATTATATTATACATTTAGTTGGGCATTGGTTAGTGATATAGTTGTCGCATTTTGGAAATTATATCCCCACGGGCTAGTCAATTGGTAATTTACCTAGGAAACCACCCCCCCCCCACACACACACACACACACACAAAAAGACAACAGTATGTCGGGGCTTATTACTGGAAGGCTTTTAGAGTATATTGTTGAAAATTGCAAAAGCAGTATCTCATAAAGATGGAAGGTTAGCAGCTTTTGTGGTAAATTTAGTGGTAGTGTTTGCAAGAGTAGTTAGTGTTTTTGGTAACAAGGAAGTTTGAAGTGAATTGGGATCGGGCCAGCATGCACACTCATTAATGTTAAAGGGATGTTTGAAAGCAAAATTGATTGTTGGACCCATGCTTGTGTACCTATTCCGCTACTAGTGAATTGGTATTTGCTAGAGATCTCAAAGCTAACTCTTAAGTAAAGACTGTTGACAAGGAGTAAAGCAGAAGTAGAAGCAAAGCTAATACATCACTTTGCACAAATTTTGAGAAAAACACCTGTTATATGAGACAAACTTTTTGGGACAGAGGCAGTATAAAGAGTTATGGAACCAACATACCACTTTGAGTATTTTCATCCACGAAGTGGATTATAAAATGCATGGTTTGTGAATTTGTAGTTTGACATCGATATTCCGTATAATCCTGCTAAACAACCATTCAAATGCAGCATCCCCCTTGATTACATGGCCTCCCTTTATCAACTCTCAGGAAGTTGCTAAGTATATATACTTCTCAATTGCATTTTGTGATCTATAATTGCCTTTTACTAAGGAAATGGTTCAGTTGTAATTAAGAACAAATGTATTTCCCCCACAAAAAAGGAAAGTATTTTACAGAAATGTAGGAGTTGGAAATATTATGATGCAAAAGAATAAATTCTAAGTGGTCTTATACTGATTATTCAGGGTCCCAGGTTGGTCAAATCGCTGTTCTTTTAGAGAGGATATATTTAAGCTGTTGGTTCCTGCTTTTTTTCCTTAACAAAGCCATTATGATCCTTATTAGACTTGCAATTTATAAGGTTTTCTTTTCTTGGCCGGCGTTTTTTTTGGGGTGGGGGGTGGGGGGGGGAGGTGGATTTGTATATTAGTAATTCTGGAACATTCAAACCAATCTCTTTTATCTCAGCCTCCTGCATTTCCACGGGAAACGCCAGAATCAATAAAAGAATATATAAAGGAAACGCATCTACTCCCAAGGTTGGATCCTGACGAGTTTTCTGCAGAAAAATCTGGAAAGCAATGGGAATTTGATTGGTTCGACAGAGCTAAAATTCCATTGGAGCCTTCTTTGCCTCGGTCTATAGTTATTCCAACATGGGAATTACCTTTTAGACGTACAAAAAGAAGTTCTGGGCATGATATATGGGAGCCTAGATCAGAACAGGTATTCAAGTTTCTGCTTCCTTCTTCTCCTTTGATTGTAGATCACCTTTAAGTAGTAGCTTGCTATCCCATTCAACAATGTTACTGAGAACTAGTCCTCACTTGGTTCAATGGAAATTTGCAAGTCCTAAGCAGACCTCAAAGTTTCCAATCCTTTGAGTGTTGCATTATAGCTGCTAAATGTTTCTTTGTTTTGGAGTTGAGTTGTGATTATGTTGCAGGTAGATATAGCAGAACTTACAGCAGGAGCTGAGGATTCTGGTGTATTGCCACGTATTGTTGGACCTGCAAAAGATTATGTAAAAGGAAGCCTCAGCAGCCATCCTTTTCGTCCAGGTGGCTTGGAGGATTCTCATTCTTTGGGGAGGATCCTTCCTGATGGTGCTGTCAATGGTGAATGGGTATGGGAGGTACTTAATGGAGGTCCTGCACAATCTATTGCGCCGAGCTTTAAGGATGGTCTGGATCTAGGTGATCTCAGGGTAATGAGGGTTGATTTGTTTAGATATTGGAAAGCTTCTGCTTCAAATTGCAAGTTTTATTCTTTATAGCTATTTCATTAATTCTAATGCCATGTCTTCTTTGTATATTTAATAAATCAAGGCACACTCAAGTTCATGGAACGTTTTTGTGGATCAGAGTGATGTTAAGCCCGTGCAAGATGTGAAATTGGTCAGTTTTTTGTTTGAATTGCATACGTTATGGTGTTGAGCCTGTGATTCTTTAGGCGTGCATGCTTGGGGCTGCATGACTTGTTGAACCTGAATGATAATTGTTTCTACTTCATTTTCTTTCTTGTTAAATTATCTTTTTTCCGTGTTATCTGCAGAATGATTTGTCTTTGCAGTTTGATGACTTGTTTAGAAAAGCTTGGGAAGAGGATGTGTTAGGTTATGCTGCAGATGGTCAGTATTCCACAAGTCAATGTTCTGGTTCTAATTTGGTCCTGTTTTTGAAGTGCAATTTCTTGGAAAAGATCTTGTTATTGAACACTCAAGCTACTGGGCATTACCTTGCTTCACTTTACCTGTTAAAAAAGAGACATGTCCTACTCTGACCTTAGATATCTGGAGCATCTATAAAATCTGAAGCTCTGAAGAAAAGTTTCTGTCTTGTCCTCAATAAGTTTATAGAATCTGAAATATTTAAGAAAATACCAACTATATCCACCCTTTGTGAATTTAGTATACAGCTTTGGACTTAATTCAGCATTATATTCTTAAACTTGATCAGTAGTCTTTCCAACTTCTTTATTGATGCGTTTTGCTCAGGTAAACCTCTATACATTGTGGTTCCAAAGTGATCCCTAAAAATTGGAAGCCTTTACGCTGTGTCTTTTAATCTCGAAAAAAGTTTTGCATCAATCTGGTGGCCAATTTAGTCATGTTATCTGACCATCAATGTGGAAATATTGATTAAAGCATTTCTAGGGCGTATATTTGTTCATGTGACTACTAAACTTCTGTTTGACATTGATTGAGTGGAAATATGAATGCTGACCTCCTCTTTATGTGAACACCAATTTAAGCTTTAGAACTGAAGATCATAATTTTGAGCTTGTTATTTGCTCTTCTGCCCCCCCCCTCTCTCCTCACTTTGGTTCTTAGTCTTTCATTCTCTCTCTCACACAGAGATGCTTGTGATACCGTATGTAGGTGACACATCAAAGGTCCAAGTAGAAACAAAAGAATTAGGCTCTGTTGAATCAGAGTCAGAAACTAATGTAGATAATTCTTCAGTGGCCAGTAATATTGCAAAGATTGAATCATCTGTTTTGGATGAGGTATTGTCTGCTGAATTACAAGCAACAACTACAATCCTCAATGGAGATCAAGATGGTAGCATTGAACAGCCAAAAAAGGTAGAGATTTATCAGAGTGGCGTTGAACTGCTTATTTTTCTTATGTGAACTTTGTAAATATGAAAGCATCGCCTGTAATGTTCTTGGTGAAGTCCTACCTGGTGTGGTTGCTGGTGCATTGCTCAAGTAAAAAATGAAAAGATATGTAAATGTCGAACAATTGAAACTATTCTTTTCTTTGACAAAATTGTTGAATAAAATACTTGCAGGCATGGGTTGTCAGTGGAGCCAGTGGAAAGATAGTGGAACAGTTTCATGAACTTGTTCCTGACATGGCACTTAATTTTCCGTTCGAATTGGATCCATTCCAAAAGGAGGTAATAGTTTTTGCATAACTCATTTTTACTTTTGTATGCACGTTTCTTTTATAATTATTGTGGTTGAATACACTGGGATTCATAGATTAGGAGTTAAAGCCTCTTCTGTATTTACTATTTAAGCAGTTTTTTTGAATAGATATCTGTTTTCTTCTGAACATAAACATTTTAACTGAAGAATAAAACTCTGTTTTGTGGACAACTACTGGGAGGGCTAGCTTGGTCTCATTTTTAATTAACTTATTTGTAAGCTAGCTCATTCTCGGAACAAGTTCCTAGAAGAGGTTTTTTTTCCTTAACTAAGCAAAAAGTTTTCTAACACAGTTAACGGTGTAATTCTTGAAAGACTGTTTCTTTGCAGCAGAAGTAGTTTTGATTCTGAACTGTGTCAATTACAGGCCATCTATTATCTTGAAAGGGGAGACTCTGTTTTTGTGGCAGCTCACACATCTGCTGGAAAGACAGTTGTTGCAGAGTATGCATTTGCTTTGGCAACAAAAGTATGACGTTTTTGGCAACTTGTGCTATGTTACCCCTTAATTCTTATTACAAGGACTGCTTCTTGTCTATCATGGGGACTGATATTTGTAAAGCACCTTATGCTAATTTGTGCTCTGCTTTCCTGTTGAAGAACTTGACTTGCTGATGTTTTGCAGCATTGCACGAGAGCTGTATATACTGCTCCCATCAAGACCATCAGTAACCAAAAGTACAGGGACTTTTGTGGGAAATTTGATGTGGGTCTTCTCACTGGTGATGTCAGTTTGAGGCCAGAGGCCTCTTGTCTTATCATGACTACAGAGATATTGAGATCAATGCTCTATCGTGGTGCTGACATCATACGTGACATAGAATGGGTAAGTCTAAACTGCTAGAACATTGTAGCGCTACACTGTGTGAAAAGTATATGTGGCGGATGTTTTTTCCCTTCTGTCAATTTGTGTTCCTTTGCTGTTGTAAGCTTTACTTCCTTTCGAGTTATTCTCCTGACAATTGTTTATTTCTTTGTTGTTATTGAAATGGAAGGATAGGTAATATTTGATGAAGTTCATTATGTGAACGATGTTGAAAGAGGTGTTGTTTGGGAAGAAGTTATTATCATGCTCCCCAGGCATATTAACTTTGTCCTGCTCTCAGCCACGGTATGTCTTGGTGTCAATTTTGATTTGCACTTAATAATTTCACACAATTTTATAGAAAAGAACGAGTTTTCTAACTCTATCCCTAATGTTATTGTGTTCATCACTTGCAAAATTGTCAACTTGCTGCACAAATGTGTCAATATATTGTCAGCTGTTCATACTGTACGTTATAAAGTAGGTTCAAGTGCGTGGTAGATAAGTAGAGTTGAATAGGTGAAGATTTATATGTGAGCTGTGGCTTATGATGCATAAAATGAGGTGTCTTGCTTATGATGGTTTCTATTGAGGTGCAAGTATCTCAGCTCTCCATTGCCATGTGGATGGAATTTCAAACTGTTAGTGCCTGGCTATGTTGTGATCAATAAAATAAATGAGCTGTTGTTTATGATGGTTTTTATTGAGGTACAGGTAGCTCACCTCTCCTTAACCCTGTAAAATGAAATTTCAAACTGGTATTGGCTAGATTCTATAATAATTGTGCATTTAAATGCCTTGTTTCAGGGCACTTTTGGAGTGTGCATTAAGATTAAGATTGCGGGTTCAATAGGTCTATGTTCAATTTATTTTTCTGCAATTTTGCAGAAGGAAGTTATCTGTTGATAGTTTATGGTGTCAATCAAAAGTTTGCTACTTGCTATCAATATTGCTTAGGTTTCATCCTGTTACCATGGAAGCAAATTTATCTGCTGAACTGCAATGCAGCCATATTTCCGGAGATCCAGAAAGAACCTAGATATGCAGTAAATAGCCTCTTAAGGAAGATAAAATTCTTGAATAGTATTGACATCTCCAGCTTTTCATTATAAAGAAGCTAGAAAAATTTTCCAAATGCTTCAATATAATCAACAACTGAGCTCCTATTTTTGATAACTTCTTTTGAGGAGGAAATTTTGGTTCGGAAATGTACTGGTTTGTTACTTTTGTATCTTTACCTCTTATTTTTGCACCTGGAAAGCTTAGATGCCAGTACTCTTATCATGTTGTATGAAAGGTTAGGTGAGGCCTGTGATTTTATCCTTTGTTTCTGAAGTTATACAAGTGCTAAGTAGATTGTGTTATTTTCAAATAAAGGTGAATGTTTATATGTTTGAACAAATAGAAATTTTAAAAGATAGCTTATATGGTACATGATACATAAACATTTTAATGTTCTGCTATCTTATATACCACCCTACCTACCCTATCAAAAGAAGAAGACAGGGTGAATAAATGTGGAAAAACTGTAAGCTTAAGTAACAATTACTGTACATTTTTCCTTGAGGTTGCTTGATTTTCTTCAATATTTATTTGTGATTCACATGGATTTTTCATTTTTGTTTAATATATACGATAGATAGGAAGATTGCTTCTTGATCCACCTTTAGCTTTTATAGACTTCTTCTAAAACTTTTGTCGACTTTGATCCTTCAATGGAAAAATGGCAAGCGTATGTCAAATTCTGCTGATGGTTTGGCCTTAGATAGCCTTCTCCTTGGCATGTGAAAAAATGCTCTTTCTGGAAACTGCTTTGACAACACTCAGTTTCCAATGAGAAGCCTTAATTGATCTTCTCTGTTAAGTATTGTGCATTGCGTGGTGCTTAGTTTTGTCAACTGAGATCTCTCAGAAGAGATTTTATGTTTTTATCTCTGTAGAATGTTCCTTGAACCTTTTTTCTGCTCTTCACACTTCAATGTGGTCTATGTATTGAATTGTGCTTTCTAGGTACCAAATACAATTGAGTTTGCTGATTGGATTGGTCGGACAAAGAAAAAGCAAATTCGTGTGACTGGGTTAGTAGCATCTCTTCTTTAATGGGTCACACATGATACAAACTTGATCATTGTTAAATTCATTTTCTCATTCCCTGTGCTCCCCTTAGGTTAGCAGATTGAGATACTTGGTAGTTAGAGTTTTCTCAAGTTACTGTATGGGACTTTTTTTGTTTATCAGGACAACAAAGAGACCTGTCCCTTTGGAGCACCACCTCTTTTATTCTGGAGAGCTTTACAAAGTCTGTGAAAACGAAGAGTTTGTGCCTAAAGGACTGAAAGCTGCCAAAGATGCTAGTAAGAGGAAGACCACAAGTGCTGTTGCTGGTGGAGCTGGATCTTATCCTGGGTCTTCTCCATCCAATGATAGGGCTCGAGCTCACAGGCATGAAAGTTCTCATCAGGGAAAACAGACCAGGCATTCTGGATCCCAGAACTTAGGGAACTCTCGGGCTGTCTGGGGAAACCAGAACAATGGCCTTGGCCCTAATACAGGGTTGAGGAGATCAGAGGCTACAATGTGGCTATCGCTGATTAACAAGCTGTCAAAGAAATCCTTGTTACCTGTATGTGTGCATATTTGGATTTTATATAGAATTTGGAGTATATCTTTGATTATAAGGAACTTATATGCTGTTGGTGTCACATAGTGCAAGTAGAGAAGAATCAATTTTAATTAGAATATTCCAGATAATTTCTTTTCTAGTCAGTAAGAAAGTCTCATTATCACATGCTGATTTTAAATGCATGCGATCAAATAAATTCAACTTTTCTCTTGTATAGTTTGCAGTAGTGGTCAGGCTAAATTTGAGCATAACTGCTAATTGAGTTTTTTTTTTCTTTTTACCTCAATTCATCTGCTCAGGTGGTTATGTTTTGTTTCTCAAAGAATCGGTGTGATAAATCAGCTGATAGTATGACCACAACTGACCTTACAACTAGTTCGGAGAAAAGTGAGATTCGGATCTTCTGTGATAAAGCATTTTCACGGCTAAAGGGGTCCGATAGGAACCTACCACAGGTGCTGTATAATTGGAAACCTTTTACCTGTATATCCAACGTGTTATTAACAGATTTTCCAGAGTTCAAAAACTTCTTTTAGTGATACAGATTGTCAGAGTTCAAAGCCTTCTTCACCGGGGCATTGGTGTGCATCATGCTGGACTGCTTCCAATTGTCAAGGAAGTAGTTGAAATGCTTTTCTGTCGTGGTTTGGTCAAGGTAAGTAGTTTACTTGTAGAAGCATAGTTTCTTTACCAGTGGTTTGCTTGCATGCATGTTATTCAATGCTTGATCCCAGAAATTAGGCCAACTTAGATGATCAACTATGGACACTGGTGTCCTACCAGAAAATTGGCAGGGATACTAAAGACATTGGTTGACAGATCAAGATCTACAAATTGGTTCTAGGCGATTTTGAAGATATAAAATATAATTTTTTGAAGTTATTTGGTAACTGTTAAAAGAAATAAGAAGTGCTGCATATTGAGAAGACAATGCAAGAAGTATTGATTAGTTTGTGAACTATTAATATGTGCAAAGCACAAAGAAAAGGATTGTCAAACATTTATCAAAATTTCCAATTCTTTTATTGTTTAAATGTTTAAAGATTTGAAAATCCAGATAAAGTAGTTATTGATATGAACTTGGGAGCATTTTGCCTCGAGTGAAATTAGGATGTAGATGAGCAAAAGTAGAACAAGAAATCTTCTTGGACAATCATTTACCTTTGATTACTTATCAGTATGGTGGGAGGGATCGTAATAACAGAATGATGCCCAAGTGATGATGAAATTCTTGAAAGCTTACAGATTGCTGAAATCTTTGATGGTGGTTTAGGTTAATTATGAAATTGTTGTTTTTGGCGTCACTGCTCGCTGTTTATTTCTCAGGCAGGGTTGGGGTGTCATTTGGATAAACTATTTTCTTTCCACAGGTTTTATTCTCAACTGAGACATTTGCAATGGGAGTGAATGCCCCTGCAAGGACAGTAAGTGAACATCCATTCCTGCTATTGGTAAAATTACATTTATCTTCCTGAGATTTTTCATTTGACTGCATTTTAAAGTGTGCTGGTTTGTTGTACCATTAATTGACCCTTAAAGTTTGTATAGTTCTTGTCTTTACTTCTACCTTTCTGATGTTCATGTTTTTATTTGCATGTTATTGTTGTTTGAGAAGCAGTTTTGATCTGTAAGTCAATAGCTTTAGAGAATTTGCTTCCACACTTCCCATAGAAGTAAATTACACGTCTGGTAGCAGGTTATTCATGGTAACATAGCCAAGCATTGGTTCTAAGTCAACTCTGTAATTTTCTGTTCATTTGTCACCCATGCTTCAAAGGTAATTACTTATGCGTTAGTACATGGTGGGTTTCTAATTGCATAATACTTCCAAGCTTTTTCTGTTGAATTGTGTTCTGTAAATCTCGCACTTACTGTCTCCCTAAAAAATTGTGGTAATTTTTTATTGCTGATGTTACCCTTAAATCTAACTATGTATCCAAACTCAAATCCAGGTTTAATTTGTTTTAAAGATTGTTTGTGATAAATGATTGTTGCCCAGTGCCATGACAAGGATTTTGGATCCACAACATTTGAACTGTGGGTTTGATAGGAGGGTGGCTTGATTAGTTTGGGATGTAACCAAATCAATGGCCATTAAAATACGGATTTAGTTTGGTGCTCTTTTTTCTTACCTTGGTGGAGTTCATTCTTAAGGAATTCGATCTGTAGGATCTACTACTCTTCCAATTAGTATGGATTTGTGAAACAGTCTCTCTTCTTACTTCACTCTGTGTGTCCATTTACCGACCCTGTTTGTCGATCATTGACCATGTACATTACCTATTTGGCAGGTGGTGTTTGATACTTTAAGGAAGTTTGATGGCAAGGAATTTAGACAGTTACTCTCGGGAGAGTATACTCAGATGGCTGGTCGTGCTGGGAGGAGAGGACTGGATGAGACTGGTACAGTTATTGTCATGTGTCGTGATGAAATCCCCGATGAGAGAGATCTAAAGCCTGTGATAGTTGGTAGGCCAACTAGGCTTGAATCTCAATTTCGACTGACCTATATCATGATCCTGCATCTCCTCCGTGTTGAAGAACTGAAGGTATATAACATATTACTTAATCAAGGTTGTTAGTAATAGATGTGTCCTCACTGAAGTTGCTGCTTTAACCAGTTTCTTGTTGACACATACAAATACATAAAGATCTGTCATAATAGAAAATTGGAATCCCTAGTATTGCAATGTTAGCCAGTACACTTTCAATTGGCAAATTTTCTTTTCATATTTTCCCCTTGTGTGATATTTTGCAATTATTTGCCAATTGTGTTCATGATTTCCTCCTAGTCAACTATCTCAGCAGCAGAGCTTAACTTCTAATTCCTGGACAATTGAGCGAATAGCTTCAAAGTTTATGCAAACTGAATGACATGTCCAGAAAAATTTTAGCCATTGCCCAAATGACACTGCAGGGAAATTTTAGCTCTAGCCTAAATTTTAAGTTTCTCTTTTATGAGTAGATTGTTAGGGCACTGTTAATAGAATTGGTTTGTGCTGTGGTCGGTCCTGTACATCATTGGCAGAATATCAAGATCTAGGAGATATGTAGGTTACACTCTTTAACAGTTGGCAAATTTTACATGATAGGTTGATAATATCTCACTGTTAGCTCTAAAATGGACCTCCATCTAAAGCCAACATTTTATGTCCATCAGCTTGATTTTTTCTGGAATGGTACATTATTGGGTACATGGATTGAGCTTTTTGGTTAGTAGTTTGGGATATTGGGTGATGGCTTTATTTCTCAGTAGTGGTTATAGGTTAAATTTGCTTATCTGTTTCGAAAAATTGCAGGTGGAGGATATGCTAAAAAGAAGTTTTGCTGAATTCCATGCTCAGAAAAAACTTCCCGAGAAACAGCAACTTCTAATGCGAAAGCTTGCCCAGCAAACAAAAACTATTGAGTAAGGACACAGCGAAGAGTATCATGGTAGAAATTTTGCAACTAGGGCTATTTAGATATTCTTTTGCATGCATTTGTTTCATTGCCAACCCTTGCCAGGAAAATAATGTGGTTGTGCCTATCTTAGTTTTCGTTGTAAATACCATTTATATGCATTATTAATGCTATCCTCCCCACCCCCCTTTCTGTTGTGAGCAAATTAAAGACTATGATCACGTGTGTGTACCTTCCTTGCAAGTGGATCACTTGTGCCACTTTATATAGGGTTTAAATAAACTTCTGTGTTGCATTTAGATGCATAAAGGGTGAACCAGCAATAGAGGAGTACTATGAGATGTCCTCAGAAGCTGACACACATAGCACCAAGATAGTGGAGGCAGTCATGCAGTCCCCTGGCTCCCAGCATTATCTTAGTCCTGGAAGAGTGGTGGTTGTAAAATCAGAGTCAGTAAGTTCACATTCCTAGTTCTTACCTTCACCATGGTGAAAATTACTACTTGTATCCTTCTCTGTTATCCTTTAGAATTTTGTTCCTCCTTTCTATTTGTTGATTGTCTTCATAGTTCCTTGTTAGAAAGGTAATTTTTTTTTTGGATGTTATTCAATCTGTTGCCGTGCATGAGTTTCAAGTCCTAAGGACTCAATGCCCAGGACCACTTATGCCTCATCACTGGTAGTTACTAGATTCTTGGACTTGATTGTTTTACCTTTTTGATAGATGCTTGAAATCAGGTTTTAGTCAAATCTTTGGTTGTCTTTCCGGATTGCCTTGACAAAATTTGTTATTCATTAGTAGCTTAAAGTTGCTTAGCTATAATGAGACAGATACAGGTCATTTGCTTTTTCTAATGGAACAATGATTTTTGGCCGAGTTTAATAGATCTTTAACTCATGGGGTAACATTAGTTGGATCACATGAGTGTGGCAGCATTCCAAAATTTGCTGACATTTTTCCATTCCATTGGCATCTGGCAGGCCCAGGATCACTTGCTAGGCGTTGTTGTGAAAGCACCTTCTTCTAACAATAAGCAGTACATAGTTTTTGTGCTGATGCCTGAATTGCCTTTGACATTGCAAAACCCATCAGATAGTAGCAACTTGAAGGATGATAAAGGTGCTGGTTTACAGATATTGATACCTAAGTCAAAACGTGGTCTGGAGGATGATTATTATTCTTCAGTCACTTCTCGGAGAGGTTCAGGTGTTGTCAACATTAAATTACCTCATCGTGGTACTGCTGCTGGGATGAATTATGAAGTTCTAGGAATTGATAACAAAGAGTTCCTTTCAATATGCAACTGCAAAATAAAGATTGATCAAGTTCGACTTCTGGAAGATGTCAGTGCTGGAGCCTACTCGAATACTGTACAGCAGCTGCTGTTATTGAAATCTGATGGAAATAAGTACCCTCCACCTCTAGATCCAGTCAAAGGTTTGTAAGTGAACTGTTTAAGCTTATGGTCACCAGTACCCTCTAATTGGACTTTGGTTGTCATTTATCATTGGTCTCACCTGTTTGGTTATTGAAAGAAAAATGCTTGTGGAGTACAAGATCTATGTGCAACTGCTATTTCTGGGGGGTGTGGATATATCATTCTTGTTGACAATAATAAATCCTCACAGATAGTTATTCTCTATTATATTTGTTTGCCCAAACTAGAATTATAAGGTAAAAAAACATATAACCATCACGTGACTGCCTGGGAATGCTTTTGCAAGTCTAAGATTATCATATGAATGGATTTGGTTTCCTCCAGGAAAATTCTGTAGGTCACTTCCAGTTGCTAAATAGTGGTTTGAGTAGTATAATACCAGTAACTGGTTTAGTACTTGATAGAACTGAAGAGTATTTAAAAAATTAAGTTGTTTTGTCAGTGATGCACATCATCTACAGATGATTAGGACATGTAAATCCCCTGGAACAATGGACAGGTATGTTGCCTTGGAGTATCTGCTAGTTTTATAAGATTGTCATCTTGCAATTTAGTGCTAGACACTTTTGACAAAGTGGCTTCTGCCAGCTTCAGACTTAGGCTGACTCATATGCAAGTATGTTGAAGGAAGTTAATTGGCCTCAAATCTACTCTCTGTGAGTTATGGTTTTCATGATCTGTTGGCTGTTAGCATTAGGGTGCTGAGGGTGGAAATTGATGTGCATTTAACATTCTGGCACAGATGATAAATAGAATCAGTTTTTATCGCCTCGTTAACTTGTGTTGTCTTCTTTCAGTTGGAAATTAGAAGATTTGATGTTTAAATCCATAACAAGTGTGAAAAATCTGAGAAATGTGCACCAATCTTGCTATGCTCTTATTTTTTAAAAAATAATCTGCTTTCTTTCTAGGCTCTCTTATTCTCCCCTAGCTTTGCATCTGATGGGATTGTGTAACAGATCTGAAGCTGAAAGACCTAGATGTTGTTAAAGCCTATCATAAATTGAACATTTTGTTGCAAAAGATGGCACAAAATAAATGCCACGGATGTGTCAAATTGGAGGAGCATATCAAGTTAGCCCGTGAATTGAAGCGGCACAGAGAGGAAGTCAATACCTTGAAGTTCGAAATGTCAGATGAAGCACTGCAGCAAATGCCTGATTTTCAGGGTCGGGTATGTGATGTTTTCCATTGCAAAATGCGGATTTGGCATGCATGATCTTAGAATTGGATTAGCCTGTTACAAATAATGCATGTCTTTGCAGATTGATGTTTTGAAGGAAATCGGTTGTGTAGATGCTGACCTTGTGGTTCAAATAAAAGGCCGTGTTGCTTGTGAAATGAATTCTGGGGAGGAATTAATATGCACTGAGTGCTTGTTTGAGAATCAGTTCGATGACTTGGAACCAGAAGAAGCTGTGGCAATTATGTCTGCCTTTGTCTTTCAGCAGAAAAATACCTCTGAACCTTCTCTTACACCAAAGCTTTCTCTGGCTTGTAAGAGGTAACATTTTAAACTCTCATCCTCCTCCCCCGGGCCAACCCACCACCACCAGGATTTGTTCGTAACACTTCTAGTATCTCATTTCTTTTTTTACGTGGATGCTATTTTGGGTAGATTATGAAGAAAACGGAGTTCTTTGGATCTGTGCAGAAACTAGCACGATATAGTATCCAAAGCTTTTTAATGTGTCCATGTAATTTTTATCAAATGAGCTTGGAGTATTCTCAGGAACTTGTTCTTATAGTTGGTGCAGGGGTTTTGCTCTTGTATGGTTTCAAAATGCATTTTTGCTTTTATTATTTTTATTTTTATTTTTTGGTTCAAGGGGAGACTCTAAGCTTATAAATGCGAAAGAGGAGGGCGTGAAAGTCGAACTAGGGACCTTAAGTAAAATGCTTGGAGTTTGATGATCTGGTCAACAAGGATTTTGCCGAATGGTTAAGGGGTTTCTTAAGATTTGCATATACTAATTGTGATCCCTTTTCCATAAATACTTTTTTCCGGAGGATAACAAGATTTTGGTTAATTAACATTCTGCCAATGAAAAAACAAAAAAACTGTGACTTTCTACCATGCCATAATGTCTTGAAATAAGTTGATGTCTCAGTATAAAAAGTTTCAAAGTTCAGCCAAGTTGCTAATTGCAGGAATTCATTTGTGGGGGTTATTTCTTGAAATGTTCTTCCTTTTGCTCTCGAACTTTGCTTGTTGAGATTTGTGGTCCACCTAATGCTGAGGCGTTGTAGAAATGAAAGATATGTCAATTCTTTCCCTTCATCATCGTCTTCCTCTTATTTTTTTTCTTTTTTTGTTATTTGGGGTCTAAATTGATTTATATAATTATGTATTGGTTTTGCAGTTTTGCTTTTTCCCAAACCTTACTGTAACCTTGTTGATGTAGTTGTCTCCAGTAGAAAGACTTTCTAGTCTCATTTTTACTTGACTTGTATGTTCATTTCATTTCCCTGGAACCCAGATTGTACGATACAGCAATAAGGCTAGGTCAACTTCAAGCAAGCTTCAAAATACAGATCGATCCGGAAGAGTATGCTCGGGAGAATCTCAAGTTTGGTCTCATTGAAGTGGTTTACGAATGGGCAAAGGTCGTCTATCTCTGTTTCTCTCTCTCTCTCTCTCTCCACCCCCCCCCCTTCCTTTTTTTTTTTAAGGAGGGGAGGGGTGGGGCATGCACTCTGCCCTAATTCTTCTTTACATGCCTGTTTAAACCATTCTCGTTAATTAGTCTTTTGCATCTCCTCTCAGAAACTTCTGAATGTGATCTGCTTTTCTTCTGCCAGGGTACTCCATTTGCTGATATTTGTGAACTCACTGATGTTCCTGAAGGTTTGATAGTCAGGACCATAGTTAGATTGGATGAGACATGCCGTGAATTTAAAAATGCTGCTGCGATCATGGGTAATTCTGCCCTTTACAAGAAAATGGAAACTGCTTCGAATGCCATAAAGCGCGACATTGTCTTTGCTGCTAGCTTGTACGTCACAGGGTTGTAACCTTGTTGAAGTCGAAAGGCCTTGATTTGTGCCAATCACCAATACATGTAAATGGACTCTTGTTGTACACTAGTCATCACCATGAATTGGCTGATTTTTTTAGTTAAGAGTTGAGATTTTTTAGTATTCGTGATCTACTTGTTAGGATGAACTTATTGAGAATTATCAAGCTTAACTAATCGCTTTGATAGGTATATGATAAAATGGTGAAGAAAATTAAGCGGATTGACGACCAGGAACGCAAGAACATCCATCACTGGAAAGATTGCATTTATTTCGTCAGGAATTGAACAATAGCATACATAATATGAGAAATATCTCCAACGAAAGGATCATGTTCAGGAACAGGTCTTCAGTGATGTATCATTCCCCTTCAGTTGTCACTCCTCTTGGGTTTGTCGGAGACGAAACCAGCCTGAAACCGGCAATCAACGAAAGTGAAATCAGACGGCATCTTATCTGGAATACCAAACGGAAAATGGATATAGTTTAAAAGAAGCTTATTCAAAATGAAAGTAGTTACGACCTCATCAGCAGCTGCTGGAATCCATTCATTAGTCGCTGGATTTCCCTTGCAGGAGCCATGGTAATCTGTTGCAGAATCTGGTTCTAAGCTGAAGGATTTGCCTTTCATGCTCTCTATAGCAATGAATCCAGTTCCCGTCTGCAATTTCATTTTCAAGACAACAGTAGCAGAGGATTATTCATGTTTCTCACTAATTTTTCTATCAAGAAAGAAAAGAAGAAAATCTTTTTTTTTTATATATATACTCGAATGCTGGCTTTTTTTGTTTCTGATCTTGTTACCATTCGACCAGTTGAGGTAACCAAAATAATGTAGAGATGCAATGGAATCAAATCACGCTACTACCGTGTGATGTTGCTTGTCGATGCAGTTGAGATCTTTATAATACTCTGTTTCAACGAACTCCTCAGTTGCTTGGCTTCCACTGGTGCGCCCCAGTTTCTGCAACAATTGGACAGGACAGAAAAAAGAAACTAGCTCAAAACTTCTTGAGAACAAGTCTTAACAAGTTACAAGAACTAAGTAATAATAAGATCAAATTACAGATAGATTACTAGGTGGGTTTTGATGATGAAGAAAATAACCTGAGGATCATTTTCAAGAAGTTGAAATCGAACGTGCTCAGGAATAACATCATCAGAACAAGAATCGGTGTAAGTTTTAGAATAGTCGCTGCGCTGAGGCTTGGTATGGCGCTTTGGAGCCATAGCATCAAAGTAATCTCTGGTGGACTCCTCCAGCTTTGCCTCTTCCTCCTTTGACACATGAACATCGCTGCGGTTCGGCCTCGTGCAACACTCCATTTTTCTTCTTCGGTCTTTTCTTTTCTCGGTTTCCGATGAGGAGAAAAGAAGAAAGAGCAGTCACCACGTATTTCTTTGAAGAAGATGTTTTCTTCAATTAGTTGGAGTGGGCCTGAGCCTGACCCGGTGCAAGATATTTTTGGTAAGGCATTTAGATATTTTGGCAACACTTTAATTCCCGTGGACCTCAACACGTTGATTTCTGGATTTTTTATTTTTTATTTTTTTTTCCAGTTGAAATGCTGACGGTTGGTTGGTTGGTTCTCAAGGGTCAAGTCGAACAGGAAGCTGGACCCCCACCACATCGGTGGCATCTCTTTGTTGGATGGCTTTAGTCATGAGATCTGAACATGGCGCCGTGTTGCTGTTGCTAAGAAAATATCATGAAAAAAAAAATGAAAAGGAGAATTTCAGAAAAGGAAAATAGAAAAATAAAAGAAGCTAGTATGTTCAAGATATGCAACCCTCGCCTGTTTGAGCCCAATGGATACCCAAGCATTTTCCATCAATTAATGGGTACAATTGAAATTTGTTTCATTTTAAACTCAATATCAAATTCCAGTACCCATCCCACCCAAAGTCCTTTATAAATGTCCTTTATATTTTATAAAATAAATTTTTTAGTCCTGGAACCTATTTATTCTTTTCCTAAAAAAATAAAATTCAACCCAATCTATATTCGTTTTTGTTACTAAAAAAGTAAAATCTAATATTTTTATACGTAAAAAATGACTGTACATAGATCACGTGGTGATTGTCTATTAAAAAGTGATCAAATTTTATCGATTTAATTATATAAGGGTGATAAAATTATCATTTTAAAAATGAACGATGAAAAAAATATGGAGGGACATTGCGAATGATTTTACTCTTTTCCTGGTAAATAAATGCTACCGAAAGTCCCCAGACATATTTGTTGCATTATTTTCCGGCTTCGGCTGCTGTGGAGGGCCTACGACAGCCCATTGTACCCGCTCCAGTTATCTCCACAGCTAATGGTGGCTCTTCAGACTTCGCAGCACCAGCTTGCAGGTTCCAGCTCTTCTCGGCCGGATGAGTTGCACTTCTAGATTCACTTTTGCCCCCTTTTTTTTTTTAATTATTGTGACTCAACTGGCACTAGTGGCTTTGCAAGATTTTGCAAATTATTGGACCATTACACGACGAAGACAAACTGTTGAGGATTTCTTCACAAATAAGCCCACGTAGGTCTCGGAGCTGCCTCGTGGCCACGCAACTCGTTGAGAGATCACATCCATCCCCCTAGGGCCTCAATCTAACTCAAAAAGATGTTCCTTCTGTCCAAGGCCCGCCTCCTAACCCATTCAGATCCAAAAGGGCCTTCCAAAACGTGATACGGGCACTGGGGGAGGTCCATGACCCTCTCAGTGTCTCGTTGTTGGGCGGGCACCATATTCACGCGTGTGGACGTATTCTCTCGTTTTATTGCCTCAAGATTCCTGCTGGTGGCCAAGTCACGCTGTCTTTTTAAGATTAGGCCCCGGCACGGTGTATATGAATCACGTGAAAAAGTCAAAAAACAATAACGAGACTCCGTAATTGCAATGAATTTAAGAATGTTTTGAGTCAATTAATTTTTTTTTTTTCAACAAAAAAAGTAGACAAAATACTAGAAGGAGAAGACAGAAAAGCAACCCTCGCCATTAGTTTTCACATTAAACTGGCTAATAAGATACATGTCCTCTCACTGCACCAATAGAGTAAGTTTTTGGTTGACACAAATATAACAGACGGACGGTGTTTTATATTTTTATCAGCACAAATCTCATTTATGGCACGACAACTGCAAGTGCAGCAATTGGAGTTAATTGTGTAGAAACTATCATCCTTGATAGTTGATATTATAAGGGTGGGAAAAAAAAAAGATATGGTTTCATTTTGCAAAAGGTGACGGACAATCGCACTCAATTTTATGTTCTTTGCAAATAATAGTTGGCTAGTTGGTTACCGATGATTTCAAGAATATGTATTTCCTTAATTAATTATAATGGCAATAATCGGAACTGGACTCGCTCAGACTTTTCTTTATCCAAAAAAAAAAGAAAAAGAAAGGTAGATCCTGTTGCTAGGGGACACGTTGCGAAAACTGAGGGATGTTGATTGGAGAGGGCGAATCATCGAAGTGTTTCTTTAACTTGTTGAGCTTGTCAAATACATTAGTGCGTGTTTCAGCAAATGAAAATTAATACTACACTTGTCGATTTAGGAGGGCCAACTCAAAGAGATGCTCGCCATGACCCGGCTTAAGCCCGATCATCCGAGTTCTTCTCCAAGTTTGGCTGGTACCCATCTCAAGTACTCCTGCTGCAGGTTTCGATATATATTGAACATCTTTCCTCAGTGCCCTCAGAGTTGCTATAACAAAACCCCCCACCACTGATCTTGCCGTCTTCAACTATCATGTTTTCTAGCGCGTTACTTCGCTCACTCCGATGCGACAAGTCAAGGTAATGGATTGGTGTCTGTATGAGTTTGTTCCAATTATTTTTTTTATATACTGTTAGCTACGCTTGTAAAATTGATGAAACTCTAACCTCTTGAAAACACTGCTCTAAAGGGCGTGTTTGCAATTGCATCAAAGATTCTTAAATGCCAAAGGACTAGATTTTACGGGTCACAAGATGCTCCGATCCTTAAATTTTTTGCCAGTGATCAATTGCTCGTGGAAATGAGTTTATTAGCCAATTTTGGATTTTGGGACTCTACCGGGGGACCATCACTTGTTCTGCCTCCAATTAATTACCAAGTTAATTAAGTTTGTTCCTCCATTGGGATTGGCTACTAAATGTAAATGGTCCACTAAAATTCGGATATTTGTAGCAGTACTACTCTATTAGTGAGTGAATCGACCATCATGTTCCATGAGGACAGAAAGAAACGTTTCACCAAACCTGCCAATACGTACTAGTATTATATGAACTCCTCCTCCTCCTCCTGCCTGCGGGCTTCATCATTTTTTTAGCCTCGTGGCGTGGCAAATACACGAAAGTAGTTTCTACTCGTACATCATCGTAAATTATACTGTTGAAACGAAGGGTTCTCTAAATTGTCTTCCTATTTTTGGCGGACAACATGCTGTAGCTACAGAGCCCTAACTTTCTCCAGACAGAGTGTTTACATCTCAAAACCAAAATACTCTAATAACCAAACGGGCTTTCGAACCAACAATTCATTTAAATAAATTTTTTTTTTTAATCTTATGGGATAATTCAGAGAAGCATCAATCCATTCCGAAATATGATTGTGTAAACTGAATCTGCCTGCAGAAAGAAGAGAGGACATGGGAGCCGTGAGGAAACTCAAGTGCCAGAGATGCAGCAGCTATCCTACAGCTTTCCAGTGAACCGGGATCACCTCACCAAACGCCCTACAAAGTTTTCTCTACGATCTGACATCCCTCAACTGAAAAGCAACTGGTGAGCAATTGAAGTGACAATAGCTGTTAAAAGACTAGGGACGGATGTTCAAATTAGACTATCAAATAAGCTAATGACAATTATGAAGCTTATTAACGTTGATCTGATTATTCAATTTGAACTTTGGCATAAAATTGGTTCCATACTTGACCTGTTTATGATTTTGTTTCGTCTAAAATTTGTTCATGAAGTTTTGAACTAATTACATGCTACTCATTTTTCTTCAAGGCAAATAATAATATGCTCTAAATTGTCAAACTCCTTTGCCTCGAGTCTATGGAAAACCCCTCCCTCCAAAAACAAGCCCCCCCAAAAAAAAATTGCAAGACTCCCCTTTGACATGGTAACACTCGTATATCTGCTATAACTGAACCCTAGTGAGCAGTAACCAAGAAAATCTCTTTAAAAAAAATATGTAACAGACAAAACAACCAAGACAAAAGCTCATTGATTTTTTTTTTTTTTTCATTCATTTGCAGCACATGTAAGTTGTAGTATTCCCATAGGACTATCTTTTTTTTTTGGGATAAGTCGGTAGCACATTCCCACCATAAATCTAAACCGAGCCTCTACTGGAAAGAGAAGAAAAATAAAAAATAAAAAAAAAAATCTATACAAAGCAACTGCTTTGACTCGTCGACTAATCCTGCTAGTCTACTACTGCTCACATTTTTTACTGATGCCACTGCACACTCGAGTGACTGCCAGCCCGAGTCCCAGAAACTCTGTCAGGATCAACAAAATGTCCGCCACCACAACCAAGGTCTCCAACTTCTCCGATCTGATCCAACGTGTCACCGCCAACTGCTTACTCAACCCCCTCGGCTCCATCCGCCACGCCGACGATGCCTCTGTTCTTCACTCCCCCGACGACTCCGACGACGACAACTTCAAAGCTCAAGAAGATGAAGAACAAGACGTGGACGAAGAAGACGATGACCGCTACGATGTGGGTGACGGAGGAGATTCGCTGAAGAATTGGGATGTGAAAAGGAACAACAGCAAAGGGGACCGAAATTGTGGCCTGAGAAATGAGAGAGTTATCCAGATGGAAATGCTGATTGGCGAAGTGTTCGAGGCGGCTTCCGCGATGAAGCGGGCGTACGTTAGCCTGCAGGAGGCGCACTGCCCCTGGGATCCGGATAAAATGCGCGTTGCGGACGTGGCTGTGGTTGCTGAGCTGCGGAGGATCGGGGTGTTGAGGGAGAGGTTCAGGAGGAGTCTTGGGAATACTGGAGGTGGGAGAGGGGGGTGGAAAGTAGGGGCGGCGACGCTGAGGGAGGTGGTGGCGCCGTACGAGGCGGCGTTGGAGGAGTTGAAAAGGGAAGTGAAGGCTAAGGATGTGGAGATTGAGAACTTGAGAGAGAAGTTTAAAACGGCGTCGTCGCTGAGCGGCAGTGGCAGCGGTGGAAAGAAAGGCAGCAAGTCAAAGAGAAAAGTCAGCTGTAGTAGTCAAGGTGACAGGATCCTATTCCAAATACTATTTGCTAAATGACATGTTTACCCTCGTTTCTTTGCATGTATCTCAGATAGTGCCATTCGTCGTTTGACTACGATTTTTTTTTTCCGATGCAGTTGCAGGCCTGGCACCGTCACCGGCGCCGGAGATATTTGAATCGACAATGAGCTCAGTAAAGGAAGCTGCTAAATCATTCACGGCAATGCTCCTTTCCCTGATGCGTTCAGCTCATTGGGACATCACAGCCGCTGTGAGATCCATCGAAGCTGCTTCTTTCTCCAGCAGTGCCTCCCCGACTACACCCACCCCCACCACCTTTCCGGACTCCATAGTCGGAGCCAACCACGCTAAGTACGCTTTAGAATCCTATGTTAACCGGAAAATGTTTCAGGGGTTCGACCACGAGACCTTTTACATGGACGGCAGCCTCTCCTCATTGATCCATCCCGACCAGCATCGTCGCGATTGCTTCACTCAGTACCGCGACATGAAAGCCATGGACCCAATTGAACTGTTAGGGATACTTCCAACTTGCAGCTTCGGGAACTTCTGTTTCAAGAAGTATTTGGCAATTGTTCATCCCAAAATGGAGGAATCGTTATTCGGGGACTTGGAGCAGCGCCGCCTAGTTTTGGCCGGAAACCACCCCAGGAGTCAATTTTATGGGGGGTTTTTGGGCCTTGCTAAGGCAGTTTGGCTGCTACATTTGCTGGCATTTTCGATGGACCCACCGCCTAGTCATTTTGAGGCGGCTAAGGGAGCTGATTTCCATCCGCAGTATATGGACAGTGTGGCGAGGGTTCCAGGTGGTGGACGAATGGGTGCCGGCGTGCCTCAGGTGGTGGGCTTTCCGGTGAGCCCTGGGTTTAAACTTGGAAATGGGTCGCTAATTAAAGCCAGGGTATACGTCGTTCCCAAGAACGGGTATTGAATTTGTACTACTATTTAGCCTAGTTAAAACTTAGAAGACATGGACGAGGTCGAGCTCTGAGGTGCTTCGGTTATGGGAGTTTTCTTGGCTATAGTAGATTCAAGTCTTCAGTCAGTAGATTTGTTTAAGGATGCATAATTCCTCTGTATCTTAAGAGAATTAATCACTCTGTTGTAAGATTGATGAAGCTGTAGCATTTAGCACTTGAATGTTTCTTATTTGTTCGCTCGATGCTCGGGGTATTGCAAAGATCACTCCTGATAGAATTGGAAGAGCCTCTAGAGCTCTCTCAGTTTTTGGGCATGGAACCTGGAAAGCTCATACAGATACCCTGCATGAAAAATTATCTCATAAGATCAGAATAATCTGAATGCACAAATCCTCCACTATTAAGTACAGTATATTGGCATACAGGGTTAAGTTGAAACAAAAGAATTGCATCACGATATGTCTCAAATATCTCGCATTCTTCAATTCTAGATATTGTTGAAAGCGGTAATTCTCTTTGCTGTGTCGAAAGCTTTTCCAATGACTATATACTACTATGCAATGTTGTCACAGCTAATACGGACACGAAGGAATTCACTTTTATTGACATCCGCATTTGTGCTCCTTCGTGATCTTTGAATAAGCAGAGACCCCCGCAGAAAGAAATGCTCCTTATCAATTGAATGATGAACAGTCAGATGCAGGAGAGGACCCTTTCTCTCACTCTCACCCCGCAGAGAGATGACAGCTCCTCCTCAAAACTCAAGGAGGTGATTTGGTTTAAATTACTCACAAAAATAGTTTCTTGACCTGTCATGGAGAGAAGTAATAAATATGATTGTTATTAGTTGGTTTGTGGATAGGAGCACCAGCAGCCGGTACCAGAGTTCAAAGAAGCAAGGACCAAGATGCAGCCATATTTCTAATGGTTGACAGAAAAATTAATCCAGAAGCACCATACTAGTCATAATGTAGTAGAGAGAGGAATGAGCAGTTTCTGTTTGTGACGAAGAAACTAAATTCTTTACTGGATAAAATCTTTTACAACTCATCAAACTAAACCGGTCTTTGGAGCATCAACCCATTGATAAAAGGAGATCTTAAACATTATTTTCAATAGGTTAAAAACATATAACAACTTATGCTGAATAGAGAAGCAACCAACTTCCTAAGGCGGAAGTATCACTTACCTGCTCAAGAGTTAAGAACATGATGGCATTCCATAGACCTAGTCGCCCAAAGTTGGGTAAGAAGCCCTTATAAAAAGCAAAAGGCCCCTGCAAAATTTTTTATCAGAAGACATTAGCTAGCCGGAGAAATAGATCTGTCGCAATAGTACATCTAGTATCCAAATTTTTGCTCCAGATCAACCAGAGTGTGCTTCATCATAACTGAACAAGACACTGAAGACTAAGAGCACATAGCTGTCCCCAGCACAACAGCGGATGAACTTAATCATCTAAAAACATTTCACTGATAGCAACAGAGACCATGACCGAATACAGCAGTACCACATCCAAATTCGTATAACTAGATTTGAAGGAATAGAAAAAGGAAGAAAGATGATTTTTAGACAATTGTTTGATGGCTGCAAGACAATTGTTTGATGACTGCAGAAAGATGAAAATACTGCAACTTTGTCACAGTTAAATGAGAAACGAAAAAGTAGAGGCAATACGTACCTCATTTTTCAAAGTTTTGAAAAAACAATCCAAGGTGCTTTTGTAGATTGAATCTCCCATCATTCTAGATTTTACCTGGAAAAATATCACCAAAGGTTAGATTCAAAATAAGTTTGTCAACAGTAATGTCAAGGAGTAGACTTAAATTCATGCTAGGAATGCTTCAAGTTTTTGCAAGAACGTATACAGGTTTTCAGAAACAATCATGCTCATCACCATTTTGTTTATACATACCTCATGCCAGTAACAATCGTCTCAAGCAAACTGTGCTTCTATTGGTACTTAAACAAGTTTGACACCATCGACACTTTCCTTATATTTCTTGCATGCCATAATTGACCCTAGTTTTACTAAAAGATCTTAATATTGTAACCCACATCACTCCACAGGAATAACACTTTGCAGAGAAAAGAGCTACAAAAGCAGCTTGATGCTGACACAGGGATGCCGTAATCACTGTCTAGCATAACTGCAACAAGTGTCTGAGCAAACATAACTTACAACGTCAACAGGAGACCCAATGCAGACAGCAAAAAAACCTGCCCCTAAACCGGCTAGAAGATGGGTTAAAACATTGTCTGAAAATCCTGGAAATTTCAAAATGCTCTACAAGGAAAGAAACAGAATGGACAAGTTAGAATGCAGATTAAGAACTGATTATGAGAAGCAATCACATATTCTAAATCAAGTAACAAAATCGAGGTTACCTCTTTCACATGATCATAGCTAGCTAGCTCAGCTGCATTGATGATTGCATTTCTAGCAATATTTGGCCCAAGCCCTGTCCATAAAGCTGCCAGTCCTTCCTATTCATTTTTGTTGGTGAAATGAATAACTAAGAAAGCATTTAACCAACGACCACATATAACTGTATGTGGTTAGATACTTATCAGCAATTTCACCTGTTTGGCAATGGTATAATAAGCATCCAAAGCTCCAGAGTAGCGCCTAGGCACTCCAACAGGCATCTTTCCTTCAGCCTGAAGCCGAACTTTCACAAGATCAGTTGGATTAGCAACAGCAATTGCTATAGCACCTTTTTATGAACAGAAAAAGAAATCAATACAACTCATACATCAAACATAGTAAATCCAGTTCAACTCACACGAAACAAGAGCTAACTCACCAGTTACCAAAGCAGCAAGTACTTTATTAAACAGAGAAACATCTTCTATAGCATTACCCCCAACTAAGAATGCCTTAACCTGTCCGACGTGTACAAAATAGCATGCCAAAATTAATACATACAACCATGTGTCTAAAAATTTTAAGCAAAAACAACTCACACCGAAAACTTACAGGCTCGTATAAGCCGATTCTTAGACCGCCATAGAGACACTGGCGGTGTAATCCCGGTATAATTCCTTTCCAAAGCGCTAAAAGACCTTCTTCCTTGGCAATAGTCACAACTGTACCTAACAATCCCTTGTACTTTGAGCTACCACCCCCAGCCTCCCCACTAATGGCAGCTCTCTTTTCTAATTGTAGCCTAACTTTAGCTGTGTCCAAGGGAATAGTACACAACTGCAGGCATAATCAACAAATTCACCAAAAGGAAAAAAAACAATAAAACAAAAAGAAAATTAAGATCAACGTATCCACATTTAAATGTGAAATCTGAATCTAACAGCATTGAGCATTGGTAGTCAGCGCTGAAATGGAATTTGCACAGACGAGCTGTAAGTATGTCATTTTACCTAGTAATTTACCTTTCAGAACGAAGAAACGTAAATGTTGAAAGAGTTTACTACTAAGAAAAACAAGAGTTACCTCGGCAAAACAAGCGGCGAAGGCGCTGCTGAGGAAGATTCCGGCGAAGGAGATCTCGAATGGATCCGCCATTGCCGGAGGAGATACCGAGTCGAATTAATCAGGGTGCGGACTAGGAGTTCCAAATAATAATGATGATGATTGAGATTTGAGAGTAAGTTATAAAGAAAGTGATTGCGAGCGCTTAAAAACTCGTGCATTTGATTTTGATAGTTAAATTTGATACAAGACAGGACTCTCCCAAAATTCTACTGTACTACGCTAATCTCATTACTGATGACTTAAAAATACTCATTATTTTTAGTAAATTTTTTTTTATAAATAAAATTTGGGGAATACATGTACGTGTGACAACCTATGCTGGAGTAGTTTGCTTTTCTTCAACTGATTATGGGGCGTGTGAAATATTTATTGAGTAAATCTTATATACACGCAAATAGTATATCCTTTTAAATCAGTAAATTTTATAAGATTGCCAATCGGGTCATATAAGATGGATTTTCATAAATTTAGACTTAACCAATTTAATTTGTAACACTTTCGAGTTTCGAATTGTGAGTTTCGGGTTAATAAATACGATGATCATATTCAACTTACAAAATATTCATATTTTGAGCCTTATTCACGTTTAACCCAAACTCACTTATCGCTCCTCAAATTTCTTAATATAATTACTATAACTATTAAGTTGTAAAACTAATTTAACATTCACAGAATTATAATATTAAAACTAAACATGAACAAGTAATAGTTTTTAAAAAGTATATAAATCAATAATTTTTTAACAATATTATATCTAATTCGTTCAAAATACATGAAAAATAATAATAAAACATGCGGCCATAAACCAATACATCTTCAAAAGTTGAAACTTTTCATAACTTTGTGATTTGAATCAAAACATGCTTGATAATTTGTGTTTTTAGACCAAAAATAAATTAATCAATATTATGCCAACACAATAATTTACTCAACGAATGAGAAAAGTTAGAATTTCAGTTATGCATTACTAATATTGGCTCTCAAGAAAACTAGTAAAAGAGTTTTTAAACATATTTTTGTATTTTTATAATTTGTATATATTTAACATTTAGCAATAATATATTTGGATATATAATTATGTATAATATCAAAATATAAATTATATATAAATGTGATTTAAGGGTTGGGACTATATCGGATTTGGGTCTAATAAGGTTTGAGCTCATTTTATATTTAATTCGGGCCTAATTTTTAGATTTAAATTCAAACCGGTTCATTGAAAAGGTCGGGCTCATCGGTCTTGTTTTCGGGCTTAACGAGCTAAGTTTAGGTTAATCCGACCTCATTGACAATTCTAATACACTATCACCATTGAATCCATTACATATGTATAAATTTTGAATTTCAAATTCAAATATTACAACTCCATTTTGATTGGTCAATTTTTAAAAAAATATAATGTTCAAATATAATGTTATAATAATATACAAACAAAAACAAGTTGAAAAACATTTCATTCATATAATATATCAAATATTTCAAAAATTAATACAATTGATTAATTTTTGCCTACTCTGACAGTGTATAATTTTTCCTATATATTGTCAGCATTACATGAATAACAATTATGCAAAATTGGAATTTGAAATTCAACTTTTATACATATGTTATGAATTAAATGGTGATAGTGCATACACTATCAATATATATATAATCTACTCTTTATTTAATGAAATTATTTGCATCAGTCTTCATCGTGATGGGATGGAACCAAAAGCAGCCCCCTGCTCGGCAACAAACTTTCATTTGCTTTGCCAAGCAGGAACGGTTGTCAAATGAAAGCAACAACTTTGACTTAAAAAAGAAAAAATGAAAGCAACACAAGACAACGAAGAAGGGAGTGCGAAATTGTGAAGTGCCAGCAGGAGATTGTTTGGTCTTAGAAATTGACTTGACGCTTCGAAATTATAGGTAACTCGGTCAAGCCTTATGATCATAGCTAAATCTATTATCCTAAAATCAATGGATACCACGAATATGCTGCAGAAGTCTGCAAATTTTTGTGATGTAAATTAAATCACGTTAGATGATTTCTAACGATCCTGTTAATGAATTTCGCTTTTATATAGTAAAAAAAAATAAATGTGCGTGATGTGTGGGGCTTTTGCAAATGAATATGATTACTAAAGAGAGACATTGATATTGACATCTCATTTGCTTAATTGATAAACTTACAAAATGCAGAGGGTTGATTACGAATCAATCAAAATTGTGTCTGCTGACCATCAATTTGATATCCCTTACTCCTATAATCCAGTTTGTTTGAATTTGGTGGATGATCTTTTTAAGGTCATAAGAGTTCAATTATTCATTTTGGATGGATCAACCCAAGAAGCAAATCCAAATAGAAGATGCAACAACTGCGTGGGTGACGATAAATCATGTTCATTTTAGTAACCAACGGGAGAATCAGTTTGGTTAAGCCCAAACCGTTGCTCAAATTGTAGCCCGCTAGCGCTTTCCTGGATTATTACCGCAACCAAATAAGTGGACCTGGCCCAAACTTCACGCTGAGGACGTCCAAATCAGTATGTGGCGGGAATTCTAATCGTCTACCAAAATTCGGCACCACTCAAATCCCGCCATCTCACAAAAAGGATTCTTTAAACAAAAATAAATTTTTAAAATTCCCTTTAGTCCCTACTGGTATTAAAATTCCAAAGCACGCTTCCCCCATTACTTTCAGTGCTGTATATAAAGCCCCCGCTAATATTTCCCTCCCACTCCTTCCCACTCCTTCCCACTTTCCCTCTTTCAAAAAAAAAAACAAAAGAACTCTCCGGCCCTTTCTACAGCCTAACCCTAGCCATTTTCCCTCTGAATTTCCCTTCAGAGATGTTTGAATTAAGGCTGGTTCAGGGTAGTTTGTTGAAGAAGGTTCTGGACGCCATAAAAGATTTGGTGAACGATGCGAATTTCGATTGTTCCTCGAGTGGCTTCTCCTTGCAAGCCATGGACTCCAGCCACGTCGCGCTGGTGGCTCTGCTGCTCAGATCCGAAGGCTTTGAGCACTACCGCTGTGACCGTAATTTTTCCATGGGGATGAATCTTAACAATATGGCTAAGATGCTCAAGTGCGCCGGAAACGATGACATCATCACCATTAAAGGCGACGATGGCAGTGATACTGTTACCTTCATGTTTGAAAGTCCCAGTAAGTTTTCTATTTTGATATTTCTATGTTTTCTTCGAAAAAAAATTGACTATGTATTTTCTGAATCTTTCATATTTACAGTTTGTTAAATTTACAGAAAAAAATGTAATTATTGAAACATCAAATGGGAAATCATATTAATTGCAATTTAGATGCTGAAAACGATGTGCATGTAAAGACTAGATTATGATGATTCATATGTTGAAATGATGTGATGTTTATAATTTTTTTTTTTTTTTTTTTGCGGGGAATACATGGTTTATCGGGGAGTTACCACAGTATTGCTTGTTTCTATTTAAATAAAAAAAAACGTCGATACTTTTTTTTCCAAAATATATAAGTTCGTGATTTAAAAGTCGACTTCAAAGTTGTTCCCTTCTTTGATTTTTCCTTTCGCTGCTCCTCTGCTTGCCTCAAATCCTTCTTCCTCTGATTTTCTAGGCTGGGTTTATTGTCATCTGTGTGCGTGTGTGTGATTTTTTTTGTCTGGCATGGTTAATATTCAATACTTGTTTTTGGTGGTCAACATATTGCGTCAACTGATTTTCTTTGGTTATGTTATGGATATGAAGCTCAAGATAAGATAGCTGATTTTGAAATGAAGCTTATGGACATCGACAGTGAGCACCTTGGAATTCCAGAAGCAGAGTACCAGGCTATTGTTAGGATGCCTTCGGCTGAGTTTGCTAGAATTTGTAAAGATCTCAGCAGTATTGGTGATACAGGTACTTTTATTAGTAGAAGTCACCAATAAGCTAAACGTGTCAACCTTGGTTAGGCTTTTTTATTCGATATAGGGGTTGGTTCCGTTTTGTATTTACTTACATTTTTGGGTGTTTTGCAGTTGTGATATCTGTGACAAAAGAAGGCGTAAAATTTTCAACAAGAGGTGATATTGGGTCTGCTAATATTGTTTGCCGGCAGAATACAACTGTTGACAAGGTACATTATTTTGTGTAGAATTTTACTTCGTTGTCATTGTGCGTAATTGTACTGCTTTTTTGTCAGTTTATGCTCTGTAATTGGATTTTATTTGTTTTTTGTCCTTATTTTCAGCCAGAGGAAGCAACTGTTATAGAAATGAATGATCCAGTGTCCTTGACATTTGCCCTTAGGTATTTGAACTCTTTTACCAAGGCAAGCCCATTGTCTAACACAGTAACCATCAGTTTGTCTTCAGAGCTTCCTGTAGTTGTTGAGTACAAGATTGCAGAGATGGGTTATATAAGATTTTACCTGGCGCCTAAGATTGAAGAGGATGAAGAAGAGACAAAGCCTTAGAGTTTAAATGCTCCAGCAGCAGCATTTTCAATCTCTGTTGATGCTGTCTCTGCCACAACTTTTCTTAATCTTGTTTACTTGAGAATTGAGCTCTTAGTGGATAGTTTATGACTTTCATTGGTAAATAGACTGTTATGCTTGAGTTTATTAGAGTTTCATTTTCTTTTCTTTTTTGTTTTCTAAATTTGTTGTAATTGCGTTTTCTCTTTTTCCTTTGCTTTTGTGTTTTCTAAATTTGTTGTAGTTGTTTTTGTTGCTTCGAATCAGTAAATTTCTTTCACTCTTTATCTTAATGGTTTTCGCACTACTAGTACTCTTTACACCAGAATTTTGCCTTCGATCGGGATGTCAGATTATTTGTACTTTCTGGATTCGTTTAAATGTCTATTGATCCATCTCAGGCGAAGCCATTGTGTAGTCATGCACTCATGCTTCCAGAAATCCACTCCACCCGTTCTGTCCCTGATGTCCATGTATGCAACACCTAGTGTATCGAGTCTCCTTAGTAGTATGTCAGCTAGAGTAGCAAGTAGCGAGTTCCTCAATGACTGTCAGATTATTATGATATGCCTTTTGCGGACTTGCACGAGGAAGGTTCCTGTATTTTTTACTGACGTGATTTGGGATGAAAATTACAAGGAGGAGAATAAAAAGTCGCTCTACACTATACTAAACACCTTTCTGCCAGGGCAAAATATCACTTGTGTAGATCAAGCTATCGAATACTGGACAAGCATTTTCAGAATGGTTTAAAAGGCACCCACCTTACTGCAGTGATCCAACAGTGTTTCGAGCAGCCGTTGAGAGTTGAGACGAACTCAGGTGCACGTGAACTAAAAGCACGAGCTAATTTTGTAAAATGGGAAACCATTCTGAATTTAGCTGTTCATATTTCATCAAAAACATGAACTTACATATTCTTGTAAAATCTACACAGCCTCAAATTCCTGGAAAAGTCCAACCACATACTCCTTCAATCTCTTTTTCTTTCATTTTTGCCCCCTTTTTCAGGGGTGTGTTTGATACACAGATGCCTGCTATAGTATCACAAGGGGGTTGGGGGGAACCAGCCATTGTGACCAAAACTAACACGAAACATCAACCGAGCTCTTTGATCAAGAACGCTAGTATCTATATCAGGCAAACTTCAGTACGAAGTAATTGGGCAAAACATGAGGAACAGGTGGTCCGCTGAGGAGGCTAGGACAATCTCCAATCATCACCCACGTAAACTGCTTGGTCTCCAAGATCTTCCTCAATTCTAAGCAACTATAGATGAACATTTATCTGTTAAAGTCTATACCATATTATATCTATAAATAACAATCAAATTAAAATGCCTACACCACACAGCCAAGGGCAGGGTTTCATCCATTGGGCTGAGAAAGCAGCTGTGGTTAATGCAACAAAACTGTCTACTTTCATGTTATTCAATCTTTCACTATCTCAGTTGTGAAGAGCAGTTTCTCTACTTTATATACCCAGGGAGGTTGGGAGTGGGGCAGTGAATCCAAGCCTACTCAGAGAATGAGACCAAGAAAATAAATACTCCTACAGAGTCACATGCCTGAAAGATAATCCATATCCAAATTGTTCTTTTTACATTTTAATTTTTCCCATTACTTCAGCTATTGAAACATTCTATATCAATCAACCAAAATTTCAATTTAGCTGGCACCATCAAATAGAAGTTAATGAAGCCAAAGAAAACCTGAGAGTTATGAGGTAATGTATGAACCTGGTTGTATTTTGCTAGTCTTTCTCCTCGGCAAGGGGCACCTGCTTTTATCTGACTTACAGCAAGGCCAACACATAAATCAGCAATGAATGCATCTTCAGTTTCCCCGCTTCTTTGAGATATCACAACTCCCCAGTGGGCATCCTTGGCCAATTTCACGTTTTCAATTGCCTCAGTCACCGTCCCAATCTGATTAACCTGAAGTCCAACCCTCAATATTATTAAAGTTAGCTAACTCATTGAGGACAAAAAAAAGCACTAATAGCAAGAATAAATAGCACACATGGCCATCTTTTAAGATAAGTTCAAGATCATATCATGTAAAACAGCCAATTCAGGTCGATACTTAAGAAAATAGGTGCCTGTCCACCATATTGACAAAATAGAAATGCAAACTACGTATTCTGAACATCACAAAGACCCAACATCTCCAAATGCACATAGGCAATCCTATCAGTCAGTACAACTCCAGAAAAAATAAAATTACTTTGACTAGAGAATCTAAAACTCAACTGTCAATGGCAGATACCTTGAGAAGAAGAGCATTACAAGCAGATTCCTCCACAGCTCTTTCAATTCTTTTAGTGTTTGACATCAACAAGTCATCTCCCACAACCTAGGAAGAGAAACTATTTTTTAGTTTGAACAGAAGAGCACCAAAAAGAGAATGGAAAGAAGAGTGAAGCGATAAACTCAGTAGAAAATATTCAATATATTCACTACTTAATTCCATAAGAAAACACATCTACTCCAACCTAGCTAGCTTATTTTAGGAACCCAAAGAACTATCACGTGCCATTATTACCCAAAAGAAGGCATTGCCCAAAATGATACATAGCTTAAGGAATCAAACACATATAACATCTAATTAAAGAATAAAATGTTAATCTCATCCCTTTCTATCTTTTGTAAGCTCCTGCACCACAGAATTATGATTAAATTCTGCTAATATTACCAACTTGGAATAAAATTCATCGTTCCACTAGGTGCCTATGAATTAATTTCACTACATAACAACATTGTTTGAATACTATGAGCAGAGAAAATAATTGAAAAAAAATTCCTCACAGTAGCTTACTATTTGATTCCTACTCTTCAGCAATGACTAGTTTAAGTTTGTCCTAATTATTAAGTATGAACGAGAGTGATCACGGTAATCATCAGGAAGAATGTCAGACAAACCTGGCATATTCCAAGATTTGAAAAATGCTTGGCGTGCTCCCAATCCTCCTTGTCAAATGGATCTTCAATTGAAACAATAGGGTAATCTACAAATTCACATTATATTTGCACAGGCAAAATAGGGGAAATTAGAATATCTTAGTAAGGTGACAAAAACTCTACCTGCTCTAACAGGTAGAAAGCATCAAGAGATAACAATAAATCAAATAAGAAAGGAGTATATAATAGATATACCTGAACAAAGTTCCTTGTATATATTAATCATATCCTCTCCTGACTTGAAATTTTGATCTGATTTGTTGGGGGATTTGAAATCTAAATCATACTTTGTACCTAAATCAGAGAAGACAACAAAAATCAGTCTTCCAGGAGACAGAAACAAATACAAGAGGTAGCTAGAGATAATTAAACCGAAACAGCTCAAAGAGAGCTGACATATACTTTCCAAAATCAAATTAAGCTTTAAACTCCAATCTTTTCCAAGGAAAGTCATTTTGATACCTCATCCGAAAATTTCTCAAATGTCCACACAAAATTTGAATGTATCAAACAGATACTAAAACTCTTGCCTAACACACATCAACATGCCCTTTTTTTATCCCTTTTTTTTCCCATTTTACCACCATTAGTTGAAAAAAAAATAAGAAGATCACCTATGCAGAACTCGGTGGCATCAACATCAATTGCTATCTTTAACTTTTCACTGTACCCAGTTCTGCCTATTGCCTCCTTAACAAGATCCAAACCTTCTCGAATGCTGATAAAGCAGCAGGTCAAAGATAAATATATTGTCAAATGGAACAAATTAAAGATCAATGATTTGGGTGGGAAAAAAGGAAAAAACTTACCTTGTGATGCTTGGAGCAAAACCACCATCTTCACCAACACTACATCCATCAGTGCCATATTTTTTACTAATAACGGCCTGCCCATTTTGGAATGAAGCTTACAATTAACAAATTAGCTAGAAGATTAAAACAAGAGGGGCAGAGAAAAAATTTTTGGTACAAAACTTTGCATCCTTCACAAATATCTTTGCTGGTCTTGACAGAATGGGCAATTTCAGAAATATGTTTGTGTGTAAAGTTAGTTATTCTTGAGATTTTGCAGCATGCTCCACTTTGTACAAAGTAAAGACCTAGGGATAGGAATTTCAAAGGGAAGCTGGTATTGGCACTACCGAATTTGATGTAGGCACTCCTTTGACATTTTTAATCATCCGGAAAGACAAACATACCCCTATATCACATTCCAAATACTATATAGTTTGTAATTGCAATTACAATAGGGTTACATACAACTTTTTGCGTAATTAAAAAAGGTCAAGAAAGTGTCATAATAAATATGGAGTGCCAATAACAATTCCATTTTCAAAAGTTCACATTTATGGGCAAGGAGGCCAAAGTCTACCATTAAGAGTTAAACTTCTCAACATTTACCTAGCTGCTTGTCAAGGCATCCTTCAATGGCAGAGGTCAAGTTCTAGGCTTAAGAACAGTCTCATGTCACTTTGTTCAAATACTTGTCCTAGGAGTCCCAAGGACAGGAGTATCCACTTCCCCAGATTATGATAGTGATAGTGGACCATTTAACAGAGTTCCAAATTCTTAATTAGTCACTCTTTGCACAAAGACAATTTGGAGTCTCAATATCTTTTCTGCAGTTGCAAAATATATTCTTGCAGCCACAAGCTAACAACAAAAGGGTAAATTACCTTTAGATGATGATAAGTCTCAGAGCCCATTTGCAGTGCCTCCTCAAACTGTCTAGCTCCAATTGGAAGAATCATAATTTGCTGACAAATTTCAAGCCAATCATCAGATAACATCAAGAAATATAAACTTTAAATTAACATGCAAATTCACAGAGTTGAAAAAAAAAAAAGAACCTTAAGAAAAGGTTTGAAAGAAGCAACCACGTGTAGCCAATGAAATGTTGCAGAAGGTGTAAACAGGAAATCAATCACAGGAACCAACAAGCTTGATAAGATAGGTAATTGGAGCTAAGCACAGCTTACCTTAACAGGCAAAAAATTTGCAGCATATTTTCCACCACTTATAAGAGTGAAAGCAGGAATAGGAAGACTAAGATTTGTATTGCCCGAAAGAACTGCAATGTGTTTGTACAGTGGAACCTGCAAGTAAAAATTATCACACGTAGCAGATAAATCGCTTCTAGTTTAGTTTAAGTGAAAACCAAATGCCAAAAACAGCATTCACATGCCTCCTTTTCGGCTGCACCAGCTTTGCAAGCAGCCATGGATACTGCTAAAATTGCATTTGCTCCAAGCTCACTCTGCAACACCAAATTGTGAAAAAGAAGACTAAATTTCCAAATCATTCAGGAAAAGAGATAAATATTCAGCAGTATTAGTGAAAATATGCCAGACAAAGAAAATAATTACTTGAAAAAAGAATTCCCAAAAAGCACTTTCTCTTAGAGGTAGGAATAAATTACTGAAATGGAGCAGAGGCCTTGTGAAAACTAATTGACTTTCCTGATGTATGACAAGGAACATGCAAAGGTTAGACAAATATGCAGGCAGGCAAGGAATCAGTTGTATGCTATAGCAAACAGACACAATGATATAGAGATATTTTCTTTTCCTTAAACATAAAAATAGATTATGATTAAGAGACACCTTTCTCTCTGTTAGACACAAAAATAGATGATGATCAAGTTCTGACTTATTCGTGCCATCAAACTACTAGGAAGATGAAACAGAAATTCGAGGACTTGTGTTTTTGTGTCAACTCAAGTTCTTGTGAATATCAATTTCCTATTAGCTAATTAAAAGATTTGCTTACAACAAAACAAAAATTAAAAATAAAAGATTACTACTGGATAAGTGCAATCTAATTTAAGCTGGCATTAATGGGCCACAATTCTATAAGGAAGCATTGATATCATTATCTTTCATGCAAACCAAGAAAATTTGGATGTATCAATCCACCTTGAAGTTGCACCACAAACTACCTAGAGATGCAGAAGGTGACAGATTCGCAACTTATAATTGGATTATAAGGCTAACAAACAACAGTGCCTGCTTCAGGGTCACTAATTGCAAGCCCTGAACAAGAGATTATAGGGTTTCAGGTGCTATGGCCTAACACCTCAAAAGTTATCAAGGTTTTGGATACTACTGCCCAACACCTCAGCGCAGTTCATCCCAGGATGACATCTTGTGCTAGAGTGTAAACAATTAAATGAAATGGCTTGAATAGATATGATGTATACAGCATCATCCAAAGTCATACAAGGTCTACAGTGCAAAACAAACGATCAGTATTTTATTTTGTTTTATTTGGTTGATAACAATGAACAAAATTCTGACAAAACACTTCAGAGAATGGAAAAGCTACCTTCTTCTCTGTCCTGTCCAAGTCTATCATGGCTTGATCAATTTGAGACTGAAGAGTAGGATCCATACCAATCAAAGCTTCAGATATTTTCTCATTGACATTTCTAACAGCCCTGCTCACACCATTTCCAAGATACGTTCCCTTATCTCCATCACGTAATTCAATAGCCTCATACCTAGAGTCAGGAAATCAATACAACAACACTCATTCAGAATTGATTTCTGAGTTCAGAAATACGTCAACCGATAGATGGAATATAATCAGATATTATTATCAAAAGCTTGGGATGTCAAGTGTGGCGGTGCTGCAAATTCCATTGCAAAGCATTTACACTCAGATTAACTACTGCAACAGACTAGTATTTCTGTAAGCATTAAGGAAAAGGACCTACATTCCGGAGGAAGCTCCACTGGGTGCAGAAGCACGAAACATGCCTTTATTGGTGTATAAATCAACTTCAACCGTTGGAATACCTCTGCTATCGAGAATTTGTCGAGCTTTCACTTTCGTAATCATCGAAGGCACCGATTTCTTCATATGATTCGACTGTCACATAATCACCAAATAAGTATATATATACATAATAAAGCATATCATTTGAAAAGCTAATTAAACAAATACCATAAGCATTGAAGACGTACGATGAAGAGGACTGGATCGGGAGTTTTGGCCCTAACGGCGGCATTGACGGCGTCTTCTATTTTCCGGGAGAGCGCGTGCTTATCCAAATATTCTTGCACTGACATTTCTTCTTCTTCTCCTTTTTTTTTTCTTTTGGAGAAAAAACTGCCTTTTTCCTCTCTATTAGTTTTGCTTTGCTAGCTCCAGCTCTTGCTGTTTTTTTATTTTCTTTGAGTTGTGCTCTCGTATATGATGTATAGGGGCTCTTCCAGTGAGAGACCTACAGTGGCGCCACCAGTAATGCCGATGGTGGCGTTTTACGATGTCGTTTCTCCTGGCGTCCCCACTTTAATTGCCCTTTCGCTTGTCGAATTTGTGTTTTTCAAGAAAAATAATGAAAGTAAAATAAAACAACGCGATGTTTTGGAACGCTGTCGCTTCTTTGTTTCTGTTTGTTTATCGACTTAAGAGGGCTGAAGGCCCAAGTGACTTCAAAATAATTACTGCATTTTTGTGTACCAAAAAAATAAAACAACTTTTTTGAAGATGTGCTTGCTAAATATTTATATATAGAGTGTACCCACCCCCACCCCCCAAAAAAAAAAGGGATAATTTCAGAAACCTCCCCTGAGGTTTCTGACATTTACACTTACCTCCCTTGTGGTTTGAACAATTACACTGACCTCCCCTAAGGTTACTAATCCTTTACAAATTCAGTCCAAATGATTAAAATATTATTTTAGAGAGTGAAATTAGAAATTTATACCTGATTTGTCCTTTGTGCCACATGTCCAATGAATGGCAAAGTATTACAAATTAATTAACAATTAATAAACTTTAATGAGTGTAGTTTATAGGCAAATACGTATTGCCTATTTAAAGTACCAGCTCTTTACATGTATTTTACTTTCAAACACTTACTTTATCACAAATATTTATTCTCAAATACAGATTTGTATTTACTCTCAAATATTTAATTTTTGTTAAATACAAAACCTACCAATTTTTCTTCCGTAGAAATATTAATATAACATTTTTTCAATTTCAATTACAAATATTTATGTATTTAACATAAATTAAATGATTCAGAATAAAATACTCATAAAGAGCTAATACTTTACTCATGTAATGGATGAAAGTCATAAAAAATTAACATTTTATAGGCCATTTCTTTTTTTAAAAATTTTAATTTATATTAAATAGATAACCTATCGATTTTCTTTTTACAAGAATATTATTGTAACACCTTTTAATTTTTAACTATAAATATTGATATATTTATTGTAAATTAAATATTTAAAAATAAAATACCTGTAAAAAGCCGGTACTTTAAATAAGTTATGCGTGTTTGCCTATAAACTACACTCCTTACTTAAATCAATAAATTACACTCCTTAACTTAAATCAATAAACTATACTCCTTACTTTAAATAGTGTAGTTTATGGGCAACTACGCATATCCTATTTAAAGTATCGGCTCTTTACAGATATTTTATTTTCAAATATTTAATTTATGATAAATATATTAACATTTGTAATTAAAAATTAAAAAGTGTTAAAGTAATATTCTTGCAAAAAAAATCAGTAGGTTATCTATTTAATATAAATTAAATATTTTTAAAAAAATAAATGGCCTCATAAACTATTAATTTTTTATGACTTTTATCCATCACATGAGTAAAGTATTGGCTTTTTATGGATATTTTATCCTAAATTATTTAATTTATGTTAAATACATAAATATTTATAACTAAAATTGAAAAAGTGTTATATTAATATTTCTACGGAAGAAAAACTGGTAGGTTTTGTGTTTAACAAAAATTAAATATTTGAGAGTAAATACAAATCAGTATTTGAGAATAAATATTTGTGATAAAGTAAATGTTTGAAAATAAAATTCATGTAAAGAGCTGGTACTTTAAATAGGCAATACATATTTGCCTATAAACTACGCTCGTTAAAATTTATTAATTGTTAATTAATTTGTAATACTTTGCCATTCATTGGACATGTGGCACAAAGGACAAATCAGGTATAAAATTCTAATTTCACTCTCTAAAATAATATTTTAATCATTTGGACTGAATTTGTAAAGGATTAGTAACCTCAGGGGAGGTCAGTGTAATTGTTCAAACCACAGGGGAGGTAAGTGTAAATGTCAGAAACCTCAGGGGAGGTTTCTGAAATTATCCCAAAAACAAACTGGTTGCATTTTTCAACAAAAGAAGTTTTAGAGTCACCTAAGGCACTCCCTCTCCCTAGATTAGGATAGAATAGGTTATACAAATGTATGTTACTGATTAAAAAAAAAAAAAAAGTTAAATGATACATGAGCTTGGAGCTACAAATATGCAAAGGGCAAATTCCGAGGAGCCTCTCTGAAATTTGTCGACCAAAAGAGGTAGCAAACACTCTTTGTTTCTGAGAATGTTTCCTCAGGTTAAAGCTCATACCTGACAAAGTGCACAAAGCACAAACATCTGATCACCTTATAATCTATATACCCAAATGGAGGATTCTCAGGCCACCACAAAAGCACTGGATGAACCGGTGAAATGCTTGATTGACCCCAGAAGACTCTTAGCAGCACCAAAATGTCTTATTCTATAGACACCTGCAGCAGCTGTTTCTGGTATTCTCCACTCCAAAGTCGCCTGACTTCGAGCGCTAAATTTAGAAGGTCTTGACCATATAAACCGGAGGCAAAAGTCATCATCATCGTAAACAGGAATCCAAGCATCCTTCCCTTGGAGAACCTCCACAAGAGCAAATGTACCTTCAGTCATGAGGTCATTTCGGGGGCATGCGGACCAGAAAACAACAGTTACTGTGTCACCTCTCTTGAAGGTGGAGTTCTTAGGTACATCTTTGCAGACATCCCCAAATTTTTTGCCTATGGGAGTTGCATCCAACACAACTGGCGCTAAAAGGCTTATTTGCTTGTCTAGAAGATCTGGTGGTTGTGGGCCTTGTTGAACAGGTTGTCCACTTGCTAGGGCTGTTGCCAGCTTCTTGAACTCCTGTATGTACGCACTGAGGGTATGCGGACCAAAAAGTGTGGAGGCACCCTGAGAAGAGAAATCCAGTATAAATTGCTAAAATGCTTTAATGATAATGCAGTATGCTGTTACTAGCGTTACCTTCCGTACCGTTTGCTCCGTTATAAGAAGTTTAAGGTACAGGGTGCGGCTTAAACAACTTGATTAATTAGATTACAGGTGCCAATACACAGAACAAGTTGCAACGTTTTTGTGGCCCAAGCATCTAAATCTACCACTGTTGTGGAAGAGCATGATGAATCTCGAAGAGATATGATATACTACCAAATCTACTCAGAAAACAAGATACATACGTTTAAAGAAGCACTTTATAGTGAGCGTATACTTTTGGCAACAACAGCATTTCAACCAACTTATATGATCTTCCAATATGTTTCAAGAGCAGCTGTTTCTCCAGGTAACATGCTTTGAGACAGAATAAAATAGAATCATGAAACCCAAACTACCCCATCCCTCTCCCCCAACAAAAAAAACCCCGCCTAACAACCAAAACATAAGCATGTAGCATGACAAGTTCACTTACCTCGTATCTCTGTATCTCGTACTCCTCAAAGGTGGTAATATATTGAGAATATGTGTTACTTAGCCCAGCTATTACAACATGCACATTTCCATTAAACTGTCCAGTACTTGAAGTAAGCACTGCCTTCACAGCATCACGGAGCCGTCTCCCAGACATAGTTGTGAATTCTGCATCAAATGCAAACATGAAGAACAGACCGAAGACATTAACCTCATGAAGCCATTAAACTTTAGTGCTTATGATACAAAGCATGATAGCTAGGTTTCAAGTAAAAAGACACTAAAATTGCTGATACAGTTGCTATTGTGAACCCTTATTATCCCGTATCAATGTACTTCACAACGGTACTTTCAAGAGAATATGACAACTGCATTAATCATGGGTCCAAATGGAGCTAGATAAAAGAAAGTTGACCTCATCATTTTAAAACCAGGAAACACGTCTTGTTGCATAATAACAGTTGATTGGCCCTAATTGCAGCAAAGGAAACAAGGCCCTAGATGGTTATTTAAATTGCTTGAAGTAAATCCCATCAATAACTTCTGAATAATCATCTTACATATATTATTTCATATTAAAATCTGCTTTGTAAAATCAACTATGCTTTCTATTTCACAAAGTCTCAAATCTGAAGCTTAGGGTGACATAGGTTTATTTCTAAATTCATCAGTTTTTAGACATCTGTGTTCACAATATGTCATATCAACATGTAGATGTCAGTCATCGACATATCTAATAGTCAAAAAATGATTAAAATTGCGAAATGAATGGCAAAAGACTGTCTGCATGTTATCCATTTTAATCAGCCACATAAAAGCATGTGGATAGGAACTAAACTCTACATATTTCAGGACTCCAATCAGAATTTCACATCTTACAATTTGGGGAAGAAAAAGAATAATGAAGTCTTTTAAGTTACATGACAGGGAATAAAAAGAAAAGCCAATACCTCCAGGCACAGTGAGAATGACCAACTGCCCTATCCTTAGGATCTGGATTGGAAGTATTGAAGGCTGTAATATCACAATTGAAAGAGCGAAAACATTAGAACTCTTGTCCATAATTGCCCACAGATGGGATAATGTTCCCAAAATAATTTCATGCGTAAAGTATGACTAACTCTCAGAATAAGAGTCCCAGTCAACCATCCTTTTCCCACAAAAGGCTGAAATGTTATTCTCCAGAAAATTAAACAAAAATTTAAGAAGCTCTGCAGTTAGCATGACTTTTACAGAAGAGAATCCGTTTCTTGTAGGAAAGTCAAATTAAATCAATAACAATAATAGTTCATCTTCTTTATCTCTTTTTCCTTTTTGTATTTTCATTTCTTCTTTTTTAATTTTTGGCAGGAAAGTTACTATGGGCTAGAAACTCACAGCCCAATCATAAGGCTCCTTCATTTCACCAGTATCTAGCAGAATCGGTTTTGGTTGTTGACAGTCTACTTGTTCCTTATCTGGAGTTTTAAGCAGGTCACGCACCAATTTCCAAAAAGCATTCCCCTGAAAGCACATTTCATGTATGTGAGAGAGAGAGAGAGAGAGAGAGAGAGGGGAGGAGAGAAAACACACTGACTAAGCAAAGTCTGAACATTGAATGCAAGGAAACCATAAGTTATGGCTCTCTATGTAGCCAAATGTAATACCTGGCTATCTCCTTGCTTAAAGTCAAAAGCTCCAGGGCCATCAGTTGTACCAGCAGCAAAGGCAAAGCCCATAGCAGCAGGGCAGGTTTTAACTACTTCAGTACCACCTCCCTGTTTTGGTATTGTAACCTCTAGTTTTGAGAAGTCCAGATAAGTATGACGATAATCAACCTTCCCCGCCAACTGTTCTGATGCTTTATTGAAAAGATCGACAGCTTTTTTGAATTGTCTCTCCCCAATGATGCGTGTACTCTCAAATTCATCTGGGTAACTGTAATTTGAGTATACATTAGATTATCAATCAAACTCAATACCAAAGGTATGCATATTTTTTAGCTTATTGAGAAATAAAAAAGACAAAATAAAGCCAAATAACTACCCTGGGCCTCGGCCATAACACAACTCGTTCTTCCCACCACAGGTACTATGATTGAAGTCACAAGGCAATCCTGTGTCTCTGCAAAATGCGCCAAGAACATTTGGACTAACGTCACCGCAGTTGGTTTGACAATATGCAGATACAAATCTAGGCCTATCAGCCAGCCTTAGAGCACTCCTCACTCGTCTAGCCATACTCATAAACTTGGTTGCTGGCCTTCCCGGAGAAGACTTGAAAGATGCAGCAAGCTCAAGCAATTCATGATCTGCATTAACAATTTGAAAATAGGTCAGCAACTCTAATAACCTTGAAAGCAAAATTGAGTAAGGATTTCAATACAATTGTAGTGCTTACAACCATGATAACAGAAAGGAAGACACAAAAATAGCCAATAGCTTACGCTTTTCATGAACTATCGGAATGATGTTTGATACTCTACGAGGGACTTCACTAGATTCAGATGCCTTAGAGAACGTGCTTCCAGCATTAGTCTGATCAAACCAGTCTTCCATAAATCGTGCAGCAGCCCCTTTATTGTCACCACTTATCAACCCATTTGTACGGCTCATAGATGTTCCATGGGTTGCAAACCAATTGAAGCTACCTACTGGGCCCCACTCATCATCCACAAACTTTAAAAGGGTCATTTCTTTGTCAACGTCATACTTATATTTATTGCGTTCTGCTGTCGGATTATTAAGATAAGCACTGGGACTGCGATTGACACCAGCGTCAAGAAGTTCTCCTGTAGATGGAAAACAAAAAACAAGCGATAACACTATTGAGGTGGAGATAACTGCGCATCAACTTCTGGCAAAAGACACTTAGCACAAACGAATGTATGTCAACAAACAATTCAAAGACAGAGAATAACCAACATTTGCATAATCCTCTAAAATGTGAAAAGCACCGGCAAAAATGGAATACAGGAGAACAAATGCCCTTAAAATAGTTAATCAAGTTGCAAAAGCAAGTCAAGAGCAATGCAGCAGAATTACAAAAGAGGTTCAGTATCAGCATTATCACCTAAACATGACCCTGGAAGATTTGATTACCACATTTGAAGTGTAGGATTGCACATCATTCCAGATTATGGAATCTAAGTTGCAGCAGCATAAATAAAGCAAATTTAGATTGCAGGAATCATATTACAGGTGGTTGGTGACAAATAAAATGAAGTTATCTGCTGAAAACTACTCCTCCAATCTAATTCTTTTCATATTTGTTAAAAAAATTAAAGCTCTGGACATACCAAAAAGACTAGGTAACGAAAACAGAAAACGTAAAAGGACCAAAGCAAACATAAGGTACATCATCCTTATTACTGGATTCATTGATCAGAGCCAAACCACAAATTTGTTCACCGAAAAAAGAGCACATGCTTTGAGGTTTTTAAGCGAACTAGAAGATTGGTGACCATTGAATTATCAATCATTCCATTCCTCTGGTAGCAAATCCTTAATACGGAAGGTTTTTCAGGCAAATAGACAAGGTAAAAGCTATGGAAAGACACCCAGTAACGTAGAACTTGAAACAGCTCAGTAACAAGGCCAGAAGCATATATAAGGAGACGTAAGATCAGAAAAAAAAATACCAAAATTTTTAAATATGCAAAAGCAATTATCTCCAACTTAACTACATGCATCTTCTTGATCAAATTCAATGATAGAAAGAAATGATCTCAAAATTTTATTTTATTTTTCTTGTCTGCAATCTCCCTTGGAGACCTCTAGATCATATGGCATTACATTCCCACAGTTTCTTAGGTTGCTGGCTAAAATGATTCCTTAGACCAAATAGCAATATCAAGAGGATTTGTGCTTCTCCCACTACCTGTGTTGACAAATATTGACCCAGGCCGTAGATTTTCATGAGCTTGTATGATACTTTGTTCAATGCCATCAACAAGAGCATCAAATGACTGACGTACAAACCCAAGGGATGTCACAATATACACAACATACTGTAGATAACCCCCAGGGCCAGCATGCGTGTGTATACCACTAATAGCAACATTCTTATCAGTATAAAGATCTCCATACCTGAAACAGCAATGATTACTCAGCTATGCCACCTTAAAAGTGAAGAATACAAGCAAGCCACGTAACATGTAAAGAAACTATCTTACACATATTGATAACAAAACAACAATAGTATGCAACTTAATCTGCTTAAAGCCGACAAGCAAGTCATGATTACCTCGTCTTCAATCTCTCAAGAACTTTAATAGTCACGAGTTGGGAGGCCATACAAGCATCAAGATTAACAAAAAGGATGCAGTTCCCCTGTGGTTCTGATACAATAAATGCACGAGCTCGCAGTCTGAAGTGAACTCCAGATGCAGTTTGATCCATGTTGGCATACCCCATCATATTAACATCAGCAGCAGGACCAGTAATGTCATAACTTCCAAGCCCTATTAAATAATTGGAAGTTGCCCCTACTACTGTACGATTCTCTTGCACTAGCAGCAACAGCAGCAGTAGCTGGGCAAACCAAATCATTGCCGCTGGTCTCCACAAATGTAGATTTAGAAAAGAAAACAGCTCCATTTAGACTCCAAAGTCTAACACTATCCAATTGATCAACTCCTTTGCATTTTACTACATAAATGTAAAGAACATCATCATTAACCAGAAAAAGAAATGCTCAAAGAGATGTCTCGATGATTCTATCATTGGCTATTTAAGCATATAACAGAAAGAAATTCTCATAGTAACTATCAACCCGATGGTAGACTAATTGGCTTTAACTGTCTAGAGAATCCAAAGCGTGACAGGATCATGGTTCAGTTAATCTAACTCCTTAGCAATTATCTTCAGCAGCGCACCAATTCAAACAAGGACAAAACAAAAAATCGCACTGTCTTGGGAAAGAAAAGTTGGTGGAAAGAGGTGTGTTGGGTAGTTTTTTCCACCTGCTGTACTGATGTATTAGCAGAAACCAAGAAATTCTCATTGTAACTATCAACTACAGCTAGAATTAATTGACAAATACTTGTTGTATCAATTAGGCACAAATGATCCCGATAAGTCACATAAACCTCCAAGCCCAGTAACAAAGAATATCAGTACACAAACAGACAGACAAATGAAAAGAACGTAAATCAAAGATCCATTCTCGATTACTGAACAAAATATGAAGGAGAACTCGCACCATATACCTAAGGGGCGGATTCTGGGGTCACGTAAGTTTTCCGAGGGAGCAGGAGAACAAGAGGAGAATACTTGAGCAGGCTGTATAATGAACGGAATTAGCAGGAAGAAACGTGCAGGTAGTTGCGGAGGAATGAAGACAGAGACAGACGACTATTCTTTTGTCTTTGTAGATTGTGCGACTGCTGTCGCCCTGTGTGTTTATAGCGCACGGGCCGAGTGTGAAGTGTGAACTGGAACTGGGACATCATTGTCCTTTTGGTTTTTCTTTTTCTTTTTCCCATGATGATTTATTTCTCTGGAGGGAGTTCACACACGTAAAGCGGAGTGGAGGCAGTTTATTTTTATTTTTATTTTTCAATTTTATCTGCTTATTAGTAGTACAAGCTAATATCGTTTTCTCAATTAGTTCTTGGGATAATATAAGAAAGCTCCCTTGAGGTTTCTCTTAATATCACTTAGCACCCCCTAAGATTTTAGAAATATCACATACCTCCCCTAGTAATTGTAAAACGACTATATTAATCCTCACTTGACACATAATTCACAACATATCAAATAAATGAAACTCAAAAATTAAAAAAAAAAAAAGAAACTAAAGTCACATTCTTCTTTTTCGCTTTTCTCCATCATTCTCTCTTACTCATATTTTTTGGATGACTATGCAATATTTTATTGTAAATTACAATAAATTAAATTTTATTTATCTTTTACTTTTTGTGATTTGTAATAAAGTGGGGTATGATTTATTTGCTTATTTTGGGCTGATTTTATAATGATCGGTATAGTTTGATGGTTTGAGTAAAAGGTTGAGAAAATGTTGGAAAAAAATGTAAATTTATAGGAAATCGATTTTTAGCATATAGAATTAAATTAATGCAAGTGTATTTCTTTTAAAATATCATTTTTATTTTTCAAAGTTATATTTTTATGGGGTATAGAATTGTGATGTAGTAGTACTACAAGAGATTTGCTTTTGAGGTGATTGTTTTTTTGAAGTGAACAAAGTGGTTTAGAAACATTTTTATTTAACAAGTGAAATGGTAGTTTAGGATTTTTAAAAATTTTGTTACACAAATAACAAAAATAAGGGAGATAAATGATATTTTAAAATTTTAGAGGTGTCAGGTGATATTAAAAGAAACCTCAGGGGAGGTTTCCGATATTATCCCTTAGCTCTTGTGTATTATATAGTTGCTGTCATGCTGCTCCGTTGCGACACCGACGTCAAGAATCATAGCCTGATCGGTCGGTTGGCTGGTCTCCGAGGAAATTGGCGAAAAACCGAATCCGAGGTCCGCCTAATAACCGGATCTTGAACACCTCACCCCGAGGGAGGGACGATGGAACCGATATTGTAGTCAAGAAAATTGCAATTTTGGTACCCAAATTTTAATATATAAGTAGTTTTAATCCTCAAATTTTAGATAAAAACAATTCTGGCACCCAGACTTTTAATATTTGAACACATTTAGTACATTTGACAATTTTTTTTTTCAAAATACTACTAGAAAGAGTCACGTGATATTCATCGAACATTTGACTATCATGCAAGTCGCAACTCTTACAAGTAGCAATTTGGAAAAAAATCATTAAGGATACTAAATGTGCTCAAATATTGAAAATTTGGGTACCAAATTTATTTTTGTTCAAAAATTGGGTAACAAAACTGCTCTCTTTTGGAGATTGTGATTTGTGAAGCAATGATTGATTGAGTGGCTTTGCATTTTGGATTAATCGAAACTTTCAAACGGGGAAATTTGTGTTTGTGAAAACTATAACCTCAAGTAGTAATTTCAAATTTCCAATACTAATTTTGATATGTTTTAGCTGCGATGTTATTTAGTAGTTTTTATTCGACTATTCTTTCTGTTGCGTGCATCTCTAGAGTGCAGAGGATAAAAAACCAAAAAAAATAGTACAGTACTAGATAATCTGCTACCTATACAGCGCCATTGAGAGTGGCTCTTAAATCTTGGAGCCAGCAGAGCAGATAGCAAATTTCCAACGTTGGAAAAGGGCGAGCAAAAGCCCAGCCATAATCTAAAATACTAGAAATAAATGGGTTGTGATAGAAGTCCCATTCCAATCGATATGTTTAGCCTAATCATTGCAATCCTAATGATTAATCGTTAATCGTTTCTTAAGAAAAAAGAAATGGGAAGATTGAGTAGTGTGAATACAAAGCAGAAGCCTGTATCATATGGGCTCATACTTATCACGGTGCAATGATCGCGCAACTCATCATTGCAGAAGCATGAAATGAAGAAATCGAGACGAGAAAAAGAAAACTAGCGGGCGTTTTAATGGGGATTTGTTCACATTTATGCCACTATAGAAAGGTCATGTTAACTATTGTTAACTATGCTGATGCTACGGAGGTTATTTTCGCGCATAGTTTCCTTTTATTTAATGGGCCTTTAAGCCCTTCATTGTACCAAAAAATAAAATAAAATAAAGTAAAGAATCAAAGTAACCAAGGCGCCCAACAAACAGATAGTGAAGAATTTGTTGCCTTCGGAGCTAGTGGAATTAGTCATGTGATAAATGTGTTGAATTTGGGGTGCGATCAGTTGAGATTACAGACACAAGACAACGGCAACTTGAAACATTAGCGTATTTAAGCCGAAACTGATTTTTATTTGGGCAATGAGACAGAACTTTTTTCTGTTTCAGAACGTCTCCGATGACCAGAGTCCCATCTATGTATGCTTGCCAATTGGTGGGTATGTTTGTTGTAGAGAAAGAAGGAACACTTGGAATTTGGGGCAGCTGCACCTGCACGGTTAAGGGGCAAGATTGGTCCAAAAAATATATACGTGATTCAAATTACATGATTATGTTCATCGTTTTAACATTACGTGGAGTTGTCCAAAAACAAAAAAAAAAAAAAAATTGCGTGCAGTTCATAAAAATTTATTCTGTAGTTACTTTATTGTCAAAATAATTTACATCTTGGAAAAATAAATTTTAGATTTTGTTAAATCGAATAAAATCATTTGGAAACTATTGAATTGACAACTATCCCAGCCCCCTTTCCACAAACACTTGCAACATGTCCGGGGCCGATTGATTTCTTAAAATAATCAGGGATGATAGACGACTGATATCTTATCAGTTAAAGCTATTAGTTGTTTATGCATGGCACCGATTGTTTTCTGGGCTTCGTGAGGTTAATTTTCAGTATCTCTCACTGTCTCCTCCATTTTATCCAAAATCTACCGACCGACAGATTTTATGGTCTCAGCTAGCGCACATATGCCTACCCTTAGATGGGTAGAAAATGACAACAGAGGCTTGCTGGATCTTGGCGGGGTATCCCCGATAACTTCTATGTAGTAGCTATTTGGTCTGTAGCCATATCCGTTTCTCGTCACCCTTTCGTTGATCAGAATATTGGCTATTATGCCAATAAGTTTTTGTGAATTGGCGATGGAGGCTAGATGGGTCTTGACGAGGCATCCCAAGGGGCTTCTTCGTAGTTATTGAGCTTGCAGCCATGTCGGTGCCGCTTCACCTTTTCCCTGATCAGGTTGACGTTTTGAGCCCGACAAATTGACATAAAACTCAATACAGACGTAGATCCTTTGTCGACCTCTGCATCCTCGTATAAGGAGGAGCTTGACTATCACCATGCAGGCAAAGTCGAGGTTGTATTTGGATTGATTGCTAATTATAAGTTTTTTTTTTTCTTTTGAATTTCAAGTTTGTTTAATAACTGTAGTAATATATAATTGTGGGATTTTTATGATTCCGTTTGTCAATTAATTACTTTGGTAGTAGAGAAAATTATAATAGTATGATTTTACCCTCATAATCAGTACCATGAATATGGCCTATCTTATGATAGTCTGAAAGTCACTCTCAACCTTGATGCTTTATCTGGTATGTGGAATTTGGTTCGTGAAATAAAGGATCTAGCTTTGATTGGTTTTCCTTAGAAAATATTCGTGATACTTGAGACTAGGCGTTGCATTTATTAGTATGAGTTTCTTAGTTATATTATTGGTTTGTCTTGAATGCAACGAGCAATCATGCCATGCTATCATGTAATCTAATGCAAGTGTTAGGCATGCAGTGCTGAATACTTAATTTGGGTGTATTGAGTAGCCTTTTTTTTCCCTCCTCAAAGGATAAGACAATTATCATAATCTAGTTAGGAAGACCGAGAGAGCTATTAACCATGGCAGGCAGTCGAGATCCTCAGTGTCACTTTTTCAGTGGCAATTCAGTGTCACTTCCATATTTATGCCAAGTATCATGTTTACTTAATTTGTCAGTTTATACCAAGTGTATACAGTATCATAGTTAAATTAATATTACATGAGTAAAATTTAGATTTAAAATTCAAATTTAACATATATGGCATTCATCCAAGTATGACCGTGTGTATGCTGTCAATATATTTTTTTTCTTGACCATTAATTATAGTCTTATATGCTTCAAATCTGTTGGCATTACCACAACCTTTTTGCGTACCTTTTTCCATGTTTAGCATCTATTATTTTATTTTATGATCACTATTCACCATTTTCAAATAAACGAGCCCTAGTAAACGAGTCTTATTAGGCTAAGTTCTCCAATTCATGTTTCAAATCAATTACTAGTAAATTTTAAAATGCTGTGCTCCTCAAACATAATACATAAGAAAACTGTTAAACTAAATTAATAAATAATTATTGAAGAATCCGGACAACCTGATGTCTAATTAATACATCAATTAGTTGCTGAAGTTGTTGCTGTTTGCAGTTTCTTCACCAAGTCACCAGGGATGGCAACAAGCCAGGGCCCCTCCCCTGTCTCCCACGCAGTCATCTCCTTTCATTTCACATCCTAATTGTCGGTCCCGTCACGCTCCTGCTATCCTACCTGTCTCGTGTCGTTTTTGTTTCTATTTTTATGTTTGACCTTATTTTTTTATACGTAAAACATTGATAATGAATTTATTAATCTTGAAACTTCAGCAAAAAAATATAATGTGAGATCAAGTTTAGAAATCATTTTGATATTGTGAATCCATTTCTCTATATTTGGTATTATATAAAATCAATTATTGTTTTTTTTAATAAACTACATGCCATAAAAAGAACAAATTATATAACGAGATCATCATTTAATACAAAAAATTAAACAAAAAGATTATATTATTGAATCATAAAAAAATCAAATTATCTATTTCATATTACATGCATGGCATTATATTATATACTTTATTTTACAATATATAGTAGTATTAAAATTTTAAGTGGGGAGTCCATTTAAAAGTGGAGAAGTAAATACGACCTTACTATTCATTTACCTCACCTTATTTAAAATCCTGCATGGCCATCGTTCCTATTGCCATCCTTACTATTCATTCACAGGACAAACACTACAATTAAATGTCAAGTACATATTAGATAAGAGATTATTTAAGATATTATTTAAAATTATTATTATAATATTTTTTATGATGTAATGTATGTAAAATAAACAGATTGTTAAAAAAAATTGATTAAAAGTTATAATTGTGATGCAAGTAAAACAATATTTGAAAAAACAATCACTATCCAAACACAACAATTTTTTTCTTTCAAATAGATATCTAATTAATTCCATAAGCATGGTAACACGAGTTTGGTCATCGTTTTTAGCCTGCCCGCATGATTCAATCGAAATGGTCTGCAGTTAGTAGTTATTTCATTAGGAGATTGTAGATGCGGATTATTTTCTTGTCAGAAAGATTAGAATTACACATTGGTAGGGTAGTTTCTAAGCAGCAAAGCGTACATGATAAACGTGATGTATATTAGACTTGTTAGTGATAGTAGTAGTTGAGTTTTTACTTCTTCATTCTTCCTACAAATCAAATGAAAACTAGAAGATATTCAATAAGCTAAACCAGCAACCTTCCCGCTTTTAAGAGAGCAAAATATAACAGGACTTGCATATGAAATATATGGTATATAAAATCCTTCCAATACGTTGTGACCTAAATTCCAAATCCATGCAAAATATGGCGGGAAAATTCATATGTTCATAATGATGATACTACAATCTCATCCTTTTGAGACAACTTAAAATGAACTATATGTCATTATATGGCTTTGAAAACATATATTAATTTTTTCTTTCAAATAGAAATTAGCAATAAAGGAGAAAAGTTCTTATATATTCAAGACTTATGTGATTTGTAATATTACTGTTGGAGTTATGAAGAACTCGTATGGACAAATCTAACATTGTTAGAAAAACATTATTCTTAGTTTTTTTCACGTAAGATGTCAAACGTTAGATTGAACAAACACTTGTTAAATCACGTAAATATTTCCTAAAAAATATATATTATAAGTTTGTATCAGGCATTCAATAAGTAAATCGACGAATAGTAAATATAGTTTTCTGACTAATAGAAGAAATAATCAATCACACTTAAGAGCTATAATTATTGTTATATTTTACGGTGAACGAACTCCAGCGTAAACCTAGAAAGTAAATTTGAAATTTATATTGGACTTGTATAAAACATATATAGAGAAAGTAAAATGAATTTCCAAATATGTGTCACGAGTAAACATGTTTAAGTTTTGAAAACATTTTGATTTCCATCGACACTTTTTTTTGGAGATATCCACATGTGATTAGAGAAGAAGAAAAAAATCCATCGAATTCCAAGTTTAAATGCATGGATGGGTGGTCTTTAAATTGTTAAACGATCCAGGCCCAAGAGAAAAGAAAAGGGGCAACGCTCAACGCGCTTTCCTTTCCCTCGGTTACTTCGCCCATATAAAACGACCCCTTGCCTCTGCCCTTCATTCGGATTTCAGGTTCCTCAAGCCTTTAGTGTTTCACCACCTTAGTTCACTCACTCACTCACTCACTCACGCGGCGCACTCGTTCAAATCCCTTTCTAATAATCAAAGGAAAAAAATAAAAAAAATATAGCTCTAGGAACTCTGCCCAGGATTATCTTGCCTGTATAAGCTACCGTATCAATTCATTTATTAAAGAAACCCTAACTTTGAGTTCTGATTTCTGGTTAGGGTTTCCAATCCTCGTCGGCTTAGCGGTGTTCGTCTCAGAGGTAAAAAATTTCTGATCTTTTTTGTATATTTTTTATACGAAAAAAATGCATGCAATTTTATTCTGCTTGTGTTCAGTTGTTCATATTTTTCTTTCTATGAAACTTTTGTATTTTTGGCTGTAATTTTTTTTTTTAATTTTTAGCTATAAGTTAGCAATTTTGCCGTAGCCTCTGCATTGTACTATATGGTTTTGTCTCTTTTTTTTTTCCGCGTTTCTTCTTGGGCTGAAGTCTGTTTGGAGCATCTTTAGTGAAATCTCTAATATAACCGTTATTTCTACATTATATGTTTAGGGTTTACAATTATCAGTTGCTCGGTCTTAGCAGTTTTCGTGAGATTTTAGGGGAGAATTCTTATCCTCTCTCTCTCTCTCTCTCTCCAACGCATAATGAGATATATATGTATGCATGTATATATATGTGTGTGTGTGTAGAGACACGCATGCACGTATATAAAGACATACACGCTTCTCCCTCTCACCTCTATCTCCATGTTTTAAGTACGTGGGAGGAAATGATCGCAATCATGTTCATCTTATGCTAGTGTGTGCTTTTTATCAATGTTGGGTGTTATGTCAATCTGGATTAGATGATTAGGTGTTTTAAATAGACATATGGCTCTGATTTTCGATAATTTTCATTGAGGTCTCCATTTTTCTTCATCAGATTTTTCTCCCTGTAAAATGCTTTATACTGCTTTGTGTAATGGTTGAACTTTCATTTTCTCTCCCATGGAAGATATGGAAAAAATATTGGCGTGGAAATGTTTCTTCTTTAGCTACTATTAACCTCCTTTTTTTTTGCATGGAAAATTAGGGTTTTGGTAAAAATGTCACTTTGTAGAAAGTTACAGCTTGTTAGGTTGTATTGATTGATATGGAAGGATATTTCTTTTGGGTTTTGTTGGTGAAAATTGTGCTGAAGTATTTTCCGAGAGGATTTTTCTCATTTAGCTGGTGAAGTTTATGTCATATGTTGATCATTAGGGTTTCTTTGAGAGGGTCATGTGGTATTGAAAATGTCACTTTGTAGATATTACAGCTTCTTAGAATGTATTGATTGATATGGAAGGATATTTGTTTTGGGTTTGGTGGTGAGAATTGTGCTAGAAGTATTTTTAGAGTGGATTTTTCTCGTTTTGGCTGGTGAAAGTTTATGCAATTGTTGCTTATTAGGGTTTCTTCAAAATCTTTTACTACAAATGTGTTTTCCTGTTCTGGTGATGTGTAGAAATGTTTGTAAGGTCATTTATGTGTGCCTTGATCATTTTTCATGCAATATGTTTTGGGGTTATGTAGGGTGGATAACAATTATGGTGTTTTTTCTTTTAAATTGTTGAGGATTTTATTGCATGAATGTTAAACGTTGTTGCTAATTGCTACTCTCCTATTTAGATTTTTCTCACTGAAGTTAGTTCTAAATTGACTGGTCTTTATTGCTGCAGATCCTTTCCTATTAAAAGCTCTTCAATACTTGCCATCTAATATTACGGGGCGTCAATGATACGCATTTATTATGTTAAGTGTCCACATTCTTGACGAAGCGTGTTTAGGAAACCTACTAGCAATTTCATTTTGGTAATGTAAGGTGTCCAAATGGCACGAGGATTGAACTTGGCTTTATTGTCAATATTGAGGGTTTGTTTGAGATAATTTATCATCACTGTGCTTGCGTCCTTTTGAAATCCGAGAATTTATTATACTTGGTAAAAGAGCTTTTGCAATTTCCGATGAGCATCACTAAAATCTTTCATTGAGAGATGCTTTCACTGGATAGAGCTGGAAATTTATTTTCATTGTGTTTATACATGTATGCCTCCACATTTGCCCTGTCAGATAAGAACGTGCATGTATCGATTATATTATTATAGCTCCTGTGAGTTTTTTCTTGAGATTGAAATTGGATTCGTTATTGACTAAACATATTAATTTTCGGAAATTATTTTTGAACGAGTTTTGATTGTGAAATTGGAGGAAAGCCTTCTTGGTGTTTCCAAACTATTTATGTTTTTGAACAGTATAGGGGCTATCTTGGTGTGAGATTTGCATCTCACCAAATGCTGGCTGATCTGTTGTATGAGATGGTGAATATGAGATTCATCAGTATGGGGTGCATAGTTAAAAAACGAGATCCATCAGTATAGGCTAACATGTTGAATAATAGTCTTGTAGTACGTTGTTCTTTATTATACCTCGTGTTGACTGACATGTTGTCTTTCTTGTGATTATGCTCCCTTGACCCTTGTGTATTGCTTGAGAAAGCATGCTACATACCTCATTTTCCTCTGCTGAAGCTGATTCTTACTTATTGAGATCCCTGAATTGGTGCACAGCCGGAGCTGACGACGTAGTTTTGGTTTGATATGGGTTTCGATATTGAGTGCATAATTGACATTCAAAAGTATCCTGGGGAGTACTTTTGTCCTGTTTGTCGTACACTTGTTTACCCAAATGAAGCACTTCAGTCGCAGTGCACCCATCTATATTGCAAGCCTTGTTTGGCGCATGTTGCCAACAATACCCGTGCCTGTCCCTATGATGGATATTTGGTTACGGAATCAGATTCTAAGGTGAGCACAAGTTATCAAGAGTTGAGGTTTTGAGAAATCTTGTTCACTAGAAGTTATCTAATGTGCTAAACTTGTTTACTGGCAGCTACTCATTGAATCAGACAAAGCACTTGCTGAAAATATCGGCAAAGTAAAAGTACGCTGTCTGTATCACAGAAGTGGATGCACATGGGAGGGTCCTCTGTCTGAGTGTACTCTGCATTGTTCTGGCTGCAGCTTTGGGAGTTCCCCGGTCATCTGCAACCGATGTGGAGTTCAAATTGTGCATCGTCAAGTACATGATCATGCCCAGAGTTGTCCTGTGAGTGCATGTAGCAAATGCTTATTAACATGCTTTGAAGAATTGTTGTTGTTCTTTGATTAGGTATAAAGCTCTTAGCTCTAATTGTATTTGTAGGGTGTGTATCAAGTGCAACAGGCAGATGCTGCTCAGGTTGTTGCCAGCTCGGGTTTGACTGCTGCCACTGGGGCTGCAAATCAAAATCAAGCTACCAGCCAGGCTGGAGCACCGACTTCTAAGGCCCAAATCTCTCATATTGCTCCTCCACCTTTGGTTCCTGGACAGAACTCCAATCAGCAGGCAAATGCAAACTCTCAGGCTCCAGCTACTGCGCCAACTACAGATCAATGGTATCAGCAACAATATCAGCAATACTACCAGCAGTATGCTGGTTATGACCCCTATCAGCAGGCTTATACACAGTATTATCCGTACCAGCAGTTAGCTGTTCAACAGTATCCCCCACAGGTACTTGGGCAGCAACCCCAGATTCAGGTCTATGCTCAGGCTGCTGCCCAGGTGCAGCCACCATCCTCTTCCCAACCACAGGTTCATCCTCAAACACAATCTCAACCGCTGAATCCTGGGCAACCTATAGCTCAAGCACAACCTCCACCCCAACCCCATCCTGTCCAATCTCAAATAAAGACTCAAGCACAGGTCCAACCGCATGGGGCTACCTTAATTCATTCTCAACCTTTGGCCCCACAGGGTCAGAACCAGGTTCAAGCTAATCCACAGCAGTTACCTCACCCTGCTGTGCAATCTCATGCTCAAATTCCAGCACAGGCTAACTCTATTCCTGGACTTCCAGCTCCTCAAACCCAGCATTATAACCAGCCCCAGGCCCAGCCCCAGCCCCAACCTCATCCTGTGCAGCCTCAGCCACAACATGTTCAGGCTCAATATCAGCAGCCACATCTACCAATGCACCATCCACAGCCTTCTCTGGTTCATCTCCAATCTCATATGCTGACTCAGACCCAGCCGCAAGCTCAACCTCAACCTCAATCTCAACCACATCCACAGCTCCAGCCCCAACCTCAACCACAAGTCCAGCCCCAACCACAGCTTCAACCACATTTGCGGCCTTCACTTCCCAATCAACCTACTGTTCCAAGTGCCCAGCCCCAGCCTTTGCCTTCCTCTGGGCATGCTGTTTCTGGATATCAATCCTATTTGCAGCCTCAGCCCCCCCAGCAACAACCAATTCCTGCTCATCCTGCCAGTGTTTCTTTACCCTCTGGTCAAATGCAAGGTCAGGTTTTTCCCCAACCACCATTGATGCGTCCTCCATCACAGGTTCCAGTGCTTAATCAGCAACAAGCTCAGTTTCAATCTCAAGTTCAAGTTTCTAGCATGACTACTACTCAGCAGCAGCAGTTCCATCCTCAACCTCCACAGCTGAGCCACCCTAATCAACAGCACCCTGTTATTCACTCAAATCAGCATGGGTTGCCTCAGCAATATGCACAACAACAGCCTTTTTCTAACTCTGCTCAGGGTCAGTTGAGTCATCACAATCTTGTACAACAGCAGTCTCAGCTACACCCACAAGGCCCACCTCCTATGATGCAGCAAAGTTTTAATGCCTATCCCCAGTTGCAGCAAAATGTTGCAAATGCTTCTGTTGTACAATCTCAGCAACCTCATAACTATGTCGGAAGACCTCTGATGCCACATCAAGGTGCACCATCTCAGCCTCAGCCTTTTCAACAGTCTTCCAGTGGTTTTATTTCTGGAGCTCAAATCAGGCCTGGTCAATTTGGCCCGTACCAACAATCTCCAAATCAGAATTACGCAAATAAGACCAATAACCAGCTGCTGACAGCTTCTGATCAGCAAATTCTTCAGTCTGGGATGACTTCCACATCCGGAGTGCTGCTGAGGCAGGGTGACGGTGTTTCTGATAAAACAAATGTTGTGTTTGAAGCAGGGTTGCCTTCTCAGAATGATGCTGAGAAGGTTGCAAATGCTTCTAGAGTTGATTCTGTTGAAATGAAGCCTCTGAAATCTGATGTAGGGATAAGTTATGAGCAAGATGCAGCCAGAGAAAGCACTGAAAATTCTAGAAAGAGTGAATCTCTTGTCAGGGATGCTGGCAGTGAATTACATGGAGGAATAGATGGTTCTGGTCAGCCTTTAACCAAGTTACCTTTGAAGGAAGAGCGTGTTGGGTACTCCTTAGAGCATTCTTCTGATGTAAAGTCAAATGAAGTAGCAAAACAGCGAGATACTATTGGTGATGTCCGGACTGATGATGTAGAACCTCACAAGGATCAGAAGGCAATATTTGTAAAAGCTGGGGATGAGAGCTTGCAGGCTAGTACTGGGCCTGTTAATCAGCAAAAGTCTGCTGGACCTCTGATATTGCAATCGGGACCTCCTGTTGGACCTCCATCTCGTACACAACTTCCTGGATATCCAGCTATGCCAGGGAGGCCTCAAGGATCTGGACTTTTGCCTCAACCTAGGCAACCGTTGAACTCAAATGAGCAATTCCAGTCACCATTGCTTAGACAACCTCATGATGTACTCCCTGGAGGGATCCCTGCTTTAGGTTCTACAGCCACATTTGGTAGGGCACCTGTTCCTTTTGGTCCTCCTCAGGGGCCTGCCTTGACTGCTTTACCTCCTGGTTCAGCTGATCCTCGAGGTGGGATAATGGGAAGAGCCCCTCAGCATGGTCCAGCAGAAACTGAAATGTTACCGAAGCAGAGGCAGAGCCACTTTGATGGAGAACACACAAAGATACCTGGATCTTTTGAGAGAGGTCCTCTAGGGCATCCTTCTGGAGTTGAACCAAATGCTTTGCGGATGAATGGAAAGCTGGGGCTTGAAAAATCTTCACTTGGGTCACAGGATGACAGGTTCAAGGCTTTGCCTGGGGAGCATTTGAACCCTTTTACAAGGGAACCTACTTGGCCTCGGGATCTAGGTGCATTATTTTGCTACCTTTTCATTCGTAGATTCATTTGGCTTGGTGGTCTTGGCTTTTCTGCTTATTGTGACTCTTGATGGTTATGGTATCAATGCAGGATCAAGGCCTCTTGACAGGGGACCTCATGGGTTGAACTATGATGCTCGGCCAACATTGGATTCTGCCGGAGGTGGGCCTGCGTCTAGAATGCTGCCTCCATTTCATCCTTCTGGTGGTATGGATTTTTTTGGTGATATAGACAGAATACTGTTTCCTTTCATGATATAATTACTACTGAAGAAGGGTGGAAACTGGTTATACTAATTGATATGCTATTGGCCCAGGTCCTGGAATGGCTAGGCATGATGTGGAACATTTGGTTCCGAGAAGTCCTGATAGGGAATACCTCGGCATGAAAGCACACTCACATGGTGAAGGATCCAGACGGAATCTGCCTTTAGATCCTCAAGGTAATCCAATTCTTGAAACCAGATTTCTCCCTCTGCCAGGCTATCAGCAAAGAGGTGACCATGAAGGCCCAGAGGCTTTGAGATATGGTGAGCATAGGGTTCCCGGTCCTCAAGATCATATCAGGAGAACTGATCTGTTTGGTCAAGATATCCCACCTAGCCATTTCCGGAGGGGTGAGCTTTTGGGTCCTGGGAATTCAACAAGTAATTTTGGTCCCTTTCCTGGTCACACTCAGATGGGAGAGATTTCTGGGCCCACAAATCTCCCGCATAACTTCCAGTATGGTGAACCATTTGCAGGAGATAAACCAGGTGGTCAACAACTTGGTGAGCCTGGTTCTAGGGGCAGTTTTTCACTCCAGGGATTTCCAAGTGATGGGCCTTATGCTGTAAGTCTCTGTGTATTGTTTTCCCAAGGCTGATCTTTTTGCTCTTAGTATATTGGTTTTGTTTGGAAAGTAATGGTAGAAGAGTACTACACTATGCCTCTGGCTTTGTTGAGCGCTATGACTTGGTTTTTCAGGGCGACATGAGTACCTTTGATAACTCAAGAAAGAGGAAAAATATGAGCATGGGATGGTGTCGCATATGCAAAGTGGATTGTGAAACTGTGGAAGGCTTAGACAGGCATTCACAATCAAGAGAGCACCAGAAGATGTCTCTCGACATGGTTATGAGCATCAAGCTGCAGAATAAGAAGAAATTTAAGTGAGTAAACTAGTATAAAAATGTAATGGTGCTGGATGTGGAATAAGAAATTTTTAAACTACTTTTTGTTTAATCTTGTAGGGCTTCAAATGATCGTGGTGGACGTGAATTGGGAAACAAGAAAAGAAACATTGGTCAAGAGGGTCGTGGCAAGAAGCCTTGAAACCCAGCCTCCCATTGGTATGTGGGATGTGGGAGTCTTGAGTTGTAGCTTTCTTGAACGAAATTAGTGTGTAGCAATCTAGGTGATACATCTTTCTTTGTTTTATTTCTGGTTATGGAATGGTTTATATAAGTTTGGCACCTTGAGTTTATGCTTTGTTACTGGAGATAGTTTTTTCATATTTTGGATCCGAAAGCAGTTATGGTAGTTAATTTTATTTCCTGCATGGTTTGGGTATTTAACTCTGTCTAGGTAGTCTTTGTCTACTTATATCCTTCCAGCAGTAGTGACATTTGGAGCCTATGTTTATGTCTTTCCATGGTTACTGTAACTGTTGTTGAGCTTCCTGCTAGGGGTGCTGTAAATGGTTATATTGATCTCTTGGGACATCGGTACCTTTGTTCGATATTGTAATGCTGAAGATGGAACTCCCTTTTTTAGCACCTTGCAAATGAAATATTAATTTTTAATTCTGTCTTAACTGATAGAGATTTTGGATAAGAAAAAATGTATCATGTGTTGATGAATACAGTTGGCAGCTCATTAAAATAATTCTCTCGTTCTTCTAATTTTTTAGTTTTTGAGCTAGTTCTTTTGCAGGCAGTTGTTCTCTTTAGGCTTTCTCTTGGTGTTTGGTACTATAAAAATCACTATTGGCTACTTCAACTAATTGGACTTTAGAAGTCTTATATAACTATGAAAAATCACTATTGGCTACTTCAATCATTAGAAGTCTTGTATAATTATGAAGATACGTGTCCTTTTTGTCAGTCATAACAACAGTAAAAATGCCTTTTTGATACATGTCAGCCTGTTAGATGATCCTCTCTAACCTCCACTCTTTGTTTTTTCCGCCTTAGTTTCGCTTGCTATTTAGTTCCTAGATGATTCGTACTTCGATTTTGTTCAACTCTATCTCAACCTGTCTGAGGTTTACAGTTGCTCTTTTTTCTTCCTTTTCATTTAATGCTTTGCATTCTCCTTCATACTTTTTCCTGACGTTGGTAGTGTGTCTGGTCATTCTTTTCAGTATTTAGCTTTTAAATCAGGGGAAGGGAAATTCTATAACTTAGAGCTGTTGCTCTTTTGTGTGCAAATAACCACAATATATGTGCAATATGTCAGAATGAGATGTATTTTCATGTCTTTCAGTGGTTTATGGTTATGTTGGTGAAATACTGATCTTTCTAGTTAAGATTAAGAATTTGCAACTTATAAAAGAAGTTTAAGAAACTGTAAAACTGTCATACTGGTTAAATTAACAATACCTAGAGAGGGTATTCTAGGTGCATTTGAGGTTCCACCATAAATCTTACAGTCGTGGATTCAGTTCCGTCCGACTTTTCTCTTGGGTTACAGAGCTCTTAATATTGCAGTGGAACATTATTAATGTTTTGGCTGGGAAATGAAATATATATCTACCCCATGGACTGGATTAATGTATTGCATGATAATGATAATGTTGCTGCTGGTATAGTGACTCGATCTGAAGTTGAGAAATTTAGAAACATTACAAGAACATCTTTGAAGATTTTTTGGTCAATATAACCAATTTTAGATGAAATCCTAAGCACTAGAGGAGCCCTTCTATGGTTTTGAGAAATTAAATAAGCCAGAAAGGGAAGAGATGCCAAGCCATTTTGATAGGCAGAGTCATGTAGCAACTAAATGTGTTCTCATATAGGTCATGCTGTTCTGAAATTTATGCAGCACTTGAATAATATTGTACCCAATAGCTTGAGGAAGGATTACATTTAAGTGGATGCAGACTCTCTTAGAAATATTGGCTGAAACATGATGGAGAGCAACTGGGAATTTTGGTTGTTTGAACTTTTGCTTTTATTTGTCTTCTTCTGCTCGGTAAATTTAGTCTCACTTTGATAAAAGAACCGCTGCAAAAGATGCGGAGTACAAATGAAAGTATACTAATTATTGAGAAAGCTCCATTAAACTTAAAGAAGTTTACATTGGCTAATTTTTGTGGCTAGGCAGCATTTCTCTGTTTAAATGCAATTACAATGACTAGCAAGTATAATTGGTTGATTGATCACATTTAATTGAATGCACATATTTGCACCAAACTAAGGATGTGCATTAGAGTGAATAATGGAGGTTCCTAGGTCTAAGGTATACCAATGGTTCTGGCTCAGGATCATGTCAAATATGATAACTACACAATTTCAGACATGGTTAAAATTCTAATCATCACGTGGCATATTCAGATCATGGAGGTTCCAACTTCTTTTAAGATATCCTTTTCCGATGAAAAATGCTTTAAGTGAAACAGACTTCTTATATTGGTTTTTGAATTTGCTAATACGTTCCTGTATCATTGCCTTATTTCCCGTTACAAGGGGCATCAAGCTAATCAATTTCTAGTTGCCTTGCACAATAGCTCTTTTATAGAAAAAGTTTTAAGCATGGGGACCAACCACACATTCATAAGATTTTAGCTACCCTAAGTCGTGTGATAGATGTCAGGTAATCAAATTTAAAAGATGGTGATTGATTTAAGCTATTTTAGAACAATTTGTTTATAAAGTTAATAATGGAGCAAAATTTATTTTTGGAACATGATAATTTGTAACAAACTCAACAAATTTTGACCCCTGTGAAATAAATGAAGGATATCTGGCAATGGAATACTATAAGCTCAATACAGAGGATATCATAAACTTCTGGAAGGTTCTAAACCATTTAGCACACTAATTTACCTACGTACGTTCCACCTGTATCCAAGGGTGCAAGAATATCTGGCAAACTTCTTCCAAAATTTTTTTATTATAGTATAGATTGACAAACTATTTTCATCTGTGATTATTGTCAAAGCCCAACATGTGACAACCACGCAGTGTTGGTATAATGCCTGGCATATGACACCTGTCTTGGGATTAGTTTAGTATTTTGTGTTTTAGATTCTTTTCAGATTGACATAATTACTAATTGCTTTTTTAATTAAATCTGCTAGCCTTTTGAAGATGATATAGATTTATAGAATGGCCAGGCCATCATATGTCAAAGTTATAATCTGATCTTACCTGGAGAGATGACTTGTTCAGTACGGTGCTATTAGAATTTCATTAGTTTAATAATCTTTTTTATTTTTTTTCTATAAAGGTCTCATTCTCTATCCTATAGCAGTATCTCTTTTTTTCTTTTTCTTTTTCTTTTTTGTTAATTTATGAAGTCAAGTTCTAAAGTTTCTCCATTCTTTTATCTTTTTGGTGGTTGAATTTTTTTTCCTATAATAGATCTTTTCAATACAACATATCTTTTTTGGGAGAAGAAGAAGAGAAAAAAAGGATGACAGTTCTGCAGAATGGTTTACGGGCCTTTTTTCTGATGGTAAGGATTTTAACAACACAAAGAGTTTATCTATTTGTGTTTCTTTTTTTTTTGAGTTGTGTTTCTGGTTCAATTGCTGCCTCGCTAGTGCTATTTCAAGTTTCTTCTTGACAACTGTTAAGAAGAAGATTCTAAAGCTTTTGCTATTCAAGTTCCAGAAAAGTGGACGATTTAAGACAATCTTTTGCACCGGCAAATCGATGGTAAAGTAGTTGTTAGGACCTTAATTCCACGTGAGTCCTCCCTCGAGACATTGAAGTCTGTTTTAAGAATTTATTCCATTGTGAGCACACGGGACAATTGCATGTCAAGAGTGGAGTAAGTATAGATACTTTGGAAGGAAACTGGCGTATAAGTTTGAGCATTTACCAAAAAGGACTAATAAACGAAGGAAATAAAATAGCAGTAATAACTTTTCAATTAACAGTAATGATGTGAACAACAATTTGAAGGGAAAAAAGATTTCATTACCACTTCTCTACACGTGTGTTGGGTCTACAGTCCAACATGTACCTTTTGGTCATAATTCGAATTATCCACTTTGATTAGCCTTTCATCGTGCATGTTGATTAATGCACTTAATTCATTCCTTATTTGACTGAGAGAGAATTTGCAATCTTTTCTCTACCATGTAAATTGTATTGGGCATGTATGCGTAAAATTTGTCAGGTACAATATTCTATGATGTTTCTGAGGAAGTCAAATATTTTTTTCCCTTTTTTCGTTGCCCCGGAGGGGGGGGGGGGTGAGGGGAGTGCTTAAAGATTGTGGACCCATCAGAATTAAGGGCAATAAGTAGGATTAACCTGGCAGAAATAATGGCAGCATTGGATTATGTACCTGTCAGCATTAATTAAGACCCAACCATGCTATCTACCTGTGATGGCTGCTTACCTAGTATGGCCCATGTTTTCTGTGAGGGATTTAATGAGATACCAATCTGACGGTCTCTCTTAGTCTTTTATAATCTTCAAGCTGGTATTTTAATTTACCATTGTGGAGAATGGGGTACAGGAGGTCTTGAGTTGAGCTTTATCGGGCAATGACTTAAGTGTACAGTTTGTCTTCATGTGGCTGGTAATGTCTAACTTTAGGTATTCTTAAAAAAAAAAAAGAAAATGTTTTTATCATGCAGAAGGCAAGATAGAATTGAGTGATAGTTTCTGTATCACAAAAGGTTTCTAGTTGTGGACACAACATGGGACGTAAACAGTTTGGGACATTCTTTTTATTTACAAAGGGTACTTTTAATTCTGTACTGCCTTGGCCCTGTTAAGATGGAGGAAAATAATTATATTGCATATCTACGAGGGTAGTGAAGAAACCAAAAAAAGTAATAATTATGTTGCATGTCTATGTGACTACACACTGTCTGGTGAGGCATTTGCAACCTTAACGTCCTTGTACGCCCTTTCACTGAGACAGCATATATTCCATAGTTTGTATGAATTTTGTAAAAAGAAAATTATGATTAAAACACATAATAGGCTTCTGTTCTATTATATTCAGCGTATAGTGCAGATGGTGAAACCTTCAACTTTTGTACTTATATCTTGATATCATTTGGAGAAACTCTTATGTTCTATGCATTTTCTTTGTCATAAAAAGTTGGGGCTTAAAGTGAAGCTACGGGATGAGCTTTCTTTAATGGATCTTGGGCATCGATTACTGCTTCTCCATTGGGGTTTCCAGGTTTGAGGTATTTCTCATGTTGTGGAGTTTTGTTACATTGCTTGGTGCCTCCAAAATTTTTCCCTAAAAGCTTAATTGTGGCTTGGATCTCCAATTGTTTTGTCTGGCGACACACACTGTGATTCCATTAGCTTGTTTTTGACGGTATTCTGCAACAAAATTTGAAAGTAGATTTTGTTTAATAAAATGTTTCAAACTTCCATGGATCTTCTTTGTATGTTCTTGCAGCTGGGAATAGGCAATTCTTGAAAATGTGGGTGAGCAGATTTAGCAGAATGTCTTTTTGCAATTTTCAGAAAATTTTGGGTCGCCTTTGGTAATCAGTAATTGTTCTTAGTGAAATAAGCTGGTCCAATATGAGTTTCTTTTTGTATAGAGGGTTTGGTTCTGAGGATTGAAGTCTTTTTGCTACTTTTTGTTGACTATTCAAGGATGGACTTCACTTCAAGTGGGGAAATGCTGTAATAAAATCAAGTAAGGCAATCTTCTATAGCTAGACATTCTGTGGCTAATTAACTTTGGATAGTTTGCATAATTGAACAACTTGAATTAGTGAGTTCACTATTTTGCTGTGTCTACCCAGTTTTATAGACTGCGCCTGATTCTCTAAAAGGAAACAGTAAAACAATCTTTGGGTATAGTGTGTGTAATTAATTGGTTAGCTTAAATTTGGCAGTGCTATCAGCTTTTTGACATTTTAGATGCTGAAATTGTATTGGTGGAAGATTTAAATGATTACCACTTTTTGGAAATTACTACTACATGTTACTTATTGACCTTAGAAATCCTCTAAAAATCAAAATGGGATATGCTTCCCTGACTTCATTAATTATTAGGAAAGTTGTAACCTGCTGAAGATTTTATGATCTTCTTTGATTCTAGGGAGACTTAAGCTTTGCTTTCTTACGTGAAAAAGGAAGAACTATCTGAGGTTTTTTTTTCCCCCAATTTCACGTCTTTTATTGTTTTGCTTCTACTATTCAAATATTTAGAAAAGAGGGTCTCTGTCCTCCAAAAGTATGCTTGTCTCTTTTCTCCATACCATTTAAACTGAAACAAAATCACTCGGCATCCTATCCTTGGTAATATAAAATAATATATTATAGAAGCTCTTCATCTAGTTTAATGCTATTATGACTTTTGCAACTGTGCTGATGAGTGAATCGTCCAAAGGAACTTACAGGACTGTTTTGATAATGAATGTATGAGATGAACATACAATTCGAATTTTTGTTTTAGCATATATCAAACAGTGACAAATTAGGTTGAGTTGAGTTGTGGTATTGAAGGGTATGGAAGTTTCACGTTTAGGTTGGTGCTGTCTTAAGTTTTTTCTAACTAGGATCTTTTGGAACTTTTACATATTAAAGACTTTTTATGGTTGTGGATGGATGCTTGTACTGCTTGTAGCTATTTTCAAATCTGATGCTATAGTAGGAAAAAAAAGAAACACGAAAAACTGATCGGTTCCTGGCTATCAGTCATAGCCACGGAATACTGAAAGGTAAAATTTAAAGATTTAAGAAAGAATAATTGATGCAGCTCGTATTTTTGTTTGCTAGCTGTTTCAGTTACTGTCGGTATTGAGACATTCCTACATTAAAAGTGAACGTGATTTTGTGAAGTGGACCAAATGGAAAGGTAAGAATATCTGCTATAAGGAGCATAACTATTGGAAATGGCCTTGTTAGAAATGAGAGATATAGGTTATGCTTTTGCCACGTATTCAAAACTCATACTTCATTAGCTCGACTCTGCCAGTGGCTACTTGAAGTTTAATGCTGCCTGTGATCTGGTGATACTTTGACCTTGTACCTGTTTTTGGTTTAGAGTTGTATAGATGGATTTTGAGCCACAAAGAATATTTAATAGAATGGTCAAAAGATTTGTTGTAATCTTTATTGAAAATTTGCGGAAAGGCAGGTTTGCCTTTCCCAGTTTGTTTTTTCCTTCTCTACACTGTTGCAAGTGAACTCAGCTTCTCTCCTATAGCTACTTGTATGGCACAATGAAGTGGAATGACCTAGTAGATTGTTAATAATGGGATTCTTAAAAAAAGTCGACAAAAAAGTTCAATTTATCTGCAATTTCTTTTGGGAATTGCATGGAAAGTTTTTCTTCTGACAATTAATAGATCCAAATCTATTGTACCTCAATTGTACTCTGCTTGATGAGTTCATAGAGGATGGTAAGTTCAACTGTTGAAGAAGAAGAAAAGCAAAATAGATGGAAAATTTTTTGAGAGTGCAGTAATGAGAAGGAATTGAGAGATTGACACTAGCTGATTGTAGTGAAAATGAGAGCAAAAGCTTGCACATTTAAACATTGTACTGCTGGTGCATTTTTTGTGTAGCTTGTTATAATTTTCATTATTTTGCACCGTCTTTTTGGATAGCTTCATAGAATTTTTGGGATATTATATCATAGTATAAGATCAGAAGTGTATATTTGCACAAAGACGCAAACATGCCGTACAGATTCACAATATATTTCGAGGTGGCCGGCTTGTGCTGTAATACTGGAATCCTAGGGTAGCATGAAGTATTTTATTTTGGACCAAGATAGCTGAATTCATGATTTAATGATGGCGCCTTTTTATTCGGGGGTTGATTTTCAATATGGCCCTCCTTAATGCAGGATTATTCTTATTGAAATCCTAAAATGACCTATGACCCCTTACTTGAAATTTTTTCTGTTGCAAATGCTGCTAATGTAGCACATTCTTTAAACTGAAAGTTAAAGCCTGGAGACAATCATTTCTATGCCTTCCAAGATGGATGATCTAGCAACTTCCTTTGATACTTTCTAATATTCTTTCATGGGTATTGGGCGGGCTCACACCAAGCAGTGGTACTTTCTGCAATATTTGGAGTCCCTCGGAAAAACTTTTTTTCTTTTTTTTGTGATTACTTGTCGAGCAATAGAGATGTGATAATATGGAGTGGCCAACCAATTTGGTGCAACTCAGGGCGAGGTTCCCGAATTTTGCATATTAGGGATTTAATTTTTGCATTGCTAATAATGCACACTGGAGTGTGCGGTACCTTGTTTGCTTTCTGTATGATTGCTGTAGGAATGCTTCCTTGTGCTTTTGGAGTGCTGAGCGGTTGGTAAATTTCTGAGTTGCACGAAGCTATCACAGTCCAAGTGGACATGTTCCAAGTCTTTCCAACAGTTGCTGGCATTCTCGGATTCCCATTATGGCTTCTAGATTTTTAGTCTCTTACAAGCTTTCAATGTGGCTGCGCTTCTTTTTGAGTTTGGTGGTAAACCCCCCCCCCCCCCCCTCCCTTCTTCCCTCCCCGACAACCAAAAACCAACCCCCGAAAGTAAATCCATGGGACGGCTTCACGTTCACGTATTCGTGCTGTCTATTGTATCTTACCCAGAGAAACAAATTATTGGTCGTCTTGTGTAATGTAACCTTTTACGTCTATATATATATATGTATGTATGTATGTATGTATATATATATATGTATGTATGTATATCTATATCTATATGTATTGCTGAAGGGGTTTTTAGTAGAGATCCTTTCAATGGCTTGTAAACTTTTCATTCTTTTTTTTAGATTTTTGCATTTATTTTAATACATAAAAAGTAGTGGGTTATAACCAACCCTATCACCAATCAAATTTTAAATTTAAAACATTCCCACTAGTTACTTCATAAATCGTTTATAGTTTGTTATTTATACTTTAAATTCTTTTTACTCCTTAATTAAAGACAAATGCTCATTCGTATGTTATTTAATATAATGTTACATTTTTATAATTATGAAATATTTATCACCAAAGTAATCCTATAATCACCCTTATAAATGAGCTTTGCAAATTACAATTACGTTTCAAAAAAAATCACAAATGTGCAACTGAATGTAAAGTTGATGGGGTAAAGTGCAGCTAAATGTAAAGTTAAGGGGTTTTACTATATTTAACTCTAAAAAAAAATTTCAAGAACGAAACAAGTAGCGGGTTATAGATTATTGTATTTATTTTAATACATAAAAAATAGTGGGGTATAACCAACCTTATCACCAGTTAGATTTAAAATTTAAAACTTTTCCATAATCTACTTCATAAATCGTTAAATATATTTATACTTTAAATCCTTTTTATACTTTTGCATTTATTTATACTTTAAATCCTTTTTACTCTTTAATTAAAGATAAATGTTCATTCATATGCTATTTTAATATAATTTTAATTCAGAAGCATACAACATTATCAAGAAACAGCAGAACCAATTAGTACTAGATTTTTACCCCAAAAAAAATTAGACCTAGATGCCACTGGCACGTTGCCATAACTTGCGATGTCAATTAGGACTATTTAGCACTTTTTTTTCCAAGGAATTAGGGCACTATAAAGTTTATTTAGGCAAACTTTACCTCATCGGTGATTTGAGTATCAAGTTATTGAATATACTACAAATCCTATAATCATGCTTACATTTTTCCCACATTTTCCGCACGTTTCTTGATCATCTAATAAGGAAACTATAAAAACTAACGAGAGAGTAAGAAAAACATTTAAAAATGAAAATGCATGGTTGACGCAACAGACAGCTTTTATAACTTAAAACGGTTGACGCATGGTTGCAAACACAATGATTGGAAATATTAGCATCTTAAAATGCATATGAAGAAAAGAAAAAGAATATGTAACAAATTCAGCAATTTTTTAAATGCATTTTCGTCCAAATTTAACTATGTTATTTATAGTTATAGTTCAACTTTACGAGGAGTATAGATACATACTTCTTCCTTATTACCTATCACTTCAAGAAACGAGAAGGCGCTTCAGTTCAGATTATGAAGACATCAATCCCTCCTTTAAAACACTACAACCAATTAAAATTTTTTCATTTTAGTTAAAGATTAAATCGTTGCCTAGTGTTTATATCTTCTGCACCCAAGGCTACAATATTTAATTTTCAAAATTTTCAAACATATATTCTTATGTAATATATATTTTCAACGATAGTTACGAATATGTCCTTGAAGTCCGAGCATAAACATTAATGAATAGTTTTAGTCCGGATAAAAAATTAATGAAATATATTTTTACATCTATATGTATTGCATGAGAGGCAGGAAAGGGTAACATTTGATGCTTGCTGTTCTTTTAGTATTTCTTTAGATATTTTTTATTTGAGCTTTGTTCAAATTTTTTAATATATGTTAAGGGTTTAGATAAGGTACATAAATACAATATAGATTAGATACTAAAATGGTACTTTTTTTTTGAATTTTTAACCTTTTTCCATGTAACTAATATAACTAATTCATTTCCAACACATGGAATAAAAGAAATATATTAGTTAACCTTCAAAATTTATTTTTCAACCTTTCAAATTTAAAATTTTAAAAAATATATACCCTGACAATAATATACGAAAACAAGCTACTAGCCACATGCATGTTAGTGGTTTAGCCATGTATTTCAAATTACTACATGTACCAAAATATATTAATATAGAAATTACTGTATTAACTATGGGTGTTAACAACAATTCTATTGGTACTTAATTTTAATTTGATTATAATACAATTGTATATCTGACCATTGATGCTATTTCTTCTTTAACTATTGTATTTATTTGGTTAACAATTCTCATACAATGTATCACATCATTACATTTAAAACAAATATAAAAATTATTGATTGTGTTGGTACAATTTTTTAACCTTTTTTAATTCACCCCTTTATTTTCATTTTTTTAATAATGTTAGCACCGTGCGTAGCACGAGTATTTACACTAGTCTATATCTATATGTATTCAGGAAGGAAATTTTAGCAGAAACCCTCTCAATGGCTTCTAAACTTCTCATTCTTTTTTCTAGATTTTTGTATTTATTTTAATACATAAAATGTAGTGGATAATAACCACCTTATCACCAATCAAATTTAAAGTTAAAATATTCCCACTATCTCTTAATTCACCGTACAACCACTCTTATATTTTTTCCCACGTTTCCCACTATCATCATACCATGTTTTAGTATATGTACATTTCCGCCATTAACTACCTAGGAGCGATCATACACTTCTGACAAAAGAAAGCAATCTGGTTCTTCTTCTTCATTCACTTCTGATCTTTTTGGGTCCAAGGAGTCATCTGCTTCATCCTCTTCATGGATATTTGAGTCCATCTTGGCGCCGTCTCCAAATGTATCTGCCTATATTCAACAATAAATTCCGTGTCTATTAATTTATTTATTTTTGGGTTGGAGAGTTCTTGAATTTTATTCTAATATTCTTCGATTGTTTAGTACTGTTGATTTCACTTCATGCAAAACCATTGCCACATCAAAGTTTATCTTTTTTTCCTTTCTTTGGGTGCTTGGAAGGGGGTTTAGTGGTTTAGTGCAATTGCATGTCGCATATGTATCGACGAATATTCGGTGAGAATAACTGAGCGGCATACGAATGGGGGTTTTCTTGAAGAAAAAGGGTCTTGGAGAGGTGATCTTAGTTCGAGAACTATTTACTGGGTAAAATTAATTGTATAAGCGTGTTGTCTGATGCTTATTGTTAATAAAATAACTATTTATCACATGGACTTTTGGAGTTATGGTGCCAACCTCCTTTTTTTGGATTTCTTTGGGTGTGTTTGGATCCCCTGTTTTTTGGGTTGTTTTTGAAAAACTGTTTTTCACATTCCAAATGCTACAGTAAATGTGTATTTCCAAAACAACTCTAAAAACATCATATCCAAACATTATATCAAAAACAACTACATATGTATATTTCAATTATGTATATTATAGATATAATATTATATTAATATAAATTGAAATATTATATATATTATATTATATAAATATTTATATAAATTAATATTATACATAATATTGTATATTATACATAATATAATATAATATACATAATATGTAATATTGTATACATAAATGTGTAAATATTTATACATAATATATTATGTACATTATATTATAATATATACATTATTAATGTACAATATTATTATGTACATTATTGTGTATAATAATGTTATGCATAATATATAATATACATAATATGTAATAATGTATATTATGTATAATGTATTATATTATGTATAATATATTATATATACAATATTATGTATATTATACAAATTGAAAATTATATATTATATATTTATATATTAAATGAATATTTATATAATGAAATATACAATAAATATTACAAATTGAAATATTATATAAACACCATATTTATAATTAATATTAATGTATATTATATATATTAAATATTTATATATTTATTTATACATATTATAAATATTTTTATATATTTATATGAATATTATATATTATATAAATTATATATAATATAACCTATATTATATATTATATATATATTATACATTTATATAAATGTACATTTATACATAATATATATATATTAATGTATATTTATAATATAAATTTATATTATGTATTATATATAATATAATACATTTATACATTTATATTAATATACATAATATTAATTTTATATTTATACATAATATTAATACATTTGTACATTTATATTAATTATATTAATACATTTATACTTAATATTAATATATATTAATAAAATTATAATTTTTACATTTATATAATATTCATTTGTAATTTATACATTTATTATAATATAGACTTATACATTTATAAATATATTTATATTATGTATTATATATAATATAATATATTTTTATATTTTTTTTATATAAATACATAAATATATTTATTTATAAATATTTATAAATGTATTATAAATGTATAAATGTATATTTATATAAAAATATATAAATTATAATTGATAATTTATACATTTATATAATATTCATTTATTATTTATACATTTATAATAATATACACTTATACATTTATAAATATATTTATATTATGTATTATATATAATATAATAAATTTATAATACATTTATATATTTTTATATAAATATATAAATATATTTATTTATAAACATTTATAAATGTATTATAAATGCATAAATGTATATTTATATAAAAATATAAAAATTATAAATTATAAATTGTAATTTATACATTTATATAATATTCATTTATAATTTATAATTTATAATAATAATCACTTATATATTTATAAATGTATTTATATTATCTAATATATATATTATAATTCATTTATAATACATTTATATATTTTTTAGCGAATATATAAGTATATTTATTTATAAATATTTATAAATGTATTATAAATGTATAAATGTATATAAAAATAAAAATATAAAAATTATAAATTATAAAAATACCCAAAAATATGTTTTAAAAATACCTCTAAAAATAATCCAAAAAACATCTACAATAAAAGTTTTTCATATAGTTTTTGAAAAACAACTCAAAAAACAACTAATCCAAACGGACTTGTATTTCAAAAACAAAATGCTACAGTGCTGTTTTTGAAAAACAACCCCAAAAACAACTAATCCAAACAGAGCCTTTATTTGTTAATGTTTTAGTATGACTTTTTTTGGGCTTATTGGAATTAGAAGTTTCTGTTTTACATCATAAATATTGTTTGTGTATGTTAGAATTTTGCAATCTTTTACCCATTGGAAAATTCTATTAACTTAAGCCCTCTTTGACCGATGAAAACTGATGCAGCTTTGGTACCAGAACTCCGGTGCTCTTCTTAGTACGCATCATACTTTTTTTCTTGAACCTTCGGCAGACGTTAGGAAGCCGGCGGTGACTACCTTTCAGTAAGTGACCCCGCTCATTTAGGTATTGATTAGTATTATTGTGTTTTTTTAACTTTGCCCCACTTATCTGCTATCCCAAATTCAAGTTGTCCTATTATTTAATATATTAAAATTTTCCACTCAAAATTTGTAGGGAACCCATCTAACTGCATAAAGGAAATAATCCTGACTCATATTTCGGGGCTCTACCTGACTCAAAGCGGTGATTTTTAAAAAAAATCTGGTTTCTCTTGGTATTTGAAAAATTCTGAATTCTAACCGAACTTAAACCAAAAGAATAAATTAAAAATTATAGAGGCTGCCAAATTAAAAGATAATATTGAATTGGATATTAAAAGATGGTTTAAACATAGTAGGGACTACGAACCAAAATCTTTGAAAAACAATTCTGTATTAAAAAATTGATATAAACTAATACATTTCTTTTTATTTAATATTAAAAATTGATTTTAAATATACAAGTGATAGCAGAGGGAATGAAGCAGTTAGCGACATGTGAAAAAATCGAAAAGGACAAAAGCAATTAGAGGGATAATTTCGCACAAAATTCGTGGGTTAAAGTGCAATTTGAGATATAGATGGGAGGCATTTTAGTGCATTTATTGGTTTGTTTTCAATAAGTGGTGGTTGGTTTTGCGGAGTTTGGGGGGTCTACATGTACCAAAATATATTTATATAGGGATTACTTCATTAACTATGGGTGCTAATAACAATTCTATTGGTGCGTAATTTTCATTTGATTACAACACAATTGTATTAAATTCTATTGATGTTACTTCTATATTAACTATTGTATTTTTTTGTTAACAATTCTCATACAATGTATCACTTACTACACATAAAATAAATACAAAAATTATTTATTTTTGATTTAATATATATATTTTTTCTAGATCAAAGAAATGAAAATATTGCCTTTCTTCAAGTTCGACAGCCATCCACATCACCAATACTTTTGCGTGATCATGGTAAATATGCAGTTTTTTATATCGTCAAGGATCGTGTATTTTCATTTGTAGTACGCACTCCACAAAATTCAATATAGTTAATTAAATCATCAATTTTGGCTTTCGTACTAAAAGTGAATTGGTGTGAAGAGTGTTCGCACCTTCAAGAAAGATTATTAAATCGAATGCTTAGTATTTGTAAGTATTTCATTTTAACAACATTCAATTACATTCATTTGTAGAAATATATCATTCCCTTTTTTAATATAAATTTTAATTTTTTTTCCAGGATCCATCTTCCGAAAAAAGACAATTCTTGAATGATATACATATTCTATTATATTTCAAACTATTGTTAAACAGATATTACATTTAAATTTTGTTGGTTCAATTTTTTCACCTTTATTTGTTCATCATTTTATTTTTTTCAATAATGTCAGCACCGTGCGTAGCACGGGTATTCACACTAGTATGTATGTATGTACGAAGGGAGTTGGAAAATCAACTACTTGCGTCTCTCATTCCTTACTTTTTTGTTATGGTGGTGGTTTCTCTGCCAATCACTCTCCAAAAAAGAAAGAAATTTTTGTGTTAATATTTGTCTCCCTTCCTCATCTTTAGCGTAGTTACGATAAATTGCTTCAGAAATTTTAATAAACTGCTTATTATGAAAGTAGATTGTGCCTGCGGACCTCTGCCACATAGGAAGCCACTTTCATTTCGGAGGTCAGTTGCATCGGCTCTGCGTGTCCGGTTGAAGATGCCAGACTGTGTGTAACTTTTCAAATGAAAATAAAGGTTACTTTTCCAGAAAAGAAACATTATTAATTTTAGGGATAATTTGACTGAGCTCCCCTGCTGTTTCAAAAATTACACTTACCTCCCTTAATTTGATAGTTTTAGAAACAAAATCTTAAAATAATATTGACTTAGTCAAAATTTTAAATGAATATCTAAAAATGTCCTTATGCAATGAGTTTTAATTTATTTTTTTATACAATTATAAGATTATCTAGTATAATTATAAGGAAAATGTGCTAAATTTTTCATGTTCATACCTACTAGTATTTGATAAACAATAACAATAATAATAATTTTATCACTATGATGATAAGATACTTTTGGTGGTATTTATTATGGATTAAATTTATAAGATAGAAAATAAAATGTTGAAATAATTCATTTAAAGTTTATGAATTTTTTCGAGTGGTAAGATTATCATAATTTAGTAGTAGTTTTGAGTCATTTCTTTTTTATTTATTGTTAATTTTAATACTGAAAAATAGAAAACAAAGATTAGCAAAAATATTGGATTACATATGAACTAACTCATCAAAAAATTATTAGTTCGACATTTGGTTACAATAGAAACTAGATGTAATAATGGTAATTCTACAGTTTTATTGGCAAAATTTTTTTTTAAAAAAAAGGGAATAAGAAGGAAAAAGATGAAAAAACAATTGTAAAAGTCATTCTAAGTATAAGTATACCAAACAAGGGAATTTCATTAAAATATTTAAAGGTGGTAATGGTATTTTTAATGACAAGGGAGATATGTGTAATTTTTAAAAATTCAAGAGAGCTAAATGAAATTGTTAAAAATTTCAAAGGAGGTTTCTAAAATTATCCCTTAATTTTAATATGTTTTGATCTTTTTCACGGAATATTTCGAATTCAAAAGTATTTCCTTTTTTGTTTTTGAAATAATTCAAATGTATTTCCCTTTTTCTGGCAACAATCCCAATTTGATGTCCCTTTTGCGCTTTCTCCAAACAACTCAAAAGCATTTCTTTTCTTTTTTTTTTTTTTTGTGTAAGAATACAGAAGTACTCTCCTTAATTGAGAAATTTGATACTCAATGGCTTAATCTAACCGTTGGTTTTTGCAGCCGTTTGTACCCCGGAATTCGCAAATTGCAGTTCTCCACAATCCTACCTGTCCATTAACGCCACCACACACGAATTCAAAATTCAAACTCAAACAAGAGCCGTTGCTTTGGAAGCCTTCTTTTCACACACAAACACACACATCCCCAGCGCGCAGCTCTATTTATAATTTTCTACCTCTCTCTTTTCCAGCGTTCCTCCCAACTTTTTCTGTTTCTCTGTAACTCCTCTTTTCCCTCAAACCCCACCCCCCCTTCCCCCGGGGAACCCACAAGAGTTCCAGATCCTCCTTTTCTCTCTCCCGAACTTCCCCTCGTCTTAAAAAAAAAACCCTGCAAAATACATTACCGAAAATGCGTGAAATTCTTCATATCCAAGGTGGCCAATGTGGCAACCAAATTGGGGCCAAGTTTTGGGAGGTGGTCTGTGCAGAGCATGGCATCGATGCCACAGGAAGGTACCAGGGTGATTCGGACCTTCAACTTGAGAGGGTGAACGTTTACTACAACGAGGCTAGTTGTGGTCGGTTTGTCCCTCGTGCCGTGCTCATGGATCTTGAGCCAGGGACCATGGACAGCGTCAGGTCTGGCCCTCATGGCCAGATCTTTCGCCCTGATAACTTTGTTTTCGGGCAATCAGGGGCTGGAAACAATTGGGCTAAAGGGCATTATACCGAGGGTGCGGAGTTGATTGACTCCGTTCTAGATGTTGTTCGCAAGGAAGCTGAAAATTGTGATTGCTTGCAAGGTCTTTGTTCTAAATCTTCTGAGAACTCCTTTAATATATTGATTGATTAACCGTTATTTTTTGGCAGAATGGAATTTTTTGGGTTTTTTCCCTTTTGGGCTTATAGTGTTGTTTTTGTTTTGATGAAATGCAGGGTTTCAGGTATGCCATTCGTTGGGTGGAGGGACTGGATCCGGAATGGGGACCCTGTTGATTTCAAAGATTAGAGAGGAGTACCCAGATAGAATGATGCTGACATTTTCTGTTTTCCCCTCCCCAAAAGTCTCAGACACAGTTGTGGAGCCATACAACGCCACCTTGTCTGTTCATCAGCTTGTGGAGAATGCAGATGAATGCATGGTGCTGGATAATGAGGCCTTGTATGATATTTGCTTCCGAACCCTCAAGCTTACAACTCCTAGCTGTAAGTTTTCTGACCTTGCGAATAGCCTTCTCAGATTGCAAGGCCGGCCATCGTTTTCTTTTCTATGTTTTAGCTGTATTTATCTGCCATCTCATTATGCAGGCAGGCATCCCCTATCTTTTCTGTTTGTGATTTTTTTGGATCTTCTTTATTTCTGTTCAAAGTATAAGACAATTCTCAATGAAGAGGTTGGTTTGAAAAGTGAAGTAGATTTTAAAATAGTGATGGTAGAATAACAGAATGAGATGCTTCTTCTGCTGGATACATGCTACTGTGTTTGGTGCCCGAGATTGATACTTGTGTATGTTTGCTGCTTGTCCATCACCTCTGCAAATCATCAACAATTATGAAGTTTGTTTAGCTTATTGTGATATGGTTTGGTTGTTGTAAAAAAGTATCTTCTTGTCTGTTCCCTCGGACAAAACTAATACATTTGAGGGGAAACTAGCTTTCTGTACTCTGATGAAAATTTTTGTTATTTTTTTTTACGAGCGTCTTGCATTCGAAAAGCTGTTTTGACTGATTTTGGTTTATTTCTTTTGAAACAGTTGGTGATCTTAATCACCTGATATCTGCAACTATGTCTGGAGTTACATGTTGCCTCAGGTTTCCAGGTCAGCTCAACTCTGACCTCCGGAAACTTGCTGTCAATCTCATTCCATTCCCTCGCCTTCATTTCTTCATGGTGGGATTTGCTCCTCTTACATCTCGAGGGTCTCAACAATACCGGGCACTTACTGTTCCTGAACTAACTCAACAAATGTGGGATGCTAAGAACATGATGTGTGCTGCTGACCCTCGACATGGCCGTTATTTGACGGCATCAGCTATGTTCCGTGGAAAGATGAGCACCAAGGAAGTTGATGAGCAGATGTTACATGTGCAGAATAAAAACTCATCCTACTTTGTTGAATGGATTCCCAACAATGTCAAATCAACAGTTTGTGATATCCCACCTACTGGTCTTAAGATGGCCTCGACATTTATTGGCAATTCGACATCCATTCAAGAAATGTTCCGCCGCGTGAGTGAGCAGTTCACAGCCATGTTTAGGAGGAAGGCTTTCTTGCATTGGTATACCGGGGAGGGAATGGACGAGATGGAGTTCACTGAGGCTGAAAGTAATATGAATGATTTGGTTTCCGAGTATCAACAGTATCAAGATGCAACAGCTGATGAGGAGGGAGAATACGAGGATGAAGAGGAAGCAGCATATCGGGACTGAAGTTGATGGAATTTGGGAAACTTGTTTTGTAGTTGTAGGACAAGTAGTAGTCATTGCTTTAACACTCTGGTTGTAACCTCAACTACCAGTTTTCCAGATTAATCGTAGGATGATATGGTGGTGGGCATAAAAATACATTTCGAGGGGGACAAAACTTTTCATTATTTCATGAATCTAATTAATTTTCTTTACCATCGCATAATCCTGTTAATGCCCATCCCTACCTCCCTCCATACTTCTGTTGATATTGCGACTATTTAGTAACTGAGGGAAAAGAACTCACCGCAAATTTGTTGATTTCATGTGTGTGTGTGTGTATATATCCCGCTATACAAAGTGACTTTTTTCCGATTGACACCAAAGTCAAAAATTGGACCGGACCGGACCGGACAACATCTACACTGATGTTTTCCGATCTTTTTGGCTTCACCGATGTGTTCTTCACTGGTTATTAAATGTGAGGCAGCGTGATTCAGCTCATGAATTCGTTGACAGGGAAATTACATGAAATATGCAATTAATTGTGACATTAATTGTGATTTTTAAGTTTTAAACAATCCCTGTGCAAAAGAGACCCCATGAATCTTATTGTTAGGGACAATTTCAGAAACTTCAAGGGAGATCTCCGACAATTTTACTATCTTCTCTTGAAGTTTTGAAAATATTTATATGGAGAGAAACAATTATAGTTATTAAATCCGACCCGGTCCGGCGATTCAATTTGGTGAACCGGCTATGAAACCGGACTGAATTTGTAATTGAATCGTTTGTGCACCAAATCCGTTGACTTTTCAACGGACCGTGGTTTGTAAAGAACCCGATTTTGGAATAAAAATGATTAGAAAATGCTCCAATGCTGATTCAAACCTCAGATTTCAAGCATAAAAGCTACGCGCACTCACCACTAGCCTAGCAACTCACTTGATGCTTCGCTCCTTCTATATTATATATTAGATTTTTATTCTTATTTTATTTCTTCAAAACAATATTTGTTTGGAATCTTTTAATAAAATTTTATTATTGTCTAAATTCTATAAATTATGAAATGGATTTAAAAAATAACATATTACACAATTCATTTTAAAAACAAAAATTATTCTTAATAACCTTTTGTGCTTAAAATTCAAAAATAACTAGATAATTACACTTAGATAAAATTTTATACTTGAAATTTGGTGGATTACTAATTAAATTTAGGTTTTGTTAATTCTTATAAGAATTAATGATTCTATAATAAATTGGACTAACTGAGTATTTACTATAACATAGTTTATTATAGTTTTAACCATATCAAAAATTATAAAACATAATATTTAAATATATGTAGTGACCCACCGGTTAGACCACTCACCCACTGGTTGAACCAATAACCCGTTGACCCACGTCTTTCACCGGGTTCCTCTCCGGGCCAGGTTTAATAACTATGGAAACAATTGAGTCACTTGCACTAAATTAACCATGATTTGGAATATAAAAAATTGAAAATATTGAATACTAAATTTTAGAACGATAATTGTTAACAATTTAAAATTCTTTTTCTTCATTTTAGTAGTTCTTGTAATTTCTTTCTCATAAAAAATGATTAAAACTCCTATTAAAATGTTATTATTTCATAAATTTTCATAAGAATAAGAAGATGAATATGAAAATACAAGAAAAAAGAGGGTAAAGTATTAAAATATGTTTACAATTAGATTTTATTAAGTTATGGATAAAAAGTAATTGCACATAATTTATTTTCTCCTTTCTTTCCCCAAAAATTTGGTGTTTCTTTTCTTTTCTTTTTATACGTAATCCAAACAAGATGGTTAGAAATTTTTTTTCTACTTTGATTTATTTGCTTTTCAATTAAAATCATACAAAATTTATTAATCCAAGCATTGCTTGAGAGTGGTTTTTTAATTGCAAATGATGGAAAATTTTTTGTTAATCATGTGAAATAATGGACCCCGTAAGTTAAAAAATAATTCAAAAAATATAACATATTTTTAACGTATTTTATATTTTTTTATCATTAGCCATCTATTGTGATGTTTTTTCTTGAAAAGGCCATACTTTGTCTTGATTCCAAATAAACAAATTTTTTCCTCTCCAATACTTTGATTTTGCTATTTTATGCAATTATGTGAAAAAAGTCTTTTTTACTAAATTCTATTATACTCGTACTAGAGTTTGATATTTATTTTTAACTAATATTTCCTTTTGAATCTAAGTCAACCAACTAGTAATAATATAAGGGGTACTTTTGGTATGTAATATTTTTCTCACTCTTGAAATCATTTTTTTTATTGTTGATTTTTTTAATTGGGCTAATTTGATACAAAAACATATTCGGTTTAGGGGAGGTTAATGTTATTTTTAAAAGTTCAAGAGAGGACAGTAAAGTTGTCAAAAACATCAGGGAGGTTTTTGAAATTATCCCTTATTGTTACGACTTGAATCAATTGTTAAGAAAATCATGCATGTTAGTTAATCAAAAGATATTTCGTTTTGAATTCGCCATTTATAAATACTAAAATTTTTAAAAAAATTAAGGAAGGAAAAAAAATATATGTATAATATATATAGACACATATATGTAGTAAAAAGGAAAAAAAGAAAAAAAAATAATGAATAGTTTGCCCGCATGGGCACAACATCAACCCATACAATAAAGAAAAACAAAGAAAAGAAAAAAGAAGATAAATCTTAAAAAAAAAATTAAAGGGGAAACGAGAAAGAAGAAAGGAATCAAATTAAAACGAAAAATGCAAATACCAAAATGCTACGCCAGTCTCAGGGCAAGGACAAAAAATAGAGCGGCGCGTGCAACATTGGCAGCTAGGGGTATTGATTTTCTGACTGAAAACGTCGACCATTTGAGGAGGCCCCAAGAGGGAGAGATTGGCAGATTTTGATACTACAGACTCCGGAAATGGCGAGCGCTCTTACGAGCAGACTAGCTTCAGTCGACCGGACATCCAGCTTCTTTAGAGTCTCCATCAACTTTCTCAGAAACCTGAGCACGAACGCCTCAGACTCGGCTTTGCCGGCGGGGGCTGGTGCCAGTCCCACTAAGCCGAGGCGGAAGAAGAAGAAGAACTTGTTCGAGGTGGCTCAGTTTTTACCCAACTGGGGTATCGGCTATCACATGGCTAAAACCCACTGGACCAACGTCTCCTATCAGATCACCAAAATTAATCTGTACAAGGTTGGTAGTCTTCCATAGCTACCTTTTTTATTTTCTGAATTTATTTTAACATGATTTTACTTTTTAGTTCTGAATTTATTTTGGGTGGACGGTTTTAGGTTTTGTTATTAGGGGTTAAGCGCTTCTGGGGTTTTTGCAGGACGGTAGACATGGGAAAGCTTGGGGGCTTGCTTATAAAGACGGTGAGTTCTTTTTTTGTTTCTTTTGGCCCCCATTCAATTAGCATTCTCTGCATAGTTACTTACTGCTGAAATGTGATGTTAGATTGAGCATTAAACGTTTAAATATAGGTGGAATATAACGCTTTAGGCTGATTAATTTGCATATAATAAATATAGAAGATCAGAACAAGGTATGTAATGGTTGTTGAGGGGTTCAATGGGGAGATGTAGGAGGATTAGGAGCTAATGAGGGTTAGAAGGGTTTATGAGGAGCTGAAGTGCGTTAGGCTAGAGAAAAAACGTTGGAAGTATTTTGCTACTGATACATTATGCATCCGTCTCGATAGTATATAATCTTTTGTTTGCATTCTCATAATATTGATTAATATCTATTGATCTTCTAACTTTCGCATGTTAACACTGACTAGTTTCTGTTTTCACGATTTGTCATAATTGTAAGTAGTTTGTGGTCAACCTCTGGTTTTGCATGCTACAACTTGGATAAATCTTCTCATCTGCTTCTAGTATTTGGAAGCTGTTTTGTGTAGAAATAGATGATGGATCCCGGGGAACGAACTTGATTTGTCTTTTGGTTTTGGATGAATTTCTGCTGTTGTGTTATGCGTTCACATAATTGTTTCAAGCCTATTCAATTTGAATTGGTTGTTTTACACAATAAATAAATTTAAGTTGAGAGTTTGAACTGGAAGATATGATAAGTTTGTTTCTGTAACTGCAATGCAACATCATGACCATCTGTTCTTTATCTCTGAACTCTATTGGCTCTTAAAGGTCAATGTAATAAGACTACAGAATCGTGAATTCAAAAATTTAAGGGAACTTATGAAGAAAGGAAACAGAAAAACAGTTTGGTTTGAATGGCTGCCGGAGGACCAGAGAAATTCTTAACTTTAGAGATTAACATTGATGTTCAAAATTGGCATGTTTGGTGATGAAAGGTTTAGATGCTGGGAGACCACATTATTTGTTGAACATGTTCTCAATGTAGGATTCCTAGTGCTACTATTCACGGAATCTGAAATAACTCTAGCTAACAAGATAGAATGGAATCTGAAATAACTCTAGCTGACAAGATAAAAGTGTCTCATAAATGCTATTCATCTAACGTGATTTACCATATATGGCTTTTTAAATGCTTATTCAGAAAAGATAAGCAATTCTGAGTTGTATTGACTGTAATTGTCTTATCAATTTCATTGACCAATTTTTTTTAATTAGAAGAGACAGAAAATGAGATTTTCTTTCAGTAATTTAATTGCTAATAATCTATAATTTACTTTTTTAGTTCTGTGCTGTGAAGAAGAGGGAGCCTTGAATTCTGAATTTCCCCCTTCTGAGAAAGTGATTTACTGTGCTACTATTGATTCCTTATCTGCTGTTTCCATTTATGTTTGTTTGAGCCAATTTTTTGCTTTTCATATGCTACTAAATTAGCGCAAATCATCTTTCACATAGACTCAAGTTCTGTACGATTCTGATTTTTGTTTATTGTCAATTTGCACATCATGCAGGTGTGCCTGCTGATGCACCAAAAAAGATAAGTGGGGTTCACAAGCGTTGCTGGAGGTACATTCCAAATTCAAAGAAAACCAATCAAAGTTCTCCTGATCCCCAAGTTCAAGGTGCTTAAACCCAAAAAATGGGGCAGAGGTACAAATTTTAACCCAAAAAAGGAAGGGCAGAGGTACAGACAATCCAATGCAGTTGCTGCTGGACTTTAGTTGCAGGACTGATGTTTAGGAGCAGGCCCCTATTTGATCTTTAAAGTCCTCCTTTCCATGTCCTTGCATTTAGATCCTAGACTGAAAAGCTAAAAATCAGTTCCTTTATTTTTTTTTTCTGCTACATTTCTTGAACTTGTTGAAAGCTTGTCTGTTAAGATTTCATCCCGCACCATTGTCTTGACTATTTCTGAACATCCCTTTTGTCCGATAGGAGCTTTTTTTTGCAAAAAACTTGTTTTGCTCTCAAACCTTCGCTCGCTCATGCATTTGCACAGAGACTTTGATTTCCAGTAAGACAACTTTTCCTTTCAAATTTAGGGGATGTACCCAAATGAACGCGACATAGCTTTTCAACCAGCGTTAATGTTCCTAAATAGAGTGATAATGTCAATGTCGCCCTTGCCCGAAAGCCACGGCAACTTAATCTGGCTCCGTGGTCCCTGGTCACCAGAGCTCTAGTCTAGCATGGCCAAACTATTTTTAGCTGCCTCTGCTGTAGCGGAAATAACCTCCTATACATGGCTTAGTTCTGACCATATTCACAGGCAGTAGAAGCCCATTTAGGATGTCCTCCAGGGATGATGCTTTGTGGAGTGTTAGGTTGGAAGCACTCAGTGATTTACATTTCCATGTTCATCTAGGGCGTTGGCTCTCATGGTAAGTTTGCTACCTTGAGATTTGAGAGAGGACTGGAGGGGAAGAGGAGGTGGGGGACTTTGACATGCTAGAATTAAGAATTCGGGCGGGTTAGGAACTTCAGGTGAAATGAGATTGGGAAGGTTTAGACTTGCGAGATAAGGGAGGTAGGTGTGGTGGATGGCTAGAAGCCTAGAACCATTACGCAGCACTGGTGCTTTCAGCTGCCTTGAGATGCCTTTTCTAGTGCTGCAGAGGCCATTTGTCCACCTGAACTGGTTCCTTTCAAGATTTACAGCGATAGGAGATTGTGCAAACCCGAGTACTATTGTAGCTGATACTTGATATCTCTAGCTTAGGCAATTGATGGTCCCGTTAGAATTCCACTTGTCTTTAGATGATGGAGGGGCTTCTACGTGAGAGTTGTCTTGCCCAACATAATAATCTCTGTTGATTTGCCGCGGAAGTTTCCTTCTTCCTGTCGGCCAAACAATTCGTCGGATGATCCGGTGGCCACTAGGAGGGACCTCACCTAAGGGCCAAAAGGATGGGCACCCCTTGAGCCTCCTTTCCTTCACTTCTTTGCTTTTATTCCCGAAACCGTTGCGGGCTATGGGATGCTCTTTTCCCCTTTTTAACGGGGCAATTACAATTTACCAAGTAATACTAGAATTGAATCCCTGGTCTACTTTTTTTCTTGAGCTTACGTACCCATAAAATTATGGTGGTGCATCAACATGTTTGTGAGATCCTAAAAGGTGGGATAATATTTATCAGAAAAAAGGTGGGCTAATATGCATTAGAGAGAGAGAGAGAGAGAGAGAGAGAGAGAGAAAGTAATAAAAACATGTCATGATATGTATCTCTTAGTGATAAAAATATGATAAATTATTACTCCCTGTGTTTTACTTTGATTAGTTTGATTTTTTTTCTCATATAGTTTAAGAAAAATTAGTTAAAAGTTGTTGAAAGAATAAATCTAATTTATTGTCTTTCTAAAATATCCTTATAGTAAATCGAATATGACTAATTAGTTTTACATTAAATAAGTTAGTTTATATTCAACAACAACTTACATTAAATATTAAATAAGGGTATTTTAGAGAAGTTACAAATTGACTAAAATTTTCAAAAGTGGACTATAATTTGGAATAGTTAAAAAAGGAAAATAAGCTTTGTCAAAATGGGACGGAGGGAGTGTGTCCTGTCCAAATATTATTTTAGTTGTATTATAAACACATTTTTAAATCAACTTTTTATCTTATTAACTAACTTTTTTTCTTTTAAAAAAGACCAATAGTGGTTCCCCCCCTTTTTTTTTTTTTAAAAAAAAAAGGACTAGCAGTGGTTCCCTATTTACCTACACATAATCTGCCAATTTCAAGTGAAGCATTTTACTAACTAGGCTACACTTCATTGTCTTATTAATTAACTTTTTATTTCATATATATCATATTACAAAAAATACTAAAATAATTATTTCAAATAATATCTCAGATAATCTCCTATCCAAACACACCCAAAAAATTAGCTATAGATGTTAGGCAATCCCTCTAATAGCAGTTGAATATAAAGTGCAGAAAAAACTTATCAACTGTATGCATTTATAATTAACTTCTCAACTTGCATTAAGGCCATTATTAATCGTCAATTAATTTGGCTTTTGAACACAAAACCTAGGAGTAGTTTTCAAACACTGCGTCACATTATCCCATAGGCCCTTTAACGCCACGCGGACTACCAGGAATTCCCTCCTATATAAGCACCGTTAACAATCCAATCGTCAAGCAGACAATCTCATAAATTTCATCAGGCAAGGCTTCAAGGACAAAAACATGGAATTGATGATCATCCTCCTCGCAGTTTCTCTTTTCCTACAAGGAGCTCTAGGTACAGATTTTGTAACAATTGCACGCAAAAGCTATACATACGTTTTCAGACCTTTATTTAGAACAGTCCGCTAAAAATGGCACCTTTTGATTCATGACGCAGGTGAATTGGTATGCGAGGATCTGCCAATAAAAATGTGCTCATTCGCGGTGGCATCCTCCGGAAAGCGATGCTCGTTAGAGACCTATGCAGCCAAGGATGGGAAGATTGGATTGCAGTGCAGGAGTTCTGAAATACTTGCAAGCGACAATATTCATGAACATATTGAGAAGGATGAGTGCATTAGCGCATGCGGCGTTAGTAGGAAAACTGTTGGCATCTCTTCTGACAACCTCTTCCAGCCTCGACACACTCACAAAATTTGCTCACCCAAGTGTCAACACAATTGCCTAAACATTGTTGATCTGTACAGCAATTTGGCTCTTGCAGAAGGTAAGCAACCCTTTTAGTTTTTGTGGGAAAATGTTCGGTCTCCAATTTCATAGGACACTAAAGTTGATTCTAACTACCCACGGACTTCTTTCTTTTGTTGGAAATAAGTTGATTCTAACTATCTTTCTGAATTACAAAACTGGGGTTTGGTTAGAAACTTGTTTGGATTGCGATTTTCTTTTTGAAAAAAAAAAAACATCTTTTTGCTGTAGGACAGTTTTAGGATGTGATATATATGTGGTAAGAAAGGCGACTGAAACATGTGTAAAAGGAATATTTACAAAAAAAAAAAAAAAAAAAAACAATCCAGACACGGTAAGGTTTATAAAAACTGTTTTGAGCTGTGCTTGCTGCATGGTTTTTAAATTAAAACTGAGTTTTTTTTCAGCTAATTTTAAGGTGGGGAAAAAATTTTGATATTGGGATTTTTCTTTTCCTTTAGGATTGTACCTACCAGGAGTGTGCAAGAAGGCATTGGAAAGTGGTTCACGGCAAGAAATGAGTGAGATTGGAAGCTCCGAAATAGCTCCTTCAAGTACTGTTGCTTCCTCCCTAGACTCTGCTGAACCTCCTACTTCCGGTCCTATCCCTTGATTCTGCTCCTCTCTCTCTCAATTTGTTTGCAGATACTTCTGCAATGGTGAACAACAACAACACCCAAGCTTATGCAACAGCTCATCTCAATGTATCATGAAATCTTCCTTCCTTAGGGAAAAAAAAAAAAAGGTAATCATGAAATGCAGTTAGACACCTGATCTTTTTCACTTGATGGCCTTTTGATCCATAAATAAGTACTAATAAACACTGTAGCAGTTCCCGGTTTGGTTTTGAAATAAACGTAATGTACTGAATAATGCCACTCCAGAATCGCCTCTCCAGTACTTTTGTTAGCATTCTTTTTCTGTCTCTTATCACCCAGAGGATAAATCACTTTTCTTTTTTTTTTTTTTTACCTTCTTTTTTGGTTTCCTTTCGTAATTTGGGATAATTGATAAGAAGGAAAAAAAGGGTTACATATCACCGATTGATTTGTCCATCCCATTCAACGCCCCTGATCGGAGTGCGTATACATGTGTTCGTGGTCGAACTTTCTCAATGTCTCTTCACCTCCTGTGGCAGTAATTATTCATGATTAATTAGATAAAACTTGACTAATTGCAGTGTCCATAAAATCGGTCCGGCCATTGTTGTTTGGATAGAGTATTATTTGGAATAATTACTGTAGCACTTTTTGTGATGTGATGTATATGAGATAAAAAGGTAATTGAAAATATAAAAAGGTGAATTGGAAAATGTGTTTACGATGCAAGTGAAATATTATTTGAGATATTTGTGCTATCCAAACACTCTTGCAACTGTTTGAAAAACCGTTAAAAACTTTCAAAGTTGATGAACCATAAGATGAATGTGCAATCCAACATGGAGCTAGCTAGTTTGGTTACATGTTATGTATAAACGTATTCAATCTTTTCCTTATTTGTCACACTGAGACCGGAGGTGCCAAATGAGAGCATTCTTAATTTCTGTTGCACCTTTTTTTTTTTTTTTAATATCAATTTGGAATATATTGAGTTTCAAAATGTAATTTTTACTAATTTCTCAAATCTGGTGTATCTATGGATATGCTGGATCGTCAGACGTGTTATGTGTATGATATATCTAGTACATTTTTTGCTAGAGTTAATCTTTCCTACACTGACGGTGTATACACTATCATCATTAGATTCATGACATGTGTGTAAAAGTTAAATTTCAAATTCAAATTTTGCATAGTTGTCAATCATACAACGATGACAGTGTAGTAAAGATTAATAATTTTTTGTTATTGGTACAAATTTTATGAATGAAATTATAATTTTTTTTATCAAAAATAAAATAAGAGTCTGCATGAAATAGTCAAGAAATCACCTGTTCTTATCAGGATACTTTCTTTTTCCGTCCCCGTTTTCTTAACTAGAGGTCCCCCTAATTACGAAAATATTGATTAAATTTACAACTTCGGGGTAGCTCCTATGACCACTTTTAACCACCTAAAGCATCTAAAATCAACCGTGGATAGGAGCGCACGTTTTTTTTTTTTATATTATATTTAGTCCTATTTATTCTTCTGCTTTATTTATTTATTTTTGTTTGCTGAAAAAAAAAAGATATAGGCAAAAGAGCCAAATTCTATTCTTGTAATAACTATCTACTCCATTTTATGAACAATGTTGAAGTTTTAGATCTTTCAAACGCTACTGGTATTTTACTCGTTTTACTCTAAGCACGCTAATTTCGCTTGACGATTTATGCAAGTCGTACAATTCTTGCTGCGACAAGTACAACTACGATTTGATTCCCATCCATCCAATCACACTACTAAAAAAATTCCAAAGCTTAAAAGTTGCTCTAGCATCTATAGGCGACCTTTTTATTCTTCCCCTAGGGATGGTTGATTTCTTTAAAAGTCTTTTTTTAAAAAAAATAAAAAATAAAAAATAAAAATTGTGGTACCATTGCCGTCTATATTCAAAACCTTAATTAATTCCGCTACTGAACGAATAATCTGCTTTAAATTAATTAAAAGAGCATTTGCACAATGCTGTCGCCATCCTAATTAGTAAATACTCGTATTAGATCTATATAATACACGTTCATTTCATGCGTATCATTCAAAAAACTTTCATATTTTGAACATTTCAAAAATATTCTAAAACGTATTCGTACTGCTTTTCAATTATTCGTACAAAGCATTTAATAAACTTTTAATGCATTGTACTTCCCGAATTGTACTTCGATTTTTTTTAAAAAATTTTAAAATTTGAGTAAGGATAATGACATATTTATGAGTCATACACAAAATAAAAGCGACATATATCATAATAACTGTAGATCTGTACATATTTAAATAGTAATGTAATAGAATTTTAATAAATTTATGATCTCACGCAAAAAATTAAGTTTAAGATTGGTATGAAAGCAGATATGATTTCGGTAAATTAATCAGTATTTTTCGTTCCGTAACTTTCAAGAATGTTCATACGATTAATGTACAAATTTATGCCCCCGAATTTTTAGTTGTTCTTTTGCCGGCTTTTGGGGTTAATTCTGGAATTAGGTTTATAAATCAACAAAAGTCTAATTACGGCTGTTGAAAAAAAAAAAAAGAATTTTTAGTTGTTCTTTTGAAAGGGGAAAAAAAAAAAGTCATATAATATGCATCCCTAGAACATCTCGTATCATACCTGTCACTAACTATGGTTGCCATTTACGAGTTAACAAATATATGCTGCTGATGCTGCTTGACGGCCGAACGTGAACGGCAATCTGCCAGCGCGCACAGTTCACAAGGGCACAATTGCACAAGCAACACAAAACCACAACTCCTCCTGATTCTCTACCGCATTTATCATTGGATACTAAGATTAAAGTATCTATTTTCAATATCACAGACAAACTAGTGGCTTTGTAGCAACGTCCAACAGAGAAAAATTAGGCCCAACACGTAATCCCTGCTTTCCTTGGGGCCTCTGTGCCCTGCATTGTCTTCACCCTTCGAGGGCTTTTGGACTTTCTCCCACTTGTTACATTGGCTGGCTGGACTGCTAAGGCATCCAAGTTACCTGATACATCGTGTCGAAAAGAAGCAATTTTTTTGTTATTTTATGTGAGTAGCCAATGCTCTGTTGCCCTGCCAAAATGGTAGTTCTTCTCTTCTTCTTCTAGAGAAGAAAATGAAAATGACATGAAACCATCGATGTGAAAACAAACGATGACTCAGGCTTCCAAAATCTAACCAAAACTACGCACTACGTACCCAAAAAAGTAGTCTAAATAGTTTATGATTGCGTCGTTGGGTAGCAGAGGACGGAGAGATCAATCAATCCAAATCATTCGTCCCACCAAAATTAAATTAACTTTCTGAGGAAGGATGTGGAGTATGAAAACAATTCACCAAATCTTTCTTGACTTAATGCATCGGTCATTTCTACATCTGTCATCACTCTTTCTCCTCTATATAATATAAAGACCACAGGCTCCAGTATGGTAAACAGTCTGAAGCAACAAGAAAATTCGAGCTTCTCTAGCTATCTCTGAAACCTGAGACTGAGAGCACAGCAATCCATAAAGAAATGGCATTGGTTCTCTTCCTTGTGTTTTCACTTTTGCTACAAGGAGCCTTTGGTATGCAGCTAAAAAGATCTTACCTTGCCCATCCTGATATTCTTGATTGAACAAGAGTATTTTGTTCTTTCTTCTCTAATGATGACTTTTGTGTCAATTTTATACAGGAGAATTAATATGCGAAGAATTGCCAGCTGAAATGTGCGCATTTTCAATTTCATCCTCGGGGAAGAGATGCTTGTTGGAGACTTATGCACCAACCGATGCAACGACCACGTACCAGTGCAAGACATCTGAAGTTGCGGCGAACATTAACATGAATGGACACGTCGAGACTGAGGAGTGCATCAAGGCCTGTGGGCTTCAAAGAAACGTTGTTGGGATTTCATCAGATACCCTCCTTGATTCCGGATTCGCATCCGAGCTTTGCTCTCAGGATTGTTCAGAGAACTGCCCCAACATTGTTGATCTTTACAACGATTTGGCTCTGGCAGAAGGTAAGCGTTCTGGTTTCTGATATGAATCATCTATGTTGGATTGGATGAGGGGGGTAAAGAGCTGATGCTGTTGAATTTTGATTGCTTTTACAGGCCTGAATTTGTCAGAAATGTGCAAGGCACTGAAAAACAGCCCACGCCGCATCATGGCTCAGGTCCGAAGTTCGGGTCCTGCCTCTTCTGCTGCTGCTGCTCCGTTTGCAGCTGAAGCATTGAATCCTGCCTCAGTTGAATCATTATACTCCGCTGCATGGGCTCCTGCTCCCCTGTTAAATTAATCTCAAAATTAGCGTACTGTATTACTCAATGAATTTGCTGCTATGTGTGTAATATTTGACGAAATTATTCTGATGGAGTGATATGTTTTAAGTTCGAATTTCTTATTTGGGTACAGATAATCTGTTTAGCCATTTAAAGCGCGATTGTCCCAGATTAATCAACCAACCAAAACAAGACCAGATGAAGAAGACAATAGCTTCAATAGAATTACATGCAAAAAAAATAGTTTGCACTTTTCTACCCAAGCTACGGATTACAATTTTCCCTTGGAATATTTATTGGTTGTTCGAGGGGCAAAAATGCATTTGCCTCGTGTCTTTTGCAGAAGCCAATTTAATCCTACGCGTCTTCAATTTTGACAACCCGATGAATTTGGACACCAATTTACCAAAATGAAATAAGAATTTGGTAAACTTTCTCTGCTTATTTGGTCGGACGGACTTGAAAACGTCGAGGAACAAATAGTTATTTTGCCAAGTTAAAAAGACCAAATTGGTAAGCATACAAATTGTTACAGGAGACCCTCCAGGTAGCCGACCTAGTGGTGTAGTTTCTAATTACATCATCCACCAGAGTTCGAACCCTGTAACAAAATGGGAAATAATCCAACAATTCAAATAAGGGTTGGGCCTGAAGTGGGTCCAGGCCCTTTTCTCTGGCAAAAAAAAAAAAAATTTGTTACGGGACTGTTGGTCAAATAAAATCCCTCAAGACTAGAGGTGTTATCGAGCCGAGTCGAACTCGATTAGCACCATACTCGAGCTCGAGCTCGATCAAAATTTGTGCTATTCGAGCTCGAGCTCGATCGAGTAAAAAAATTTGGACTCGAGCTCGATTCGATGAAATAAAACTAAACTCGAACTCGATTCGTTTGAACTCGAGTAAATATCAAGCCCGAGCTACTCAAACTCGAGCTTGAGTTTTGAAATAAATCTATAATTTTTTTAAAATATAAAATATATAATATAATATAAATATATAATATAAATAAAATATGAAAGTTCGATTAAACTCGACGAGCACTCGAATATTTATTTCTTGAGCTCGAACTCAATTCGTTAAATTTAACGAGTAGAGCTCGAGCTCGAGTCAAGCTTTTGATCAAGCTGCTCGCGTGCTGCTCGCGAGCAACTTGACTTGCTAGCACCCTTACTCAAGATAAGAGGGGCAAAAAATAAAAATAAATAAAAGGTTGTCTCTCAACTTTTCCGGTCCGCGAAATAACATCCCCCGCCCCTAATTTCCAACGTATTAGTGGTGGTTTTCCGGCACTAATCAACCAAAAGCCCTCCAAAAACCCACCCCATTCCCAACTTCATTTGCTATTCTTTGGTCTTTACTCTCCGCCTAACTTAAATTCATCAATTACCCGTTTCAGAGCTCGAATTTGACCCAAAACAGCTGAATAATCAAAAAAAAAAAAAAAAGTACCAGCACCAGAAGATGATCGATGGTTACGATGATGATGCATCCACATCACCACCAAACCACTGCTCCGCCGCCGTCACACAACCACGGCAATCCCCCGCCGCCTCCTACCTCTTCTATTTCCCTTAGATCCCCTGCTTCTGCACCTCCTAATAACACTACCAACGACTCTACTCCCACTTCTGCTTCTACCCCTCACTCTCAGCAGCCTCACTCCTTCAACCACCTCATCTCTCTGGGTCGTGGGGATCATTACCTCCCATTGGGGCCTTCCCCAGCCCAAAACCAACCCCAAGACTCCTCAGGTTCCATTTTGACCCGGGTTAGGCTCTCTGATATATTGCCTTACGATGGGCCACCTGTGGCTCCCTACTTCCGAGCTGTGGAGGCCCTTTCCGGGTCCCTCATGAGGCACAACGCAGCCGTGATTGAGGTTGGTTGTGACGATGCGGCTTTGCTACGGTGCGGGCTTGAAGCGGCCCGGTTGTTTTTCCGGACTAGAACTACACATGTTCCAAGTGGTGGTGCTGGTGCTGGGAGTTGGGGTAAGGGTGGTCGAGGGGTTTATATGTATAGGCCTGGAAGGTAAAATATGCTAACCAACCTCATAAAGATATATTTATTTTGACTACCATTAGTGATTGAGGAGCTGTGGAAAGAAATTGTTGTTGAGAATGTGAAACTTACGTAAATAGAGTAATTTAAGCGGTTAAATTTCGTGTCCTGCATTATTTTGTGACTTAAATTTGTGCGATTATCTTGGAGTTTTAAAATTTTATTAACAGATTATCAATCATTCCAACCATATAGTGGGAGCAGAAATCAGCAAATATTGACCTAAAAAATTGGTAATTGATTCTGTCTGAAGACACTTCTTCATTGACCATAATGAATAGTATAAATCTAAATTAGCCCTCCTTGTATATTGTAACTCTCATGGCTTTTTAGTGCGTCCTCAATTCTACAACAATTCATGTGCTAGCTTACGCATTTCGGATGTAAATGCCTGATTTCTTCCAACAGGTCTTTGGAAGATATGGACCCACCCCCTCCATGCATGGCTGATGTTTTTAGATGTATGGGGAAAGCAGCTCGAGCTGCATTATGTGCCATTGCAAGGCATCTCCGTCTCCGCAGCGAGTATGAACATGTTTTTGAAGTATATACGCTTGCTTTTGGTGGTCAACTTTAGTGTTTTCTGATCTGTATTTAGAATGTATCACTGCTTGCAGTGTTTTCAACCACTTGCTTGACGATAGCCCATTGCCTGCTAACGAGGCTTCTTCATCAGTGCTTGTTGCAACCTTTTCCAGTACACACTCACTAAATGGAAAAGGATCTACAGGAGGTGGAAAGCTGAGTGGAAATGGTGAAGTAGAGAAGGGGCTGTTGACGCTGATTTCTTCAGATGCTGCTGGACTTCAGGTGTTGTAACCTATATTTGGACTTTTTTTTTATGATCAGTAGGTAGGTTGCAACAATATGTACTAATTTCCTGGATTCCTTTTTAACTGCTTTTACATCTTTTCTACATTTCAACTAGATCATTTTTGGAATTGTAATGCTTCAACACTTTGTTTTCCTTGATTAATTATCCACTATTTCCAGGTTTGTGACCCCAATGGCCGTTGGTACCTGGCTGATAGTGGTTTAGTTCCTGGGGACCTTTTACTTCTCACAGGCAAGGCTCTCAGCCATGCTACAGCTGGTCTGAGGCCTGCGGCTTCACATCGCTCTGCATTGGATATCCCTCCAGTAACTTCTAGTGGCGGAAGGTAGATATTGGCGCTTAAGTGTAATTTGATAGTTGCCCAAGAATGTCATAGGTTGAAGAAATTTCTCAACTGATCAGTGCACTTTGCCCTGCAGGACATCCCTGGTCTTTAGGCTCATGCCACAAGGCAATGCAATACTTGATTGTTCACCAATTGCAGCAGCTGGTCATGTCATTCCTCAGAGTTATGTGCCAATCTCTGTAACCCAGTTTATGGATGACCTTTCTGTAGAAGAAGATGTACTATGTAACCAGAGTGATATTGCTTATGTAAGTTCCACTTTCCTGTTGTTTATGTTGAGATAGTCAACGAAAGAAAACATGGAGTTTTATGAACTCTGAATGCTTAATTTCGCAAAGTAATTTTCTTGCTTATGGAGTTTTTGAGTAACTTTATTATGCATTAAAGTTTCATGTATTGTTTCCTGTTCCTGTTTTTGGAAGCTACCGTCTGTGATGCATTCCGTATTGATTTCTGGGCAAGGCTTTGTTTTGTTTTTGGCCATTTTCAAAGCATTGGGTCTAGGAACTCTTTCTTTTTCGTGAGAAATGGAAGAAATTTGTTTTCCCTTTTGTCTGGCACGGTTTCCTTAACATCAATCCTGAAGATGGATAATCTAGCAGCAATATGTGAAGAAATTTTATTTTAGATCTGGATCAACAGGTGGCACAAGATAATTTGAACAGGGAACCATCATTGAGAAGTGTTCTCTCAGATCCTTTATCGTAAGTTGAATTCTCTTTCAATTTCAACTGTTTGATCACTGCTTTTGTAGTTTAACTTCCCAAATTTGTGTTATGTTTTGTTACAAAGTCAAAATATTTATGGACATGGTATCAATCTTGTTGATAAAGTCTTTGTGAAATAGAATATTTGCTAAAGATGTCGGATGTTACGAATTAGTTGAATTTGGACTACTTCTTCCTGACCTTCAGACCATGAAACATTTCATATTTTCTGATAGTGTACTTGAGGACATAAAAAAATGTAGAGTATGATTTGGTTATATAGCTCTTTTGATTTCTAGAATGTAGGCAGCTTTCAGAGGAAAAAAAGTGCACATGAAGAGTGCATGAAAAGCAGGAGTCTAAAATGTGGATTGTTATCAACTTGTTTGTTATATCCCTAATTGCCTGATAATTTTTGTTATATTGATATGAGATGCTACATGGAAAGAGATTTGGTTAACTGTTAATTTTGTGGTTGACCTCAACATGAATTTTGGTCCTGTTCTTTTATGTGAACTGAGCCTCTTCTTTTTTGTTTTCGTTTTCTCTTTTCGAGGTCCAACTATTCTGCTTCTTAATAAATGTGGGTGTTTTGAGTATACATTGATCTTTATATTTTTCAGTTCATGTGAACATTTGACTCTACCCATGTTTCAGTGGTGCATTCCTGGAAGATGCTATGTTTGTTTCATGTGGACATTCTTTTGGTGGGCTCATGCTTAGAAGGGTCATCAGCACGGTAAATGGGACAAATACCTCGTTTCTTTCTTTCATTTCCTTATATTTGTGAGATATATGTACACTTTTTGGATGACCTGAATATGCAACTGATAGCTTGGCTTGATTACCTGATTGTTAGTTGTTGGTGCAATTCTTTTGCTGGTTGTTAATATTCTGGGAGAAGATTTGATGGGAAAAGGGCTTCTCAAACATGAATAGGATTATTGTTATTGATCCTTTCTTGTTTTGGTATAATGAATCTATGCCTGAAGTGAAGAGTTAGATTTACTCCATTTTTTTTTCGTCACAGTCCAGATGTGCTCTCTGCAATGCAGAAATCGAGACCAGATCTCTGATCCCGAACCATGGTAAGTCACCTAGGTTGTGTTCCTTGCAGCCTCCTCCTTGGTTTATCTGGTTTTGGTCGTCGCTGGTTTATCTGGTTTGTACTATGAAAGGTATTTGTGTACATATTGATGTTGTCTTCTTGCTCTGGAGTTTAATATGTTGCTGCTGCTTTTATCCACAGCCCTAAGAGCAGCTGCAGCAGCAGTGAAGCATGAGGACGATAGGAGGCTATTCCATAATGCAGCTCTGAGAAAGCGCAGGAAGGAGATAGGGGAGCATAGGGTAAGATTTTATTTGCGTGACTTGCCTACATCCTTCGTAGACCTTTATTTGTTGTTTTCTTCATCTCTGCACATGAATTTGTTTTCATAAATTCAATTGTATTGAAATACCATTCAACCTTCATCATTTTGTTTGGGAAATTTGATACTAGTACTTGTATCCATCTATGTATCTTAGTTGCATATTTTCTGCCTTGAATGAGAATCAGATGGTATAAAGGTGTGTACTACTATTTGAGAATTATCGTCTTTGACCTTCCCAGGAAAATGGAGACATTCCTTCTGAAAATGGCCAAAATAGAGGTGTACAATATCCATTCTCAGTTAATGAGAAAGTGATGATAAAGGTGAGTTCTTGCCATGTCATTGGAATTATGCTACCTTCATTTATTGAAACTCTAAAGGAAAGTTGTCAGTAAGAAATGTTTAATTTTGCAGGGAAATAGAAGGACACCAGATAAATTTGTTGGCAAAGAAGCAGTGATTACATCACAATGCCTTAATGGCTGGTAAGTTGCCTGCTTTATTTTGTGTTCGAATTTTTGAGCCTTTATATCCTATGCTTGCAAAGTGCTTTTTTGTTGCACTGAACATAATCTTTTTGATGGTGCTTTTGGCACTCTCAAGTCCCAAACCTCGTCTTTCTTTCCCTTACATGCAGTATGTTTGTAACTTTTTTTTTTTCTTTTTCCTTCCAAATTGCAACATGTGCTTTTGTCAGTCAAGTGTCAATCATTGCCTTTTTTCATATTACGTACAATGATTATGTAAATTTTGCTCGTACCCTTCTAACTGTTTTTTACTTTAAACGTTTGTGAAATACTTTTGCAAAGTTGCAAGTTACCAATGTGTTCATTTCTACCTCCCTTGACGCGAAGGTCTTTGATTTTGAAAATGGCTTCAGATTTATAACTTAGTTTTGGGAAAAGGATGTAATTTTGAGTCTAATGACGAAAGTTGTTAAGGATGGGCATTGACACCTAAATGGTGGAAAATTAAGCAGGTTTAGTGCTCATGGATAAGCATTGGATTGAGTTGACTTTCTAAAAGATATATATTCCATGATTTCTAATCTGTAAACGTGAAGTAACGGAGCAACTCTGTCTCAAGAGTCGCTAATGACAACACAACATACTCGTACGGGTTGAGCACAAAAATAGAATGTCACATCCCTAAAAGTGTGTAGGAATTCATTGTGTTGTGTTTGAGTTGAAGTTGATTCTCGGTCTTCTTGAGATGCTGGAAATTTCACTCAACTTTCGGCTGGGATAGAAAGAAGGGAAAATAACACATTTTGTTAACTTGTAGAGTAACAGTATGCTCTTTTGAAAGATTTATGCAATGGCTTACGGTAATTATTTCAGGTACTTACTTAAGATAATTGAAACTGGTGAAAATGTTCGGCTGCAATATCGTTCTCTACGGAAGATCCAGACTGCCCAGGATGCAGACGATGGAGGCCTGTCCCTTCCTGTGCAGAACAGCAGTTCATAGACTATAGCTATTAGTTCCGACTCCCGATCTGACATTACCAAAATTCATGAAGGGCCTCAACTCAAAGCAGCTGTACGCTTTACCCCTGTAAAAAAGGAAGCTCTATATTTACCGTAAGCTATGGTGCTAGTAGTCTAGATAGTTGTTGGGTAGAAGCTTGTAAAGAAACAACCCCATCATGACCAAGAGGATACAAGGGCACAGCAGTTCCCTGGTCCTTAAGAAAGCAAAAGGTTCTGTGGATCAAATTGTTGCAAAACAACGACTTCGTACTCATATATGAAAGGCACAGATTCTGTTCTTGACCACGTTCCCCCTGTTGAAGAAATATCAAAAGAATTCATGATGCCATTGATAGAAGAACAGTTTCTGCATATATGCGTATTTCGTGGTCCTTCCTTCCGGCGTCGGGATCTTCTCAATGCATCAATGCATGCGGGCTTGGTAGAAATGCCGTCGGGATCTCCTCAGACACCCTTCTTGATCCCTCGTTTGCAGCCAAAATGTTGTTGATCTTCACCATGATTTGGCTTTCGGAGAAGGTAAATAAATTTAAGTAGAAGTCTACTGAAATTTCATTAGAAATGATCCCTTCGAAATTGTGCCTTTAGGACTTTCATCATTAATCTTAATATCCGACAGATTTTTGGTTAACCATGGACCGAACTTTTCATCTTCCATAAAATCTTTTACTAATAGATTTTGTCTATTTTCATTTTTGACGTAAAGATGTTAATCAAATTTTGTCTTTCTTGGTGGGGAAGTGGTTACCTGAACCTAATATTATCCACAGAAACATATTAGATGTTGCTTCAGGTACTAATGATGTTGATATTTTTTTGGTATAGGCCTAGCGAAATATTATCCTAAAAATAAAAAAAAATAAATAATAACAAAACAGACCTAGCGAACCACACGATGAATTTCGATTTTGGACCTCCAAAAATCAACCACATATTTTTACAAATTTAGAAAAAAAAACAAAAGCTACAATAAGGCCACAAATGAGTCTATCATCCATAAAAAGAATTGGTCCCCATTAAAAGCCATGGACGGCGAGGCCGATAAACCATTGGCCGGAGAAGAAGCTTTAAATCCAAAAGTAAAGAATCTTGTTGCTCTACGGGGAAAAATATTTGAACCTTTCACGGGCCACACAATTAACTAACACAAGAAATTGACACACCAATTAACATTTTCGCATGAAATGTGTTACTGTAAATTTGGCTGTGACACGGTCGAAAGTACGTACGAAGGATCTTTTGTCACAGCACACATGAATTGAATCTTGGAGAATGCTTTTCAGTTTCAGCACTACAGTCGGGACTCGGGAGAAGAACAGGAAGCTTTACTTTTTAGTTTAAAAGCGAATTATGACGTTTGCTTTGAGGCCGACGGCAGGGGGCAAAGTCCTGTTTTGTGGTAGTTGATGAGTAGCCAATTATTCCGTAAGTGAAATCTGGTCGCAAATTCGTACCATTGAGTGCTCTCAACGTGTTGCATATGTTTAACCATTTCGGTGCTTGCAGGTTGCTGTTGATTATGGCAGTGGATAATTCAAGCGCGCAACCCCTAATTTGGCTAAACCAAGGGGTTAGCTTCATTAACCTTGGCTCTGTCCCGATTATGTAAATCTTGCACAACACAGTGCAACGTGCATTTGGACAGGAGGTTATTTGAAATATTATTTAAACTCATTATTACAGCGCTTTTTGTAACGTGATATATGTGAGGTAAAAATATGATTAAAAAATATAAAAAAATATATATTTGTGATACAAACAAGTAAATCATTTATTGACAAATACTAACTTTTATCCAAACATATGTATTAATAGGACAGCGACATGATTAGGTTAGATAGCCATACACAGCTGGACACTCATAATCTGTGTTGACACAATGCAAAGAGGTCCGGTCCCGATAGCAAATAGGGGTTTAACCTTGGGTTTTCTTGATGAGAGTTGCAGTTCCAATTAGCATGATAATAATATCAAATTTTAGGTATGTTATACATACATACATATATATATATATATGTAAATACGTTAATGTATAATAGATCATGGACCTTACAAATCTGAAGTTGTCAGGTTCAAATCGGCTGATGTAATTCTTACACCTTTTGGTGTAAAATCATACAAGTCGAATGTAAATTTAAATTTGTTAACTCATACTCCCTCCGTCCCACTTTGATAGTCCTGTTTTCCTTTTTTATCTGTCCCAAATTGCAGTCCACTTTCCAATTGAAGAATGTAGTTGTATTTTCATTTTCCTAAAATACCCTTATTCAATACAAGTTGTTGTTGCTATAAACCTACCCCATTTAATGAGAGTTGATTCTTTTTTTACCATCAATTCAAGTTCCCATAAAGTTGTACTCTATTTAATGTGAGGGTATTTTAGGAAAATAGCAATCTAAATTTACTTTTCCAACAAAATTAACTACTTTTTCTTAAACTGTGTGAAAAAAGAAACAGGACTATCAAAGTGGGACGGAGGGAGTACATAACTAAATCTATATAAAATTTAAAATTGCATCACAACTGTTTTAGTTTATGCTAATGTACTAATATGAAATTACACGAACCAAGTTGATCTTGACAACTTTATAATTTGTGAGGTTTATGTTCTTTAATGTATACGCCAATATTAGTTAGAGCCAGTTTGATGTCTATTAAGTAAAAAAGATAATTAAAAAAAAATGTGTCGAGAAAATATTTCAAAAGCTTTTCCTTAATCTTTTGACTATTTAGGCCAACGATTACTCTCAAATTTTGATATTGAGATTATTCATTTCCAAAATGAGAAAACTTGGTCAACAAATTGGCATGTTTTATTCCCTTTGAGACTGTAGCCTTGAACAGGAGAAGATTAAAAGGTACTTATTTCAACCATTTGTCAAATGATTCAAGTTTAGCATGTTCAAATCCCTTTACAAGTGCATGTTACTTACGACCCCTGTGTAAACTGTAAACAATCGAGAGAGAGAGAGAGGAAGCAATAGCATCATGAACTAATCCACTCGTCTCTCCATTTTTCCAAAAGTACAAAAGAAAGAAAGCAGATGATGGGAAAGCATTGGTCCCTACTTGGAAAAGGGGTCCCCCATCAACGCAACGTATTATCCCCTTGCTGCTCCAAAGCCAAAGGACAAGGAACTGAAGGAAGGAATGAGCGGAGATAGTCAGTCACATACAGTCATTATTCATTACTAATTGCTACTTATCCAAAACCAGTCATCACAAATTACTTGACAAGTATTATTCACTCGCTCACTGTCACACACACACAGTAGCAGAGCAAGAAATGTTTGCGTTTCATTTCACTTTCATCAGCTCAGCACTCCGCCCTCCCTCCTCTCCAAGCTGACACGACGCCTCTGTCTCTCGCCAGCCCCACCAACCTCTCTAGCCCCCACCCCCGGTCACACTCCATTTCCCTTGTCTCTTATTTTTCACAATCCTCATACTACCTTGCATACGTTACACTCCATATATACTGCTATGTCCTGAGAGAGAGGGAAATTTCCTCCGCCCTCATTCTTCACTCAAACAAACACACACTCATGGTGAGCATTGTTAAATCCAGCCCCCTGCCCCCCATGCTCTTCCAAACTTGAACCCAAAAAATAAAATAAAATAACCAAAATATTTCCAACCACACTGATTTTTTACTTCTGGGTTCTGTAAAATGTCGGCTATTAGCGCCACCACATGCCCAGCTGACATAGAATCGGCCGACAATTCCGCTGCTGCTGCTGCTGGTAGTAGCACTAGTCTCCGCCGCCACCGCCGACGCCGCCGCCGACGGAGGCCGAGGCCATCCGTAGCTGCCAGCAGCGAGACGACAACTGACGGGAGCTTTCGCTTCTCCGACACCGAGGACGACAGCCGTTCGTTGCATTCGCAGCTTGGTGGGTCGTACGAGGAATGCCGGTTCTCGACAGAGTCGGAGGGTATTTCGGTGCCGAAAAGGCATAGCAGCCGAAGAGGGTCCTCTACAGTTTCCGATGAAGAGGAAGAAGGGATGGTGGATTTGGAGAGTGGTGAATTGGAGCTCAAAGTTCATAGTAATAGAGCCCAGAAAAGAGAGTGTAGGATTTGTCATCTGAAATTCAGTGTTGCCAGGAGTGGTAATGCCGGCGGCGGTGACCAGAGTAATATTATTGAATTGGGATGCAGTTGTAAAGGGGATTTGGGTTCAGCCCATAAGCAATGTGCTGAGACTTGGTTCAAGATGAAGGGCAATACGTAAGTATCAAAATCTGATCTTTAAATTTTGCTTTATTTCTTATCTTTAAAAATCTGATCTTTTTACAGGAATTGCTTAGGTATGTGACTTTTGTTCATCTCTTTTTCATTAATAGTGTAATTTTGCCTGGTGTATTTTGGTTAGTTAATTTTTGGCTCTGTTTTGATGGAGAAATGAATTTTGCTGAGTAAAGTTTGTAACTTGAGACCTGCTTATCCTGCTTAAGCCAAGGTTTGGTGCTTGCCCGAATTCTCCGAGTAAGTCTGTTTTTGGCAATTTGCGTGATTTTTGTTAGCAAGTGCCTTAAAATTAGGGAATTCGGTAAGAAGTTTCTTTGTAAGAGATCTATTTCCCCGAACTCACATTCTGGGAATTTTGCTTTTGTTGATAGTGTTGTTCTGCTTCTAGTGCCAATGAATGCTTTTCATTTTTGTTTAGATATTCATTCTTGTTAAATGTCTAAGATGCTTGCTACTTCGATTTTGCTTACCTTTTATATGCCATATGACTCTTTTATGTTTCTACGGTTATCTCTGAATAATGCCTGCAGAAAAAATGTGTCTCGTGAGATCTGTGGTTGAAGAATGTACTCTAGAATGTGTTGATGGGGGCCCCACATTTTCTGTTTCTTTACTTTTGTTGGAATAAAGAAGAATCCTGTTAGTTTGATATTTAGGGTTCAAAATGTGTTGTTGGTCTATAACTGAAATGGCAAGTTAAATAGGTAGGGAAAGCTTTATGTCTCCTCCTGGATATGTAAAAATGCTTGACTTCAATACCAAGATTGCCAAAAGAATGGAAATTACCTGGTTTGAAGCAGGGAAATTTCACCATTCTCTACAAGCTTCGTAGAGTAATGAGTACATAATCCTTTATCATATTGATGCACATCATTATTTCAGATGGCTGATTGTGGATATAAGTAGCTCCAGAAAATGAAATTTTTACTGGATTCTTTCCATCTTAAACATCGGAGAAGAAGCACTAAATTGGGGTTTATCAGGACCAATGCTACGAGCTTCCGATTCTTTCCATCTTAAACATCAATCGTGTGTTACTTGCATTATTGTTGCTCCTCGTTGGATTTATTGGTGTTTGTCATTGTCCATATTCTTTTGCCATCTTGCTGACATATCAATTTAAATTTGAAAAATGTGTCCATTTCAGTATAGCAGCCAATTATTGATCGACACATACTTTAGCTCCTATTTTGTGTATATAACACAGTTGTTAGACAGCATTTCACCTAACTTTTGGTGATATCATGGATGTTAGGTGGGGCTAGTGTACCTGGGATCCATGACTGTTTACGATATGCTTTTACGCACTTTGTCACCTGATTGCTTGTATGTTTCCTTTTGTTCTCGAAGATTGGGTGATATGCATTATGATTTATCAATTCTCTTTTCTTTTAGATAGATAGATGCTGCTACATATAACTTCAAACTTTTCCCTTTACCAGTAAGCCTTCTTTTTTGACCAGCTTTATTTCATTTGATCTTGTGGTTGTTTATGTGCATGATCAGATTATTTGGTTTTTGGAGATCATCTGATGGCCTGGGTAGCATTCCTCTAATTTGCTTTTTGATGCTTGTTCCCTCTATGAATCACGAAATACTGCTATAGAGCTTGTCTGACAATCTACAGTCAACCTTCTTGTCTATTCAGGAACAAAGAATAAACAGTTGTTGGTCAAATTTTTAGTACTGCTTACTCTCTTTTGGTGTGTAGGAGATGAAAAGTTCATAGGAAGATAATTCTGATTATTAAGAATTAAAAGTTCAAGCCACTCTTTTGCCGCAAGTATAAATATGGGCAGTTGAACATTTATGTGAATGCCGGTTGACGACTCCTTTTGAATGTGAATCTCTTGCCATCCCAATCGAGTACCAACCACTATTCCTCTGCTTCTCAGACCCCTCGACCAAGGCAAATCAACCTCCCTCAAATTCCTCCCTCTCCCCCAATCTCCCTCCATATCCCTCGCCCAGAACAAGTGCTCTGTCAATATCCTGATCACTGGAACAAGCAAGGAGCTTTGACCACATGGTGAAGGGAAATTAGCTTTAGAATTTATGTTGCATTTCCCTTTTATCTTACCAGACCTTTAGGTCCATGCAAGCAAATCCCATACCAAACAAATGGATTCTGTCATCGTCTTTGTATTTATGTTGGCAAGGTAGTTGCTGGAAATGATTTTGGTAAACTTTAAAGAGATTAAGCAGATGAATTTGGCGACATTTCAAGCAGATGATTTTGGCGACATTTCAACTCTGGCCATGCGCCGGCGAGCGGACATAGCTGATAGCAGTTATTTATGAACTTCTTGAGAAAAGCATCAAGATGGTACAGAGAATGGTCAAACTTTGTAGGCCAGAAACTTCTTTGCTTTTGTGTTTCCAACTCTCATATTTTATTTATTTTTTTTTTTTTTGGGAAATATACGGAGACCAGAACGTATAAAATGCAGAATTTTGACCATTTAGAAAAGCCTTATTTCAGTTGCTTCTGGTGTATCATGTGGACTGACTGCCTGTGCCTCGTGTAAATGTTTATCCAGAACTTGTGAAATTTGCGGCGCCCCTGCAATGAACATTGCTGGAGAACAAGCAACCGAGGTGAACAGTGGCACTGGTATAGCTACTGCAGCATCAACAGCACCTGTGGTCTTCTCCGAGACCCGAGGTTACTGCCATGGCCGTCGTGTCATGAATTTTCTGCTTGGGTGCATGGTTTTTGCCTTTATAATCTCGTGGCTTTTTCACTTTAAAATACTGCCATGAGTCCGGAAGAGCAGCAGCATCTGGATCAGAGAGCACAAGGAGATCTTCGCATGTGTGTGTAATAGGAATAGGCAGTAGAGTTTGCAACAATCACTGGGATTTTATTTATAGTGTGTAAATTATGCCGAGGACTCTGTACCATTTCTTGCTAATTGTTAGATTATCATTTTGTATGCTGCGGGAGATGAGATGATTTGATGTGTTGATTATATGTGACTGATGACTGATGACCGACCCTGGTGGTGCTACGTACGGTACCCTCCCATCTTACTTTTTTTCCTTTTCAGATGCCGTGTTTTTCTTTAGTTGAATTTTCAATCAATATATAAAAGCGATTACAACATATTTATTACAGAAAAAAAAAAGAGGCCTGTTTAAGTTCCAAACAAGCTTAAAAAATTACTCAAAGCAATTAAATAAAAAAAATTACATTCTTAAAAAGTTTGATTCATTTATTTATGCATCAAATAAAATATTTTTGGTCTCTTTACATATATATATGTATGTATTAAAAGGGTTAAATCCATATTCCTCTATTTTGAAACAACACATTATACAAGTTTTAATACTAACGGTACAAGTTATAGGTTAATATTTACATCCGTTGTGTTGTTGTGCACTTTGTATCGTACTATTATTATCAATAAAAGTTGGTGAGATTCTAAAATTGGATTACTGACATCAAGCAAACTCATTTCTCTGCGACAAATGTGAGTATTTGTATAATATATAGTATACATGTGCATTTAGAAGAGTACAAGTATTTGAAATTGCTCAAATAAAAAGTATTTTTCAAAAAAAAAAAAAACCTTGTTAAGGCCTGACGGGACCCAAAAGAAAAAGAAAAAACCGTTTATTGTTATTTGTTTAAGGTTAAAAATGGAAGAAAAAAAGAAACTTAACCGGACGATCTGGTACATGATATACATACATACATCGTATAGTAGGTACTCTACAGTAAAATCAGGGTCTACATGCCCTTTTCTTTGTATTTTATTTTATTTTTTGATTTTTTAAAGATTTCAGGGTCTGCAGGGTTCAAGACCAGTCTCTGCTCCTTAAACCCTAAACCTCAAAATATCCGACTTGACAAGCAATTCTTCGTTGTTCCGCATCAGGACTTTATTTGGCCTCCGATTTGTGAGCCTCTTTCCTCCATCTGAGCTTTTCTGAGCCTAGTCTTATCTCCATCTTCTTCTTCTTCGTTTTTTTCCTTTTTGTTTGTATATAAATTAAAGTTTCAAGTCTTTTTCCTTTTCTCCAGAAATTAGTGAACAATGGCTGCAAATAGTGCTCCTCCTCCTCCTCCAGGAATCGACAAGGAACTGGTATCTTACCTTCCTGATTATATTGACCTCGATATCTGCTCATGCTGATGATTTTGGTTTTTTTTTTTTTTTGGCTAATTAGTCGTGAATTTTGAGATATTGGTTTTAGAAATAGTCTGCGGAATCATAGAATTTACTCAGTGCTCAGCGTTGATTGTTTCAAGTAAAACTAAGCAGGAATTGGTTTATAACTTTATCATCTTTTTATGTGTATGACTTGGCAGATTTTGGGCATGGCAGAGAAGGAGATGGAATACAGGGTCGAATTATTTAACAAGTAAGGCCTTCCACATTGTATTATCTTCATCTCAATCCTAAACAGTTCTTGTTCTTATGTGGGATATAGGCAGATCAAACTTCGAACTTTTGCATTTATTCCCGAATTTAATTAAGTGGGAGGATCCATCATAAGCGAGCCTAGCGCGGCTTATTTCACTTATTGACTGCTTAAGAGAACGAGCCGGAAGGCTAATTGATTTTAGGTACAGTTTTCTCTTGTTAGTGAAGAATCACCTCCTTTTCTTTACGATATGCTTACTTTCTTCTTTGCTCAAATGACTGAGAGTTTTCAATGGATTACCACAAGTGAGAATTTTGTTAGGTAATATGAGTATTATAAATTAGCTCTTTTTTTTTTTTTTGGTTATATTACATATAGAACTTTACTTCAAAATCTTGAGAAAAAAGAAAGAAAATGAAGGACTTAGATACCTTCTAGTCTGTTGCTTATTCAATAGATAATTATTCCTTTCATACTATGTTGAACCTGTAGATCCAGAAGCAGAAGGATTGTTATAAATTGGCAAGTGCCTGCTTTTAGAGTAGCTGATACTGTTCTTGATTAGAAAATTAGGTCTTCCAAGTACATATGCAACCTGATTTTTACTCGTCTTTTACTGTTGATCTTCCAGGCTTACACACACATGTTTTAACAAGTGTGTTGAGAAAAGGTATCGATTTTCTCCTTGTTTCGATTTCTTATCTATTGTTGATGAATATAGCTAATATAGCATGTTGAAGTTTCTGCTTTTCATTTCCTATTATGATGACACTTCTCTGGATTTGCAATTTGAGCATGTTTCTCCTAAAGGTACAAGGAATCTGAGCTGAATATGGGAGAAAACAGCTGTATTGATCGCTGTGTTTCTAAGTACTGGCAGGTAACACACTGGATACTTTAATTTCACTCTCATATGTAAACTGAGGAAGCCATGCATCACTAAAAAAATTGACTGCTCGACTACCGGATGCAATCCTTGCATTTCAGCATATTGAATAAATATTGTTGCTGCAATTGTAGAAATTGCCAAATGATAAGCACCCTGTACGTTCCATGGTGTAGGAGATACAGTTGTGCTCTGATGACCTTTAGGAAATTTATCAGTGCCATGAATAGGAATTAGGAAGTGACTACTACAAGTTGAAGAACCAAATGAAAGGGGTAGTTTCTGCTTTACAATTACTTTCAACTTGAAAAAGGAGAGGAAAAAGAAAGGGCTGGGGGTATGTAGTGGACGCTATAGGAAATGTTACACAAATTAATAAATACATGATCTTGTCTCTTAATTCGTCTTGTTCAGGTGACAAATCTGGTTGGACAACTGCTTGGTTCTGGTCGGCCTCCAATGTGAAGTCTGGTTGTTCTGAAATTACTCTGAAACATTTTTCTGCACATTTTCTATAGAATGCTCCTACCTGCTAACAAGGTGGAGATCGTGTTCCAGAAAAAAATCCAGTTGCTTTAGCATGAATTAGTGCTTAGTTGATGCTGCATCTAAGGCCATTTAAATTGTCTCACTAGTAGTTTTAATCTGAATTTTGGCTTACCATTTTGAGCTAGAAGCTGACCAGCCTCTTCTGAAAGCCTGAAACCATGCCTATTGAGTATTAAGCGTGGTTGTTGGACCCTTATCTTTTTATTCTTCAAGCATTGGTCCAAATAAAAATGCCTTTCATTTGGTTTCTAAGTATTGCTTGTTACTGAATTGGTTTAGTGGAGATTTCAAATTAGTCATAATACGTTTTTTTTGGTATTATGGAGATTTCAAATACCATTTCTTTTACTTCTTTGCTCCTAACTTCTCTTATTGTCATCGAAGCTGGCGGAATAATGATCCACTACACATATCTCAGAATTCATTCTTACAGGAAACCCTCTCCTTAGCCAGCCCAACCCCTGTAAGTGTCCGAGGTGATGAAGCTCAACAAATTTTCTTTATATTCATTTGAAAAAAAAAAAAGGAAAATAAAACTGGATGTACGAAAGCAGAATTATAGTTATCGATTTTGATAGATCATATATTTTCAGAGTTAATATGTTAAAATTGCTTTTCAAATTAAGGGCGTAAATCAGCAAAAAAAACAGCAAATATTGACGATCTTATGTCCTAAAAAATGTAGGTGACAGTCTGAAAAATTGTAACTTGTTCGTCTGGGGTCTTGGGTTGGGGAGTTGACGGTGGGCTGCGAATATCGTAATGGAAAAGACCTGTCTGGACGCCGGGGAACAAGAAAGCTGATCCGAAATCTGGCATATCGAGCTTTGATAATTTTTCACGGGGCCGGGCGATTGATCTCAGATCTCTTGCCCGGGCCTTAAAGCCCCCATTGTTTGGTCAGATCTAAAAGGTCCCCTACCAAACACTAATTGTTGCTCCTCTGGCCTTATTGGATCGTCTTTACAAGAATGTCCCTTTACAACTGCACAGAGCCCCCAACTGGAATTCTTCTGCTCGATCAATTTTCAATGCAGTCAGATAATGCATCTGACGACTTGGCAACAAAGGCAAACATAAGACGTTCTTCCCAGTCAGCAAGTAAACACAGAAAATAATAGTCACTCGGTGTTGAATGAATCTTGTCTTGCAACCAGCTTTTTTATGCTGCAAACAACCAGCCAAACGGCATTTCTAAATTGCAAAACCTAGATACAAGGAGCATTTATAAGGAAAAGCCTAATTAATCTATACATTTTGCCAAATCCACTTCATCTTCTGTTTTCCATAGACGAGCCATCTTTAAGCGTCTCTTGTGCGTCGCTGTTCATTCCCAGGCTAAAGAGGGCAGCCGCTTGAAGATAAAAAGCAGTAGGCCAATCAGGGGATGTTACTTGGGCCTGCATAGCATCTGCAAGGGCTTCTTGTGGCCTGTTGTTCATCAAGTAACACAAACAGCGCCGGGCAAGGACTGTTGGGGATACCATATTCCCGCCCTCGATGAACTGCAGAGCAAAGCACATGAAAGATCTTCATAACCTATTGCGCCATATGACTGGAGCTAAATGCAATTTTATGAAGGTTTACTTACATCTGTATAACAACTAATGGCAGTTGCAAAGTCTTTAGCTCGAAATGCATTGTCGCCACGCTTTCTAGAGTTCAGGGTTTCCTGTATTTGGCTAGTCCACAGCTGAAATGAGAGCTGCAAAGAGAAAAAACTTCAATAAGAGAAATATGAGCAACAAATGAAACGAGCTACATTTTAGAAATTATATGAACTTAATAAAGAGTCAGCATATTAAAAGCACTCCATCTGATTCTGCATTTTGGGGAATAGGGATCGTAATTTCAATGGGCAGCCCTCTATATTCTTATCAGTTTTGATTGTCTCTCAAAGTTTGACTAAATACTCCTTTGAGTGTTATGGATTAAGATTTCCAAAAGATGGAGAAAGTTTCTGACTAAGCACATCTTGATGTTAAGAATTTCCTATCAGACGTGGTGAAGTTGATCCATTATGGCACAGTGTGGATAGATTTTTTAGTTAAACAAAATCACACTCTTCTGTCACTTGCCACTCTTAAACAGGTTCTCCAGAAGATTGAAACAACCCCCCCCCCACACCCCGAAGTGCAGAAGCGCATGCCGGAATAAAAACAATTTTTATATAATAATGATATAATACAAGAAAACACCAACAAGAAAATACCTTTAATTTTCAACAGACAATATGATGGATAAAGAAGAGCATGATTTCAAAACATAAATAGATTTTAGAGCTTTAACACTACTTTAGCATGTCAATTTCAGAACATGGTTTAGATCAAAAAGGGTGCTGCCACCAGGCGCAGGGGTTCCTCGAGAATTTTTTAGCTGGAAAAATGCAAGCAGTACATGTGCTACAAGAGTAAGCTGTGCAAAAGCTAACCTCATTTGCAACCCCCTCATCATCCTTGTATCCAACCTTCTCCAGTAACTCATGCATGGCAGTCAGATCTACTCGTGAGCAAGCCTCGCCAAGAGGTGATAATTTTGATGTCTGGACTGGAGATGAAGTTTCATGAGTGATTCCTAGCAAAATATGTGATGGCACCTGCAAAATTTTGCTAGTACATTCATCAAATCAGCATAAAAAGATATCTCAAACAGCATGATCAGCATCAGAATATTGAAATTTGCACCACATCTAAATTTGTTTATATCTGAATGACTTCAGTTAGAATGGAATAAGGCCTACATCTATCTCCTTTTGAAGTGGAGCAAGAGAGGTCACAAGAGACTTAGCATTCGGCCGGTCACGAGGTTCATACTGTAAACAACGTGAAGCTATTCGTACTAACTCTGCCCCATCATCATTTGAGAAATGACCCTCCAGACAAGAGTCCATCAGCATCTGTATGTTCTTCCCACGAATCAAGTCAAGAGCCTATAAAGGCAACAACTGTTATTTAGTTCTAGCATTCGCTCATCCAGAGAAATTTAAGGGATAGGATATAGTAACAGAATACATCAAAATAACTCTTTTTGTAATCTCCTGAATATAACGAGAGACTGACAATCTTTTCATTTAGCGACTCAGATGATGCATAATGTCGCGGAGTTATTTCTGGTCTATTCTTATTGCAATACCAAAAAACACAATTTTCACAAACTTCAGAATCAAGAAATTAGAAAGCACAATTACATGGCTTGGAGGAATATGTTTGCCGCTGAGGAGATCAAGCAATAGTGTGCCAAAACTGTAAACTACACTCTCAGCTGTAACTCTACCTGTCAAATTGAAAGGATGAGATCAGATCAAGCATCTATGAATATGAAGAACCCAATAATTTTCTCCTTCTGCGTTTTTCATTAGTGTGCTTAGCAACTTCACTTCTCAGTTGTTAATTTATGTGCTTAGCAACCTTTCTAAAAGCTCATTATAAGGTTCTATTTATGTTAAGAAAGAAAAATGTCAAGCATGCAGCCAATGAAAGGGGAGAAATTTGACCACTAATATCGGACATTACATGTATTTCTAGGAAAAGACACATTCCAAACTATCTAAATACACAAGTTCTGCTAATAAGGTAAAGACGAACATGAGATCTAGACGATGTCTAAGTAGCAAATTAGTTAAGCATCTACTTTGCATCGAATATAGACCATTATTTGCTAAAACTAAAAGCTCTTTTGGGGAATTACTCCAAGACCTGTCCTTAAATACTCTGGAGGAGTGAAAGCCAAGTTTGTGCTGTAGCTCTTTCCATCCCTGCTGTTCTTCATCAGGCCAAAGCAAGAAAGCCTGGGGTTAGCATCCTGTTGTGTGATCACTCACAGTAAGCTGTTGGCAGTCTGAAAAAATTCCATAAACTGACAAGACTGGAAGCTACATCAAATGAATGAAGAAAAGAAAGGAAGTACTTGATCAAATAAGATTCTATAGGCATTAAGGTCATGGTATAGTGCTCGCCCTTTGCTACTGCAATAGTCTAATGCTTCCGCCAGATGCAAAGCAACTCTCAACCTCATTGCCCATTTCAACGGTTGGGTTTCCCCTGTATCAGTTCATACAGAATCACAGAGTTAGCTATATCTCCAAATAAAAGCAATCTAACGCCAGGGAAGACTTATAGAGGTAAGTCAATTAGGCAAATAATCACTTCCAACACTTCACCTCCATCAGACAAGTTTAGCAAAAAGACACCAATAAGTAAAATAGACTCTAACCTTATCAAATTCTCAACATGGAAAGGCCATTACTATGAGACTATTACTCGGAGTTGGTACAACAAAGATTCAATCTTGGAGCAATAACTTTCCAACAAAATGCTACAAAGTTCTCATTAAGCCACAAGAAGTAACACAATTATCAGCATTGAAATCGACAGCATAATGCTAAAGATTCAAAACAGCAAACTTACAATGAAATAAGTGTTTGGATAGAGTTTCATGAGGCATGAATTCGGCCACCAGCAACCTCTCATTTCCATCACAACAACACCCTATCAAATTGGCCAGCCTCTCACTCCTCAACTGCCCTACTGCCTTCGCCTCCTCCTAAGGAGTGCAATATCAAACAATCAAGGCGCGTACAAAAATAAGGTAATATCACATTTGTGAAACACTGTAGCTGGGGACTTGCTCAAAAGAAGTAATAACAACCAGGAATTGCCGAGAATCCGGCCAGGCAGACTTGTTGAAACGTTTGACAGCAATCCAAGAGCCGTCATCTTCAAGCTGCCCTTTGTAGACAACATTGGGAGCTTTCTCTCCATGTTCTGATACAATGTTTTCAACTGAGAATCCTGAAGTCGCCACCTTCAGCTCGTCCAAACTGTATTCTTTAAATGCTGGCAATTTCATCCTCTCATTTTCTCCACATTTCTCTAAAACCCCAGAAGAAAAAACATCAGAAAAAGGGAACAAAGATTACATTTTTATACATTTAAGAGAGTTTAAAGAATTACCAAGATCAGAGGAATAAGGGACGTTGGATTTCAGGTTGGAAGGCCACCAGCAAAAGCCTAATTTAGAGCAGCGAGCTCCCATTGGAATGAAGACGAATAGTACTGAAAAAACGAAACCAGCAATCAGGTCAAGAAAACAAACAGAAAGGAAGGAAGAGGTTTTGGGGAAATAAATGATATGTTTTTTCTGGGGTACAAGTCTTAAATGGATGCAATGGAGCCTGCTTGATTGTCTGAAACCCACCTCTCCCCTTTCTCTTTCACTCTTCTCTTGAACTAGTACAGGGTGAAGGCGAGGGAATGGGATGATGGTGATGGAAGTTCAGATGGAGGAGGAGTAGGCGGTGGGGAGATGGTTTTTGTTTTGGTTTGGTGTTCTTATAATAATGGGGGATGACCGAAGAGGAGCTGGAGAGCCTTGAATTGATTCATTTCAGGTGGTCAATGGTAAAATGGTACCGCTAAAGCCAAGGCAACGAGAGAGGGCGAGAGGGAGAGAGAGAGCCACCCAAGTTGAAAATGCAAAATCTCTTTTATTTTGATTAGTACTAGCATTTAATCATTATTCTATTTGTTCTATTTCATGGCAGGGAGGGGGAAAAACAAAAGGGTTTTTCGAATACTGTGTACAGTACCCTCGAGAAACATGTATACTGTGTGTACAGTGCACTGCTCCTACTAGGAATGATTTTACGTTGATGTGCCATTCTAGTATTTGTTTATCCTTTCATGCCGTATTAAATGTCCATAGATAGATTAGATTATATAAACATATCGTTGCTGACAAAAAAAAAAAAGAATATCCATAGATAGTATAATTTTTTTTTTTGTATAAATCACGAGGCTATGCACGCATCCATTTCACATTCTACGATTAATCCTATTTAAGTCTAGTCAAATTTTTCGCAAAAAAAAACTTTTTCAACATTATATTTTCTATTTACATGAATTTCGAATATAAGATCTCATATGATTGATGAATGCAAGTCTTTTTCACTTACACCAAATTCATTAGTATAGACAATACAAAATGTTACGCAACATCGATATTCGCCGTGACTTATTAACTATGAATATGGAACATCATTTTATTGAAAATGACAACGGAAATATAGCTCAAAGTAGAATAAAGAATCTCTTTTTTTAATTATAAAAAAGGAATCTCTTAATAGTTGCAAGTCCTTGTAATTTAGCTCTAAGCCTCTAACCAAAGCTCGTACATAAATTTGCAAAAGGGTATGACTGTCTTTTTGAGTTTCTTTTTTAAAGTAATCTTATGAGTATGGAAAGTTCGTCTTTTTGAGTTTCTTTTTTAAAAGTAATCTTTTGAGTATGGAAAGTCTTGCCAAGAAATATAAAGAAAATCACCTGATACAAGACATCAATATAGGAAAAAAAAAAAAAAGGGGTATTGCTTAATAAAATTCATCTAAATGTTTCCTAAAATCAGGCGAGATGGGAAACTTACTTCATTATCCTTAAGACCCAACTCAAATATTAGTCAAGTGAACGCATGACTTTCAATTCATCCCATTTTTCCTTTCCTCCTTGTAAGGCTTGAAATCATCTTTGGATACAAAAAAAAATAAATAAAAAATGTGAGATTCTTGCTTCAAATTTTGGTAATTTTGTTCAGACTATTGCCAATTTAGTGACTTCAAATTAATCAACACTAAAGCCATTGTCAATGTCTACTACTCTATTCTTCAAGCAAGCTTCATGCTTAACTATATTTGAATTAAAAAAATAAAAGAAAAGTAATGGTAAAAAATGGAAAGAAATTTTAAGGGAAGATGATAATATCTATTCAGAATGTGGAATAGAAATTTCACCGAAAAGGGGAAACAAAATTGACTAGTACCGTGTTGGTCATGTAAGTTGTAAAACACGGCCCTGCAAGTGTGCTAAAAAGATAGGGATAATATTAGAAACCTCCTTAAGGTTTCTCCTCATATCAATTGGCACTTTGACATTTTTAAAATATCACTTACCTTCTCTAGTAATTGTCAAAAAAAAAATATTAACCATTACTTGATACATAATTCACACATCAAATAAATGAAGGTCAAAAAATTAAGAAAAAATAAAAGTCACTTCATTCTCTTTCTCCTTTCTTCAATTCTTTCTTACTCATTTTTTTTGGATGACTACACAATTTTTTATTTATAAATTATAGTAAATTAATTTTTTTTATTTTTTACATTTGTGATTGTGATAGAGTGGGGTATGATTTCTTTATTTATTTTGAGTTAATTTTTATAATGATTAGTACAATTTAAAGGTTTTGACATGAGTTGAGAAGAAATTGGGAAAAAAATACAATATGCATAAAAAATCAATTTTGACCATATAGACTTAAATTAGTGCTAGTGTATTTCTTCGCAAATATCTCTTTTGTTTTTCAAATTTATACTTTTATGGACTATAAAATTGTGATGTGGTAGTACTACTAGAGTTTTTTTTTTTTTTTTAGATAATGGTTTCTTTGGAGTGAATAAAGTGACTTTGGATCATTTTTTTTCACAAGCAAAAGAGTAGTTTATAGTTTTTCAAAATTTTGTTATAGAAATAATAAAAGTAAGGGAGATATGTGATATTTGTAAGATTTTAGGGGTGTTAGATAATATTAAGAGAAACCTCAGCAGAGTTTTCTGATATTATCCAAAAAAACCTTTCAAGATACAGTCTAGTGTCCGTCGTCACGTGCGAGTCTACATATGGTACAGTGTGTGCTTGGTTTAATGGTTATCTGGTCAACTTTTCTCTTTTGACATCTAAGATTAGGCTTTAATTGCACTAGATTTAGATATAATCATCGGAAGATTGAAAGGGAGTCGGATGATTAAGTGAGGCGCCGGGTCAAACTCAGGGAGTCAGAGTGGAGAATTACGACTAATTTAGGTGCGCTCGCACTTAAGGATGACGATTTAAATAGTAAACCCTGCTCTAATTGCAACGTCAAATGCACTTGAAAATGCCTTTCCACTCCAACAATCCCACCATTCCCTGCTCCGAGTAAACATCATTAGCAAATGGTTAATCTTTTTTTAACAAATTTTTTGTTAACCTTTCCACCCCAAACTTTCAAACTCATGATTCGAATTTTAAATAAGACAATAGGGATAATTTTAAGAATGTAGGAGAAGTCTGAGAATCCTCCCTCCAACCATTAGGCCAACCTCGTTGATTAGTTCAACAGTTAATGTGTAACACTGTCTAGGATTTGGGATTTCCTTTTTTTTTTTTTTTTATTTTTGCTGTCATTCAACTTATTTTACCAAAGTAAAATAAACAACTTAACTTGGAGAACATCTACATTTCGTAGTAACAATTTGAGTTTGAAAATTCTGTTATAAATTCCATTTTGAATCTTTGAAGAACTTTTTAGCACTTTAAAGTATAAAAGTTGTGTAGTTTTGAAAATTGATGATAATAGAAAAGAAGATGATGTCCTCAAGATGGATGGAACTTGATAAAGGTTGAAAACAAATGGATGGAACTTGACAAGAATTTAAAGGGACTCTTAGTCAAGCTTAAAGTTGTTTTCAAACAACAGGCATGGTCAATGTCAGGGTAGAATTCTTCATCAATGAACGGAAAATTGATGTAATGAAATTATTGGTTTCGAATAGGAGTACTTGAAATACCAATTGTATTAATTATGGCCTCAATCATTGAGTCAAAACAGTAGTTTAACTTGGATGATTTGCGCCCTCCATACTTTTGAAAAGTATAGCAATTGTTGATGTTCATTGAATTACTTACGGCCGACGCTCCATTTATGATTTAACTTCCACACTCTTTATTAGACTCACGAGTAAAGGATTATATTTCATATGTTCGAGAGATGAAAAAAGAGAGGTTAATACGAGAGTAAGGGATCGAGACCTCCTCATAGTTTAAGTTTTTGGATCAGAGTTGACTTCCCGACTTACATATTGAATTCTTTGATAAATTTTCTAAAATTGTTTCTCTCCCGACACTTCTAAATCATCTTGAATGGTTTAAGATGCACAAGTATAAGAAATAAATCTAGGCGAATAAAATGTACAGCGCCAGAATCAGAGGACATGCATCATCAAGATTAACTCCTTTCGCTGCATATTCTCAATCACCATCCCTATTTAGTACTCCTTTCACAGCACTTTCCATAACAAATCTTGTCTGGTTAGACTCGTTTCTTCATTACAAGAAGATAAAATCGCACATGCTCGTGGAACAACTATAGATTAATTAAAGGACAAGAATTCTGAAAAGTAAGTTTCAGCTGAAATGGTACCACTGCCTAATTTGTGTGGACAAAATCATAATATCTGGAGTGAAAAAAGAACTCCTTTTTTTTTTTTTTTTTTATCAGGAAGGTCCACAAGTACTAAAAATGAATACAGCATTCCCTCAATGATGCAGAAAGGCAAACGCCCCAAATTTGGGGTCATCACTTGCTTTGACCCGCTTTTTATTATCATTATTATTATTTTTTTTTTTTTTTTCGTTTCCAGCTCAAGTGTGCTAGCAGGTCGTTGCTCTTTATGAACATCAATCCATTGATTTAGAATGAATAAACTGCTAATGCATGGGGCCTAATAGCCATCATGAAATGCATCGCACCCCATGTACAGGATCCTCAAACTTGCTGTCACCATCCTTGAAAACACTTGCCCGGAGAAGCCCACCAGGCAGGCTGTGCCGAGCTGGTAGATGCGTCGTCATGAAACGAAACCCTTTTTCATTCGTCTAAGTTTGCTTTGATGGAACAAAAGAAAGGGATACAGAAAGGATGGTATTTTGCTCAGATTTTAGTGGCTAAAAATGCTTATTTAAGCATTGGAAGGGCCCAGGAAGTTGTTTACTAGCTACGTCAAAGTTGTCCATCCATTCTCAAATGTGGGAACATGAACCGCAGCGGCTCCTTGTTATCTGATGATATAATACTCTATTCTCTGGACTTCATACGAAAAAGCTAAAGGTAGAACATAATGCTGCCCGTTTGGAAAATATACCGTAGCAAATGTAATCTATATGTGAGATAGAAAGAAGCTCGAGATCTGTGTCAAGAGAACCAACCTTCTAAAATTTCTTCTTGAAAAACTTGCAATCTAAATGGGACTTTTTATGAATTTTTACGCTCCTTAACTTTTCACCTGCAACATCAATTGTTGATGAAAAATTATGAAACTGATTCCTAAATCGCATTTGTCAGGTCACATGAGCTCGTAGAACCGGTAAAACATCAATTGCAGTCAAGGTATAGAGCAAAATCCAGCTATACATGCCGATGATTCGTTTTGGCCTTTGATGCAAACTCAGCTAGAAGTACACGTGGGAGTCAAATCCGGAATTATTAGTGCTGATGATGAACGAAGAAATGAGTATTGTACATGCAATCATGATCATATCCACTCTCTCGATTGAATTTCAGCTGGGGTTAGTGATTTAGCTAGGCTGGCGGAGGAAATGTCAATTTTTAAGCTAATGAAATGACAAAAATTTGTGGCATTAAGCTAAAGGCGAAGCAAAAAGGAATGACTCCATTATCTCATCTGGTTGACTGGTGGAGAGGAAGCCAACTGCATGCAGAAGCAGCCCCAGTGCTGCGAAAGATGTTGTCACCGATGAATGTGATATGTCGAGCTTCGGGTCTTCGGATTGCAGTTGAAGAATATATATTAGTACAAGAAAGAAATGAGAGTGGTAGGAAAAGAATTTTACGAAGGTATATATAATGCAGGAAATCTCCCAAAATTTATCATGATTACAAGTCCTCTACCTCACCGATACATGGTCAGTATGCAAACGACCTACTTTCAAATCTAAATTCCTCTAAAAGTGGATGTTATCGAAACTAAAATGATTAATTTTTTTTCGTTTACCATATCTGAGAGTTCTTTTGCTAACGAGTACAGACGCGCCGTGTGCAAAATTGAAATTTGCATTCGAATTAATGTATATAAACACGCTACATTGTCAGTAAACAAAAAATTTAACACAAACTAAGATGGATTAATCTTTCCTACGTCGATAGTGCATATACTGTTTATAAACTGTCAGTATTGGGTGAATGATAACTATATAAAATTTGAACTTGAAATTCAACTTTTATACATATGTCAAGCATCAAACGGTGACAGTATATATATTATGAGTGTATATATAAGATTTTAGTCAACTAAAATATGATGCCTAACTTCAAAAAGCTAGTAAGGGATGACCCTGCAATTTACCCAAGTATTTATAGGAGCCTCGTTCATGCTCAAGACTCCGTCTTGCATTCTTCTTGATTCTAGTATTCTACTACCACACAATAAATAAAATTTTATTTTGGAAGATCCAGGAGACATGGACGGGAGCGGGAGGAGGGGACCAGCAAGTCGAAGCATTATTTAATTGCATGATTAGGTCACATGACAGCGCCGCTGCCTTTATGGCCCGTCACGTGCTCACCTTTTAAAAAACTTTCCACATTAAATTAAGGAGCAGAACAATCCTTAATGCTAACGACTACTGCTACTACATGCTTCTGGCTGTGCGTTGTGAACCCATCATCTGAGATTATGAATGGCTACAGGTTATGGTCCCCACCCAGCGGCTCTTCTTTCCCCAATTAGCATCCACCCATCAATTATGATTCACCCGAGGCACGATGGGGAAAAGTGTCGACGATTTGATCGAATAAGGAATTCCCTTTTTCAAACTTCCATCCTCAAAATGTTTGACGGTAAGCTATGAATCGAGCACCCTTGACTCGACGTCCAATTGTTTGAATCGATGTCGATGTCCATCAAACACGAATCGAGTTCGAGTTATTTGATTCGGATTTCGAATCAAATTTGAATACAAATTTAGGAGACTCGAGGGCTCGATAAATTCAATCGAGTTTTTCATTGAATAATTAATTATTATGTCATTATTTTCAAATTACTATTTTAGGTTTATATGTTATAATATTTAACAATCGCATATTTCAAAACTCTGGAGCTGGACGAAAAGAAGTTCAAAGAGCCGAACTCGAGCCTAGCTTGGAATGCTGATTCGAGATTGAGCATGTCAGTAAAGTCTGAGTTTGTTTGGACAACAAGAATTTGGAATAAAAATTTCAGATTTTATTTTACTTGCATCATACACACAATTCTCAATCATTTTTTTATCTCGCATATATCACATCACGAAAAGTGCTACGGTAACTAGATCAAATAAATCATCCAAATAAATTCTCATCCAAACAAACTCAGTATGTCCGAATTCAAGCAAGTTAACACTCGAGTTTGATTCTGACTCGACATGACTCTACTTTTTTTGATATTTTCTATGTTTCACTAGTACTTTTCTGCTTAATTTCCTTTCAAATGTAACGAGGTATTGCAACCGTGGACCTTACAAACACAAATACGTCGTTGAGTAAGAGTAAGAACTTGAATCTGCAAGGAATACTACTGGCTTGCAACAACTTCACAAACTAAGAATCAATTGTCAGAGACTGTAGACATATCACAATTTTAGAACAATTTTCATTTTCATAGGACTGCAGGACTTAAAGAAAAAGGTTGCTTTCTATTAGATCAATACTTAATTCTCGCGAAGACAACAAAATACATAAACTGGTCTTTAACATTTAATATAGCAGTTAAAATAGGTAAACTATGTGCGGGTGGCGGATTAGAGAAGAAACTGTACCATGAGCTCATAATGTCCACTAGACTTTGCCTCTCCATGTATCCTAAATACTACCAAAGTGCACATAAACAATTTTCAGCAAAAAGTCTTTCTTTTTTTCCCCCATTTTGTAATAAGACCCTACTTATTTTGCTGTTACTGATGGATGAACGGACTTTTTTCGTCCTCATCATGAGTAAAATGGCGAATTCATTGTTTAACTTCCTAGATTCATGCCAGGACACTAAGAACAGAGAATGTGGCAGAGAGAAGCAAATTTCTTGCAAATCATGGTACTTCGTAAACCAGAGGGGGAAGTATACTTTTCTAAGGAGTCACTCCATGAGATAAATAAAATGTATGCGTCCTGAATCGTAATACTGCATAAGGCTTTTTTGGTTATGCATTTATCCTGAATGAACAGGCTGCAGAACCCCGGACAGGCACCCTCATGATTCCCCAATTCTATGCCTGCCCTTCCCAAATGATACATGAGCAAATTTATTGCCAACCATATCCTATCGCTTAAATCTTTTATTCTTCCTTTGTCCTCTACCCAATATTTACCAAGAAAGGAGAATGCAACCGATGTAGTTGGACAAAAAAAAATTAATCCAAATAAAAATTGTGATCTTGCTACATTGTTGAAAATAATCCAAATGCTTTACTTTGTTGAAAATCTGGAGTTGGAAGGGCACACGCAGCCCATATCAAGGCAACTAATCCTAAGCTTAGTTCATATGCGAGCTTACTTGTCTAAATAGGTTCATCAAGGACCAAGATTCCATCTGTAACTCAAGAACTCAAAGACACTGCACAAGACGAAGTTCAATTAGCAACAGCAATATGCACACTTGCATCGAGTAGAAAGGGACGCATGACAATGCCTTTTTTGATGCCCCAGTAACACAAATACAACTGTTGTTGGCATCATTCTTTCCTCCTGTAACACTAGGGGTGTACCTTCAGGCTGAACCTTCCAGTTTAATGAATAAACCCTTATTGTTGCTTAGTCACAATGACAAAACTTTACAATCTGAATTGCATTGCCAAGTTCAAATTGATGAACGTTCTAGCAAGCTAGACTCTCCCAACAGGTGAAACAGGAGGATGGTAGATGTTGCTTGCAGGATACTCTTGTTGGTCCCCGTTGAAAACCTTTGGCTCATCAGTTTCTGAGAATGTCCTCTCTTCCGAAGATTTATTCTCAGATAAATACCCGAATTCAGAAAATTTAGCTGGCTGGAAACCATTTAGATATGCAATACATATGGAGAATGCTTGTAGAAATTTGACAGATGAGTCAAATTCAACTGAATAGATACCATCCTTGAACGGTGACAAGCTGAAAATTGGCCTTTCGTCCAGTCCTCGTTCCTGATGAAAGTTTGTAGAAACGAATTAGAAGGCAAGACCACATTGCAGTATGATGTGTATCAATAGCAAGAAAATGAAAAGACAAAAGCTAAAAGATGAACCAAATGAGGTCGACTAGCAGCATGTATTAAACTACCTGGCAATAAAGCTGGAATTTTTTGGTGCTCGACTGGGCTTTAGCTGAACCAGACGTCACACCAAACTGAGTGCTAAGAACCTTTATTCTGCAACCAACATCCCAACCCCCACAGTCACACGATCCACCTGATCTCCATCTTTCTATTAAAGGTGAAGGTTCCCCTTTACTAGGTATTCCATGGTCACCACCCGGAAGTACAACTGTAAGACCGGAAGGGTCCACGCTTCCAGCAAAACACCCGCTCTCTTCAACATCCCTACTCTCAGAAAATCTGCAAAAGTCAAGGGAAGGCACTTTCAAGTCCACCATTGAAAGCTTTTCAACTTCACATGTTCTCTGGTCACCTTCACTTAAGTTTCTTACGGCCATTTTAGGTAAATTAAGAACAATAGCAGTGAGTTCGTCATTTGCCTGTACATCTAACGCCTGCCTATCTCCCCGTCTTTTCTGCGCAGCAAGCAAAACGAATTCCCTAACGGTACATTGGTCCGCCAAGTTTTGCCCAATCAACTTTGTGGATGCAACATCAGAAACCTTCATTTGTGCTACTACATTAGGTATGTAACCATGAGCTCTATCTTTACTTCCCTGGTTTAACCAACTACCATTCCTTTTCTTCATTTCATGAACAGTGAAGAAAGTATACACCCAACTGTTAGCATCCTTTTTACCAGGACCTAGCTTACTCATTGTGGCTGCTAAAATTTCGCTACTATTATCAACTGCAAATGTAAATAGAGGGAGTCCATTCTTTACTGCTACCTGCAGAAGCGCTTGTACTGTTGATGAGCCACATTTTCCAATGTCTTGTGGATGATCAATGTCAATTGTTTTGCAGCTCCCAAGATCTAACCTCACTTTCAAAGAATGTCGAGCAGCAGACTCTCCTCGCCCCTTGGATAATTTACCCGCCCTGTCTATTGGTGAGGAATCTCTCTGTGGTGAACCAAAAGAGTGGTCAAGGTTGCTGGCCCTGGGCTTAAGTAATGGGTCTATCAGTCTTCTCAAAGGACTGGACCTTCCTTTTCCAGTGACATTTGATTTGTCGCAAGATGAATCAACTGAGGAAACGGAGGTTTCAGCCTCCTTGGAGCAAATTCTATCAGTCTCAAGATTTCTCTGTAGAGCACATGGTGTGTCTTTTGAGCTCCTGCCTATCCTACCCATTAATCGGCGGATTGGGGAAGGATGTCTGACTTTCCTATCCTCTTCAGTCTCCATTTTCAGGTTTGGTGCCTCAGCTGAACAATCAAGTGTTCTGCTTGACTTCTTCCTTTCCAGATTTCTACTTCTGCTCGGACTAGCTGAGACTTTAGAATATGGTAATAGGTCAGAGGAAAACCTCGTAGTGCTTTCAGCTGCGGAACAGGGTTGTTGGATCTGCGCATCCCTTGGGGTAATAACTTCACGAGGAAGTGGACAAGAGCGAGGTATATCAGAAGAGAGCTCATGGACATCAGAATTAGAATTATCAGAAAAGCTATGTCGACTAGCTTCGATTGATCCCTGGGCCAGTTTTCCTGTTGAATCAGATTGATTCAACGATGCAGCAGATCTAATTTCTAGTACTTCTTTTGGCTGATGGAGTACCACTAGTGGCTGTCCATTCATGCTGTCATGAACAGAATTAGGCTTACAACAAGGAATTTGCAAGCTTTCCTTTTCCTTCGAATGTTCATGGACATGGAACTTCAGTTTTCCATTCAAATTTGAGATGGAACTATGCTTTTCTAGTTCTTGTAGCTCCTTCTCAGAAATACCTACCGGATCATGATCTGGGGTTTTGCACTCTTTACCCCGGTTCTCCGTGTACTTGCTAAAACACTGATGTGTGCTGAGGATACTCTGTGACACTTTCAAGTAGTTACTCGAGCTAGCTCCAAGATCTTGGAACTTTCCACCATTTCTCTGGAAGGATTTGGTGCCTAGGGAGGGGGAGGAGACTCTGTTAGGAGATGTGTTTCGATTAGAATCCAGACTAGGGCGGTGCATCATCTGGTTGATAGGAGAGCAGCTATGACCTCTGCCAGAATTGGAGGATGATCCCTCTGTTGAGGAAAACAATGAGGCATTGCTGTTGGATGGCGAAGACTTGGAACTTCGTTCGGCAACCTGTCTGTGGTTATACTGCCACTTCTCTAGACGGCGCCATTCAAGGACCCCAACATTCAAAGCTTTCTCCTGGAGGTTTTCTCCTGCCTCCAAATAACTTGGCAAACTTGACATGTATCTAACAAGTTCATCTGCCTTACTCCTAGCTCGTTGCTTTCGGTGAAGTGCTCGTGGCTTTTGTGATACATTGTCCAAATTTCTCACTATTTTAGGATGAAAATCTGCAGAAGAGTTGCCATTCCTGTCTAGTTTGAACCTATCTCCCAGTTTTGTACTTTGGCATGTTTGGTGTGATGATTGACTGTAGACTACCTGCAAGAGTTCCTGGTCCCTCAAGTTTCTATTGAGCTCCAAATGACATTCCATACTGCCCTTGGCACCAGATATCTCGCAATTAACCAACTTGGCTCTGGAAATTTGGTTAGCCAGCTGATGGATCTCACATGGAAATGGTACCTATCAAAAAGACAGGCCATAAATGTAGTGAGCTTGGATAGTACGTATAGAGATGATGCAGTTGTCTGAAAGACATACATGATTTCCAGAAGATGACAAGTAGTATTATCTCAGAGCAGTAAAGAGGCAAAAGAAGCCATAATCGAGGGGACCTAGCGAAGCTTTCTGTGTTATATGGTAAGAAGCAACAAGCCAATAGCATGAAATTAACCATCTTATGGCTTGCATATTCAGTTCAACAATCACATTATATTAGTGTCTCCTGCACGTACCTGTCAATGTTATTTGCTAAATGGACCTAATAGAGGAGAAAGGCTCATTGTAATCGGAGACAGCTGGCCCACGCTATATACAGCTAGAGATGGAAATGTTACAAGTCCTTCTATAGACAAATAGTGGGAAATTTTGAGAAGATCTAAAATCGTCCAAGGAAGTTCTCCAGAGTTTGCAGTCATGGGATGAAAGGCAGAACAGAACAATCTCAACAATAAAGTTGGAGGTACAAATAATTAAGGATGAGAAGTTTTGTGATACATGATGTGATTGTGAATTGAACTCGTTAATTTTTTACTACTAGAACTAAGTTAAACCAGAAATCGTCAAATAAATTAGAAATAACAACTGAATGGAAGCTATAAAAAAAACAATGATAATAAGAGAGGGCTCAGATCAATTGTGCTTCCATACTTCAATCTAGTTTCTCTATTGAAGGAAAAAGGTATCGCAGTTTCACTAGGAGAACCCACTGATCTAATTCTAGGAACAGGATTATAACTTAAGCAGCCTGGCCGTTTGTAACTTTATTCTGAACCGAAGTGCTACAAAGAAATTCTTGGCACTTCTCTCCGGAAGCATAATAATGAACATGGCTCTAAGACCACTTACCCTTTAAGACTGACAACTTCTGTAGTATAAAACAGTCAAGCATCTCCTACTTCATGGTAACACAATCCGACATGCATATGACAAATCCCACTTTGATGCAAATAAGAGTATGATTAGGAAAAAGAATGGTTCACAGGGTGCATAAGGACAATCTGGGCAACATATAGACAAACGTGTACCATAGATCAATTTGAAAGCGAAGATTGGGTGGTCCTTGAGACCCATAAGAGTGACATTTGAAGATAAGGTAAACTGGGATGTCATCGTCAAAAGCAGAAAACCTTGCAAAAGACAAGGAAGAACAGCTATTGCATAACCACTAACCACAAAGCATTCGCACTTCTTTAAAATTTGAAATCGACATTCAAAAAAAAATTTTTTTTTTGGGACATAATAATTGAATGTAAGCTGAGAAACATTATTGACATTTCCTAAACACCAATAATTGACCAATAAATTGATTTATTTATTGGGACATAGTTGAATAAGAAGGAAAGAAACTGTAGAGTGGGGAAAGACCTTTAAGCACTTCTTCCCCTTCCACAAAATTATTTTCTCCATCTTTCTTTTGCTCTTCTTCTCATTTGTTTCCAAGTTCTACCATTCGCGCGATAGGTTAAATGGAGTAGCTCTTTAGGAACAAAAAGAACTTTCGAAACGAAAAATTTCTTACAGCTTCCCTGTCTGTGAGAGGAACAAACCCAAATGCAAACTCAAATAACAAGTTTGAACAACCAAAAAAGCAAAAATTTTGTATTCAAAACAGAGATCTTGGAGATAATTGCGTCTCGAGAGTCAGCTACAAATTTCAGAAAGAGTATTTCCAAAGGAATTTCGCGAACACAACAAGAATGCAAATCTTTTCATCACGAAACAAAGAAGCATATCAGCAATCCACCAAGCCAGATTAGACCCAAAAAAGAAAAGAAATAGTACTAACTTGCCTTGCTTATTTAGCAGAATGGAGAGCAAGAAAAAGCCATGAAGCTCTCTGAAGATGCAGAGATAAAAACCACGTCGGTGACCCCCCATGGAAATAAGTGGGTGTGAAATTAAAAGCAGTAAAAAAGCAAAATAAGCTCCACCCAAAAAGATCAAAAAGATGAGAGGAGCTTTACGCAGAAACTAAGCAGAATATAAATCTTTTGTAGCATCCCAAAATGCCTTTATGCTCTCAGCTTTCCCCAAACTCCAAAGCTAAATACTATGAGAATATACAGAATCGAACGTACACCCAAAAGGAAAAAGAAAAGGAGAAAAGCAGGGGGAGCTAAAAAGAGTACAGTTCTGGGATTTTGGGCTGGAGCTCACTTGTGCTGCAGTTTGTGTGTATTTTGATCTTTGTTTTTTTTTTTTTTTAATAATAACTAGTAACAGCGTCGGAGAGAGAAAAAAAAAGAGGCGAAGAAGAGCTCGTTTTCATCGGACGGCTGAAAGGAAAGGAGATATGCGCGGGAGGTCACATCCGGGGACCCACGTACTGACTTGTTCCCCGTAAGTTATTTATTGGGTACTTATGAAAAAGCAGGCCGCTTAATAATTAAGGAATGGCGGTAAAAAGAATGGGTTCGCTTTGCTCTGCCAATGATATCAGGAATGGAAAATTTTGATTTTTCCTTCGTAACATTTTCCGAAAGAGAGGGGCCTGCATTTCCTGCAAACGCAGTTGTCACAGGTCCCATTCAAGTCTAATGCACTACCAATACCACTGCCATTGGCACCACTCCCGTTTTTTGCTTACTGCTTTAATGGCGCTAATTGTTAAGCTCGTGAGCATCTCTAAACAACGCGAGCTCGAGTAGTCGCTAATGGAGAATGTCTAAATTAAAAAAAAAAACTTATCTTATCAATTTTTGCAATAGTCGCTAGCTTTGTACATTATTATTCTTTTAAATTCTCTACGTTCTTTTCATTATTGTTAAGTAAGGAATTCTTTGGCATTTATGGGCAACGATGCGTCTTTAACCTTTTGTATTACGGAGCAGAGAGGGAATTAGATAAATTATTTTGAGTTGTGATGTGCTAAATGTAAAATGAATTGATTTTATTTATTTTTTTTTTATTTAGAAGTAACCCAATTTTTCGATCAGACTAATCCGCTAAAATTGTATAGGGCCTTATCCAAATGATACACAGAGAAATAGCACAGGGAATCAATAATGGAACCTGCTGGTCACTATCAGGTTACGGAACCAGTCGAACTATCCGTAGATGCAAAATGAATTGGGTTTAAATTGGGGAAATCAATGTTTTGAAAATCGGACCAGACTGACTGGTTGAACCGCGAATCGGCCATGGCACCGGTCCGGTTCTATGGCATAGTTGATTTTGTCAGAAAATCGGTCAGAAATCGATCAAACTGTAAAAATCACGAACCGGATTGAACCGGTGGTTTTCGGTTTTCAACTTCCTCCCCCTTTTTTTTAAGTTTTGCAAAATACAGCTATCAAGATTTGAACTCAAGACCTTTGTAATAAAAGACCAATGTATTAACCGTTGCACCATCACATCTTATTAGTTTTTTTTGATACCTTATTTATATAAAAGAAACATTCATATTTTTTTCCATTTTTCTTACAATATCTCATCTTTTCATGGCTCTTTCTTTTTAATTTTCAACTCTCTCTCTCTCTCTTTCTCTATCCTCGTTTCTTTTGTTACTCTCTTTTTAATCAAACATCTTTATTTTTAATTTATTGATATTTTCTTCTATCTTTTAATTTTGTTTTTGTCCATTAAATTAAAAGAAGTTAAAAAAATTTATTTTTCTTTAACCCAAATTATTTAATGTCACAACCACTCACTTTTGTCTCATTTTTTATTTCTTATCAAGTTTATATTTCTATTTTCGATTTTCTTGATTTCCTTCGAACTCCAAAATTTTTTTTTAAATTGCAATCTCTAAATCCCAAAACGTAAATTAAAATTTAAGTTTACAATATTTAAATTCTTATAGACGTGAATTTTGTATAATTTCAAAATATTGTGATTTTTTTGTTGGATTTAGATATAATTGAAATTGAGATGAAATTTATTTGTTTTAACTTATAATTTAAAAAATTTATTTTTAAAAATCCAAATTATTAAAAAATAGTAAACTTTTCATCATATAAAGTATTAAATTAGCCAATTACATGTCTTATTTTGTGCATATATATTTAAATAAATTATTTTTTAAAAATTTATTGAACCGGGGTTGAACCAATCCGACCGATTGAATCTCGACCTTTTCACTTCATTGGTTCAAATAACAGTCTGATTTTTAAAACATTGGGGAAAATTTCTTGATGCCATTTGAAAGGTAAAATACATTAAACCCCCTTGTAATTTGGGTTATTGTCGTAAAATTTCCTCATTGTTTAAAAACCCCCATATAAACTCCTTATGCTTTGAACTTCTTTGGAAAATGGATGGAAATCATCCAAATTGACGGAAAGACGTAAAATTTCAATGCTAACCCCGTTTTCAAAATGTACCAATAGTTAATTTAGGATTTAGCTGTTATTTTACTAAATTTTTTAATTCATTTGAGAACAAAAAGTAAATTAAGGGGATAAATTGAAATTTTAAAAAGATTTGATCTTTTCCAAACAGTCATCTTCTCTAACTTGCCTTTCATGTTGCAAACACTGATACCTTTTCCATTGTCATCATCTCTAGGTTCAATCATCAATCATTTATACCAGGCCTCTTTTTTTTTTTTTTGCATTTTTCTTCCTTTTCCTTTTCTTTTCTTCCTTCATACTAAAATGGATCAGATCAAATTAATATCAATGCCAAGAATCTCAATACTAAATTAAGCAGAAACCGCTCAAATTAAAGTCAACTTGTATTAGATTTGGGGAATGAGAAATCAAAATTCAACTAAAACCCACAAAATTTCTTCACGAAAATCTCTAGATCAAAAATGTCTACACATTAAGAATTACCCCTGATAACCCACTTCACATGTTCATATAAACTTTGCCGGCAGTGGCTTCGCTGAAAGTTGTGGGAACACTTTGGTGGGCAATATGGAGCTTCAAGCCATGCATCGGAGTTGGAGAGACGTCTGCAATAGTGAGTGGCTTGGGCATATTGTCTATCGAAATGAGATCTAGACTGGCCTTGTGGTCGTTGACGGACTTGGCGATGCGACCCATAACAGGAAATCTAAGCAGTAGTGCCGATGGCAATAGCAGCGAAGCGAAATTGGTGGTGACGGTGGATGAGAACGAAGGGGAAAGGGATCACTTGAAGGCTATGAGATGGTGGTGTCTCTGGCTTAAAGAATCGAGTGAATTGTATGTTTAAGGGAGATTTTGAGTTGGTGAGAGAAATTCAAATTCGATTTGAGAGGGTTTATCAAAGGTAATGAAGCTTTGGATTTCTACTTGTAGTTGCACCAGGAGGGAAATAAAAAAAAGGAAGAAATAAAAGAAGAAGGAAAGAAGAAATAAAAGAAAAGTAAGATTAACAAAGGTTGGTGTTGATTTTGCTTCAGTTTTTTCTTCAGTTTTTCTACTCCAGATAGTTCAAAAGAAAGAAAAAAAAAAAGAAAGAACAAGGAAAAAAAAAAAGAAAATGTAAAATTACCACATTATTCTTGATGTATTGTTATCACACTCGCTTGTCAAGCATGTGTAATTCACTTTCCGTCAATTTAGATGATTTTCATCCATTTTTCAAAGAAATCCAAAGCACAAGGAATTTATACGGGGGTTTTTAAACAATGAGGAGGGTTTATGATAATAACCCAAACCAAACCATAAGAGGGTTTAATGTATTTTACCCGCCATTTGAATTGTTTTAGAAGCTGAGCCTCAGGTTTGAGTTTGGAAAATGGAACGGTGGCCTGGCTGGTTTGTCTAACTTGACGTCCACACTTGTCAAATATACATTCAAGGCACTCTTCTGATTAGTAGTGCTGTTTTTTAGGCTACTTGCAGACCGACTCAGAGATTCACCGACAGACAGCCGAGACAAGAAGGGTGACTTCGAGTTTCGGATGACGATATGTACATTCTTTTTCAATTGATGATTATCGAAAGTGACGATGTATTCATACTTAGCCGATACAAAGCATCTACTAGTATACATACTCAAACATTCTTTTGACAGAGCCGGTGGCACTTTCTTTCTTTTGCAGCTCATTATTGATTTCTCCCACAAATCCCCCTTCTGTTGGATGCCCACACTAAACTATACAGGCGACAGTGAACACACGTTCATTGAAAGTTTGAATTCCTTGCTACTTCATTTGGTGGAACGAAAAGCTACTTTCCTTTGCAAAATGACAAGGTAAGTAGAGGATGGGATAAATGCAGCATTATCAAACAAAGACAACCGAAAAAAGAAAGAATGAAGATTTAGACTAATCTTGTTCTGAGAGCCCATTAATTCCCAACAACTGAAGTAGGAATCTGCAGTTTATTTTGGTCTAGCCAGAGTTGTTTTATCGTGGAAAAATTGCCAAGAGAATGCTAAAAGTAAATAACCTTTCAAAGTAGATTAGTGGTTTTTGGTTAGTCGGTTGATTGAATTGGGGTGTGCACTGACTAATCAATTGTCTATGATACGTTAACATTCGATTTCGAATAAATAATGCCGTCGTGATTCAAGAAGAAGAAAAAAAGAATTGAAGTCGCCATTGCAATATGTTGGAATCATATGTGATTCGGAGGTTTACCAATGATTGTGAACATGGTTCGAAGTCTCGGCCGAAGCCGAGACGACTCGGCCGAGTCGTCACCGTCTCGGCCCCTACCGATACGATACCGTGACGAAACGATACCGAAATACTTGACTCGCCGAGAAATCGGCCGAGACGTCACTGCGACGGATTGACTCGGCCGAGTCACTCCGAGTTATCTCGAGTCAAGACGAGAAATTAGCCGAGTTACACCGTGACGGATTGACTCGGCCATTTCTTTTGCTATTTTTTATTATTTTTGTTTAACATACTTTTTTTATATTATTAACAATTTTTAAAATATTAAATACTTTAAAATTTGCGTCTCACCGAGACCGCGACCGATATGCCGAAACCGATGTGGAACGTTCCGAGCCGCGACCGCGACCGCGACCGCGACTTTGAACCATGATTGTGAAGCAATCAATGCAGAAATAGACAGATGATAATTCCCTTTAACCTTTTGCATTGACGGCACGAATAAGTAGAGGCATAGTTAGGTGATTGGTATACTGGCTAAGTCTAGTTAAGTGATTGATTGACGGATTATTGAACGAGATGGAATGTAATTAGTGCACACTGTCGATTAGCAGCGGCAGAATCCCCCGTCAAAAAAGAAAAAATACTGGCCGTGCAGGGTGAGAAATAAGACTAAAACACCCCACTTTAGCACTGCACACAATCACAAGTCAGTCACATGCTTTTTATCTGTTTGCTCCAATGGAAATAAAAACAAAAAAGGGTTCTGATTAATTTAAGCCTTGTTTGGATTGCGGTTTTCCGCCGAAAAATTGTGTTTTTTTCCGTGATCACATTTCCCTATTACCTTTTTCCCTCACATACATCAAATCGCTACAGTAATTTTTCCATGAAAAATGACGGAAAATGCAATCCAAACGGCCTCTTAGTTTACCAGTTACCATCACAATTGCCATCCAAACTATGATAGTATATCCTGCAATTCTTGGTGGCCAGAGCATACACTGAACAGATTGGTCGTTCAATTTCATTATTATTAATAGCAGTATACAATTGTAGCATTCGTACCAATGGCCACGGCGCTTTCTGGGGTGTTTCGCCGGTTCCCTTCGTGTGAAAAGTCATTCCTGCCATTCAATTTCAGCAGTTGAATATGAAATCGGCTTTCTGGATGCAGACATGATTACGGCTACGAAACATAGCATGGGACAGTTCTTCTAGAACTGTGAAAAACTTGTTTGTCCGATACCCATGCACCAAAATCTTTTAAAGATATTTGCTACTTAAGCATTTCCATGACTTTCAACGCCCTGTAGATTATTTTCTGCTCTTTCCATTTGTTTTTGGGTCAAGTCGAATAGCAGGCGGACCTTTGTCCGCTTTTTAGTACAACGATATGATCTTGCATTGGCTACCTCTTCTCCGTGTAATCAATCAAACATGGAATCTGAAATCTCCACTCGCTTACAAAATGACTATTTCGGCTTCAAATAGCCTGTTTGGCAAACAAATTTTTGATCAAATTTATGTATTATAAATTTTTTGATAATTTTAATTATAGTAACTTTAAAAAAATTTAAAAATTTTTGAACTATACATTTTAAAATATTCAAAAAATTTTCCTATAACTTTTATAGTAAATTATAATAAAATTTTAGACAAACGCCAAGAAAATTTATTTGCCAAACGAGCCCAATGATATATATATATATATATGCGTGTTCCTTGCTGCCAAATAGATAAAGTTCAATTGAGGACTATTTCTGAAACGCGTTTAGGCTGCACCACCAAACTCAACTTCACAGCCACCTAAAAGGCTTCAAAGGTAACCACAAAGGTCCAAAATCATAAAAAGAACAAGAAAAGGAGAGGATCCCATGAAAATTTCCCTGAAAACAAAAAAGTGCAGCTTTTTTACAGAAACCGTGTGATGTGAATCTTACACAGGCCCCAGCAGGCAACCATTAAGCTTTTATGTGGTTTCTTTCTCAGCATGGGTTGGCTTTGTTTGTCTGGTCTAGTCGATGTCCATATTTCCTGAGATGTACCATCTACCTCCGGCCCTAATGCTTGTAAGTTTTAGCATGTATGAACCTGGCCTTTGTCAATAGCAAATAATTTGGTATGTACGAACAAAAGTTGATTGTACGAAGTTTTAGTATGTACGAACCTGTGAAGGCCTTTGTCCATATTTCCTGAGAGCAGCAGTGAGCTGGTCTCACGATAGAGTAAAAATGGGTGATTGGGGGATCGGCCTAGCCTAAGCTCTAGCATTTGGATCAGTCATAAGATTTGTTCTCTTTTTGCTTGAATAGAATAAAAACAATTCTTACCAATTTAGCCTACCAATAGTATTTTGAAAAATGCTGACAATATAACGATTCATTTGAATTACTATTTTTAATGCACCGTAACGATTCGCTGTATGGAAGATAAATAGATGAGTAAGAAATGAGTTCACGAAAATCATAAAATTTTTTTGAAGCAAACTGACAATCCAAATTCTTACGGTTTGTTGAGCACTGGACCAATCACTTCTCGTACAATTCGTATGCTTTTTTCTCTTTCTGGGGACTATTGCTTCTAATATCAGCGATCATTTGTGTTCGAAAAATGATGAAATCTTTCCAATCTCTGTTGTAGCAATGTTCAATGACAAATTCATTATAAGTACTTCATATGATCAATCTGTAGCACGCTGCTTAGATAGATGGATTGGGAATCAATTAATTTTGATACTTATGCTTGAATAAAAAGGATGTCCCACTGCACCTAAAAGGAGCCGCAGAATTTCAGTAAATGCATGCAAGTTATAGGGGTTTTAACAATAAAAGAATAGCAAGAAAAATTTCATTCACTCACAACTTTGATAGTATCCCGCATAAAAGTGTTAAAATTGAGAATTTAGAGTACAAAGTGAAAACCAATGATAATTGAGAGGTTCAAACAATAATTAGTCTTTTTCTTTTTTTTTTTTTCCAGTTCCAAAAGGATTTGGCCCCTCAAGGTGCTGATTTTGATTGATAAAAAATTCTCAATCCTCTTCTTGTCAATGTTTTGAAAGATCGGATCGGACCGGACGGTTCGATCAATTGAACCGCAAACCGGCCATGCCTCCGGTCTAATTCAATTAAAAACTCAAATAATTGATTGAACCGGTCAAAAACCAGTTGAACCGACAAAAATTGGAAGGTTCAACCAATTTTTATTAAGTATTTATTTTAGTTTTATTCAAAAATTTTAATACAAAAATGAATAAAAATTATTAAATATTTGAACTGGAGTCGAACCGATGAACCGATCGATCCGTAAACAGAAAGGCTTTTCGAATCACTCTCCGATCCGGGTTTAAAAACATATTGCTTCTTCTTGTTGAAGGCCTGCAAAATTTGTCCCGAATGCAGGGAGATCCACAACCACGTCCATGGTCAGTAATCAGCTGAAAAGGTGGTAACAGTAGTAAGTTCAGGGAGTTTTTGGGTGCAATCAATCAACAGCGGGAGACACAATTCTCCTTGCTTGAACAATTATAAGACTGGCAGCAGTCCTTTTCTTGACTTTTGCAGTCGCCACCACTTTCTACGCTGCAAAATCTCCTCTGAGATGTTATAGTGTCCAATTTTTATCTCCTCTTCCACGCGACTGTGTTTGTGTTCAATATTTACTTTTAGTCCTCTCTGCGTCTGCGTTATCTAGAATGCCCTTGCTCTCTTGTGGTTTTTGCTCTTGCATGCTTCTGTATTTCTCTCATGGAGAAAATCTAAAGAAATCAGGATTGGCATAGGGAAGAAAGTTACAACCTGCAAGATTGGTAAGAGCATTGAAAAAAATCCAGTGTCCATCCTGTTAAATCTGATTAAACAAACACGACGTAGCTAAGCCTAGTTCCCTCCACTCAATGATGGCAGGATCTCTCTTTTTTAAAAACATTTCTTATTAATTTAGCTTTTCATTACCCCTAATCATATGAACGTAAGTGCTATCCAAATTATGAGAGCAGATCCTCGTGGCAACAGCTATGATGATTTGATTGGTATAACAATTCCATTCCTCCTATAAAGAGCATGCAAAATTGTAGCATTTGTGCCAATGGCCAGCGGCGTTTGTCCTTGTGAGAAGGATTCCGCAACAGGAAATGGTTCATCATATCATATGAAATCTGCTTTCCTAAAAAGAAAATGAAATGAAATCGGCTTTTTCCTGAGTGCAGATGTGATGATCGGGGCACACAACATCTTTTTAAAGGAGTGGGGCACAGAACATCCTCTGAATTGTAAAATTTGTGTATCCGATTACCATGCACCAAAATCTTTTATAGATGATGCTGCCTAATTGTAGGTACTAGTGCGAAAGGCACACCCCATGTGTGTGTGCAATTTAAGGATAAATTAATTTTTATGGAATTTTTTTTAATGAATTGATGGTTTTTTTGGTAGTTATGTTAATTGGTAGTAGTTATTTTGGTAATTAAACTTTTTTTTTATATAATAACAAGTTTGCATATTTAAAGCTATCGATAGTTGCAACTAAAATTATTATGTTGGTTATATATAATTGGACAGTAAGGATTAAAAAAAAATTTAAAAAGTGATAAAAGATATTTAATGGATAATAAAAATTGATAATAGAGATAAGGGTAAATTTGAAGACGGCATAAAGTTAATACGATGTTAACTACCTACAGAGGCTTTATTATTGTCAAGATAGCTTTCGATCAAAAGAAAATTTTTCCTTTTTTGTAAGTAAAATTTGAAGTTGGCCGACTATTGAGTTTGCTTAACGAGTGATAATTACTCCACTAAAGGCCCAACTTAATGACCCACTGTCCATTGGGTTTTCTGAGCTGGGCTGTGCTAACTCAAAACAAAACTCAAAAAATAATGGGCCATATGTGACTCATGTCCTCCATACTACTCATAAAAATAAAACACTCAGCCCATCCACTTAAAGCGAGTGAAGCCTAGAGAGTTCTTTTCACTTCTGCGAGCTTCCGATCCAAACGAGTGAAGCCTGGAAATATCCAGAAAGCACCCGAGTACTCCTCGTCGAACAGAATAAATAGCCCATCGTCTCGCTCCCTTCCTCCATCAACGAAATACGATAGCTGAGTCCTAGTGCAACAGCAAACAAACACATCCGTCTCCTTCAATTCTCCAACAAGCTCTTCAATTTCCAATCCTATTGAAAATGTCGCTCATTCCAAGCTTCTTTGGCAACCGACGAAGCAGCATCTTCGACCCATTCCCATCGGACGTTTGGGATCCCTTCAGGGACATCTCCCTCCCATCGTCCTTCGCCGGCGAGACATCATCCTTTGTGAACGCCCGCGTGGACTGGAAGGAGACCCCGGAAGCCCACGTGTTCAAGGCGGACCTTCCCGGGATTAAGAAAGAGGAAGTTAAGGTTGAGGTCGAGGACGACAGAGTTTTGCAGATAAGGGGCGAAAGGAACGTGGAGAAGGAAGACAAGAGTGACACTTGGCACCGGGTGGAACGCAGCAGCGGCCAATTCATGAGGAGGTTCAGGCTGCCCGAAAATGCCAAGATGGATCAGATCAAAGCTGCCATGGAGAATGGGGTCCTTACCATCACCATCCCCAAAGAAGAGGCCAAGAAGACTGATGTCAGAGCCATTCAGATTTCTGGTTAACTAATTATTTGGTAGTAATTGTTTAGTTATGCAATAAATGTAGAGTTAAGAGCGGTTTAAGTTTGATGAATTGCCTTGGTATGTGAGAGCGTCTGTTCTGTTGGGACTTGGGATGGCTACTGTTACTATCGTACTGTGAACTAAAGTATGTATTCTGTGTTTTGTGAATAAAATGTTTTTCCTTGAGTGCAATTCGTGTTTGAATTCTTTCAGCTTTCTTTTATTCGTGTGTTGGATTTGGGAGTGATTAATAACGCAATGATTTGCCAAAGACTTGTTGCACTGATGTGTAGAACCTGTGAGTCCATGATAACGAGGTGAACCTGTGAGGTTTATTCATTTGATTCGTATTACTTGGGTTATGATAACTGATTTTTGATAATTGGAGTTAGTGGGAGCATTCTTTATGAGATTTCTTTATTTAAGTTTGTATTGCTCTTTTCAATAAAAAAAAATTTTTATTTTGTATTGCTTTGATGATGATGCAGGCTTGTAGAATGTAACTACACAAGATTTGATGAACCGGATCAAATACTGGAGGTATTCTTTATTATGTATCAGAATTAGTATGGTTTGATTCTGGATGAGATGGTATTCAAAGTACCAACAATGCCTGCCTTAGATTCTTAGAACAAACTTTTCACCTAGCAAATGAGTTGATGAAATCTATCAAGTCACTCAAGGACTTGTGTGATGAACCACCTTTATTTGTCGAGATATCCAGTTTTTGTTTCATGTCCGCCGCTCTCTGCCTCATTTCCTTGCCTTCATTTTCGACCATCAGTCTCCTTATCGCTCTCTCTATGACTCCTCTGTCTTCCACCACCTCTAGTTCCAAGCCTACCTTCCAAACATGAGTTAGGTACCTTGCATTTGCCAATTGGTCTGCGAAACAGGGTCTGCAAATCATTGGAACTGCTTCACAAAGACTCTCCAGTATTGAATTCCATCCACAGTGACTGAAAAATCCGCCCACAGCAGAATGTGCGAGAACTTCTTTTTGAGGTGCCCATTGAACTATGTGACCTCTTTCTCCAACTGCATCTTTAAAACCTTTCGGTAACTGCTCAATCCATTCTGAGCCATTGACAGAAGATGGCCGAACAACCCACAAGAATGGTTGGCCGCTATTGGCTAGTCCCCAAGCTGTCTCCTCTAGCTCTTTTGCTTCTATGCTCGCTAGACTGCCCAAGCTTAGGTAGAGGACTGACTGAGGAGCTTGCTTGTCAAGCCAAGCCATGCAACTCCTGTCTTCTTTTAAGAAGCTACTTGATGATGAGGTTGGAGCCATTTTGTGGAAAGGACCTATTGTGAATAAGGGAACTTTGTAATATTGCTTAAGCTGTGATAGTGACATAGGATCCAGCTCCTCTGTTGTGTTCAAGATGATGCCAACAGAGGATCCCAAATTGCTTGTATCTTCATAGAATTTCAGCAATGGCTGTGGTATTTCAATATTAGCGGGTATTGCAAAATCCTTAAATCGAAGAGTGCCGAGCCCAGGTACAGGTTCCAGCATCTTAGAATCTGCAACAAGTTTGGTGTCAAGGTATCATATTAATGACTGATGCTTGAAACTAACACAGGAAGTAATAGTTATGATATAAGGATCATGGAACTTTCCAGGGCATGACACATGCAACGAAAGTTGGAGACAAATAGCAGCAAAAATTTAGGAGCACCGTGCTACAATTAAGTGCATTACTAATGGTTTAAAGAAGCAAGCTAAAGTTGAAAAATAGCATGAGTTTACCTTGCAAGGGAAAATAATGTTCTGACTGAAGTTGAAGAATGGAAGGATAAACTTGCATATAAAGAGCACTGCAGGTTCCTAAGACCAAGCTGGATATATTCAAATGATTCGCCACAGAGCGGCCGAAGTGCATGATGGCATCATGAATGATACAACAGACCTGGCCATGCTTCTCCTGATCTTTCATCATCTGAGCCAGAGAACCTTGTAGAGGAGCTCTGCAGTTTTCATTTATGGCTCTGATAACGGCTAATGTATTACCAAAAGAAGTATCAAAGCCAGATAAATTGTCCTTCAATGGTAAAAAGAAGAATTCGGGATGGTTCAAAGGATTGGGAGAATTGAATTTAGTGTGTGCAACTATGACAGAGAACCCTCCAGAATGAAGAATTTGCCCCAACTGCAGCATTGGTGTGATGTGCCCCTGGTATGGATACGGGACCAATACCACGCTTCGCCTTTGATCTCTAAGTGTTGCCATCGTCTCTGTTGCCCTCCGCCAATTTTATTCTTGGTCTGATGAATTATCTGCTTCCCTTCTTGCAGTTTTTACCCCCATCATATAGATTTGTCAATCGTAGGAGAAATGCAATGACTTGGAAGTTGTCGTCATGGTCCATGCCAACTGTGACAAAGTTGTTTGTTTGGATGAAGAATTTCGCATAATTGACAATTGGCAAACGATGTCACCTAAGCGTTTTGGAATTTGGAAGTATATTTCAAGTAAACTATAGAATTTAGACGGCTAATGTCCATGGAAGTTGGACTTCGGAGATTGTTTTAGTCCTGCTTCTGGTTTACTCGTTTGTTCCCTCTTCTGTCACTCTTGGATCCAAAATCAATGTGGACGTCACGTTATTATGGCAGTGAGCGGATGTTGTTATCAACGTCGTAAATCAATGTGGTGCCCTCTATTCTGAAATTCGCAGTTTATCTTGGAAGACGTACCACTAAGAAAGTAGATTTATCCAGGGCGGCGGCGGCCTGATCCTTCTCAAGAACTTCCCCCGCTGCTTCTTTCGGCGCGGTGCCACTTATTGTCATTCTTGTCTTCCCTCCCCGCATTTCTTTCTCCACTAATCTGAAGGACTCTGCCTTCTTCCACTTCAACTTTCGCTTCTTCCTTTTTTTAGCCCCCGGAAGGTCAGCCTCTCAATAACGCGGGCTTCTGGCGTTTCTTTCCAATCAATTAATATGGGCAGAGGACTGGGAGAAGTGGTCGAATCGGTTACCGAATCAGAGACATTTCTTTGCCCTTCCTTCTTGGTTGCGAATAAATTAAAGGACGAAGACCGTTGCAAATGAGCTATCGATTGATTGATTGATTTTAGACTGATGCTCTTACAAAAGCCGGTTTCAGCTCCCGAAGCTGGTGCTGTGCATTTATAGGCGTAGAGAAGAACAATTCTGCAGAAAAGAATAGTAGTAGTAGTAGCAGCAGCACAGCGTTTTGGTAAACAAATGAAAATTGCTTTTTGTTTTGTTTTTCAATTAGTGAGGCTGGAGGGTATGCAGTGGACGCGCCCCTGTCATGCCATTTCCCTCCTTTCCATGGAAATACTCGTTCCGTTCCACTTTGATAATCCTATTTTTCTTTTTTATCTGTTCTAAATTATAGTTCACTTTCCAATTGAAAAATGTAGTTGTATTTTAATTTTTTTAAAATATCTTTAATGAGAGTTGATTTTTTTTTTTTTATTATCCATTCAAGTTTTCATAAAATTGTACTCTATTTAATATAAGGATATTTTAGAAAAATAGCAATCTAAATTTATTTTTTTAATAAAATTAATTATTTTTTTTAAATTGTGTAAAAAAAAAATAAGACTGTCAAAATAGAACGGTAAGAGTAATAAAAAACTTGCTCCTTGACAAAATAGGAGGAACCTTATCGAAATTATCACATCACGTTCATAATTATAACAACAAAACTCTTTGCTCGTACCACAAACAATACGACTAAAAGCGGGTAGTACAACATCTAAAAACTGCTAATCGCACTTCAATCACAATATTAATGAAACTAGCTAATCCCATCTCAACGAACCTTTGTTCAAAGTCGTTGGTGGCCAGGTCAACAACCTACCTATTTTCATAATTAATATCCATGAAATAACATAATTATTGAGTCCACAAAGTCAATTTCATAGGCGCGCAAAAAAAAAAAAAGTAATAATGCACGGGCTTTAATCCAGCTGAGCCTATGGAAGATCAAACTCGGCTCACATTTATTATTATTATATGTGTATATATGTATTATATATATATAATTATATATATGCACCCTAATATATATTACTATAAATGTATTATTTTGAAATATGTAATGAATAATGAGACTATTAGTATTTAGTAGAAAGAGACTTAGATTCATTAAATAAATATGTTTTTCATGTGTTATTATTATTTTTTATGTATTTTAAAAGAATCAGATACAATCATTGTTGAAAAATTTTTGCTTTATGTGTTTTAATGAACTTTTTAAAGCTTTATGTGTAGTTTTAATATTGTAATTTTCAAATTAACTTTACTACTAAATGATTCTAGTAATTATATTAAAAAAATGAAGGAGTAACAAGTGAATTTAGATAGAGTAAATCCAAATTAAACTCATAACCGAATTTATCGCGAGTTAAGGATAACTTTCACATATACTGGCGTCGCACGGGATGTTATTAAAGTCCGACTCCGATAGCGATTGACAGCTTTACCCTTTTTCGTTCTCGTTCCGTTCCGCCATCTCCGAGTTGATCGTACAGCTTGCGGACATTTTGCTAGTACAAAAGTAATGATTCAGCAGCACGACCAGCATGTACTATCATTGCAGTCCACTCCAACAACAGAGATTACTATAAAGGAGCGAACGATGCATCTGTCCATGTATAATTCGACTGTTAATCATCTCGGTTGCGAGGACACTAATTGAGAGAACACCAAGGATAAAATTTTGAGGTGGGGAGCAGAAAAATGGAGACACACATGACATTTTTTCATGGAGAGAACTGGGAAAGTGTCGTTGTCTACGTACTCCATTTGCTTGCGGTGTTTGCGATGTCAATCCTAGTTGAATGGCTATCTCATACGCGACTTATAAACTCAGACAAGAACAGCAACGTTGTTGCTGGGCTGATGCAGAGTGGACTGTATAGCATCCGGATAGCTTTGGCCTACATGGTGATGCTCAAGGTCATGTCTTTCGATGTAGGAGTATTTGTGGCGGCTGTTGGCGGATACTCTCTTGGTTTCTTGATCTTTGGCAGCCTAGTGTTTGATGAATCGGGCACGGCACCATATCACAAGCCCGCTGATCTTCCTCCCCTCAACTGCTAAATTATCCGGAGAACGCGAGATTCCATCCCATTTCTAGGCTTCTAGCTTAGATAAAAATGGGCTCTGTTCATTTGTCTCCTAGCAATTGTATAGTGATGCTAAGCGAAATTTTCATGTGCACAAGTTATTTGTCGTCCAAAATAACGCGTTCGGTAATGCTGGTATTGATCTTGTAGATTGGTTTCTTTCTGAAAATGATCCTGTAGTTTAGTTTTCTTTAAACACCTGAGAAGATGAGACTCTTTTAACACCTGATATTAGCGCTTAATTAATTGACAGGATAGTAGTATTTATCTAGTGGTAACTCACTGAAACATGTGAGAACTAACTTCACTAGTAAAAGCCAAAAGCAATATGTTTCCTTGTCCATGAAAGCCTTGAGAAACATGAGGGAGTGCACAGCACAGCACAGGCGGTAGGAGGAAGAAGGAAGGAGCTAGAAATGGAAAAGGGGAGAAGGAAGTCACTGGTAGGTAGGCTACGAGCTGTCGCTATATACTCTTTCATCTACGCGGACTCTGTCTCTCTTTTCTTTCTTTCTTTCTTTCTTTCTTCCTTTTTACCCCAGTAACCAATAGCATTTGATTAGAGAAGAAGGAACCTATCGTTCGTGTCAATAAAATTGTCCAAGAAGTCAAAAGGATTCTTATTTAATTTGGATAGTCGTAGTCATTTTTGTCATTTTTTTTATTTAATTTTACTATTATTAATTGTAATTGTAGTGTCGACAAGGGAATATATGAACGAAAACGCACTGGATCAGCATCAGAGGAAAGGCAAGGCCATTGACTCGATTCACGCTGATTTTTAGTTCGTTTTAGGGTTTTCACCTGATTTTTGTTTTTCATTAGCTTAGACTATTAAAACCTATAAATGAGCATATCTAAGATCCTTTGTATTAATTCTGTTTATCAATTGTTAATCAAAAGTTCCAATTGTTGCGAGTTTTCTTGTATTTTTTTAAGGGTTGATCTTGAATCACCCTTTTGGTTTTCTTGTGGAGAAGCATTTGTGTAACCCCCTTTCCTGTTGATTCGCTTCTGAGACAGTGTCAATGTTTCTTGATTGAAGAATTGATGGCAATCCCTATTATATTTGGGGATAATTTAGAAAAGCTCTGCGAAGACTTAATTATGACTAGGCACTTAGCACCCTAATTGTATGGAATACCATACTTACCTTCCTTGTCACTATAAAATGACCATATTAGCCCTACTTTAAGACTCAACTTACATAGCAATTTAGAGGGCCTAAGAAAATTAAAGAAAAACAAAACCAAACACAAGTCACATTCTCTTCAAGCATTTTTCTTTCTTTCTTTTTCTATTTGTGCTTTGTAATAGTGTCCCTTAATGTACTTCAAGCCACCTTCCACCCTTGCATAATGTTCTTTTCTGACTAATGAAAAAGTTAATTTTTGCTTTAAAAGAAGAAAAAAGTCTATGTCAATACTTTCCTTACATTTTTAAAATTATGCTTTTTTTCTTTCCTAAATATTTGGTTGTTAGTTGGTAGTTCGTGATTATTGTAGTAGCAACAAAGCTAGCATTATTGGTGTTGTGTGGTGATGCTAGTGATGGACTTGAACAAAAGGCATTACAATAGTTTGTTTTATTATTCTCTTTCTTTATTCAGCACAAGTGCAAATTGGGTATTTTTGTTTAAAATTGCTGCTATTTATGATGTTTTGCTATCCAAACAACAAAAATAGGGGAGGTATCTATGATTTCAAAACATAAGGGGTGCTGAGTGAAATTGTCATAAACCCCAACGGAGATTTCTGAAACTATCCCTTATATGTATGGTAGGTAGTTGATATTTCTTGCTTGAAGAGTTATGGCAATACCCCTTACGGTGGTGGGTTGGTTGTTATTTCTTGCTTCGAGAGTTGTGGCAATTCCTGTTATGGTACGATAATCACCCGACGATATTAGCTAAATTAGTAGTATATTCCCATATGTATATTGATGGAAAATCAAGAAAAACGTAATTTTAGATTTAGCATGAGAAATGGAGTACTAATAGGCACCAATGATCTCATAAAAAGCAAATATTCCAGCTTGTTACTTATTATTACTCCTTAATGCTAATGAACCACTTATTTAGGCTACATCAATAAGAAACAGGAATATTAGCTTGTCACCTTGCAAGTAATTTTGGAACTTAAAAAGACAAGAAAAAGAATTGAAATTGGATATTTAGATTTTGATAGACAGAAGAAGAGACTTTAAGCCTTCTCGATACTTTTCAAAAGCAAAATCAAAATAACCAATTTGTGTGTAAGAATGTCATTTTACTATCTTCTGTATGGGTTCTGCAATCCAAAGCAAGGATAATGAACGCATTTAAGAATTACACATACCAATATAGGAAAATTTTATTTGTATTTAGACTTTCAAGAAATCCCATCTGCAACCGGTTTTTTTTTTTTTTTTGTTTTTTTATAAATAGTAAGAAGTAATTTATCACCGTACGCCTAGACCCCAGACGTGAACCCTATCTATTTATGGTACACATTCCAAATCGTTTGGCTGTACGATAGAAACGAAAAATGTCCTGCCCAGCTCCGTCTTTTGTACTACAATAATTTTACTACGTTGTACTGCAAAATTCTGAAGAGTACCGCAACAACCTACTACTATTGCTAACAAACTATTTAAGTGGAAAATTGAGGCCAGACAGTTCTGTTTCAGACTTTCCAAATCTCGAAGTAGAAAAGAAAAGAAGAAAAACACTCGAATGATGGCCGGAATGAACGATAGTAGCCATATGCATGGGGTGGGAGCTATGAACAACGGCACCGGAGGAGGAGGAGGAGGGATGTCGATGATGCCCCATCGGCATATGATGATGCACATGACTTTCTTCTGGGGGAAAAATGCTGAGATCCTCTTTTCGGGTTGGCCGGGATACGACAATTTGGGCATGTACGTCTTAGCCCTTGTGATTGTTTTCGTTCTTACTGTGGTGGTTGAGTGGCTCTCCGCCTGCAAATTCATCAAAGAAAGTTCTAACAACAACGTCGCCGCCGGGCTGGTTCAGACTCTGATGTACGGAATCAGGATTGGGCTGGCTTATATGGTGATGTTGGCAGTGATGAGTTTTAATGCAGGTGTGTTTCTTGTGGCTGTTGCCGGTCACGCTTTAGGGTTTTTCTTTTTCGGGAGCAGGGCATTTAATCCGTCATCCGGGACTGGCAAGACGTCCGATCTTCCTCCCTTGAGTTGCTGAGGATTTCATGTTTTCGGAAGGATGAGACGAGTGAGTGTGTGTGTGTTTTTTTTTTCCAAGAATGATATGATAATTACAGTAGCAGTCATATTTTGAACTCTGAATTATTATTATTATTTTTTAAAAGTCAAATTTGTTTTGAAGTTAATCGCACGTCACGTTTGTAATACTGATTGCAATCCAATTCCATTTTGTAGATAAACCAATTGAGTATTGAAATATGGTTCAAAATTGGCCTCATTTTCTAGATATATATAATGTGCAAGTAGTTACTCCATAAAAAAATACAAAAAAAGGTCCAAATTAAATAGCTGTACAGAAAGGGTCACTTAGCACAACGGAATGGAATTTAATCCATGATTACTAAGAGTTATGCCAATAATAGCACTAGTAGCATTACTTGATTTATTTAGATGAGCCGTGTGAATGAATGTCCGATTTTTTTTTTTTTTTTTTGTCAATCGTTACTTTTATTTATAGTATGCTACATTATTCTAATATAAGGGAGAGACCCAACTGGATCTAGGGGCCGGTGAGGATTAAATCACCACCGCACCGGACAGGACAGGTGCACTAATTTCCGATTGTTGCCCACACAAAAATTCATACAACCTCTACTCTCTCTACTCGAGACCCAAACGCTATGATAAAACTCTCCAACAAACCAAACCATCGGTAAGAGATTCAACAAATAATAATCGCGTGCACATGAAGGTAATACTCATAAAAGACGCATGAATCTCTGCCTTGCTTGCTTATTGAGATTTCCTATATTTTCAAGCATCGACAATTCCTAAACAAATGCCACTAAAAGTTCTGTGTGTAACATTTTCATCGCGTAACACTCCGTTTGGATTAGCTATCTTTTGGGGTATTTTTAAAAAAAATTTATTGTAACGGAGTTTTTATAGTATATTTTTGGATATTTTTTAAAAAATTTTTGAAATATTTAAGAGTAGTAGAGTTTTTTAAATATATTTTGAAATTTTTTTAAACTTTAAAAAAATTTAGACTACTTTTGAGAGTATATTTTAGAGTATTTTTTTAAAAAATTTATAATATTTAAAAAACTGAAGGATCCCAACAGAGAGCATACTAACTAAAGATCAGACTAAAATTTATTTTATTTTTAGTTTTTTTTTTAAAATAAGGTTAAGTAGATACTTGCGGCAGTAATATCAAAAGCTGGTCCAGATCCGACAATTCACCGCGGATCAAACTTACCTTAGCCATTTTGGGCACACTGCAAGCAAAAAGCCCACATCCCAAGACACAAAGCCCAGATTTTGTCCAAGAATTGCTGCCATGATTGATAGGCGTACACGCCAACGTCCTTCCATTTGTGTATCTCTGATGCTAGCCCACAAAAAGCTAACGTCATTCCGACTAATTTGATATTCAGCAGTTGTCCAAAATCATGCTTAAAAATTTGGTTGACAAAATGAACTAGAAAAAACAAAAAGATTCGGTGATAATTTTTTGTGCTGAGACAACTTGAATACGTTTTCCTTTTCCATGATATAAAAGTCAACTACCCTTTCATATAATTGTAGGCTGATTAGTGTGACAAGCAAATTCGCTTATATTCATCTTCAAATCTTGAAACACAAAATCTTGTTCGGGATGCTTTCATTTTCTCCCCATAATAAAGAGACTCACGTGCGTTCGTGCATGATGTAATCTTCTGCATTTTATTTTTTTTTTTATCAGTCGTTACTTATCTAACCTATACTTACTTTTATTTCTACTTGAACGTATTTCAAGAAAGGACCCGACTGGTCTGTTAGAGTACTGATGGGGATTGAACTACGATCGCACCATACGGGTGCATTACGCACTCGCACGGATTTAGAAGAAGTCATTTAAAGTGACAAGTCATATATAGTGGCGAGTGATGGGAGTTAAGATTTTAACCTTACAAATCAGTCTGTTGCTTGCTCGTGCAGAATATGTGCTACAGCATTTTTCTCCCCCCAAATCAGTTTGTTGAATGACCATATGATTAGCAGAAATTGGAGCAATAGAGTGCTGAACTACCACCACTGAAAACAAATCTTCGGTGCTTCAACTTTAATTAACGACAGGATACATACTACAAAGGTATAAATCCATCTAGGACACGTGCTTTTAGGGGATAGTCACTGTTGAAAATTTCAATTTTCAACGCGGAGTAAAATTTAAACTTGACCCGCCAATGAAATAAAAAATAAGAATCATGACGTGCTTAAAGGAAATAACATTCACGAGTGTTAGATCCCACGCTAAATGATTGATACGGGTTATCCAATAAAAGTCGCTTTAAGGCGGTGCCATGTATATTATTTCACCGGTGGGAAATCAAGTCCAAATGTGATGGATCAGTGCATCACATTTGAAAAAAGACTAGGAAAATTGAAAACTCCTTTCGGCATAATTTAACTACAGTGGATTCATAACTAGGGGTGTTCATATTTAAAAAATAAATAAATAATTGGCTGATCCAATCTAGATCGAATTTCGAATATCGATAAAACGGAATTCAAAAAAATCAAAATATAATTTCCCCGAATTAACGATTCGGGAATAGACGTTAACAATACATTATCGAATTACCGATTACCTGTCGAATTATCAAAAAATTTTATAATATAATGTTATATATATATATATATTACTAAATATAAGAGTAACTCTTAATCGTATTACTAAATACTAATTAGCTTACTTAACTATAACTATATTTGAAAGTCAAATTTTGATGAAAATTGACATGATAGAGTTTAGTTTGACAATTAAATTTCAAATTCTTGTTTACTTCAATTTTGTTTAAGAATTAAGACTACGAGCTAGGACTTTGGATTACAAACCCTTTTTTTTTTTTTTTTTTGCATATCATGTTTGTTCGAGTTAAGTTGATTGAATAATTTCTTAAGAAAATTTAACTAACTGTTGACATTTCGAATATTCCCGAATCACCAGTTCTCTAATCTAAATTATCAAACTAAAGTTTGGATGATAAATATTAAAAAAATTGATTTCCAAACTACCAAAATGTTTTCTTTAGCGTATTCCCCCGATTACCGAACACCCCTAATCATAGCGTGTAATCGGACAATTCATCCGTTTGACTTTTCTAATCGCTCTCACCTACTGCGATCATGTCCAGAAGCAATTCTGCTTTAAAAAATGAGAAAGCTGATAACAGATATATATATTTCTGACCTTTTTGTATTTGAACAAAAAATAAAGGAAAACATCAAAGGCGATAGATAATTTGCTGATGATTTGACGTTGTGTTTTTCCCTTTTCTGACCAACACGATACATTACTTGGTTGCCAGAGGTCTGACAATTCGTCAACTCAAATTTCACACAGCACGAAAATTGTGCATTTCGATGGTGTGTATGTATTTTATACGCCTGGATATACATGTATTGTTCCACAGAGAAATCATGCTTGATACTAATTGATATCCAGTTGGACCAGTGAGGAAAGTTGCCTAATACAAAACCAAGTTCAATTCTTCTGAAAAGAATCCTTGTTTCGACTCTTATACTGCTGACACTGACACACAAGCATTACGACTTTTATGCATGTTTCAGAGAGAGAAATGTCTCTGTCTCTCACATCTGTTCCTGCTCCAGCTAGCGCAGGATCAGAAAGATGGAAAAGTGACGTAGGTGGAATATTTATTGAGATCATTTCGGCGGTGGTTGGCCGGCCCATGTAGGCCATCCCCCGGCCGATTTCCCCGCCGCACACTTCTATTATTCCATTTCCGCACCATCATGACGGAGGAGTACTTTGGATGCGCCTAGATTAGGTGCTGTCTACGCCCGCCACAGGTAGATAGATGGGGGCATTGCAACGCTAATAATCTCTCTATCCATTATCATTATGTGGAGAGTGAGGAGTGGAGGTTTTGGGTGCTATTGCTGCTGGCACGACCACCACTCGATGAGTTGATTTTGACGTTTGCAGCCGTATACCTGCCATCCAAGAATCAAGTGGGTGTGTGTAATATCGAACAGTCAAAAAGTGCTTTCGTAGTCCCTCTGTCGGCTGCAATTCCTCATGAATGAGCGCTTTCACACGGAACTACTAGTCCCATTCGTCAACGCAGTCCATATGAAAGATTTACTATAAGATCTTTCTCCCAGGTCTAAGGATTGAAAATGTGCTGCTATGTACTGCTACAAGTAGTAGTGTAATGTTGTTGAAAAGCGTTTTACATCTGCACGCTTGTATTCGAATCGGTGTTTTATTACAAATCACAAGTTTCATATTAGCTGATGATCAAGAATTTCTTTATCAACCGGCATCTACTTTTACTTCAGAAATACGTATGGACATGGATTTCTGCTTAACTAAGCAAGAACCAAGTAGATAGGATTTCTATTCCGCTTCCACCCAATTCCTATCATCCACCCCATAAATAAAACATGAAAGGGTTACACAACCGACTACAAATATCTTTGTCTACAACAGTTGGGCCAAAAAAAAAAAGCAGCGGAGTGAAAAGAACATCTAATATAGCAAGTCATAGGCTAGTACTTTTTGCATCAAAACTAGTTAATGATATAGATTGGATAAATGACTTCCCAAGTATGTTGATAGAAGCAAATAGGATAGATGCAAGGGCTGTTGCACCTTTCGTACATAATTCTTATATTATCAAGTGTTAATATATACTCCCAATAACGTAACGAACAGCCCTGGATAATCCTTGTATTATCAAATGTTAATATATACTCCCAATAACGTAACGAACAACCCTGGACATCGTGGTAGGCAACCAAAAAAAAAATATAACAATAATAATAACGTAATGAACCAACCAAAGTAGCTTCTCTTTTTGAATATTCACGGGAACATCTTCTTATAGCATAAGGACAGCCAGTTCTTTTTTACACAGGAATTCAACAAAGAGTCACCCTCCTATCCAATCACATTACTGCGCTTAGCCAGCAAACCTACAAACGCACTCCCATCTCAATTATTCGTTTCTATAACACAAACAAATATATGTTATTATTGATTCCTTCTTATTCCGTCAACCAATTTTGACAATCCCGCCCGGCCTCCACCACCTTTAGCAGAGGGCAAGTGCTGAGAGCGACACAATTCTCAGCTCAATAGCTACTACTACTGCTACTAGTATTATATTATTATTATTATTGCAAGGCTTCCTGCAGATTCTTGGCATATCATTTATTTGAACCAAGAAAGTCCAAACCCTTTCTTTTAGTATTTTATTTGCAATAACTTATTTTGTCTTCATCAACAATCTCTTGACACCTTCCAGCCCGCCCAAGACGATCATTTAATACGTCCACTCTTGAGGTAACTGCACATCCTGCAGGTGGCTGGTTTCGGCCTCTGCCTCTGCCGCTGCCGGCCGAGTCTGGAATTCTGCATGTTCCTTTCGTTGTGAAAGCAAACCATTTATTCTTGCCAATACCTCTGTAAAACAAATCCAGGCCACCAAAAAAATTTTTTTTTAAAAAAAAGGAAAAGAAAAATTGCATCCTCAGTCTCCCTCCCGTACCGTACGTACTAGGCTATTAATCTGTTTTTTAGAATCGGCTCAGACATACACCGGTAGATGTTGCTTTACCAGCAACCAAACCAACTAACTCGGCCAGCTTAAATTTAATCAGGGAGGCTGCGTAGAAAGGTGGGTGAGTGGGATGGGAAAGTACCATTTTGCCAAGGGAGATTAGTAGTAGCAGAGGAGGCAGCATTTGAGGGCGACGGCGCACCCACCGTGTTGAAGTGCTGTTGCAGCGCCTGTAGCACCCTCGCCGGTATTAGAACCGTCGAGCATCCTGATACGTCCATAGAATTAGAAGAAGGCAACCACCAAACAAAAAAAGGAAAAGAAAAGAAAAAGAGAGTCAAATTACTTGTGAATTATTCATTGCTCCTACAGTCCAGTCTCACACTCGAGATTATTCATTACTAGTAGATACATGTATATATTTTTGCCTTTCATTCAGAGCCAGAGTTTGAGTGGTCAGCATTGATTCCATCTTTAGACACGTATCTCTGCAGAGATACTTGAATGGAGGAACCCAAAATTAATTAACGAATCGAGTGGATGAGTGGATCCCGCGCCAGCCAGCCAGCCAGCCAGCCAGCGACAGAAAGATTCTGGGGCCAAGCCTCCTATGCATGTGTGCTGCCCTGCCCAATTTGCATATTCCGGAATCCATTCCTCTACTTCTCTCTTATATTATTATTAACTTGAGTGTGAAAATTACAGCTCAGTTTTGATGGGTATGGAATCTCAGCCTCCCCCAAGGACTCCTTGATCACGAAGGGGGGTCCATCACTTGCTGCGTTCGGTCACAACCAAACAACTGCAGGATCCAAAACTTCTTAGTAGTTAGTACTACCAGTTTCTTTATACTGTCCAACAGATTCCGCATCCATCCTTCCACCCACCCTCGCACACCCACCCAACCACCCTTCAACAACGTAGTATTAGCAGCAAGTATTAAACTAACCTACATAATTTCTAGAGTTTTAACTCGTAATTGATTAATGAGTTTTTTAATAAACTGAATATTTATCGGCAAACAAGAAGGTTTTATTACATTTCTAGAATCACTCCAACTGAATAAATGATATTTTAAACGTAGTGCTGCTTATACGGGAAAGAAGTGCAGTAAAGAAGTACTACTTATATTCAAAAGGTGAAAAGAACAAAAAGGGATTTTTTTTTTTTCCTTTTCTGTAATTTTAAGTTTTAATTACTGCAATGGGAAAAACCACAAACAGCAAAATATCATCTTGATTCAGGCATATAGACAAGTTCCACCATCTAGTAGTAATTTGTATTAGGAACTAGAGATACTGACTCTTTTTCTTTTTTATTATTTCTGTAGAAAAAAATATTAAAGTAATTTTTTTTTTTAAAAAAAGAAAGAACAAAAGAGATTGTAAAAAAAAGCGTGAAGAAGTAACCGGTGAGTGAGTAGGCAGTTACCGGATTTTCTTTTGGGTTCGGGTGTGCTGTAAGTTGCACTGGGCAAGAATACACCTGTGCCAGAAGACCCGTTTCGTTCGGATCCTCCAAGAAAAATTGCCCGCATACCCGATCCAGCCGTAGGGAATAGAGGAGCACTAGGCTTTTTGGTGTGGCCGTATCTCTTTGCCTTGCCTTTGTTCTGCATGCTCTGTTGTTCCTTGTGCTGAAGTAGCTGCTGCTGCTGCTGCTGAGTTGATTCAGTCGCCTTGGCTTGTCTTCCCCCGTACGAACCTTGTTTTCTCATTTGTGGTTGATTTTTCAACTGATAAATCTGCCATTAAAAAAAAAGGTAGTAATTAAGTTGCCTTTAATTAGCCATCGGTTGGATAGTAATTAATTCAAAAATTGGTACCACCTAACACAGAGTAAGTAATCCTACTACCACTTCAATTCCTTACTTGGACTGGTGGGAACTGTTCATCAGTTGAATCGTCGTCTGGGTGAATCCCTGTATTCAGGTTCTTAGCACTTGCAAGGTCTGAAGTGGGATTCTCAGATTTGTTCACGAATCCCTGACTGTTGTAGTAACAAACTGAGCCGGACTTCAACTTGGACCAGTCAGCAGCTGTACTTGTATGATCAATTGCCTTCCGTATCTATTCAAAACCAAGAAAAAAAAAAAAAGGACATGAATTTAGATATGCATCCAAAAAATTTTGATACTAGAATATATTCACCAAAGAAACCAAAAAGTACCTCAGAGTTTTCGGGGACGTAATTGAAAACTGAACTTTCATGATCTTGATTGTTATTATTATTATTATTATGATTGTCGTCGTCGTCGTCGTCATCATCATCCTGGAGCATGTACTCTGCCATCTGACGAGTCAACTCAGAAATGAACAATTCTTGATCATCTTCTTCACTTTCATTACTCTCGGACGTCGACCCCAACTCCGAACTAATCGGAGAGCTAAATTCCGACCAAGACGAGCACGCTGATCCACCAAAACTGAAATTTGATTCCAAACTACGCAACCCTTTTGGCGAAACCATGATACTACTACTATTATTATTGCTGCTGCTGTTGCTGTAATCTTCGGAGGAAACATCATGGTCTTCTTGGTGGAATAATTCAGATGGAAGCAAACGAGTTTCTCTCTCGTGGGAAGCCATAAAACGAAGCCAGCAGCATACGATTACCTTTAGCTGATCGTAGCGCCAGGCTTTGTAGCAGTACTAGTAAAGTTCAACAGTGAAAGAACGGTAAGGACTCGGTACAGAGTTGTTGATGATGTTGTAGTAGCAGAAGTAGTGGGAGAAACTGATAGAAATGAGAATTGAGATGCACTTAATGAATAAGTAATTGAGAGGTGGTGGGGCTTTGATAAATTTAAAGATTCCTTCCCAAATCACTCGTATTTTTGGGGCGTTTGGCAAAGCATTTAAAGGTGGTTTGGGGCAGGTAATCGGGTTTGGAAAAACTCCACATATTTGGTCAGGAGTTCAGTTGGGGTTTAGTAGTTGGATCCTACATTTGTCTACCCACGCAATCCACCCGCCATTTGTTGGTGGCAGGGATTTTTGTTGGGGATAATTTCATAAACCTCTAGGAAGTTATTGATAATTTTATTGAGCTCCCTTAAAATTTTAAAAATTGCATGTTATCACCTTTGATTTGATGCTTTTGGCAACCAAACCTTAAATTTGGTCAAAAATCTAAACGAATATCCCAAAATACCATCGCCTTACAATGTTCAATTACTTTCTAAAGCAATACTAATATAGTCTTTTGTACAATATAAGAAAAGATTGTCAAATTTTCAGTACCAAATTTATTGTTTAATAAGCAATTATAACAATAACTCTATCGTCAATAAGCATGTTTTTTTTTCTGAATTGGAGAAGAAAGCGTCGTGTCATCACTACTCTTTTAGGGTTTGTGGATTTTGGATTGGTAAAATTATCATAGTAGTTTTGGATTCCCTTTTTTTTTTATTGAGTTAGTGTTGCTTGTGAAACAATAATTATAAAACCCACTCTTTGCATGTGCACACCCAACAAGAGAGTTTTATTAAACTGGTAAGATTGATATTGTCATTTTAGATGGATAAGAGAGGTAAGTGTAATTTTTAAAATCTCAAGGGAGCTTAGTGAAATTATAAAAAATTTTAGGAGGGAGGGGTTCTGAAATTATTTCTTTTTATTGACGTCAACAATACCATGGTTTTTTATAGTTGGGGTTGCTTTACAATACTACTATGGTTGTATAGTTGGGGTTGCTTTAACTTATTTCACCGGTTCACCTGCATGGTTGACTTAGCATGTTAGGTTTGGGGGATAGGCCACCATACTTAACCTCTAAGGCTGATCCGAATTCTGTGAAGCCCTGTGTATGAACAGGAGATTATTTAAAATAATGGTGGTAGTAGTATTTTTTGTAACGTCATGTAAGTGTAATAAAAAAAATAAAAATTTATATTTAAAATTATATCTGTGATACAAGTAAATAAATAATGACAATCCAAACACTCTTTTTGACAAACCAAATACTGTACAATTTGGTTGTCTTTTGCCATTTGGGGCGGGGGATTCAGCCATACTATTACTGCCACCATAGATGTCTGTATCCGATGTAGAAGCAATACAAACAAGTTTAACTAATGCTTCCACATGGACAGCCGATGGAGTCTACTTTGCAATTAGCATGTTCCCAGGAGCGGCCAAAACACAGAAAAAAGCCCACTAGTATTTATTCGTTGTCTTTTTTGGGATCTTTAACCCAGGGACGAACAGGAAGTCTAGTGATTAAGGAAAGTTATATGCTTTCACGCGCGGTTGAGTTGAGGAGCGGCCTTACCGGATGCTTAAGAAAAATCCGATAAGAGTAGCATCACTCTGTCCTTGCTCTTAGTTGTTTTGAATTTTACAAAATCTAATTATAAAAACTATTTGTAGAGTATAATCAGAAGAAGTAAAAACTACTCTTTAAGTGATCATATATTTTAATTTTTTATTATTAAAAATATATATAATCAGAATACAAAATCAATCAAAAATACCATAAAAACAGAGCCCCTGTTTGACAAGTGAGTTGTTCGGGTGTTTGTCTAAAACTTTACTGTAGAAGTTTTTTAAAAAATTTTTGAAGTGTATCGTTTAAAAATTTTGAAAAGTTTTTTTTAAGTTACTGTAGCTAAAATTTTTAAAAAACTTGTGACAGACAAACTTGACAAAAAATTTATCCGCCAAACATTATCCAAAATCAGAATTTATAATCAGTTAAAATAATCAAGCGACAGCAAGCCCTGAAGCACCAACTCTACTAACTTCAATAGATAATCAAAACCTTTGGTCTGTTTGTTGCACTTCACAGCAATCTCATTTCATCGTTTCTTGTTTTAATAACCTGCCGCATCTAATCTAATTAACTGCTTTTTTTTTCAATCGAAGTCTGATTTTGGTTCTCATTAGGCATTAAAGTCGTCAGAAATGAATCCACAGTCAAATACTTTGAATTTCTTTTATTGGGGAAGAAATATAGTGGTCCCTTGCCAACGTGCTTGATTAGCTCATGCATTTGGAGTCCGGATCAACAGCTTTCTGTTTCTATTGTAACGGTTGAGCCCCCTAAGGCAAAAAATAACTGAAAAACAGTTCTAGTTAGAGTGGTTAACTCATAAGATCTTCACGGCAGGGATTAGACGAACACAGAAGATAAAATTTTACTTTAACATTTTGCAATAAATAAGAAAGTCGCCTGGAAAAGGCCGACGCACTCAAAATTCATACCTATTAAACTCTTAAAAATATGATTTGTCGATTAAACACTTGATAAGGATGAGCCCACTGACCCAGCTTGATGCGGCTGCCGCCATTATTGTGGGCGTCGAGCCCCTTTCCATCTATTTAGTTTCAATCTGAAACAATGCTATCTATCTATATATATATATATATATATATACACACACACACACACATACACACACACACACACAAAGGTGGTGGTAAACAATCAGTGTGCTAAAAATTAAAGAATGTCCCAAAATCTAGCTCAATTGGTAAAATAACATTATTAACGTTGTATTTTCTGTGATTACACATTTTTCAATTACACATGTATCGAATCGTTACAGTAATTTTTCTACAAAAAAAAAAAAAGTCAGAAAAATGCACTCCGAACAAAGGATTGAATAATCTCACTGCTAAGCTGAATTGTGACGAGTTAAGTGGCACAATTACTAACCGAGTTGATCTGATATTTATCCATAACAAACGGTTAACCGAGTGAGCTCAATGGTGCCATATGATATGTTTCAACTCACGTACTTAATGCGAGAGAGGGACCAATGTGAATGAATGGGCGATGTAGAGAGGTGCAAAACTGTATGAATCTCAAAGTCGTGCGGAAGCAAGCAAGGCACATGATCGGACGAAAATGAACCCCACTGCTGATGCTACACCGCATTTTGTATGGAGAGCTTTTGAGGGATGTAGACTCGGGCGTGGTGTCCCCCATCTTCACCTTGAATTGAACTGCCCCATCGAAGTACCATGCGAGTACGTGACAGCCACACGCAACTTATTTTAAACTATCTGGGATATTTTTTCAGGACAATGCGAAGCATAGGATGGATGCCTCCGCCCGACTTCCATTCTGACTCCAAGGGTCAAGGAGATTAGCTAACTAATACGCAAGTATTTGTGCTTGTCATCCTGATTTTCAAGAAAAGTGTTTAAGAGCTGAATGTACTACTTCCATTCATTCTGATTTGTGCGTGTTATGCTTTTTCTTTTCTTTTCAAATTTTAAGTCTGACGGTAAAAAGAACTCTACCCTTGATTGCAGGGAGCCGTAATGTCAGGATGCGGGTCCCACCGGCATGAGCCCTCCGATCTATCCTTTACTCCTACTCTATAAATACCTCTCATGCACACCTCAAGTAAGGATATACTGTTCATTGACTCATACTCTTATTATTCTCGTTCTCATACTAACTTGATCGTCGGAGTGATCCCAGGGGAGAAGCCCCGCCATTCACTTCGGACAAGGAGGTTGACTTCGGACATAAGAATTCACCTCACCTCATCTCAGAGAGGACTGATTCAGGTCGGTTCAGCCACCAACCAAAAATCACCTCTTCTTCCATCATTCATTCTGATTTGTGCATGTTATGCTTTTTCTTTTCTTTTTTCTTTTCAAATTTTAAGTCTGACGGTAAAAAGAACTCTACCCTTGACTGCTAGATCAACCCAGTGATTAATCATTAGTAAGTATGTTCACTTGCTAAAAAAACATGGATACAGTGAATATAGTTCTTTTTCGATAGATCTTCTCTCCATTTCCTTGAAAATACACATTTACATGCGTGGCATGTGTCGTTATTTACTAGAAAGAGACGTGATCATTTTAAATCTGATTAATCCTGTTTATTGTTAATAAATGATGACACACGTCAGTCACGTATTCAGGTTTGTATTGCTTGCGAGAAATTGAAAACAAAATTTGCTGAGAGAAGCAAGTCCGTTCATTTGTTAGCACAACAGAATCTTTGACTGGCTCAACTAGATCTTGAGTGGATCGGTGCTGTTCAAAGATCGGGACATCGTATCATCGCTTGATACACGAAATAGCAGACGACTTATGTATGTTGTACCTAAGTACCGTAAATAGACTGCCGTGTGTGGACGAATTCCTCTAGTGATCCTGTTAAAGCAGAGCTAAAGACCTCCCTGCATAATTTGATTTAAAGTACAACCTCCTGGTAGCGTACTAACATCACTTCTCCTATGGTAAAACTAACACAACCATGCAAATAAGCAAGTATGCTTTTATACCCAGAAAAGAAATAAATAAAAGTAGGGAAAGGAAAAAACGAAAAGATTAGTCATACGTCATTAGGATCAACCGATCAAGAGACGTCCCTTATCATGTTCGACCATTCTCATCTTAGAACCACGAATAACTAACAAATTACACAAATGGCTAAGCAACAAGTCGTTGTAGTATAGTGGTGAGTATACCCGCCTGTCACGCGGGTGACCCGGGTTCGATCCCCGGCAACGGCGCTTTTTGGCTTTCAGTTTTTGCCCTTTCTGAACTGCGAGACCAAGTTCTTTCCCTCTCTTTTCAGTTGTGTTAGCTTTCTCAATCGACAGACACACCAAATTCTTTCCCTCCCTCCCTCCCTTGCCGCTGAAGAGACGTAACTAGAGATTCTACCTTTGACGCCACTCCTCGACCCGGACTGGGACCAACAAAATACAAATGAAGAGGCAAGAAAAAGCACCCCGCAAATATATAGATGAATTAAACAACAGAAATGTTCTCGGAAGTGTTGATCAAAGAAACTGCTAGTTCTCAAACTCTCTTATCAGCCGTTCAATGAGTAGCCATACTCCTAGCACTGACCGGGAGAAAACTGCTAGCACCTCCACTACCAGCATACACGTTCTTGCCTTAGATGGCATACTGAACGTGAATTCATTGTTCACCGTAGGAGTCTTCCTAGGCCTTGCTTGGAACCTCGGGGACCCCAATAACACCCTTGTTGCGTCCCCAGTTTGTACCGCAAGCTCTGGCATGGTGGAAGACTTCGTAAAATTTCACGTCTACTCTTTCAGCTCCTTCCTTTTTTCTAGCCTTATTGCCTTAGCCCTCAAACAGGCCATCAGAAGTTCCAAGGACGGATATTATGGCGCTGAAATGCATTCCGTTGCTCGTGTCAATTTGAAGGTTCTGCAATCTGGGATTTTGGCTTCGGCATTAGGTTCTGTCGCTGGTTGTGTTTTCTTGACATTGGCACTCGTGGATTTTGTTCAAATTAAGCTCGGAACATTGGCCTGCCGGAGCTGGTATACTGCTGGGGCTGTTTTTCCGCTGGTGATATTGGTGCCATCTGCGCTTGTTATCTACATATACGTGGTGTTGCATGCCTTTGCTCGGTAGAATTATGCGGCAGCAAGAACATCATTATATTCAGTCAATTTCCTTCGCCTGGCTAAGCAACAATCACTGACTTAAGAGTCTGTGTTGTGAAATAGTCTAGAGGAGTTAGTTAAACCAATGAATAATCGTAGTACTATCATCAAATATCTGTGCGGCACAGTACAGTGACTCTCGGTTGTTTAGGATTTCACACTGTTTTGAACTTTTGATTGTTACTGTATCTTATAATCTGGATAGAGGGAAGAAAAAGGTCAAGAAAGGAGACATAAAGGCAATGAGCGCTTTAATTCTTCTCGTTCTTCATGAAACGAAATACTTACTATTATACTAGGGAAAATGAGGATGGCAGTAATGTACTACTATAACATTTATCGAGGATGAGAATTAGAGAGACTGTTCATAAATTATAATCCCTAATTGGGTAGTATCCTTTTTAACAACTACATAAATTAATGACTTAGGTACGCTGTATGTGGGCATGCGGTGGATTGATTCAAAGCTAAGCGTGGGCACGAGCTGCTGACTTCACTTTGTAAACATTTTATAGTGTGTTATCTAAGAGCGCAACTTGCTTTCTCAAGGCTTGGAACCACTGTTTGGTTGGGAAACAGTCAGCAAAGTAGCAGGTGGAACAGATTATAGTAATCCTTCAAGTCAACGAAGCTGGATCCAAGACGTTTATAAATTTGATACCAAATTAACCAAGTTGAAAATAATGTGCAAACCAAGCTTCTTCGGATCCAAAACAGAGACCAAATTTTACATGCATCTTTCTTGCAAGTGACAGTACCCTTTCCCTTTCCTCCTGTGAGAGGAACAGATTCTGATTGTTGGAAGTGTCATGGCAAATGATCAGAGAAATTTGTTCAATTTCCGGTACTGCTGCTGCGTTCTCGTTTTCCTGTCTACTTTCTCATCTATTTCATTCTTGTACTGGTCTCACTGCTCTAAATGCTGCTATTCAGAAACCCAAACGGCAGTGCAGGAACAAAACCGAACGATTAACTTGCTTACATATCCATCAGCATGGAACAATCTTAACTTCCCATCAAAACCACCCGCGAGACTTCTGAAAGTAGCCCTCTTTGTCAAGAAATGGCCTGATAAACATCGTGCCGGAGGGCTCGAACGCCATGCCACGACTCTCCATCTTACTCTTGTGGAAAGGGGGCATGAGCTCCATATCTTCACTACTGCATCGTCGAACTCCTCCTTCACGGAATATCCAATCAGCAACTTAAAATTTCACCTCTCGAAACCGACAGCTGCAGGTTATCTGGACCAAGCTGGTGTGTGGAAGCAATTTCAAACTGAAAACTCGGCAGGAAGAGCCTTTGATGTGATCCACACCGAAAGTGTCGGGCTTATGCACACAAGAGCAAGGAATCTGACTAATTTAGCTGTTAGTTGGCATGGCATTGCATATGAATCCATTCATTCTGACATCATTCAGGAGCTTCTGCGATCTCCCGATAAGCCCCAGTCAAATCTACTGACCCAAAGGGTGAAGAAGGTTGTGGAAGAGGTGAGGTTTTTCCCTCGTTATGCTCACCATGTTGCCACTAGCGATCATGTCGGAGATGTCCTCAAACGCATCTACATGATACCAGAGGATCGTGTTCACATTATTCTTAACGGTGTTTATGAGGGAGTATTCAAGCCAGATGCACTAAAGGCCAAAGTCTTCAAGTCAAAGTTTGGCATTCCAGAATCCAAAGCATTGGTCCTAGGGATGGCAGGAAGGTTAGTAAAGGACAAGGGACACCCATTGATGTTTCAAGCTTTGAAGCAAATTTTGAAGGAAAATTCTACAATTCGGGATAATGTCATGGTTCTTGTCGCTGGAGATGGACCATGGGGTGAAAGATATAGAGAGCTAGGATCCAATTTACTGGTTTTGGGGCCACTGGAACAGGCCGAGTTGGCAGGGTTCTACAATGCAATAGATATACTGGTAAACCCAACTCTTCGAGCTCAAGGGTTAGATCACACCTTGTTGGAGGCTGTCCTGACTGGTAAGCCTCTCATGGCCACAAAACTAGCTAGCATTACAGAATCTGTGATTGTCAGCAAAGAGATAGGGTATACATTTTCACCAAATGTGCCTTCACTAAAGAAAGCTCTGTATGAGGTTTGGGAAGATGGAAGAGTAATTCTGGAAAAGAAAGGTCAGTTGGCAAGAGAAAGGGGTTTGAAATTATATACTGCCACAAAGATGGCAGCGGCTTATGAAAGACTATTTCTCTGTATTGCGCATGATAGAGAGTACAGAAGGGATTACTGTAAATACCAACAGCAAGTTGGTTAGACTAGAGGCTCCCACTTGGTTTTAGATATAAATTCTGCCTCAAATTACCAAATAAATGGCAGATTTGCAGGACCTCCAGCAAGTAGCATTTGCTGCAATTCCCATGTATCTCTACCCTGCAAACTAAGCTTCCTGTACAAAACTTACAATCTATAAAAGAGAATCCCAACCCAAGGCTATTTTAGTTTTTCAAACCAGAAACCTGCTATACACAAGATACGAGCAATGTATGTTACGGTACTTGTTGCAGCAAGAAAACTTCTAGACTGTTACCAATTCAATTTAGAGAGTTCTTTTATAACCAAGTATCCTACCATTACCACAGCATAATTTACTATGCTTCTTCAAGCAGAGTATGTTGGGTGATATCTGTACATGTTTTGTGTCTTTTCTAAGAGAGAACATAAACAAGGAGAGGAAACAGGAATCATGTTAATGGCAATCACAAGGTATGATCAGGCTGCATGTCATGCTTACAGACCAATATGATGGGAAGCTGAAAGAACTGCTTGTACAACCTAAACTTGTGAAGCTTACTGTTATTTTGCTGCCATGGTATAATTTTACTCTTCAAATGAGAATGGGTCTTCCTGAGCTTTTTTCGTTGATAAATAAACATTTAAATTGCTGCTACAGCAGCACGTAAAATTCGACTTACTGCATCCGTTAAGAAGGTCATTAGTGAATCCACAACATCCGAAGTGCTTATGCAAATAAACAGAGGAACAGCTGATGAACACTTTAAAACAACTCAAAAGCCTAATTTTCTAATTTATCCCCATCTAGCAATTAAACTCATCATAGGTGCCAGATGCTGAAAATTCAGACATAAGTTTGAAAATATTCTTCCTTCAATATGCTCAGAGAGAAAAAAGAAAAAAGAAAAAATAAATTATGAGTATCCATAACTCAAATAGTCAATTATGCTGGAAAATATACTGGTTTTTGTATCCCACCAATGAGATCCACAGCCGAAGACCTCAAACTATTTCCATTATCTTCAAAGAAAACAACTCTTAACCTGCTCATATTTCTCAACAGAATTACAAAGAGAGTAAGAAAAGGAAAATCACGTAAAGGCCCATCACATACCACAAGCTTCATCATTGGTAGAAATGGTAAAGAAACCACGAAAAGGTCTATCATTATGCATTACTCACTCAAAAATCAACAGTTAAGTCTGGTAATTACTAGTTTAGACTAGGGAGACAATAACAGATTACAAAGTTTGAAAAACCTTCTCCATTACAAACTCCTAAAACTTTCAAGCACGAAATTATATTAGGGAAAGTTTTTGTACCAAATGATAGGAAGAACTCATGAAAAAATATCCAAGTTCTGTCCACAATATCCTGCCTAAAAAGTGGCCTTTACCTATCACAGGACAATCTATATAAACTACACAGCCAAGGCCTCTGAAATCCCTGCAAGTACAATAAGTTAATCAAATCAGAGAAATGCCTCTTATAGTAGAAACAATAGAAATACAGTAAATATATACAATTACATGAGAAATCATGTATAAATGACATAATGATAGACTTCAATTTACAGTAGTAGCCTACATTTACACTTATATCAAGAAGCTCAAAAATCACATAGATGACTGAGCAGACCAAAGGTCTCCAACTCTTGGGCTAATTCCTTAGAATATTTGTATTTAAAAAAAACAACCGTCAAATACACCTCTGACATGGGTGTTTCTCATTCTATAGCGGCCGTGCTGAGTCAGCACGGCTGCATAATTAAATATTCCACCGAACTCTTGTCTGCAAAAATTCAGTGGTGCAGGGTGTCAGCGCAGACGTGCTGACTGGGCACGTCCCCGGGAGACACAAAATCAGTGCTGGTGTGTTGTGTCAAATGCGGACGTGCCCAGTCAGCACGTCCGCATCTGACACATGCTAAAAAAAATAGTTTTAAGACGAATGCTTACTGCTTCAGAGTGGAATGCCGTGATGAGGCTTCTATATACTTTTCGGGAAAGTATATACTAAATCTGTCATTAGCACCGAATGATTCAGACGAATGATTCTTTAATTTTTGACACGTAAATATGTCGTATTACAATAGAGTGAAGCTTAACTCTTAAAATTAATGATACATATAATAATTATGGAAAATATTGAATGAATTATTTAATAGTAATGTAAGTATTAGATTTTCATCATAAAATAAAATCCGTTATGACTGCAAACAAAATAGTAATGGGAATGACAAAAATTCATGCCCATGGTAAGTTTTAGAGTGTATTTGGACCATTTGAGAAAAAAAATAATTTATCTGTATTATAATGCATTTTTAACGATAACTTTGTGTTACTTTTGTAGAAACCTTTTTTTAATTTAAAAAAAACTCTAACATTGTTTAATAAATCCTAAAGTAATACACAATTTCAAAAAAAAAAATAATAATAATAAAGTTTAGTACTTTACAGAAGAACTACTAAACAATTGATCATGGTTGTTAAGATTCTCTTCTATCACTAGTTGCATTATAATCCAAGACTAATTTAAGAGTAGGAAAAATTAAGTGATAAAATAAAGAAATTTACTACCATTAAATACATAGATGGGCACTTTTTTGTCTCCAAAAATATTTTGCAGCTTTTTTGTTGTCATTTTATTAAGAACAAAAAAAGAAAGAAAGGAAGGATGAAGTGTCTGGAGCATTCTTCGAAATGCTTACATCATTTGCATTGATATTGATCACAGTTTCATAGCATTTGCATCCGTCTGACACATGCGCAGAGGTGAGTCACTTTGGTCAGCCGCGGACGTGCACAGTCAGCATGTCTGCGTCTGACACATGCTCAGACAGCTTTTTCAGCTGCGGACGTGCCCGGTCAGCACGTCCGCATTGACACCCTCTGCACCACCGAATTTTTTGCAGACAAGATTCCGATGGAATATTTAATTATGCGGCCGTACTGAGTCAGCACGGCCGCTATAGAATGAGAAACACCCCATGTCAGAGGTGCATTTGGCGGTTGTTTTTTTTAAATACAAATATTCTAAGAAATTAGCCCAACTCTTGAGGAGCATAACCTTCAATTTCAATGAATTTTAAAAGCTCAAATATTGTATTATATATTGGCAATGAAAGTGGCGTTGGAGAAAAAAAATTATTTGTTATTTTTCAAAAATCAAACTACGATCAATGGGGTGGTGCTTACCTCTAATAAATAACTGAAGAATTCATAAGCCTGGGGGCTTGAAAGGCAGTCCTAATAATAAAGTGACCCTGCATAAACATTGTTCGAATGGTACTTAGACCTGTCTGAACCTCTACCCAGAGAAACTCATACAACATGCATAATCGTACCTTGCCACCAATTCCCTCTAGAAGCAGAATGAGAGTCGTTCCCGTTTTGGTCATCCTCTTCCCAATGTTTCTTAAACTGATTTATCTATAATTTCATCAAAAGCTAGTTCAATTACATCCAAGCCATGTAATCATAAACATGATGATGGTTGCAGTGAAAAAACTTACGCCATGGTATGAGCCCAGTGACTGAGCATTTGAAGACTGCACATACATATCTTCTTGACCACCATAGTACAAAGATGAACTTAAAGGGCATGGTTCTGCTCTTTCTTGAAATATTGAGCTCCTTTTCTTGTTGGACATGCAATGGCTTTCATCCTTATTGTTCTTAGCCAGATTCTCTGCATAAACATAGGGATTTGAGGCATGAACAGCCTCATAAAGATCAGGTTTTTGTCCTCAATTAAGAAAATTAGATGTCCAAACATCGAGATTTCTCATTCACACACAGCAGTTCTGGGGGCAGAGGAAACCTATACTTGAAATTGATGGAGTCTAATGATTAATCCCACAAGATGATTTCAGTAATTAGATATGAGTTTTGATTCACATCTCCACAGTAGCACTTAAATGCAAGGAATGTTTTATCCAAAACAAAAGTACGCAAAAAATCTAATATCTCTCTGCACAATAAAGAAAATATCCTTGTCGGGCAACTGAAACAAAAATTACAAGAGATATCAAAATTCTGAATTTGCAATCAACAATGTCTCCTTTAAAAAGAAAGTTGAGAGCAGAAGAAAAAAGTTTGAACCTAGTCCTCCAAGTAGTTTTAAGCAGCACTATCATAATTTTGGAGCAGCTCAAAATGAAATCATATTCTCATCCAAATTCAAGATGCTGCTAAATAGATTAGGTTTAAAGTAAGTAAAAAACTTCCATTAACCTGAATGAATGCAAAGGACGCAAGGTCATTTATAGTGTTTAATAAACCTCTAACACAAATTGTGATGTTAGAAGTCGTGTTAGGAACAGCAAGGATTTGCGTATCTTGTTTTGGGCACAGAAGAACAATAAGTCAAGCAAAAGGTTCCTTGTTGCACAATCAAAAGCCAGGAACTAGGAAAAGGAAGAAAAGTTATAACAGAATTTTAGCACAAACCAACCTGGAGTTCCTTTATCCCAGACCTGGCTTCTAGCAGAATGCCCCTGGATACATTCAATGAGTTCAGAAGTTGAGCCACTCCTTCCCATGACCTGAAACCAAAAACTCTATAAGAATTACAACACATGCACAATAAAATATCACTAAATTTTGTTTAAAGACGATGAAATATCTAGTATATGTTAAATCCCGCAAAAGATGCAGTCTTTATCATCAACAGTGTATGACCAACTAAGCAGGTATTCTTTGACGTGATACTCATAAACAGAGTATCCAATGTCAGACCAAATAGTCGAGAAAGCATCATTCATGGACATGGGTTGTCTATACGCGACGCTAATTTGTCAAAAATCAGCCCCCACCCAAAAAAAGGGGGAAAATTCAAGCTTTCCAGCATTATCGTCGTCAAAATAACTAGCCATAGTCCTATTCATCAAAATTATGCAATCAAAGAGTTGAATGACATGTCCCAAATCTTTAAAGCCATTGGCTTCAAACCCTCTAATTTGACAAATTTAGCTTGACTAAATCAAAGTAGCATGCAGCAAATAAATAAATAAATCAATTGTAGCTTGAAACCAATACGAAAAGAAGTGCTTCACGGTCTCAATAAATCTCCAAAACATCAAAGCAATAGACTGATGGAACACAGCAAGATTAGTGATTGCATTACGAAAAAGGACATTAATTCAACAAAAGCAACAAAACCCAACCAAGGGAGAAAAAAAAAAAAAAAACCGCACAAAGCTAGAATTTACCGAAGATGGCGGTGGGAAAATTGAAGAGAAAATCCCAGTTGGCGCTGGCTCCTTGTAGCCAAAAAGATCATGATTGAATGATGATATTGATGATGAAGATGGAGAAGCAGAACCCACTTGCTTTCCCGCAGTACTGTTATTTTCCATATTTGTTAACGTCTGAAAATCTTTCACCAACTCGAGAAGTCAAGTACAACACACGGTACAACAAAAGAAAACACCTGAATTCCCCCTGCACGGCGGCGCGCAAAGATAAGATTTTAAAGGAGTAAAAGAGAAAAGAAAGCCAATATTAATAGTTACAAAGACGGAAAAAACTGGCCACGTGATGATCACCTGATTGCAGGTAGACTCGAAACCGACTTCACAAACACAACCAATCCTAAATTTGTCCCTATTCTTTCTTCATCTAATCCAACATTCCAACTATAACGCCCTCACATAAAGCATAGACGACCAACTTAGAGAGAGTTACCGCGGCCACACATGTCATGTCATGTCAGGTCGTGCCACCTACGTGGATTTTTGGAATGCAATTCCTTTCTTATCTTCCCTCTTCTGCACGCCATTCCCCCACCCCTTTAAAAATATAAAATTAATTAGATAATACATATAAATGTATGCGTGAATAATTATTATAATATTTTTTATGATGCAATGCATGTGAAATAAAAAAATAATTAAAAATATATATTTACGACGTAAGTAAAATATTATTTAAAAAAAACAATTGATATCCAAACATCATGAAAAAAGGTAGAATTATTCTTTTGACAGAGAATTTGAGTTTGGATCACCTACGTTTTCTCTCTCATCAATCTTTGAATTGCATATACTCTTTACAGCTGTACTATACCGGGAATCCTCGCGGGATCAGCTTTTGTTTTGCCACGAATTTTTGATGGGAAATCTCTTTTGTTACGATTTTTTGATGGATAAGTCGTACGTGCCACTTGGACGGGAGGGACCAATTTTTAGTTTTTTTCAAACGATTCTTGTGGTCTTTTCAAAAATCACAATTCAAAATTTATTTTTAAAAAATAATTTAAAAAAGCAAAATCAGAGGTTATCAATAGGGGAGAAACATTGATGCATGTGTCAGTCAATTCACACTTGAAATGCGCATTATCAATAGAGGATCCTTCATTTATTTAACTTAATGGAGGATGAATCACCATCTTATCTTATAAGAAAGATGAGGTAATTTTATCTCTTTCAGTAGTAGAATTATGCGGTCAAATAAAAGTTCAAGACGAGAATTTATTATTATTAATTATTATTACCCCAGCCCAGAAAAAGCATACAAACGTTGAGGCCGAATTCTAGTGTTGCTCTTGCTCCTCCATTTGGTCTGAAATGGAGAGAATCCAAATCCCGTCTTGGAGATGCACACAATTATATATGAGGCCAATAAAAAACTTGACTGTATCTAAATGCGTCAATGGTTCGGTTCAGATTGAAGATTTTTTTTGGAAATTTTTTTAAAAATGATATTATAGCACTTTTTAAGATATGATGTATGTAAAAAAAAAAAAAAAAAGTGATTGAAAAACGTATTTACGAAGCAATAAGAGGAAAATTTTATTTAGAAATAAGAAGGTCTCAGTTCTAACCATTTATTGTTTGTTTGGAAGTTTAAAAATAATCAGGTGCAACTTGGGAATGGAATAACCAAAAGTTACTCGTCCTTCAATCAGGGGTCATATGGCCATTGCATGGATATTTTGGACAAGAGCTTCTCTTGACCTTCTAAAGTCATTTTAAGTCTATCGACTCGCTTAACTCATTGAGATGCCACGATCTGGCCTTTCCATGTTAGCTTGGAAGCAGATAGGGTCAAAAGAAGAAGAAGAGCAGACCATTCTGGTTTGGTCCGACAAGAAGAAGATAAATAGATAAGGTTGCTGGTCTACTCAAAACTCGAAAGTTAACAGAATGCCCTTCCACATCCTCAAGTGTTGACCCCATTTTTTTCTTTTCAATATCCAATAGCGAGATCCCTTGTGGCACGAGTTACTGGATTGAGGACAATTATGTTGCAATTCTGCGTTGGTAACAGATAGACAATCCAAAAATGCACAGAGATTTGATTCCTTTTCCACTATTATTTGGATATGATGGCTCGAGAAATTCTTTAGAGATATATAGTTTCCTCTCCACCCAATTAACAAGTGAATGTTGGTTGAGATATGCAGTTGCCCTCTCACATGAATGAATTTCCTGGGTTTGCAGTGGTCATGAAATGAAAGCTCTTCAGCAGCGCAGAATTCGTCCATTTGCGATGCAAGTGAGCATTACCATCGCTTGCTCTGGGGAATTCTCTAGTGTCTAGGAAAACAATTATATTATAGGGGTGGGAGACTGAGCAATTTAAACTTGATACCATCGCGAAGGTTCGAATCCTGCCGCTCACGCTTGCAGCAAACTGAGTTAGCAACTTACTTACCCACAATGGTTTTTTAACTGAAAACATCTTTGCGTTGTGGGGAGTGGCAATCGGCATTGCCGCGATGGCGGAAGCATACCGCACCGACTCTACGGTTATGAAAGAGTTTATCAAAAACGCTCGGCTTTAAGATTAAAAGATAAAAAACTATCTGATCTTTAGTTCTCTCACTCAGTGAGATTAGGACGCCAATTTCCAGTATATCTTTTTGAAGGCAAACATACATCTTAGAATAAAGGAAGACCGTTTATTTTTTAGGTTCCATGGTATGATGGTTTTACTGCGATCTCGTTCGTCCCAGAGAGTAGCGGAAAGTACATGTCATGAAACAATACAACGAAAGACGCAAGCAAGAAACTTTCCAACCTCTAGCAGTAGACGAAGTCCCTCTGGGAGCAATTTCAGTCTATCCCGCTAGGTAATCTCTAGAGTTCCCCCTTATTTTGGACAGAAATGCCTTTTGCATTGAATCTGTACTCAACAAGAAGTTCGGTTAGATTAGTTAACAGTTTTGCTTTTGCGTCAAGCAATCAACCATATTCACTGGTAGTTCTCAGCAATTAGGTGGTTATATCAGAAATATAAACCACCTAAGCACATGCAAGAGGTATATTCGCATATCAAGTTTGCTTACTGACAAGAAGACCAATGCAGCTTCCAACAGTTCTATAGACAGAATATAGACCCTCCAAGAGTTTGCATTAGAATTATATAGTCAGCTCCTAACTCAAACTAACTTCACAGCAATTTGAATGTCAATACAACACTAAAGAACTTGGGCAACGACATCATCCTCTGGCCATCCCTAAGAAGAACAATTCAACAAAATATAGCTTAGAGGCCAGTCCATTATCCATTGAAGGCAAATTTATTGAATGGGCAACAATAACACAAGCAACAATAGCCTCAGTGATTGTCATGCAGAAGCCTTACAGAGCTTAGAAAAGGTTGCTTCGCAGCATCAAGATTCTCAGGTGTGCAAATAATTGGCAGCCATCATCAGTTCCAAAGTCAGCTCAGGTTCGATGTGGAACTCAGTCTCCTTACCACTAAAAAATGTATTCAGGATCCCGTGTAAGCATGCATAAAAATTTCACTGCAAATTGGTGGAACAGGTAAAGTGGACTAATACATACAAAATGTTTCACGGTATGTTACTTATTTTCAATCTGCAAACGCTATCAATATTCAGATGTATAAAAATTCCAGAAACAACAGTCGTTAGAGACAAGAATAAGTTCTTTGGGATAACAAGTCCCCTTAGCATGGACATACCCAACATTGATAGTGCTACTAGTGGCAATCAGTGCAGTTTAGACCAGACACCAAGATTCTGCAAGCATTTTTATTCACGCTATCCAACTCTCTACAGCACAAAGCTACTCTGCTTAATAACCCAACAAGTATGATAAGAAGAAAAGAATAAACTCTGTTGAGCTTTCTCAAATAAGCAATAATGATTTCAAAGAGGGATTTGATGGTTGACTTGAGTGGAGCAACCAAACAGGCTATATGTGCGAGATACAAGACTGCTAAACAAAACAAACAGTGGCAATAGGAACTACAGGTACTTGGGAGAGAAAATGGTTACCAACTTTCTCTAGACCATCTTATATCCACATGGTTACTGTGAAGTTGGATGAGAACCATAGAAGAATGACAAGGTTATAGCTAAAATCCAACAAAATTTTAGTAAGCCAAGAAATCTCTGTTATAATGTTGTGTGAATAGATCATTTCAATGCATAAGTGTCCCAATACTAGTACCAGGAGTCCAGGACATACAAGACATAATGATAATAGCAAAGCATTCAAGGTAAAGGGAAACAAAAGAAGAGCAAAACATCACTTTTTCCAAACAAACAATAAGAAAACAAAGTTGCAATTTATCTGTGAGAAAATTTCAACTTTCAGATGCATCAGAATCATTTCGTATTAAACAGTTTAAATGACATTTCAAACACATCCATTCCAAAATCAAAAGTCAAGACAAGTATTTGTTGCTCGTTAAACTGATCCAATTGCACAACAAAAATGCATCGAGTACAAGTTTCACACAGAAATAAGTAAAATTTACCCTCCAAACCATAACTTTGCAATTCAAGGCTTACCACACGAACTTGCTAGACTAGATTAAAACATAGGGAGTTCTGAAGTTGGTACTTATAAACCATGACTTAAAGAGTTAACTTTCCTTTCCTAGTTTAACTGCTAAGGTGACCCATGATGCTGCACTTGTGTGGTAAACTCAGAAGCAAGGAAACGCAGTAAAGTTGCTGAATGTTCAGCAAAAATGTCTAAATATCTGCTTTCCTTGACTCATTGTACTTGACATTTAATATAAATGATAGCAATCTGCCCCTGCAAGTAAGGAAAGCTAGGGGTTCTCAAAAGCTAGAAATTTGCACTCCCGCTCATCACAGAAAAGTTTGACATGAATTATATATCGTGTTAATAATTGGCCTGCTTCTCCGTTGCTCGTAGAGTTCCCAAGATCCTCGAAGCAAAAAAGTTTTGCTACCTTGTTATAATACCCTGATAAAACCATCAGTGTATGATTCTATTCGTTCATTTCGTTCTTGCTTTGAAACTGGAACAGCTGGTCCTTTTGACCTGTTGATAAATGGGTTTAACTAAAGTGGCCAACTAAATTATGCTGTATAGGTGTTGTAATTCCTTTTTGTATCGTTGAGGGAGACATCGTTGTAATGCTAAAAGCTATAGGATCATTGAGTTGTTCCTTTCTAAGTTGCTGACAGGTTGGAGTGTGGGATTACGCTTCTATATCTCACACAATTACCCCGTGCCTGTGAGGAAAAGCCAGAAGTTGGCTGACAAGATCACAGCTCTTCAAAAACTGGTCTCTCCTTATGGTAAGGTAAGCAACCACTAGAAATTCAGGTCCACAGCAAGAATTTGCCACTAAGAATTTTACCGGACAATCATCTTTTGCATTATATAAACCTTCAATTGCAGCATTTATCACGCTTCTTAGATACTTAATTCCCAATCCTGACACGGAGTTGAATTTAACTGCAGACTGATACTGCTTCGGTGCTTCACGAGGCTTCAGTATTTATCAGGGTTCTTCAAGATCAAATAGAGGTTGCAACCTAATCTCTAATAATTTTGCTTGCATGGTAAAAAATTTAGCATAAGTGGGGGTTAAACTAGCTACTTTCAGAGTCCCATAAAATGCAAAATCTAATGCTTTTAAGGAATATTACTCATCTTTTCGAAACATAATTACGTGGTAATTGAAAGGCTATCATATATCATTAAGGTCATCCAAACACTAATAAGGCCTAATCAGCAGGTTCCGCTAAAAACATGAGACCAGCCAACAAAGTGAAATAAGTAGCTTATCTTCAGAGCGTTCATTTCTCAACTTTTCTCACTGCTTTTGTGCAGAATACTTTCAACAGGGTAAGAATACTTTCAACGGAAAAAGATGTTGGAATCAGGGAACGGGGTAAAAGTGTGAGATTGTAAGTGTGAGGTTTGGAGCCAATGAGTTCAGCAACCAAAGAGGCCCCTCACACACTACACAATTGGACAACTCTCCATTACCAGAAATTACATATCTTACATCACAAGCAGCACAAACAACAAGAGACATCTATCCAAAATAAAGGGAAAACCGAAGTGCAAATGCTGCTCAATCATCAGTCAGACATTTAATAAAAATTGGAATCCCCATCAAACACTATTACTACCAAATAATGAAATAATCACCGTGACAATATCAATACTCCATAGAAAGTAGAAAGTCAATTAAAAATACAAAATTAAAGAGAGGGAAATAACCAACCTGGCATATTGAAGAGACCAGTAAAAATACTGACAAATTTTCTCCAGAATAGTGGTGCTTATATCCGGAAACGTCACTTGCCTTTGCTGCGTCTCCGTAAAACTCCCTAAAGTAAATCAAAAGCAGTAAAGAAGAAACCGGTTATTTTCACACCGTAGTCTCAATTTCCGAATTCCACAAGTTAAATTCCCTAGCAACAAAATCCAATTACGAATCCGAAGAAGTAATCACACAACACAGATTAATAAAAGAGACAAACTAAAATAACGATCCAGATAAAATGATTCGCCAGTTGATTTTCCTATTTCAATAATAGGTATCAAGAAATCTATCTAGATAATTTAGAGGTCGGGGAGGGGTGACCTGGAGAAGTGAGCATGTTGCGGATGGTCTGAGAGACCATGGCAGCTTTCTCATCGATGACGAATTCGAAGCCGTCGGCGCTGATCAGCTTCACCATATCTTCTTTCTTCATTTTATTTGATTGGCTTGGCTCCGCCGCCTCTGAATCCAGCTTGAAAATTCTTGAAGGAACTGAGTCTGAAGGGGATACCGATCGGAATATGGATTCTGTTCGACTGCCTTCGGCTGGCACTTAGCAGTGACTGTGATGAGTTCCTTTTTCGTAACGTCTAAGTTCTGACAGGGTGTTGTGCGGGTTAGAGGTGGATCATGTCATGCCGAGGACTTTTCGGTCTTTTTACCCATTAACACAGAGCAGAGAAATTGAACACTACCACTTTTTTTATTTGTTTCCTTTTTTTTCTTTTTCTGTTTAATCTAAATATGTGGTTAATTTCGTGGTGAAACAGTTATCACCAATTGCATCTAATTTTCGTTTTGATTTCTTGATTGTGCATGTTAAAAAAAAAATAAGGAACATTTTTGGGGGCTCATTTTCAAGACATTAAATTGTTCGATGATTTTTCAATTCAAAGTTTCTAAAAGCTATAGGGTGTGTTTGGATCTTTCTGTTTTTCGAAAACTAATTTTTTAAATATTATAAAAATTTTTTAAAAATATTTTAAAAGGTACTCTAAAAAGTAGTTAAAATTTTTTTTAATATTTAAAAATTATCTCAAAATATATTTTAAAAACTCTACTATTCTTAAATATTTCAAAATATTTTCTAAAAATATCTCAAAATATACTCTAAAAACTCTACTACAGTAAAATTTTTCAAAAACACAGTTTTGAATTCTGCGTCTTTATATTCAAACAAACTCAGGAAAAAGGGGGAAAAAAAACTTGAAAATAAAAACTCATTAGCCGACTCAAATAAGAACAGCTTGTATGCTCCTCAATATTTATCTGTTTCGTTTGAGACAGATAATAATATATGCAAAGCTTGAAAACAACCAAAAAAAAAAAAAAATGTGTGCAATTATCGTTTTGTTTCCTTCTTTTCGTCTGCTTAATTCCAAAATTTTGAGACTACTATGTATCATATATGGCCTACAAAGTCGGTACCGCAGGTGGAAAACAACAATTCTCTACCGAAAGAAAAGAAAAGAAGAGGAAACAACGATCGACTTCATTCATACATAACCTGTTGGTGGTGCAATTAAAGAGTTTTTGGAGTTTATATGGTCAGCTAGTGAGAAAAGTCGTCTCCGACAGAAATGGCTGATGATCACCGTAATGATTATGTGAAAAATGGAACCAAGACAAGAATGAAAATGAAGGTCATGTTTTCTTTTTTATAGATCTATTTTTCATCATCAAGACAATAAAGGAATGATTTATTTGGTCCTCCCCTATTTATTAATTACTCCATACAATAAAGACTCTCTGCACTTAGCATAATAGCACGTGGCTTGTTTGCTTAAGTACAATTAGTAAGTGATTTGTGAAAAGGTGTTCAGTCTTATTCAAACGGAGGAGGAGGAAAGGCCGCATAAGTGACATGGTTTATTAGCTAAGCTTAGTAGAAGTCCATCACAATAGTTATTGCCAATAATTTTATTAAAACTAGTATTAAAAACTACAGAATTGATGGAGAAGAAGCAGCGCGGAAATAACAGCAGCAGTAATTCCCATTGGAGATAGAGCTGGAGGGGTAGCAACAGCAGCAGCACCAGCAGTGACCGGACCGGCTGCAGGCGCAGAAACTGGAGCAAAAACAGGGACAGGACCGGCCGAAGGAGCAGAAACTGGAGCAAAGGCAGGGACAGGACTGGCCGAAGGAGCAGAAACTGGAGCAAAAACAGGGACAGGACTGGCCGAAGGAGCAGAAAGTGGAGCAAAAGCTATCCCAGAACTTTGAAACTCAGACATGGCCCGGCGTGGTGTACCGTGGGTTTCCTGTGCCTTGCACCGCTTTGACAAAAGCTTTCCTGCATGCGGATCATTTTAGCGCAACAAAAGAATTATCACAAACAAATAGCTCTGGGGCAGTTCAATTCTTCTATCTTAATATTCTGATGCATTTTGCATGATCATCAGATCAGTTTACTTGTAAAAAAAAAAAAAAAATTCTAAAAGGTAACAGATAGAAACCAACCTTCGGCCAAAGCCAAATTAGAATAGAGATCAACCATGTTGGGGCAGTTATTGAGGCACCGATTAGAGCATAGCTTGGCTGTGAATATTGGGTCGAAAAGGAAGTCTGATGAGATTCCAGTAACATTCCTATCAGCCCCACATGCGGTTATGCACTCATCCGTCTCAATATGTTCCCTGATTTTATGCACCAAAATTTCAGAAGTCTTGCACTGGAATACCCCTGGTTCATCACTAGTCTCCAACGAGCATCGCTTCCCGGAGGATGAGATTGAAAACGCGCACATTCCCACAGGCAACTCGTCACATATTAGTTCACCTACATATATATATATATATATAGCCCATTAAAAGGAAAAAAAAAAAAAAAAGAAAGTAGTCAACAATTCATAAATAGAAGTAAGATGAATCAGAACATAGACAATGACTGAAATGGTAAATTGAGAAGAAGATTGCTTTGCAGGTTGGTCCTAAGTTGAATTAGTGGGGAGTACCGGCGAGAGCTCCTTGTAGGAGAAGAGAGAGAGCAAGGAAGATGATCATAACCATTATAGCTCAAAATCTAAAGGGTTTGGCGCTGTTCTCAATGGTTTCGCATGAGGGAAGAGGGTTTGTATATCAGATACAGAGAGAGAGACAGAGAGAGAGAGAGAGGAGAGATTAAGAGAGTCCCATCTTATTGCAGCAATCAGACTACGAAAAGCTATATATGCACCGTGCAAAAAACTCCGGTGAGATGTGATAATAGTGATGAATATTTGGGAGCCGAGGACTTGATCTGCTGGAGCCTAGAGGTGGTGTCCTATTTCAAGTATCCATGTTCAAGGGTGACAAGCCAAACCGATAATAACTCGGTACTGGACCAGTTCAGGACTCCAAATTTGATTTCTCAACTGTTCAAGTCGAATGTGTAAAAAGTAATTAATATTCATTATAACTTAAGCTTGAATTGGTTCACATAGAAATTTAGGTTTATGCATGAAAATTTCGAACTAATCAAGTTCGATTCTATAAGATATTGTTTAATTTTGATCATGAAAAAAAAAATCACGTCAAAGCTTGAAAATAATCTCAAACTCATTAAAATAAAAAAATATGTTCAAATTAACTGTAAAGCTATTTTGCTTGATTAAGCTTCTTTATGCTCCTACCTTTCCTCTTAATTTTCGTTTACACTGTTTGTTACCATTATCATATCACCAGACAGACGCCGATTGTTTTATGCATTTTGTCTCAACAAACATTTTCTTGTCTTTTTTTTTTTTTTAAAACTGATTGCAGTGCGGTGCTAAACATGATTAAGAAAAAGCGAAAAAGCGGCAATAGGAACAACAGGTACCAAAATATTACTTTGCGGGTGTGGATTTCATACACATATATACTTCATAGTTAATTTGAAATTTTTGGAGTAAAATTTTCGTGGGACAAAATATTTAATTCTGTTTGGATTAGCCATTTTTTCAAAAACAAAATTTTCAAATACAATGTTACAATAATACACAATAATTCAAAAAACATCCCATCCATATAATATATCAAATATTTCAAAAAAATTTTATAGTAAAATTTTTTTCATATACACTGCTGCAGTAAAATTTCTGAAAAATACCCACAAAAACAGCTAATCCAAACGGAATCTTAATGATAATTTTCAAATATTAAGATATAAAATCACCAATTTGTAGAACTTGGGGGCGGTGGCCCCGTTTCAAGGCGGGGAGAAATATTTTGCACCCGCCTCCATTGCCATCCTTAGATATAATGATAAAAGTAAATCTTATATACACTGACAGTGTATGTATTATCACCGTTTAATTTATGACACGTGGAGTATATGAATTCAGATAATGACATGCGGAGTATCCTTTAATTCAGATAATGACATGTGGAGTATCCTTTAATTCATATAATGACATGGATCAGAAAAAGCCTTGGTTTCCCTGCAGTTGGATGTAGGCACCGCAAGTGGAAAACAGCAGCAATTTTGTACCGAATTAGACACTCATGCTCTCTTTTGGTGCAATCAAAGAGCTTTGGAGATTGCATGATGTATTAAGAGAGGTCGTCGTGTAGTCCAAAGCTGATGACAATCACCGTTTAGGACGCAAGTCACGTAACCATCCTAAGACCAAGACAAGAATCAAAATGAAGCTGACCATCTTTTCCTTTTTCCACTTTTTTCTTTCCTTTTCTTTTTTCTCAGCAAGAGAATGAAAGAATAATTAATGAATTATCCCGTTTCTCTGGTTACTAAATAGTAAATAGTGAATACTGATGTAATTAACACGTGCGTGATTTATTCATATAAGAGGTAATCATTCTTCCATAAACAAAAGAGGAAATTTTAGCACGTATGTAATTAGCAACATGGTTTACTAGACTCAACACGCATATATCACCACCATATTTATAGCAAATATTTGTGTATGACAATTAAAAACTACAGAGGGGCCGGAGAAGCAGCAGGAGTAACAGCATCAGCACTTCCCGTCGGAGATAGAGCTGGACCGGCAGGAGCTGCAGAAATCGGGCCTTCACCAGCACCAGCAGGAGCGGAAGGCGCCATACCAGAACTTTGAAGCTGAGACATTGCCCTCCGCGGACTGGTTTCCAATGACTTGCACAGCTTCGACAAAAGCACTCCTGCGGATCATTTAGCTCGAAATTGCAAAATATATATATCATGACGATGATCAAAGGCAACTTGGGGCCAATTCAATTCTTTGTAAATCTGGCGTAATCTGAAACATTAACAATTTCTTATTAATCAAGAAATTAAGATGGTGCTAACCTTCGGCCGAAGCCAAATTCGAGTAGAGGTCAACAATGTTGGGGCAGTTGTTGACACAGTGTTTAGAGCAAAGCTTGGCAGTGAATATTGGATCAAGAAGGGAGTCTGATGAGATTCCCGTAACATTCCTATCAGACCCACATGCGGCTACGCATTCATCCGTCTCAATATGTTCCCGGATGCCATGCACCGAAATTTCGGAGGTCTTGCATTGGGGCAATCCTGGTTCATCACCGGCCTCCAGTGAACATCGCTTCCCAGAGGACGCGACTGATAACGCGCACATTCCCGCAGGCAGTTCCTCACATATCAGTTCCCCACTTCCCCTACACGTATGGGCCATTATAATCAAAGAAAATAAATCAATATATATATATATATATATATATTGAGATTAGATTTAGAAATTAATATCTTGAAGAACGAGACTGACTTGCAGGTCGGTTTGAAGTTTTTTTAGTGGAGAGGACCTAGAGCTCCTTGCAGGAGAAGAGAGAAAGCAAGGAAGAGGGTCATAGCCATTTTAGCTCAAAATCTATGCGGTTTTGCGCTGTTCTCTGTGGTTTGCATGAGGCAAGATGGTTGGTGTCTGCATTTATAACATAGACCAAGGAGAGAATTGGATGGATTTCTTGTTTCTTATTATTGCAGAATTGATCTCACTACAAAAAAGTGTACGTGAATCAGTGCAGGATGTATAGTACAATGACTTATGGCAAACATGAGATTGTAATAACTAATAACCATTTGGCAGCCGGAGAAATTAGTGAATGAATTTGCCAGAATGGTGTCTCTGCGTCCTTTTATTTTGTCTGTTACCATTGTTATATCGCAAGGCATGATGCGTGTTGGGATAAGTCTACTGTATTTTCTTTTTTTTTTTGGGTCAAAGGATAAGTCCGAAAATTAATTGATTCAGATCTTTTTGAATAATAGAAATATCTTACTATTTGATGCATTAAACACTGCTTAATTTGTATACAACATTTTAAGTAAAATTTTTCATTGAATTTTTTTTGAATTGACTACACGTCTTGTACCTCACGCACACATAACACACTCTTATACTATTTTTATACGTATAAATTTCTAAGAAATGGCATGCGAGATTCCTTAAAACATAATTAAGACGCATCTTCTGTTTGTTGCTATCCAGAAGGATGAACGTTCCTAACACTGCGTAACTGAAAGATCAAGAATCAGCTAGTTGCTCTTTATCTTCTAGACTGTGGTAAAATCCTTGTGCTCCCTCGATTTTGCATTTACCTTCCCATTTGCCCTCGAGGTGACTGATTTTATTTGCATAATTGACCCCCAAAAGCTGACTTTTTTGCACTTTTAGGTGACAGTCGCCGCTGTACATCGCTGGATTTGGTTAAAGTGGGCTTCATCAGGTCTCAGATACAGAGGACGAGCTAAAGTTCACGTCCAACAATCTTAGCCAGTCCTGACCATGATTGGAACCTGGACGAGCAGGCATAAGGTCCGGATCCACTTCAAAATGCCCGTAGTTTATTTTTTGTTGACAAGTATGATAATAATTGTATAACATATTCTTTTCTAATTTATAAGAAAGGTGAGTCTAAGGAGATTTGTGTGTCAGAGGCTAGCAGATATACACATCTCGTGGCCGTGAATAGTCTACATTGAGCTGTAGTTACATGACCAACTTTGAGCCCACGACTAATAAGAAAATAGATTAATCAATTTTTCCAACAAAACTTAGTACGCATTCATAATTGTTAATGTAAAAAAATTACTACATGATCGGTATATAAAAAATTAATTCATAATATATTTAGAGGCACAATTCTCTTCTTGCAAAGGAATTGAAAGCTGTTGGTGTAAACATATTTGTTACACCGGACGAGATGGGAAAAATTAAGCCACATTCAAGAGTGTCAATAACTACATAGGATGACTTGTAGCTACACTTGAAACTCGTCAAAATCCCCTCAATTAAGAAAAGCAATATGAAGACTAGTCAGCACAGTTACAAAATCATTTGTCCCTTCTCTTTAATATACGTGATGTACGTGAAATAAAAAAGTGATTTAAAAATATATTATTAATACAAACAAATAAGTTTTTAAAAATAATCCACAATCCAAACAAACCCATGACAATATTGAAGTCGATGCATCTTGGGGTATGCAATGAATTCGAAATCGGTAAATCGAAAATTTGAATTCGAAATTTTTCGATTTTTTTTTGTATCGGAATTATCGACCGGATTCGATTTCGAATTCACTAATTCCAATTTCAAATTCAATTCCGAATTTCAAAAATTTCAAATTCAGTTTGTAAATCAAAATTTTTCTATTTTACACACTCCTAGATGCATCTATCTTGATCCTTTGTTAATGAGTGGCACCAAGGGCAGGTGGGTCGGTGAATGAAATCGCAAGGACGGCACTTAAAAGCCTGGGTTGACGAGATTATCTGAGTGAATTATTTTAATCGACGGCCCCAAGCGATGCATTAATGCATTCATGTCAGCTAGCTTTTTTGTTGTTTATTACCCAAAAAAAAAAGTGATGATATCTATATATTTTTTTAAGTGCTGTTCTAGCAATCATCCCCACATTCCACAACAATGAAGATTCCCTTCGTCTGTGCGCACTGCACCCCATAGTCTATTATGATATGAAAACTTTTACTCGAATGATTCGTTGAATCCAGTGGGGAATTATTCTTGCATGATCACGCCATAATGCGTGGGCTAAATCGCTTGCTGGCACTCAATAATGCAGTGCCTTGGTTGCAATGGTAGTAGAAGAATGATGAGAGGCAATTGTACATAAACGCAATTGTGTTGCATTTAGTTTCTTTTCGATGGTACGTAACACAGAAAGTGGTTTGCCCAATATGAACATCAATGTGCACTGTACTTCTCGTTTCTTGTAAACATCACCAACAAATCATCAGCATCTTCCATAATATGGCCAAATGACTTGACCTACTCCATTGATTATACTCTCCCGTCCCATTTATTTAATCATGTTTGGAGAATTCAATTTTTTAAAAATAATAATTTAATTGTAATATTTGTATTTTTCTTTATATATATATTCATTTTCTCCAAACTATATGTCAACAAAAATAATGATTTTAAAAAATATATATATATCGACAGAAATTTTGTGTGTATCTAATAAATATAAATCAATTGTGCCACTTTGTATTAGCTTCCATTAATACGACCAATTGTTTTTAAAAATATAGGATAATTTCCCTCTATTTCAAAAATGTAACTTCCATAATATTTGTTAACTACTAAATTATTAATTTAAAGCTTTTGCATTTTCGAGACTAAAAAAATATTAAATATCAAAAAATTACGCAGGTCACTAAATTCCCTATGTATATCTAATACATACTAACGAATAAAAATTCTATATGTATCTAATCAATATATATAAATCGATTATGCTGTTTTGTATTAATGCAGATAAATGAAAATTATATGTGTTTAACCTATATCTAATGTATATAAATTAATAATACTGCCTTGTATTAACATATAATAAGTGTTATTGATATCAAATAATTATAATTTCGAGACTATTTCTATATTTATAATTTTCTCTCCTTCTTTATATTTATCCGCTTATTTATTAACTCACTTGTTTATTAATTTTGTCGAAAGTGTGTATATTAACAAAAATATTAACTATTAAAAAATACGCAAATCACTAAAAATGCTATGCACATCTAATACATAAAATATCATTCTTTTTATGTTTATTCGCTTATTTATTGATTTTCTCCAAAATATATATTAGCAAAAATATTAAATATGAAAAAATGCAAATTCTTAAAAATCCTACGTACATCTAATATATGCAAATGAATAAAAATTTTATGTGTATCCAATCAATATATATAAATCAATTATGCTGTTTCGTATTAAATATCAAAAAAATATGTAGGTTGCTATATACACAAACATATTAAATATAAAAAAATATGCAAGTCGCTAAAAATCCTATGTACATCTAATACATACAAACGAATAAAATTCTATATGTATCTAATCAATATATATCAATATATATAAATCGATTATGGTGTTTTGTATTAATGCAGATCAATGAAAATCATATATGATTAGCATGTATCTAATATATATTAATTAGTAATACTACTTTGTATTAACATATAATAAGTGTTATTTATGTGAAATAATTATAATTTCGACACTATTTCTATGTTTATAATTTTCCGTCCTTCTTTATATTTATCCACTTATTTATTAACTTTGTCAAAAGTGTGTGTATTGAAAAAATATTAAATATCAAAAAATTACGCAAGTCACTAAAAATCCTTTGTATATCTAATACATACTAACGAATGAAAATTCTATATGTATCTAATCAATATATATAAATCGATTATACTATTTTGTATTAATGCAGATCAATGAAAATTATATGTATTTAATCTATATCTAATATATATAAATTAATAATACTGCCTTGTATTAACATATAATAAGTGTTATTTATATCAAATAATTATAATTTCGAGACTATTTCTATATTTATAATTTTCTCTCCTTCTTTATATTTATCCGCTTATTTATTAATTTTGTCGAAAGTGTGCATATTGACAAAAATATTAACTATTAAAAAAATACACAAATTGCTAAAAATGCTATGCACATCTAATACATAAAATAGCCTTTTCTATTTTTTTAATTATTTATTAATTTTCTCCAAAATATATATTAGCAAAAATATTAAATATGAAAAAATACAAATTCCTAAAAATCCTACGTACATCTAATATATGCAAATGAATAAAAATTCTACGTGTATCCAATCAGTATATATAAATCAATTATGCTGTTTTGTATGAATACAAATCAATGAAAATCATATGTACTTAACATGTATCTAATGTATATAAATTTAATTAATTTTTTCCAAAATGCATATATTAGCAAAAATATTAAATATGAAAAAATATGCAAATCGCTAAAAATCCTACGTGCATCTAATATATGCAAATGAATACAAATTCTATGTGTATCCAGTCAATATATATAAATTGATTATGCTATTTCGTATTAATACAAATGAATGAAAATCATATGTACTTGACATGTATCTAATATATATAAACTTAAAAATAAATCAATCCAATATTTATTGATTCAAAAAACAATTATTCGATCAATAAATAAAAATATATGATTCTAAATTTATAATTTCAAATTGTTAAAAATCCTTAATTTGTATATATTATATTTATGAATTTATATTCTTCACTGTATTTCTTTTCTTTTAGTTTTTCTTATACTAAACTCTTCTATTATCTAACACACGATTTTGAATCTCTGGTGAGTTTCATACAAATTACATTCCAATCAATATAATTCATACACTACATTGCTACTTTCATATCATAATACAACTAAATTTTTTCCCTATTTTCTATCTCAAGTACTCATTGGTGATATAACCTCGCATATACAAACAGACAACATATGAGTCATCAATTGCTATCATGCTAAAATTCGATGGATCTTTCAGCTAGAAGGAATAGAAATAACAGAAGGTTGGCCAATATTCACACAAAAACACTTCTTATATGAAAGAAGTGTCATCTTGTTCACCCTGCTCAATGAAAACAATTATCATCTACAGCTCATCAACCGAGACTTTATCCAACAGTCATAATTAAACGTGTCCACTACAGCTTCTTGCACATAGCAATTATCTGTTCCCTAATTTTTCTTTATTCTACTTCCACTTATATTTAACAATATAAAAATAAACATATCGAAATTATTTCGAATTATTAATTTATCTCAACTCTTAAAAAATGATTTACATTCCGTTAATTTAAATAATATTTACATCCTGTTACTCTTAAAAAATTAAATACAAATCACAAAAATATTACTATATCTATTTATAAATATATTAATCCAATATATTATTCCTCTATTTATTATTGCAACCCTACTATCATATAAAACACTTTAAACATTAATTATTAAATAAATTCTACATTACTCATAAACAGTGAATAATGGGTACCCGCGAAACTCGCAGAGCACATTGCCTAGTATAATAGTAATTTGTACAACCAGTCACTGCTCACTGGTGGCAGAACATGGAAATCCACTAACATTCCCCTTATGGGATTTAGGATATCCACCCTGGCAGGCATGCAGGCACATCCCTGCCATCTGCCACTCTGCTACAGAACGGCCAACCCAACCCACATCCTTCTCAGCAGTCAGCTCATTAGCTAAATTTTGTCAACTGCCTCACCGAAACGACGCCACTCCCCGTCCACATAAACAAAATTATAAGAACAGGAATTTTACCTTATTTTAATTTTTTTAATCCCAAAAAAAAAAAAAGCAAAAAAGAAAAGATTCTCCCATTACACGCTTGCTACCTACTGAGTACTAATTTGCATCATTTTCCCCACATGAGAGACACCCCCTCTAAAACCAAGCACAATCCAAATATTTGGCCGTTTCAAACTCGCCCCTCCCCCAGCATTATTTTTCTTTCTTTCTCCATACTTTCCCCCATTTTCCTCTCTTCTCAATTCTCATCATCATTTCCGCTGCCCCCTGTACGGTAAGCTCTGCGTACTTTTTTTTTTTAATCTACGCGTGCATATCTGCGTATATTGTCGTATTGAGATTACGGTTTTTTGCATTAGATCTGAGTTGTTGTGGATCTGTATTGCAGGATTAAAAGAGAAAGGGATCATCGGCTTATCGTTCCGGTTGGGTATAGTCATCAAAAAGTGTGAGATAGAGAGGGAGAGATGGCCAATAGAGTGGATCACGAGTACGATTATTTATTCAAGATCGTTTTGATCGGGGACTCCGGAGTCGGAAAATCTAACATTCTATCTAGGTTTACTCGAAATGAGTTCTGTTTGGAGTCTAAATCTACCATCGGAGTTGAGTTTGCAACCCGTACTCTTCAGGTTACTCCTCCTTGTTTTTCCTCTGTAATATTCCATAATCACTCCATCTCGATTTCTTCAAAGTTTGTCTTTTGTTTTTTTTTTTTTTGGTATAGGTTGCATAATTCTCATGATTTGCATATATTAGTTTGGATGGATTTCTTTTTCTTGCAATTTTGTATCATCTTCTCTCTCGTTCTCTCTCTCTTTTTTTTTCGTCTAACTGTAGTTTTATGCACGATTTACATGACTGCGAATTTTTGACCAAATAAAAAAAAACATATAAAAATGTCGAGATTAGTAATTTGATTATCTTTAAATGTTGGATTAGTGCTTATTGTGGCGCAACGAGGTCTTAAGAAAGAAGGATGCGTTTTTAAGCACAAGTCACTCCAGTCAGTTTTGGATGGTTTCTTGAGGTATTAGTATGTTTCGGGACAGTAATTTTGTCCCCCTTGTGAAGCTCATTTTGTTTACATTTCGGATTAACAGAGTATCATACAAATTGATGTGGAGGATATCTTTTCACTCTCTATGTGAGGAGCTAAATGGAGTTCGCTGACTTGTGACATGCTAGGAGAAAGTTAAACATGTTATCATCCGACCTTATTATCTACTTAATAGATGTGTCTTTTGCAAGTTTAGAAAAGAGTTTCTGAGATTTCGTGATGAATGATGTAATTCTTCCGCCATGTTAGATAGATTGGATGGTATATGTGGCATGCTATTATTTGTAATCTTAATTTGGTCATTGAGCATGTTGGATGATGTTCGTGTGAAGTTTGGTTTGTTCTGCATGCGCACCCATAGCATGGATGGTCGCCCCTGAAACTTAGGCTTTCATTTGTCAAAATTGTAATTTACGGATATCTATTTCGTAGCTTCTACAGACTACTAGTTTCCTATAGGTTTGGCAAAACAATCTAGTACTACCTTTTATGGTGTTTCCATTGTTAGGAAACTGAGTTTGATTGTTAAAATGCTTTTCTTGGCTGGCTAGTGTATTGGGGAAAGGCTGAGAATTTGGGTACTTTGTGAGTTATGGGAACACACTAACCTGGTGATCTTCTGAAAATTTGGTGCTACAGATAGAGGGAAAGACAGTCAAGGCGCAAATATGGGACACTGCAGGACAGGAAAGGTATAGGGCTATTACTAGTGCATACTACAGAGGAGCTGTGGGTGCACTCCTTGTGTACGACATAACCAAGAGGCAAACTTTTGATAATGTCCAAAGGTGGCTTCGGGAATTGAGGGATCATGCTGATTCTAACATTGTCATCATGATGGCTGGAAACAAGTCCGACCTTAACCATCTCAGAGCTGTTCAAGAGAACGATGGCCAAACTTTGGCTGAGAAGGAAGGACTCTCTTTTCTTGAGACGTCAGCGCTGGAAGCATATAACGTGGACAAGGCTTTCCAGACTATTCTGTCAGAAATATATCACATTATAAGCAAGAAAGCATTGGCTGCCCAGGAAGCGGCTGCCTCCACCGTGACTCCCGGTCAGGGTACCACCATCAATGTTAATGATTCGTCTGGAAACACAAAGAGGGGTTGTTGTTCTACCTGAGCATCCTATTTTCAGGAACGGAAAGAAATTTGCTAGCACACACAACTTTTCTTCCCCGCTTCTTTTTCATTCTTTTTTTCCCCTTTATTCTCCCATTCTTTGGGCAGAAAACGGCTTGTAGAGTACTTCTTACTTCATTGTGACAGCAAAAAAGAGCTTACGACTGATGTTAAAAAGAGTTTAGTCATTTAGGTGCTCATTCACATGAAATATTATTGTAGTTCTTGTGTTATGGAATGACTGATACGGGTGATATGTGGCTGAGGCAAATTAAACACATGAGGTGGTCATGTATGTGTAGCATTTTTCCTGTAGATTAACTTCTTTGCTTTCTCTCTTACTTGTAATAAATATATTTTTGTCTATTTGCCTTCTCTTAATTTCTGGAATGAATTTGCCAAGCATACGTTCTCTTAATTTAAGGATGTGCTGTGACTAAATTTATACTCCTAGATGATAATAAGGAATCAATTCTCATTTCTTACAGTTACTGGGCATCAAAGCTATATTCACGAAACACACAGTTGAGCAGCGTGTATTGACGTCATTAGACTTACCTAATCCGATCCTAAACAATTCGCAATCATTAATAACAAAATATATTATGTTGGTAAAGATCATCTGAATCAAATGCTATGCTTCTCTAGTGGTCGCCCTGCGACTAGGCTCTAGAAGCGTTTTCCTTGTAATATTAATAAATAATCTCTGCCGCCTCACCTACTCTTCCAAAGTAATAAACGATGAAGGCGTTCATTAGCGCGTTGTTACTGGTAATTGTCTTGTGACTCTCGTCTAAACGCGGAAGGGGTCGATCACTAAGAAGAATTCATCTCGCATTCTTCTTCATTTTCTTTAGGCTTGTTGACTCAGCTCAACCCTCCGTCAAATGTGGCTGTGCATCAAGGATTAATAAATCAGCAGATTGTATATTGGTCAAACTCTTGAATGATGGTTCGACTTTCACAAGTTGTTGTTGACCGAGACTGGGAATCTTAGCGCAACGCAGTGCTTGTCGAGAGGTTGACACTGACAATGAAGTTACGAACGAAGAACATTAATTGCACTTTGCCCCCCTAAATTTTGTCACTAGTAACATTTTGCTGCCCTAAACTCCAAATATATATACACTTTACTCTTTGTGGTCAGCTTTTTAATGGGGTTAAGATGAAGTTATACTTTGCATGACCAAACTATCTCCGACTAATTCCTAAACACACATAATAATTGTGACATAATAAATATCTATGTCTTTAATAGTTGCTCAATCTATTTAAAAACAATTATACCGTGCATTTTGATATTTTAGCAATAAAATAAATTAGATAATCTGCAAAAAAAGAAGTCTAAACAATTGAATGTATTTATCTCAATGTTGATAGCAATACTTATTTTATATGAAATAAAATTAATTAATGCATTTGAAATGAAGATTATTTAATAATATTTTTTTTCTTAGTGTAGCACTTTTTTAATACATTTTATATGAGATAAGAAAGTGATTTTAAAAAATAACAATGTATTGAAAAAATTATTTAGAGAATCTCAAGTTTTTTTTTTTTTTGAAAAAATGTAAAATTCAAACAAAATACAAACCAAGGTATGATTACGGTATAAAAATATCAAATAACATCTTATTGACCTCTGACTTCTGAGAATCTTGTGACAGCTACAAGGTAAACAAGAATTATCAAAATCAATCCGTTTACAATTTAAAAGAAGAAAGATAAGTGATGAAAAATTAGTGTAGAAGTTTTAGAAATTTTAAATTCTTTTTACTCTACAATGCAAATTTTCAATTCTTTGGTATTATACCATCGTTTAATTTTTCATATCATGTGAGTTCATGTTTTTTCTAATAAGACATTCCATATTCCAATTAAAAGTAACTATAATATATGGGCTATTTTGTCAAAATTTTGGATGAAAAATTCATCATTAATGTTTGACTAGTCAATGAAGAGGGTAAGGTGTATATATTTGAAATTTCAGAGGTAGAGTGCTAAGTTCGGAAGGCAAAGTATAATTATTAACCCAAAAAAAAAAAAAAAGCCTACTAGATCTTAACAGCAAATATTGATGATCATCTTATTCTTGATTTTGACGGCCTTGTGGAAGAAAAGAATTCCTTTGTCCTTATTTCTCTTGTTTGGGTTGGATTCTAAAAGGAGAAGAAACTGGACTTCTTGTTAACGCGTTGGGGTATGTGTGATTCAATGCGCATTCATGCAGCCATGGAACTGCAGTAATGCTAATTATGCTATGCATCTGTGCATTCGCTCAAGAAAGATAAGGGTATGGACCTAATTAAAGCACCCATATGGAGATAACTTCAGGACTAAACATAGGCACTCTAGCACCTGGACTGCATTGTCGTGCATGTTTTTCTGCGTATTGACATTTTCTTCAGACGAGGTATTTCAATATGAAACAAAGTCACAAACGGAGACTGGAGAGAGGACTGAATAAGCGAGAAATGCTGCATTTAGTGTACTTGACGATCAATTTGTATAGTAACGTGATGAATTTTGAAACTTCTCTCACAGTAATCCCTAACTTTACTAAGCATTTCATTTTGACTTGCTCCAGGGCCAATCACAATGTGGCAGGCCAACACAAACTTCCCAGAAGTGATCGCCCAAACATGCAGGTCGTGAACATCATGAAGTCCTTCTATGCTCTTCAAGCCATTTTCAAGGAGTGCAATGTCAATCTCATCCGGAGCTCTCTCCATCAATATACAGAATACCTTTTTCAGCATGGGCAGAGTCGTGGCAAGTGCAGCAATGGAGAAGACAAGAGTGCAGAGCAGATCAACCACCAGCCACTCTGGTTTAACCCATACGATCAATCCAGAAATCATTACCCCGACACTCTGGATGATATCAGTCATAACATGCAGGTAAGCACCTTGTATGTTTATGTTTAAAATCTTTACGTTCAGTGGGGAAGGTGATACCAGACCTATGGTGTCTTCAACGCCCATGACATCTAATTCCTCCATTTCATGATCATGCTCTCCACTGTTGCAGGTTTCATGAGATTCATGAGAATGACTATGGTGAGTGTGATCATGACCAAGCCAGAAAATCATGAGCAAGTTCACCAAGAATCCAAATAAGGCAATCAAAAACATGAGTTTCCCATTCACCTTAGCATTTTTGTGGAGAATTCTGTCAACTGCTTCGTAAATCAAAATTCCACAGATAAGCCATATCAGCTGTACTGATAGGAGGACTCCCATGACTTCAAGACGACCGAATCCAAATGACTGCCGTGGTGTTGATGCCCAGCCTGCCACCCATACAGCAAAAAGAGAAATGGAAGATCCAGCAATGTCAGTGAGCATGTGAGCTGCATCCGTAAGGACAGCAAGGCTATTGGCTTTCATGCCACCAACAATTTCTACTACCATGACTACTGAGTAAAAGATTATGAGCCCTATAAGCTTCACCCTTGACTTTGATCGTTCTGCAGAGTCTGATATGCTGTATTCCAGGTTTGAGAATGAACAAATATGACTGCAAGAAAATTCAAGCTGATTATTGTTGTAACTAGCTTCTTCTGAGACTTGTGGCATCTGTGCTTTAAGTTGCTCGTTTTCTCTTGAAGCTGAATCCTCCTTTTGCTCCATCACTTTTTACCATTTGCCACCACAAAAAAGTTAGTATCTAAAGTAAAATAGCTACATTATCATAGAAATATGTTGCTGCACGAGACAGGAAACTGATTATGAATATCTACAGTACCCAATTTCAAACATGTTAGTGATTCAAGCAGAGTTTTATATTTTTATTTTTGGTTTACTCAAGTGGAGGGAATGATAAGTTTATGGAAATATATTGAAAACTTAGGACTTAGTTTAATTTGTCTCCAGAAAACAACAGCTTTGCTTATGCACCTTAAAGCTACATACTTAGCAGTGAACCAATTTAAGGGCACAAGCGATATAGCTATTGCATGGATATCTTTTCTTTAAATAACCAGATTAATGTCTTAATTATGTACTTATAGAAAGGGGATGCATGAGCTAAAGCGTGATTGAGGTGAAATATGAGAGAAAGAAAGAAAAGCAACACAGAGTAAGCGGTAAGGAGCAAAAAGCAACTATCAATAGTAAGGTAAGTTTCAAAAGAGAATTCTTATGTACCTTGTGAAGGGAAAAGACAGTATGTAGAGCTGGAAAAGGAATGGTATCAGGCTATTGGCAATTTGGTCAGATATGGCGTCAGAGAAGAAAATCATAACAGATTTCTTTTAAAGCACAAAAGGAATGATGCAAAATAACAAGGATGGTGTTTGGATGGATAACAAGAGAGATATCTCTGGTAAGGAGGTCCAGAAATCGTCTACAGGAGGGCCAAGAGACTGATGTGGCTATTGTTCTTGGTCTCTAGCCAGCAAGACTCAAGATCCTGCCCGAGGAGTACTCCTCCTGGGATGGCTCCCATATCCTAGAGGTTGTCATAGAACAGTTTTCTACAAGCAAATATTCCTTTGGAGCTGGGCTGCGAAAAGGCGTGAAGTATGAAGCATGAGGACCAAAATTAGTCGATCAGAACCACACAGGCAAACCCAGGTGTCTATCTAATATAGGCCTTCAACAATTCTAAGGAAGAGTTGCTATCATGGTAGCATCTAGCATTCATCAGATGATACAAAATGTTCATAACCAGTTATTTCCCTTTTACTCCAACTGGAATGAACATTTCATCATTTTCCATGCCACCTTTTATTCTGAATTTTCATGTTACACTTCTACGTCTCGGGTCATAATTCAAAATCTTGCTTTTCCTTTTCAACTTATAAGATGTCAGTTACCCGCAATAAACGCAATTGTAGACAATATACCGTTTCAATAGATGAAAAAGTTTGCAAGAATGAGCTTTCTTCCCGTCCTACTTAATGTGATTAAACATCTATCTACACAAAAAACTATAGCCAAGTATTCTAATCCTGCTCTCTGCAGCCTTGCATGATAGAACCACGCTTTCATAAAAAATTGCAGATATAGACGATAATGCATTCTTCTATAAATGACCATCCAAAGGTAATGATTTCAGCTTAAGGCTCCAGTAACGAAGGAGAGGTCCAAATCAATAATGAAGAGCAAAAATGTAAAGTCAATCATCAAGAATTTGTTAACGATTTTACGAATTATAGAAACGTTTGATTCCATTTGTTGTGAATAAATTTCTATATAAAGATGTCAACTTAATAGGATAAGCTGTCCCAAGTTATGATGCAGAAACCATAATCTGTCGGGTTTGAAATACAAGAAATTTCTGATTTTAACAAGAATGAATTATTTTTCCATTTAATTCAATTGATTGGGCAAAAAATGGGAATTAATCCTTTCATGCTTATGTCCTCTGCAAGCCCCATTCAGTCATTCAGGATCAAGAACTCAAGCATGGGGACATCTACGGCAATGTACAATTGTTTTTAGCAACAATCACGAAAATCATATGTCAACTCACATATCTGCAGTTCAATAGCAAGAACCCTTAAATGAAAATTGATGTGCATGCATGGGAAAGCGTAAACGATCCAGAAAACGGAAGGCAGCCATCAGGACGGAGAAACCAAAACCCATTCCAGGTATCATATCAAAAAAGCATGTGATGTTGAGCGAAAAAGAAATCAGCCAAGAAATTGGATTGCAAGGCAATGAAAGCACCAGATAAAAGCTAAAATTGATTGCAAGAAAATGGTTACCTTGGAATTGCAGATGAAAGAAGAAGCGAAATTTGAGGAAGAATGCCTTGACATTTTACTCGTACGACTGAACTTTCTATAATGGGATTTATGACAACCCCAACTTGAGAGGAGCCACCGTCAGTCATTCACAGCAGACAGTCACAAGACTCACAACTCGATATTCATTTGTACCTTAAAATTGAAGGGGGCCAAAAAAAAAAAAAAAAAAAAAAAGGAGTAGACTAGAATCTATCAACCTCCATTCAGGACAATAGAAAAGAATAAACTTGCTTTAGACCTTTTCTGTTTTTATTTAATTCAAAAAGACATAAAGGAAAATATACCTGTACAGGAGAACAGCAGCATTTCTTGTTATGTGTTCTTGATATTTTTCCCCCAAAAATTAACAATCGGAACAGGGCCTAAGACCCCCTCGGGTATGTTCTTGAACTTGAGTCGGGTATGTAAAATTTTCTCGTCCTGCCAAAAAACATTCGGATATTATAAGGAATTCCAAATTTTATGGTCGAACCAACAGAGGCCATACCTTTTCACCTCAAAGTAATGGTTACTTTTGATAGACATATGATATAAAGGTGCAAGTTGCAAGTATTTCGAGCTTCACCATCCGAAATGTTTTAGTCCTTGCGTTCGGTTTGCAATAACATACCAACTTATGGAAGCTTTGAAATTCTTGTCCAAAATACTCAAATGAAGTACGATAAATAACTCAAACAAAACAAATCTTCACCGTTTATTTTTTCAGATGGTGAAATCCATTTCATGATTGCCCTCATAAATCACCAAATAAAGGTAAGTCTTTCTTAGGCTGGGTGGAGTATATATAGACGATAATAATGCCCCTTTGGAACCATGCAAAGGTACTGTTTCATAAACAAAATCAACTCTAGAGAAATGTATGCCGTGTTTGTGTAAACACACAAAAGGTGCAACTCCACTTCTAACGTATGTATATCTGATAGACCAAATGCCGATCTTACCGGTCGGTTATGGCTGTTCTGTTACACTCTAAAGTCTTTATTTTGAGGACAAAACTCTTGAATCCAAACAGAGCTTAAAGAATCATTGTTGTTTAATAAATAAAAACATCTCTTTCTAATACATCACCTCCCCCCCCCCCCTCCCCCGGGGTAGCAAAATCCTTTTCAAGAATTATTTCTCTTCTTCCAAATCACAAATTACCTCACATAGACACTTGGAAAACTTTTCCTTATGTGTCTTGATTCTAGCATCAGTTGCGTCTAACCAACCAGCCCCTTAAACTGTTGCAGGTTGTCTTTGCTTTTTCAAACTTTTGTGAATTACATGTTTTGTCGAACATCTAACAGGTACAATATGCTTTGGTATAATATTGCAAAGGAAGAAGAGAGCCAAAAGCATGATGATATTATTCTTTTCCCAACTCATATCACACTAAACGGAAGTTTTGTCGAAGCTTTCTCTATCAGAAGATTTTGGAAGTGGTGAGGGAAGACAAACGTCTTGCGAGAGAGAGGATTGATTTTTTTTTTTTTTTTTTGGTTTTGTTTTTGTTTTCCAATCAATCAGTTAAAGAAGGACAATTGTGATTAAAATAACATTATTATTGCATAACAGGAGACCCGTAAACCGATCTTGCCACCTTTCTATGCTTTTAATGAACAAAATAGAATGCGTACTAAATTTGGCAATCATCAAGCTTACATTTCATGACTCCTCTATTTTTCATCATCCAAGGACGGCTCTAGAAAAATATATTGTAACGATTTGATGTATATAAAATAAAAGAAATAATTAAAAAATATGTTTGCAGAAAATATAAAACTTCTTTAACAGAAAATCACAATCCAAAAAACAATCCAAAACAGGATAAGGGTGAGTCAAACCTAGAATAACAAAATGAAACAACAAGGTCCGATGTGGCTTTGCTTAAGATCCATGTGGGTACTGTGCATCCGTATGGTTCGATGGTGATTTAGTTCCCATAGATTTCTCGTGACCCTATTAACAGGGTCACCCTCTAATACAGGTTAAATTAGAACTAAGAGTAGACGTAGACGATGACAAGTGACAAACAGAAAACATGAATATTTGCATAATTTCACCATCACATCACATCGCATCACGATCAATGTCAAGTCCAAACCAAAATAATCCCAAGGAGGCTGAGAATAGCTCATTAATCATTACCCTACATTTGAGAAGTAAGATCAACAATGTAGGAAAGTTTGTGATCTAGCAATTAAACATCAACTCCTTTCCTTTGTCCCTTATACTCTACCAATAACTTCCTCTTAAAAAAATATCTGGGTCCCTAACAATTGAGTTAGTACGAGAACATATCTAAACCATGAATCTCAACCCCACACCCTTTAGGCTATGGCTTTAAGCCCTTTAAATCAAAAACCAGGGAGCACCAGAGCCAGAAATCAAAAGGGCCTTTTATTTTCATTGCAAGTTGTTTAAAAAAAAAAAAAAAGATAGAGTATGTGGGTCGTGGTTTTTTTTTTTGGAGGGGTGGGGGTGGGGGTGGGAAAAGGGAGCGGGGGGTGTGTGTGCACAAATGAAATCACTGATGAGCATTCCCCAACTGGCAACGCCACGTAAGTGTGTGATTAATCATCGGAGGATACAACCACACGAGGGCAGCGGAATTCTCGACTCCGACCACAACCTCTTCTTATTACGCATTTTCTTTTTCCTATTAATTTAAGCACTATCCTATCTTTCAAAAAAAAGAAAAAGAAAAGTCCTCTCCGCCGCATCGGAGTTGCAGCCCCCATCCCCCCAACCGAACCTCACGCGCCCTCTATTCCCTTCCCTTTCCTTTACCCTAAATTCCACCAATTATAATCTTTTTAATCTTTATCTATCTCTCTCGTTTTCGTCATTGATAGAGAGAGAGAGAGAGAGAGCTTAAGAGAGACAGAAAATTTGACTAAATCTTTTCATGTTTTTAGTTTTATTTCATTCCATATCTTCTTTTCTGTAGGGAAGATTTGTTGGAAACCCTAAGTTTGGTTAGGTTGGCTGTAAATTGGAGAGAGAGGAGTAGTTAGAGAACCGATATTTGTAGGGATGGCCGCCGCGAATGGGCAGGGAATTGAGCCTGCGGTACTTGATGACATAATCAACCGGTTGTTGGAGTTCCGGCACGCGCGGACGTTGCGCCAAGTCCAGCTCTCCGAGGCGGAGATCCGGTCGCTCTGCAACGCTTCCCGGGAAATCTTCCTTCAACAGCCTAATCTCTTGGAGCTTGAAGCACCAATCAAGATCTGCGGTAGACTCCCCTTTCACTATTGTTACTTTTAGTTAAATAGCACATGCATGCATGTTTATCATACTGATTTAGATTCCTAGATGTACGGGTAGGGCATCTGCTTTGATAGTATATATGCTCTTTTCTTTTCTTCTTCTTTTTTTTCTTTTTAATTTGTTTGGATTGTTTATAGTTTTCCACTAAGTTATCATCTTTCTATTGAGCTGTATGTTGCTTAATTCTATATGTTTTCTGTGAAACAGAGACAAGCAAATTGTGGATTTTTATATTTTCGGTAAGAATATGAGTTATTTTGGAAATTCTGAGTTTTTTCTGCCCAGAAAATTTGGTGCTATAACCTTAGAAAATGTTTTGATGAGTAACCAAGACTTCGATTTTCACCATAGCTTGGCCATTTGCTTCAATTTTAATCTCAATCGCCTTTACAGCCTTGCTGGCAAATGCACTTTCTTTTGTTATTCTTGTTGTAATTTTGATTTAATTATTCTACGAAAATACTGGTGGAACCATTTTTTAGGAGTTACAGGGGAGATGGCAGGGGTGGGGTTGTTGTAGTTTCTAGTTTTCGTGAGGATATAAGTGTATTAGGGGATGCTGCCCGCTTAACATCTCCCGTTTGCTTTCAATGAGTTCAAATGTAGCTGCTTTACCAGATAGTGGAAACTAGTTGATGCATAACAACATTGGTCAAATTATTGCTGAAAAGGATCATAGAGTTTCTAAGTTTCATCTCATCTCTTTATATTTCCTCTGGATTATTTATCTTGTCTAAACTATGGCACTTTTTTTTTTTTGCACTACCACTCTTTCTAATGTCCGTAGAGCATAAATTTGCCTTATGGTATGTAATTGCTGAATTAGACCAGCATTGCATGGAAAAAAAAGAGTTATTCCGTTACACTTTTGGTACAGTGTTAAAAATGGTTAAGGATTTACCAATACCTGGATAGGCAATCCGATTCTTATTTGATTGGAATATGCTTTGGTTGATCTGCTGATCCCTCCAATCTGCTTCCTGCAACATCCTGTATCAAAGTTGAGCACAATGAAATTAGTCCTTCATGCCACTAGCCGAAAACATGGATAGAAGCTTGCTTTTTTGTTTCTTTATTTTGGAAGGTTCGGGGGAGAGCTTTTTTGGATATGCTTGTCTTCCAGTTTCTGTCGTGACAAAACAAACCAAATTCTGTTTTTAGTCAAATCTGGTGGCCCTTTTCGGACAAAATATGGAGAGATTTCCTCTGAAATGGAATCTTTGATGTTTGTTAAAATAACTTTCAAAAGGTATCTGGACATGAGAATTTAAACAAGAATGAACTGGGAATTTGATGGTCCTGTTGTTTTCTAAACCCATATTTTTTTGTAGCAAGATCTTCTTCTGATTTTGGAAAATAGCAAAAGGAAACCAAAATTCTGCCAATTTGGGGTTTCACATATTACAAAGTTAAAAAATGTTTTCCAAGACGCAGCAAAGTGGTTTTCCAAGGTTCTTATGAACTTGGAAAGAGGTTTCTCTGGAACCTTTTTAAGATTTAGAGAGTTCAGTAACATGTGACGCATTAATTTATTTAACAGCTTAATCTGGTGACTGGTGAGATCAGAGTTAGTAGGATGTGAAATGCAGTCTTGATTTTCTTCGCCTCATTGTTGGTAATTCATATTTGTATTGTAGATTTTGACAGTTGAGCACACAGGCATGCAATCATTATTATTATCATTCTGATTATAGGGAATGAGAACCTTGCCAGAAAAGGCCAGGATCCTTGTACAATTCCATGGAATGCCAATGATCTGGATTCTTGGCAATTGAATTGATTCTTTTGCTGCTTAATAAAATTCTTTAACCATAGAAGAAATTTTAGAAGGCTGGGGTTAGATAAGAAAATAAGGTGATCTGCCTGCGCTTTTTTCATTGTTAAAGCTGTAAAATGTAGAGAAGGTATCCTAGTTTGCATCAATTATGTGGTGGAAGAGTGTGGAGAGAACAGGGAAGATGGGGTGAAGGAAGTTGTCGATTAGGTCTGTGGCTGTGAATTGGGTTTACTTCCCCCCTGGGGGGGGGGTGTTATGAGTAGCATGCTGCTGAAACGTGTAACGCATACAGTGAAGCCTAAAAGCAAAAATTGACAAGGAGAAACGTGTTAGTGGGAGGTCTATCCCACACTTAACATGGTGCAGTTGAGCAATAAATTTAGCGTAGAACCTGGGAGAAAAATTTGTGGGCTACTGTACATGGTAAATAGAATGCGGCTGCTAGCAAAACTTGCAGTGATGTGCGGTTTCTTTCCAAATAAGCTGGATGATGATGTAATTTTGATTTATGATAAAATAGGGGTAAACCGAAACCTGACTGATTCAGTTGTAGAATATTGAATTTGTTTCTTAATGTTGAGTATCTAGTAACTGTTCATTTTATGTGCTTGTTTGACTGTTGTCATTCATAAAAAAGATGTTTATAAAGTTGCACACACAATTTTATAAACACCAAGGTCCTAAAATGGATGATTTAGGTTGCCCTAAGCATTCCAAGGAAAGCCAATCTCATTGTTTGGAGTCTCTGGGGATTAATTGAATTATGAAATGTTCATCATTGCCTTTTGGGGGGTAAAGTTCAGCTAGCTGTGTGACAGATACATCAATTGATCGCCATAGTTGGTTCCCCTATTTAGCAGTATAAATGATAGATGATATGTTCTAACGTTATCTGCCAAGGCATGATGCTTGATGTTCTTTATTTAGTAGACATTTTCTTTTCATTGATTTGCCTGAATTTTTCCGTGATTGTTTGTATTCTAAAAAAAAATGCATCCTTTATTGAGTATTGGGCTTTGTGAGGGTTTTTTCTAGTCCATGTGTTCTATTTGGGTACAGCCTTGTCACTTCCACTTTCGTTTTGATTGGAAGTTTTACGTTTTCTTACATGGACTCGTAAAAGAAAATTTCTGTTCATTTTTCTTTGAATATGAAGACATGATAATTTCTGCTGTTGACTTTTGCTTGGATAGTCTACTAAAGCTGGGAATTAATAATTTTGGTCAATTTGAGGTAAAGATTGGGAGATACCCTTTTTCCTTGTTGACTGTGAGTTGTTCTTTGCCTTGCATCCCTATTTGTGGAAGTACATGCTTATTAAATCAGAAAGAAAAAGAGGATTGTGATTGTTTAATGTCGAATGTTTTTTTCCCTTATCTGTGCTTTTAAGTTGCAAGTTTGTCTTTAATGCTGCAGAATTAAGTTAAAGAAACTGACTTGAAGCTCTCTTCTTTTGTTGGCCTGATCTCCAGGTGACATTCATGGGCAATATACCGATCTCTTGAGACTATTTGAATATGGAGGATTTCCTCCTGAGGCCAATTATTTATTTCTTGGGGATTATGTGGACCGAGGAAAACAGAGCCTGGAGACCATCTGCCTTCTGCTTGCATACAAAATAAAATATCCTGAGAATTTCTTCCTTTTACGAGGAAATCATGAGTGTGCTTCAATTAACCGAATATATGGGTTCTATGATGAATGTAAACGACGGTTCAATGTTAGACTTTGGAAAACCTTCACTGAATGTTTCAATTGTCTTCCTGTAGCTGCCCTAATAGATGACAAAATACTCTGCATGCATGGCGGTCTTTCTCCGGATTTAACAAACTTGGATCAAATAAGAAACTTGTCTCGTCCAACTGATGTTCCAGACTCTGGCTTGCTTTGTGATTTACTGTGGTCAGATCCTTGTAGAGAAATTAAAGGTTGGGGAATGAATGACAGGGGAGTTTCATTCACTTTTGGTCCTGATAAGGTGGCAGAATTCTTGATGCAGAATGATATGGACCTAGTTTGTCGTGCCCATCAAGTATTATTGTTTCTCTTTATCCTTTTCCATATGTTTATTGTGTATTGACTCCTATTCACATGACAGCTTCCTCCGGTCACACCCTTTTCTCTTCCCAGGTTGTGGAAGATGGATATGAATTTTTTGCTGATAGGCAGCTGGTTACAATATTTTCTGCTCCGAACTATTGTGGTGAATTTGACAATGCTGGGGCTATGATGAGTGTAGATGAAAGTTTGATGTGCTCCTTTCAGATTCTGAAGCCAACTGATAAAAAGCCTAGGTTCTTATAAATCAAAATTTGATTATTGCTGATTCAGGTTCTTCTAGAATGCTAAGGTTAGTATCATGAACGCTCTGAATAAATTAAATATGTGCATTACTCTCCAGTTTATATGTATGCATGATATGTTCGTCAAGTTTCCAAAAGATTATCTCCTTATTTTCTATATATGAGCAATGCCTACAATTGCTGTAAGGACTTAGAATTTTCAATATTCCAGTACAAACCATCTTTTGCTGGTTCTAAGCCTACCAAGCTGTCAAAATGGAAACTAACTGAAATTTAGGGTTCACCTCCCACATTCTGTTCTTGTGCATCTGTTAGAATGTAATATATATGTGGACAGTGAAATGGGGAAAAAAAAAGTGAGCTGATGTTTTGATTGAAGCATCAAGGAGGGGAAATATGGGAAATATTTTTTAAGCAGGATACCGAATATTGTAATACTGCCATATTTCCATGGACATCTTCGGTCTTTAGCGTTTTCCTGTGTTGAATTACTAATTATTTTGTACTTAAATTTGTTTTCTTTGGTTAGTGATTGAGTTCATTTTGGAAGTATGTGTACCTTAATGGTTTGGATGACTTTTTTTTTTTTTTTTTTTTTTAAATGTTTAGCATTATTATTAAGTGGAGGATATGTCAAACTGATATACGTTATCATCTGACTATATGCTTCGTTACTGCAGGATTCTGCCCCAAACCTCGATCTAAAGTCTCCTTCATCCTCGGCTTCGCAGAAGTTGAGCACGTAGCGGTGTCATTCTGGTATCCACTCACAGGGCATTAGACGTTCGTTGTGTTTTGGCATAGAATGTTGAAGACCAGTTTAGTTTGGAGGCAATTGTTCTCCAGACTGGCCAGAAGTGCCAGAAATTTTTCTTTGCTTCTTTGAACCTTGTTGAATCTTCTCCTGCAATTTATGATTTGACCCTGTAAATACATTATTGGTTTTGTAAATTGCGCTGGAATTCTGGATTACTGAGTATTGGCGATACGTTGAAGATTTGCATCCACGCTGTTTCTAGGAGCTTCTGGTGTCATTTTTTTCGTTGCGTGGCTCAATGGGCTGGCAAATATGCGTATAATTGTGCCAATAAGAGTGGTGTCATATATTTCCTGCGTTCCATAAAATTTGTCGATTTTAGGAGTTGCGTCGTATATTTTCTCCGTTTAGGAGAAAATTTCTATAATGGCATTAGTTCCATAAAATTGGTCATTTTTTAGGAGAAAAATTGTATAGTAATTTTAGTAGAAAAGAGAATTTTTCTTTTTCTTTTATATTCTTAGCGGCGGGTTATCTTTTCTTTAATGTATTGATAATTGTAGGTTAATTTTTTTAATGCAATAATTAATTTGGAACAAAAAAAGTGATAGACAAGGTAAATTTTACTGTATTGATAATTGTAGAAAATAAGTACTAGGGTATATGATGGGTAAGGATTAAATTTCATTGAAAAAAGTGGATACCTCTTCAAGATTACAATTAATTTGGAACAAAAAAGTGACAAATTTTTTCAAGATTACAATTAATTTGAAACAAAAAAAAAAAGTGATAAACATGACGGGATAGAAAGTAGACCCCACTGAGTTAGACATCCCATTGCTTTTATTTGAATTATCCATTGGCAGTGAATATGAGAAGGCAATGCAGCTTATTACTTTGGCATGTATATTTTAACTAGATTGTTGCTGATTTAGAAATTCATAGCCGACGAAAATTATAAGAAAGATCAGTCCGTATGACCTTTTTTTTTTTTTTTTTTTTTTTTTCCAAACGGTCTGTATGACTGTTTGCTCGTTATATTTTATGAGTGTTAATTTGTAAATGTGTTGCAAGGTAATTCTTTTTAGGGATAAGGACAGAAACTTCCCTTGAGGTTTTTGATAATTTCATTTAGTTTTTTTAAGGTTTCAAAAATTAAACATATCTCCTTTGAGTTGATATTTTGGTAACAAAAAACCATTCAATGATCAAAATTTTGAATGAATTATCCAAAATACCCTCCTGAAATTGTGAAATTCATTTTACCATCCTATAAAATTCTTTGAAAAAAATGAAAAATGCATAAAATCTCAAACCTACTTTCGACCATCATATCGAGTATGTTAAACAGCTTATATTTTCACATCTCAGATTAGTACCATTATTATCATGATCATCACCACTATCATCAGCCCCTAAATTCTAAACCTCAATCTAAGTTAAAAAAAGGGGAGGGGGGGGGGGAATCAGCATTACTAAACTCAAAAAATTTGACCAACTACATTAATATAACATCTTATCTCTCAAATGTTGGAGCACCAACCCTAACCCTAGCCTTTTTAAGCTTTCAACTTACATCTTTTTCTGTCCATCTTCAGATTCTCCAATCAAAGGTAAAATTAATTTGTAATATGCTAAAATTGTGTTCATGACATAATTGATTATTTCACAGGTAAATCTTATTTTTGTTTCCATTAAATGTCTAATTGTGTATGCATAAGATTAGAAGTGGATTTTTTATTGCATGAACAGTGTGTTAAGGTTATTGAATGTGTTAAAGTTATTATGATCATTTTATAGAGTAAAGAGAGGTAAGTGTAATATTGAAAAGTTTAAGGGTACTAGATGAAATTATTAGAAATCTCAAAGTAGGTTTCTAAAATTATCCTTCTTTTTATGATCAGGGCATGAAGTGGGCCTGAAGGCGCACCTAGAATTTCGAAACTGTGCTGCCATCTTCCCTGGAGGGAGCAGATCAGAAGTACGTTACAGTAGTGTTTGAGCGAACTTAAATCTATTGTAGTCTAAAAATAACTTTGAAATCAAATACAGGAAGTAACGTTAATCAGGTTATCAGAAGTTTCAATCCGAAGTGAGTCTACTACTTTACTCGAGGCCATTTTTCTGCCTCTCTTTCCTTCGGGGAAATATTTGCTCGAGAGTAGAGTAGCATTTAAATGGTGCAAGTGCAGTTGCTGGTGGCTCGTACATACACCTGAACATCTGCCAGAGATTACTTGCTCTCATTCCAGTCTACCAGCTTCCAAGACAATTCCCGGCTTTTACTCCACAAAACAATATGGCATTATCATCAAAACCGAATTGAACCTTGTGCTTGCAGCTGCATGGGGAATGCAAAAGTGACTTCACCATTTTCGTGCCAATTAATGGGGTTCTACGTCCAGACATAGATATACTACTATATTTCTTGTTTCCAGAGCCTCAAGTTAATGCAAAAAATGTGGTGGGGAGGATGATATGATGACTCTCGTCTCCTTAATGTAAAAATTTGACTACCACTTTCTGTTTTTAGCATAAGACCCTTGAGTTGCTAAATCCCATGTTTTCGTTGAGTTTCTTACCTCACAGAACTTGCCGCATTCATATAGTAGTCTGGAATCAAGACTTGGAAATCGGAACTCTGGCGTGTGCAAATTTCCATCTTTGCACAGGAGACAGGACTAGGACTAAGTGATGGCAACTTTTTTGACCAACCTTGGTTTTTGTTCGGTTTTGCATTTGAGAAATATATGTACTAGTATATTGGAAATTGGAGACCTAAAAAGATGTTTAAACTAGAGTAAATTAGGATTAGGGGCAGTGAGGACTGAATCATTACGGGATCAAACGAATGTATTACACATTTATTTAAATTTTTCACTTAATATGACAATTGATGGGAGGCACACCAAGCCTTAAATGGCTTAGTGGTGGCCACCAACCTGAGCTAGTGGTTGCACACGAACTTCTAGTACTAGATATTTAAATTCCAAATACTGGCTTATGATCAATTAAGTTCGTTAAGGCACATTGTGGCCCTAGTTAGCACTTAGAAGAAGTGCAATTTGTGGAACCAAACCCGGGAGCATGAGTGCAGAACTGTCAATGAGGTTGGACCAATTCAATCTTAGCCTACTCAACTCGAAAAAATACCCAATGAACCTAATTTTTCATTGAATTGGATTGAAAATGGGCTTAAATATTGAGTTCAAAAAATAATATATTCATATTTTGATATATATATATATATATATAACACTAGTACTTTATACTTACGAGTTATGTGTCAAAATATGTTAATAGATATAAGAAATATTAAATATACAAAATTATGTTAAAAGATTCAGAGGTACAATTCTTAGTACGAACAAATTAAAAACCTTAAAATATGTATTGACTGTTGATCATGTTTTGTTACTATTTTTCATGTACTTTGAACTAATTAGATACATTGTTATTAAAACAGTCTCGGTTTCTATATTTTTGATAAACTGATGCTAGTTCATGTATAGTTTTAATGTTGTGAGGGTGCTCACCTCGGCCACCCCGCGTGTCCGAGGTGAAGTCACCTCGTCCCTCATCGGAGCCCATCCCTGTCTTGAGCACAACCCCAGAGCCCGGCTTCATCCCTAGTCCACCGTGTAGGTGACCTCGGCACATCCACCTCGGCCGCACACTGATGATGTCAACCTGCCTGACATCTTCCAAGACCAGCACTTTATCTGAAAAGCACGGGAGGCACTTGATGGCACCTGCACCATATCCTCCGTCATCACTCCCAGGCGGCTACAGTGTCAGAGTCAGACTCCCCGACAGGAGACAGAGCCGTAATGTCAGAGTGGGTCCCACTAACATAAGTCCAGAGTCTCGCCTCTACTCTTCTATAAATACCTCCCTCACACTCCCACCAAGTAAGCGGACACTGTTCATTAACTCATTCTCATTATTCTCGTTCTCATACTAACTTGATCGTCGGAGTGATACCAGGGGAGAAGCCCCGCCACACACTTCGGACGAGGAGGTTCACTTCGGACACAGGAGTTCACCTCACTTCATCTCAGAGAGGACTGATCCAGGTCGGTCTAGTTACCAACCAAAAATCACCTCCTCAATTGGCGCCGTCTGTGGGAACGAGACTACTGTTACTAAAATGAGATCCACGCGCTCCAGAAGTGGTCGAGTTCCCTCAACTGGGGCTGGGCAGACCTCGGGAGCCCAGCAAGATCGCATCTCTGAAGAGCAAGGGTCCCCGAGGACCCAGCCTGACAACGAGGAGGCCATCGCCAAGATGGCCGAGTTCGTATCACACAACCCTACCATTTTTGAGGAGCTAGGAAGGTACCTCAAAAGACAGGGGAAAGAAAAGGCCGAATCTTCCAAGAGGAGGCCGACGAAGTCCCCTGAGGCACCTTCAGATGAAGACTCCGATGAGAGGCGTCTCTCTCGGAGTACCTCCAGGCGTGCCTCCTCCAAGGCGACCTCTAAAATTGCCTCCATCTCCCGAGCGTTTTCTCGAGGACTCCTAGGGAAACGGGCCGAGAACCCACCTCGGCGCCCCGGGGGCCTAGCTTCGGACTACATGAGGGCCCCGCCCTTTACGGATGACATCAATGGGGAAAGGGTGCCCCCGAACTTCAAGCTTCCAAACTTGCACACCTATGACGGCCGAGGTGACCCCGAGGATCACCTCCGCGCCTTCATCTCCGCATTCCGACTCTACTGCGTCCCCGACGCCGTGATTTGTCGGGCTTTCTCCATTTTCCTACATGGGACTGCCCGGAAGTGGTTCTGGAGTTTGGAACCAGGGAGCATTTCCTCCCTGGATGAGCTGATAGACCGGTTCATCCACCGCTTCGTGTCGTCTCGACCAATCACGAAGACTTCAGCTTATCTCTTGAACCTTCAACAGGGTCAGGGCGAGTCTCTTCGCTCGTATGCTCAGAGGTTCAACGAGTAGAATGTGCAAATACCTGATCAGAACGAGCAGGTAACTCTCGCGGCCTTTACCAACGGGTTGGTGGCCGGACTCTTCAACACCGAAATCCATCGGGATTACCCTCGTACACTTCACGAACTCTGGGAAAGAGTGGACCAGGGAATCCGAAGTGAAGATGTGAATCGCATGAAGCGAGAAGCCCAAGCCTCTCGTACGGGACAAGATGCCCGGAGAAGGAAAGACATCGGCCGAGGTGAACCCGGCCCAAGTGGCACTTCAAACCCACCACGGGACCGCCGGAGTGTCTTTGACCGGATCGTGAAAGGAAGATCTTCCACCTCGGACGCTGAGCTAACACCGCTCAATTCCAGCCGATCTCATGTCTTGGCTGTGATGAGGCAGAACCACCTCGGCCGAACACCTCCTGAGATCCCTGGAAGAAGAGATAGGAGGAACTCCAGCCTCTACTGTGCCTACCATCGAGATGTTGGGCACGAGACCGAAGACTGCAACGATCTGAAACGAGAGATCGAAAATCTAATTCGGCAAGGACACTTGAAACAATTTGTCCGCAAAGATGGAAGCTTCGGACGAAGTGCCTCCCACCGGGAGAGCCGAGGTCCTCGCCGAGAAGACAGGCGGGACACCAAGTTCAACTGCCGAGGTCCTGAGGACCAGAAAGGGGACCAAAGGCCTCCACGCGACGGGTCACCAGGCTATGGTCCAAACATTGCCGGGGTGATCAACACCATCTCAGGTGGTCCCACGGGAGGAGACAGCCAGAGCTCCCGAAAGCGGACCTACCGCCAAGCCGGCATGGATGTGGCCGAGCCGAGCTCGAGGCTGTCCGAGGTCATAACTTATGGTCCCCGCTGCTTCCAGCAATCACGAGACCCTCGTGATTGAGGTCCTCACAAACAATTATATAGTCAAGAAGGTCTACGTTGACCCCGGAAGCTCGGTAGACGTCCTGTACTACCGAACTTTCGAGAGCTTGAAGCTAACCCGGGAACAACTCACTCCGGTCAGAACTCCCCTTGTCGGCTTCGGGGGACACGTCGTCCACCCGGAAGGCATGGTGAATTTAATGGTGACTATCGGGCGTCATCCCCGTTGCCGAACTGTGCCTGTCAGCTTTGCGGTGGTCAAAGCGGACTCTCCTTACAACATGCTGATAGGCCGGCCCACGCTCAATGCCTTGAGAGCCGTATATTCTACCTACCACCTAAGTTTCAAATTTCCAACACCAGAGGGGGTGGCTGAGGTGAGCAGTGACGTGGGCGCCGCCCGAGAATGCTACCTCGCCACCATCCAAGCCGCAGTCGGACCTCAGCCCCCGCCGAGGTCAGAAGAAAAGAGGCCGGCTGTCCTCTCCATAGACTGCATCGACCCTCACAAGGCAGGAGAGCCCAGCAGGCTTGAGCCAGGGGATGAAGTGGAACAAGTGGTCTTGGATGAAGCCAAGCCTGACCGAGTGGTCCAAGTAGGGGCCGGACTCCCTTCACCCCTGAAAGAAGAAGTGATCTCCCTGATCAACGACCACCGAGACATCTTTGCGTGGTCCGCAGATGAAGTGGTCGGAGTGCCACCCGAGCTTATGACTCACCAACTTAACGTTAACCCACAGGCCCGACCTGTGCGGCAGAAGCAAAGACACTTCGGCCCCGAACGCAGCAAGGCCATATCAGACGAGGTCGACAAGCTCTTGCCGGCCAAGATGATCCACGAAGTCCAATATCCGACTTGGTTGTCCAACCCAGTCATGGTCAGAAAGGACACCGGCGGATGGAGAATGTGTGTAGATTACACCGACCTCAACAAGGCCTGTCCCAAAGACTGCTATCCCCTCCCGAGGATAGACACCCTCGTCGACTCGGCGATGGGGTACGAGATCCTGTGCTTCCTAGATGCCTTCAAAGGGTATCATCAAATAGGAATGGGTGAAGAGGACCAAGAGAAGACGGCGTTCTACACCGATCGAGGTGTTTATTGCTACACCACCATGCCGTTTGGGCTGAAGAACGCCGGGGCGACCTACCAAAGGCTGATCAACCGGCTCTTCAAGAATCAGATCGGCCGTAATGTGGAGGCTTACGTGGATGACATTCTCGTCAAAAGTCTCGCCACTTCATCCTTCCTGTTAGACTTGAGGGAAGTCTTCGGGGTCCTGCGAGACTCGAGGATGAAGCTGAATCCCAAGAAGTGCGTCTTCGGCGTCACCTCGGGAAAATTCTTGGGGTATCTGGTTTCCCATCGGGGGATCGAGGCCAACCCCGACAAAGTCAAGGCCATCCAAGATATGTCCCCACCTCGGAACCTTCGAGAAGTCCAAAGACTGAATGGACGCCTGGCCGCACTGAACCGCTTTTTGTCTCAATCTGCTGAGAAGGCCCTGCCCTTCTTTAAAGTGCTGAAGAAGTCTGATCAGTTCGCCTGGACTGAGGAGTGTCAGTCTGCCTTCGACCAGCTGAAGCAGTACTTGCACCACCTGCCCACTCTCGCTTCACCTCGGCCCGAGGAGAAGCTCTACCTCTACCTCTCTGCAGCCGACGAGGCTGTCAGCGCTGTGCTCATCCGAGATGAGGGCACCCAAGTGCCGATCTACTACGTCAGCCGCGCTCTTCGCGGGCCGGAGACTCGATACACTCAGGTGGAGAAACTGGTGCTGGGATTAGTCCATGCCGCTCGGCGGTTGAAGCCCTATTTCTTAGCCCATCCTATCTCGGTCAGGACTGACCAGCCCGTTCGGCAAATATTGGTGCGACCCGAAGCTTCTGGTCGCCTCACCAAATGGGCTGTCGAATTGGGAGAATATGACTTGTCCTACGAGCCACGCACCGCCATAAAAGCTCAAGCTTTGGCTGACTTCCTTGCCGAGCTCACCTTCACGGAAGGTCCGGAGTCCACCTCAGCATTAGCCGAGGTGTCCTCCTCACCCCAGTGGACATTGTATGTCGATGGATCCTCCAACGGAGAAGGCAGCGGAGCCGGACTTCTCCTGGAAGGACCTCAGGGAGAGGTGTGCTCCTACGCCCTCCGCTTTGGCTTCCCAGCCACCAATAATGAAGCCGAGTACGAGGCCTTAATTGCTGGACTCCAGTTGGCCCGAAGGCTCGGCGCCCAGCAAGTCCACGTCCGCAGTGACTCCCAACTTGTTGTATGCCAAGTTCTTGGTGAATACGAGGCTAAGGATGAGACCATGCAAAGGTACCTCTCCAAAGTTCACCAACTCACCGCATAATTCAAGTCATTCGAAATCCAAAGAATCCCCCGGTCCCAGAATAAGCGAGCCGACGCCCTATCCCGGCTGGCCTCCACTTCATTCTCGGACCTCAACAAGACGGTCTTAGTGGAAGTTCTGAATGAACCAGGATATGTGGAAGAGGTGGCCTGTCCCGTCCACTCCGAAGATAATTGGATGATCCCGATCATCCTCTTCCTGAGTCAGGGAACTCTTCCCGAAGACCGAGCCGAGGCAAGGAAGATACAACGCAAGGCTGCTCGACACGCTCTCCGCGATGGAGAATTGTACAAACGCTCTTACCTCGGCCCCTGGCTGAGGTGTGTCACTCCCGAGGCCGGACGTCATATCCTCCACGAGATCCACGAAGGCCTGTGCGGAGCTCATGTCGGCCACAGGATGTTAGCCAAGAAGACTATGCTCCTTGGATACTTCTGGCCATCACTTCGGCAAGACGCCCAGGACCTCGTTCTCGGCTGTCCTTCCTGCCAAGTCCACGCACCCGAGCATCACCAGCCCTCAAATTTCATGGTCCCCATCACTTCACCTTGGCCATTCGAGCAATGGGGGACAGATATCATAGGTCCTTTCCCTAAAGCGGTCGGGGGCTATACCTTCCTGGTGACGGCTGTGGACTACTTCACTAAGTGGGTCGAGGCCGAGCCACTTCGCACCATCTCGGGGCTGGCCATTCAGAAATTCTTTTGGAAATGCATTGTCTGCCGTTTCGGCATACCTCAGATCATCATCTCGGACAATGGGAGACAATTTGCCGAGAACCCATTCAAGACCTGGTGCGAGAACCTCGGCATCAAACAACACTTCACTTCGGTAGGCCACCCCCAGGCCAATGGTCAAGCAGAAAACTTCAACCGGACTCTCCTGCATGGCCTCAAGACCCGACTACACCGAGTTGGGTCATCTTGGGTGGAGGAACTCCCTAGTGTCTTGTGGTCGTATCGGACCACGCCGAGGTCAGCGACTCAAGAGACCCCATTCTCCCTGACCTACGGAGCCGAGGCTGTCATCCCGGCTGAGATCCTTACCCCCAGCCCTCGGCTGGCAGCCTATGCCGCCGAGGTGAACGACGAAGAGAGGCTGCTGGACCTCGACCTCGTCGAAGAACGAAGGGACCTCGCCTCCGCCCGGATAGCTTCTTATAAGAACACACTGGCACACTATTACAATGCCCGGGTCAGACATCGTAGATTCCGCCCTGGAGACTTGGTTCTCAGGAAAAACTCAGTCAGCCGAGCTGAGTCTCAAGGAAAACTGTGCCCAAAATGGGAAGGCCCCTACCGAGTTGTGGAATCTGACCCTAAGGGGTATTGTAAACTGAGTTACCGAGATGGCTCATTAGTGCCGAGGTCTTGGCACGCCGAGAACCTTAGGTTGTATTATGCTTGAAGTTGTGACTTCATTCAGTTGTTTCATCCAATTATCTTGTCAAGTTATGACTTCAGCTATTTAGTTATTTTTCAACGATATGATGCCCAGCATCTTTTATTAAAAAATAAGGGGGACAAACAAGGGATGAAGTCAAAGCAAGAAACAAAAAGCGCTGAGATAAGAGAAAACAGACTTTCATTTAACAGAAGTATTACAAAAATTACAAGGCCGAGGTCGGAGTGCTACTAAACACTTCACCTCGGCCACCCCCTTGAAGCCTACAAGCCTAAACCCCCGTATCGGCTGCATCCCCGGTCTTGGCTCCCTCCTGGGCATCCATCTCTTCGGCCTCCTTTCCGCCGGGGTGAACTTCATCTCCAGGCTCTTTGCCGACGTCCCTTCCAGCCTGGAGGCCCTCAGCCATCCGGTCGCACAACTCCTTGGAGTTCTCGTTGTAACTGGTATGATTTTTCAGAGACTCCAAGGCTTCGGGAGCGAGATGAGCTGCAGCCTCGTCTATGGCTGATGTGAAGCCAAACATGAAGTTCGGCGTGAGCAGTTGGCCGAGATCCCTGGTGAAGGCCTCAGACCTCCGGAATTCGTCCACCGCCGAGGCTCCTGCACTGTCAAGGGCTTGCTGGTGGGACTTCTTCGCCTCGTCCCCCCTCTTCTGCTCTTCTTCGAGAGCCGATCTGAGACTGTTGACAGTAGCCACGGCCTCCTCATCCTTCACCTCGGCCTCCTTAAGCCGCCTTTTAAGCTCGGCCTTCTCAGACTCGGACACCGCCAGTTGTTTCTCCAACTTGGAGATCTGATTCTGTAGCTTGTCGGTGTCCTGCTCATCGACCAGAGCACAATATCGGTGTGCCATCTCGGCCGCGAAGGCTGAGGTGGAAGCCGTGGTCACCATCAGACTTTGAACCAGCTCGGCCGGGCTCAGGTTCTTCATGAACTCCAAATCCCTTGGCAGAATGGAGTGCATTATTAGCTCTTGAGCGACCCGAGGGTGTTGGCACCTGTCGTTGACCGAAATCTTCCAGTTCGGACACCAATGATTGCCGGAGTGCGTCTTCTCGTCTCCGGAAAACACTGGGGGGCTATGGAAACGATTCCATAGCGAGGTCCCCGACACCGGATTAACCGGAGGCTTCAGCTGCTTGCCTCGGCCAGAAGGAGGTGTGACTATTTTAACAACTCCAAGGGGAACTCCCTCTGGCGCAGACGAGGTGGACCCAGTAGCCGTAGTGGCCGAGCTGCTCTGGCCAGCCTTGGTGGAAGTGCCTTTGGTCGCTGAAGTCTTAGCGGCTGGTCCTTGTGACTTCTTCTTTGGCGGAGGCGCCGACGTCTCGTCCGAACTTTTCCTCTTCTGCCTCTTGGCCACCTCGGACGAGCCGGAGACGACGAGGTCAGACAGTTTAGTCACTGCACAAGGAATAAATATTATCATATGCCTTAGCCGAAATGAAAAGAAAAGCCATGAAAGAAAATTACAAGGTTTCTCAAGTTTAATGGAAAAGAAGGGAGTCTTGGTAGTGTTGATCACGGCTCGACTTATCCCTCCATCTACGAGCACGGCCTCGGGGTAGTCATGGCTGAACAGCCGAAGTCCCGACTTCATCAGCTTCTGGAAGGACTCCTCTTCGGCATCCCCGGCAGAGGGGTCGGCCTTCGCCTTAATTGGCCTCCACCAAAAGCCCCTTGGGAAGTCCACTCCGGACACGAAGAAGTAGTCGCGCTTCCAGTTCTTGATCGAGCTGGGAGCACCGATCACCAACTTCGGGATGGCATTGTTCCTGTTGCCAACATAAAACCATCCCTTGTCCGACGCGTGCGCCTTGAGGGTGTAGCATCGGCGGAAGAGATCGACGGAGGGAGTCACCTCCTGATGTCGGCACAGCATCTCGAACCCCACAATGATGCGGATCGCATTCGGGGTGAGCTGGGTGATTCTCACCCGGAAGTGACGAAATAAATCTCGGAGGAACCTCGACGTAGGCATCCTCAGCCCGGCCTCCAGCTGTTGAACGTAGACGGCCACCATGCCAAAGGGGGGCTCCGCGGCTGTGTCATCCGCCTCGGGCGGCAATACTTCGTACCACGGCCGGAAGGGGTACTTGTCTACCACCCTCATAGCCCTATCTCTTCCTACGCGACTCCTAAACTTCGGCATCTGGCCGAAGTCGATGTCGGCTACGTCCACTGGAGCAACTGGCTCCGGTACACCCTCGTCATGGGGTATCTCGGTCCCGAGCTCGGTATTATACTCCACCTCGGAGCCGCCCTCGCTGATCTCGGACGATTCCAGTTCCGAGGCTATCTCTCCGGCTCTCACCTCGGTCGATCCTTCCTCAGAACTCTGTGCCGACCCCTCCGAGCTGGACGTCGTTGCTTCTTCCTCAGGATCCGCCCTCACCTCGGTCTGGTAGCTCGGGGTCACGGTTTTTTTATGGGTTTTAGCCGTCTTGACCATGAGTGAAAGACGAGATAAGAAAGAAAAGGGATACTTACTATCGTTTACGGAACTGGACGAAGTGGATGACTTCGGCTATGATCTCGGCTGGAAAAACTGACCTCGGCAACACTCGCAAATTTTGCAAGTCACAAGCGAAGAAAGAAAGTGATGGGCCATGCGGTGAAAGGGACCACCTATTTATAGGGGATGGCCAGAATCCGAAGAGGCGGCAAGAATACGAAAAGACGACCACGATCGAATTCGAAACGCCACGCCTCTCTCTCTCCTCATTAATGCCCCGTCCTTTCGACTGACACCTTCTGCACGAAACGTCCCACTACTTCACGACGCGACGGTTATCAGTGACCACGTCCTATCAACTGATTCGCCCACGTGTCACGTCCCCGCATCTCCCGGAGTAGTTTTGGGACCCCGACTCTTCACGACTTCGGCACAAAGAAGCCTCGGTACCTCCCTGGCCCGAAGCCCCGAGGCTTGGGGGGCTTATTGAGGGTGCTCACCTCGGCCACCCCGCGTGTCCGAGGTGAAGTCACCTCGTCCCTCATCGGAGCCCATCCCTGTCTTGAGCACAACCCCAGAGCCCGGCTTCATCCCTAGTCCACCGTGTAGGTGACCTCGGCACATCCACCTCGGCCGCACACTGATGATGTCAACCTGCCTGACATCTTCCAGGACCAGCACTTTATCTGAAAAGCACGGGAGGCACTTGATGGCACCTGCACCATATCCTCCGTCATCACTCCCAGGCGGCTACAGTGTCAGAGTCAGACTCCCCGACAGGAGACAGAGCCGTAATGTCAGAGTGGGTCCCACTAACATAAGTCCAGAGTCTCGCCTCTACTCTTCTATAAATACCTCCCTCACACTCCCACCAAGTAAGCGGACACTGTTCATTAACTCATTCTCATTATTCTCGTTCTCATACTAACTTGATCGTCGGAGTGATACCAGGGGAGAAGCCCCGCCACACACTTCGGACGAGGAGGTTCACTTCGGACACAGGAGTTCACCTCACTTCATCTCAGAGAGGACTGATCCAGGTCGGTCTAGTTACCAACCAAAAATCACCTCCTCAGTTATCTAGACAAACACATCATGTATAGCAAGAATGGTTATCCACCACCACAACATTCCCCTCGGCCCTCGGTCCACCCTCCACCATCTCGTGGATATCAACCACCTCAGACTCCTCTTACACCACCACCTTACCATAGCCATCCTCCAAAGCATACTCCACCTTCAAAAGGTAAAACCCCACCACCTTCCTATGGCTCTCCTCCACCACCCGTAGGCCATATTCCACCACCACCCTTTGGTGCTCCCCCTCCCTTCCACCGTTATCCACCGCCGCCCTTCCATGGCAATCAGCCACCAAGACATGATCATGCTCATGCACCACCTCCCAAGCAGTATACACCTCCTGGCCAACATCAACCACCGTCTCATCACCATCTTCCACCACCAACACATCATGGACATGTTCCACCATCTCGCGGCCGGCAACCTCCTAGTCCTACACCTTCCCACAGCAGCTATCCACCGCCCTCTCCTCCGAGTTACTCTCCACCACCACAAAGCCATCAAACACCTGGTCATCATCACCATCAGCCGCCGTCTCATGGACATCATAAGCATCCGCCACCATCTCATCATGAACATAAGCATCCGCCTCCCACACACCATCATGCGCCACCATCTCATGGACATCAGCCACCTAGTCACCACCATACACCACCTAAGCATGGCCATGCACCGCCAACTCATAAACACACGCCGCCATCTCCCAGCTCTCCACCACCTTCTCAATCTCCACCTTATGCTGCGCGGCCTCCACCAGCTACTTATAAGTCACCTCCTCCTCCTCAAGGGCAGCCACCACCACGGAGCCCATACCATGGCGGACGTTCACCTCTAAAGCAAAATTCACCACCACCTTCGCCACATTACGGGCCTCCACCTCCTCCAAACCCTCCAGCCCCAAGTCCTTACTTTCCCAACCTTGTCCCTTAGTCCAGCTTCAATATCTGCTAGTTTCAATGTTATTTCCACGTTTGGGTAGTTTGTAACGCTTAAGGGGGTTTTTTTTTTTCCCCCTTTTTTCTTTCCTGATCGATCCCATCCGTCATTAATTCTATGGTTTGGATTTCACTTGCGGGATCTTGTTCAAAAATCACGATTCTAGCAACTGGCTAGTTCAATAATACTACATGCAGTCAATTTGTCAATCAATCTCTCTACTAGAATTACGCGGCTTTGTTGAGATGTTTTTCAATCATTGGCGATGTTCATTTATCACTCTTCCAACTCCTAAATAAGTTCCTAATATGCTGGTGACGTGCCTAATTATACAACACGATTTTTTTTTCTTTTTTTTGGGGGGGGGGGAATAAGGTACGTTTGCATGTGTTCTGCTTCCATGATTTGCATAATCGACTTATGGATTGATAAAATGTTACTAGAATTTGCCAAATTCTAGTTCAAAAAAGATCCTTTTAGATATGAACTGTTGAATTAATAAATTGATACAAGTTGGAAAATTAATTAAGCAATAGAAACTAATTCATGCATGCTTATATTTCGTCCAAAACGCAGGAGTTAGTTCGAATCCCTGCTACAACTATTTCTGGACATTGTTTCGGTAATTCCTTCCTGATCACAAGCAATTTAACTTGGAGTTAGAACGGAAGAAGGTACACCGGATTGTTTAACTTTATCCTGCATATAGTAACTGATTATCAGCATTTGATAATTATAAATCCTGTTTTCTTTTTTAATGTTTGCCAGCTCGCCGTAAGATGTACGTACAATTAATCCCCCATGCGAACATATAAGTTTACAAATTTGGTACAGGTAGGGTTCTACTTAAATTCAATCTCATGTGTTCGTCGTATTTGTTTTACAATCACTGATAATGTAAATTATTCGTTTGTATGAATTGACACGAAGAAGGATATTGCCTTGTATTAATTACTTAATATGAGTTATTGGGAGAAATGTACTTTTAGTCCATAATGTTTAATCCCTAGCTATATGATTTTAGTTCTTAAAGTTCTTACAATCTTGTGCAATTACATGTTTATTAAATTAAAATTCTTGAAAAAGAAGCAAAATAGCTGGTAATCTTGAATAACAAGATTAACTTAATTATGTGATGGCACATTAATAACTAATTAACCAACAAACAAAAAAGAATTTTGCCTAATATAGTAGTACATTGTATTGCTGTATAAATATAAAAATTAGCGTACATACATAGAAGTAGAATAATCCACACACGTTCAAGTACAATAACTTGACAGAAGAATTGTACAATTTTGCCCCAAATCCATAACCTCACCTTGAGCCATTAAATTATGCATACCTCGTTATTGCACACAGACTTCTTTTTTTTTTTTTTTTTTTGGGTGTTCGGATCAATTCTTACGGGGTCTGACTAATCCCCTGCGGCCCCAGGAGAGGAGGCTCCACTCCACACTGAGTACGTTAACAACGAGACTCGAGTCTTGGACAAGCCAGGAAGGTCGCCATATTCTAAGGAGGGGGAGCGGACCGCTCGAACTATCCCGTGAGGACAGAAGACCAGCCACTTAAAATTGGTGATGACTCGATGGTGATGACCACTAGACCAAATGGCCAGTGGCCACACAGACTTCAGAAATGTTAAATAAAATAGACTCGTTATTGCACACTTTTGGTGACGTGCTATAGGTGAAATTATAAAGTTGTTGGGAAATTTTTTTTTTTTCAAAAAAAACAAAAAAAACGTAATTTGCTCTTCGACTTGGGGAAGTATATTGGACCTGATCAGTTCCAAGATCGGCCCATATTGGGAAGCATTAGCTGTGCCCCAATTTCTGACATGGATTAAACGGTTAAGCAGCCCAGTTGTTCATATAATGTGGACAGGGGAAATACTACTGTCAGAGAGGAGAGAGAAAGTAAAGGAGCTGGGTTTCTGCAGCGGGTCGAAATTTGTTCCAGCAATAGAGAATAGTGATCATCTGAGAGCGAGAGAGAAGATGTTCTTCCACATAGTACTGGAGAGGAATATGCAGCTTCACCCACGCCACTTCGGACGGGACCTGCGCGATAAGCTTGTCTCGAAGCTCATGAAAGACGTCGAGGGCACCTGCAGGTTGGTTACTTTTATTTCTCTCTTTAATCGAAAATTTGAGTTGTGCACAACAGAAAAATGGGAAAAAAAAATAAAGCCTGAAACTTTTGGTGTAGCGGGCGACATGGGTTTGTGGTGGCAATCACGGGCATTGAGAGCGTGGGCAAGGGTTTGATTAGGGACGGCACCGGCTTTGTCACCTTTCCGGTCAAGTATCTGTGCGTCGTTTTTCGACCTTTCAAGGGGGAAATTCTCGAAGCTGTTGTTACTATGGTCAACAAGGTTACAAAACCAATTCTCTGCTTCCATTTTTCTTTTCTTTTTATATTAATCGGGTTATAATTGATCAACTTTTTTCCCGTATTGATCTCCTATTTATTTATTTATTTATTATGCAGATGGGTTTTTTCGCTGAAGCAGGGCCTGTCCAAATTTTTGTTTCAAATCACGTGAGTATAATTGTTCGATATTTATATATATAATTCTGCGGTTACTTTTTTGAGTTGGAAGATGTCTTATAGCTGAAATCCCATCCCAAAATTGGGGCTTTTGAGGGTTTGATGTTTATTACTAGTAACTATATGTCTTGGGAAATTTTGGATTAATGGGCAATGAAAAGAAGAGTGGTCTGGCCAATGGAGTAAACTCTAATGAATAATTAGAGGTAACTGTGGCGTCTTGTCTTGTCCTGTCCTGTCCTGATGTTCATATTTAGCATGCTTTACAAACTCTAGTGGTGCCCTAAGTTGCAATTCCTGGTCACTATTAGACGTCCTTGGTTAACTCCAATTTTCCTTTGCACTTTTGAGTAGCTTGAGGAGGTTAAGAAGGGAATGTGTACATGGAGCTAGGAAGTTGAAGCTGAGTTTCTTTCCTCAAGACTGATGTTTCTGGCATCATATATGTTACTTAAACTTGGTTTCCTTTTTTGTTTATTGGACTGCCTTATGAGATTGATATGAGCATCAACTAGAGGAACAGAGGGATCTTACAGAGCTCAAGATACTCATGCCCCACCTGTGAAGTTTACCCATGTTTGGCAGAATAACAGACATTTCTGTTGGAAATAGTATATGCTTAACCGGCATACTGAATCACTATTTTAAGTATGCCATCAAGATAATTTGATGAAATAATTTTGAGATCCTTATCTAAATGACGTGATTAACTATATAGTCCCCCACAGATATAAAATTCTAGTATTCAGATGCTTCTACTTTATTGTTTGTGTGGTATGCCATTTTTCATCTCTAAATCCTCTGGTTTTTGGCATTTGGTATAATTGACCTTTGTAGATGTTGTATGACAAGGATTTATTTGTCCTTTATGTATATGACCCCTCTCTCTCTCTTCACAGTTGATACCAGATGATATGGAATTTCAGTCTGGTGACGTGCCTAATTATACAACTTCAGATGGATCTGTATGGAGCATATATACTTTTGATTTTGTCAAATCCTGTATTTCAGCATTTATTTTATCCATTTGAATTTGCAGATATTTCATTAGAGTTCATAATTCTTTGGTTCTTAACAGGTCAAGATTCAGAAAGACAGCGAGGTTCGGCTAAAGATAATTGGAACTCGTGTTGATGCTACAGAAATTGTATGTACTTATTCTATCCATCTTGTGATGTGGTGCTAGTAAACATTGGTTTTCTTTTTGGATTTGAAGCAATTTTCTCTCTGCAAATTCTATTCTACTTACTATTGATTGCCCCAAGTATGTGGTCAATGTGTAATATGACAGTTACTAAGTGGGTTTTGACTGGAAATTATGAAATTGTGTATCAAGTAGGGGGTACGAGGTTTGGATGAAATGTTTTTTGGTCCTGAGTATGTTTTGTTCCTGTATTGGGATGTAAGCTGGAGATTTTTGAGTAAACTGATAGAAAGGCCTAGGCTGACACCAAACTCTAATAGTTTTATGAACTATCTGAACAGGCATTGTTTTGGATGTGTAAACATCACTATCAAGTCGTTTGAGTTTATGTTAAGGTGTCATAGAAGTCCACCATGAACTTTCTTTGATGGTTGTTAAAAAAAATATTTATCTTAATAATCTGCTTAATGATTCCAAAAAGGAGAAGAAAGCTGAATAAAACAACTGAAGAATAGGATGCCAAACCATGGGACTATTACAAACAATAGCAATGAAAGCTATTTTTATTTCCATACGTGTAAATGAACGTGTTAATCCTTCAATATCTGCATTTTGACTGCTGGCATTCATGATTTTCTCTTCATTCTTCAATGATCTTTTCCTCACAAATAAAGCTCTTGTTTGCAGTTCTGCATTGGCACCATAAAGGATGACTTCTTGGGTGTCATCAGCGATCCTGGCTCAACTTCCTGATGCTGAAATTGCTTTCCTGATTTGTAGAATGTACAGTTGCTCAATGAGCATATGAGTTACCGGGATCTAATCCTAAACCAGATTTCTAGTAATATTTGATGCTTGTGTTCATTCAGGCATTAATGCCTCCCCTCCTTTAACGTTGTAGAATAGTTATTGCTGTGGCATTTTGAGCTATAACAACATTTGTCAACAACGGCCTTTTTTGCATGAAGTGCATACATTTCTGCGCAAAACGCCTGGCTATTTGGCTAGCTGATTAATATCTGGACTTTTTTTTTTTCTTTCAAAGCCCAAAGAGCTGATTAATATCTGGACTTTAAGCTGGAAAAAAAATAAAGAAAAAAAGGAAAAAGCTCAAGCGTGACTGAACGGTAGATCTATTTTTGTACTTTTTTTTTTTTTTTTTTTTTGCTGGAGACGATAAATCTAATCTATCCTACACTAAGGGAAAGGGGACAGGCCTAAGGAGGTTCAGGGATAAGTCGGAAGGGACTGAACCATCACCGGATCAGACGGGTGCACAGCACACTCGCTTAAATTTTTTGAAAACAAGCCATAGAAATGTGGTATGTTTGGTGGGAGGCAAGAGTTCGAACCTTACCTCCCACCCTACCAAGTAGGTGGTGGCCACTGAGCCAAAGGCCCAGTGGTTCTATTTTTGTATTTTTTTTTTTTTTTTACGGGAGATGATAAACCTAATCTATCCTATACTAAGGGGAAGGGGGTGGGCCTAAGGAGGCCTAGGATAAGCCCTATTTTTGTACTTGGCTTGACTTGATTTGATTATACGCAATTCTTGAGGTAACCCTACTGCGGATATGTATATTTTATATGGATTAATTTTGTATACTAAAATTAACTTATTTTTAATCGCACTAAAGCAGATAAAGCGGCTTAATTTGAAAAGTAACGCACATTGTGGGGTTCCAATGTTTACAGCTGGCCCACCGGTGATTCTAGGAGAGGCCCAGGCCTGCAAATAGACCAAGCTGGTGTGCGTGTATGTGGTATTGAGTCTGCTGGCCGGTTGATAAAAGTCTTTTATCAACAAGTTTTATCAGAAATTAGAAAAACCAACCTCCACTAGATGGAGTGAGAGGACAGCGGCGGCCTTCTCCGATAATTCACTGAAGCTAATTCCCGTCACTTAATTAAACCGGTCCAAAGCTCCAAAATCAAGATTCCGTCCAGTAATTAGCTGTCTCTTTTGCTATGCCATCACAAAACAGCACTAAAATCTCTGATTTAAATGTGGACGCTTTACACTTCCCACACTCTTCAACCACACTACTTTCCACTCAACTTCCGGCCGGCATCACGCTCACACCACCAAGCCACCGTCGCCTTGCGCCCCCCCACCGCCACCTCAACCACCCCCTCCACAATTAATCACAACCCATCAATTCAATCTCTCTGTGTAAAGGGCCAGCTCAAACAAGCTCTTGAGCTCCTTTCCCAGGAGCCCTGTCCGACTCAACACACCTACGAGCTCCTCATCCTCTCTTGCGCCAACCAACATTCCCTCTCTGACGCCCTTATTGTTCACCGGAAACTGATCGATAATGGGTTCGATCAGGATCCCTTTTTGGCCACCAAGCTCATCAATATGTATCACGAGTTGGATTGCATTGAACGTGTCCGCCAAGTGTTTGATAAAACTCTTAAGAAAACTATTTATGTATGGAATGCACTTTTTCGAGCATTAACATTATGGGGTCGTGGTGAAGAAGTATTGGGTCTCTATAGCCGTATGAATCGGATTGGAATTCCGTCGGATAGGTTCACGTATACGTATGTGCTGAAAGCTTGCGTTGCTGCTGAGACATTGGGTTCATTGCTACAAAAAGGGAAGGAAATTCATGCTCACATTCTACGACATGGGTATGAGAGCCATATCCATATTATGACTACTATGGTGGATATGTATGCAAGATTTGGTTGTGTGGCAGATGCAACTAGTGTATTCAATTCGATGCCGGTGAAAAATGTGGTTTCTTGGAGTGCTATGATTGCGTGTTATGCAAAAAATGGCAAGCCATTTGATGCATTGGAACTTTTTCACCAATTGGTGCTTGACAACTGCGATACATTGCCTAATTCAGTTACGATGGTCAGCGTGCTTCAAGCTTGTGCTGCGGTTGCTGCATTGGGTCAAGGGAAGTTGATACATGGCTATATACTTAGAAAAGGTCTTGATTCCATTTTACCAGTTATCAGTGCCATGGTGACTATGTATGCAAGATGTGGTAATCTTGAATGGGGAAAACGCGTGTTTTCTCGGATGGAGAAGAAGGATGTCGTTGCTTGGAATTCGATGATCTCGAGTTATGGTATTCATGGGTTCGGAAGAGAAGCTATTGAAGTTTTTAAAGAGATGATATTAAGTGGAGTGTCACCGAGTCCAATTTCATTTGTTAGTGTATTGGGAGCTTGTAGTCATTCTGGTCTCATTGAGGAGGGCAGATTTTTGTTTGAATCCATGATAAAAGAACATGGAATTACTCCTACTGTGGAACATTATGCTTGTATGGTTGATCTTCTTGGTAGAGCCAATCAATTATATGAAGCAGCAAAGATAATACAGGACATGCGGATTGAACCAGGAGCCAAGGTCTGGGGTTCTCTTCTTGGATCGTGTAGGATCCATTGTAACATTGAGCTTGCAGAGAGAGCAAGCAAGAGGCTTTTTGAGCTCGAACCTAGAAATGCAGGTAATTATGTTCTTTTGGCTGATATCTATGCAGAAGCTGAGATGTGGAGTGAGGTGAAAAGAGTGAAGAAGCTTATAGAAGCTAGGGGACTGCAAAAGGTTTCTGGTTGTTGTTGGATTGAAGTAGGAAGAAAAGTTTACTCACTCACATCTGTTGACGAGTTTAATCCACAAATTGAGCAGATTCATGCCTTGCTAATAAAACTGTTCATAGAGATGAAGGAAAAGGGTTATGTGCCAAAAACCAAAGTTGTGCTTTATGATCTTGAAGCAGATGAGAAAGAGCGAATCATCCTCGGTCATAGTGAAAAATTGGCTGTTGCCTTTGGCCTGATTAATAACAGCAAAGGGGAGACCATAAGGATCACCAAGAACTTGAGGTTATGTGAAGACTGCCACTCTTTTACGAAGTTTATTTCTAAATTTGCAGGTAGAGAAATATTAGTTAGAGACGTGAACCGCTTTCACCATTTCAAAGATGGAGTTTGTTCATGTGCGGATTACTGGTAACTGGGAATTTGGTGTCAACTCTTAGATTTTCATTATAGAATCCTCTAGAGACCTCATCTAAAGCTCGTAGAAAACCTTTTTTTTTTCTTTTGTTTTTGTACGGCTGGTTTTGTCTTCCACAGGTACAGTTATAAATCTACTTCACATTGTATGTCATAACCATTTACCATATCAAAGTATAAACATACCTATGGATTTGCATGTACATTCGATTCTTGCGCATTCGTGCCTGATCGGCGAGGTCTAATCGTTATGCGAGCCTACGATGCCAAACCTTGTACTGTAATAAACGAACATGCATGCAATGCAAAATTTAATTTAAAAAAAAAAGGTACATGTGCAACAATTTTAAGAACTTTTTTTTTTTCCAACCACTGACCTTTCTTCACACCCTTCTAACTTCCAACTGCTGGACCCAGAAACCTAAAATACATTCACAGACCGCTAATATCCTCGCCGTAACGTCTGTTGAGTATAGAACGACGTATTCATTCAAAGAATTTTGTGTGGCTAAAATTATCAATTACCCCCGTCCTACAGCTAACTCAAAACATTCTTTTCCTAAAACGACGACATTTCTAACAAAATAAGCACTTCCGTTCCAGTTTGGTATAAGAAAAACTAGACAGCTCTGATCTGTTCACTGCACTGCACTGAAACTGAGCCATCTTGCTTCATCTTTATGAGACTATTCTCGATGTTCCGCAGGACTGGTTTGTAGCTGGAACAGCACAGACATAGTTAAGTAACAAAAATGGAAAAGGAAGGCAGAATAAGACGCTCTTTTAGCAGTTACACATATTAGAGAAGATACATACAGGCGTGCAAGAGCATTGTAAGCTTGTGTAGCTTGCTGGAGTCGTGCTGAGAGCTGCAGCACCTCTGCAGATAGACCCTCTGCTCTGCTTTTTTCATTTACAAGTTGAGCCTATACAAATCAAACAACTAGGAGTAAGCATTATGCTTAATGCATCTGTACCAGTCTCCCATTCGTTTTTGCCTAAAAACCCCAAGGAGACGAAACAAGTAAGATATCAGACACAAAATTGCAAGCGTAGGAAAATACTTATTTTTTTGGACCTCAAATGCATATAGGAACAAAACCCTTATACCTTAAATGCGTACAGGAATGGACCCCCCCCCCCCCCCCCAACAAGCAAACACACCCACAAAAACAAAAAAATGCCAAAAAAAACACAGCTATACACACAAAAAAATGAAGATACTAAATGCATAATACAATTGACAAGAGATACACATGTTCACCGACTGTATAAGCATTAAAGAAACTTAAAACTGTAATAAAAGGGGTGAAGATTATAAATGTGGAGAACTAACTTTCAGAGAGATGATTTCGGGAGAAAATGCAGATGAAGCCATCTCATCTTGGCCATCTTTGGTGGATTCTGAAATGCCCACTTTATCATTCAAAGTTGGTCTACTGGCCTGTTCCATTCTCAGCTTATGTAACATGCTACGGAGTTCATCATTTTGCTTTAGACAATCTTTGACCTGCATGAATCATGGCAGGCAAATTATGGTATACATTTGACACATGCATTTTGGAAAAGGAAAGCAAAAGAAAGAACAATGATATTCCCAACAAATAGCTGAGCAAAGGACCACAAGGACAGCAATAGCAAGTACCTGGTTCTCCCAATGCACAGCAACTCCCATTGCCTCTTGATAAGCAGATGATAGATTTGAGTTCTCCTCAAAAAGCTTTTCTATCTCAGAAGACTGGGAATCAATCTGTAACAGGATCAGAGAGAAATTTAATTCCTATTCTGGCAACTGCAGATGATAAAACAACATCTGCATTCTGGATGGCAATTCCAAGGTCATAGAACAAAAGACAGTACCTCCATCAAAAGCTTTTGCCTGCTATTTTCTAACCTCTCAATGGCAACTGCCATATCATGCATTTGCTTCTCCAGTCTCTCTTTATCTTCCTGCAAACACATGTCATGAGATTGTTGACTTGGAAGATATAGAAACCTTTAATGTAATTTATGCATGACGTTCAAGGCAATGATTAAGGTGCATCACAAAGTACAAAAAGAAAACCAAAAGAAGGATAGGGGCTACGGTGGGAATCAGTCAGAAGAACATGGGCACATGTACCAATAACTCTTGTTACTATAAGAAATACTACCCAAGAATACGGGTATAGTGCTGCGTAGCACAACTAAGAAAATCTAACTGCAAACCATGCAATGGAAACACTTACCGCTGACAGCCCTTTGTTGTTTGGCTTTTCTGCTGCTTCATCTACATGGAGAGTACAGAGAAAAAAGTTTTATCTAAACAACATATGTAAAAAGAAAATGAAGATTCTAGAAAGACTCTGACAATAGCACTAAGGCTTTATCCTTCAAACAATACAATGCTGCAATGAAAATAACACTACAAAAAGAACAACATTGGTATAGTAAAGCATGTTTAACAATGAAAAAGCGTGTCACAAAATAGCAGCTGAGCAGGATAACTATTAAAGTCAACTTAAACAAACCAAGCTTATAAATCAAATGTTTCTTACTACAACCACACATAGTGAGATGTCAAAACATGTTACAGTACTTGTAGGTAATATATGCAACTGCCAGTTAAAGTTTAAATTTAGTCTGCTAAGATGACTGACAAACATTACCTGTTACCCTTTTGGACATTGCAGCAAGTTTCTCTTCCAATTCCTGCTTCTGTAAAATAAGGACAGATGCTCGGGCCTGCTCGTCAGCTAACTGTTGTCGCTCTTGCTGCCTTAACTGTGACTCTTGCTGTAAATGTTTATAAGCAATGATTATCAAACTGAGAGGAAATGAGCTCACAGAAAACAAGAAGCTGCAATTTATGTTACTTGGACTCTTCACTTTGCCCTGCCATACCCTCGACTCTTCATATTACACTAGGCTAGCCGTGTCGGCAGGACTCCCATACCAAGTCCGGGTAACATAAGCTGCAATAGCAATCTAACCTCAAGTTGAGATTTTATATTAGAAAGTTCAGTTTCCATGACTTTTATGTGGTCAGGTGCATATCCTGATGTTTGGATTCCACTGGGTAGATCGCTCAGAGCTTGCTGTTGTAATGAATTTAATTCTGCTCTGAGTGCAGCTGCATCCTCCTCAGCCTAGCAGAAGACAAATGATCAGCATAGGAAGATACAGCAAAATTTTACTATTTAGTTCTGAAAGTAACTACCATACTCTGTACTGTTCTTCTTCTGCTTCCTTTAAACGTTTTTTCACCATTCTAAGCTGGGCTGACAGGTCCTCCTATACTAACGTATAGAGTTCATGAGGTGAGAAACGGTACAAAGATATGCAAAGTTTATAAGAAAACACAAACACAAACAAACAGTAGAAGTTAATGAAATGTACCCGTGCAACAACTGCTGCATCTTTTTCAATAGCAACATCTTTGAGAGCTTTTCTAAGTGAAGGTACAGTATTCCGCTCCTGCAATTCCAGTTCAAATAGATTTGAATCAGCCACAATATATTGAAAAAACAATCGCAAGGAAATATCACAATCGACTGAGTATTCATCGTGTGCATAAAAAATAGAAATTATACCAGCTCATTAAGCCGCTTTTGTAGTGTCTCACTCTCAACCTCTTTAGTTTGAAGCTTAAACAATTTGAAACAAATGTCAGTAAGATCATTTCCATATCGATTTTATTTTAAAAGAGTTGTGGAAAAGCAAGGAGAATTATCCCGCAAAATAGATGCTGCTACATAAATATGTAAAGGCTGAAGTAGAGAAAGGTATTTAATCATGTCGTAAAGTAATACCTTGGAGTACAAAGTCCTATTTACTTCTTCCAGCTCCATGTTCCTCTTTTGCATTTCTTTTAATTGAGATACTAAGCCACCAATATCAGTCTGCAGGTAGTATGATTGGGAAATTCGACAACAAAGTAATATCAAAAAAGAGAAAGCAAATCTAGCTCAAATTCATGCCTAGGGTATTTAAACCTCTTTTCCCTAATAAAAACCGTGATCCTTCATAAAAATGAAATAATGACATCTCAATTTAATTAATTCAAGTCCCAAAAAACATAAAAATCGAACATTGGTAAGTACAGATACCTCTGACAATCTGGTTCCGCTCTCCGATTTCTTCAACCCAACAGCATCTTCGCAAAATTAAGAAGCGAAAATGGAGAAAATAAGAATTTAAAAAAAAAAGATAAGATAACCTCGATTGCAAGACAAAAAAGAACAGAAAATTATGAAGAAAACGGAAGGAAAGGTAAAGAAAAGAAAAGAATACTTCGAAATTAGATACCATTAGGGGATGAACTGGAGACTTGGGTGAGATCAGGTCCGGACGCGGCTTTGCTCAATCGCTCTGCCGCTCTTTTCTGACGAATTTCTTCCAACTGAAAAATGGAAGCCTAAACACATAAATGTCTACGAAATAAAATCACATGAGTGTGTGCGTGTGTGTGTGTGTGTATGAATTTTTTTTTTTTTTGGGTTGAGGCAAGCCTGATTGATCAGAAGCAGAGATCCGTACCGTTCGTCGACCTAGAGATGCGTGACGAGCATCCATGATTTTTGGACTCCAAAATGCTGCCGCCTTGGTCGAAGAAGAACTTGCAATCTACAGGAATTGATTTGATGAACCAATTATCCGCTTGGTGCAGAAGCTTCGATTTCAGAGCTGCCTGAAATTTTTAAAAGTTTCGACGGCGAAGTTAACGTCCGTTACATTTAATTCCGGTCGGAGAAGATGACGTCATGACGATAGTGGATGGCTTTTGGGCTCTCTGGTTGTGAATCTCTCCAATGAAACCATCCGTGAGTCATTAGTATGTTATTGACCCAACAACAGGCCCAGGTTCGCGTGGGAAAACAAAAAGACATTTGTTTTCTGATAAATATAAAAAAGGCTAAAAAATGCCAACAACGTCTGGGTGGTGTAGTCGGTTATCACGCTAGTCTCACACACTAGAGGTCCCCGGTTCGAACCCGGGCTCAGACATTTTCTTGTTGCCTGCTCTGTTGCTTCTAGTTTTGTACTATCTACTTTTGATGAATTAGGAACGACGGGCTAAATGGCCAATGTTGGAGCTATAATTTGAACAATTGAGTCCCATAAGACAATGCAACCTGTTCATCAATGTTTGTCTATGAGATGTTCAGATCAACTGTCTTAATCTTATACTAATAGTCATTTATATACGATGCCTTCTAGATCAATTGTTATTATTGCAAATTAATCGGTATGTGTTTGGTAATCAAATTTACAAGGTTATTGAACTTGCTGAGCAGGTGGATGGAACAATCTCTCTATTTCATGCATCATTCTTCTTTTTGTGCATTTTTCCCCCCTTCCCTTTTCTGGGTACAAGTACAACACAACAGAATCTCCTTGATCCATGCCAGTTATAGAATAGTCACTTGTATCTATCCGCAAATACATCCAATCATTCAGCTATATATCCACTTTACCATGGGAAGGGAACCTCTTTCACTTTACTACTAAAAGCATTCGTGTATAAAAAGCTTAGTCAATGCATTAGTGCAGTGACTGTGAGAGTGAGTCCCTCATGAAAAGTGGATTAGCATTTGAAACCAGAGATTGAGCTCAAAAAGACATGTATTAGCTGTAAAAGGAGGGAGAATAATTCAAAGACACTAGTGTTGTACCAAATTCCCCTCCTCTTAATGATTGCATGACAACTAAGAAAGCATTTTGTTACTGTTCCCCCCCCCCCCCCCCCCCCCTCTTCTTAGATCATTTATTTAGGTTATAGAGCCTTTCAGATCAGATCAGAAGAAGGGCTCCAAAGGAAAGGGGGTTCTGTGATTTTTTTTTTATTACAGTATTAATTTTTTTTTGTTTTTTGGAGGTTTTCGGAAAACATTAATTATGAAGATATGCTGCTGCAACCCTTTATCTTGCATCCCATGCTGCAGCACAACAAAACCAAAGAATGATCAGGATCGGCCGGAGGTATCTCCAAGGCAAAAACCTTCACATTCTAAATCACATGGGAAAGGAAGGAAGAAAGGAGAAGATGTCAATGTGAATGTGGGTGCTGATCAGGGTAGTCATCATGCTGACAGCTCCCATAATGCCGGAAATACCGCAAGCAGCACTGATATTGGCACCGCCGTGATGGTTGTTGCCGCCTCTCATGCCTCTGAATTTGGCGGTGGTGGGTGTGGTGGCAGCTCACATGGCGGTGGTGGGGATGGCGGCGGTGGTGGCTGACTACATCCCATGCATACCAAAAGCTTGATCAACAATACATTCCTTCTCGTCATCATCCTTATCTGTCGTATTGTTCCATTTTCGCCAGCTTTGAGTAGTAGGGGACCATTACATATCCGATATGGTATTTTTGGTGTGATTAATTGTTGATTGCTATATACTGTACTTATATTGGACTGCTAGCAATGTTCCGGTGGTCCGTGCGCTTGACCTTTGCCAGATTCCTTGCATGATGTTGCCGTTTGATGGGGGCTTTTGTTTCGTTTGAATTCAATATTCAAAATTTTCTGATCTTTTATATGCTCTGTTTCTGTCCTTGAGCGAGGAGAAAGAAAATTTGTTCCATGATTGCACCATTTTTGTTATGTACAGAGTACTCCTCTTTTTTTTTTTATTAAGCTTCATTGTCTCGGTGATTGTATAATTTGGTTATTAATTCATTTTGAATTGCATTAATAGCGACCCTTTTTTTCACAGTATAAGTGGGAATCATCCAACCAATCCCTTAATTGACCGTCTCCTGGATTTCTAACCCCTTTTGGTAAAAAAAAAAAAAAAAAAATGAAACAAGGCGTACATCTTGGGCTTACTTTTACCCGCTTACAATTCGGCCTCGCTTCTAGCCTTCACTTCGATTCGAGTTGTTCTTCGTCAGGCATAAGTTTTGAGCCCAATCTCAGAATGGATGTAGGCCTAGCGATGCCCTGCACATATAAGAGGTACGAGTAAAATTTTTTTTTTTTTAAATTGGCGAGTTTTATATAACAAAATAAGAATTTATATTTTAACCGTCAACTTTTCTCTCTCATCTTCATCTACAATTCTAAGAAGATCAAGGGAGAAATTTGACTCAAAAAATAACTTTATTCACCCTATTGAGATAACTAGTCATAAAGTCAGCAGATTGATTACATTGGCGATATACAAAATATATAGTCAGCTTCTCGAAGCATGAAATTAAATCAGTTGTATTAGAATATGCAACTAAAGCCCTCCAAGGATAATCAACTTTGTATCAGATATTTGCAGCAAGGTCCAAGTAATTTGATAACTAGCCCTCCAAGGTCTGAGTAATTTGATAAATGCAAATGTGGTTAATACTAGGTGTGCTTGGATAGCAACAATTTTTTCAAATATTATTTTGCTTGTATCGTAATTATAATTTTTAATTAATTTTTTATCTTTCCAATAATTTTTTTTTTAATCTCAAATATATGATATTGAATCGAAAAAGTATTCCACTAATTAGTTCAAACAATCTTCTATCCAAATACATTTAAGGTTATTGTGTTTGGTGTTTTATATATATATATACATATTTTTTTCTGTAGAAGAGATTTTTCCATGAAAAGTGTTACAATTCAAGAGACAAGTGGTTAGGTATTAATTGTGGGTCCACCTTCCATTTTTTTTATCACAACAGAAAAAAGCTTAAAATGATACTCCACTACACAACCCTAATCAAGACTGTTGAAATTCGTGGTTCCCAAGCAACCGATGTAAAAGAAAATTAAATCATCGAATCAATAAAAATCAAAATAAATATAAGATCCTAAATCAAATAAACGATGCAAAATAACCAAGAAAGGGGCAAGTAGTAAGTTATTAATTGTGGATCCATCCTCCATTTTTTGTTTTAAAAAAAAATTGCTTATCACGATTCTTGGTTTCCAAGAAAACGAGCAAGTAACAAGTGCCACACAACCCCAATCAAAGAGTGACGGGGATTCCTTGGTTTCCAAGCAACTGATTTTAAGTAAAAGGAAACTAAATCATAAAATCAACAAAAATCAGAATAAAGATGAGATCCTGATTCCTACAACTGTTGAAAGGAAATAGTAAATAATTTTTTAAGTCTATAAAGCTGTTCAGAAAATTCAAAATTGTAGAGTGGGTTTGTTTGGATAAAAATTTATTTGAATAATTTATTTGAAATAATTAATATAATAATTTTTTATAATATGATGTATATGAAATAAAAAAATAATTAAAAAAATAAAAAATTATAAAATAAATTATTTTAGTATTTAAAATCATCTCAATTCAAACAAACCCGACCCGAATGGTAACAACCCTTGCATAAATCAGAGTAACTGCCGGGAATCATACAAACTCACGTTAAAATTGTGAATTTACCACAAAGGGTCAAAGTAAGAGTATATAAATAGCGCCAGGCTCACCCATAGAAGCACACAAAAATACGCGAGAAGCAAATTCGGAAGATAAGCCCTAGCACCACCTAGTCGGAAAACGCCCTAACCCTAGATTAAAAATCTCAGGCCTCAGAAATCGTATCGCATCGAATCGTTTTACTGCAGCCATGGCGGTAGAGACAGCAAACCAACCAAGCAAGCTCCGATGGGGAGAGCTGGATGAGGACGACGGAGAGGACCTTGACTTCCTTTTGCCCCCAAAGCAGGTCATTGGCCCCGATGACAACGGGATTAAGAAGCTTATCGAGTACAAGTTCAACGACGAAGGCAACAAAATCAAGATCACCACCACCACTCGCATCCGCAAACTGGCTAACGCACGCCTCAGCAAGCGGGCCGTCGAGCGCCACTCCTGGCCCAAGTTCGGCGATGCTGTTCATGAAGATGTCGGTAGCCACCTTACCATGGTCTCCACTGAAGAAATTATCCTTGAACGCCCTAGAGCCCCTGGTGTGTATCTTCCCATTTTTCCCCCTGCGGTTCTTTTGTTTCAACTATCTATCTGTTTTTTTCTTGTTATTTATTAAATATACTCTTTATTATATTTTATGAAGTCGATTTTGTTGGGGACCTTTTATGTAATGACTGAATTTGGCTTGTCAGTTTTGGTGTTGGCTATGCGATGGGCAAGTCCTATTGATTAGGTTATTGTGGACAAATCAGATGAATTTATCTGTTGAGGGCAGGGTTGCATTATTGGATGGATTTAATGTTGCCTATTTTTGGGTTTTTGCTGAGCATTATTGATAGGTGGGATATGTAGTCGTTGAACTTTACAAACTGGAAATAAAATTCAATCCTGTGTGTTGTGCTAATTGAGCGTTATTAGTGCTACTATCTACAATAATCTTCTTAGTTTGTGCTGGATCCGTGGACCAGAGAGCTGTCCTGTATGGTGAATAACCCCATAGAGCAGAAGGTTCGTGATTGTTCTGAGTTTCAGTGATCAGTTCTGGTACTGATTATAATTTCACTTGTGAAATTAGTTGTGGACAGCGGATTGAGTTTTGGTAAAATTGGTGAGAAGTGTGAAAAGAACTTTGTAGGAGGAGGGAATGTGGGATGATTGGAGGTCGTTGACTTGATGAAAGTAACTAGTTGTAAACTTTGGTTGCATTTTTTTTAATTCAACTGTCTACTTCAGTAACTGATATTAAACTTTGATTTGTTGGGCATATATCATGTTCTTGCTTTTAGGATTTTGCCTTCTGTTCATTGCAATGCTTAAAATTCTTGCATGCTTTCTGCGTTCTTCGCTACTTTTCACTTTTCTTTTGACCTGGAGGTATGTTCTGTATTCAAGTGCTGACAATGTTGCTGATTCTTTTTTTTCCTTGTCAACTTTTAATTAGGCACTAAACAGGAGGAAGTAAAGGTTGTTGGAGACTCAGGTCAGATTGGTAAACCAGGAGCTGTTCTCATGGTCTGCAGGACCTGTGGAAAGAAGGGTGATCACTGGACTTCAAAGTGTCCTTACAAGGACCTTGCTCCCCCAAGTGAGGGTTTTGTGGATAAGCCAGCTTCTGAGGCCACCACTGCAGCAGCTAATTCTACAAAAGGAGCATATGTGCCACCTAGCATGAGGGCAGGTGCAGAGAGATCTGGAACTGAAATGAGACGCAGAAATGAAGAAAACTCTGTCAGGGTGACTAACCTTTCGGAGGATACAAGGGAGCCTGACTTGCTTGAACTATTCCGCCCTTTTGGTCCTGTAAGCCGAGTTTACGTTGCTGTTGATCAGAAGACGGGCATAAGCAGAGGTTTTGGTTTTGTTAATTTCGTGAATAGGGAAGATGCTGAGAGAGCCATCAACAAACTTAATGGCTATGGTTATGATAATTTAATCCTGAGAGTTGAATGGGCTGCACCTAGGTCAAATTAGATCTTCCTTCTCTGGAGATGTTCATCAGTTCCATTGGCATTATTATAGAAGTTTTGTAACTTGTTGCCTACTAGAGATGTTGTACTGAACATGGTTAATTGATGTTGGTTTTGTTTGGTTTGTCGGGAATCAACTGAGAGTTTTCTTTTGCATGGTGGAAATTGAGCCATTAGTCTATTCCCTCGCTCTATTCCTAGTGATTAGGGGTCATTTGGGATTTGGTATATAATATGAAAGCATTTTGGTCTGGAAGTATTGTGATTTTATTTTGGTAGTCGTTCATATGTTGCTATAGCTTGTGCCTGTGGCTTATCCTATCATACAGCATTTCACAGCTACATTCTGTAAAATGATCTCAAAACTGAATATTTTGTAGATTGATTGGACTGGGCCGGGTCTATAGTGTTCTATATTGCTTCAGTTCCTGCATACGGGCTGTAGCTTGTCATGCAATAGAGCATTGCACTACAAAATTCTGCAAAATAACTTCACACCCGAGCTGTAGAAACTACTTGTTTGTCAATTTCAACTTTCCATCTAACATCTATTAGTGCTGTTGGACAAGATTATATTATAGTAGTTGATTCAAATATCACTACACAAATTTCTGCATGAATCTGGTGTTAAATGAATAAATTAAAAAATCTTACCAATTCAATAGCAATAAAATATTAATATTTCTTGCCAACAGCATCTAGGAAAAAAAAAAGTAAGTATGATTTTAAGCAAGTCAAAATGGATAATTAGGTATATGCGTCCAGTCAATTCCAATTGTGATCCAGTCAAACCCATTCATTAGTAAAATTATCAAATCAAATTTTACATAATGTAATCTATAGTCCCTTATATTTCACAAAATGAAATTTTCGTCCCTCATATTTTACAAAATAAATTTTTTGATCCTCTCATTAAGCCTCAATAAATTCCTTCTAGTGTTTACAGTGATGGGCGAGGTCAATGCGGCATGCGGTGCTCCTGTCATGAAGCAATTAAGTAATTATGGTACCCTCGTAGATCTGGCATATTTATAATTAGATGACTAATCTCAATCTCTTTTACTCTCCTAGGTTTAGCATATTTACAATTAGAAAATCAATTTTGTTAGGTCCCAATAAATTCCCTCATAGATTCAACTCAGAACTTCCTGGTCCTTCAAAGATGTGCATCCCAGTAGAACCAATGATATAGTTAGGGCTCTTGTCATGAAACAATTAAGTAATTACAGCATTATCAACCAATTAATCTTAAATTAGTGTGTAATTCATATCCCTGTAAGAATGCATCTTTCGATTTGTATGTATTGAGTTCCAAGATGAAATGAATTGATATCTTTGCCGGAGTTGGAGATGTCACCGACGAAATTGAGGTTGATTGCTAATCGTCTTTGTGGCTGATGGTTATAGAAATTTAAAACATTTTATGGCTGATGGTTGATTGCTGATTGTCTTCTGGAAGAGGCTGTGACTTTAGAAGGAAAAATAACTTCAGTATCGTGTGTAAGGAAGTTATTTTTTGTCCATTGGGCGTATAAGATTTTCTCTAAGAAATTCTACCATCCGGTAATTTGCATCCCAAACTATGAATTGTATCACTATACGAACTTCATCCATGCAATTTTAGTACATTGCTAATTACAATTAATTTGATGCGCTGAATATTAATGAAAAGACTTCAACAACCTTGCAAACTATATGTTGCCTAATTTAACTTTCACACTTGGGCACTTGGCTCATCTCCAATGAATTCTCTTTTCATTTTTAGTAGTGCATATTTGAATACGTGACCATTTATTAACAAGGGTTAGAATTAATCAAATTTAAAATGATCATCGTCCCTTCCTAGGTAAATGAAGACACATGTTATACATCCATAAGTAAGTATATTGTGAGAAATATAGAGAAAATTCACTTGAGATGAGCCAAACCCATTAATCTTCTACGGTTTCATCATTGGATTCACCATACCACCACCAATCAATAATATCACAAGCAACTTCAACAGGTTGCATAACAGAATTGGTAAGTAAACAAGTCTCATAATTACTACTCCCTCCGTCCCACTTTGATAGTCTTGTTTTCCTTTTTGGTCTGTCCCAAATTGTAGTCCACTTTCCCATTAAGAAATGTAATGATCTTTCAAATTGTCTACAATACCCTTATTAAATATCTTGTTATTAATACATTGTTATTAAATACTAACCCATTACATTGAATACATTGAGCTTTTCTAATGCACTCTTCGTTATTAGCATAAGGGTATTTTAGGAAATTATTAATCTAAATTTATGTTTCCAACCAAATTAATTACACTTTCTTAATCTGTGTGAAAAAAAAATCAAGACTAAGTAAACGGGACGGAGGGAGTATATCTTGTTCTAGATTTAGATTTTAATAAGTTTAAGATAAGAGTAAGGATGCGTTTGATAAAATTAAAATCTGAAATCCGAAATCTGAATTCATTAAGTTAACGAATTGTTAAATATTAAATCAAATGCATTTAAATAAATATCATATTCAATGATAAGTGAATATCTTATCACTTATTCTTGTGAGTAAGTTTTGCTTAAAAAATTCAGTACTACTTAATTAATTTAAATGTTCAATTTTTTATTATCAAACGCTTCTAAACATATTAAAATCTGAATTCATTAAGTTTAAGTATTGAATTGAATTACCAAACAAGACCTAAATCCCTTATTGATAATTCAATTCATCATTTATATTTAATAGACTTATATTTTAACATATTTAGACACACCTGACAACAAAATATAAAATATTTTAATTGATTAAGTGAACTTAATTTTCTAAATAAAACTTACTCCAAACAATAAGTGATGGATTTTTTTAACGGGTGCCTATTGGACACACGTTAATATATGTGAAATTCACCTAGCCTACAATGTACATACACATACTAATAATTATTATATTTTTTTCCATTTATATATTTTTTCTATTTAATCTTACCTATTTCATTTGTATTTATTTACTTTTCATAAATAATATTGTATTTTAAAAAATACGACACCTAAAATACATTTTAACGAGTGCTTGATGGGCATTTTTTAGACAGACCCACAAGTGATAATTAATATTTTAAAACTCAGACTGTTAATTGAACCGGTGAAGTGTTCGGGTTGAGATTCAATCGGTCATTTTGGTTCAACTTGGTTCAATGAATTTTTTTAAAAATAATTTATATAAATATATGTGCACAAAATAAGACATGCAATGGAATAATTAAAACTCTATATGATGAAAAGTTTAATATTTTCAAAGAACTTGAATTTTCACAAATAAATTTTCTAAATTATAAGTTGAAACAAATAAATTTCATCTCAATTTCAATTGTATTTACCAAAAAAAAATCTCAAATCCAACCCAAAAATACCACAATATTATGAAATTATACAATATTCATATCTATAGGAATTAGACATTGTAAATTTAAATTTTAATTCACGTGTTTGGGATTTAGAGATTATAATTTAAAAAAAAAAGGTTGAAGTTTGGAGGAAATCAGGAAAATAAAAAATAGAGATGCAAACTTGACAAGAGAGAAAAAAAATGTGAAGAAGATGAAAGAATGCGGCATTTAATAATTAGTTTTTAGTGTTAAGGAAAAACTATTTTTTAAAATTTTTTTCAATTTAATAGACTCAAAATTTACGTATGAAATTTCAAATTTTAGTTTTCAAATTTCAATTTTAATTTTATATACAATAACCATGCATACATCCTTGAATGTGTGTCGTTTAATTCCAATTTAAATTCAAGTTTCTTTCTTTCTTTCTTTGTTTTTTTTTTCACACTTGTGGCATTTAAAGGTGCTAGTGCAAACACATATTACTCCCTAAAATCTATATGTATTGCAGAAGGGATTTTTAGCAGAAACCCTCTCAATGGCTTCCAAATTTCTCATTCTTTTTGCTAAATTTTTGTATTTATTTTAATACATAAAAAGTAGTGGGTTATTACTAACCCTATCACCAATCAAATTTAAAATTTAAAACATTCCCACTATCTACTTCATAAACCGTTTATAGTTTGTTATTTATACTTTAAATCTTTTTTACTCCTTAATTAAAGACAAATGCTCATTTGTATGCTATTTTAATACAATGTTATATTTTTATAATTAAGAAATATTTGTCACCACACTAACCCTATAACGACCCCTACAAATGAGCTTTGCAAATTACAATCACATTTCAAAAAAGTCACAAATGTGCAACTAAATGTAAAGTTGATGGGATAAAGTGCAGTTAAATATAAAGTTAAGGGGGTTACTATATTTAACCCTAAAAAAAATCCCAAGAACCGAACAAGTAGTGGGTTATAGATTTTTGTATTTATTTTAATACATAAAAAGTAGTGGGTTATAACTAACCTTATCACCAGTCAAATTTAAAATTTAAAACTTTCCCATAATCTACTTCACAAACCGTTTATAATTTGTTATTTATACTTTAAATCCTTTTTACTCCTTAATTAAAGACAAATGCTCATTTACATGCTATTTTAATACAATTTTAATTCGGAAGCATACAACATGATCAAGAAACAACAGAACCAATTAGGACTAGATTTTGACCCCAAAAAAAAAATTAGGTCTAGATGCCACTGGCACGTTGCCGTAACTTGCAATGCCAATTAGGACTATTTAGCATTTTTTTTTTTTTGCAAGGAGTTAGGACACTATAAAGCTTATTTAGGCAAACTTTGCCTCATCGGTGATTTGAGTATCAAGTTATTGAATATACTACAAATCCTATAATATCAGTCAGTTACAAAAAATAATATTTTACTAGCATGTGGTATTTGCGTACGAAATTTCAGAGGTAAATCAAATGCTTTTACTTATACTCTATATAATTTGAATAGTTTTTTAACGAATATAACCATACTATGCAGGACTATCACTTTGTACAATTGAAACTAGCAAATTGTATATTAATCACAATTTAGATTTTGCTCGATACTTGCGCGGTTGGTAAGTTCCATCAGTAACACTACATCAAACTTTTAATATTGTTTCATACTTTTATCAACATGTATTTCAAAAAATTATAGGTTTGAAAATGATACATGTGCTCGAAAGTTAGTTACGTGATTGAGGTCAAGCAAGTTTAGAACATTACAAGCATTGTTGATAGCAAATTCAAAGAGAATATGGATATCCGAATATACAATCATGCATATGGTAAACTTACTCTATTTAATTTAATTACTGCACAAAGTTTTTAAATTTATAATCATAACATATACCTTCTTTCATTCTTACTAGATTAAATATTTTCGAATATTTGCTTACATTCAGAGCATTAACATAGAAAACATGTTCTATGAGCTATGCAAAAATTGTGGACAACTATGTGAAAGTCATTTTTCAAAAACAGTGTGTATGCATTATAATGATGTGGTCGACACTATTGTTAGGTAATTAATTCATGTACCTTTAAAATCAACAAATTTTTCTGTATTGTATATAACATTTTATTTGTCAAACAGGTACAATGTTAACATACAAATCAAAGATTCCAATGGTAACATGCATCTTAATCTACAGGACAGACATGCACGATTTGTATTTGGTTGTGATGCTTCTTATTTTGAGAATTACAAAAGAAGGTAGAATTTCTTGATATATGTTTATTTTTTATAATGCTATTTATAAACTATGTAAAAACAATACACTAATTTTGAATTTCGCACATATTTAATTCTCAGGACAATGGTGATAGGTTGTTCAACCAACGAATCAATTCATGCAAAGATCGTACATTTTCATTTGTAGTACGCATTCAACAAAATTTAACAGAATTAATTAAATCACCAATTTTGGCTTTCGTATTAAAAGTTGATTGGTGTGAAGAGTATTCGCACTTTCATGCAAAATTATCAAATAGAATACATAATATTTGTAAGTATTTCATTTTAACAACATTTAATTACATTCATTTTTATTCATATATCATTCATTTTCTAATATAAATTTCTATTATTTTTTCAGGATCTATCTTCCGAAAAAAGGTAATTTTTGAATAATATACACATTCTATCATATTTCAAACTATTGTTAGAGAGATATTATATTTTAATTGTGTTGGTACAATTTTTTAATATTTTTTAATTCACCCTTTTATTTTCATTTTTTCAATAATATCTACGCACGGGTATTCACACTAGTATTATTGTAGCCAAGAAGGAAAAACAACAGTGCGAGCTTGCATCATGCTGGAAGCAGTAATTAACCACTTGAGCGAGTAAAAGAGGCAGTAAATTATGAATAATTAGGGAGTGGCTTAAAAGAAAAAGAAAAAGAAAAAGGAATGCTAAAGAGTGGAAGAGCATGATGAGTAAGCAGGAGGAGCACAAAATATAAGAGGCCACGAGCGCAGATTCCCGTGACAGTCTGTCTCATCTCATGGACCCTTTTCTCTCTCCCTTCACCAGTCACTCCTATTTCTGTAGTAACTACTCCTATATACTAACAGCCTCCGCTCTCCTCGCCCACACTTTCTCTCTCTACCCTGCCTTTGCTAATTGCTACTTATATTTCTACTGCTCCCTCACCAGCCTCGTTACTTAATACTACTAATACTGATTTTTTTTCCGCTCTTTACTCATTACTCAAATTTACTAGGTACTATTTATAGCGCTCCTTCTCCATCTCTGCCTTGCTCTGAGATTATCGTCATCAACAGGTCAAACCAGTCCTCCTCCCCCACCGCAATGGCTGCTTCCCTCCTTGAATCTGGTTGGACGGTAATAATAATCTCTATCTGCTCTCTGCTCTCTCTCTCTCTCTCTAAAATCACGCGTTTTTTGTTTATTCAATTCCTTTAATCGGCATTCCCTGATTTTTAGCCCTAGCTCTTGTCATTTGCTATCAACATTTGAATTTGTTCGATTGCATTTTAACTTGCCTACATTTGTTTTTATTTATTTGTTTTACCTTTTTCATGGCGAATTTTGTGAAAGAAGACTTTGAGTGAGTGAAGTCACTACCTCAAAAGTTTTTGTCGGAGGATTTTGCCGCCATGAACTTGACAAACTGCAAATCTAGGATCTATGGATTTTACATTTCCGTTTGTTGCCTGCGTAGTTCTGCATCACTTCTGCATGCTTGCTGCATGTTATTATTAGATAGATGTTAATTGGGGATGCTTTGCACGGATTCGACGAGGCAGAGACTGACTATATGATTGAATTTGGCCTGGAATGTGACTCCTACTTTTTAGTTGCCACTACCAATGGACAATTAATCTGAATGTCTACCCGCTAGATATATCTATCAATCAACTACATTTGAATAAATTTTACTGTGCGAGAAAGTTTATATTCTGCGGTCATGCGGGAAAGTGGACATTTATCACCATTATAAGTGAGAAACTATTGATTTAGCAATTTCCATGGAAGTGGAATTTGGACGTTTTGGTGATCCGAGCTTGTCCTCATCCTTTTATGCTACTGAACGCAAAAGAAGTTTCTCATGTATTCCTTTGGAAGAATAGGAGTTGAGTTCCAGAATCTGATTGCGCGGTAATTTTCCTCCAAGTGTCAATGTGTCACAAACTCCAAGGAATAAAGTCCTGTATTTCAAGGACAGGATAGTGACGGGAGCTGTCGTTTTTGTTGATTTCCGAAAAGGCGCTATCGTGGGCGTCGTGCTTGAATGACACAATGCATTTTTTGAATTGTCTGTTCTTGGTAAGATTTCCCGGGGGGGGGGGGGGTTGGGGGGTGGGTTTAGTTGTCCTGCTTAATAAATTCCCCTGCGAATTGCTATGTATTCTGTTCACTATCTAAATTAAGCTTATATCATTACTACAATATTTTTGTTTTGGTGTTTTTTCTTGACTGCATAATTATAATCTATTTTTGGTTCTCCGTATTTGCTATATAATTTACAGATTCTGCTATGTGTAGACAAATATCTCTTGCATACATATATGATACTGTTTCTGCCATATTTGGATCACCCCTTTGGTGCTTCATTATTCGAATTTATCTTCACAAAAAGGAAAAGGGTGAAACCTACTGTTGTTTGGAAGTTTTCCTTGAGTTTATATTCTCACAATTCGATATCTTATTCTTTTCATTTTATTCTGAAAAAGAACCGGGTCTAAGTTATATTTCGCTAAAATCATTAATTAACTTGCTTTTCATTATTTGTTGGGGTTACCAGTGAGGCGATTTATGCATGCTGCCGTGTGCAAGAAGTGTACTTTTTGTCTGGGTGGCAGTGCTTTACGTTTGATCTTTTAGTTATTAGTCAATCACATGTCTACATATTGGTTGTCAGTTACTCTCTTTGTGCTTTATTATTATCCAGAACTCGATAACTACCATACTTTGGAATGTGCTCTGCTCATTTTGTTTTTGTGACGATTTTGCAGTATTTGATTACTCACTTCAGTGACTTTCAGCTGGCCTGTCTTGGAAGTTTCTTTCTTCATGAAAGTGTCTTCTTCTTGTCTGGCCTTCCTTGCATTTATCTTGAAAGGGCTGGATGGCTAAGCAAGTATAAAATTCAGGTTTCCTTTTTCAGTTATTCATTTTGTAAATGATTATGATGGATCTTCTTCATTTTTGTGTTCGTTGTACTTCCGGACAATAGCTCTACTATTTTTTGAACTACGACACTATGAATCATGGTTCTACTCTATATTGTAATATTGGTTAACGTTCAATTGATTTGACTATGCCATAGGTTCCTTTTCTTTTCCTTTGTTGTTTTTTCTTTGGGGATGGAGATGAGGGGGTTCTGTTTAAAGTCCCAATTATTATGACCACTGATGATATCATCATGTTAGGTTAGTAGACAATTTGGCATTCCAATTGAAAGTGTATCCTATAGTCAGCTTTCTCTTTGTAGATCTTATGTTTCTCGCCCTAATTTTGGTTTTATTTGTATTTTAAAATTGTATCACAGCATGTGCTGTCTACCCACATTATGTGGAGAAAACATGGGTGGCATAGTATATTGCATGTTAGTCATCTGCTGGTGGCATATTTATTTAACCTTGTAAAATAAACCACATTGAAGGATGCTGAAGTGCTTAAAAGCTCTCACTCTCTCTCTCTCTCACACACACACACTCACTTCAAAATACATGCACTCACTACAAGTTCTTATTAGCTTTCATGCTTGAATTTTCAAAATTTCATCAGAGTGCAATTCCTAACGCTCACAATTAAAAATCTATAGCGTTACAGTCTGCTTTTCCTCCATGAGTCTTAGGCTACTTATTTGCGGCCATTTGTAGAATTTCTGATGGCCAGTTATTTATTCTCTCGGGTGGATAATGTGGCCTGTTGTTCCTATTGTCAATATCATTCATATGCGTGTGTGTGTGGATTTTTACCTGTATAGTAATACGAAGGTATTTATGTGTTTGATTTGCATTGCATTTATGTCTGCTCACTCTCTCCACTTTAATTTCATCTGCAAGTAGAATTTGAGGCATAGAAGAAAACAGATAGAAGGGCATGCCTCTCTCACACATATACACATGCATGCAATCTCCCCCACCCTTTTATTTTCTTTCTTTTCTCTACATTTTGTCTTCCTTTTGGTAACCAGCTAAAGACAATATTTGCAAATATTCAGTTATATGTGTTGGTTGGATGAGAGGGAGTTGAGAGGAACTAATTAAACCCACTCAATTATTGAGTTAAGGGCATGAGTGGCAATAAAAAGACGACGAGCATCCTTTTAACTTCAACTGTAAATGTTGTTCCAGTTCAAACTTAGTCTATGTCGGTTTGACTTTGGAGGGAGTATATATACTTTCTTTTTTCGGTGTGGCTGACTGAGGATGCTCTTGGTGGTTGTTTCAGTAGATGGACACTGATCTGTTCTTTATTTAGTCATTAAAGGCTGGTTATGGTTCAATATACTCTGTTTCTTTCATCTCAAAAAGTCTTCTACAGCATTCTCATTGGAGAGTTGTTTATGAGAAAGTACAGATGAATTAGTTTCATATGTCAGAGCATTGCTAACTCATAATACTGTTGATTTGAATTCTACTACTTGGACATGCCTGTGAAGATTGTTTTGGTTTGGGGTTCTACATGATAAACATCTGATAGAGACTGGTCAATCAGATCGAGTTATCATATTTCTAGGTTTCCATCCTTCAGTGCACATGTTAATTGGTACCGCCCATCTCTGCTTTCTTGCAGACAAAAAATAACACCCCTGCTGCTCAGGAGAAATGTATCAGTCGTCTGCTGCTGTACCATTTTTGTGTCAACCTGCCAGTGATGGTTTTCTCCTATCCTGTCTTCAGATACATGGGGATGAGAAGTAGCCTTCCATTGCCGTCCTGGTATTTTCAGGTTCTTTATATACTAGATCTTAGATAGCAGATGTTCTTCTTTATGATTCTCTTTCTTTTCTGGGTGGACCAGTGACTAAAGTGCTATTTCAAACTTTACACGAATTTGATTTCTTTGGTTCTTTCTCTTTGTAAAATTACTGATTCTTCTACCCCTTCTGCACCCCCTAATACTAATTTTATTTTCAGTTGTGCTTCTGTTTTCATGTATATAATTTTCATTAACTTTGTATCTGCAGGAAAGTAATCTCAACACAGATTTTGTTCTACTTCATTCTGGAGGATTTTGTATTCTACTGGGGACATAGAATTTTACATACTAAGTGGCTCTACAAACATGTCCACAGTGTTCATCACGAGTAAGTAGTGTCATTTTCTTCTTTCTTGATCGTCAATTTAAAGTCGTCCTCTTTTTTTTATATGCTTTGGGTGCAATATTATGGTGTTTGCATCTACAGGTATGCAACACCATTTGGACTGACCTCTGAATATGCTCACCCTGCTGAAATTTTGTTCCTTGGGTTTGCTACAATAATTGGTCCTGCCATCACTGGGCCCCATTTGATTACACTCTGGCTGTGGATGATGCTTAGAGTCCTTGAGACCGTCGAGGCGCATTGTGGTTATCATTTTCCATGGAGTCTCTCAAATTTCTTACCCTTATATGGGGGGTCAGTTAATGCCCTTATCGATGCTTTATGATAAATCTGTCTCTTTAGCCCCCATATTGTTTATATGCCTGAAATTTTCTCTTATGTTCAGTGCTGATTTTCATGATTATCATCATCGACTGCTCTATACAAAGTCTGGCAACTACTCATCAACCTTTGTTTACATGGACTGGTGAGTTGTACTATTTAGTTTTAAACACTGCTTGAAGATTATATACTCAAGAAGAAATTGTATATCGGAAATATCATCATGTTCATAAGGGCATGTTAAGGAATATGGTTATAACAACTAAAAATCACCAAAACAGAAATAAGAGAAGAACAATGAGAAATGGGGAGAGGTGTAGCTGATTCTTTAGCCCGCCACATCTTATGCTAATGAGAGTGTGCATCGGAAAATTATTTGCCAAAACAAAACAATCATTTGATTGCAGGATGCAGACTAGTTATTAATCTTTTTACAGAAGAGATGTTTTACCTGGATTTGCCAAAACTCAGAAGGGGTGATTATTATTTTGAATGAGTAGCCTTCATTCACAATGCCAGCATCTCTGCATTAGAGCTGAAAGTATCTCATGCAATTTCTATTCCTTGTCATCCAAGTTGAATTGGTGCGACCATAGATCATTTGAGCAGCTTCTTGTTTTAGCTGGACTGGTGATATAGGTTGAAAGCTCGAAGACAGTCTTCTTGACTTGATTGTAAATGGTGGGAGTCTATTTTTAGATGTTTTTTTTTTTTCCTTTTTTAGTTTCAAAGATTACCATAATCTTCTTGAGGGTGTGACAAGTTATTTTTCGATTCATCACACAGGCTACCTGGAGAATATTCACTTTCTCCTGTTGATAATTTTGTAAGGTCTGTTGGTGAACATGACAATATTGAGAGAATATGCTTTCGACATAAATGCTTTTCGTGGGCTTTAAACACATTTGTTTGCTTTTTAGAGGTGTTTTGGTGGATTAGGCACTGCCTTAAGTGTGAAAATCATGGGCATTCTTGGTTACCGTTTGATACTGAAACTGCCAAATATGAATGCCTATTAGCTAAGCAATAAGATGGGACCCTACTCTAGTTGTGCATCTTCGAGGTAGTTAGTTAGGTATTGCATGGTATTTGCCATGAGTTTCCGTTACATTCTTGTTTGGAGTAGAGTCTTTGGAAGCCAAAGATTGAACCAGTTGTAATTCCATTTGTGAGAATTGGTTGATCTGAAAATTCCTTCCCGGAAGAGGACTGGAATTGTGGTATGCCATTGAAAAGGTTGCCTGCTAACAGCACACTGCCTGAGGTTTAGTTTGACCAATTGCTATTTGTGCTTTACTTTTTTATTTCCTCAATTTTTTGTAGGTTACCAAATTTTCTTGGACTAATTAATAGGAATTAAGATGGAGCACAAGCTTTTACAAGCTTTTTGTTCCTCCCGGTGCCAGAGAGCTTTCATAGTAGATGATAGACTGACAATTTATAACCCAAGCAACAGGATATAGTCCAAAAATCACATATTTTAGTAAATAAATTACGAATAAGCTTGCTTTTGCTTTCAGCTGGACATTTTCTTCTAATAATACCCTTAGGTCCTTCTACCCCTATCTTGCTGATGTAGTGGATGTATACAAATGGATTGACTATTTTTCTTTACAAGTCAAAAAGGTTCGAGTATCTTTTATGTCGCATCTTCTGTGTTCTACTGTTTGTGTGAAAATCTGCTGCATGGTTCCTTTTCAAGGATATTTCCTTTCAGAATTAATGCTTGTGCTCACTGCCCGGCAAATGAATGGGAATCACCTTCCCAATACGTGGTACATGAATCTGATATATTCCTTTTACCAATTTGTGTCAGGATATTTGGCACTGACAAAGGTTACAGAAAATTGAAGGCATTGAAGAGCTATGGAGATGAAGCTGCTGGCAAAGATATATGATAGGAATAGAAAAAAGGAAACCATTTTGACTGCTTTGGAATCTGATGATGAAATCTTGAGCTGAAAGCATCTGGGCTAAGCTCTTGTTTGGTTTCTGAGCATCTTTTGTTGCACCTGCTTCTGTTCTATTGCCGTTTAGGTTTAAAATGTGTATTAGTGTGGCTGTAGTCCAAAGTATGTTTTGGATTGCTAATCCTGCTATCCGCCCCATGAATGAAGCTCCACCTCTCGGATTTGTGGTGTTCCTGCTTTGGATTTCCTCACCTCATGTTTTGGGAACATAATGTGGTTAATTAGTCAAAGTTTATGAATACCATACAACTTCCCGGGGAACTTTGTGCTCTGACAGTCTGACTGCTTACATCCTGAAGTATAGAAACCATTTGTTTTGGCTCCAACTCTGGCTTCCTTTATAACTCTGTAACCTTTCAGTGATCTGAAATTATTAGTAGGAACAATTGCAGATTTGATTTGCATCAAATCTGCGGCTATTGAAAGTTGTGATCCAAAGCACAACGGTCTATCTTATGGACTTTGGCTGATAGTCAGATGTCCATATTGACCATGTTCCCCAAGAAAGTCGTGTAACTCGTTCAGTTAACTTTGCTTTTCCAACATTGATGGAGAATTTGTTGACTGTAGAAATGCCTTGGGAAATGGTGGCCGATGCAGTGAAAGCAAAAACATAAAATAAAAAGAGAACATGGATTGGCGGGCAAGTGTATAGGAAATGCAAACCTACAAGGTGCTCAACGTATTCGTGTTCATTATTCAAATATTCAGAGTGTGTTACCGTGCTCTTGCTGCACAAGGTTGGACTTAAAGGTGCATAAAGCATTGCTACCAACTGTAGAAGTTCTTCTCAAAAAAAAAAAAACCAACTGTAGAAGTTGTCTCAAAGTCCACTAAACAACACCCTGTTATGTGCAAACACCACTGTTTCCCCCAAACTTTGCCTATGATGTTATCTGGGAGCACTAGCTGTTTCCCTCCATGGCTCAACTCAAAAGACAGGGATGATTTAAGGGTACTCACCCTACAACTTCATCCGAAGAAGTCTTTTTGACCTCATATTATACAACCGCCGTTTCTGACAAAAAAGAATGGACGTTGTCAAACATCACTGTGCTGAAGATCCTATTTATAGTTCCCACTGTAGATGAGTGCTTTGGTGGTCTTAAGAGCTGTTGGTAGCAGCTGAAGGTACATGAAACCGAACGTGGGGCAATGGAATGAAAGCCTCTGTGACAACAATTTTATAAAATGTCTCCGATGATGGCATAGCCGTATCAATTTACAGAAATAAGCAGGCAGAGACTTTAGGCCTCTTTTACAAATCTTACCTACTCAAGATCTATTATATGGAGATTAAAGCCGCTGATTTTGAACCACATCAAATTCTGCCTGAACCGTATTCTCGTCTAAAAGTTTAGAAGCATAAATGATCGTTCAAAAGAATCATTTGGTATGATGCAGTAGCAAGCTTTTGCCTTTTTGCAGTTTTGCTTGGCTCGACTTGGACAATCATTTGGTATGATACGTCCGCATGCCTGTCAAAGTTTCACTCTCCACACAGTGGAGAGGAGCACGCACACAGGAGAAAGATGTTTTGGATACCGGAAGGAATTGTGGGTGGCCGAGTCCAGTCCCTTGGAAAACTTGTGCGTCCAGTCCATCGCGAAAAAAGCTGCCTAATAGTAAAAGATGGGATGGACAACACAACAAATAGGATGGGATCCTACTTTTCTTTACTACTGCTTTTGTACGGGCCACGACCATGACGCGGCATCGTTCCCGAGCTTCCGTATCCCTTCCAGACCCCACCTTAAGATTTTTGACATTGACCACCGTAATAGTAGTAATACTTCCCTTGTCATCATGAATCGAAACCCTAGAAAATATTTTGCGCACACAAACTAGAGAAAGAATAAAAGAAAGAAATGGAGTAGATGAAATGTAAGGGGAAAGCCTCCCTTCCCAGACATTCAACAGTAGAAAATCATTAGGCCTTGTTTGGCAAGTAAATTTTTAATCAAGTTTACTTGCTACAAGTTTTTTAACAGCTTTAATTACAGTAATCTCAAAAAAAATTTCAAAATTTTTAAACTGTACACTTCAAAATATCTAAAAATTTCTGCCCATCAAAAATTTTTTCTACAACTTCTACAATAAATTACAGTAAAATTTTATATAAATATCCAAAAAACTCACTTGTCAGACGGGACGGGAGGGGACGTAACAGCGACTGCGCGAACCCCACATCAATGTCCATATGTTTTACTGCTCCCTATTCTATAAAAACTCAGTCCATTCTAAAATCCAAATGCGCAGCCGGACCTTTCATTTTCATTTTGAGGTTTAGGTACCAGTTTGTTATGCGGCACGTAATTTAGAACTTGTTCAACCTTGCCAGCCCATGGATGATGGAACAAACCAACCAACCAACCCATCCTCTAAACGACGTATGTCAGCGATGAACATGCGGCTACATCTTCCTAGCTGCAATTAAGACCATAAATTTACGATTCATCACCCTTCTTGTATTGGAAAGCTTGCTGAACTTAAAAACGAACGTTACAAATTCACGAAGATAAATAATCCATCAATATGTGAGATTGAAATGTTTACCCGTTTGGATTGCTAATTTTCTAGAAAAAAGTTTTCGAAATACTCTCTTAGCATATTTTTTAATTATACATATTTTTAACCCTCGTATACATCACATTGCTAGATCATCTTTCTGTACAAAAACTCCCAACAAAAAAAACTCTAATTCAAATGGCCTTGAAATAAATTGATGATGTTTCGTGCCCAGCAAAAAAAAAATAATAATAATAATAACAATAACTACGTGTAAGACGGCATTTGCTTGTGTTTTTAGTGGATAAAAGAATAATTAATAGAATATATACGCCTAACAAAGATTTTAGTGTTGCCCCTTGAAGCCGCAAGTTTGCCTTTACATCTGTACAACTGTGGAGTGTTAAAACCTTTTCTTTCTCTAGAGTTATTCTGAACTTAAAAATGGAAGTCTTCTGTATTTAATTTGTCCATTTCGTCGATTGAGACTTCAGCTGCAATTGCAAAATATATGATCCTGGGATTTAGGCACTTTGACAACATAAGGCGCCTGCTTTTATAGCGCGAAATGAAATAAATAATTGGCGCAAAGACTCCTTGCTCAAAGGTATAGCTACAAATTTACCTGCGAGTCAGCTCGATCAAAAGTTGAAATCTACCACTACCAAATCGAGCTATCGAAATCTAGTTGAATATAGAAAAATTCAACTTGAACTGACTTGAATTCTTATTTTTTATTTTAACAGTAAAATCATACGTGTGTGTATATATATTCCTAATAAAATATTTCATTTATTTTAAAAAATAAAATAATTATTTTTATTTTTAAAACTCAAGTAAACTCGAATTTGAAGTCGACTAGGCTCAAATTTGAAATCAAATTTTACATTGAAAGCTGTCCGAGTCCAAACTAACGTTAGTAAAATGGAATCAAAATTGGACTCAACTAATCCAAAACTAGACTCCTCCTTTACAGCCACGTATACAAAGCACACCAAAAACATCCGTCTGCGACCAAATTTAAGTAATAATCACATAGATATATGGTCAAAGCGAACGAGTAGTATGTACAATACTTATTGTCCAAGCAAAAGATCAAAGAAAGCAAAAGATCACGTAATATATGTTCTGGAACGACGGCCCCTCCTAACGATATATGCACCAGGCAACCAAATCATTCCCCCATATTTGTGCAGGAGTTTTTCTACCCAAACCTACGTATTCAAATTTTAACAATAATATATATAGATATACGTGAAAAATAAGAAAGGTGATGCTTCCAACTAAAAATCTACGAAAAAAAAAAAATGACGATGCTGCAGGTTCCTTTGATTTCGTTTCCCTTTGCTTCCATTCGCAAAACCTAGATCCGCACGAAACCTCAAATGGGAAAACGTTGTACGATTGAGATTTACAAAAGCCAAAGGCCATGTTGGGGAACCAAATAACAAGGAGGTATTTCTCTTCCCATTTCTTTGGAGAGTTTGAACAAAAGATGATGGGAAACATTAAAAATTACACAAAGATTGATTTTTTGCAACCAACCCAGAGAGAGAGAGAGAGAGAGAGAGAGAGAGAGAGAGGGGACTCTAAATCAATCTATCTCTGGACACGTCCTTCCTCAGATCGATTACGACAACACTGACGTTGTCGGCGCTCCTCCTAGCCAAAGCCAGCTTTGTTAAGAGCATTGATGCATCAGAACAAGCCTTGTCTGAATTCTCATTCCCCACCTCCTCCCCCGGCGAACACGGTGGTCCTTTCCCCTTCTTCAGACACATCCGAGCCACCCCGCATGCGGTGTCGTTCGACACCACGTCCCATAATCCATCACTTGCCAATATCAAACAGTCATCCTCCGCCGTCCGATCTGTGATCGTCACCTCCGGCACACAGCTCACATATGGCTTCAAATAATTGTCACCTAAAAAATTAAACACCGCCCAAAGAAAAATTTTTAATCAGCTAATATTCCTCCATCGGCCCGCAAGAACTAATTTGAAAATACTGGTCTAGTCCAGTATTTTAACTACTACTATTAATTTTACCTATGGCGCGTGACATGGCAAGAACTCCTTGGACACGTGGACAATCCCAATAAATTACACGCCCACCGGCGGCTTGTATCCGATTCAGTTCATCTGGCCGATCCGGCTGTAGATTGCAAAATGATGGGGGGAAAACATATATATATAAATTTTAAAACCAAAGATGAAATATATATTTTAGTTAAGAAGAAAAGTGCCACGTAATGCGTTTACCTTATGATCGTCAGAGAGGGGGATGGCCTTGCCATTACGGCAAAGGACGGCACGAGAATCACCACAATTGGCCACAATGATCTTATCTGGAGTTACAATTGCTACGACGGCGGCCGATCCAACTGCGTCGCATTCGGGCGTTCGAAGCTCGCAGCGGCAGTTGGAGGCCATCAAGCTGCCGCTGGATGTAACTACCTCGTCCATACGAATGAAGCTTCGCTCCATTGCATTTTTCCATTCCGTACTTTCTTCTCTGCTCTCTAGCTCTTCCTTCACCAGCTCGTGCAACCGCTCTCTACACTTTGCCGCCACCTGTAAAATTCAAATTCTGCCGTCAATTTTAAGCCTTTAGATCCAACAGAAAAAGGCTACCAAAAAAAAAAAAACTGATTTGTGTGTGCGCCCTTTTTTTGTCCTCACAAGAGTATGCATATGCACACATAACGCACATGAGAGCATCCGTGACCGTCATAGACGGCGAAATAATGAAGCAGAGCGGCGTCTTCAAAGTCTCCGCGGCAAAACGAAGGCCGAATCGCCACCGCGTCTTCCATATCTCTCCGCCTCCCGCAAACCGACGCCATTCCGAACTTTGGGAACGGTTTGGAATTGACAAGCAGCGTCGATGCTAATTGTGCAGTCAAAAAAATCGGAGCACCATTCAAAATCGGGGGGAACTCGCCGGTCATCTCCTTATTCATTCCGTTTTTCACCTTGGAGACAAGATTTTGATCCTCGACAGCGCAATCGCACTCCCGCGAAACCGACGCAGCCGGATATATCTCCAGCCTCGGCCGCTTCTTTCCGTTCTCCGCACCATCCTCCGGGTGCGCTACAAACTTGATCCTCCGGATCTCCATTCTCCTCCGCCTCGCCGCTCTGGAACTCGGCCTGCAAACCGACGACGCCGCCTCGCTCTCACTCACCACTCCGCAACATATCTCCGCCATTCCGCGGCATGCACCTGCACCTAAATTCTTCCTCCTCCTTGATTACTACACACCAATCCAGCTCCAAATATTCAAAAAATAAAATAAAAAGAATCAAATTTGCGCCAAATTTATCTCTTCTACCTCTTCGCTTCCTTCTCTTTTTTTTTTTTTTTTTTTATCTTCGTTTTGTTTTGATCTCGCAGAAAAAGGAAAATGATGGAGAAGTAGATAATAAAGAAAGCAGTGGGAGGGGACAATTGGACCCCTTAAAAGGACACCAGTCTTCCTCTACTCGCCCTTTTATCTTCCTCTCACGCCGTACGCAGAGACCTCCTTAATTTTCCCGTTTCCTCTTCTTTAATTATTCATCAATGTTCATTAAAATTAAAAAAAAAAAAAAAAAACTCAAAAGCAGAAATGGGGATTGGACGACAGCGTTTGAGGTAGGAAATAGTAGGAGCAGCTGCCGCTGGGGTGGTGGTACAAATGTAAGAATCGAGGGGAGAGTTAAGAATAGTGGGTGCGTACCCGCCTAAATAAGTAGAGTAGTAAATCAGGGCCGTTAAAGTGTCCAAAAACATCTTCCACTCGTCGGTTCAAATACAACACGTGTAAGGCGCCCAATACGTGGCCCGGCGGATTGAAAACACCACTCTATCCTCTATCAACGCTTCCTTTTCTGACACGCCTGTGCTCCTCGGACCACGTTCACATTTCTTATTCAATCTTCAGTCCCAGTTATTTTACTATCATATTTTAAAATTTCAATTTTTTTAAAATAATATTTAATTATGATATTTATACTTCTCTTGTTATTTATTTGAATACTAAATTTTTTTAAATAATATTTCATTTTCCCCACAAAACACATCTCTCAACTCAATTTTCTATATTCTTAATTATTTTTTATTTCACATACATCACATCACAAAAAAATATTACAATAATTATTTCAAATAAACTCTAAAAATCCGAAACTGTGGTTTGTTTGGATTGCTTCATATTTTCCCAATTTTATTTGCTTACATCATCTTTACAATTTCCAATACACCTTTTTATCTTCCCAATATCTTTTTATCTCCCATACATCACATCACAAAAAGTGCTACAGTAAAAATATCTCAAATAATTCCAAATAACTTACAATCCAAACAGAGATGTAAGATATGAATGCGACGAGGGAGTATTCCTTAATTAATCTTAATCAATTCCTAAACTTTTGTTAATCAAATTTTTTAATGCCTAAGTACACGTGTATGAGTACGAGATTGCATGGGATATTAGGAATTTTAAAAAAGAAGGGGAGGGGCGTTGGGGGAGGCTTTATTCTGAATGATGGGGTCACGGGGTCCAATCACAAGTGATTACGTAGCAGAAGAATGAAGGTGGGGCTGGGGGACCCACTGGTACGTCTGCGTCGTTGACACTCGGCCCGGGAGAATATTTGAATATCTGACCTGTGGGGGGTGAGGGGGACGAAGATGATGAAGGAGAACGTCTTGGCTGTGATGGGAAGAAACATGACACGTTTCAAGAGTTTCGGTCCGATTGATTCGTTTTTCACGTTCTTGTTTTGTCCTTTTTCAAAATTAGTACGTAATTTTAGAGCTAACTCAAAATCTCATGCCTTTGTGATGCTGCTCTCAACGGAAGAATTTTTAGAGTACGTTCAAATACCTTTGGCATAAACATATAATTAAGCATGTTTTTTTAAAAAAAAAAAAAATTAAGGATATTGATTAGTACATTACCTTTGGTAGAAATGTCGAAATGTTTAAGAAATTTAAACATTAATATTGCATGTTTAAGAACGCAACAGCAAATAATAATGTGTTCTATATCCAAGGATACAGGTGAAGGAATATAAACTCGATCTCTATTCTTTCCATTCCGAATTGCTTGTCGCATTTCGAGATTCTAATTTTTAAAAAATAGTAGTGTGAATTGAGAGCCATTTTAGTGATTTTATTTTAAAAAAATTATTCTCAAAGATTCAGATGTGTTCTTGCTTTTTTTGGCAAAATCGGTAGCCATTTGTTAGGTTGATAAACTGTTTGAAAAAGTCATTTTCAGTTTGCATTGGATCATTTCGGCGCCGATTAACGAAATAGGTCGGACTCCGGAGTCCCCGTTTTTGGTTGTAGCCGCCGGGCAAGAAGACTCTCATCAAAATGTTTGCCTCTGTGTTTTATACTACTGCCACTAACCACTACTATTCAACGTGTCCGTTCCTTGCTCACGCGAACAATTTTACCAAGTTGATTTCGATATACTTTATGTAGGAGAAGAAATAGCTAAATATTACTCCGTTTGGATTAGTTTTTTTTTTAAGGTGTTTTTGAAAAATTTTACCGTAACACTGTGTACATTAAAAATTTTTGCTATAAAATTTTTTTGAAATATTGTATGGATGAGATGTTTTTTTTTTTTTTTTGAGTTATTGTGTATTACTGTAATGTTGTATTTGAAAATTTTATTTTTTAAAAAATTAACGAATTCCATCAACTTTGGAGTTAGTCAATCACTACAACTTCCAAGGGTACAAGCTAAAACCAATTCTGGTATTAGTAAACGAGGCAATTACACATGCACGGACAAAAGGAAAGGTGAGTTTGGATACTGCTAATAAATAACTCAAACAACGCTAGTCAAATTGACAAGAAATACTTCCATCACGTCAAAACAAAAAAGAAAAAAAAAGTATTAATTTAATTTGATCTGTCTCTTCATGGAAACATAATGATATATTTTAGGACTAAAAGGATTTGTCTCATTTCTACCGTTAATTAACAGCTCACTGTCGCTATTAAGTTTAGGCACATTAACCGCTCATTCGTTTTTTCCCCGTTTTCCTTTTCTCATAGACATTAACCGCAGATTACTACCACGACTAACCACTGAGCTTTGGCTTAATGTCGGGATAAAAAGGGAATTAAATCTTTTTTTCGGATATAAAAAATGAGGTATCATAGTTGAGTCTGTACACAATGAGGTTATTTGGATATCCAGGGAAAAAAAATCAAATTTTATTTTACGTATACCATACACATAAATTTTAATTATCATTTTACGTGACATGCGTTAAATCACAAAAAAATTTTGAAACTCTCCCTTCCGCTCCTCTGGGATAGGAAAGAGGCTCAAAAAACCAAAAAAAAAAAGTACGAGCTACGACTAAACACTGAAGATTTTCCGGGTCCTCTTTACAGCAGAAAAAGAGAAGGCTTGAAAGCCGAAAAGCGAAACACACACAGGTGGAAAGCGGAAACAGCAAAAGGGGAATTCCTTGGATGAATGGAGGAGGAAACCCGCCAAACTAGAGCAGGACAACGCATGACCCATCAAAGCAAGCAACAGAATATAGAAGTAGTCGTAGGAGTACTAGTCCGTCCTAGTATATATATATATATATATATACTAAATATTTTATCGACATAATTACTTTTTTTATTTTACTCGGAGGGAGGAAATTGAATCATCAAGGAGTTGGTTGTAGCAGTCGCTTAATACTACTGATAATAATAATAATAAGTAATGCAGGACCAGTTGCGGGCAGAAGCCATTGGATATCCAACACCTGTAAATTCTGGCTGGCAAGCAATTGTACTCTCTCCTAATTGAAATTGACACCCCATCCTACACCCTTGCCACGCCACCCACCTACTCGCACTATTCTGCTGGTCCCGATCCACCACTTTATTGATGTTCACAAAATAAATTTATGGCTTTCCTAAAATGTCTTCTTTTTTTAAAAAAAAAAAAAAAACCTTTTAACTTAAGAAAAATGAGATTTAAGAATTGGGAGGAGGGAAGGGAACTTGAATATAGAACTTCTAATTCTTAAAATGTTAACACTAATTACTATTGGATAGAAAAATTAAAATGGTGAAGTCTTAATTGCGTATCCGCTGCTCTTTTTTGCCAAAAGTTTGGTAGAAAATGAAATGCCACGTGCTTTTAAAACGGCCGAGTGCAACGCATGATGATACCGAAAATGGAAGTGAAACTTTTGTTCTGACATTTTGCACCCTGCATCATCTTCGAAAATACTGTACCGTTATTATCACCTTCCCTCCTCAACATTCATTCAGTGTCATTATCAATTTTTTTCTTAATATTATCTTTTACTTATTTGATCCTCAAAATTAATGTTCATTAAAGTGAAAATGCATGTTTAACTCTTAAAATTATTATCACTTTACCCCTATAAACTATAATTTCATTATCAATTTATCCTCTAAAATTATTTTTTATACAATTTATCCCACCATTAAACCAAAATAGTAAGTTAAAAAACTTTTAAAAAAAGTACCCTGCTCTTTTTTGGTTTGGAAAGGAGGTTATTTGGGATAATTTTTTTTAAAAAAAACATTGTAACGCTTTTTTGATATAATGTCTATGAGCTAAAAATATGATTGAAAATGTATTAATAGTGTAATTAAGTCAATAATGTGTATAAATAAAGTGTAAATAATGTGCAATCTAAACATTCTAACTATAACTATCTGTAAATTGCGTGAGAAGTTCCAACTAAACAAATAAACAACGCAAACAGACTGTTTGGATACATTATTTTTTAAAATAATATTTCGCTTATATAAACACGTTCCTCAATCTACATTTTTATATTTTCAATTTTCTTTTTATCTCACATACATCATATCACAATAAATGCTACACTAATTATTTCAAATAATACTCTATCCAGAGTATTTCATAAATTATGTGAAATCTTTCTAAAATATATCACAATGTAATATTAAAGATAAAAGACTTTATTTGACTACCAAAGATATTGAACATGACATGACAAGCTTTTGAAGACCAAAGAAAAACGAAAGATCTAGGCTACCAAATTAATATTAGCCTTTGAATTACGCGTGTGTCTTCCCATTTTACCTAATGTCTCCGTCTCATTTAATAGTATTGTATTTCATTTTCATTCATTCCAAATTATAACCCATTTTTTGATTGAAGAATATAGTTAATTTATAATTTTTCTAAAAAACTCTAATTTAATATACTTTATTATCAGTGAGTATAGCCTACCTCATTCATTAATAGTTTGGATTAATGTTTTGAATGGTGCAATTTTTCATAATATTGCTGTTATAATTAATATAAAGGTATAGTTATTAGTCATGCTCCAAATATTAATGCAGGGGTATTCTAAGAAAATAATAGGTTAGATTTATTTTTCTAATAAAGTTAAATATTTTTTTAATTGTGTGAAAAAAATCAAGACTGTCAAAATAGAATGGAGGAAATAATAGTATTTTCACCTGTGCATCACCGTGGTTCTTTTTATGTGTTAGTATTAGTTGTGAATTTATGCAAGTATGAATAATTATGTGAAATTCATCTCAGTCTTGTAACAAAATTCTTAGTCAATGGCTTAAGGCAGAAATGGAAGGACCATTTTCACCGAAATTCCCCGACAGAAACTAATCATACTAAGATATAGTGTTGTTATCACTTTTCCTCATTAACATTCGGTGTGATTATCAATTTTTCCATTAACGTTATTTTTTAGTTACTTGATCCTCAAAATTAACTGTCAAATTTAACGGAGTATGTTCATTAAAGCGAAAAGACATGTTTAACTCTTAAAATTATTATCACTTTACCCCTATAAATTATAGCTTCATTATCAATTTATCCCCTAAAATTATTTTTTATGCAATTTATCTCACCATTAAACAAACATAGTAAGTTAAAGAACTTTTTTTTTTAAAAAAGTACCATATTCTTTGTATAATAAAAATAATAAAAAATTAGAGTGACTTTTCTACTTTTTAGTATTAAGAAAAAAAATCAAATCATTAATCTCTTCCTTCATAACAATTTTATTAATATTGAAAAAAATAGAAAGATGGGGAGGGGAAGGAAGAGAGAGAGAGAGAGCTCAGTTTTTTTTTTTTGAAAAAATATAAATAAGAAATAATTAAATACTTATATTATTTTAAAATTATTTCATTTTTTTTGTTTACCACCAAATTCCAATCCCAATCCTGATAACCTTAAAGTAATATGTTAATATTAGACTTTTTTTATTTTCTTTTTTAGCAAAATCTAATTTTTTGTTCCCTTCTTCCCTATCTCTTTTTCTTTTTCTAGTATTAACAAATATGAAAAATAATTAGAGAAAATCCCTTTTTTTTTTTTATGTTTTTGGGTCTTTTAAAGTGAAAAAAAGAAAGAATAACCATTCCAACTTTTTATTTTTAATTATACGTAACAAAGGGTAAATACATTTATAAATTTTGACCATACTAGTTAGATTAGCGATGAGATAAAATCATAGAAACTAATGTTAGGAATTTAAGCGACTGTATCATTACAATTTTAGGGAATAAAATGATAATAACAATGTGATAATGGTATAGAATAAAGGAATATTTTTATCCAAAATTTCTTAATATATTGGGTTGAATTACTTATGAAGGGTGAAGTAACTAAAAGATAACGGTAGGAGATAAATTGATGATAGTGATATAATTTAAGGGGGGAAAGTGATAATAACCCTTAGATATACCCCAGCATGAAGGGAACCAGAATAAACCCCGGGTGCCTCCCTCCATTTGGTTTTGATAATGCCATCTGCCTTGTACTATTACGTAACCGGATTCTTGAGTCTACCAAGAGCGGACACGCGGAATATCTTTTGGTAAGATTTCAGGCTTTTTTAAGTCTTGTGGTCTTGTGTCAGTTGTGTATACGATGTGCTTTCCTGCCAAAGCTGGAGGACACGTGTTGTGGAAGTAGGCCGGTGGGAGAAAAGTATGTACGTAACCTGACCAGACCGCGACGAAAGTTATGTCTCGTTGATTCAGGGCTCTCTGTTCAGGTAATTTCAAACTCCTTGAATCCTGGTAGTAAAAAGTTAGGTTGGCTTAGAATCATCATACACCATGATGATGATGAACGTTCCAGGAAATGAGAGCTTTTCCATCATGATGGTAAACCAAAAGATTTTTTCTTTTTCTGTTCAAAAAAAAAAAAAAAGATTTTTTCTTTTAAAAAAAATAAAAAAAATTAAAATCAAGTTTGGTCACATTCAACTCCGATCATCATCATTTCATTACGGTTTAAAATATGCCCCGAGATCATTAGTTATTTATTAAAAAAAATATTTAGAGATATTTTATGCACAACAACGGGCAGTTGTGTGAAATTCGAAGACACTTCACCAACCCCCCACCCCCGAACCAAGATATATTTGACGTGAAAGATGGTAGGTAGTATGCAAGGAAGCAAAGGCAAGGAGTGGTCTGAGTCTGACTGATCAATGATGATACGGTGGCGGTTCAGAGATTTGATAACTCCTGCATGCATGCTCCAGCTTCAACCCATGCCCGTCCGCGTCTGCATGAATCACTTTGCTTGTCATCTTGAAACGCAAACTCTCCTTGCCACGTCTCGAACAAAAAGTGTGGGGCGACGTTTTTTTGCCGTTTTTCATTATGGCCTTCCCGAAGATTTTGCCATTTTCTTGGTTTTTGACGGTAGATAGAAAGAAAGAAAGAAATGAGAACCGTGGAATTGGAAAGTGACAGAAAGGTCGGGAGCGAAGATTTGATCACTATAATAAGTTGTGACGTTTTACTCTTGAATGAGAAATATTCCAAGTTAGGGCGGTTACGCATCACTTTGATTTAAATTGCTGAAACATGTGATTATATAGCAGTTTTGAAGTTGCAAAACTTGTGAACCCGGATTTTTATTTTTTGGGGAAATTGCCACCGCACCAGTTTTTAACTCTCAAGTTTTTTGACCGGTTGGGAGTGGGGTTGGTGGCCTATAACTTGTAGCAGCCATCAAATGAAATGATGGAAACACCTACTATTGCTATACTTGGCGGTATTAGGAGGAGTTCACCTTCAATAAACAAGTTCGCGGATCCCACTACTCGTTGGAATCAACATCCATGACCACGCGATGAAGCTTGGACGAAACTACGCCGTAGTTAATGCTCCCTCAAGGCCAGACCCTTTGGTAGGTCAAGAATTATGTTATCGGACCAATAAGGTCACAAGGCTGTTCACAGCAGTCTCGGCTACCTAGCAATATGCCTACCACAAATCTAATTGTGCATGATAAACAAGTTTAGCAGTTAATCTGTTATTTGGAATGGCAGTGAATAAGCAAAAAGAGCATGTTAATGTCTAAACCAAGAGTCCGTGTTTCGAGTGCATGACTATTGTCTAAACTCATCCAACAAATACAGCTACTAAAAAGGAAGAACGATCCAGAGCGAATCCATGGTAGTTCCAACATAGATGGGAGATGGCAATATGTACTGATTACCCTATAACGACAAACAAGAAAAGTGGCAAGTTGCTAGTACGTACGAGGGCAGAAGCCATTCACGGACATCCCTCCATCGACGCATATTATCTGGCCAGTAATGTACGATGATGCTGGTAGACAGAGGAATGCAACAAGAGATGAGACCTCAGCCGGATCTCCAAGACGGTGGAGTGGAGTTCGATCATATACTTCTTCAAGATATTCTCTATTACTCAACACCTGTAATAGACGAGGGAACATAACAACTGCTGTCATAATTATACTCCTATATGCAGCTTGCATATTGGAATTGACATATATCCTTCCTTAAACTGCATGTGCTTATTTTATACAAGGTCCTGCCTGAAAAGTCTACCTTAGTGCAACTATGCAGACGCTGAAGAACAAAGGACCCAAAGAATGCTCCAAAGCTTTCAGCTCAAACCCACCCCACAATCTGCCTGGGTGAGCGAGGAGGGGGTAAGTAAGGCGGGCGAACAATTATTTGTTCTTTGGTTTGTTACTTTTATGCCACTCTTGCACTTTTCTTTCCCTTGAAATGTCTACTGGCAGGCATACCCAGCAGACACAGAAGGATTGGCAAATTTGATTGTACTAGCATTTAAATTTGGTCACACATTGCTACAGTCATCGTGAAAATTTCAACAGAGCAAAAATTGACATTTTAGCAGAGTTTCAGATTCACAGAAGACCTATCTCACTGAGACAAAAAGATCCAACTGTGAACTATTTACTGGAAATAGTTGATCATATTACCCAAGAGACAAAGCAAAAGATAATTACTTGCTCCACCATTGAGGTCTTGATGTACCACGGTGCGACTGCATTGCTCCTGATGTTGTCATTTGCCCACTCACATGCTAAACTTCTTGTCAGTTGATTAATTGCTCCTGCAAGTCACAGACCAAAAAAGAACATCATATTGCTCCTTTTCATAGTCATGGTCAGCATGGAAAGGTAAAAGGCCTTTGTTTTAACAAAGAGTACCTTTGGTGGCTCCTTGAACAGACATGGACTTCAAGGACACAAAACCAGAGACAGAAGATGTAAACACAACACTTCCTGATCCTGATGCTTTCAAAAGGGGATATGCCAGTTGGCACAAGTGGAAAACAGATTCAAAATTCGTTGCGACCAGAGCAGAGAATTCTTCTGCTGTGATATCAACAATAGGTTTTCGGATATTGGTGCCAACATTATTTACCTACTGATCCAGAAAAGTAGCAAGTGAACTTGTTAATCATACAAGTGATTGAAGGTAAAACGTTGAAGTCCATTAATTGCTACAACTAGATAACATCAGAGACCTTCGAATGATGCTAGTGAACAGAATATAGGGATAAAATGGAAACTTAAAAGCAAACACATGCAGTCCATTGGGAACGGCCATACATACTTTCTTAATGGAAATTAATATTTAAATTGATGGCTTTTTTGAGGGAGGGCAGAAGCAAATCTAACCATGTACCTTCTTTGTGAAAAGGAGAATACAAAAAAAAAAAATCTAGATTTTTAGAATTTAATTCTCAACAGTAGTAGACCGATTGAAAATGTGAATCACAGGATGAAAATAGACTGTGTCTAACTAGATAAGTGCTGTTGGAACTTCAGATGATAAATGCATACCAAATAGACTCAGAAGATTGTTTTATAAGGCCGCAACAAGACTAGCAATGTTTACATATATTAGGAAATCAAAACATTTGCAAAGTAACAAGAAAAGAGAAGCAGAAAATAATGTAAACCATCGCTGAGATGGATGTTTGGGAAAAGGAAAGATACATGGAAATGATTTCACATATGGCAAAGAGTATCTATCAAGATAAGTTGAAGCAAAAGCTATAGGAGTACCTTAATGAAATTTTGGGTCTTGAGATTGTTAAACATATTGTTCTAGCATTGTTATGTTCAATTCAGTATTTATAGTGACATTTCTGCCTCCAACCGATCAAGGATCTCCAGTTGAAGTGGTAACCAGAGTCCTACATGCCCTACTCTCCTCATCAACTCAATATGTCATTTTGCATGCATGCTTCAACACCCTCTGCAATCATAAATTTCTGATCGCTCAACAACGATTACACTACCAATTAGTTCTTCAATGAAATTCTCACTTTAAACCAAATGCTATTTCTAGGCATTAATACATAGGAGAAAAGTATCAAAGCAAATTCTTTTGAGGGGCATTCAGATCGAAGGGAAGCTATAATCTCAAAACTGACACGCCCAAAAATAACCTCAGGTTACTTTTCCAGAACTAATTAAAGCAGAGAATATCTAGGCGAATCATGAACGTTAATTATTAATGGATCCTGTACCAATTCCTTCAATAAAACAAGGGTTAATATTCAAGGTCACATAATCAACTGCCTAGTTCCACACAATTTGACTCGAGTCATCAGAATCCACTTAAAAATCTCAGTCACCTTGATCAATTATCACCAAAAGTTGTATCTAATTACACATGAAATACATATGCATTATTTATTCTCAATGTATTTCCAGAATTTTACATTCTTGCAACAAAATGCTGTACAATGGGAAAACGCTTACAAGAATGTTGAGCTTCCCATTGAACAAGGACGAAACAGTATCCCCTAACCTCTGACGATCGGCTCTAGATGACACATCGCAAACTGACCCAGTGACCTGAAAAGACTCCTCACCATCTTTCCATTTCTTCAAACAGCTGCAGAGCTCAGCGTCGTTGCGGGCACACGTATGCACGGTGGCTCCAAGCCCAGCCAATTCCTCCACAATAGCATGCCTTGCTACACAATATAGACACAACCCACATCTCAAAATCAAATCTTTCAAACAAATTCGACAAACTAAATACGAAAAGTACGATGAGACAATTTTATATATGAAGCTGACCCGATGCCCCTGGTGCCACCGGTGACTAGAGCAGTCATGCCCCCAAGGGACCATCTGGAGGCCCTGCTTGATGGAGGCAGGGTAGCGCTGGATGCTCTGAGTCCAAGACATAAGCAATTGGCGACTGAGGTTTTTGTACCTGAAGGAGTTGAACAATGTAACGTTGGTTGTGGGCATCGAAGGTGGAGAGGATGGGTTTTTAGCGGTGGAGACGCTGCTTGGCACGGTTGTCGGACTAGTAGACTAGTAGTGTACATTTTTCCAGTTCTCTAATTGAGATTTACTGTAAGACCTGTGAATACAGTAATAAAAATGCGATTAACATGTCTGCACAATCACATTTTAACCCTTAGTTCTTTAGATGAAGCAAATAATCACTCCTTACGGATGGGCAGGCCATTTACTTATTGACCACAAAAGATTTTTCCATAGTCATAAAAATTGCGAATATGGATGTCGTCAGATCTGGACCTAACACCAAACAATTTGTGAGACCCAAAACCAGTTGATTGTGGGCTGCCTTCGAGCTTAGGATGCCGAAATAGATACACTGGAACAGTAACTTTGGAGACCAAAGCTAGTATTAACCCTGAATATGATTAATTAGCTTTAACCACTCTGAGTTCAAACATTTCTAAGATTCTTCTCTTTTTATTATTGTTAATTTTCTTTGTTCTCAAAGGGTGAGCTACTCTGGATTAATTTGATCACTTTTCCACCGATCCCTATTATACCTTTGAAGATTTAGAGGGGAGCTACCTGCCATCTTGAAATGATCTAACACTGCCACAAATTTTGGACCTCCTAATTGCTGCCCCTCTGACATTTTTTTTTTTTTGGCATCAAGGTACATATATCTAGCGCAAACTAGTTACAAACAGTCCCTAAATTTAAAAACTAGAAAAGAAAAAGAAAGAGAATAAAAAAAATTCAACAACATGCATTGAGAACATATTTTCCTAAAGTCTTTGACGTACTGAACTAGTTGCTCTCTTGCAGTTAGCTAATACTATGTGAATCACTGAGCTTTGGCTTGGCCACCAAAGACGGACCTAAGTTTCTCTTTTTAGCTTGTAGATCGAGGGTTTAAATTCTACCTGTAATGAAAAAATTTTAAAAATGATGTCAGAGCATCAATTTAATCTAATTAGATCTGTATACCTTCGGTTGACAACTTTGTAAGCAGGGAAGCATGGTACTTACTGAGTTGTGTCCTGTGACCTTGAACGTAACCATCCAACAGAAAATTCCAACTTTCACCACTTTTTGTGGTATTTCTTCTGTTTTAATCTACATACTCTCGTGTATATATGATCGTCAGTAAATTCAGATTCTACAATTCTATCTTTTTCATTCCCAACCCCAAGTACTAGAAACCTCCTTAGAAAAAACTACTGGGACTGCGCAGATTTTTTTGGCGTAAGGTATTACGTACTCCTAAATCTGAAAGGAGAATACATGTATAGTTTTATCAACAGTCAGGCGCAAGTTTTGACACTGACGGCTTTTGTTCGTTAGTAACCATGCATGTTATTGTAGGTTAAGGTACTGCAGTACACGAATCTTGCATTAAAAGATAAAGCTGAAATGCCAAAAGAAGAAAGTATATTAAAGAAAATGAGTCATTGTTGAAGAGGTAAACGCCATGAAAATTTGTAATGAAATCTTTAATTAAGCGTGAAAAGTTCTAGATGCTTGAGGATCATTCTATGTTTTCTGGTCAAACTGTGTCTAATTAAACTTTTCACGAGGATGAGGAAATGGTTTAGATTATTTTAATTACACGACAATCTTTTAGAGTCGGAGGTCTTAATTTGATATTTTTTGAGCTTCAATTTTGGACTTTATTTATTTTTTAAAAAATTTATTTCAAGGCATTACGCACATCTCAGTTATCATTTCTCGAGACCTACTCGAGGACGGAGTACTACATATTGCTGCACTTGGTTAGGACAGAGCAAGATTGTACTGATATGCAACTAAATTAATTAACATGAGTAGAGTAGTATGACAACGTACTATCGTTTAATTCTAGTTAATTAGCTGCTAAATCTGATGATCAAGTGTCCGACTTCGCATAAGTGGTACTTTTGCAGACTTGGATTAATTTTTAATTGGAGTATAAAATATATGGCTACGATTGATGGATTTGTTTTTTTGCTGATAGTTGTTAAGTCACAAAAGGTCAGCACCACATTAATATAGCATTACTGTTATTTACGAACCCTGTTAGTACAGGAAGTGGATGATTAACTGCATGTTAGAAAATGAAACTCGTCAAGTTGTCTTTTTTTTTTTTTTGGTTTAGAAGACAAAAGGGAAGCCCTTATAAAATACGGTGCTTGCATGCTTCACCCACTAAATTAAAATGGTAGGTTAGACTTCCTAATGCTTAATTAGCACTTTTGCTTATTAGACTCATTAAAGATAGTGTAGCAGATTAGACTCATTAAGCTAGCTCTGAAGAACGCCCAAACAAATTAAGTTAAACATGATTAGAAAAATAGGCCTGAGATATGTCGCATACCTTTTTAAAGGAACAAATTGAATAGGGATACAAGAGTCACTGAATTGTCAATTCCCTGCCTGGTCAGATTGAAAGCGAAGGAGTTTCGAATGTTGTAAACTCTAGGATTTCTGCTTAGGGCTGATTCTATGGTGGACGAGGTGCATAGCTCTCGACTGAAAGACCTATATATACACCAGAAAGAAGTGAAGCAGGTAAGTCCATCCTTGCGGTCAAGCCTCGAGTTTCATGACTATACATGGCGCCCGCCTTTGAGACATCGATGGCTGAAAAGCAAAGTGAAACTCTTTCTTGTTCTTATCTTTTGGATGGATGCATGGCCAAGCTTGGTGTCTTTGGATTTGGACTACTTCCCTATATTCTTGTAGATTATAATCCGATCCCCATTAAAAAAAATTTAATTCTGGTCCATAGATCTGATCCATAGTTCCACCAATGGGCATTATGGCCATCTAAGTGCCTAAATCCCCATTGTAACCTTTTGTTACATCAGCATATGTTTTTATTTAGTCATTAGTTTGGACGCTTGAAAGGGCACAAGGTTCACACATAAGTTCGTGAACCAAGTCCATCAAAAAAATTTGCCATCCCATCGTCCCAAAATTATGGTCTTTTTTCCTTGGGTGTTTGTCTTGTTTTGTGGGGGGTTATGACATAACCTTGTATAGAGAATAACAATGGTTAAAACTTTGAATAAGCTTGGTTTTAAGTGAAATTGAATTATAACTCACTACTTCAAACTGATTTGGAGTGTTTGTGAAAGTTTCTTTCTTCTTTCTTTCTCTCTCGCCCCTTTTTTCTTTGCTTGTAATCTTGTAAAAGGTTTTTTTTTTTTGGGTGCCAAAGTAAAATTTTTTTTTTTTTGGGAGTCCTTTTTTTTTTTTAAGAAAAAAAAGAAAAAAAGAAAAAAAGAAAAAGAAAAGAGAAACGGAGTACGTCATCATGGGTGAGACTATCATTTTCCTAGGGTTCATCATCATCCTAGTTAGTAGTTAGTCCAATTACGACGTGCATGCATGAGGACCTTCGCGTGCCCACTTCTACGTAAGATAATGAGCCATGCAACGTCACAACATAAGCAGTGCTGTATCAAACGTTTCGATGGCGTCGGGTTGGGAAAACGATTGATGCCCAGAGTCATTCACAAGAGACTAAACCAACATTTTAAAATCGCACTAATCGAATGAAATTGTACCTCATGGCACGTACCTGTACTTGTGTATATAATCAGAACCCCTTACCAGCTGTGTGATTAGCTGTAGCGTGAAATCAAGGGTTAATTACACATTTTGAAGAACTTCCATTCTCATTCACTAGCTTGAGAAATCAGCATGTCGGTCCGAGTGGGAAATTAAGTTGGCTTCAATCCAATTTTATCTTGTAGTAAGTTCCATGAATGCCATGATCGATTAATAATAGCATACTAGTGTGAATACCCGTGTCACGCACGATGCTGACATTATTGAAAAAAATAAAATGCTAATTAATTATTGTTCTCTTAAAACCTAAAAAGCTTGTACGTGTTAACACACTAGACTTTTCCATCAACATCCCGTTGCAAGTGTAAGTTAACTATATTATTATATATGGCGGCCCGAAGACCCTGCAGATCGATTACGGACAAACACAACCCTTAGAAACCAAACAGTTCCATTTTGAATAAATCAATCAAATAAATAAATAAATAAAAGTACATCTTGCCAGTCACTTGGAGCTAGCTAAGATCGACCGAATTCTTTTTTGACCACTTCCCATTGCAACAAAAGTTCGCCAGGGCTTCTTTAGTAATTTTAAGCAACAGCACCACACAAAACTCGGCCTGGAAAAGTATTTATTTAACTTCTGCAAAATAAAAAAGTCTTGGTTCACAGCACAGCAGGCCTTCACTACATTCATTCTTCCCCTAAAAAAAAAAAAAAAAAAAAAAAATCGTCTTCTCCAGCCCCCCCTACATCAGCAGGCTACAACCTCTCTCTCCATCCCTCTTGTTTCTTTTCTCTGAATAGAGAAAATGGAAACTAATCAGCAGCCCGCTTCAGAAATCCCCAGCCCCCGGGGGCAGGCTGGAGTGGGGGACAGTTCTGATCAAGAACACCAAGCTACGAGTCCAACCTTACAATCCAGGCTATACGAGTGCAATTTCTGCAAGAAAGGTTTCTCAAACGCTCAAGCACTGGGAGGCCACATGAACATCCACAGGAAAGATAAAGCGAAACTGAAACAAGCTTCAATGGAGAATCAGAGGTTGATTGATGCTCAAGGAATGCCTAATAATCCGTTGACTCCTTCGAGCACTAGTCCTGGAAATAACATAGGTAAGCCATTGGAGTTCACGTCATCTGCCCAAGTACTAATGAAAAGCAGCAGTCCCAAGTGCCACTCATCTTCTTTAGCGCCTGATCATCTTCGAGAAAATTATTCTTATGATCATAGCCACATGGCAGAGCTAAAACAGCTACCATTGTTTGTTGAAACAGCATCAAGTGTGGCTGTCGCGGAGTATTCGGGTCCAATTATACAAGCTAATTCCGGAAGCTGGCAAGAAGAGTTTATATCTGGCCAAGGATCTTTTGGTGCCGAGTTGGACCTTGAGCTTAGGCTTGGACATGAGCCTCCGAAATCAACGGTTGTTACGGGAACAAGAAAGTTCTTCTGATAATGATGTTAATCATGATAATCCTGATTACATGGTACTTGCCACTTTTCGATTATATACAAATTAAATATGTCCTTCCTGTGCTCCTTTCTCCTTTGGTTTCAGTGGTCCCTTTTTTAACTTGTTCCTGAAAACTAAAGGGAAAGGTTAATTTGATTATAGTTTGAGCTTTTGTTTTCCGTTTGGAACCCTGGTCCGCTGTGAAATTAGTTGGAGCTTGGCTATGTTGATTTATTCATTTTTCTTTCTTGATCATGGCTCAATCTTGTGGAATGACCAGATTTGCCTCCTCACATGCAGTGCTTGTGAAGATCGATGTTAATTAATCTGTGAAATAGTATTTCACGGCATGAACTATGAAAAATCATCAATTTTGATCTTTATTTTTTTTCTCAGTATAATCCTGTTGAAGTTTTCAGCAAGACCTAGTTCTGAATTATTCGCTAGACTGAAAAATTTTGGGTCACCGAAACGAGTACAAAAGATTCTATATTTCATTCTTCAGGGAAAAGAATGTTGTTTTAGTTTATTGATCATGTTGCAGAAATTAAGATTAAATAAAAAGATGCTAGCTTTTTAGCACCTATCAACATTTTTGTATCACCATCATTGTTATTCTCTTCCATTCATATATGTTTGAGACATAGTCTTGGCTTCATTAATTAGTCACCAATCATATGTTTCAATGCGACAGCGTAATCCTTTTAATCTTCAACTTTCGGCATCCTTCTTCTTTCTTAGCGGCCGGAGCCTTTCAACATAAGTAAGTGGTGGAAAACATATTTTTCACTGCATTAACTTCCTCTCTTTCTTTAGATCAAAGCATAACTCACGGAATGTGTATCAAAGATCGACAGAGTTTAGCTTTTCTTTTCTTAATCTTTTGAAAGCAAATTAGCTAAAAATATTCATCTGAGGTCAGGCAAACGTGTTTCGCTTTGGATCTTCAGGTAGGAACTCATTTAGATGAACAATACAAGTAAAGCGAGAAACTAGATCATGAAAAATCCTCAACATGCAGTAAAGATTTTCTTTCAAAACAATCATGGGCATTCTCTGTGCGTGTGTGTGTGAAAAATGTAGTGTGTTGTGTGTGATGACCAATGTGCACTAAAGTTGCAATGAAGCGTTGAAAAATGTAGTGTGTGGTGTGTGATGACCAATGTGCACTAAAGTTGCAATGCTGCAACGCTTCATTGCAACTCTGATGAATATTAGTGATCGTGGAGATGAATAAACAGCACATTTTCTCGTTAGAGCTAGAACGTCTTTTACAACTCGCATATAAGTTGGTTTTCTCTTCCTTTATTTCTGTGTAGGATTTTGCAAGGTAAACCTATTCAATAACTCATCCATGAGTCATGGCTTCAATTTACATGAACATGAGGTTTCAACTAGAAGTTTGTAATCATGAATTGATTCTCTAGCAGTTCAAATTGAATCCAAAATTCTGACCTTTTTTGTTGAAATCGTTCTCGGAGTGTACTTCACCTCGCAGTCAGTTAGAAAAACTCGTTTCTATTGATACAGGGTTTCTTTACTTTCTTTTCCATTCCCCCCCCCCTCCCCTTTTTTACCAGATATATTATGCCTGCTTAACAAATTTTAACGACATTAACTTCTTGTGGATCCTCTGCAAGTAGTACGATACGCTTTTGTTTTACCTTCGATTAATTTCCGCACGTAAGGCTAATGTTTCAAGAGACATTGACAAAAGAAAAAAAAGGTTAAAATCTTTGCAGAAGTGATTCGCATTAATTCAGGGAATTATTTCATCCTCCACGCAGGCTCGGATCTGCACATTCGTAGTATTCGATCGTGATTCATACTCAACTTCACAACATTCCCTTCTTCTTCCAACCTGAGAAACAACCCCTAATTAATTAGTTTTAGATGAAATTAAGAAAAATAGTAACGCTACTGCAATAATGTGGAAACTTCTTAATTTTCAAGTACATCACCGTAAAAATGACCCCTTTTCTTGTATTTTTTTCAATCAGTTTGCATGTATGTACATGGACTAGACCTCGAGAGGGGGATGAATTAGGTGGTTGGGAGAAGGGAATGTAAGTGACAGTTTCCAACCCACTTACACTAAATTTTGTTTTTTTTTTTTTTTTAAAATGGACTAGACTACTACTGGAATTAATACTAGCTCGTAGAAATAACTTTTTGGTAGTTATAAGCCTAATTAGATTCTTTTATTCAGGCAGATTTAAGCTATAGATTTGAAGAAAGATTAGTTAGTGTACATCGCAAACTCATAGTAACGTAATTATTTGATGAACATGGCAAAGTTTGGACAGTTCAATTGGTTTCGGGATATGACTTGCATTGATACCAAAGGGGCAACAACATACGGTTTTTCCGATATCAAATGATCAATACCAAATGGAGAAAAATGAGAAAGAAATGAAATGCACAGAGAAGAAGACTTGAATAAATTTTGCTCACCCCGTCATGCATCTCCAATACTGGGGAGAGGACACGAATCATGTTGATGTGGGCAGCAGAATGATTCCCGGTTGATGAGCAAGCTGGCAAAAAACGCGGCCTCCTCCTGGTATAGGTTGTGGCTATAAGGTGCTGTCGTCCAATAATATCAGTAATTGTCTCAACGGAATAAAAGAAGAAGACATGAGGTATTTGGCATGGATCTTTTGTGGAAGGGATTCGGGTATTGAGAATGTAAAATGGCTTAGCAAACATCCAGGGCCTGAAGGTCTGGAGGGGCAGTCGGAGGATGCTGGGAGGGTAGATGGCCTCATAAACTTGGGCGGAGTAGCCCCATGAAATAGAGAAACTCCAGTTGTTTTGCTTGTGATAACAAATGGTTTGTTGGAGTAATCTGGACTCGTCAGCATTTGCAGCCTTCATTAGATGGTTCAGTGACTGGTTACGGGTCATGGAGGGGAAAATGGGGTCTACGACTTTCAGGTGGTGGAGGGAGACCAGAGGAGACTGTGGATGAGCTGATAACAGACCTGAGATGTCGCTGTGGAGGTCAATCTGATTTAATTCAATGGTATCAGCACCAGCATAAGGTGAGTTATTGTGCTATGCGCTTTCTGAAAATTTTCTAACAGAATTATTTTTATATCAATTTAAACATGGCCAAACACAAATTGCAATTAGCATCCGCCATTTATTCAATACTAACAAAGACCGCAATTCAGCTCAAATAACATTCATAGTAAATTCTAAGCATTTTGTAATTCCTGGAAGTAAAAGAATACTTCAACAGTCTTCTAGCTTGCTAGTCTAATTACCTGATGAAACCCCTTTTCCTGAGTGAGAGAGACTCCTAAATCAGCCACACAGGACTGTACGATGTGGTCACTGCCATATAGACTTGGATACCTCCTGATACACACATCCAAGTTCTTAGCCAAAGCCCTTGCAAGAGGGTAACTCAAAGCATATCCAGCTCCACCAAATGCCATCTCAAACGAGTGAAAATAATTGGATGCATGACATTCTGAATTCATCCCAACATAGAAGTACTTGTTGTAATCATACCTCGAAAGAACCTCAACCAAATTGTTGATAAATATGACAGTGTCATCATCAGCTATAACATACCACCTCACATCCTCATCATTTTGATCTTCCTCGTTAATAATCTCTCTGATTATCCGGGCCAATCTGATCGCGTGAGTCATTTCATGCTTGTCGTAATCTTTGTATCTGGAAGTGTTTTCTGAAATCCGAAAGGGAGGAGAAGAAGCAGGCCATGGAATCAAATCAACTGGGAATGTATCCAGAAACACGAATCCTCGGGTTACATTTGGCCGCCACCAGGATTCAATGAACCATCTCTTGTTCCTCCATGAGTTCGAAGTGCTCGCTATTCCAAAAACAATATGACTAATGCTAGTAGCACTATTAGTACCGGTACCAGAAGAGTATGAGCTCTCTAAATTACCGACGACTGTTGGCCTCAAGTGAGTTAAAACTGAGAATGAATAGCAACAATGAAAACCAGGCCAAAGATTATACATGATATACAGGACCAACCCGGAAATGACCACTAACTTGTACAACTTTTTAGCCACCCCATTAGAAAATTGCGCGACATTTTGTTGACTCCTGATCAGTTCTGTGGAATTGGTTTGGGACATCAGATTATACCTCCTGAGAAGCGACATAAATAGGATAAAAATGGGCTGAAATTTACTTGTTTTCGTATCGCTTGAATTCTTCACGCTCGTTTGTATTGGCTATTATCCTCAGGAATTGGCTTCAGTTCAACAGCTACTATAATTTTGTTAAAATTGGCAAATGAATAAAAAAAGAGATTCAAACTCCCAACTCGCCATAGATCTGTAGAGTCTAGAAGGTTGAGAGAGAAGAGAACCCGTCAGACGGCAGTATTACTTTACTACTGCCATTAGGAAACGTCTCTGCATGTATAAAACTTTGACCAGTGCTAGAGCTAAAACTGATCAATTGGGACGCATTCAAACATGAGAAAGCAAATGGTGCAGGTATCTTTTTTCTTTCCTGAGTAAGAGTAGCTGGAAATGCGTGAAATGAGACGAGAGAAGTCGTGATGCCAATCTTTACACTGATCATGGCTCGTGTTTATCATCTTGCATTCACCCATTTGCACGGCGCAAACACGCTTTTTACTCTTTCAGATCGATGCTTTTAATTTGTCTGTTGTCATTACGGGACGGGACAATTTGTAAATAAAGTGTCGCAGTTGACAGCGTTTGCTTCTCCTCTTCCCTTTTTTGGCTTTCTTTCTTTCTTTTTCGGGTTAGTCGGTTTTATATGAGCTGTGAGCTACGGATTGGATGAGGGGATATCTGTACACTGGGCATATGGTCCAAATTAAGATGGAACAAATGAATAGTGAATTCTAAGCACGGTTGTACTATGTACAAAATTGTCTTGTTTCTACTCAACCAATCTAGATACATAGTCTAGTCTTGTTTATCTACGTGAATAGGTGTTATCACCTGTCATTTTCTCGGTCAATTCAATTAATTCCTCCTAGGCTGGTAGAACTTAGAATTTCACAAGACAATCAACTAATTTCGTTCGTGCAAATTCTTTATACCACTTTACTCCAAAAAATAACAAATTCAACTTTACCAACAAGGAGGAGTTTATGGGTCTTGTCCAAAATTTGCCATTCCATTTCTGCACTTTTGTCATTGCCATCTTGTGAAATTCTCATGTATATGTAAAGGACATACCACCCCAAAGTGGGTATGATGCTAGTAAGGGTATAATGTCAAGAATACTAGTTGTCGCAAAACGTTCAAGTTTTTGTTTAGCAAGAAGATTTTTATTGGTTACGTAAGGATTGATTCGGACATCCACTCCACTCCGTCAGAAAAAAAAGAAAAGAAAAGAAAAGATTTTCATTGGTATGATTCTTAATTGGGATTTGCGGGATTGGGCTTGGCATGGCCGAGTTCAGTTTGCATAACAAATCATACATTCCATTGGCTTACCATTCGAACATGGGCTTCCAGCGGACAGTAAAGTTGGTTGTTTACTAGTTGAATTTTGACAGCATAAAATAAATAAATAAAGTACAATTTGGAAATCAATTACTCGAAAACTTAAACATGTGAACTTTAAAGTTACAAAAAAAGATAAAATCATAAGAAAATTACATCCTAATTCTCCAAAGCTGAATAAATTCCATATATTAGGAGGGATGTCATTAACTCATTGTCATCTCTAATTTAAGAGTTGGGAAAAAAAAAGTTTTTCTCTTTTGGCCAAGAAATGTAGGACTTGGCCGAAAAAAGCAAAGTAAAAATGAAAATCGCTACAAGCTTTGAGATGTGTTGAGTCATTGCCACAAACATAAATGGAGAATGGATTGATCAGGCTACTATCTCATCCTTCATGCAAGTCCTAAGCTTAATTCCTCTAGAATTCATGCCAGCCAGTTGCACAACATCACAGCATTCTCTTCTGCTTCCGTCCTGCACCCCAAAAAAAAAAGAATCAGAGAACAAAAGCACGTTAGTATAGTACGTGCCTAAATATAAATCCATCAATTGTGTGAAGAATCCAAAATCATCATGGAAATGTAGTTTTGTACAAGATGGAAACAAGCGAATTCAACAATGAAGGAGAGAACGGGTAATGATGACTTGGACCAACTCACCCATTCAAGTTTTTCCATCGGTGAAAGAACATAAATCTTGGAGATAAACTCAGCTGAATGGTTGCCGCTTGATGAACACGTTCCTAACCCGCGTTGGGATCTCTGGGTGTAACTGGTAACAAAATGGTTTGCTCTAGCTTCCTCAACACCACCAAAGAACAAAGCGTGAGGGGCTTCGCAAGGATTTGTAGAGGGAGGTCTGGCATTAAACATGTATGGAGGATTGGCACCCTTCTTCCACGGTATAAACGTTGCAATGGGCTTGTGAAGAATGCTTGGAGGGATGATGTCTTCGTAAATTTGAACTGAGTAGCCCCATGATACCGAGAAAGTCCAGTTGCTTCGCTTGAAATAGCACACGCTTTGTTGCAGTAGTCGAGACTGATCAACTTTTGCAGCTTTCATGAGATGTGCTACTGATTCTGGACGATTCATTGAGGGGAAGATGGGATCTATTGCATCAATGTGGTGAAGAGTGAGTAAAGGAGTGTGAGGAAGAGCTGATAGAAACCCTGATATGTCACGGTGTAGATCTATCTGTAACAGGAAAAACAAATAAGATGCCATATAACTCAGATATATAAAACAGAGAAACAAAAAAAAAAGGAGGCTTATTCCTTAATCTTAATTACACGACGGAAATATCATTTGATTAAAACGATAAAAATTTGCCTGAATGCAGTTAGAATGCTACCTGATGAAACCCCCTCTCTCTGGTTAAGGGGACGCCTAAATCAGCTATACAGGAGTGCATGATGAAGTCGCTGGCAAATGCAGTTGAGTATCTTTTGATACATACATCCATGTTCTTTACCACAGCCTTGGCCAGGGGATAGCTCAGTGCATAGCCAGCTCCTCCAAAAGCCATTTCAAAAGAGTTGACAAAATTGGAAATTACACATTCTGAAGGCATTCCAATGTAGAAATATTTTCGATGATCATATCTAGACAAAACCTCTACCAAATTCTCGATCAGGAAAACTGTATCGTCATCTCCCATGACGTACCATCTCGCTCCTTCGCTTTCTACACGAAATATTTCTTCGATTACGCGCAAGATTCTGATAAAAAATGGCCTTCCATGTTTGTAGTACTTGTCATATTTAGAGATGTCTTCGGAAACTCTGAAAGGAGGAGATGACCTCGGCCACGGGAAGTGCCGCGTTGGAGCTGTGTCCAGGAATAGGTATCCCCTGGTTGTGTTTGGGCGCCACCATGATTCGACATACCATCTCTTATAGCCCCATGTTTTTGATAAACCCGCTATTCCAAATACAATGTCGCTAATTTTGGTAGGAGAGTTGAGGTTGGGTGATGAAGGTTTCCATCTTGATTGCACTGCAGATAACAATGCCGACGATTGATTGGATGCATGGCTAGATAGGTACAAGTACATTAACAACAGGAATAGCCCTGAAATGGCGAGTGATTTACATATCTTACCGCTCAGTACCTTGCATAAAAGCATAACCTTTTGCTTAATCGTACGAGATGTTTGTGCAGCAAAATTAATGAGAAAAAACATTACGTAGGTAGGATTAAAGAGATGGCACAGGGAATGAGTGCAGAAGATCATAAGCCAAGAGCAATGAAACAGTCTCTCAGGGAAATCAAGTTTCTTGTTTCTGGTTGTGTTCTCCATATTCAAAGTTGCTACACCTTTCGTGATTGGATTGCACTAACCATGTGACATGCAGTAACAACTTGTGGATGGTAGCACTGTAAAGAATCTGCGGTCTGAAAGACACGATGGTTGATGTAGGTAAGACAAGCTGAGCAACCTTCAGGACACCGTTTACAGGATGAAAAGACGCACAAAAGAGAATTAGAAAGTTTTCTTCTTGTCATTCTCGTGAGGGTTTTCTTCTTGTCCACATTTTTCTTACTGCTTAGTCTTAAATGTCATTCTTAATACCAGATGTTGTTTATTTATTATTATTATTTTGCCTTTTCACCTAAAAGTACAGAATGAAGTCCTACGGCGAGTTAAGCTATCTCAGCTGTTAAGTTCTTTACTAGCTATTACTTTCTTTCAGTTCAATAGTATAAATACTTAATACTTACCAATTTGATCTCAAGGTAGAAAATCTAAGTAGCCTGTGCCATAAATACATGGAATTTAGAACCTTAAAGTTAGTTTGCAATAGACTTAGCAGTGCAGTAACTGTAACTAGACTAGAGAGGCGAGATTCTGTATGAGCTACTGTCTACGCACTCTGACTTCACCTTATGAGCTGGTCTATTCCATTTCATGCGTAAACTATAAAACCATTGAAACAGAACCCTCAGTGACTAAGTAACTAATAGAGGAGGACTGTAGTCGGCTGTATGTGTTGGAATCTCGATTTAAACATTTAAGTATTTGTTACAACAAGCTGGAAGTCAGTAGTACAACTCAGAGTCCACAAATATGCTACTATCTGATAAATAGCAATTTTTCGAAGTCTTACCACTGTGCAAAAATGTGCTCCATTCTAGCTCGTTCTGTCAAAACCAACTTAACCCAGCATCAATAATGAACACACAGGCAGATGAAAAAGTCACAGAGAATAGAATATATGTAGCTCCAATCTTCTTAGTCATCATCAACATAAATGGTTTCTTGCTGAAACAACCCGCCAAAAACCTTTCTGACCTCTGTCTTGGACTCTGGTTGTTTGGCCTTTGGCTTTGGAACCTCCCTTGATTTTAAGGAAGCAGATTTTTTGACTACAGCTTTTTGGACAGGCAGATTTCGAGCCCTAACCTGACCCCTCACAGTAGCGACCTGCACTTTAGAGTCCTCGCCGGGTTGCTGAACAGCTGATTTCAGCTGTGAGCTCAGGTTTTCCCAAGATAGTCCTGAGCTTATGCCTTGGGCTTTACTTAAGAGGCTCTCAACTGAAACTCCTGCAGCAGCCGCCTTCTCTTGGGCTTGTTCTGCAAAACTGGCAGCATCAGCTTCCTCCTTTGCAAGTTTCTTTAACTCTTCTTTGCGCATCTTTGCTGCTTCCGCAGGTTGCTGAACAGCTGATTTCAGCTGTGAGCTCAGGTTTTCCCAAGATAGTCCTGAGCTTATGCCTTGGGCTTTACTTAAGAGGTTTTCAACTGAAACTGCTGCAGCAGCCGCCCTCTCTTGGGCTTGTTCTGCAAAACTGGCAGCCTCAGCTTCCTGCTTTGCAAGTTTCTTTAACTCTTCTTTGCGCATCTTTGCTGCTTCTGCAGCTAGACGAGATTTCTCTGTTGCTCTTGTAGCCTCTTCCTCTTTCCTGGCTTTTGCTAGGGCTTCTGCATAAGCCTTCCTTCTCCCATCCTCCGGGATGATGCTGCAAGAACGTTTGTTCACATATTTAGACCGCACTCCAGCTATAAGCTAAGCAGAAGGCATTATTGTATACTGATGTATAAACGATATATTAATAAACATGCTTCATCGGCCATGCCCAACATTTAATAAATCAAAATTCATACAGAAAATGTAAGATACTTGAGGATTCTTTCTACTTTCATTACCTGAAAAGTTCTTCTGCAGGCTTTGAGGGTGCTGCTGGATTAGTAAATACTTTCACAACCTGAATAAGAGAAAAGGGAACAAATGGAACTAAGTGGTGAGAAATAAAATATCATCAGATCAAGAAGAGAGAAATCCATATACGACAAACGGAATTAGGTAACAGAATTTGCTTCCAGCATAGATCAGAAGAATCAGGCTGGTCAGAATTTTTGAGCACTATAATAGCCTCAGATTGATCAATGACAAGTGCACATCTTCAATTCAACTTAGTGAAACAACTCAAGTTAATCTTTTGACCATTGCTTGTCTTTCTTGTAATGCTCATTAATTTCTTTTTCCAGTTTCCAAGCACATCCTCATATACTTACAGGTAATAGTTCAAGCACTCGTGCAAATGACTTTACTCGATAGCACTTTATTTTTGTAATGGGGCTAGGGTAAATTAACAGTTACTAATTAATTTTTTGGAGGATATATTAGTACAAGATGAGCAACTGAACCATTCTGTTCAACAAAAGAAGAAGAAAAGACAGGACTTCTTATGAGTCACGAAGCAGTACCTTATTCTCAGCAACAGCAGTATTTGAGAAAATTCCTGCTACTAGAGAGGCAATTTTTGACTTGGAAACCTGACTTAGTCAAAACAAACAGCTAATTCAATGAGGATGAACGAGATAAGCAGTTTAAGAGTTGCATTTCTGAACTCAAAGTCTACTGCATCTTTTGACAATGACAAGAAAAAAGAAAATGCATACATTACATTACTTTGTAGTCGGTTGCACCAGCACTTCCTTCAGCCGACACAACGATATTGTACGAACTCTCTGGCAAGTAATCCTCGGTGAGATTAGTCTTTATCAAGGTGTATCTAAGGTCTGTCTCCACTAACTTCTGGAGAAACTCTGGGATCGTCAATGGTGCAGACCGCGCAAACATATTGCCGAAAAAGGATGTTATGCCATCTAGCACATTGTAAGTTGACGCAGTGAATGATGATCCATTATATATTATGGCCACATGACCAACATTAGCCAACTGCGCAGCTTGAATTACTTGCAAAGCATCCGAAAAAGTGACATCTGCAGTCGGACCATTCTCTCCAGGGCCGATTGTAACGACAACTTTACTAGCGTTTCCTATAGCTTTTGCTATTGCTTCCGCATCATTGAAATTTGATGCAACAGCATTGAGACGACGCGATTCATCATTAGAAATGATCTGCAGGATTATAGGCATGTTAATCCTAGTTGAAAGTTCGTAGGAACGCTTAACGTTCGTTTTGCTGTAATTTATTTAAATTGTCAAGACAGAAGACTAGAGGTTCATTTCGCTATGAATTATTAGAAGATTCCATTTGTTCTTGAACGTCATATTAACTAAATTGAAGAAGCAAACCTTGTATTTTGCAGCCAGAAGAGCTAGTTCTTGGGCAGCACCAAGGTCAGGAACTCCAGCTCTAACTTTGAACCCTTCCCGCAAAAGTGATTGGGCAATGCGTACTCCAGCCTGGCCTGTAGCATCAGCAACGAACACTGTTCCGGGATCCTTGCGCCTTATCAATGATAATCCTGAAGCCGGGCTGTTGACAGCAGGAACAAAGGATTTCACGTCGGGCAACTTGCCAAAATTGAACTTAAACGGGGAAGAGTTGCCGGAAATATCTTCTTGGCCTTCTCTTGAAGAAGGATCATCTGCTGATTTACCAAACTGAAAACCTGAAAAAGGTCCAGCGCCGGCTTTTTTGGCAAAAGCAGTAAGCCTTTGTTTCTTGACTGTTTTTCTTGATTGGGATGCGGGTATGTTCAGTAAAAACGAATTTGAAGAGAGAGCTGGCGCCATGAAAACTGGAATTGGTAAGAAGAGCTACCAACAAGCAGCCTCTTTCTTGATTCAATGTAGTATCAAACTAGACTCTTTGTCTTGGTTTCTCAAGTTTTGTTGAACCCATTAGGTGTGGAAATGTCCCCGGGAATATCAGTTTCTGTACGATCGGTGTCGATTCAGTTCAAGTTTTGATCTGGATTGGGGACTAAGAGAACCAGCCAATGAGAAGAAGCCATCTGGTCAGGTTTTATCCACGGGGAAAAAATCAGCACCAGACGTTTATATAACATACCATGCAGCGGGAGAGATCACAAGATGCTTCAAAATTTGGCCCCCACATATTAAATCCTGTTCTCAGGAAGCAGCCAAGTCACCAGTTACTCCAAGCAAGTTCTCGCCTTCCTGTTTTGGGTTGCATTTTTTTTAAATTTTTTTATAAAATTATTATAACGATTCGATGTGTATAAAATTAAAAAATATACTCATAAAAAACGTATGTAAATACCGATAATCTCCCTAATTTGTCTTGCCACAATTTAGATATGTCTTTGCCGCCACAAATAAGACGTACGTATCCCCATTCTTAAGTTGCCTCTTAAATTACACTCCTAATATTTAACACTTAGAGTTTGCACTTATTCTCTAATTGGCAAAAAGACAGAAGAGGGGCAGGAATGGTCCTGTAACCGTTCCTAACAGTTCATATTCAAGATTTGATAAAATATATATATATATATATATATATATATATATATAAAATTCAGATTTCACCTTGTACTTTATTTTTCACACCATGTATGACACTCATAAAATTTTGTTTTATAATTATACATTGTTGAAAATAAATTATATCATATGTAAACAGAATTATGCTGTATACATTTTGCACAAAATCACTTCGAACAGTTTTCTGATAACCGTTCGAGCCCCTTGTCCGTAAAAAGACTTGCATCGTCAGATTTTGCTATGATAACGATAGGACCACTTTCCCCCATTCCTTTTGGTACACTAAAACGCAAAACAGCCATTCATTCCCAAATTTAGAGTCCCTTCAGAGCTGCGATGACTTAATAACACGTACTTCAATTAGTAGAGCTTTTAATTAAAATATTTATTAAGTGATTAATCATATTGTTTAGGTGCAAGCTTGAATAAGTGCTTTTTTCATTTGATGATGTGCAATTTTAAATTCCTAAAACACATTTATATCTTTATTTAGATTAAAATTTATAATAAAATTGTTAAAGTTGATTTTTATTTATTGAAAGATAAAAATTACTCTAAAAACCAATTTTGAACTTGTGCTAAAAGTGTGTTAATTTTTAAAAATTCCACTCTTATATTCAAGTAAAGTAAAGATAGACCACGTGACATATCAAATGTGACAATAACGATCCAAGTGTTATTTCCTTTCTCTGGTTTACCCCTTTCTTCTTTCTTTATTCATCCCCGCCTCTCATCTCCCATTTTTGGTAGCGGAATATAGCTACCTCCATCCCTCCTCTTCCCTATTAGACTATGCCCATCCCCTCCCTCTTCTTTAGCCCCATCTCCCGAGTATTCTCTCCTCTTCCTTACTTTTACCCTCCACTCAATATTCACCAAACATATTAAAAGTGACTTTAGCTTTTACACTCAATCGCACAACCCCAAGCAAGCCCTTCGATTCACACGTCTTAATTCACTTTTACTGAGAATTGCAACTCAAAAATAGATACCCACCATGTCTCATTCCCGGGAGAGCTTTGGTCATTGCTGCAAAATGACTACCTTTACCGTGTGATGCGTACCATGATTGATGGATAGCAGAATCATGCCATTCATTTCCGCTTAGATAGGCATTACCCATGTGCGGGTGGTTAAGACATTGACCCCGCCACGGTACTATAGAAGGGATTACTTTCACCTATCCAAAATGAAAGGATTTATGAGCAAAAAGTACTTGATGACAAGAGATACACCTACCCATCAAACGCGCAAATTTGATTTATTATGGCGTTATAAGTATTCTCAAATGCTTTTGATTTCCAAACTGCCAAAAGTCAAATGAGGCCAGATACAAGTTAATTAATCGCAAGAACAGAGGCCGCCCATCCCGCAAGACCACTTTGTCCTCAATTCTGATCGCCCCAGCCAACCATTTTCAATTTTTTTGTACGACGGGTTACGGGATTCAGGAACTGGCTTTATGAGGGATAAGGAAAAGGGCAAAAGGCAACTGGCTTTATGAGGAACTCGCTTTATGAGGGAGGGAGATGGATATACTCGGTCTCTTTGCACTAACCATCTAATAGACAAACTAGCAAGTTAACCAAATCATTTCATCAGACGAGCCGTCACAAATTATAGTCCAAAACCAGAAAACACTTTCAGCTCCATTAAATTTTGAGCATTATATCATCAGGTAAAAAACAATCCAATTTGGAGATTCTTTGGCACAAAATAACCAGAGAGATTACACCACCAAGTTGTCTTGAGAATGCATAATCTTTATCGATGCACTATTACTTCGTACCAGAAGCAAAAACTTTTTGACTCTAGTCGATTGAAAGTGAAGAGCTCCCGACAAAAATTATTATCGACAAACTTAAACTCAAAAAATTGCGGAGACATACGGCACCAAAACTAAAAAGTTGCACTCAAAAAAAACATAAGAATCAGTTCATGCCTGTCAGGGAAGATCAATCTAGGAAAAGAATTAAATCACAATTCTCTAATTCAAATTTATTTTGCAGTTCATTCCCTTCTCCTTTTAATTATTCCATCTGCAGCATACCCTCGAAATTGGAAACAGAAAAGGAACAGTATCTCATTAGAAATGTATTTAAATGGACAGTAAAAGCTGCCGACACTTTCAGTATTGTGCAGGCTCATGCCCTCCCCCGCAACCCCACCCCCTGCCGCGCAAAAACAACAACAAAAAAAAAAAAACACCCCCCAACAAAACAAAAATGAAAAAGGAAAGAAAGAAAGGACCCCAACCAAATTAGAGTTACTTGGATCCACTACTCGCAGAACTACTCCTAAATACCATTAACATTTCGCAATTATTCAGTCAACGTGTTGAACAAAGTTCAAAGGACTGTGATTTCAAACGCCTACACCTCTCTCGATTCTGTACTGCACTTTCCAGCAGTATTTTTCCTTCAATCCCTACAGAACCATAAGTTTTTGGGTTTCTCATGCTAAAAAGCATTATAGAACAAGAGACGAAATATAATCTAGCATAACATACCTACACAAAAAAGATCAAGAATAAGTTCCGATCAAATTAAGATACTAGGCTTCAGAACAACCTTTTGTTTTTTGTCTGGATAAGTGCCTACGCCAGAACATTTGCTATTATGAGCACAAAAATTTAGTTCTAAACATGACCTCCAAAAAAAAAACCAAGGAATAAGCAATACATAGGATAAAAGAGACAAGAAGGAAGAGTAGCATTAGCTTCCTTACACAATATTTACAGAGCATTGGCAGTATAGCTACGCACCAGTATTTGTTTAACTGCTGCTATCAACAATCGGATATGATGAACAGGTATGAACATAAGGCACTGAAGAATAGACAACCAAATATCCTGCGGCAATTCTCAAGCTGTCAACAACACAGATATTAAGAAAAAATAAAGTGTCACAGAAACCTCATATACAGAGAGTTTAACCCTACAGATTAGTCTGCCATCTAAGAGAGCCAAGCAAGGAATGAAAACACTTCACCTGCTATGAGTTCAAAATTTTGGAGGTGCACAAGATCTGCTCAACCAAGTCATCTAGTTGAAAATATTCTCATCTATCAATTAACCAGAAACCCAATTTAGTCACAACTTTATGCAATTAAGAAAAATCTGCCAAGACGCTTCATGCTTACTCAATAATCCAAAACAGAGAAAATGAAAAAAAAATTGATAAGAAATAAGCCAAACTTAAAACAATAAGTTCTCTCAAATGATTTACTTGAAATTTCAACACAGGCCACACAAGCAAATAATGATAAGATGTCTGATTGGTCACAGAACGACCATACATTAACAAGCATCAGTTCGTATAAAAAGATGCTCCATATCCAGACCAGCAACCTACCCATAAAACAACAGAAACATATTCCCAGCAAAGGGAAGACAAATATTACCAGCAAATTTAGCAGGAAGTCAGCAAAAAGTTGGAACTCAAGACAATAGCTCAGGAAATCCTCATTAATCCATTCAGCTGCCAGGAGTAAAGACAGACTACATTAAATAGCTATCAATAATACAGTCAACCAAACACAGAAGTTCCAATAAAGTAAAAGAAGCCAAAAAGAAGATTAAAATGCTCAAATAACAGCGAAATCTTCCAACGCATAAGAAATTTAATGGCCAATGCCCTTCTTAGCCCTAAGTGACTCAAGGGCCTTTTCTCGCAACTCAATCTCTAACTTTTTCTTATCGCTTTGATCATCATCAGAATGACCACCATGATTCCTGTCAGCATCTGAAGGTGAAGAAATAGCATCTTTTGATTTCAGCTTATGCTTCTCTGCACGCCTTTCATCTTTTCTTCTACGACGCTCCTCCCGCCTCCGACGCCTATCCTCCTTTTTCAATTTTTTCTCCTCCTTCCTCTTTCTCTTAGCCTCTTTCCTTTCTTCTTCATAAGAATCATAACTTGATTCACTAGCCGACTCAGACCTTCGCCTCTCTGCCCTCCTTTTCTTTCTCTTATCTTTGACTCTAGCCCTGGTCCTATCACTCTCCTCAGAGTCAGAACCGACAGAAGCATTTTCATCATTGTGCTCAACCTTTCTTGCCAACTTTGAAGCAGCTTCAAAATGGCGATCATTAATCTTAGTATCATTAGAATAAGATTGATTCTTTTCAACAGCTCTGTGTCTCTCTCCAAGAGGTGATTGCTTCCCCTTATCACCATGCAATGCATCTTTAATCATTTGTGAATCTCGCTGAGCAGGTTTCTTTTGTTGACCTTGAGATTTGTTTTCCCTATCAATTACATACCGATGAAATTAAGATCATATAAGGGTAGAAAGTAGCACAAAAACCTCAATGCAATGAAACTCACCTCCACAATATGTGATCTCTCTTATTAAACTCTATCCTATCAGGCCTACTGAGTGTTTTTAACATCACAATCAGAAATTGACAAAGGTAAAAGCCTAGGTAAAACTAAAATCAGTGAATTTTAGCAAAGTCTTTCACAATTGCCCAGCATAATTGGTTTATTAATCATTTGCACTCATTTCAGAACTATCATCATGATCTTTATTTTCTCTTGCTATTCTATGAGGATTTGGCCAATCAGAACAAGCCCTCTTATCTCTGTTTTCATCCAAAAGGCCTCTCTTAAAGCTTGGCCAGCAATAATAAGCAATACCTTCTCTTCTCAATAATAAAAGCTGTAGAAGAGTACTATGATGTGTACAGACCTTCTCTTCTCATTTAAACTTGGTTCCCTGTCAGCTTCTGAAGCAGGAGACCTGTTTGGTGAAGGAGACAGTCTTCTCACTTTTCGCTGTGAATTATTACGGTCCGAAGAGACACTTTGAGACTGACGTTCTGATGAGTTTGATCTATGACGATCATTAGTTGGGCGTTCAACCGTATTTCTTGGAGCAGCATGATGAACTGGAGAGTACTTCTCCCGGCTTCTGCAGCAGTGAATTAAATATCAAATGATCATCCAAGAATAAATGCAAGAACACATTGATGAAGTACAATCATCGATTGATTACTGCATAAAACTTTCTGTGCAATCTTATTCCGCTCCCAAACTTTCCTCCAATATCATCAAAACATTTAGCATCTCAACTTCCATAATTAATAGAATTGCCACCAAATCGCGAGTCAAAAACTAAGACCGCAATTAATCGAATATGCCAAAAATGCAAAAAACAAGATAGTCTCCTGGACAAAATATTACTGATGTGTTAAGTAGAGCTGTTAAGCCAATCAAGTAGCTCGAAAGCTCGTTAGAGCTCGGCTCATTAAGGCTCGAGCTCGGCTCGTTAATTTTGGTTAACGAGTCGAGCTCGAGCTCGAAACATGCTCGTTTAGTAAACGAGCCGAGTTTTACTCGGCTCGTTTGATACTCAAGTAGCTCGTTAGAGCTCGTTAATGTAGGGCATATTTGTCATTTTAGAAATCAAAATTATATAAATTAAAAATTATAGGTTTTTATTAATGTTAATTTGTACGAACTCGAGCTCATGAAGCTCGACTCGTTTGTGATAAACGAGTCGAGCTCGAGCTCGAGCCACATGTACATTTAACGAGCCGAGTTCGAACACATTTTAAAGCTCGTTTTCTTAACGAGCTCGAGTCGAGCTCGGCAGCCAAATACTCGGCTCGACTCGGCTCGATTAACAGCTCTAGTGTTAAGTTACCTCTTCCTTTCTCTAGGAGATTGCAAAGGTGATCTCCTCTGCCTTCTTGGTGATTTCCTCCTGATTGGTGAAGGAATGTTGCGACGAGGTGAGGGAGAACTCGATACTTGAGGTGAATCAGATTTATGACTCGTGGGAGTTGGAGATCTTCTTCGCCCCATGGGTGACCTACGCCCAACTGGAGAAGACAATACACGGTGACCTGGAGATGGAGACCTACGGCGAATTGGAGATGGAGACCTACGCCGAATTGGAGATGGAGACCTACGCCGAATTGGCAAAGGAGACCTACGCCGGATTGGAGATCGAGACCTGCGCATAACTGGAGAAGGAGACCTCCTTGGTGGTGTTGATGAAGATCGTCGATACTTCTGCCTCATGAGAGATGGTGACCCATATCTTGCAGGAGATGGTGAGTTTCGTCGAATGGGGGATGGTGATCTACGCCTTGCAGATGATGATCTATGTCTTAAAGGTGACCGGGACCTACCTCGAGGAGGAGATCGTCGAATTGGTGACTTTGGCCTACGCCAGATGGGTGACCTTGATCTACGCCGAAGAGGAGAGCGTGATCTGCGACGCAAAGGAGAACGCATTCTATAACGAGTAGGAGATGGAGACCTACGGCGTGGTCGGGATGATGATCGTTGCCTATAATAAGATGATCTGCGCCTGGATGGAGTAAAAGAACGATGGGGTGAACGTCTCCCACGAGGAGTAAGAGATCGTCTAGGTGAAGAGCGGTAAACCATTTCTGATGAACTAGAGCGCCCTCTTCGCCTAGGAGAGGCAGATAAACTTGTTGACCTGCGTCTTCCACTAAAACAATATGTCAATTGTAGCACCATTTCATGCAGGAAAGAGAGAGGAAAAGCACAAAATATTCCTACTCGCAACATAATCAGTATGCACGCAACAAATGGAATGAGATAATGACTGCCAAATCTAAGGAATCAAAGATCCATATTTGTTTAAAATTGAAAACATACCCTGAGTAACTTCTTGAATTGGAGAATGACTTGCTAATTGACCTTGACCGCCTCCCTCTGCAATGCAAAAAGGAAATTTACTCTAACCTCATTGATCAACAGCAAAACAGTTTCATTTAAAAAGAGGGCACATGTAATGAAATACCTAGTAGAAGGGGAATGATCAGCAGAATGTGGAGATCTAGAGGCCCTGTGCAGGTAGACAAGTATTAGTCTTCACTGAGAGATGGGCACAGAAAAAATTGTAAACACACTTCAATTTTTCAGAAAGAGAGAGATGATGAAAACCATTGAAATTGAGAGCGCCACAAAATTTTAATCATAGAACTATGAGCAATGAGTAAACAGATGACCATCAGGATTGAAAAGTAGAGGAGAGATCAACAATGATAGATTTTTAAAGCTCAAGAACACTAGAAAACTCCCTCATAATCAACACATTGACTGCTTTAAGCAGGTTTTAATCATAATCAAAACGTGGAAAACTGAGCTTGACAAATCTTCCGGTGACTGCTTTAAGCAGGTTTTAGTCTCTCTTATCAGAAAATCTCATTACAAGAAAATATCACATTTGGCATATTACATCCTGCCTAACAAATAGGAAGAAACAATTCGTGCTTGTCAATGTACTCCGAGACAAAAAAGAACACGTCAAACACTCCAATAACAGACCCAGAAACCCCAAAAAGATACATAGATCCTGCATTTGAAATGTCACAAAGTACAAAGAACCATGGAGATGGTTGTTCAACATTTAAAATGAAGTGAATCAAATATCTAAAGGCGTCACTTTCAATTCTAACCTGCTTCGTCCTCGCGATCCATTCCTCTGCACAGACTCTTTCTCCCCAGTTAACATTCCACCAGGCTGATGTTTTGAAGTGGGATGTACACCCATATCAGCATCTTTTGAGATATCATTGCCATGGTCCTACAGTAGTTTGAGGTAAAGGACATGAACCCAAATAATTGCAGAAGCAGCTGAATTCAGGGAAACACGAAGAAAGTTAAAAACAAAGAGTCAGCTCCACACAACTAACTCTTGCATGGAAAATAAAATACTTACCATCTTCTTAGTTCCCTCTTGCCCCAGTTCCTGACTTTCCTTCTCTTTCTTTCTCCGGATTTCATTTGCTATTCGATCTGACTCAGCCTGCAATATAACCCATAAAATCATTCATAACAGAAACCACGAAAAGCATCAGAATGGAAGTGAATTTTAAATTTACGAAAAAAATGGGAAAGACCTTCTTCTTCCTAGTCTCTTCCTCCTTGGCATCCAAGAACTGCTGAGGGACACCACTTGCATTCTTTTGAGCACTCAAAAGTAATGACCACAGCTCCTTCATAAACTTACCAGTATTTCTCTCCATAAAACCAGTAAGAGAAATCTGAACCTCCTTTCCATTAACCTCCTGCATCCAAATGGGCGATTGCACTTAAACCACATAATGATGATTAGCCTACAAAACATAATGAGTTGATAAAGTTCCACCAGATGTTGCAATCATATGAGTTCATAGAATTTGATACAGTAGCACAACTAAAACCAAAAGGCCACAGAAAAACCAAAAAGATTGATACAATCAGAAATTGCAGCCCCAAAATATCTAAGCAACACATCCATGCACATTACCATGTAATGGTCATATTTCTCTTTTCTCTTTTTTGGAAAGGAAATATGTTAAATTTCCAGAACAACTGAATTATGACCATCAGATGCTCAATAGTAGCATCTTTGAATAAAGAAAAGTATGACAATGGCAGTTACATACCTTCCCATCTAGAAGGCCATAAATAAAGTTAATAAGCACTTCATCTTCAAATCCAATAAGCTCGGTCACCCGAGTTGCTATCCACGGCCTCATCACATCCATCTTCACTTTCGTCATATCCACCTAAAGAAAAATTACACGTAACTTTAATAGAATAGGACTAAACTCAGCAGCCACAGCAGCCACAATATAGTCTAGAAACCACAGATGAAATCCAGTAAATCGGTTTTAGCGATACTCAATTTAGCCACAACCATCCTTATTTTCTTCACACTCACCTAAACACATGATCATCCAAAAAATGAAGTCCAAGTTAACGGAACATAAAACGAACCTAACCTCAAAAATGTTTAAGAGCTTTTATCACAACTAGCAATTCTAAGAATAAGATAAGCCCCAATAATTCAATATACAAACACGTAATTCAACTAGAAGTAAGAAGACGAACCAGGTGTTCCAATTCAGGAGCGAATTTCTGAGATTTCAGCAGCTTAGCTTGCTTGTTCGAGAACCGAGTATCCTGATCGGCCGACGTGCCCTAAAATTTAAAACAACGAAAAAATCAGTAAAAAAAAAAAAAGAGAAAGAAGATCTGATTCTTATCCAACAGAACTAGGTTACACTTCGTAATCAACAACTAACTGAATTTTCTAAAATTGATTGAGGAAGAAACAATTACCCGGAAAAAGCCGCCCGACATTGTCTAGGGTTTCTGCGCAAGGCTACTGCGGCGACGACTTCCGGATTCCTCTTAGTAGATGATGGATATGGTTTAGTAGGTACTACTTGAAACCAGAACGAGAAACAGGAGAGAGCGTTTGGTAACACGAGGATAAGGAACTCCTAGGACATGGTAGTAGGAGGTGCTAACGGGAAGATTGCAGAGTAACTCTCCACGGCGCTATCCGCCGAATTGTGATATAGAACCGAAGGCCAAAAAAAAAAGCGAGGGGAATCGTGATAGAAAATTCTACTAGGTAGAAGCTGAGGGAGGGAGGGAGAAGTAACAAGGACGTGACTGCCCTAATTTTGACTACACGTCAATATTTTCTTCCGTCAATTATTTTCTTTGGCATATGGGATGAGCCTTTTTAGCTGTTTTATGGGTTAAATCATTATAGATTAAATTTTTTTCAAAATATTAAGCATACAATTCTTTAAATTTTTAATATATATATTTATTATTCTATACCACAATATATAAATATATTTAATATTATTTTGGTTTGAAATATAACCCGTGCATAGCACTGGTCAAAATACTAGTACTAGTACAGAAATTCCCATCTTGACTTTGAATTTACTTCAATCCTTCATTTCCTGTCGTATTTGTAAGACGAACTTCTCTCACTCTTAATTTTGTATTGGTATTTATTTACATGAAGGATGATCATGTCATAAACTTAAACGGATTAGGTGATCTATATAACATCTTATACTCCTCACATCAATATGTATTAAATTCAAGTTTTTTGCCTTAGCCTTGTACATTTAGCATGACTATTTGGTTGGATTTAATTGGAGAGGTCGGTGTAAATTCAAAAACAAAAAAAGGAATCTCCCTATGTAAGATAAACCGGAGCATAGCTTTATCTTTTGAAGTGCAAGGGCAAAAGCGTTGATTTAATACATAAATACTATAAAAAAGTGTTGATTTAATATATAAAAGTTAAGGTTCTTGTAATACGTTTGGTGTTATGAATAGAACGTTGCCGTTTTGACAAAATATATATATATATATATATATATATATATAAGTTAAGGGCAATAATTGTCTAATAAATGTAGAGGATGTAGATTTAGTAGTAGGGATATGGATTTAATCCCTCTCTATTTATTTTATGTAAACATACACATGCATAAATATATACATACACATATATGCATGTGTATATACTACATACATGCATACAAATATGTGAGTACACATATGTACACACACATGCACGTAAAGGATAATTCACTTTATGCATACATAACTACGTGCTGTATTTAAAACTCATATTTATGCATTTTTTGAGTTCTTACTCTGTTAAATTTTTAATTGAAGGACGAAAAGGGCAAAAATATAAAGTAGAGGTAATTTCAGAAACCTCCATTGAGATTTCTCACAGTCTCAGTCCCCTTCCCTGAGATTTTTAAAATATCAAAAACCTCCCCTAGAAGTAAGTAGCTAGTATTAAATCCAACCAAATTCAAAAAGACAAACAATAAAAAAAATTGGGAGTTGGAGGGAGAAAATCGCCTAATATCACAAATGCCCTCAAGCCTTGCATTAGTGAGATAATTTCATATGAACAATACACAATCAATTTAACAAGAATGAAATTTTGGGGGAGGTTTATGAAATAGAAAATTAGCTAAGCATAATTTACCATACACAGAGAACAACTATATCAACATAAACTACCAAAGAATAAAATTTGTTCAGTACAAAATTCTTAGAGATTAATATGAGTATGTGGATTAGAAAACTCTTGAATCCTCTATAATAAAGGTAAAAATCTTCACATACAGCTTAAAAATCTCTGCTTCTCTTGCTCTAATTGAAGTGACTTCTTGCTCTTGCAATTTTCTATACCATACATCAACCATAGTAGAGTGCCTGAATTTGGTGCCCTTTTTCTCATGACATTTTAAATATTATTTACACTTCTAAATTATCATTGAATTCAATTTATCATATTTATAACTATTTTAAGTAAATTTATTCGAATAATTGTGAAATATCTGATAAATTGTGCGGATATTTAAGTAATTTTATCTATGAAAATGTAAGAAGTGGGATCTAATATTCTACCAAAGATGAAGTAGAGTGAGATTGATAGAAACCTCAGGGGAGGTTTCCGAAATTTTCCCTATAAAGTATATATGGGAAAAAAGAATGAATCAAAACAACGAAGTTGGTCTCATCAAGTAACGTCGTCCGTTATCCTTTCATCTGTGGGGGAGATCTTGCACACCTATTTGTTGTATTCTGGATTATGTTGTTAACGTTGCTTCATGGATTATGTTGTTAACGTTGCTTCAGGCTATGAATAACACACCAACACGAGTTTAATAAAAATTTTTGTCAAATTTGTCTGCTACAAGTTTTTTAAAAACTTTAGTTATAATAACTTCAAAAAATTTCTCAAAGTTTTTAAACTATACATTTCAAAATATTAAAAAAAATTCACTTTAATTAAAAAAAAAATCTTCTATAGTAAGTTACAGTAAAGTTTTAAACAAACGCAAAAAAAACTCACCTTCCAAATGGAGCATTAATACATACACTACTGGACTTTTGGCAAACTATCGTGGTAATTAACTGTCAAGAAGGCTCTGATTTAATGGCTAAAATTGAGACATGTAAGGTTCTGAATTCTAATTCTGATGTTTTTTTTTTCAATTCCTTAAATCTCACCCCTCTTTTGTTAAAAAATATAAAAAAACGATAATTAACTATTAATTAGTATCTTTTTTTATTTATGATTCTTTTTTGTTTATGATTTAGCATAGCTTTTCAGATTCAAAAAAGGAAAAAACGTACTGTAAAACTTAGACCAATCAAATTATCAACCAAGAAACTCGTTTGAATCAGCCAAATGCCACATTGATATTTAAAAATACAATACCTCATAACATGGGGCTTGTTTGGAACTCAGTTTTTTAGTTACTAGTTTTTTAACAACTTTAATTACGGGAATCCAAAAAAACTTACCAAATTTTTTAACCCGCACGCCTTAAAATATCTAATACACAAAAAACTTCCTCATTTCTTCTTCTTTCTCCCCTACCCCTATCCACCACACCTTCATCGCCGCCCACCACTTCCGCCGCTGATTCCGGCGCCGACTTTCCTTTTTTTTTTTTCTTTCTTTTTCTCTCTCCCTCTCTCCTTCCCTCCCCTCTCCCCCTCTTCTCCCCCTCCCCTCCCTGGCCACCCTGACCAGATCGCAGGGCAGCAGTCAGTCGTCCTATAAGCAAAGGGAAAGCCACTAACAATATAAAAAAAACTAAGTGCATCACCGACCCCACATCTATTGTGAAACATCCTCAGCCATTTTCCTCACATTCTCCAACAGTGGCTTTATCTCGACATCCAAATGGTATACCTTCTCGGTTGAAATTTTACCATCACATTTTTTCAGCATGAATGTCATAATCTCGAGTTTCTGTCTGATAGAAACAAGTTGAGATCTCTCACCAGCGGTTGTCCACGAAGCAACTGGGTTTTCAGCACTCTGTGAATGGAGAGAAAGTATTATGACTGGACTCCACAGCCATTGAAGAAACTAATGAATGGCGAACCTTGTAATTAACACTAGGAGCGGGGAAAGGGCAGGGCAGAGCGTAGTGGGCGGGAAAAGGGGGAAATGGAGGGCAGTGGGCGGGGGAAAGGAAGGGCAGAGGGCAGTAGGCGGGGGAAGGGGGAAAGGCAGCGCAGTGGGCAGGAAGGGGGAAAGGGACGACAGAGGGGTGGCGGGGGAGGGCAGTGGGCGGGGGAAGGGGGAAAGGGAGTTGCTGCTGGGAGGTAACGGGAAAGGAGGAAGGGGAAGGAAGAAGAAGAAGAACAGAGAAAAGAAAAAGAAAAAAAAAAAGAGAAAGAGAAAAAAAAAGAAAAGGAAAAAAATTTTTACCTTACAAAAACTTCTACAAAAAAAATTTTTATCTTACAAAAACTTCAACAGTGCACTACAGTAAAGTTTTAGACAAACTCTTAAAAAACTCAGGTTCCAAACAGGCCTATGGTATTAAAAAGTGATAGCTTCCATTTTTTTTTTTTTTCAGATCATGTATGATGACTTATGCCAAAAATATTGACTATATGGAATATGCCAGTCATTCCTAAAGTTAAATGCAATAGAATAAAAGATTTATTCTGATTTGACAAGATACAATTGGAAGCATAATTACGTGATATGAATAAGTTTAATAATCACATCCAAGCGAGGCTTAACACCCATTTGGTTCAAGGAAAGATTAAGACTTTAAGTGGGAGATTAATCGTGTTGTAAGGATGGTGGATTGGATTTTTATAAAATTCCAATTGACAATGATGCGATGAACATAAAACTTTATATATATATATATATATATATATTGATATCATAAAGCTTTATATTTTGGGATTTGCATAATTTGGATAGGTAAATTATTTCACATAATATTTTATTTGGATTATAAACATATTTTTCAAATCATGTTTTTAATATTTTTAATTATTTTTTATCTCATATACATCAAATCACAAAAAGTATTATAATAATTATTCCAAATAATATTCTATCAAAACACAGTGCTCTGAATATAAAATTAATATATGATGTTATCTCATTTTCACTAGCAGTAATCCTAAACCCTGTATTGAACCAAACACAAATTTTGTACATTATGAAAAATCTAATTGGATTTATCTACTTAATCTCACTTAATCCAACATGACCCAATAATAGTAATAATAGCTTTGTCGAGAAGGATTATGGCCGCGTTTGGTATGTTGGATTAAGGAAACAGACTTTACATGGGTCTTGAGAATTGATTTAACAAAATCGACAAATACAAAAAGAAAAAGAAGAAAAGGGAGATTTAGAAAAAAGGGGGAAAAAAAAAGAAAAGACAAGAAGTCCAGCATAGATGAGGATCTACAGTCGATTGTGAAGTGAACCAGTCAGATTGGTTCTGAAATGAGGTACAAACCAAGGATAAGAAGAAAAAATAAATAAACAAAAAAAGAAAAGGCCAAACCGAGAAGATGCCACGTGGATTGAGTTCCAGAAAACGGATGCAAACCTATTTATATTCCACTCTTTATTCTTATTTTCTGTTCCGCCCATTTCTCTCCTTCTCTCTCCACCTTTGTCCTCTCCCTCTTCTCTGTCGACAGCTACAGACACCTCTCTCTCTCTCACTTCAAACCCACACATCTCCAAACCCTAGACCCTAATTCATACCCATAGATTTTATGGGATTTTAAAATCTCCCCAATTTTCCCTTCAATTCGATTTCAAGAAGGAACTAAGGTCCTCCTTTTTGCTCCTTATTCGGATAAATCTAAGGTTTTAGGGGATGGCTAGTTCAACCACCAGTAATGTCTACATCCACGTCATCGAGGACGTCATCAATAAGGTCCGCGAAGAGTTCATCAATAATGGCGGCCCCGGCGAGAGCGTCCTAACTGAGCTTCAAGGGGTAATATATATATATATATATATATATGTATTTTTTTTCCATTTCAGTACCTTTTATTCACGATTTCCCCTAGCTTTTCTATTTTTCAATTCATCGATTTGCTCTTTTGCGTAGAGGTTGAAAGCTGAGTAATAAGTTATGGGTTTTCCCCCTCTTTGTTGGACAAGAAGAATTTGCAATTTTTTTTTTATTGGTTAGGGGTTGGGGGTAAGCGTGGGGATCTTTTTTTTCATTTTTTAAATTCTGATTACTTGGGATTGCGTCTTTGTTGAATTTTTTGTGTTTATTTGATGGTATGGTGCATTGTCTGGTGGTTTGCCTGTATTTTATAGCTGTGGGAAATGAAAATGATGCAAGCTGGAGCTATATTGGGTCCAATTGAGAGGTCCTCTGCTCCAAAAGCTACTCCAGGGGTTACTCCTGTTCATGACCTTAATGTACCCTATGAAGGCACTGAGGAGTACGAAACCCCCACTGCCGACATGCTCTTTCCTCCTGTAAGTACTTGTGACAATACTGCTGATAGGAGATTCAGTGATTGTGTTAATAATGTTTTGGGTTGTGGAATGCAGACGCCACTACAGACTCCTATGCCTACACCGTTGCCAGGGATGGCTCAGACACCCTTGCCTGGAAATGCTCAGACTCCGTTGCCTGGAACGGCTCAAACTCCTTTACCTGGCACAGCAGATAGCTCACTGTACAATATTCCAACGGGTGGCACTCCTATTACTCCTAATGAGTATTCTTCTGTAAATGATAGTGGTGGTGCTCCTGAAGTGAAACCAGGACCCGGGAGACCTAGTCCTTATATGGTATTTACTTCAGTTCATCTTTGTTTTGCTGAAGATTGTAGCATCTAATTGCATATTTGTGATTATTTTATATCCTCAGTACTTGCTGTTGAGCTTTTCTTGGTTTTTTGTTTTTTTTTTGTGCCATTTGAAGATTTTGGGTTCCATGGATTATCGCTTTGGGGATGAAACTGTAGACTGAGGCTTTATTTCTTCGTTAGTGTTTTTGGTTTTGTATATTAACATATTGAAATCTGCAGCAACCGCCTTCACCATGGTTGAATCAAAGGCCTCCTCTTGATGTTAACGTTGGTAAGCAAACTATTACAAAACTGTGTCATAGAGGACACAAGACAGCAGATGACGTTAGTTTATGACATAACTATTTTTTGTTTTATTGTAGCTTATGTGGAAGGCCGTGAAGAGGGTGAGAGGGGAGCTTCTCATCAACCCATGACACAGGTGATTACTCGTAAACTAGGTTGGACTCAATGAAGGCTATCTACTGATTAAAAGAATATAAGTCGAGTTGAAATTGGGTCATCTGATGTTCTCAGCACGCAAGGAATTGTTTCCTCCTTATGAATATTACCTTCCATGTGCATTTGCAACTGTACAGTATTTCTTATTGTGGAGTGATAAAGGACTTTAACTGTCTCCGGAAGTGTGAAGAGTCAATGTGGTCAACAAGAATACATGTAACCTTGGATTTATAACTATCGCAAATTCTTTATAGGCATTCAATGAGCTACCATAGTGTCATAGGCTGGGGATAAGGGGAATGATGTAGACATGCAAGTGTGGACAATGATTAATTGTGTGGAATCTCAAATTTCTAAAAAAGTGTAGTTAAAGATGCTGGCCTTATGTTCAGATCAAATTAGCAATAGATCTCTTAACTGTCTTACCAGATAAATGGGACAGTGGACTTCTTTCCTTCCAAATATGCCTTGCTGTGCAACATAAATGGAGGAAAATTTAGTTTAGTAGGTTGAAAACTGAACTGCATGTTTATAGTCGTGATCACATAATGACAATGATGTCTGACCATAATTGTGTGCATCCTTTGCTCTGTCAGAACAGCTTGATTGACTGTCCTTCAGTGACCAGTATATTTTTGTGTTGATTATTTTAAAAGTTCGTAGATTCTAGAGGAAAGCGGAAGAGAGATTTTCTGTGTTAACCATCCTTGATGCGAGCATCACTTTGTATGTGTGTGTCTCTCTCTCTGTGTTTTTGTATGTGCGAGAGGAAGAGAGGACAGAGAGAGGGAGGGATAGGAAGAGGGAAAGAGAGGGGGCAGGCGGAGCTTGGTGAGAATGAGCATCTCTGATCTCCAATTATGAAGATTGTTTCTTTAAGTTTCTGCTTGGCTTTCCTTGTTTTAATCACCTTTTGTTTGTTTGCATCGGCTTTTGAGAGTTGAGAGGACCCCTGTCAAGTAGTGCTTTCTAGTTCATCAAATAGGATGTCTTGGAGCTTTGTATATGTTCCACTATGTCACGGAGCGTTGCCTTAAACCATGTGCTTTCTTAGAATTGATAAAGCTAAATCAGAATGTGTGACGCCACCTTGTCTGGATGTTATGGATTGGGCATGCATTTCATGATAATGTGTACAGGTAGTGATTTAATATAAGAAGCCACTATGGATATTTTAGACTTCTGAACTTTATTTTTTAATTGTAGTAATTGACCTGGAGCTAGAATCATGTGTGGCTATCTGCTAAGCATCTGTGTGTGTGTGTGGCCCCACGTCTATCTCTCTCTCTCTCTCTCATGGATGAGGAGAGCTTACCTGAGAACAAGGGCATCTAGCTTCCATTTGTCAGATTGTTTCTTTCTGTTTCTTCTTGGAGTTCCTCATTTCCATGGTCATCGGATCTTGACAGGACCTGTGTCTATTAGTGCTTTCTAATTCATTAAACAGCATGGCTTGGAGTTTTCAACGTTGTTCATTATGTTCTAGCTAGATTATTTCCCTTAAGCTATGTGCTTTACTGAGAATTGACAAAGCTAACTCAGAGTGCATGAATGTGTAAGCATACTTGAATGGCACGTGGAGGAAAGCACTCCATCCATTTCTTGGTACTTGGAGCCCATAACAGCAGACACCTGGTCTGAATGTCTTTTGAGCATCCTCGCCATGATGACAGATACAATTAGGTTTAAAATAAGAAGTGACCATGGAGATGCTGGACTTTTTAAACATTATTTTCTAATTGGAGTTGTTGATCAGAGTTAGAATCACTTTGGCAATATGTTTTATAGGTGATGAATATGGTAGGCATTTTTTTTCTCTGCATATTTCTTATATAGGGTGATTTTTGGTGTCACATAGTAAGTGTATTTCATTAATGATTGATTTACTACTATTTTGGTTTAAACTTCTGGTAGAAGGTACTGTGTGGTATTTCCTTTTTTATGTCCTTGGTTTTATTTCATTTCTTTCCAGTTACAGCTTGGTGGATGAACATTTAGGAAGGGGTTAAAGCATGCTGATAGGTTCTGGGAAGGATGTCAACTGTTAGCTGACAGGAATGTGGATGTGTATTTATTCACACTTACCTTGATATTTTTTTATTTAAAGTGGAATTCATCTTGACTTGATTCTATGGTGATGATCAAAATTGAATTTGTAATTACAATCTTTTGATTGAGACTCTTCTGACATGACATGTTTACATTTTGCTTGTGGTTTTTCTGGAAGCTGTTCTGGAACTCAGCTATATGCATTACTTACCTATCAATACCTATGACTTGGAGAGGATGGGAAAATGTGTTTCCTTGGGTGACTCTTGTACAGAAAGACGCTATTTTCTTCGAAAGTAAAAAGTGAGGTTGAAACAGTACAAAAGATGCTAACCAATAGTTTTAGTTGTTGTGGACCTGATGGAAAATTATGGAATTGGTATATTATTTGGTATCCAGATTTGTCTAATTAAAAGTTTGTGGTAGGCTCTATGATTTTGACTTCAACTTGCTGAAAGTGTGAGTACATATATATTTTTTGGTCTTTCTTATTTCTATCCTTTGAATGAAATTTACTTATACTACATTTCTAAGTAATTTTTATAGCTCTCATTGGTTATATTCCCTGCCTTGCTTCCCTGTATTGGAGTTAAATATCTTTACCTCAGTGATGGACTTGAATATGTGATTGCAGGATTTCTTCATGATGTCTGCTGGAAAGAGAAAACGGGATGAATTTGCTTCACAGTACCCTAATGGTGGTTACATACCGCAACAAGATGGAGCTGGGGATACAATTTCAAATGAATTAAAGGTTTCCTTTTCTCAATCCAAAATCTGTTTAGAATTCATGGTCTGCAATTAACTAGCTTCAAGAAATATCAAAATCGGGTAATTTAGACCCTATTGTCTTGTCATTGATCTGCTGAGTTTGTTAGAACCTACCAGAAAAATGCCAGGAATGCTTGATTTCTAGAATTTCGCATTTCCATCCATTGTTAATTTCGTTCTTAGCATCTGTTATCTCTGCTTCCGAAGCAATTTTGACAGAGTTGTTTGTCATTCCCTAGGTAGGACAAGGGAGTAACACCCAACACAACACAACCATTGCTGGAGCTGAAATGTCTCTGCAAGGAGGGAGGGCTGTGTCCAGGATTTCTCAACTAGATGGTCCAATACCTGATCCATATGATGACGTGCTTTCAACACCTAATGTACGATCTGCTTTTATGACTTGAACGTCATGTTCTTTTAGCTATGTCAGGTTTACGATCACTTTTTAACTACCTGATCTGTTGATTATGTATTTGTATAAATAGAATTTCTTGTAAAGCAGAATACTAGTAAAGGTTTGCATTTGGTACTATCACTGTGGGAATGATTGTTAGACTCGTGGTTATCAGCTTTACGGATTTGTTTGACAATTGGGCCATAAAAGCAGTAATCATAGTTGAAAAACATCAAGGATTCCTGCATAATGTATCAGAAGTTCATGTCTGCGCTTTGGTTAATATTCTGACAGGAATGGAGGTTGGTTCTACTTGATCAAGTTTTGTAGAACTAATTTTAGGAGGAGTTTTGAGTGTTATATCCAATAGGTGGAGGGGTATGTCTTGGCATAAGTCTACATGAATCAATGCCTCTCTTAATGTTCTCTCCGTGTTTCTCCGTCTATCCAGTTTGTTTAAATTGAATGTGGTTTGGAAACAACTGGTTGATAGAGGGTTTCGATACAATCTTATGATCCTTTATTAAAATGGTAAAGAATGATGTTTGCAGTGCAACTAAAACATTTACTTTGTACATTTCCAAATCCGTAGGAGCAGTAACATGTTGTTATCTTGTACATTTGTTTTTTTATATTTATATAAATTTTGGTGTCCTTGTTATTCCAGAATGGTCTCATATTCCATTTGTTTGGAAGATCTCTTTATCTTGCACATGTTATCTTCTTCATCTTTTGGAGCTATAAAATCATCAAGCATGGTTTATTCACCTCCTGCCAGTTTGTATTGACTAACATGGTTTACTCACTTTGTGTAGATATACAATTATCAGGGAGTTGTCAATGAAGACTATAACATCGTTAATACGCCTGCACCAAATGGTAAAGTGAAATTCTATTTCGTCCAAAATAATAAGAGTTGCCCTCACTCTGTACGTTTCTGATGTTGGAACTACCTTTAATCTGCATAACTTAGACATACAAGCGGCTACACCTGCTGCTGTCACCCAGAATGACACTGTAGATGATGATGAAGATGAACCTTTAAACGAAGATGATGATGATGAATTGGATGACGTGGATCAAGGGGAGGATTTAAATACTACTCATTTGGTTTTGGCACAGTTTGATAAGGTAGCGTGCTAGACTCTTCCTCATCATTCCATTGCTTCTCTTTTCACCATCAAGTATGGGGGCTTTTGCTGCCCTTAATTTTCCCACCATTTCAGCATTTAAAGGATGTCATTTTTTTTGTTTTGATAGGTGACGCGTACCAAGAGCAGGTGGAAGTGCACTTTAAAGGATGGGATAATGCGCATAAACAATAAAGACATTCTCTTTAATAAGGTGTGTACGACTTTATTCTTTTCCTACTTCATCATTGTTATTTATTTATTTATTTATTTTTGCGTTCTGGTTGCCTTCGATGTTTTCACTATCCAAATTTCATCATAATTACAAATTTCATCCTTTTCTGCAGGCAACAGGAGAGTTCGAGTTCTGAGTTGTTGCTGCTTTTGTGAATGTCAGAAAAGTTTTTACTCTTGAGAGATTAAAACTGATGAGATGAGTCTTGCTGTTTCTGAGTATGCCTTTGGTTGAATATTAGGTGGTGGAAACTTGGGAGAGGGGAGGATGAGTTTAAATGTTTTTCCTAGAGAGGCTCTACGTTGAAGCTTTTACCTGTTTACTGTAATGTATTACTGCATCTATAGTAAACCTTATATGACACTTGTTGGATGATAGATAGTAAATTGCATCATCTACTGCTTTTTTTTTCCTGAATCTTTGTTTGAATCCTATTTTGATCAGTTTAATCATTTAATCAGCGCACACAAGCCATCTGAGTCGCTCAACCGCTTGGAGTTCTACGTGTGTGTGTGTGTGTGATTTTTGTGTTCCTCGGATTTTTCCAGAGAACAGCACACCGCTACAACCTTTAATTTTAAAGGAGGGATTAAATATGCACTAATTTTTGCATCACGGTTTCGCTCATGAGAGGTAGAACAATGGTGAACATAATATGCTTTTCATTTGACGAGGCAAAGGTCTAAATTTGAGTGAAAGCTCTAACTGAACAGAATAAAAAAAATAATCAAAAGAAACCTTAAGACGATAATAATAATAATATTATTCAGCGAAGAGGCCTAGTTGAGGATGAAGAGCAGGCTAACGCTGGGAAACCTGTAGCTGATTTGGATTTACAAGCGAGCACTGCGACTGGAACATGGCAAATAATGCTGAAGGTTCTGTTAACGGGGTCGTAACTGCTGGGTGCTGCCACCCGCCACTTGCTGAAAGGTCACCGAAGTTCTGCTGTTCAATTCTGCATTGTCCTCCACCACTGGCGTCGTTGCCGCAGCCGCCGTCACCGCTTGATTCATCTGGGGCCTCGCGTGACGGGGAAAGTAGGGGAATTGGGGACAGCAAAGGAATCGCAGCGAGAGAGGAAGCATCCTCAGGAGGATCGGAACAAGGGAAAACTTTGGAAGCATTTCTGATGCCATCTAGATGCAGTGCAGCGGGTGCTTGTTTTTGTAGCCTGGTCGGAGGCTTCCCTTTGGCAGAGGCTTTACATTTGGATACGGGTTCATTCTTGGCACGTTCCATCGTTGCTGAGATCGTTGCTTAAATCTGAAGTTGCAGAACAAACAACAGATGCGTCAGGGATATGTGATGTGAGGCAATTGAAGGAGTATTTTTTTTTTTTTTTTTTTTTTTCTCGTCGGTGTGATTTGCTTGAAGTGAGGGAATGCGGGGAAGGGTGGTGGAGAAAAAGGAGGATAGTCAATAGATAGCTTGCGGGACTGAAAATTTGGGGAGGTGCGAGTGACTGTGAATATTTGGGATGAGGAGGAGGAGGAGATTCTTGTCTTGAGGTGCGCAAAGTATGGGATCGGTTACGTGGGTGAGAACCCAATATCAGGTGACAAAAACGAGGTTGAATTCAGATACTTGGTCGGGAGCGTTACGGTATTTGTAACGGCTCTGACGTGATGCTTCCCATGTTTTTTTTTTTTTTCCTTTCTTGGTCTCTGTGTATTAGATTAGCAACAAGTCTTGAAAAGTTGGTGAATGCAAATGCAAGGGCTTGATACTTAATACTACTTATCGTGTGGTTTTGGCTTTTTACCAACTAATAATACATTGATTTATTGGTTATTCAGAGAAATTCACGACTTCCTAACATACTAAATGATTTATTGGTAGCTGTATGGTAGTGTTTCCAGCTTGAGAGTAGGGGGAAATCGAAGATAAAACACCCATTCTATACTTTCCTGCATTGTACCAATTTTAACCTGCCACTTTTGCTCGCAGTCGCAGCAGAACCTCCTCATAGCCTGAAAGGGATGGCATGCTTTTGCTTCTCAATCCCTTCAGCTACATCGTCATCGCAGAGCACCACCTGATCGATCAGCTTCAGGAGAAAACGTTTCTTCTCTCTAATTAGATTACGCCCAATAGTAGACTTCGATTTCAAACAGCTCCTTGTCGGAGCCATTAGATTAGATGACTATGATTTGTAGCGATCCTACCAAATTAACAACACAATCACTCCGACACGCAAGAATATTCGACGGAATCCTTTTGGGAGAGCAGCTTCCCCACCATGCGTCGCCAAATCACAGCACAATCAACAAAAGCAGATTCGCGAAATGCTAAACATGAAGAAAGAAAATGAGAAACACAGCTGGAACAGAGGCAAAAAGAGAAGCGAAATTCCAGTCGGTCAAGATTAAAGCACAAGTAAAGACGAACGAATAGACGTCCCAAAAAATCTACCGTATTAGTTAGAGCTCAGAGTTGCTCAGTAATGGAGGAAGTTGCAGGACGCACATCAGCAGCAGGTTTCCGGTCGAGCATTCACTGGAGTCGGTTGAATGAAACAGGCCTTACTGGTTTGTTTGTATAATTACTGCCACAGCTTACCTCGGTAGATTTTCTTTGATGCACGATAATGATAATGATAGACACCAGTCATTATAATTAAAGAAAATTGAAAAATATTTAATCCATGTGACTCATTATTAACAAATGTATGCCACTATTTTAGCGTCCGTTCCAAACCAAAAAAAAAAATAAAAAAAAAATATATATATATATATAGTAGAGTGACACCCATCAACTTGCTTGGGCTTAGGCAGAAGTGTCAAAACGCAATGTGTCTATCCAAAAACGCAGACCACAGAGTACCAAAAAATGATCAACTAGAGCGTATTATTGCCAGCCTTCTGCCCTCCAATTTTATGGGCGTTCCTTTTCCACTTCTTGCACATGTAAATGGTAAAATTGTCCACACAAGACAGGGCTTTAAAATCTGCAGCTCTTAACATTCTAAAATCCCATCAATCACCAGTGAATCATAGGTTATAACAATCATGTCTTTTACCTCTTTTCACCCACAGCTGAACCTTAACCTTTCACACTTGCAACCTCGGCCACCATCCCTCAATCCATCCCAAGGGTCACACAAACTTCTCTTGAGGCGATGGAGCAGCCAAAGCCCACCTTCCAAATGCAGTCCATTTTTGGCTGGTACTGGTGGTCCGTATTTTAGTTCTGGTACCACGTTAAGGAGCATCTTTTTGTTGTCCTCCGGCAGCAGAAGCAGACCAAAGGTAAACCACCATCGAACTACAATAAAATTGTTGAACCGTGATCACAGTTCAGAACTGGTGTGGTACAATTCTAAAGTTGTGCTTGTTTAGACTTCTGGGGCTTTGCGAATTGTAATGCATACTGATCAAGGTTGTTGCTTTGGTTTTGACTGAGGTGATCGGAAGGTTCGAGCCGCTTCAGAGGATGGAGGCGAGTCTCTTGACGCTGAAGCAAACTATCAAGAGGAATTTTCCTGGTCTTCAGTTATTTTGCCGTAAGTCAATTGTTTGCAGATTATCTACTTTTGGAAGATTTTAACTGTTGAAACTTTCCTATTTGTGACTAGTTAATTGGCAGTTCTCAATTACGTACGCATTGCTCGTGGACAAAATGCATTCCTCCTGATTCCTGTTTGTCCGATTATTTGGCTGCAATTCTGATGAGGGATTGGTAATTGATTGACTGCACCCGTTTACATGGTCTACCCTCTCACCAATCGAATGCTTTCGTGTCTTTCAACCCGCAACTTTTTTATATGAACCCAGCTATTCTCGATTCTGAGATTCATTGCAGTATTAAGTTCAGTTTTCAATATAGTTATCTGATGTACTGGATGATGTAATCCACGTTTTAGGAGGGCATAAGTGTCTAGAGGTGTATGTTTGTGGGATTTGTATAAAGCTGGAGTTGGTAGGACTTATTTCATGCAGCTGGAGTTCTACACACACTGATAAAATTTTGGTAACTGGTTCAACAAATTAACGATAATTGGGTGTATTGGACAAACATATCCTTTGTTCCCCCCAAATTCACGTCATAAACATTGTAAAAATGCTGAAACTTGATTTTTCTTGCCAATTTGAACCGCATTAATCCCAGTCACCTTTTGAAATCATATACCAGGTTTCTGTTCCCAGCTGTGGGTGGTTTATTATTTGGCTATGACATTGGCGCAACGTCTGGTGCGACAATCTCCTTGCTGGTAACTTACTGCTGTTCACAAACATTTTCCTGTCCCTCTTTTGTTCCAAACACTACTAACTGTCATGGCGATTGTACTTTGGAAGACTCTTTTTACTTTTCCACTATCATTTTGCAGTCACCTGAGCTTAGCGGTACGACGTGGTTCAACCTTTCGGCTGTTCAACTAGGCCTTGTGGTAGACTTTGCAATCATGACAATTCTGATTCATATTATCTAACTCTTATTTCATGGAGGGTAAATGCTTGTTCTTCATTTCTTTTGATTTTAGGTTAGTGGTTCCCTTTACGGAGCTCTTCTTGGTTCCCTCCTCGTTTATCCTCTGGCAGATTTTCTTGGTATGGCTCTTGCCTTGTTATGTGGCTATTATGCTAGAACTACCATATTAACTGTCTACATTGCTTTAATTTCTGAAGGAAGGAGGAGGGAGCTCATCATGGCAGCCATTTTGTATGCAATTGGCAGTGCTTCAACAGCCTATGCCCCTGGTTTGGCTGTTCTCTTACTTGCCCGGCTTGTTTATGGACTTGGAATAGGCCTAGTAAGCTTCTTTGAGTTTTCAACCTCTATCCTTCCAAAAATCCTAAAGGACTAATAATATCCTGAAATTTGACAAGCATGCTAATCAGTTGTGTTTGACAGGCAATGCATGGGGCTCCTCTTTACATAGCAGAGACTTGTCCAGCACAAATTCGGGGAACTTTGATATCTTTGAAAGAGCTGTTCATAGTTCTGGGAATTTTGGTAAATTTGCCATTTTGATGCTCACATCCATTTTTGTTTTGAAAAGAACATGGGGGTGTTAATAATTGCTCTTTCTGCAGCTGGGTTACTTTGTTGGGAGCTATGAAATTAATGTCGTTGGAGGGTGGCATTACATGTATGGACTAAGTGCTCCTATTGCATTGCTTATGGGGATAGGCATGCTGTCTCTTCCACCATCTCCCCGGTGGTTACTTCTCAGGGCAGTTCAATGTAAAGGGCCCTTACAAGAGTTGAAAGAAAAGGCAAAACATGCTTTGAGCAGACTAAGAGGCCGAGCTGCAGGCGATAAAGTGTCTGAAAAGCAGATAGAGGAAACCCTTACCTCATTGAAAACTGCTTATGCTGATCAACAATCTGAAGGGAGTGTCCTGGAGGTGTTTCAGGGTCCAAGTCTGAAAGCATTTATAATTGGTGGAGGCCTGGTCCTTTTTCAACAGGTGATGAAAATCTTCTTTCAATTTGTTCTCTGCATGATATTATCTTTATTCTTTTTCTTTTCTATATTCATTGGGGTTAAATAAAAGGTTATCCTAACAGCAAGTTTACCAAATTGTTATTACAGATAACTGGGCAGCCAAGTGTTCTGTATTATGCTGGTCCAATTCTTCAGGTGGTTTGCTTTTTCACCCTGTTATTATTTATCCATTCATTTGCTGCTGTTTTCACTTGACCTTATAATAATATGCATTTTTGTCTCAAGACTGCTGGATTTGCTGCTGCTTCTGATGCTACGCGTCTTTCAGTTGTAATTGGCACGTTTAAGGTGTGTCTGATCAGGTGACTGAAGAAATTTCTTGAATCTTTTCTGTTTGAGGGAAGCTTATAATTGACTTTCATTTGGTATTGTTCTGAAGTTGGTGATGACAGGAATTGCTGTTCTAAAAGTTGATGATCTTGGGCGTAGGCCATTACTGATTGGAGGTGTTGGTGGCATCGTAAGCTTTAATAAGCCCTACAGTTTTTGTTACTTTTCGACTCATAAGTAGGTACAATTTAACTTTCTTTTTGTTCATAGGCCTTGTCTTTGCTGCTTCTTTGGGCTTATTACAAATTTCTTGGAGGTTATCCTTTGGTTGCTGTGGCAGCTTTACTTCTATATGTTGGTAGCTATCAGGTAAAATACCTCCCCCACCCCCACACCCCCCCGGGGCCGGACCCCCAAAAACAAAGAAACAAAAAAAGATGATTTGACTTATTTTTGGGATGCATTAAATATTTACAAGAAATATGGGATTTATCAGTTGCGGTTGAAACTTTCTTTTAGCTAGTGGTCAGCTTTGCTAATTGTTCCATATTTGTATTTATATCAGGTATCGTTTGGGCCTATAAGTTGGCTTATGGTGTCTGAGATTTTCCCTCTACGAACTAGAGGAAAGGGGATCAGTCTCGCAGTTCTTACGAATTTCGGCTCAAACGCAATAGTAACTTTTGCTTTCTCTCCACTGAAGGTGACTTAAACTCTTCCCAGAAACTTGTTACTCTCAAAGCTTGGATTCATGATTCATGTTTCCGGTTCGCTCTTTGACTGATCCATTCTGTCATTATCTATTTCTGCAGGAGTTGCTTGGGGCTGCTAATCTTTTTCTTCTGTTCGGTGCAATTGCTCTATTGTCGCTTGTGTTTGCGGTGGTATATGTCCCTGAGACCAAAGGCTTGAGCTTGGAAGAAATCGAGTCCAAAATTTTAAAGTGAAGGCTTAATGCGTCAGGATCTGTGATTACTAGATTCTAGTAACCTAACAGTTCTCTGATTTGTAGATATTGTGTGACAACCTTGCAGTGAAGACTTGGAAATGAGATGTACTCATTTAGATGCCATAATACGAGGTATTGTTCAAACCTTTCATTTTGATTTCTAAGGACTTAACTGAGAGACCATCAAAAATTTTTAAGGACTATCTCACCAACCCTCCCTCCGTAATATCTCAAAATCTTCTGGTTTACCTTACAAACCGATCAAGATCTCATCCATGGGTAGAATACTACTCCTTATTACTTGCCAAAAATCAAAGAAAAGGAGTCTACACAGATATCCACCTGGGCCTTGATTCAATTCAATCTATATTAGGATGCAAGGTTCTTCCCCGACAATCTTATGCTTTTTATTTAGGCAATGAATAGTAATTCGATTCTATGTCACTTTAAGATGAAATCATTCACTTCAAAGGATGATTATACAGCACAGATGCAATTATCACAACAAAGAATCCACATCGGCTGAAGTCCTCTTGTTGTCTATTCGTCTAAACAACTTGGCCTACAAACCTAAGAATGCAGACACATCTGCAGTGACCAATAATGTAACTAATTTCGGACTAAAATGGCTGATCCATCAGTACTAATGGGTACAAAATTCCTACTAATGGTGCTGTAAAAGCAACTTATTTCTGGTTGACCAGCTTATGATTGCACAAGGTCCCACTAAAGGAGATTCGGGAAATAGCTGGTAATCAATTTGCACCTGACCAAGAGTTGGTCTTCAGTTGGCTTGAAGTATTCTTCCATGAGTTTGCTCCTCAAGATCTGCAACCAAAATTTCATCGGAGATCAAAATGAATTTGAGTAACCGAAATAAAGAGAAAAATAAATCCTAAGGATTCCGGAAGTTTTGCGGCATCGATTTAGTGACAGACAGCCTGCCAGGATTAGGACCCTGGCTCTTGTTCATATAGTTTGAGGATAACTTTTCAGCAAATTACGGAAGCCAGGCAGGTATTCTGGCTGTATAACTATTACCATTCAACTAAAGTTCCTAATTCATAAAACAGGAGCTAACCTTCTTGGGCATTAGTAGAGACTGGAACGAGGGGAGATGAACTTGCGCTGTGGAAGACAGGGACCTGAGGCGTTAAGCTTGTGCTGCGGAAGAGGGGGAAGTATGACGACGGATTTACATTGGCAGAAGAGGTGGAAGTTGGTGATGGAACTTCTGTTTTGATCCATAGGGGATTGTGTGATATCAAATATTCTGCTTTCATCGTCTCCCTGGATGGTTTTCCTTTAGAACTTGCGCCGCGGGGGCTGGAAACATGTGACAATGAACTTGCATTGGTAGAAGAGATAGAATTGAGTGGTGGAACTTCGGTCCTGATAAAAAGGGGAACTTGTGGCGACAAGTTTGCTGCCTTTGCTCTCTCGTTCCTGGGTTGTTCCATAAAATTTGCACCTGGGGAGATGGGGGCATGTGAAGGTGTGCGTGCACGGGTAGAAGAGTTGGAATTTGGTGGTGGAACCCCTTTCTTGGTAGAATTGGGAAGATTTAGTGACAAATTCGTCGGTTTAATTGTCTCCTTGGATGGTTCTTCCCTAGAGATTGCCCTGGGGGACATGGTGACCGGAGACGAATTTACATTGACTGAAGAGAGGGAATATGGTGGGGAAACCGGATTATTAGATGACAAACTTGTTGCCTTGCTTGGGTCCCCGTGGAGTTTTTCCACAGTGCTCTCACCAAGAGACTTGAGGTTTGGCTGTGGAGGTGAAGCTTCTGTTTTGGTAGTAGAAACGGGAACGTTTTGAGAAAAATTTGTTCCCTTGATTTTCTCCGTGGAGGGTTCTGCTACAGAGCCTTTTGAAGCAGAGTGAGGGTGTTCATCATGTCGAAGAAATGAAGTTACAGCTTCTCGCACTTTTTCCACCATGCCCATATCACGAGGACTCTTTCTTGGACTTATTGCCTCAGATATGGCCTGAGAAAGTGCTCTGTCATCTTCCCCAGGCTCGAGCTTGTTCATGAAATACTCCTTCACAGAAACACCTTTGTCCCACTGTTGTGGGCTCAAATTACCCAGATGTTCTCTAATCTCGGAGCTCCTGTCAATATTCTTGACATCGTCAGCAGGAAGATGCTCCGTATCCGGATTTGCGTGTTTCTCTTGGTCCTCAGGGCTTGAAATAGTCAACCCTGCAATCTTGGACGCAATCAACTGAGTGGCATCGCTGACCTTAGCATATGCTGGTGCGAGTTTCTCAGACACGGTTTCAGTGATGGTCTTGCTTACAGCAGCAGCCTTATCTTTCCCTTCATCTCCATCTTCGTGTTTGATGCTGGTTGGGAAAAGGTGCTTCTCAGAAACAACTGGATCTGCTCTTGGATGTTGCCTTGCAGTTTCTCTATAAATTTCGGGTGCTAGCTCTGATTCATACACTGAAAATCCAGGTAGAAATGTTCTTAATGAAATGAAGCCAAAATCAGGACAAACGTATATTATAGTGCATTTATAATGCTTTATATTTAGATTAAACGTCTGAACAAAGAATAAGTATATCGTGAAGGGCCATAAACAGAGGATACTTGGAGCTCCAAGATACTCAGCATCTTCATCTTCTTCATCATCATAGGAGTCGTCCAAACTAACACCCCAAGGCGGTGTAGTGTTGCCGTCCGGGGTTTCATGATTCTCATCGTCATGCTTCTTCTTTCCGCTGAATGACTGGCGCAATCTCCTAGCTCTCTCCTTGACTTTAGTCAAAACTGATTTCTTGTTATTATGGGGGCTCAAATCTTCATCGTGGTAGTGGTTCCTTGCAAGAGTCGGTGAGGTACTATGTTGCCATGAAGCTTCATCATCTGACAAGCAAAATCCAGAGTGAAAACCGTGCATGGTTTAAAAATTTAGCGCACAAAGTGCCATTAAAAAAAAAAAAAAAAAAAATTTCATTGCTTGGTGAATTTCATGTTTGGATTTACCTTGAAGGAGTTGCTCAAAGGTGAGGGATTGAGCTTTAGGAGTTTTCGGGGTTGGGGTCTCGGCATATTTTCTGCTGACTTCAAGTTGGGCCATTGCGCAAGAATGTAAACTTTCTGAGTGTGCTGTCGTCTTCTTCTTCTGATGGTTTCTCCTAACTATTCTTGTTAGTTACCCATTATAATCGTCTTATGGTGCTTTTCCAATCCAATTTATATTCTTGTCATCCATCGTAATTTGTTATCCTCTTCTTCACTGGTTTCTAATGCTTTGCCTAATTATCCTTGTTATCCACCACATCCTATGGCCTCCTCTTCACCGGTTCTGTGAAAGTTTAAAGTTTAAACTGAGGGGAAATTTTAAGCGCAGACAGCGTTGGTAAATGCGTGGCTTTCGGGTTCCTTGTGGATTACAGAACCGTAAACGACACAAACCACAGATCATCTAACCTTGGACGTTAGAGTACGAGGGCTCCTAGCTCTCCAAGTGGCAACAAGCTCTCTTGCAATAGGCTACTTTTTTCCTTCCTATTTTTATTTTGGGCTTCGACTCTTCTGTAGCAAGTATCAAGTACTTTTCCGTGTACCATTATGTATTCAGAATGCAAAGCACCGAACCTAGGCGATGGTACTTCTAAACCGAAAAAGAATACGAAATTAAAACCTTAATGCAAAGAATGAAATTGGCTGATTCTTGTTTCCGGCTAGTGAGAGTCCGACTCCAAAATCATAATACGACAGGCGGTTAGGAAAAGTATTGGGTTAAAAAACATCTGTCCAGCCAAAAGTTCCCCGATTGCTGTTACTACAAACTATTCTCCTCATTCCTCAAGATGGTCCTCCAAGACTAACTTCACAAAACTGTCCATTAGTTTGCCTAAATTAAATGCAAGAATGTTTCCTAGGCATAATCACGCGAAGTTGCCTGTTAGGATTTCATATCTTGATGTACAGATCTCCCACCCCTAATGTCATGGCTTAAACTCAGTTGCTCTTTGGAATCAAATCCAACTATATCCAGGGTTTTTCCTCACTTGTCTATCACACATTATCTTGCGGATACCAGCTGCATCATTCCAACGACCTTCAGAGGCCAAGATATTTGATAGCACAACATAAGTTGCAGGATCACTTGGACAAAGCTCCACAAGCCTTCTTGCAGATCGTACTGCAATTTCTTTGTCACCATGAACTTGACAAGCACCTAGTAAACTTTTGAACATCGAGGGTCCTGGCTGTATTGGCATGTTATCAATGAATGCCTCGGCTTCATGAAGATGACCAGCCCGACCATACAGATCAACTATGCTAGCATAGTGCTCTAAATTGGGTGGTGGAAGGCTATCATCGTTTTTCATCAACTGAAAATACTCGAGTCCTTTATCCACCCAGCCACAATGGCTGCAAGCAGAAAGCACTATGAGGAATGTTGTTAGATTTGGTTTAACCCCAGTGGTCATCATCTCTTCGAACATTCTAATAGCTTCCTCGGCATATCCATGATGGGAATAGCCCGACAAAAGTGAATTCCATGATATGACATCATGTTCATCCATCAACGTGAATACTTTCTTTGCATAACTAAGATTACCGCATCTTGCAAACATGGAAACAAGCCCATTCCGCACACAGATATTTGAAGCATGCCCTCCCTTGGTAACCAGACTATGGATCTGCTTCCCCACTTCAAGAGCTGAAATGATACCAATTGATTTCAACACACTTGCATACGTGAAAATATCAACACCGATGCCTGCCTGCCTCATCTTTGAGAAGCAGGTTAGTGCTTCCTCACCACTTCCTATATTGGAAAAACCGGCAATGACTGCATTCCATGAGATTTGGTCCCAAAGGGTAATAGTTGAACAAACTCGATAGAATTCCTCTAAGCTACAACTACACTCTGAATATACAGTCACCAGTGTAACTGACACAAAAATATTAGACTCAAAACCTTCCTGAACTATACGACAATGGATTTCCCTGCAATGGTCTAGGTCATCAGGACAACAAAACGACCTCAATAAACTGTTATATGTCACATAATTTGCCTCAATTCCAACCCGCAACATATCCCGAAACAAAGTCATTGCCTCCAAGGAGAGCTTATTCTGTGCATAACCAGTTATCATTGATGTCCAACTGAGAACATTCTTATAAACCATTCTATCAAACACACTTCTTGAGGCTTCAATATCCAAACATTTGGCGTACATATCAATTAAACCAGTCCCCACAACAACATTAAACTCAAAACCAAATTTTAAACCCAGAGCATGGACTTGAGCCCCAAGCCAGCAATCTTCAAGCTGGGCACAACCCACAAGAGCTGCCGAAATGCTATATGGCGTCAGAAATATCCCGAATCTTAGCATTTCTGTGAATAAGTACATTGCTGTTCCAGGACAAAGGGTTTCTAGGTAACCAGAAATTAAAGAATTCCAAGTCACAGCATTTCTCTCCGGTATTTCATCAAACAAATGGTGAGCCGACACAACGGTACCACATTTGCAATACATATCAACCAAGGCGCTTGAGATATAGATATTTGGACCAAATCCCATTTTAATAACATGGGTATGCATTTGAATCCCAACAGAATATGAGCCAAATTTTGAGCAAGTGGAAATGATTCTGTTGACAATATGGGGTCTGTGTAAAAACCCATGCTGATGAAACTCAGCTAAGAGGTTTAAATCTGTAAAACAGTTCAATTGGTTGTTTCCTGGGTGAGTTGTGAAGTCTTGAAAATCACAGGAGTGGAGAGAATTTACTGGGCCTTGGATATGGTAATTATGGGTTGTTACGGCGCCTGAAAAGCGATGATTGGTCACTTTCGCCGAGTTTGCCAAGGTGTACCGGAAGTGACATGTATGTGACCGCAATATCATTTTCTCGCCGTTTCCATTTTTTCTGGGTCGTGTTCGCAGCTGGCAATCGTCTACGTTTGGCTATTCAATTAAGGGTTAATTACACTTTGTCTCCCTGAACTTTGGGGTAGTCACACTTTATTACCCTTAACCTTAAAAGTTATTTTTACGCCCACATTAAAATTAGTCAAGGTAAGAAATCTAATTCCCACAAAAAAAGGTGAATTGTTGCCCTTTTATTTATAAAATTAGTTATAAATTACTATTCTTTTTTTTCTTGCTAAAAGATATTGATCTTCTCCATCATGCCTACTATACAAAAATATCCAATTGATAAGAGAAGAAAAAAGTTTACATTTAATTTATTATTCTTAAAATTTTAGCTTATTCTTGTTGGGTTACTATTCATTCTTATATATATATATATTTATTTATACACACCTTTTTCAATTTATTAGACTTTAAATCAAATAACAAGGATAAATAACATGGTAATAACAATAAATATAGTTGGCAAAATTTTGAAAATAAAAGGAAATATCAAGCATGTTATTTTAAATTTTTTTTTTGCTTTAGCTTATGTAAACTATTATAATAATATTGTTATCATTTTTTATTTGTTAAATTAATCAACTATTAAATAATTAACCAAATTGACTGAAAAAGGTTGCTATACCTTATTTTTAAACTTGAAATGAAGAATAGAGATTAAAACAAACTCATTTTTTGGGCAAATAAAAGAACAAAAATAGTAAATTATAGATAATTTCAGCAACAAAGGAGCAATATTATCACAACACACTATTTTTTTCACGAAGTTAGGATATTTAAGGTTGACTAATTTTCATGAGGAATAAAAGTATGTATTTTTAGAGATGAAGATGGTAAAGTGTGACTATCCCAAAAGGTGGGATAAAGTGTGATTAACATTTCAATTAAATAGCTCATTTGATTTGATTTGATTCTCTCTCCCAACTTCCATTAGCTATAGCAAAAGTTAGTAATTTGTCTTTTGAGATAATGGATAGGAATTATTTGTCAAAAAATTACTTGCTTGTATTACAAATACAATTTTTTGTCTTTTCCATCACCTTTTATGTTACAAATATCACATAGCAAAATGTTTGTCCTTAAAAGATGCAAAGCAAAATGGTTTCCTCGTGCCTCAATTTCCTTACGTTTGCCTTCTTAATTAAATGGGATAATTTCACAAACCTCCCCTGAGGTTTATGACAATCTCTCTCAGCTCCTCTCAATTATTACAAATTATACTAATATCTCTTGTCACAATAAAATGACTACAATGACCTTCACTTAATAAATAATTCATAGTATAATGAAATGAGATTAAAAAAAAGGGAATTTCGCCAATTTGGTCCCTAAACATTTTCACTTAAATCAATTTCGTCCTTCATTAAATATTTTAACCAATTTAGTTCTTGAGCTAATTTTTTACTTTCAATGTAGGACTTTTTACTACATTTTACTTAATTCGCGTGGACCAAAGGGGTATAGTTGTCACACTGGCTTAATCTGCTGCAATTATCCACTGAAACGGATTAGATATCATTATCCCGCCCATGCGATTATCTAAATGCCCAGCTTGAGCAAGCATGTCTCAAGACCCTTCATCTTATCAAACAAGTCTGTAGCCTCTTTACACTGCCCATGAATGGCAAGGCCAGCAATCATTGCAGTCCATGTAACAACATCTTTGTTCACTGTTTCAGAAAATACCTCTTTCGCACCATCTATGCACCCACATTTCGCATACATGTCTATGAGAGCCGTACTAACTTTACCGTTCAAATTAATAAGCTTCTTCTCCTCAACCAAATCATGAACTTTTCTACCCATACTAAGAGCAACAGTACAGCACAAGCTCTAAGAACCAAAACAACCGTTGCTTCATTAAATTCAACGTCATTTTCCAACATGTGCTCAAACAAAGCTATAGTTTTAACGGGTTTATCATTATCCACAAGCCCATCGATTATAGAAGTCCAAGACACCACATCTCTCTCTCTCGAGCATTTTATCAAATACCGTGAACGCAAGGTCCGGAACACTACTAGCTGAATACATATGAATCAATGCATTGCTTATATGCACATTCAGCCCAAAACCCAACTTCCAGACTAGTCCGTGGAGTTGTTCTCCAAGAGGGATTTGACATAATTTGGAGCAAGCTTTGAGGACAAAGGGAAAAGTGAACTTCCAACGATAATCGCATGGGCGGGATAATGATATCTAATCCGTTTTGGTGGATACTTGCAGCAAATTAAGCTAATGTGACAATTATACCCCTTTGGTCCACGCGAATTGAGTAAAATGTAGTAAAAAGTCATACATTAAAAGTAAAAAATTAGCCCAGGGACTAAATTGGTTAAAATATTTAATGAAGGACGAAATTGATTTAAGTGAAAATGTTTAGGGACCAAATTGGTGAAATTCCCTAAAAAAAAACAAAGCGAAACCTGACCTTTTCAGCTATTCTATTTATAAATTACAGCCAACGATGATTCTCTCACACTTACTATCACTTTATTTTCATCCATCAACCTCTTTTTCCTATAATTCGATCTCAAATTATCACAAACTATTACCTATAATTGCAGCCAATCGCACCATAAGTGATCCCTCAAACTCTATTATATATTCCTATTTTTCCCTTTTTTTTCTCTTTGGAATTGTCAAATCACATGTTTAGTTAAAAAGATTAGATATGATGATTGAAGTAAAATCCGATTTCATGATCAAATTAAAAGGAAATGAAAAGACACACAATAATAATGAAACAAATAATGCAATCATTAGTTAAAGGAGCACGAAGGATTGAAATTGATAAATTTACTAATTTGTTTATCATCTATCTAAAAAAACTTTTTAAGATATTAATAAGTATATTTCCATTTCTTTTTATACTTGACAATTATTGGTTGTAGTTCGCTATGGAGATAGAGTTTCTTTTCTGTATTTAAGACGTTAACATGTTTGGAGATTTAATGGTAGGTTAGATTATTTTGTTTTGAGAAGGTGTAGACATTAGGTTTGAAGTTTGAGGTGTGATTAGTTGTAAATAGAATTTTGATTTTTGGCAAAATGAATTTCTTGAAAATTTCTATAGTCATAATGATGCCTTTTCTTTTCTTAAACTTCATTAATCCCATTCATGCCTAAATCTCCTATAAGGATTTTCTTCAAGCCCATTAAGTGGCTCATGTAGTAGGAGTTAAGCCGCTTATATGGAACCAAACCATGATATCCTATGTTGAAAATTATGCTAACATAAGGGCAGTTGATTGTGAGTTTGACCAGATGGAACCATATGATGAGAATATTTTTGAAGAATGAAATGCATTTTCAGAAATATTTTAGGAGAAACAATTTTATGACTATGATGATGGAATTGCTTGGGTTTAGAATTTGGAATTACACTATTTGTTAGACTAGTTTGTTAGTATAGTAGTTTTAGCTGAAATATGAAAAAAAAAAATTGGCAAAATAATTTTTGTTTTATTTTTGTACAACAAAAGGTAGTTTAGAACTTTTGAGAAAAAATGCCTTTTGGACCTATATTGTTATATAAATACCATACGGAACGCAGCTTCGAACAAAAAACAAAACCTCTATAGTAACTTCAAACCAACAAGATTAGCTAAGCTCTTTGAATAGCATGGTCAAGGGAGGTAGGTGTAATTTAATAAACTTAAGGGGAGGTCTCTGTAATTGTTAGAAACCTCAAGGGAGGTTTCTGAAATTACTCCTAATTAAATTCCTTCTTCCCAAAAAAAAAAAATTCACCTAACTGTACATTCTTGCCACTTTTTTTTTTTTTCCGTCGATAATATTAATAAACCCAACTCTAAAAATTCTTAAACCCTTATAGACACTGAGTCGAGAGAGGGAGAGGCTAAAGAAGCGCAGGGGTGCAGTTAACACCACGGCAGCGTCCCTTCCTCCAACAGCTTCTTTCACTGTTTGCGTCATGGCTGCCTTATCCCAAATGGCGGCGATGGCCTCTCCGGGCTTGGCCTACCCTCTCAATCTCCCCTCTTCCCGTACTCGTCGCCGCAATTTCTCCACTTCCTCCGCCACTGCCCCATTCCTCCCTAACTTCTCTACCTCCTCCACCATCCAATCCACGCTCGCCCCTCTCTCCTCATCCTCCTACGCCTCCCCTTCCAAACCCCCCAAACCCACTCACCAAAAATCCGATACTCGCCCCCACTCTACTAGTCCCCTCGACTACGTTCTTAAAACCTCGTTCGTCCTTGGCACCAGTGTCGGCGCCACCGTCCTCGGCGCCACTGTCCTCGGGGCTACTGCCCACATTTTCCTTGGCGGCGGCGGTGGGAATTCCAACTCCGGAGGCGGAGGCGGTGGTGGAGGAGGCGGGAGCGCCGGAGAGGGTGGTGATTTCTGGTCCCGGCTTTTCTCCCCGAAGCCGGCGATAGCCAAGGACGACGAACCATCTCAGGATTGGGACTCTCATGGCTTGCCGGCCAACATTACAATCCAGCTCAGCAGGCTTAGCGGATTCAAGAAATACAAGGTCTCCGACATCCTATTCTTCGATCGCCGCCGCGGGTCAACTACAGAAGGGACGGAGGATTCCTTCTTTGAAATGGTTACCATTCGCCCGGGTGGGGTCTACACCAAAGCCCAGCTCCAAAAAGAGCTTGAAACTCTTGCGGGCTGCGGGATGTTCGAAAAAGTTGACTTAGATGCCAAAACAAATCCGGATGGAACAATTGGGCTCACTATATCATTCTTGGAGAGTACTTGGCAATCTGCGGATAGGTTTAGGTGCATAAATGTGGGGTTAATGCAGCAGTCGAAGCCGATTGAAATGGACCCGGATATGACTGAGAAGGAGAGGATAGAATTCTACAGGAGTCAAGAGCAAGATTATAGGAGGAGGATGCAAAAGGCGAGGCCCTGTTTGTTGCCAACGCCGGTGCAAAGGGAGATCTTACAGTTGTTGAGGGAGAAAGGTGCTGTGAGCGCGAGGCTCCTGCAGAAGATTAGGGATCGCGTGCAGCAATGGTACCATGAGAATGGCTATGCCTGCGCCCAAGTAGTAAATTTTGGAAATTTGAATACCAGGGAGGTGGTTTGTGAGGTGGTGGAAGGAGATATCACGCAGTTGGTCATTCAGTTTCAGGATAAGTTGAGCAATGTCTGCGAAGGAAATACTCAGCTGGCTGTCGTCAGAAGGGAATTGCCCCGGCAGGTAATCAATACATTCCCCTGATTGTGCAGATTATGGTTTTACTCTTTATCAACAGCTCGTATGTTCGTGATTGTGGTGAACTTTCGTTGCATTAACCTTTTTCTTGTTTTTTGTATTTGCAAGCTAAAAGCGAACAAGACGTCTGTAGTTGTTAATGATGCATTTGATTTGTTGATTTTAAAGCATTGATTATTAAGTCATATATGAATGTTATTCAGGATTTGGAAGTTTACCCCAGACTTTTCAATTAAAATCTGGGGATTGTGTTGTGTTTAAATGGATGTTGAGGGGTGGTGCTTGAATTGGTTTTTCAGCTACAGAAGGGGCAAGTGTTTAATATTGAAGCTGGAAAACAAGCATTGAGGAATATCAATTCTTTAGGCCTATTCTCCAATATTGAGGTTAATCCACGTCCTGATGAGAAGAACGAGGGAGGGATCATTGTCGAAATCAAATTAAAGGAATTAGAGCAGGCATCAGCCGAAGTTAGCACAGAATGGAGCATAGTTCCTGGATGGGGAGGTCGTCCTACGTTGGTACTTATTTTAAGTAGTTCATATGTAGCTTTCAGTTTGAATGCTTCACTAGCAACATAAGCATTCTTAATAACCGCCATTTCATCTGTGTATTTTGTTCAGGCTTCAATACAGCCTGGTGGAACAGTATCTTTTGAACATAGGAATATCAAAGGCCTAAATAGATCACTTCTTGGTTCAGTCAATACAAGCAACTTACTAAATCCTCAGGTGACCGTACAGCTAAGGAGCTCCATTGTGGAGATTTATTTTTATATATTGGCAATTCTTTATTGTGTAACATTGATCCAATGTTGTTTTGCAGGATGATCTGGCTTTCAAGTTAGAGTACGTTCATCCATACTTTGATGGTGTATATAACCCTCGTAACCGTACTTTCCGTGCTAGCTGCTTCAACAGCAGAAAGTTGAGCCCAGTCTTCACAGGTGGGCCAGGCATAGATGAAGTTCCACCTATATGGGTTGATCGAGCTGGAGTTAAGGCCAACCTTACTGAGGTAGACCAGTGGACTTTTTAATTATGCATTGAGTTTCTTGGACTGTTTGTAATGAATTATCTGGACTTTTGTAGCATTCTGCTGTGCTTTGTGAGTTGCTCTTAGTTGCACCAATTCTTGTCATATTTGTGTGAGCTGTTTCTCAAACATTATTGTCGCCTGTTGATTTAACTTATAAAGCAATAGTTTAATGCTGGTCCTCCACCGAACAAGAGGAAATTGAACGAGATAGTATTTTGGTGGTATTCTCCTTTATTAAGTAACTAACACATATATTTCTTCCAGAACTTCACTCGCCAGAGCAAATTCACCTATGGTCTTGTTTTCGAAGAGATTACAACACGTGATGAAGCCAGTCACATCTCTTCTCACGGTCAAAGGGTCCTTCCTAATGGAGGAATTAGTGCAGATGGACCTCCAACAACATTAAGTGGAACTGGCATTGACCGCATGGCATTTGTACAAGCTAATATAACACGGGATAATACCAAGTTCATGAATGGGGCAATAGTTGGGGAAAGGAATGTATTCCAGGTGAGTTTTATCTTTATGTTTGAGATTCGCTTTCTATACCATCTGATTGACCAGACTAATTGTATGGTCAACTGACTCTCAAATGGTTTGGGTTGTAACCGATTGTTTGTTACTCCTCCTGCCCCTCTACCCAAATGAAACAGAAGGGTACCCTGGTTTTTTATGGTCTATGAAATGCCTCTTCGTTTATGCTGGTGAGATTGATATATTGTTGCTTTCTAGTTGTGCATGGTGGAAGTTGCTTGTAGTGAATTAATCAGTTTCTTTATAGTTTTTTTTGGGGGGGGGGGGGGCGCTAAGCAATTAGTTTTCTGATAGTTTCTCCTTTAAGATGTCACATTCTGTTTAATGCCTAGCCTATCCATAGCTGGGGAAAATAAATATTGCTGCTTTTGTTTTGATGACCAATATCATACATCTGAATACTCAAGAAGTTTATCCTGAAGTTAAATCCAGTTGTTTAAGCTGGATGTTGTTTTGCAATCTTTGTTGGGAATATCAGAGGATGAATTTTTTATAACTCTGGTCTTTCAGCTTTTGATGATGTATGGATAAAACACATTCTTGATTCACTGAGATGCACACTGTTATCTATTAATTGCAGCTTGACCAAGGACTTGGTATCGGCAGTAAGTTCCCATTCTTTAACCGTCACCAGTTGACATTAACACGATTTATCCAGTTAAAGGAAGTGGAAGAAGGTGCTGGTAGGCCACCACCACCTGTCTTAGTTCTGCATGGCCATTATGGTGGTTGTGTAGGCGATCTGCCAAGTTATGATGCTTTTACGCTTGGTGGACCTTATTCAGTAAGGGGTTACAACATGGGAGAGATAGGTGCAGCTCGAAATATTCTTGAGGTTTGTGTATAGTATTGAGAGAAGCTACATTTTGCCTTTTATCAGACGTTTTTCATTTATGATTGGAGGAAGAAACTTTTATGAAAACATGGATGGGTTTGATTAAGCATCTTTTGATGCCAAAAATTCTCAGCCCTCGTCCACATTTTTTGCTCATCATCTGACTAATTTATTTGGTATTCGCAGTTGGCTGCTGAGCTACGGGTACCTGTGAGGAATACACATGTTTATGCATTTGCAGAACACGGAAATGATCTTGGAAGTTCTAAGGATGTGAAAGGAAATCCAACAGAGGTCTATCGGCGGATGGGTCATGGTTCCTCTTATGGTGTTGGAGTTAAGCTAGGTTTAGTACGAGCAGAATATGCAGTTGATCATAACTCTGGAACTGGAGCCTTGTTCTTCCGGTTTGGTGAGAGATTCTGAGACATTTCGGTTCTGGTTCTCACTGACACACATATTGCTGCGTCGGAATTTACAAATTTTGGGTTTGAGCTGCATAGGACTTTGGCTATCCAGTTAGACTGGTTTCTGCAACTGGGAAAATTCAGCAGAGACAGTATATTAGACAAATGCAAGTATTGTAGTACTATTTTAACTTTTGAGGATTCATTGACAGTTGAGGATGTGAGTTTGTGCCTTAATATATGCGCTGCAAGTTGTTTTTACTTCCGCACACATCTCTCCGTGCAAGATGATTACCATTGGTTATCAATATGCTCTTTCACAGTGCAGCCAACTTGACAATAAGCCGAACAGGCTCCGATTTCTTTCGAACTCACAGAAACAAGTGGAAAGAAAATAGAGAAAGCAGTTGGATGAAAGATTTCAGAAACCTCCCTTGAAGTTTTTAACAGGTCCACTCATTACCCTTAAACTTTGAAAAATTGCACTTTCTTAACAAACTTTTTGTAACATTTGAAATCGATTTCAAAATATAATATTAAAAAAATTCATTTTGGAATGGAAAAGATAAATTCATTCAAATTTGCCCTTTTCTTGTTATTTGTTAATTGTCATGGCACATCAAATTTATCTCTTAATTTTTGCAAATTGATTGATGGGTTTTTTTTTTTTTTTTAATAAAAGTTTAAAGATTGATAACAAGATCAAAAAACTCTTTTAAGTCATTGGTTCAGATAAGAAATGTTAAATAACTTAAAATTGTGAATAGTTTACAATACTTTTAAAAATAACTTGTAATAATTTACAATTATGATAATTCCTTTTTGCATTGGCTTAAAAACGATAGAGATAAGTTTTTATATAATTTTTAGCATGTTATATCTTTTCAACTTTCAAGCTATCGATTTGGACAAAAATAAAATAAAAAATTCAAAAAAATGCAATTGATTTATAAAACATAAATTAACTCAAAACACATTGCAATAAAGAAAATATAATCTTTGTAACTTGCAAAATTTTCAAATAAATTTTCATATATTAACTCTTGGTATTTAAAAATGTATTACATTTTATCCAATCAAAATAAACCTTCACACTTTTTATTTTTATTGTTATTTTTTATTAATATACTCACGTTTTTGTAATAAAAAATAAGATAACAAGGGGCAATATTGAAATGAGAGTATATTTACTCTTTCAAATAAATCTGTTAACATTATGTATTAAAATGGACTGTGCAAATGATACAAAAAGCTCAAGAGTAAGAGAGGTAACATAAGTGAGATTTTTCAAAGTTCGAGTGCCAAGGTTTCTGAAATTACCCCTAAAAGATGAATTATTTTGGCACAACAGAAACAGGAGATGTGAAATTGTACAATTAATTTATCCACACTTCTTTCTTTTTATCAGTTACACACTCTCTCTCTCTCTCTTTGAATCACAATCATGGCCAGATTTACACAATTCTTGTACGCTTGGAATCAACTTTCAGATAGTACGGGTGAAAAAAAATTCAACTTTGACGTAAAACATCCTGTCGCAGATTAGGCAGCGTTAGCCGGAAGCTGTTTGGGTTCATCCAACCAGAAAATTATACCAAAATCACAACCCGATTCCTCAAAATCCCATTCCAAAAGCAACAAGTTTTACTCCTCATTCCTGAATCTTCTCGAGCGTGGAATCCTTAAAGACCCAGTTCCTTCTTCAACTGCGCAAGGGCTGCCTCGATATCATTGATATTTTCCTCGATCCCACTGTTGTCTGCACCATTTTGGTTTACATTTCCTGTTTCCTTTGATCCGTAGGATGCATTACCCCATTGCTGCTGGTTACCCTTGGTTTGTTCCGCTTCAACGTCAGAAATGTTCAGCTCTTTCTCCAAAAACTCAACAAATTCTTCTCCAATTTCCTGCAGACAATCAAATTAGTGACAAGCTGCAACCACCACCTTGATCATATCATTGGTGCTTTCAGTTAAAAAAAAAAAAAAAAAGCAAATAAAAAATTGGCCAATGGAAGGATATAATCAACATGCTTCAACCCCCAGGCTCAAAAGAACAAAGAAATAACATAAGAGAACCAAAAGTACTTTTACCCAGCAAGCACCTCCCTCTTTCTAATGAATTTCTACTCTGTCTACTTCAAGCGCAGAAAATCTCTTACCGCCAATTCCTCCCACAAGCTCTTTGGCTTTCCTTGCGAATCAGCACCAGCCTCCCAGTTCCGAAATTCTTCTTGAAGATCCTTAAAGAAGTCCTCTGCAACAAAACATCTAAACGTCAAAAACCATGTGCATATTAACTTCAAGACAGAGATGAAAAGCATTTTTAAGAAAGATAATGCAAGGTGGTATCAGGGCTCTCATTGTCATGCAAAGTCCACATATCTACCTATGGATATTTGGACATCCCTCAAAAAGTTACCTGCAGCATGAAGGGGTTAAACATGAGAATAGATGGGAGAAAATGTCATACTCTAAAGCATTAGATGCGCTCTGTGTTCATGTAATGCCTTGCAAAATAGAAATGAAAAGCTAGAACTGAAAATTGCATGAAGAACAATTACAATGACATCAATTTATACAAGTTGTTAGGGCAAGACAAGCTGTGACTCGTTTTGGATGAAATGTCAAGTTCATACCAGTGGGAAAAAAGGGAGGACAGGACAAAGCCAGGGTAGCTAACTGACCTTCTAAGACATTTCTCACAACTTAAGGTTGTTCAGAGTAAAAGCAAACAGAAAACAAAAGTAACACATAAATGCAGCACCAATAATCTCATTAGTCAAACAGCATAAGATTTCCAAGAGCAGGTAGATTTTACCAAATCCATAAAACTCTTCATCATTGTTCACAGTCCAATTATCATTTCTACCAGCTGTGGAATAAGAAGATTCAGATCCACGGTTTCCCTTATCAAATCTTCTGTCAGATTTATTTAGCAATGTATTGTACGCATGCTTAATCCGCATGAATCTTTCTTGTGCATTCGCCTGCAGATATTAAACAGAGAAAGAATCAGAGGTTGTAATGGGTACAAAGAGTTGGAGATGAACCAATAATGTATGTCTGATACATGAACTCATATTTCAGGGTTAACACAACTGAAATCCCTTTGAGTGTGAATTACACAAAATAGCCTGGACTTACAAATTCTTTGCTCTTCAAAGATTTTAAGCAGACAATATTTACCCCTTGTTCCATTTACATTATGTTGTTAATCCATATTCCAGAATAACAGCAAACTACCGCTTGTGGCTGATTGAGAATGCGGTTTACACTTTCAAATATTTTCACTCCAATGGAGTCCACCATTTGACAATTGTCACAGTATACAGAACCAAAATGGAACGAGAAGCATCTTTTCTGTATAGAGTGCTTAAAAGATGTTAGAAAAAGTAGGAAAAAAACATATACTTAGAAAGGCAATAAGGTAATAAAATGAGCCAGGACTCTTCTATTAACATGTCAATTCTTGTCCGAATGTGACATTCTTGTGTTGTATGAGATGCTTATTTGTGAATAGCCCTGAAAATTTGCAAACATCATATAAATCAGCTCGATAGACAATCATGCTAGTAGTCATGATTGAATAAATAACCGAATTAAATGATACTCCTTTTGTTCTTAACAGCATTAATGAAATGAGCTTGACAGTAGAGGGATGATGGATGTTATCAAAAGACAAGCCCTTGAAGTTAGAATAGAGTCCCAAGTAACAATATTTGCCTGATGTCATTACTGGCAGTTTAATAAACATAGTTAAATCCTTTAGACATGGAAAAACCATCTTCTGAGACTCTGTCTGTTCATTGTCTCAAATGCAAAATAAAGCTAATGTCCTCTGCCACAAGGTATAATGAGATGAACTCAAATATGTTAAATCCTTTAGACATGGAAAAACCATCTTCTGAGACTCTGTCTGTTCATTGTCTCAAATGCAAAATAAAGTTAATGTCCTCTGCCAGAAGGTATAATGAGACAAGCTCAAATATGGATTGAACCACTTCCATGATATTTGACCCATCAGAAGTCCTCCTTTTGCCACCAATATATGCATTCCACTTTCACCCTCATACTCACCTCCACTTCCCTCCCTCCTCTCCCCATCCCTCTCTCTCTCTCTTCCTTTCTGCAAACTTACTACTGGCCTTGAGTTAAAGCCCCACAACAAGTACACCAAAAGGTAAACGTGGCAGTGCCTGCTAGCAATTAGATGCTTCGGCCCTGTTGAGAAGCCAGCAGAAAGGAACTAGACAATTGGTTTCTGATGGACATTAGCCAAGGAGACGTGCAATTTGGAAGAGAGACAAGGGTAATTGTGCACTATAATAAGAGGGTGAAGAAAGCGGAGAGAGCATAAAAGTTCCAGCATCAGTCAATCGTCTGTAATATTTACTAAAAGATTATCAATACCTTAACAAGGACAATTGAGTGCTGATGCGGCACCCAAAATGCAAGGCAAAAGTTCTTAAGGAGATTAAAAGAAGAATGCAAGAAAGGAAGAGGAATATACAAAGAATAACAGCACAATTTCTAGGAATTTCTCCAATGTATCCTTACCATTAACCACCCAAGATGCAGCTTTCAATTCTCAAAGAGCTCACAAGGCAACATTGTATACAGTTCCAATTTTATTAATTGGCCATATTTCTCGAAATGGTTTATATACACCAGCGAAACGAGTGAAGTCTTCAGACAAAAATAACAGAGGATATTATTATATGTCCCAAGGAAAGTCTTTTAAGATCTAGCTAGCTGGAGTAAACGCTAGTATTAAAATTTTCCGACTTTGGTTGACAAAGTTCGTCGAGGCAGCATTATTTGTACCTGCTCACGTTCCTACTCGAGGAAACCAAACTTTGAGCCAGGAAATCAAAATTTAAATCAGTCTATATGTATTTCCTTTGACGAGTGCTCAAAAATCATCACTTTTCTAAACATATTGATGTTAATCTTGCATAGTAACAGTAAATTAGGTTTGAGATGTGTGACAATTTCAACTAAGTGGACAAAGATCACAGGAACACAGACTATAGATCAGCAGGAGAAAATACTAGAAAACACTAATAAATCCCATAAATATAATGACCAAGATTAATGAAGCACACCTCCTTATTGACATCGGGATGATACTTGAGAGCGAGCCTGCGATAGGCCCTTTTGATATCATTGGGAGTTGCAGAAGGAGACACTCCTAAAACTTCGTATGGAGACTCTCTTCGACTCGCCCTCACACTAGCGCACCTCTTATTTCTCCTCTCTCCATAGCAGTAGTAGTTTCTGCAGCTCAAAGTGTGAGAAAAACCCGGTTGCTTTATCACAATAAACTTGCTGCAATCCGGTACCAAAAACTTGGATTGAGCTTCAGAGAACAATAATGGTTTTACAGCTAGGAAGTTTCTAAAGGGTGTCAGAGACGGAGCAAATCCATGCATGTTCTTGAACTTGTATTCATAACTACAGCCAGTAGTTTCCGGTGATTTTCTCCTCCTTCAAGGGGAGAGGAGAACGCTTGTGGATGGGACGGCATCTATCCCTTTTGTGGTGCGGCCCTTAAATCCCCCGGTTGACAAATTGTTACCTATTTTTAACCACCAGAAGTCGACAAAGATGAAAAAAAAAAAAAAAATATATATATATATATATATATATATATATATATATATATATCAATTTATTTGTCGTATCAAAAATTTAATTTTTATACATGATAAATATTTTAAAACATCTCCAAAAAAGCATGATAACGAGATACCGCTCTTAATTGGTTAAATAAATATCGCCTCGCTTCTAGCTTCCAGTAAAAAAAAAATATATCACCTAGCTTTGAGATTTGGCAGGGACTGCAACCTTAACAATATCAGGCTTTCTGTAGTGAACTAGTGCTCCGTCCCTTAAAACTACGTATTTGTACGTCTTTCTCCTAGTGCTGTAAATGGGTGTCGAAGTCCTTGCTTGAGTTTGAGATTTTGAGCTCAAACAGAAGTCCTTGTAGGCTGCCAAATTGGCAAATATAGTCTTTGAAGTGTCAGAGACGGCCAAATCTCCATGCATATTCAATCATCATAAGATATGAATCTGATGGCAACTACTTGGAAGATGATTGTGGGGAATTCACCTTTATGTTCTTTTGCTTGCAACAAAAAAGAGCCTCTTGAGCCTCAAAGGATTAAGAAATTTGGAATTGAGCATCTCAGGTTCAGGAATGACTTTAAGTTGCTTGACAAAATCGCTCAAAGGATTAATGTTTCTGTCTCGGGTTCCGGTATGACTCGTCCTGTAAATGGAAGTGAAATGGGTGTAATAGAAGACACCGACTTTGAACTAATTGGTGGAATCATTTACGATGCATGTAAAGAGCAGGGAGTAAATGCAATGCCTGGTTTGCTTTGTTGGGAATGGAATTTGACGGATAAGAAAAATATTGTAGATCAACTGAGTTATTGCAGTAGGGAAGGAAATTTAGGAGTTGGCAAGATATTCCATGCTTTGGTGATAAAGACAGGGTTTTGTGGTGACAAGATTGTGGATACAGCTCTTGTTAATATGTATGCCAAGTGTGGCGAAATTGGTAGTGCAGTGAAGGTTTTTGATGGGATGCTTTCCATTGATGTAGCTTCATATAATTGCTTGATTTCTGGGTTTCTGAGCAATGAAATGTTTGATGAAGCTTTAGGCTTCTTTGCACAGATGGGAGTTTGGGAAATAAGGCCGAATCACTACACATTTTCGATCATGATATCTGGTTGTGGGAGTGTTTTTGCTATCAATGAAGGGATTCAGCTCCATGCACATGTAGTGAAGCTGCAGCATGTAGTTAATGGAGTTGTTGCTAATTCTCTTTTGACAATGTATTGCAAGTTTGGGATGATGGAGAATGCTCAAAGTTTGTTTCAAAGTCTTCCTAAGAAGAATGTTGTATCTTGGACTGCCATTATATCTGGACTTTACCAGCAAAGAGCATTGGAGAAGGCCCTGCTGCAGTTCTACTTGATGAGACAACATGGATTTGAACCAAATGAATATACATTGACCATGGCCTTATCTTCTTGTGGAGGTATAAAGCAGTTTGACAATGGTTATGCACTTCATGCTCAACTAGTTAAAAAGGGCATGGCTTCCGGAGCTTTTGTTGGCACTGCAATCGTAGACATGTATACAGAGCTTGGGCAAATGGATAATGCTGAAAAACAGCTTCAGGAGATGGGTACAATTGCATCCGCTGTATCATGGAATGCACTAATTGCAGGGTTTGTTCACAATAATAACATAGAAGCAGCATTGAAGGCTTTTCATAAAATGGTTCTAAATTACGTACCAATTGATGAGTACACCTTTTCAAATGCCCTGAAAGCTTGTTCTTCTTTTCCATCCCTTTCCACAAGCAGGCAAATTCATTGTTGGGTGATTAAAGCCAGCTCTGAAAGAAACTTACATGTTGCAAGCTCGTTAATTGAAGCGTATGGAAAATGTGGCAGTTTAGATGATGCTGAAAAGGTATTTGACCAGATATCAATGCCGGATATTGTGTCATGGAATTGCTTGGTCAAAGCTTACTCACAGCATGGATACTTTGAGAAGGCTGTATCTTTGTTTAAAAAGATGGTTGTGGAGGGTGTAAAGCCAAGTGGTTCTACTTTTCTTGCAGTTCTTTCTGCTTGTAGCCACTGCGGATTAGTTCAAGAAGGCAAAGAATTTTTCAAATCCATGTTGATGAACTACAGTGTTATACCTGAGGAAACACATTATTGCTGCATGGTAGACTTGTTTAGCAGATCAGGACATCTGGAGGATGCTCTAGATTTCATAAAAAGATTGCCAATCAAGCCCACTGCTTCAATATGGAGACCATTGCTCGCGGGTTGCAGATGTCACTGTGACCTTCAACTGGGGGAATATGTTGCCAATCGTATCCTAGAATTAGAACCAGATGATGCATCAGTTCATGTCACCTTGTCAAACATGTACTTTGATGTAGGAAGATTAGGTGACTTGGTTAAGCAAAGAGAACTAATGAAACTGAAGGAGGTTAAGAAGGAACCAGGTTATAGCTGGATTGAGGTTAAAAATAAAACGTACAAGTTCTTTTCAGGAGATACAACTCACCCTCAAACTCCAGAAGTATATGACCTGTTAGAGAAGCTCATTAATGATATCAGGGTAGTCAATCATGCTTCGACTTTGAGTGAGATATCTACACCTCATACAGAACTAGGACTATGTAATGAAGGGAAGCTTTTGTATCATAGTGAGAAGCTTGCAGTTTGCTTTGGCTTATTAAATTTGCCTGCTGGAACCCCTATTCGTATTTTCAAGAACATTCGAGTCTGCTCAGATTGCCACACAACAATGAAGCACATATCAAAGATTACTAAACATGAAATATTACTAAGGGATAATTACAGGTTTCATCACTTCAAGCAGGGTTGCTGTTCTTGTGGGGATTTCTGGTGACGCTAACTAAGATGTGGATAACCCATCTTAAGTTAGTGACCCCTTTGTGAACTAGAAGTAAAATTCTTTAATCTGACCATGCTGCAAGGTGTATCGTACTGCATTTGCAGGAGTCTACTAAACGAATTTCATTGAATTGATCAGAGGAGTTCAAAATGGATGTCAGTCTACTTTCAGAGGGACTTGAGACTCCAATGCAATCAGAATGCAATGGAGAATTGTCCACTACTTATCAATGACGCCATGTAGCTAAGATGAGAGCATGTCTCAACCAATTTTACCAAAATGTAGAAAGCAGCAACTAGGATTCTTTCTTGAACATGCTGTACAATCTCGTAATGCTTGCTTTTGGAAGTATTTTCAAGCATAGGGATGGTAGTTTTCAAGAAAGACTTGTCAAAATCATCCCTTTACTTTTTTTTTTTTCCTGTGAGGGGTCATAATTGTACCTCTGTAGAACTCTTGGTAGATTTTCCCTTTAAATTAGCATGTAGTACAATTGTTATTATGTATGTATGCATGCATTTATTTGAATTGATAATAGTCATGAAGCATTTCCCTGGTGATAAACTAGATTCAAGTTTGTAGCTTACATGGTCTTACCTCTTTGAACGGCGTTTCGTTTCCTTTTTCCTTGTTCTTTTTTTCCCAGCGCAATTTTCTATCCATCAATAACTCTCAGCTCTTGGAAGAAAGAGCTTTCGTTTCAGCATACCATTTCACGAAAGAAAAAAGAGGTACAATTTTCGATTACCACTTTCATCTAATGCAGCCAAGTGCTCATATATTTTGTCACAATTAAGGTTTAAAACATTAAACTGCTTTGTTAATTTTAGATCAAGTTCGGAGATTTCTACCCTACGTATAACCGGGGATGTGGATTTGAATTTTGCAGAGCTTCTGTATATGTGTCAACGTCGATCTTGCCTAAACCAATGTAGATATTCACATGTTTAGGAGGGCTGATCTTAGTACAACAATCATTCCCAGATGGAGCCCTCTGCAGAAATTTCTTTTAAGTTTCCGTCCCTTTCACTCCTCATCCAATGGCTACACAAAAATCATTGAGAAATTTGGTCGAGATCGACCCCTGCAATCTGGTAGAGCTTTACACGCTCACCTGATTATCAACGGGTTGGCTTGTAAACCCCACTTCGCTTCTAAGCTCATAGCCTTTTATACCGAGTGCAAACAATTATCCCATGCTCAGAAGCTGTTCGATGAAATTCCCAAGTCAAATGTTCGACGTTGGGTTGCTCTAATTGGGGCCTATGCTCGCAATGGGTTGTATCAGGAGGCAATGCATGTGTTTTCTGAAATGCAAAAGGAAGGACGAAAGCCCAGTGAGTTTGTCATTCCTAGTGCTCTAAAAGCTTGTGGGCACCTCTCTGATATGCGAACTGGTGAAACACTACATGCTTTGGTGGTGAAATATGATTTTGACTCTGATGCTTTTGTGATCAGTGCGCTGATTGATATGTATTCGAAATGTGTGAACATCAAGAGTGCAAAAAGGGTGTTTGACGGGATGGCGGATAAAGATTTAGTGGCTCTGAATGCTATGGTTTCTGGATATGTTCAACATGGGATTGTTAAGCAGGCATTGGTTTTGGTTCAAGAAATGAAGTTACTGGGAATGAAGACCAATGTCATCACATGGAATACAATTATTGCTGGATTTTCGCAAGAAAATGACGAAGTGATGGTTTGGGAAACGTTCAGACTGATGCGCAAAGATGGGGTTGAGCCTGATATGGTGTCCTGGACTTCTGTAATTTCTGGTTTTGTGCAGAACTTTCGTAACAAAGAGGCTTTTGATACATTTAAACGGATGTTGGATGCCGGGACCCGTCCGAGTACAGCTACAATCAGTGGTCTCTTACCTGCTTGTGCAACTGCAGCAGATATAAAACATGGAAAGGAAATACATGGCTATACAATCGTGATGGAAATGGAGAAGGATATCTTTGTCAGGAGTGCTCTCATCGACATGTACGCCAAATGCGGGTATATCAATGAAGCAAGGGGGTTGTTTGACAACATGCCTGAAAGGAACACAGTTACTTGGAATTCCATGATTTTTGGTTATGCAAATCACGGACATTCTGACAAAGCAATTGAACTATTCAACAAAATGCTAAGAGAGGAAGAAAGAGAGCTGAATCACTTGACTTTTACTGCTGCTCTGACAGCTTGTAGTCATGCAGGGATGGTACCACTTGGAGAGAGCCTATTCCAATTGATGCAAGAAAAGTATGGGATTGAGCCAAGATTAGAGCATTATGCTTGCGTGGTTGATCTTCTTGGAAAGGCAGGGAAGCTTGCCGAGGCCTATGGTTTCATTCAGAGGATGCCAGTGGAGCCTGACTTATTTGTGTGGGGAGCATTATTAGGTGCATGTAGACAGCATGGCAATGTCGATCTAGCAGAAATTGCGGCAGATCAGCTGGTTAAACTTGAGCCTGAGAGTCGAGGAAGTAGTGTTTTGTTGTCAAATCTATATTCTGCTTCCAGCAGGTGGGGAAAAGCTACGAGACTGAAGAGGATAATGAAGAAAAAGAAACTGAAAAAATTTCCTGGCTGTAGTTGGATAGAGGTGGTATGAGACGTTAAAACGTGGTTGCAACAAGTGAGTTGATTCCTGAACGGCCAATTTCTAGCTTTAGAAATTTGTCAGAGTGAAGTTGATGATTATTATGTATGGTTACCCTTTTGAGTAATAAAAGCTTCTATCGTTTCGGAAAAAAAAAAAATAGTGAAGTTGATGTTTAAGTTCATCGAAGACGATGATATCGTAATAAATTTAGTTAAACATGAATCAGTTATATCGTTCAGTCAATTGTCTGTGAAATTGTTAGTATCGATCATGTACCATATTAACAGCATCAAGTCAACAATCAACCAATTTGAAGCTAGGAATCAGGCTACATGCTTGACATATAAGCAATTTTCTCTTTGTAGATTTCTACATTTTTACAACCCAAATCGAATCCTATGCGACTCTTAAAGAGGAGAATTTGTAAATTCTTAAACTCGAACACAGTTGTGAAAGTGATCCATTTCCAAGTCCAAACAAGTCACTTGGGAAAAATACAAACACAATTTTAGATGTGGAAACCAAACATGCAAACAAATTTTAATATATCCACTGGGATCGATTAGAGGGGGAAAAAAAAGACACAGGGCATGGCCAATCCAAGGCTGATTGCTGAGTAGGCTTTCCCTATCTAGTATCTACTCAACTATATCCAGAAACAAGTCCCTTTGTCGAGTGCCAGTGCAATAAGCAGTAAACGGGCTGCAACTGTCTCGTTAAAGTTCACCAATCAACAACAAACAATATATCCAGCATGTGTTGATCACAAGCTATTTAAGTAGTTTCATTTTTTGGGATGGTAGTAGGGATATGCAAAAATTAGAGTTGCAAAACTAGAACAGAAAAATGATTATTACATGATGACTATAACAGAGAAAATCCAACATTTGGCAAAATCTGCACTGATCTCCAGCTCTTTAAAAGAAAAAATATGCGTCAAGAAGATGATTGCAAAACAACACATATAGTGCAAGCTGCAGCTATATGGCTTTAGTTCACTTCACTTGCCGAAATGCACAAGTTTAAACACATCCAGGGAAAGAAATCAGAGTCATGTATCCATGCAATACGCTACAGCCTAGTGATGTAGACAGTATCTCATTGTTCCCTAGCTGTACTGAAAACAGTCCACCTTTATATCCCAACTGAAACGAATACAAATTAATATAGTCAAGGAAAACATTTCAATTAAGTAATGTCCTATTAGTCAAAACTTGAGAATATTTGCCCTTGCATGTACAATTTTCTTTTTTTTTTAATTCTTTTTGTAAAGAAAAGGCCTCGTACATAAACGTAGATAAAGGAGGATAGGCATAGAATACCAATGGGCAAGAGCTGCTGGCAAATGTTTGACTAATTCTATTATTGATTTGTGATCTGGATGCTGTAGAGGAACATTCAGCAGTCATTAATACATAAGAAAATACTATTATCAATAATGAACAGGCTAAGAATATACTAACAAGTTGCAGCAGGTAGATGATATTATCCTGAGACCAACTTCCACTTAATGTATCACCGCTAGATTTCGAGCCGTAGTCTTTCTGCTGCCTAGCTAACATATGGGTGCAGAATGTCACTGGTTACATCTGAAACTGTTTCCAATGGTTTCATTGAAACTTCACCAACATCTGCAGGGTCCATGCTCAAGCTACAATATAAGTTGAAATTCAGTGATTAAAATTCATTGAGAAATTTGCACTATTGAGTCGGAAGCACACATGAATGTACACTTTATTTAAGTGTAAGATGTATACTTCAATTATACACATTTCCTGTATCTAGGATGAGCATCCCCTTGCAACCACATTTAATTTCTTCTCATCAATCCAAAATTCAATCACATTAATCAAAAATCAAACATTTTTTCAGATTGGATTTACTCTCAGCAGTCAGCACCTTACAAAAAAAAAGTAGGACAAGTCAAAGAGTTTAGTTGTCTAAAACGCAGTTTTACATTCACTTAAGAAACGAGTCACTCTTTACACTGTTGTTGCATGAATATTCAAGCTGTAACTGAGATTATTCTCATATGATAAGTGTCAACATTTGCAATTCAAGAATCACTGAGAGCAGTGGCTCCTTTTCATGCAGGCATTACAGATTTGTTCACAAACAAGGCACCACAGAGCAGCATAATTTGTTTTGCGTTCCGACGTATAATAATAGGCAATGGTCTAATCATTTTGGAGGCTATAACAAGAAAATGAATCCCATTTTGGTTCTGATGGCATCAAACGTGAAGTTGTACGTGACCATGCAATGACCAACATGGATAAGGCTGTGAGGGCATAAAACCAACAGGAGCTGAAAGATCATTGCATCTGCACCAAGAAGAATGTCTACATCTGAACTGGAGAATGATCTAAAATTGAGGATAGAGCTAATGGACCCAAACTGAGAGAAGGAAGAGGAAGCTTGACAAGAGCAAAATGCCATTAATTCACCCACGAAACAAATTTTTAAAAAAAAATCTACCAAGGAAAAAATCCTATTGGCAATTCACCTAGTCACATTCCCAAAGAGCTCACTGCATCCTACACCCAAAACCAACTTGTATCAGCTAAACTAAGAAACAAAAATGAATAAATAAATGAAGAACTCCAATAAATGTTAAATGAGACTGCAGTACAGAAAACAAGAACCTCACCTATCCTTTATACTACTCCTCGGCACATCAAAAGACTTGAAAAAGTTATTTATCATTAGGAGCAACATGGTGATGATATGGCGCCAAAGTCGCAAATTTGTTCCCAGCCCAGTCCCTCTGCTGTTGTACCATACCATACTGATGGTGATGGTGGTGATGATGATGATGAGATTCATACCCATGATACCCGCCCGGGGTCGGCCCCGGCATTCCCATCATCGGCACCGAAACCATCTGTGCCCCCGCCGGAGGCGGATAAGGCATCGGAATCGGCATACCAACATGCCCATTACTATTCCCATGTCCAAGTCCATGCCCGGTTGCAGCTCCGCCGCTGCCACCACCGGTAGAGTCATGCAAGCTCGGCGGCACCGGCGTCGAGGCGAACAAATGATCCGACGAGGACGGGCCCTCCGTCGACAAACCTTGCATTCTCTTCAAATAAAGCCGATATTTTTGCAAATGACTGGCAACATTTTCTCTCGTTAATCCTTCCACGTTCATCAGCTGCATAATTGTTTTTGGGACAGCATTTTTTATCCCTAAATGAGCCACGACGTCGACGAACCGCTTGTGCAATTGCGGAGTCCACACCAGCCTCGGCCTCTTCAAAGTCCGGGCAGAAACATCCTCCCCGCAATTGTCATTATTATTAGTACAACTATTTTTCCCGGCAGCTGAGGAATCAGCTTCTTCAGTCGGGGATTCCATTAATCTTCGGGTCTTCCTGGAATCGGAGCCTTCTCGGGTCAGATCGGTGGTTTCGTCAATATCAATAATCATGTTGTCCCGGTGGGTCCGGTTGCCGGTGATGGTGGTTCCATCGTGGAATGATTTGAAATTATTCGACGAAGATAAGGCTTGAGAGTGATGACTACTGCCGCCGCTAGCTCCGCCGCAGAGGGAGGTTAAAGTTTTCTGAGACTCACGGTTGACGTCGAGCATGCTCCGGGAAGGTTCCGGGGTGATTCTGAAGGCCGAAGCAAGATCCGGCGGAATCAGCGCCTGAGATAAGGGAGTCAAATCGTCGATGCCAGGTAATCCGGCTTCCCAATCGGATACTCTGTCGTCATCACCGCTGCCGCTGCCGCCGCCGTTATCGTAACCGTTAATTTTCACTTCTTCGCCCATGCCTGAATTCAGCCCAAAAAAAAAAGGGCAAGTAATTTATTTTTATTTTCTCTCGGGGGGGAAAATGGGAAGATACTTTTAGGAGAATAAAGAGAAAGAGAAGAAGAGGGCAGTGGAAAATGGGGGGAAATAAATAAGTTGGGGAAATACTAAAAAGTGCAGGAAAAAGTGCAATATCTGATTCCAAATGGGGTGCCACGCTGGATGCCTTGGCTAAGATATTTTTGATCCTCTAAATATCTATCTCTCTTGCTTTATTTGCTGTCTGACGTTTGGGAAAATCTTCTTCTTCCAATTCCCTCACTCGCTCTCCTTCCACTCGGGCTGCACTCTCTCTCGCTTCTCCGATCCTTACCCAAAGCCTTCCTTGCTTTGGAAAACTACTCATACGCCAGTTAGCTTAAGTATGTGTTATTTTTATTATATAAAAAAAAATGTATGTGTTATTTTTTGTCAAAATTTAGTAGTGCCTTTGATTACCTCCAATTCATGACGAAGAATTTTGTTCTAATCGTTTGGGGAGGGAGAGACTCTCAAGAATCCAAATCCCAACCCCTAATTTGTTTTCTGAGTATCAGTATGCTAAAACTCAAACATTTGATGTGGTAAAAGTATATACAAATGACTAAGTTGATTTTTTTTTAATCAGTTCGGTAAGAATTAGGGATGTAATCGAGTCAAATCAAGTTCGAGTATTGTTATACTCGAGTTCGACTCGACTCATATATATCTAGGCTCGAATTCGATCGAGTTCAAAAAATCGATACTCGAGACTTGACTCGAGAAATTTCCTTTAAACTCCCTTTAAGTTGTTAAATGTACTCTTTTTGCGTTTGTTTCAACTATAAAAATGCAAAACCTAAATACAATTTTGTCAAGCAATCCAAATAAGAGTAGGTAGGAGGTGGAGGACTACCACCATAGGATTGGTGATACCGCTACAAACATAAATCGTGTAAGAGTACTGTACATTTTTTGGTCCCAATTTTTAGGAAATTCTTTCTACTATTGACCGAATTGCGGCTGCAGCGGTTTTCGGGTTTCTCCAGCTTCCATTTCATCTTTTGACTCTTCATTGCTGCAAATGGGGATAAAAAGCGCAAACACAAAGTGGAGATGTTATTGGTGAAAAGATACCAAAGGCGGCATCGTGGACCAATGGAATTATTTAACTTTGGAAAACAGCTGTGTCGGGAAGACGTGGACAATTACCGACTGCACAAAGTGGGAGTTACTGTAGTGATGCTCTCTTCACCGTTGGATTGTCCACGAACTAGCCCCCATGCCCAGATTCCTAGGCACATCAACGGTGAGCAGAGCCAGTTACAACATGATCGCATGATGCAGATCCTGAAGTTCAAGGGGATAGATATCTCTCCTCGAAAATTGCCCCATAATAACATTCCGGTAACAACAAAAAAAATGGACATTACGGCGGATTGGGTTCTCAAAAGACATCAAATAGCCGGTACTACCGGTATGTATGCCGCCACAAAAAATTGCTACAAGTAATCCATTTTTTTTACCGTAAAGGCTTGCATACTTGGATCTGGTAGAGTATCTTGTTCACCTTACACCCCGTCTGTAGACGTTTGATTTTTTTTTTTTTTTGGGGTAATAAAAAGTTTTGGGTGACTTTAGTGGGCATATCTCCGAAATCATAGATGGCTTATATGTATATCTACAGAATATTCATCAATACAACTCTCATGTTGACAACAAAATTCTAATACAAATTTTTTTTAAATGAAAAAGTTGTTCGTTCTTGACATTATAATTGCATATTGAAGTTAGTATCTCAAAAAAGGTTAATGTGGTGTTTGGATTGCAATTTTCTATTAAAATTTTCTTATGATTTCATGAATAAATTTCTTAATCACTTTTTGATTCGCATATATCAAATCACTACATTATATTTTTCTACATAAACTCCAAAAAATAACAATTCAAAAGGATAATCTGCCTCTTGGCAAATTCATTTGCCAAATATAGCTCATTAAATTTACCAAAACGGCCCATTTTGCATTGTGAGTCGTCATTCAATATCTCTCTAATTGCTCAAATGATTTTTGACTTCTTTGGCATGAAGCACCATTTTTTTTCTCTCTTCTTTTGTAATAGAAAGTTTGAATAGTTTCAATTCTAGTCACCATCAAGACATGTTTCTAAAATTATAGATCTCTTATATATATTTACATAGAAAAAATTGCGACATCACAGTCCATAACTTGATTTTGAGTTACGGACGCCTTATGGCCGTTCGATCACTTTGGAATAAAATGTTTACCGGGCTGTCCAGTTATGTTAGCAAAGCAAATCAATTTATATACTCCTCTCCCATAGTTCCAAATTTTGCAAACAGCCCCCTCAGCCTCATTGCATTGTCAATCTCTTGTATTCACAAGCAGCCTTAGCCATCTCCTTCACCTTGTATGAACAAAACTCTTGCCTTTTGCCATGATTTTCGTGGCATTTTTTGCTTTCACAATTAACTATTAGTAAAAGAAAAGTTCAAAATCTCACAAATCAAGACAACCTTGAATTTGTTGTACAACTCAGTTGAGAATCAGGGTTTAAACAAGAAAGGTAGAAAAATTGAAGGGCAACACCAAGTTGAGAACTCAACATTCTATATCATCTTTAATTAAACCTCTTTTTCCTCTCCTACCTTCGTGTCTTCCAAATTATCATTGGGTTTTGTGCAACCTAATTCTTGAGTTTTTGATAGTTGTGTGGGTGCCCTAATTATTGTTTTATACCAAAATTGAATAATAAACATTTTGTGTTCAGGGCACCTAGAATGAAGTAAAAGAGGCATAGTAAAGAAGGGTGAGTAGAGGAAGTAGACAAGGTAAAGGCAGTGGAAGCCAATCAAAGGTAGGGAAATGGGGAATAGAGGGAGAAAGGGAACACCGACAGATGAGAAAAAAAATTAAGTAAAATTCGGGCTATGTATAAATTAGCAATGTTGAAGGGGTGTTTTGTGGTATTACAAAATTTGTTATAACAGGTGACTGTAAGTTTGTAGATCACTATGTCTGTGACCTAAGTATGGCTCATTTACATATTTATAGATTATCTATTAACACAACTCTCACATCTACAGTTAGACTTGTATACATAACTGATTTTGTGAGGAAACGTTTCATCCTTATCAACTAAACCAAACGTTAATGCATGGTGCAGCGAAACGTGTTTAAGAGTAGCAATGCGGCGGGGGAAGGATCCCTCACTCCCCCCCCCCGTCCCATTGTCAAATAACTTCCCCATCCCCTGTCCCTTGCCTCCTGCCCCACTACCACCCCGTTTCCCCCTCAATCCCCTGTGGGGTAATAAATCAACCTATCATATTTAACAATTTGCTTATTTATGGGACAATTTTATCATTCATTCTATTTCAAATATTTAATAAGAAATGCTTAAGTACTCAACTTTAAACCATTTAACGAGTTGCAAATACTAGTAACTAAAGAATATTAGCAACCTGTCAATGGCATGAAAATAACATTAAAATATTCGACTGAGATGCTATAGAATGAAGTCACAATTATATGTTCACAATTACGTTATTGATTATATTATTAAATATAAAAAATTGAATTATAACTAATTGTGTGTATATATATGTATTATATATACATCTATAAATTTAAACACACATATATATAATTTATTTTGTATGCTGAAGATGGGCCGGGTGTATGTTGTCCCACCCACGTCTCGTTTTAAGACAGGGAAAATTTTCTCCCCCTGCATCCGCCCCGCCCCATTTCTACCCTAGCGCACCAGCTCCCGTTGCCACCCTGAAATGTCAAATGTGTTGCGTATCATTCTTTCCTGGTGCAATGTGCATTGTTAATAGTCATGCCATCTAAAGTATGCTTTGCCTACTGCTCAGAAAGGAAATTTGAAGATGTGCTTGGTCCCGACATCACTTGAATCGACGTAACCATACATTATTCCTGATCACAGAGGGAAGTCAGCCCAATATAAAATTGGTTAGCTAGGCCCAAAAATCGATATCTTTTCCCATAAAAAAGAAAAAAGAAATCTTCCCTTCTGACCCGAATAAGTAATAACCATAATAAACGTTTATGGAGCAGTAGAGTAGCTCAACCAAATGACCAATACTGCTACGAAAGTTCCCGTTTGGATTGCTATTTTAGAATTTTTTTTATAGAAAAATATAATATAATAATTTAATATATTTGAGGTAAAAATTTAATTAAAAAATATATTTACAAAAAAAGTAAAAAATATTTTAATGAAAAATCACAATCCAGAATGCTCAATTAGACTTGGATATTTAGAATTATTAATCCATAATGTTACTAAATCGAAATATCTCATTATTTACTGCTTATAACATGTATTTAGAATTGCTGTTATTATGCTATCTATGTATAAAAGATTAATCTCATATGCATAATTTAGTTTTTATGCTCTTAACGTACAAAAATTTATCTAAATGAATTTACTAAAGTAAATAATATTCAGTGGAGGAAGCAATATAGAGGAAGTGCTGTTATGACACGTGTCAGTCTTTCATTGAGTCTTTTACAGCACACTCAGCAAGATGATTGATGTTTTCCCCGAACACTATCCTACCCAGCTGGGAGCCGGAAGCCAAAAAAAAGACTCATGGGAGTTGGATAGCCAGGAAAGCTACGGTGGAAGATAGTCTGGAAGAAGTGGTGGCAGATGTCTCATGGCCACAACATCCATAACTATATCCCCTTCACATCTTCCAACCTCTTTAGTTCTCAGGCCTAGGCCTCATGCATTGGTACCTTCCTCTTTTCCCTCGAGGAGAAAATTATCTTATCCAAATCCACCCTGCGCGCTTCCTCTAAAAACCGGTAAAGGATGGAAAATTTCTGCTTTTAGGGACAGTTTTTTGCTTTTAGAGGCGAGCACCGTTGAGAATTCCCAAGAACTGGTCTCCGCAGGTGATGATGGTGCATCCTCCATCATATTTGCACTGCTGTTCGTTGCTTTCGCAGGCTTATCTATTCTTACCGTTGGGGTAAAAACTCAAAGCTGCAGCCTTTTTTGCACACACATCTGCAACTCTTTTTTTTTTTTTTTTTCTTTCTAATTTCTTGTGAGAATTTCCAGAAATAAATTTGATGGGGGTGCTCAGATTTGTGATGTCCTGACGTGGGTCGCTGCTAATTTTTCATGGTTTTGATCGCTTTCTCAGGTAATCTACATAGGTGTGACGGATTTCTTGCAAAAAAGGGAAAGAGAGCAATTCGAGAAAGAGGAGGCAGCTGAGAAGAAGAAAGGGGTTAAGAAGGGGAAGATGGGAAGTAGAGCAAGAGCTGGGCCTAGAGGTTTCGGACAAAAGATCGAGGCGGACGGTGGTGATGAATTAGATTAGAAAAAAAGAAAACAATCGCTTAGGATTATTCTGCGACTTTTTCATGTTTTATTTTTTCACGCGTTCTAATGTTTCCTCTTTTCTTTTTCTTTTTTTTTTTTCTCAATTTTTGGTAAGAAATCTTTCTGTATTACATAACGGAATGGCAATGATTTTTTTGGTTGTAGCTGTCATAAGAGCTGATTAGAGATCGTCAACGTTTGCTGTTTATGGTTATAATTGCTCAGGGCGGGTCTCTCTTCCGTCCCCCACATCCACAACTACATTACACAAGCTGTCGACGAGTACAAAGCATTGAAAAATGTTTAATGTAACTCAGGAGAAATGGTTGAATTTTTTATCGCCCGATTTTCTGCCTGCCTTTTCAGTTGCCATCTTCTTTAGCCCTCCGCGCTGGAAGAAGGAAGAGGATGGTTTAAGGCTCTGCTAGATGCAGCTGCATTGCAGCCTAAAACTTACGGTGCTTTAAACACCGGCAAGACATAGCTAAGCTTCGAGTTCTCAGAGACCCTGGCCATCCTTTTGGCTGGCAGCACAGTAATTCAGAACTAGATTTCCTCCCCTTGGACGAGTTTTTATCCCATTTAATCATCAATGAGAGTACAAGAACGGCAACCTTACGAACCATTCCCCAAATGTAAACTGGAGAGAAGTAACATCCCCAGATAAAAAAATCAACGTACTAGACTATACTAAAACACAGAAATAGCTAATACCACAAAATTGAAACATGGTAGATCAGAGAAAATTTAAATATACTTTGGCCATGACATGAAAATTGTCAATACCTTACATGATAAAACTTTCTGGCTCTCACCTAAAAGATCAACTCTCCACAAGGCAACATTTGTACAGTCGCGATGAAACATAAACTACCTCACATTTTATCCTTTTTACATGCATTAAACACGTGTTGTCATTTATCTCCTCTGCAAGGCGACCAGGAACACTTGACATCCGAGCCTCGGCTTACTAGATTCTACGTATAAACCTTAAACTACACAATGTACAGGTTTCTAGTACAAGCAACAACTTTATTTGCAGTCGCCCAAGACACCTGCTGAAGACAGGCATAGGGCACGAACACTAGATTCCGGAGAAAGAGAAGAGAGGTAGCTCAAACTATCCTCTGTTAGCTGTACAACTTCCTTTCCTATCTGATCTAAGCAGGATGTGGGTTCTGAAGAGCAATTCTCCTTTCTGCACACAATCAAGGTAATTAGTCAATTACAAAATGCGCCTTACCTGATTGAAATAAGTTGCATCACCAAAATAACTAAAGACGTTCCAGGAGAATTGCTGAACCTTCAACAGGCCTACAGTTATTAGTTAATTACTAACAGGCATCCGAACAGCCCTCTAAAGCATGAGCAATTCCACGCAATATTAGGTTACCGAAGGTTATTATAGGCCTTTTATTGCCACAAAATTGCTCGAGAAAGTCAAAAATTACCACCAGCAGACGCAAACAAGCAAAAAGTAAAATTCAGGTTTAGGTCTGAATTTCTGAATCCAGGACACCAGAAATTTGCAAGAAGCTATTTGGGCATTCCTGTGAGTTCTTTTAGGTAACTACAGAAGACACTAACTTATTAAGAAAGCAACTACATACCACCAGCAGCAACAAGTTTCTCTACCCGCGCAACAATATGCTTCCCATATGTGTATTTCTTCAGAGCATTCAGATGAACTTTGATTCTTGACAAGATCAATTCCCGTTGCTGATCGCTGCAAGTTTCCAGCACTTTCTGTACAACATAATTTGCAAATTGATCTTTCATCATTGCCTGCATAGAGAAGCATAAAGAGGCAGGCTGTTAAAACAACCAATCTTCTACTGAACTTTTGCATAGCCTGAAATCAACTTCAGACTATTTCTTATTCATAGGCTGCTATAATTTGCATAATCAAACTTTTTATAGCCCTTGCGAGACTCAGATTACTGAACGTGAATCATTTATAAGGGGAAGAAATGACAAACCTGAAGAGGCTCATTCTCGTCAGTTGTACCAAGCATCTCACTCACCAGAAGCTGACGTTCACTAGGATCACCAAAAGTCAAACACTTCTCAACTACATTTGAGGCAAATTTCTGCTGACTCATTTGGACAATCTTTCCGGCTAGCTCCTGAATTATAGCAGTACGCTCATGTGGCTTGCCATGCTCCAGTACATGCTATTACAAGTAAAGCAAGATCAGAAGAAGGTTCAAGGAATTGGAACCCAGTAAATATACCTAAGCCGCGCAACATGACGTCAGGAATTGTTGACAAGATAATATCTACATTAAACCATCACAACTGCTCAAATTTATAGCACCTATGATTACTGCCAATGACACTAATCTCTGAGAACTAAGATTTAAATAGTTGATTCATTTGTATTTGCGTGTTTTATAGCTTCCTACTTGCATTCTAAAAATTCCAGCACTCGAGTGAAATTCTAAACCAAAAAATGTTCATCTACGAAACAGTTAGGAGTTGGAGGTATAAAAAACACCAATAATATGAACAACCCTCCATGAGATTACCTTCGAATAACCCCCCTCCCCTTCCCCCTCCCACCAATCCACCATATTAAACAAGGAAGAAAATCAATCAAAAGATGAGAAATGAAGAACTGACACGAGTAAAAACTAGAACTGGATCCAAATAGTACTCAAGCAATCTCAAAACCAAAATACAATCAAGTGATCACCTATTCATGATCAAATCAAGAAGATACTCATCAATTTGACAACAGTTGCAAAGTCAAGGAAACCAAATTGACATTTTTGGACTATAAAACACAAAAATTTGATCTTTCACAGCAAATGAAGAAAGAAAGCTAAACATAAAGTGCAAGGCTGAGTTCTTTTCAAAAAAGTATGAACCTGAACAACATAATTGCCATATTGATCCTGCGCCAACATGCTCACAGATCCAAGAATCTCTTCCATCACTTTGCTTTGAGTTTTTGGGTCACTGCAGTGTTCCAGGACTCTCTGCCATACAAAGAATGTTGAAAGGTTCAGATGGCATTGATCCCTTTGATAGGGTATGCTTTAAAACATTAATTCTGAAGCATAAGTATGTATTGGGACCTGTATCACGCGACACCCATAAGGATGGGTAGAAAGAGTAACAACTTGGCCAAAGAAAGTGGAGACAATAAATTGAATATGATCTTCTGGGACACATTCAATGCACTTCTGGATAACATGGTTTCCATTCTGATCACGTACACAGCGCATGACATGCCCATCAAGCTCTTCAACCATTTTAATCTTCTGGTCCACGTCAACTACTTCAATAGCCTAAAAGAGTCAACGAAATTTACCATGACGATTCAGTTAGATGAGGTTTAATTTCAAAATAAGTTTGATACAAGGCAATCAACCACAGATACTCCATCCACAACTTGATAGAAATCCTAGCAGGAAAACCAACATTAGAACATGTAAACTCAATCCAAAGTATTACCTTCTGTATAACTCGACAACCATACATTTGAAGGCTGAGAGTAAGCACATGCCCAAAGAGCTTGCTAGCCAATTCTCTTCTTTGAGCTGCCATTCCATGTTCAAAGAACTAAAATGAAGAAAAAGCTGCTAAAAGTCAAATACTAGACATTATGCAGAAATCCAATTATATGGGTCAAAATGCTAGCAGTGACAAAGATTCAAGAAAGAAGAGACAGCTATGCCAAATACCTTTTGGATCACATAATTACCAAACACATCAGTCATCAAAGTAAGAGCTTGAGGAATAATCTCCTCAAAGACCATGTTTTTCTCTTCAGTTGTTGCAGTTTCAAGTTTCTGTTGAATGAAACGACTTCCATACTGATCCGCACTGATCATAAAGAATACAAGTCAATAGAAGTCAGTATTATCAAAAGGAAGTCAAACATGTGCAAGTCAGCATGTACCTGAACTCGACAACATGCCCTGCAATTTCTGAGAGCTCAAAACACTTGGTCTTATTACTCTTAAACTCTTCTAGCAGCGAGGACGCAAAGCTATTGTCTATATTATCCAAGTGCCAAGGCCCCATGACACCTCCAGCTAAGTTTCTCATTCCACCAGGAAATCTCATGTTAAAATCATTGTGCCTTAGGGGACTTCCAGGTGCACCAGGAGAATTAGGAATGACTGGACTTGCTAGTGGATTTCCAGGATATGATAACCCAACACCAAAAGCAGGATTCCCATAATAACCATGATGATTGGAACCGGTATTCTTTGTACCTGCAGGAACACCATATGGCGATTTCTGAGGAGATAGCACAGAGCCAAGATAGGCCTTTTGAAGCAAGTCCATGTATGAATTGCCCATATAGTTCCTATCCAATGAAGGATCATTAAGTGCAGCAACCTGGTTAGCAACATACTCAGCTGTCCTCAAGTACTGCAAATAGGCTGGATCCATATAAGGTGACTGCAAACCATTCCCTGCCATCTGATTCCCCATTCTACTAAGATTATGCTCTGAAACAGGAGAGCCTATATTTGATCCACCTAGGATTCTTGAGTCCATTCCAGGGACAGCCATGGCGGATGCAGCGGCAGCATTTTCAAACAATGGCGGAAGATTAAAGTTGCCAAGATTGCCCATCAGTGGATTCACTGTGTAGCCACTTGAATTGTAATTTGAAAAAGAGGAGTTTGGACTATCCAAATGTGGGTACTGTGAGAGCAGGCCACCACCGCCATTAAGCATGTTGGAGGTTGAAGATCCTTTTTGGTATGAATTATTACGAAGAATGCCAGTTTTCCGAGAGTCAGTTTGAAGAGCAGAGTTACTAAGGTCTGAACCACTGCTGTTGCTAAGACTAGAGTTAGACTTAAAGTAACCATGCTGCTTTGAATTGTTCTGACCACCCGGCAGGTTGAAAAGATAATTTTTATGGTCATCAACATCTTGATCAATTTGAGATGCCAAACGATTCTCTTCATCTACCACACCATTTGAAAGGTTCATACCAGACAAAGCAGCTACTAAATCTGCCGAATCATTTGCCTGAGATGAGACCGCGTTAAAGGAGCTTGGACTATTAATGTTTCTCTTTTCTGAAGTGCTTGCTCTTCCTCCACCAATAGGAGCAAGGCCAGGACTAGGAGCCCTTGCAATACGCTGGGGATCAGGAGTGGTACTTCTAGACAAGGAAGCACCCAAAGCAGCAGCATATGAATATGATGTGGGTGGTCCAACATGTTGAGGAGCAGATGCACTCTGAGCACTGACAGTAGAACGTAAAGGGTCAGTAGACACTAAATCGCGGTGAAGTTGAGCCATCTCAGCTTCTGCAGGGCCCAAAGGATCAGCATTTTGATCAAGAGCATTACGGCTAGCTGGGCGTGAAGGGTGTCCTGATGCAGAAGTTGCTCGGCTTAAGTCATCCTGCAAAATCCAAGTTTACAGCAGAGAATGAGCAAACTATATTTCGTCACAATAAGAATATGCAAGCACAACTGCATGCCTTGTGCAGTTAACCACCAGAATTGATGACAAGGGCATTAACAAGCTAAATCATTCACAGTCTAACTTCTCATTACAAAATAAGGAATAAAGAACGAATAAGCATACAAAGGATCAATCTGTTGCGCAGCATTGCGGAGAAGATATTTCCTAACATGATTTATGTGCTACATTAACTGGAAATTGCATGGATCAAATGAAATTATCCTACAAACTTGTAGAGATAGCCAAACACTGACTGTCCACTATCTGAAACATAAGAATTGTATAACTCGCGTAGCAACAACTGAACACCATGTTTTAGATTAGTTGGCACACGATTGGCAAATATAGCAGGTATAGATTCTTCTCAACCACTTCTTATGGTTTTTTGTACAGTACTTTCAACAAATTATAATTGGATCACTGTATTAATTTCTTTCTTCATACCTATGTGTGGAATGGCTCTTTGAAAACAAGATGCATTATTCAAGGAAAAAGGTCTTGAAACTTCATTGAAATCCAATACCATGAAAAATGTGTGTGTGAGAGAGAGAGAGAGAGAGAATTAGAAACCATGAATTTGAGCAAACCATCATTCCAAACCTTTTATCAGGATAAGAGACTAAATAAGCTTGAATTTTTTGCATTACTGACCAGGAAATCTTGGTGGACCGATATCACAATTTACATGTTTTTTCGTAATGAATCATAAAACAGAGGAAAGGAAGCTTAGGAAAATGTTAAAGCAAGCAGTCAAGCCTGAAGTTAAACTGAATGATTAAACTATGCTGCCAGTGGGAGAAAATGGCAACTTTTAATCATTAGAGAGCAGGAAGTCACAAAAACAAGGGCATGCCAGAAAACTACAAAAATTGAAACAGAGACCAAAATAGAGGCACTACGCTCACCCACCAAGAGTAAACATTCCAGTAATGAAATCACAGACAATCAGGTCTAGAAGTTGAAGATGCAAGAAATATTGTCAAGCCGTTGGAAGACATGAACACTGTAAACTAACAGCAATCCAAGGACAAAGCGACCTTGTATTTCTCTAAATTCCCATTCAATCAGGCAACTAACATGCATGCAGTTAATCCTTCAGTATCTCAAATCTAAACTTTCTAATGATTATCATTTTTTGCATCATCAGGGACGGGACTGGGTATCACCCCTCCACATTTCAACTTCACAATGTAAATTAGGTACACACAAAATTTCACAAATATATTCACCTGAAATATTTCAGCGAGACTCTTCTGCTTGCTACCTAGCCCTAATCCAGGCAAACCAATCAATCCATCACCACCCCACTCCACTGAACCTTGAACTTTATCTGAATCGTTCTCAGTCTCCTGTTTTTTGGAATTAAAACCTGGTGGCATTGAAAAAAGTGATCTTGTGCCTGCACCGCTATCATTCCTATTCACCTTCCTTCTATCCCCAATTGCAGAACTCCCTCCTTGTAACCTCTGCGCAAACCGCCAATCCTCCTTTGATAACAAAGGAGGTGGCAACCTGGGGTTCAAATTCACATTGGAGTAGTAGTAAGTCAAATAAGCAGGATCAGACCTGAGCTCCTCCTCGGACATGAAGCCATTAACACCCTTATCACGGGCAAAGTCTGAAAACACAGGGCCACCGCCTCCGCCACCACCAACTCCATGGTTAAACAATCCACCTACAGCACTCAATGATCCCTCAACAGTAGGTGGAGCAGACCCACTCCTATACAAATTGAGCTCCTTTTCACGATCATCAGCATCTTCCCTCCTCTGTTCTCGAAGCAACAGCCCTATTTCCTTCTCCAACTCATCTCCAAATGAATTTTCATTGCTCCCAAGCATTGGTCTCCTACCCAATTCAGATATCATCTTCACCAGCAAAAAACTATCCACTCATTCCACAGGGAAAAAAATTAAAAAGCTTAATCACCAACAACCAACCCTAAAAACCCTAGAAAGCAAATACAAATTAGAACCTTATAATCAATTTCACCAAAAACCAAGAGAGTCTTACAAACAACCCTAAAAGTCAAATCTTTAACCTCATAAAAATGCAATCTTTATCATCATTTTTTTGGTATCAGAGCATCAAAAACATATGATCGACAAAAAAGGCGACAACTTTATCAATCTCCATGATGAATTAATAGGCCAAAAAACAAGGAAAAGCAATTCTAACCAGCATGGTTTTCCCCTGAATTTTGAAGAACTGCAGGGAAAACAGTTTCTAGAAAGAAAAAGAGATACAAGAAGCTGAGGATCGAGAAGTGGGGTTGGAAGATTGAGGTAGGTGACGGTAATGAGTGAAAGAAAGGAAGGAGGAAGGAAGGATAGATGGACAAAAGAGATCAAACCCGGCGGCGAATCGTTTCTTACAGAGAACCCCTTTTAGGGTTTTGTTTTTCAACTACTACCTGAGAGAGGATTAAATACACGTATTGAAAGTGGGTTTATTTTTATCTGCCTATTTAATTTTTATTAATTAACAGTGGATTAAATAAATAATTAATATGTTTCTGCCAATTGTGCAACGGTATCTGCTACCATAAATATATATATATATTTATATATATGCTTTTCTGGTTTTTAGCTTTTGGGCAAGTGATATTTATTTAATTTTTGTTTTGGCTAAAGTTTTGGTAAGTGATAATTAATGACGAATAAATAATATCCCATAATAATAGGGGCGTCTGATTGACCAAGTGATAACCGACTGGTGTTTAGTGATGAAAGAAAGAGAAAATTTAGAGAAGAGACGGGCAGAGTGGGAATTATCAATTATGAGGTGTTTGTATTCCTCTGTGTTTCCATAACAAAGAATCTGTGGATGCCGCCACGTCAACTCTGTAGATTCGGGGGGAACTCCAGACCCGACTGCCCTTCTCTGCTCTGTGTTTTGAGGCCCATTTGCTCAAAAATGGTGGCGCAGGCAGCTTCCCATTCTTTTTCTCTTGCGATAAGGGAGGGATGGTAGGCTAGGCTCTGGCACAAGATCTTAAAGTCCATTTTTGTTGGACTTCCATTTTACTTGTTTGGAAAGAAAAATTGCTGCCATATTTTTTTTTTTTGTTGATCAATTTTTTTATTTTATATATATCAAATCGTTACAGTATTTTTTTTTTAAATAAAATTCAGAAAAATGCAATCCAAACACGTAGTTACTAGTACTACAGTATCTTTTTAGTCTCGTCATCCCTTTTTCTTCACCTTAAAAATTTGTACTTTACTACTACTCTCTCTGCTGTCTAGAGTACAATTCTTGGAGTTTTAAGTTGCCCTTTGCTTTTTGGTTGGATTTCATATTTTGGATTCTGCTTGGATTGTAGTATTAGTATTAATTTTGCATCACCAGTTTATTTAGGTTGAGAATATTCTATTCTAGCGAAGTTTGGTCGTGTGGTTTAATGTTGCAGTAGCGTTTTCAGTATCTATTTGACTATCGGGCAGTTATTAGAGTAATAATAACTATTTTGAGGTTCCCCTTTTTCCCATCCTTGCTGAAATCTACGCGGGATGAAGCGTCTTAATTTCCATCTCGTGATATTAACTCGGGTCTGTTTTACTCAATGAGCTTCCTAGTTTTATCCATTCGGAGATATGGTAATGGGAACAAGCAATTTAGAGACTAGAAGGCTTAGATTCTCCCTGTGGAAACTAAAGGAAAGTATTCCTTTTACAGAGAGAAAATATGAGGAGCAAGTAGAAGAAAGGCTATTTTCCAGTCAGCATTAACCAGATGGCTGGATTTCTTAGCAGAATCTCTGGCATACAAATCTTCTCCATCCGGAGCACATAAAAGTAGACTAATGTAATCACAAGGGTAGCTTCCAAAGCCATAAGTGGAAATGAATATCTTGAGTAAGAAGACCTTTTACTTAATGAAGAACGTAAAAGCATTTTGCAGCCCGTTAGGAGACTTGCTGGTTAATACTACTACTGAATGAAAAAATTTTAGTGAGACCATGTATGTTACGTGATATATATATATATTAATAGTTTAATATCAGTGAAAAATTATTGACTCATATCGTGAGCCGGCGCTAGGCCTGTCAACGACCCGGATCCGGATCGGATCCGTGAATTTTTTTTGCGGGTGCGGATAGGGATTTAATTCCGTTACCTAGATCCGGATCCGTTTTGTCAAACAAAAAAGTGTTTATCGAGCAAAAGTGTTTACTATTAGACCCGTATTAGACCCGAATCCGGATATAAATGAATTAATAATTTATCGAGCAAAAGTGTTTACTATTTACCAACCGAAATTGCACCTGGAATTCTCGGTGACATGTTTTCTATGCCAATTCAATGCCACGTATAGTATTGCGATAAGTGTCCTGTTATTATTTACACTTATAATTTAACTTGATTTGGTTTATCACAAGTGTAAATAATAACAGGACACTTGTCGCAATACTATACGTGGCATTGGATTGGCATAGAAAACATGTCACCGAGGATCCCAAGTGCCGAAATTGTGGCATATAAGATGTTGGTCTCTTTTTTTTTTTCTCGTGTCCTCAAGAAACTGAAGATCTAAACGTAGAGTCGAAAATTATCTTCAGATAAACTTGGATATATTAAGGAAAGACGATGGTGACACGCAATAATTTGCTGCAAATATAGAAGGCGACGGGTGTTAAACCTCGTCTTGTGAGGAAAAACGACACAGATGTTTTGAGTTGCGTATTCTTTAAAGGCAGAAACCAACATATGAAACAAGTTTGACCAAAAAAAAAAAAAAACAAATGAAACATTAAACTGCATATATTAAATTCGATTAGTTGACCTTCTAGTACGTGGCGTGTAGAGCTCGTGGAATTGATTTTAGAACACGAGGGCGATTACAATGCTGAAGACCTGGGGTCGAGGCACTAAACTTATAAAAAGCCCAATATAAGTTGATGGGCCTGTTATGGCTACCACGACAAGCAGCGTTGGGGTTTGATCTAAATTATTGGAAAATGATGGTTACGAGGATATTGACGGTTAAGTCATTGGCGCAAATTTGTCTGTTCGGATTGGTGATGGGATCCCTAAATTTTCTATGAACTCCAAACAGGCTTAACATGGATGAGAGACAATTTTACTTAAAGACCAGTCTTCTTTGGGCACAAAAGCCCAGTGAAAAGGAGTGTACGCAGAAACTATACGACAGCTTTGGGTATTCTGAAGAGTACAGACTAGTCTTCTTCTTGACAATGGAAATTTGATTCTTTTGAACAGCAACAAGGCGTCGAGGGGAAGTTTTCGTAGCTCGCCAAACAAAAATAATCCCTGGTGACTCTAATAAATTCAAAACCTTAATTTGGCCATTAGCAAATAGGTCGAGCTCGCTCCTGTTTGGAAGTGTAGTTTGGCTCCCCTGTGGGATTAAAGCAAGCGCGATTTTGATGCTAACCGAGTTTTGGGATTATTCGATGGCAATAACAAAGTTGCCTAGTCTATGTCGAGTGGGCATTTTTAGACTCTTCAGTGATGTTGAGTTCAAACAACCCAGCCTTCACCAAGACGGAAATTTGAGAACCGTTGAACTTTGACTCATGGCTATCAAAAAGAGATTAAATCCCTCTTTGGACTGCAGGTCGGGGGTTTAAACTTCATCTGTAGTGAAAATTTTCAAATAAAGTACCAGAATACCTTTTTGATTTAATCAGATCTATATAACTAGTAACCCCTTACACAGCAATGTAGAATGTGATAGATTAGGTGAATCCCCCTCCCTGTAGAATATGATATATTAGATTAATATGAATGTTATCGCTGCGAAAAAAAATTCGTGTAGAATAGGATAAATTAGGTTTTAGGAATGTGTTATCGTTGCGAAAAAATCACTCCGTTTGAATTAGTTGTTTTTTAAGGTGTTTTTGAAATATTTTATTGTAATAATGTAGTTGAAAAACTTTTATTATAAATAATTTTTTTACTGTTTTTTGAATGTTTTTAAAAATATATTTTGGGATATTTTAAAATTTTAATGAGTCCACCCCTGCTCCTGCTCTCTCCCCTTCCCTCCTCCCTAACCTCTCTCACCACACCCTCTCCCTCCCATCTCTCAGATCACGGGTCGCGACTAGAAAATAGTCACCACACGCAACCAAATCTAGTCGTGATGGGAGAGGGGGAGGGGGCTAACAAGAGAGGCATGGGGAGGAATGAGGGGGAAGAAAAGAGAGGAAAAAAGAGAGGGGAAGAGGGAGGATGAGGAAGAATGAGGGGAAGGAAAGAGGGCGAAAGGGCGGCGGATGATGGCATGGTTTTGGTGGTTGGTGGTGGTGGTGATAGTGGTGGTGATGTATTTTATATATATATATATATATTTGGAGTTGTTTTGATATATTATACTCCCTCCGTCCCACTTTCATAGTACTGTTTCTTTTTTCACACAGTTTAAGAAAAAATAGTTAACTTTATTGGAAAAGTAAATTTAGATTGCTATTTTTCTAAAATACCCTCACATTAAATATGGTACAACTTTATGGAAACTTGAATGGGGTAGGTTTATGGTAAAAAAAGAATCAACTCTCATTAAATGGGGTAGGTTTATAGTAACAACAACTTACATTGAATAAGGGTATTTTAGAAAAATTAAAATACAACTGCATTCTTCAATTAGAAAGTGGACTACAATTTGGGACAGACGAAAAAGGAAGACGGGACTATCAAAGTGGGACGGAGGGAGTATGAATTTGGTATTTTTAAAATTATTTTTATTTATATATTATTATAATATTGTCTATAAAAAAACTTGTTTTTCAAATAACGAGGAATCCAACAGCCATTAATGAAAAATTGAGAATATGCTTGACAGATAGACAAAATACACTACTATTATTCGTGAATGAAAATCAAGCCTGCAAGCAATGTGTTCGGTTTGGGAGAAAAGGGCAGGGTGCAACATGTGTGTCACGTGGCATGTTATGCGATGCACGAGTACTAAGTCCCAATTATTAGCTGCCACTAGCCACATTTGTTATTCCCTGTGTTTCCGGTCCCAATTTGACTTTGTGAATGTAGATCGCAAAATGTAAGGCCTTCACAAGGACAATTTCCACTTTGTACCACAAACTTTCATTATAACTGCCTTTTTACCCTAAAGTTACCAAAACTTATCACATTATGCTGTGAATATTCATTTGGTTAACATTAGTGTGTTTGGATTGTAAGTTATTTGTCCAAATATATTTGCTTACATCACCATTACAATTTCCAATACACCTTTTTATCTTCCCAATTACCTTTTTATCTCACATACATCACATCATAAAAAGTGCTACAATAAAAATATCTCAAATAACTTACAATCCAAACACACTAATTAATTATCCTAAAGTTAGCAATTATCCTAAATTACTTGAATCTTGCACATCGTGAATGAAAATATATAAACAATAGAGCTAAAGTTAGCCTGATACATGAAGCTCAATTTTTTGTTTGCAAACCATACAAAGGGAGTTCAAGTTCGTTTAAATATTAAATGGACAAAAATTATTTTTCAATTTGAATTAATTAACTCAAACCTCATAAAACTTAATGAATACAATTTGACGGCAATTTATGTTTGTTAATAATACTTGAACGAAGTCATTAGCTCTACGTATAAGATATGAAGTAAACACCTAAACTCGTGCATTCTTTTTATTATTATTATTATTATTATTATTATTATTATTAGGCTTTTAGCCGAAAGTGGTGTGTAGTCATTTGTTGATGGTATATTTTCATTCGCAGTGTGCGAGATTTAAAATAATTCGGGGCTAAATTGGTAAAGGCGGGGTATGATATGTCCAAAATGAAATATAAAGGCGTAATTTATGAAGTTTTGATAAAATTGGGATATAAAGTGTCCAGAATAAAAACTCGAGATGTGAAGTGGAAATTACATAAAAGGTGCAAAATGGGATTAGTCCTCTAAACAAGTTACTATATCCTACAAACACACTGCCTAGAAATATTCTAACATTATTATAATCTTATAGTATCTTGTTAAAGGTCCAGTAGATCAATTCGTTTTCGATATCATTTTTATTTCAAATAATATTTTACTTGCGTCACAAACATAATTTATCATCAACTTTTTATGTTCTGAATCACTTTTTTTTTTCTCTATGTCATATAATTATATTTCAAAAAATTCTACAATAATTATTTTAAATAATATCCTATCTAAACACACACTGCAGTGTTCTTGCGTTGTACGATATAGAGGAAGCTGCTGGGTGCCTTTTCTGACAAGTGGCTTTCTGAGCTTTTTCACCATGTCCTTCGGGAGTGGGCATCAAATGACCAGCTTTTGATCTGTCAAAGGGTAAAAAGGAGCGTTTCAGGCCTTTTAGACCCGACTCGGACTCCAATGGAGTGGAGGATGAAAAGGGACCCCGAGATGCTCTTCGTGCCTCTATTCAACAACAGTGGCGACCCGTATTCACTCGAATTATTCATCTTATATATTTGGAAGTTGGAAGGAAGGAATCTTTTTCTTGCTAAATGATGATCGGCAAAGACAGAATACTAGTCCCAAAAAATGCTGGAAGCAACAGAATAAATGAAAGTTCATTATAAGTGGTTAATTGTAGTATTATAAGACTTTACAGGCAAGCGTTCGGCGCAAAATTAATAAAGGGTCGATTGGAAAAACTGGAGTATATATTTAATTGTCTTTCTTCTTCATTTCGTCTTCTTTGTTAATACTTTTTGTCAATTAGCATCCAGAACAGGCACCGTGGATTCTTGTCAATTAGCATCCACGCCATGGTTTCCCTCTCACGAATCTCTGTTTCCTTTTTTTTTTTTTTAATAACGTCCCTCTTAGTGAGAGTTTTTTCGTTATTTCTAGAAATTTCTAATGAGAATTTTATTAAATTCTCCAACGAATTCCTATGGAGACTTTTGATAAACATAATCAAAAGCTTGTAATTAACCACCAAATTTTGTTCAAACCAAGTCCAGAGGAGGTATCCTAGTCCTAGAATATGTGCTTGTCCAGTTGTCAATTGCTTCCTAGCCAAGTTTTTTAGGTTGTCATCCATTTATGACTGGCACTGTTCATTCACTTGTTCAAGTTGGTTGCTTCTCGAGACGAGTCATCAACTTAACAAAAGGAGTATATAGCTGATAATCCATGCTAATCTAATTAAATTAAATTAAATAATCAAGCTTAGAATAGTTTAAACCAATTGTCTGGATCGCAAGTGGCACACCAGCTACTTGATTGAAGTGTCATAAAAGAATTCCTCAATGCCAAAGCCTTGGGTGCGCGTAGGTAAACAGGAGACCGAGACGCGTCAGCCTCGTCGTTTGCATGGCAAGTTTCGTTTAAAAAACACGCCTTCTCGTCCTCGTTAGGAATCTTCTCCTTTCACGAATACATGCATGTGATGTATTTGTCGCCCGCATTGATTATTCAAAACCTTCCTAGCGTCCGTCAACGGTCCCCTCCAGCCGGCTAAGCATCATTCGCTACGCGCCACTGCAAACCCTCCCGCACATCCAACCACTAGTAGTATTCCTCAAACTCTAGCTTATTATTCCCATTAATAGTTGTTAAGTGAATCTCTCGCTCCTCTTTTTTTATTCGACCCGAGATTTAAGAACCAAAAGGCAAAGAAAATGGAAAATTGGATCCATAATTTCTAATTTCATCTCTCAAGTATACAAATCAATGACTATATATATATATATATATATATATATATATATTATTAGGTGATGGAAGTTTGTAAAACTGAAAAGAACTCCCTGTCGGGGTTTCAATCCCACATCGGCTGGGGGGGGTTAAGGATGGGTTAGATAAGTCTCCTGGGTCGTCGTCAAAAGTTGCCGGCTTTTGACGATTGATCGGGGGTTAAGGTTTGTTTGACGATTCTCTTGGGGTTTCCCAAGAAGATGAAAGAAAGTTGTGCACCTATTGGCATCGAGAATTGTTTGCCAACTAAATGGCCTGACTAATGTAAGAAAGTTCAAATGAATCACTTTGAGATACAGGAGTATTTAGACTTCGAGATAAATGTTAAATTTGGCAATGTGGTGAGAAAGCGAAAGAATTTGTTAAAAGTGTAGCTCTTGCATTTTAACATCAAGTACAGCACTGCGTGAAAATTAGAAAAACAGGATCACATATAATTTTATTAAGAAACTCAGATAGATAGATAGGGTTGTAAATAGAACTAAACAATTTAAAAAGTCTTTATTATACATCTACTCTGTGCCTTAAATTAGTAGTAATTTTTGTGCAGTGCATCCCCTTAGCCAGGCACTAAAACGGAAGAACCAAACAAGAACATCCTACAACATATAATAGTAAGTGGAGTAATTGGTAGTCGACGCTGTAAGAATTGCGTTCCACCAAAATTGACCAGATTAACACCGTTAAATTCCACTCACATCTTCCCTCAGTAGCAGCGTGGGCCCAGGATTAACAGGAACAAACGCTCCGCGGCTGTGCCGTTAAAACCCATGTCCGAACGTACATCATCACGCGTGTTTTAGAATTCCACGAAAACTTCTTTCACATCCTCCAACACATATAAGCCCTCACCCCACGCTTAAACGCCAATGCAGCATCACTTCTTCCATTTTTCCAGCTAGTCGGAAAGAAAGAAAGCTCCCAACAAACGCTTCCATCAGATCTGATCTAACCCACCGAGTCAACTCGGATAATCGGTTCCAGATGTCGACGACCACCACCCCCATAACGACGTCGTACTGGTGCTACCGATGCACCAGATTTGTTCGGGTCTGGGCTGAGCATAACGTTGTCTGTCCCTACTGCGACAGTGGGTTCATCGAAGCTCTGGATTCCAGTCCCCCCTCGCCGTTGCCGGAGTTCCCGAGAAGATCCGACAGTGTCAACCTCAGGTTTCGCCGGAATCGCCGGAACCGTGGCGACCGGTCTCCGTTCAATCCGGTGATAGTTCTTCGGGGACAAGCTGAAACCGTAGGAGAAGACGGTGACGGAGACGGTGGAGGAGGAGGAGGAGAAAGAAGCTACGAGCTGTATTACGATGATGGGACCGGGTCGGGCCTCAGGCCACTCCCCTCGAGTATGTCGGAGTTTTTAATGGGCTCCGGGTTCGACCGTTTGCTCGATCAGCTGGCGCAGATAGAAGTCAACGGATTAACAAGGCCGGAGAACCCGCCGGCGTCGAAATCGGCCATCGAATCGATGCCCACGATTGAAATAGTCTCGACCCATGTAAATTCGGAGTCCCACTGCGCAGTGTGCAAAGAAGCCTTCGATTTGGGTTCCGAAGCTCGAGAAATGCCGTGCAAGCACATATACCACTCCGACTGTATCCTTCCGTGGCTTTCTCTTCGCAATTCTTGCCCTGTTTGCCGACACGAATTGCCGGCGGAATCACCGACCGGGCTGTATTCCGATTCGGGTAATACGAACCGTGCTGAGGAAGCAGTTGGGCTGACTATTTGGAGATTACCCGGAGGGGGGTTCGCGGTGGGTAGATTTAGTGGCGGGAGGAGGACCGGAGGAGGGACCAGTGAAGAGAGAGAACTGCCAGAAGTATATACAGAAATGGATGGAGATTTTAGTCACGGAAGCGGCAGCAACAGCGTCGGCTTGCCGCGGAGGATCGTGTGGGGTTCGAGGCGGAGAAATGGGGGCAGAGACGGTGGTGGCGGCGGTGGAGGAATGGGGAGGTTCATTAGTAATTTCGTTTCATTCTTTAGGAGATTTAGGTCCAGAGGTCGAATCAGTAGGAGTCGGAGCGTGTCGGGTTCGGTTTCGGAATCAAGTTTTAGTAGGTACGTGGGCCAGCGGAGTAGAGGTTTGGTTGTTGAAGAACAAAACGAAATGGCTCGATGGTAGCTCCTGCTAAAGAAAATTATTGCTAATATATATATATATTGTATATTTTTTTGGGAAGAAAATTTAATTGTGAAAAAAGAAGAGGCCAGTTTGGCGGTACCATGTAAATAGGGGAAGAAGAAAATGTATGTTGTATAATTAAAAAGCTCTTTTTAATTTTTTAATCAGGTTGAAGATAAATGAGGTTGGAAGAGATTTTGGGTGTATCAGTGTTGGGAAATGAGGTAGTGGTGGTTTATGAATTTCGGAACCAAAAATATGTCCGTAGCTTATTTTTCCTAATGAGGGAATATTTATTCATTCTTTAGTTGGTACGAAATTAATTGTTCTATCGTTTTTTCCCAAATCCAGTTTATTCCTTTTTTAGGCTTGTGGGAATTGGTTTTATCATCTTTATTATACAAGTCTTTGTCTATGCTCCGATAGGGGAATATCGTATGGTAGGCATGTGAGAAATAAGCAGCGGGAGCTCTTGAAACCGGATATTATTGGATGGATGTCAAGGCCCCATTCGGCATTTGCAGCAAATAATTGACCTTTGTTCCCTGTTTATGAGCTGCAGTTTTGGATTTTCCCCGCAGGTTTGCAAGTGAACTAGGAGTTTAGGTAGTGCAATCATATGCAATTTTTGTGATCTGAACGCCTATCCTCCTCCGTCCGATGGACTGTTTTGTAAATTTGTCTTTTTATTTTTACTTTATTTTGGAAGGGGGGGTGGTGGGATTGGAGCTAGGTTGTCAATTAACAACAACATCTCCATGGATGGCGTACGAGACGTAGTCGGTAGTGGTTCAATCGCTTTTCCAAAGAGTCAGCTTTTTCCCTTTCTTCTCTTTTCTGTGTGAATGGAAATGGGAGACGGTGGTAGTGGCTTCTGTGTGTGAATTTGCTTTTTAAAGTGTCCTTGCTTTTCTTTAACTCCCTTTTCCACTGTAGAGAAACTGTATGATGATAATAATAATTATATGTTTCTAGCTTTCTTTTTTCCTTTTTTTTTTTTAAAAAAAAAAAAATTAGGGTGGTGGGGAGTGGGGACTGAGGAGGGGGATGGACGGCAGTCGGCGGGGGACAACTTGCCAACATGTAATTTCCTCGATGAGAGTGGCAAGTGTAATATTCAGTAATTTCATTGTTGGGATATCCATATCCTCCCTCCATTCATTCCGTGGCTCCATCATTTGTTTCCCTGTTGGGCTGCTTGTCTCTATCCGAGCAAATCTTGATTTTGGCCGTGTGAATCCTTTGATTGGTACTACTAGAATAACATTTGCAGTCGACTGGTGGGATTTGTCTTTGTTTTTCTTACCGTCAAAACCAACCCCCCCAATAAGAAGAGATGCTATGTGGGAAGTGCCTTTGCCTTATTATCGTTCTCATTCATTCCTCCGCAGTATGGTTTTGTTTTGCCCCACCTCGTGAGAGTGAAGCGCGTCGGGATGGGATTGAGCAACAGAAACGGACATTGTCAACCTTCCGGATGCATGCCACCGCTCGTCACAACAATACATATTTGGATTTTAAGTCAGTCAACCAAATAATAATAATTGATAAATATTAGAAAGAAGGCTGTTCTGAGCGAAGGCTGCTGCTGCGGGATGGCCAAATGATGATGATATTATTGTCAAACACCGTGAACGTGCAGCTGTTTCAAATCAAATCGTTTCTGAAACGATAAAAGTCTTCGTGAATTGAATTCACCCTCTGATTCTGAACAATAATATAGCCCCATGCAAGATGCAAGATGAAGCTGCAGCGACGAGGCTAGCACTAGTCAAGGCAAAACAACAGCGGTGGCAGAAAATCGGGATTAGCTCGAGCAACAAACACTTAGTCTCTTTGATTAATGTATAGGAGCAGCACAAGGCATTGGCATGTTGACACTAGCGGAAGACTTCAATAGGCTAGCTAGCTTGTTTCCTTTTGTGTAACAAATATCGGTAATATGGATTCATGTATTTTTTTTTTTCTTTCGAAACCCAAATAGCTTACCTCAATTTTTACAAACCTAAACCACGATGGATTCATGTATTAGAATCAGTGAATATGCAGTAGACATATTAATGGATGAGGAGAGAATCTACGTCTCTTCTCAAGTGTTAAGGTACACTTTTATAAAAATGTTTGAGCCGTATATTGTACAGTTTTGATCTGTCAATAAAAACTCCAGCCATTTCTCAAAACAAAACAAAAGATGCATGAACTTTCACAGCTCAATCTCCCTTTTTAGCTGAACTTTTTTTTGCCAACACGAATTTCACAAAAAATATTCAATTATTTAGTCAAACCCCTCCTCTCCCCCCGCCCCCCCTCTTTGGGGTACCTTGAACAGATTAAAGTTGCGCATATACTACGTGAATGTCGACGGGAACAAAAAAATAGTCTTACCTATTACAATATGAAAAATTCTGAATCTTTGAACTCAATATATTATTACTAAAAAAATGAACAATAACTGAAGATTTGATTCAAAATGATTTTATCTAGAACCTACCTGGAAATTATGCGACAAATTCTCATTGGGCTGTTTTGTAAAATCCTCCTACTAGAATACTACTATCACGCAGAGCGGAGACACGTTTGACAAGTCGAGCAAGTCCAGATTCATGGACCCGGTCAAATATTTTCGGATCTTACAGCCACAGCATGGATTTGAAACTTGGACAACCACCCGCTTAACTTCTACGGACCCATGTGCAATCAAGGATGGGCTTCCATTCACAGGTCCCTCTTTGCTAATCCAGTCCAATCACGACCCATTGTTTTCTCAGTTGACTTGTCAGTTGGTTGCACAAATTGAATGATGATGTGAACCCACGACCGGACGATTGAGATCCTTCACCGAATGACATTCACTCCCAACCGGCCGATTGAGATCCTTCGCCGGCCCGCTCCTAAATTTACCCCTGCCGCATGAAACAAACAAAACAGATATACGCATCTGGGCTATTATAATAATGACTTCACTAGGACTAGGTCATGCAGCGAAAGTTTGTACTATATCAAGAAAAGATTGGTATGGCCAAAAGGTTGGAACACCCTAAGTGAAAAAATAAATAAATAAAAGATTGGTTATAAAAAGGTCATGTCCGAATTTCGTTATTGATGTGAGAACTGTATTGTGTTACCGGACAATTTTTCTTTTTTTTTTTTCGGAAACGATAGATTATTAACGGGTGATTGATTCATAAACTTTTGTAAGTGCGACAAATGATTCAAAAACTTGCTTTGACTCGTGGTTTGAAAATTAATCCATCCAAAATTTTTCGTAAATATATATATATATAAAGACAATATTTATTCCATCCAAAATCTCATATATGATTTATTCCTACGTCAGGCTATTAATCTCGTACAATTCATAAATGATTCATTCCTACGTAATAGTAGTTATCCTGTTATTTAAAGAATTACCATCTCATACACCAGACCAGGAAGGATGACAATATATGACCTCAATATGACATGCTAATTGTATAAATCATGTTTGAAACAAAATTTTTCTCAATGGCCCTAACCATTTTGACTTCTCTCCTCCAACCCAAATTTTCTTGTAAACCCCTTGAAACTCATCCCTTGGCGGCTAATAAATCTCACAATGGTCATACACTGGCTATTTTTCTCACTTTTCACTCTTTTTTCTTTTTATTGTGTCCTATAAATATAACTCTCCATTTATACTTTTCCCTCTCCGGTCCTCCCCCTCTTCTCGGACCCTTCCTTCCAAGGCAATTACTCATTCGCTCGAAAATAGAAAGAAAAAAGAAACAATCGCTTGTCCGTTCAGTAGTTTGATTATTCTTCACAATTTAATTTTTCCTTTATACATTTTGAAAGCATATATTTGGTTTTTTTATCGTCGGACGGAACAATCGGTGGTTCAAGGTTTGTACTGCCTAAGAAAATTTGGGCAGGTATCGTATTTTTCAGCTACTAGCAACAAAGATCTCTCCTTCTTCATACTTTCAACAGCCAGCACAGAAACTAAAATCCCACCGACAAAAGTCAAATCTTTTTCCCAGCAATTCTCAGCTCAAACCCAAACCAGTGAGTCTTTGCTTTTTCTCTTCCTTGTGTAATGCTGACATGTTTTTTTTTTTTTTTTTTAAAGAATAATGCTAGTTTGATCTGATTTGTGCTGGTTACTCGTCAGGCATCCATTTTTTGTGTTGTAGTGAGTGGGTGCTTTTTTTGTTGGAGTAGATATGATGCGGATGAGAACTAAAACTATGGGAATGGGATTGGGAATCCCACCGACAGATAGTACGGCCGCAAACGGCGCCGGCGGAACTGGAGGAGGAGTTGATGGGAATTGGGAGATGAGGCCTGGTGGAATGCTGGTTCAGATGCGAACTGATTCGGATCAATATCGACCTCCTCCTCCTACTATCCGGGTTAGGGTCAAGTATGGCTCTGTTTACCATGAGATAAATATTAACTCACAATCAAGCTTCGGTAAGTCAAACAATTTTCGTGAAGTTTTCAATTTTATGTCCGCCCTTTTTTCTTCTTTGATTTTGATGAGTTGGTTCTATTTTTGGGGAGCTGAAAAGGGGAGTTGAAGAAGATGTTATCTGGGCCTACTGGATTGCACCATCAAGATCAGAAATTGTTGTTCAAGGATAAAGAGAGGGACTCAAATGCTTTTCTTGATACTTCGGGTGTGAAAGATAAATCCAAAATTGTGCTGGTGGAGGACCCAATTAGCCAAGAGAGGAGGTACCTTGAGATGAGAAAGACTGCTAAAATGGAGAAGGCCGCTAAATCTATATCAGAGATCAGTTTGGAGGTTGATAGGCTAGCTGGACAGGTAATTTATTTAGTCCCTTTCTTCGTTTTTGCTAATTCCTGTTACGTATCATAAAGTGCAGGTCTTGGTAAGTCCTTCCTTCTTCTTCTTCTTCTTCTTCTTCTCCTCTTCTTTTCCCCCCTTCTCTCTCTTTTTTGGTTCTTGCTAAGCTGTCCAAAGACGTAGACTTTCATGATTGTTATTAGCAGACCCGCAATTAGTAATTACTGAATATAGTCAACTCATTTTGTTTAGGTGTCAGCGCTTGAATCTGTAATTTCTAGAGGTGGAAAAGTTGCGGAAAAGGATGTATTAAATCTGATCGAGCTATTGATGAATCAACTTCTTAAGTTAGATGGAATTATTGCGGATGGGGATGTCAAACTGCAGAGGAAAATGCAGGTATAACTGAACTTCGTTCTAGTTTTGTACAAAGGACTTTGATTATTCTAGTCTAGGGCATGGACAAATGTAAAATTTCTGATTTTGAAGGTGAGACGAGTACAGAAGTACGTTGAGACTCTGGATATGTTGAAGGTAAAAAACTCAGCTCCAATCAGTAATGGCAATGCTGCAAGCCTGGGAAATCACATCCCCATGCAGCAGCTGTCATCACCAACCCAACAGCTGTCTTCGCCTGTCCAACAGCAGCAACAGAGGTTTTCTCGTGATCATCTATCATCCTCAGTTGAACAACAGCAGGGTAGGCATTCCTTTGGGTCCCCAATGCAGCCGCAGCAACAACTGCAACCATCAAGGCACTCAGCTTCGAGCCATGTTCTGATCACCACTCAATGGGAAACTTTTGATTCCATTCCCGCACCAGTGCCTCCTGGATCCAAAGCTTCAACAAGTACCTTGGGTTCAGCTCAACCTAGATTCAACTGGGATTTGCTTTGAGTACGCAAAAGGCCTATTTAATATCAGCACTGTGTGGATGCCTTTTTTTTTTTTTTTTTAAAGGTGGTTTGATGCCTATTCCCAATTCTTTGCTGTATCTAGAGTTTTTTTAGCGTCCCCTTTATGTGCCCATTCAGTTGACAAATAATTGGGGATTCAGTTAGAGTCATTGATACTATCAGTTTTCTTTCTCCTGTTGTGTTGTATTCATTACCACTTGTAAGTTTTCCGCAATGATATAGGGAACGATAGGTTGAGATTCTTACATAGGATTTTCCATGATGGAAAAATGTATTTGGACAAAATATTCTACCAAGCGATAATTCTTTTTCCTTTCTATGCCTCTCTTTCTATAGATTAAGCAGGTTAATTACTGGATCGCATATTATTGCTATTGGAAGTTATAACAAGATAAAAGCAATTCATATAAATGGTTAATCTTATCCATTATTGGGCAGAAATTGACAAAGGGAACATAAATTAGGAGGCTCTTCCATGAGCAGAATGGCTGGCCCTGCTCTCTGATAGACGAGTGAAGTGGCTTTGCACATAGCATAGGAGTGAATCGGTTAAATGGTGAGAATCAGCATCTCTCAGATCAGGTGATCTTGATTGGGTAATATGAAAACTGTTGTGTTCTATTTTTTTTTAGGTTAAGAAAACCTAAACAGACATAAGCTTTTTTCACCAGGGTATCATTTGACATATGCTGGGTCCAGACTGGTTACTTGAGCCATATCTGGCCGGCAAAATTTTGTTTTCCTTTTTTTTGTTGTGCTGATATTGTTGATGGTACATCAAATGTTTAATTCATGTTTAAGCAAAACCTAGTCAGCTTGAATTTTTGGTAAATGTGATTGTTCAGAAACAATGCATTCTGGATTAGAATTAATGTTAAGATATTGAAACGTGCAAGCAAAAATGGCAGCACCAGCAGTAGTTTCTTTAGATGGACAAGACGTATTCCTTCAGCTACATCCCTTGCCTGTTTGCTCACTTTGAGGAAATCAATGATGGCTTTTTCAAGAAATGCAGCAGATGATTGATAAAACCATGCTGATGAAGTGGGATGAACTGAAAAATGTAAAATGTTACATGCAATTGTTTCCTTACATGACAAGGTATATATATGTGGTCCATCATGGTGGTCAAAGGACATAACTGGTTTAAGTTATTATTGGTTTGAGAAGACTCTAGTTAAAAGGAGTTACACAATGTGGATTATTGGCTTTTGCTGATGTAACTTGCAGGCTAAAGTTTTGTAATTACAGTATCTGTTATGACAGCTTAATGTGATAAGCCACTTAATTCTTCCTGTCCGTTAACAAACATCTTGTTTTGTTTAACTCTGAGATGTATTTTCATGCTTCACACACTTGAAAAGGGCTTAGATTATTATCTCAACCACTAAGTTAGAGAATCTATCTTAAGATCCAGTTAATTTTTCTGAGTCCTGCAAGGATGAATGTGAACTTCGGATTTGCTTTGCTACCATCTAATCCTCCATTTCCTTTCTTTCTTTTGATGGGGGCTGCTGTGAATCTGACCTTCAAACAATCAAATAAAGAGGTCGGAGGCAAGTAGACAAAATTGTTAGTGTTGTTCTTATTTTGATAAGAAAGTCATAAGATGTATTTAAGATTTGGAGAGTAGATAATACTTTGGTATGACAGTTATGTGGTGTCTCAGGAAGTTATGTCCCTACATCTAAAAAATCTACCTATGTTGTTTAAGATGAATATCTAATTGGGTCCCAAGGATTTAAATGGATCTTATTCTCTTCTAGGTTGTGTTAATGCTTCATTGTTGTACAGCTGTTGGAGATTTGGAGTTGTTTAGTATGTAGATCGATCAGTCAGGGAATTAAAAACAGTTAAAGACTGCAAATTAGGTTTGCAGTAAGCATCAAAAGAAAGAATCAAGAGGCTCTATGTGTTGTCCTCGCTAGTTAATATGGGAGTTTTGCCTTTAAGGTTCCATGTATTCTTAATTCCTGCAATGGTGGTATCTAAACCAACTTTTTTACTTGTGCTGTTGTTTTAGACTTGTGTGTCTTTGTGATCTGGCTTGAGTGTAAGATGATTCAGTCTCACTGTTTTTATAGTTCTTAGAAAGAAAACGAGTAGAATCCAAATCTGCATCTGTATATATGCTAGTTTTGGTTTGCCTTTATTTTTTTGGTTAAATTTGACTGACACTAGAAAGTAGCTGACCTAGTAGACTATTCGAAAGAAATGCTGGCTTGTTGCCGCTTACTCCATAAAATGAAAATATTTAGAGACACGGCATATTACGTACATACATGAGATGGTAAAGTTCAAAATTTTTCTCCAGTTTTTCTAATCCATTCACCTAGTGAGGGAATTAATTTTCTTGACGGAGCTGTTCATTGTGAATTTATGAGGTCTGCAAAGTTATTGAGAGGTAAAAACTTACCGAGTTGTAAGACCTGTTATACTTGGATCTTTTGGAATTCAAATTCAAAACTGTTAAAAATGGGGCTCAAAAGTTAGACAGTTGAGAAAAAGACAATAATGACCACATATTTGCCCATGAGTAAATTCTATTGTAATACAATGTCATGGAAAGTCATGCTGTGAACTTGTGCATGTGTAAGTGGTACCGGAAACATATATGATGGTTTTTGTATGTGATATGTAGCCTGGTCACTTTGTTATATTTATGTACCTATTTTTCTGGCATAGTAAATATGCATTTTTGACTGGGGCGTTGCTCTTTCTTAAGGTGTTTGCTTTAAAAACTTGGCCTTCTAATCGCACTCGAGGCATGTACCATAATTTGCCTTGACAGCAGCCCATATCTGCCTTATGTGGATGTAACTCAAGGAGAAATACAATCTAACGGTGGAAATCCTGCTACATGGATGCTTTAAGCATAGGGAGCCACATGCATTTTATTGCCTGGCCTTTGCTTCTTCTGTGAAGTAGTGTTTTCCTTGCACTTGAACTCAAGACATGTGAAATCACAAAAACTGCTGTTTGCTGGGGAGTATTTGGCTTGGAAATGCCTAATTCATGAGCCCTTGGAATGACTTTAGTCCCTACCTGCAACCTTTTTAGTAATGCTGTGTATATGTCTAACTTTTGTTTTAAATTGACTCCTTTACTGTATTTTGTTGTACAAATCTGAATCAAAATTAAATGGATCATATGTGGTAAAAAATCTCTCCTCTCAGTTACAACAGGAAAAGCAAACGGAAAAAGAGGGCCTTCAGGTTATTGTTCAAGAATAAGATCACAATGAATATAGTGAAATTAATAGGTTCTATTGCAAAGATTCCTGAATCTGAAACATGTATTGTATGCTGGAAATGGTTGTGGCAGTGCCAGAGTTAAGGCAAAGGTTACATGTCAGCCGCTACTTGCCTAACATTGACACAAAACTAGTAGTAAAAGCTTTTAGGTTCAGACAAATGAGAGCGCCACAATATAACTGACACCTTTTTGTGTGTGCGTGTGTCTCTCTCTTTCACTACATTTCTTTTGTGGTTGTTGGTGTCAAATCTTCCCTGGCTGCATCATATCTGGAATTGGTATGAAAAGCTTTCTTTATCTCTGCTTGCTTTTGTCTAAGTTCAGTAGTCATGTTACATAGTAATCTTATGTTGGTTGGTTGATTTATTGATCTGATCCATCTACTTCATTAGGGATAAACAAGCAGAAGGTTCTGAGGTGTTTTAGTATCTAATCCGGAAGAAAACTAGGTTGTCTTAATTTGTCTTAGCATATGTATATCTAGCCATAGACAGTTGAATTTTCATTGGTAGATCATTGATTTTGGTTGGATAATGCATTTTACAGCAAGGAATGCTATAAAATCTTAAAAGAATAGTTAAAAAAAGAAAAAAGAATATTAAACCTTTCCAACAAATATCATTAAATGATAATGCCACTCTGATATTCACTTTAAGCAAGTCTTGTGATAATGCCACTCTGATATCACAGTGGCATTGTCATTTAAGCATATCATTTACTTGTGATAAGGCCACTCTGATATGCTTAAAGTGAATAAAAATCATTTAAAGTCTTGCTTAAATGATAATGCCACTTTAAGCTGCTTAACATTGCTAACTTAACACAGAAAAATGCTCTGGCTATTATTATTACTATTATTGTGGTCTAGTTGTTTGATATCAAATAGTGGAAAAATAGAGCCCACCAATGGGGTTATTATGTACTCTGGCAAGATAAGGCACTCTAACTGCATTTTGTCTATAAACTCCAGGACTGTTGTGTTTGTTATCTAATAATTTTCAATTGCTGGAAGTCACAGTATTGAGTTATTCTTGGTTGTTTGCTTTCATAGAAAATTTAAAGAAAAAGTCTAGGATATGTAGACAGAAAAAAGAGGGAAGGTTGAGATACCCATAAGGAGCTTCCTATAGTTGATGAACTTGCTGCTATCTACAAACTTCATATGTTAAAGTTTCTCACTCCCTCTGCATGTGTTCGGCTCTCTTTGCTTTGTCCTGTTACTTTAGGACTTTTAGTTTTGCTTTCTGTTCTTCGAAATAATAAAAATACCCAGATCAATAATATGCGTTGCTTTCTCGTCCGTTTGGATAATGTCCTGTTCTGGGGGTCACATGTTGGTTTTCTCAACATGAAATGCAAATCAAGCTTATATCCAGAAACCAAGTCAGTGTTCTTTTGGCATTAACCTGGTCTTGAACCTTTCAGCTCAATTTCGATTGAAGGCTTAGATGAGGCTATTCTATGAAATATGTTAAACTAAAATATGCCCTACGAGTACACTTTCCAAATCAAGATGCAGTAACCTGTTTTATCCAATGAGTGTAAATTTTAACTTCATGCAGCATATATTATTCAAAAGTGTGCTCCCTGCTGTTGCAGTATCATCATCGACAGCTACTTCTTCCTGAATACATGATTCTTTTATCTGTATCATTGGGTGGTGCCTCTAATATATCAAAATGCATCCGTCGGGTTCTGTTTTGTCCATTTAACAAGTTAGTTGCCCAGCAAGAATACTCTAGACATGTACATTGAAGCTCTGGAGGTGGAATTGCTATGTGGCATGTGCACAGGTCGACTTGGTGCTGGAGTGCCTCTTCTTACCTCACCATGTTTGCATCGGGCTTCTGCCCCTCCTGGATCAAAATTTAAACTCAGTGTTTTTCCTGTTCTACTCAATTCCCTCACTAGACCATAATCTCTATCTGAAATCCATGCCCTATAAATCAACTCGACCACATCAAAGCTTGATGTTTGATCTGTATTTGGATATGACAATGGTAACAAATACTAACGTGCATCCACTCAAGATGCTATACATTCTTGGTGGTCATCTGAAAAGCAGCAGCTGTAATTTTTAGAGCATGGGGATGAAATTAAGCTTTCTTTTGATGCATGGATTTAATAAATATTGAATCGGAGCGATTAAGGAGAAGCTGGAGCGATTTAACAATAATCTCAGCTCGTCTAAGATTCTGATAGTTGTGAAGTTGAAAGTTGTATGTTAGATGCATTTTAAGTCTCACACAGATATGATTGGCTATCCTCTGTTACAGTTTCATCTGGAGTGCATCTATGCCGGTGTGGGAAAACGAGTTGCATGCCCAGTTTGTAGATTTCCAGCAGATCTACGAGGCTGGGTGAATGCAATGGTTGAGCACGGATGCTTGAGTCTTTCAAGAGACTTTTGCATGCTGCAAACTCTATGCAATAAACAGTGCTACGTTAATGCACCTTATTCTGGACGATGTATGGCTTATGTAAAAACACAAGCCGAATGTATACATCTGTTCTGTACTCCCAACCATGGATATAGTTTAATGCTATTACTATAAGAAGTGGTCTGCAGTTATTAGCTGAAGAAATGCTAGAATTGTATGTAAATGTTGGCTGGCTCGATCTGCATTTATCTGAAGTAGAATAACCAATAGCTTCATTCCCATTTCCAAAACAACAAAGGATTTTCTGTTACACGACCTTGTCATGTTGCCTGCAAATCTAACAAGTCAATCCATCATGAACAGAGAATTTAGTCGCTAAGCCGTGATTCTTGCTAATTCACCAAGCGGCCGCGCGACAAAAGCTAGGGGTGTCGGGCCAATTCATGGAAAAACTGTTATGGGCTTCTTTTATTTGTGCTGAATGTCAGCATTGTTTATGGGCTTCTTGTACTAGCACACAAGGCGATTTGTTTAGATTAAAGAAGGTGGCCGAGTTGCAAGGACGAGTTATCCTAACCTTGGCTACCAAATCGTCTAGAAAAGATTTTTTTTCGTTTGAATGACTCGAATACAATTTGTACTTTTTCCCTTCAAAATAGATAGATTGACAACAAATTTCAATTCCATGCATCACTGAAACAAATTTGCACATCATCTTTCTGTGAAAGCGTTCTACCACAGGATTTTCGGCCAAACCATCTCGGTTCTACCCAACGATCATTGTGAAAACACAAGACATTTCTTGTTTCCCTGTATTAAATCAAAAACCCCTTGAGCTTTTTGAGACATCCATGCTCTATCTCATGTCCACTGTGCACGAAAACAACTGAAACTCTTTTTTCTTGTAGTCCCTGCTCGCCACAAGCTTTCTGTAATATTCTGTACTATACGTTGTATCCTATTGTACGTGAAATGGCCTGGATTGTTTGTCAACGCACAAATGATAGCCGGCCAGTAGAAATTATGAAGTCCAGGATGTGTAGTACAACCTTATAAAAGTCAAAGCTGTACTACAAAATTTTAGCAACAGAGTCTTGTTGTCATTGATCCTGAAGCTTAATCTTCATGAAGTACACTCCTATCCATTATAAAGCGTACGACGAAAATGTTAATTGTTTTATAATGTCAATTGTTTAAACAACAAAGTTAATTTCCTCGAGAGCTTCATTGTCGTACATGGCTTCTCCCGTGGACCGCCTGTCCAAGTCAACTTTCTTGATCATACTTCTCCTTTCAGTTTTATCCCTCCAATGCTTCAGGATTGGTGCTCATGGCGGCGATGATCAAGAAAGCAGTAGTGATGGTGACAACACAGATCTGCACTCAAAAGGGCTAATTCTCGTCAAAATCTGGTGTTTGATCATTTTCTTTGCTAGCACATTTGCTGGTGGAGTCTCCCCTTATTTTTTCCGATGGAACGAAAGCTTCCTACTTTTCGGAACTCAATTTGCTGGAGGGGTGTTTCTGGGAACTTCTCTTATGCACTTCCTGAGCGACTCAACCTCGACTTTTGCTGATCTAACAACAAAATCTTATCCATTTTCTTTCATGTTGGCATCCGCGGGCTATCTTCTGACCATGTTTGGTGATTGCATAGTGATCTTGGTCACAAAGGGTGCTGAGAAAGATAATAGAGTCGAAGTTGAAGAAGGCAGGGCAGCATCTGGGGGATACGGTGAAGAAGAGGGAATGCATCACGACCCAGTTTCTGTGAAAACGTCGTCAGTTGGGGATACCATACTTCTCATCCTAGCTCTGTGTTTCCACTCAGTTTTCGAGGGGATTGCTGTTGGAGTAGCGGGTAATCAACAATATTTACACATTTGAAACAAGTTAGAGATACGTAATATTATTGTTAATCGTCGAAACTTCTGCACTTGGCAAACTTTTGTTTGTGTTCTAGAATCACGCGTAACATCTATAACACAATCTTCTACCATTTCTGTGCCACTTCTAGCCAGCTGATCTTTACTAGCATGACTTAAAGTTGCATGGCATCAAATCTCAATTATCTATTTGTTAAATGTTAATATGCGTGATTACTCTAACCTGATCATCATCGAATTTTTGCTCGGTATTCCGAGAAGTGCATGTTATGCTCTGTTGATCAGATCCTTTCTCTGTATCACAAGATGTATATAACGGGTTCAATGCCTCAACTCCTCCTTGTTAGCCAATTATATTGCACTTTCAGCATAAAGTTCATTAGGGCTCAAATGTCTTGAGTTATACACCATTAACTATCAATTTCATGAGAATTTAAAACTAAAAGAGACCCTTCGTGAAACATTGGCTCAGCTACCAAGTCAGATGCATGGAAGAACCTGTGGACAATTTCACTGCACAAGATATTTGCGGCAATTGCAATGGGGATTGCCCTTCTAAGGATGATACCAAAGAGGCCATTTTTGACGACAGTAGCTTATTCATTTGCCTTTGCTGTTTCGAGCCCAATTGGGGTGGGCATAGGCATTGCCATCGACGCCACTACCCAAGGGCGCACGGCTGATTGGATTTTTGCCATCTCCATGGGAATCGCCTCTGGCGTTTTCATCTACGTTGCCATCAATCATCTCGTCACCAAAGGCTTCAAGCCGCATGCTAAACTCTACTTTGACACTCCATTTTTCAAGCTTCTTGCGGTGCTTTTAGGTGTGGGAGTCATAGCTGTTGTTATGATATGGGATTAGTTAGTTACTGTTCCATTGGCGAGAAAAATGATCAGCACGGAAAAATTACCTTGTAAATCAACATTTGATTGATTGCTTTCAAAGATGTATTTTCCTTGTAAATTTGGGAGTGTAATTTCATCATCAGTTGCTAAATGTAAATACAGCAGATGCAGCTACTCAATTGTTCACGAACAATTGGACGTGCATTAACTGCAATGGTTCTTTGCCTGGACGTTAAATTGGTGGTTGTAAAGCAATGCAATAAGCTGTAGAAAGTCTACTTCCATACCAAAAAAAAAAGAAGTTTCTACGGGCACAGTTTGATTTTGCACTGCCCATTCATTGCTTCGAGTATTCTTCAAATAGCTTAACGGAGCAAAAAGCGACTTGATAGTCTAGTATACTACCATATATACATCTACTTGTACATGAAAGGCACAAATATATTTGTAAGTTTCTGACCCTGGAGTGCTCCAGAAGGTGGATAGTTGTTGCAACTACAAAACTAGTCGACCCCCAAAAAAAAAAAACTAGTCTTTCTCTCCCTCTTAACTTGACACTCTCAGTGGCCACACAAGAAAAGAACCATTCAGTCTTCAAAACCCCCCCCCCAAAAAAAAAGGAGGAAAAAAAATGAATAAGTAATCATGTGTGCATGTGGGCTAATTCTGGTCTTGGTCAATCATATATTAAGATGCTGTAACTAACTAACAACTTCACCGTAAAAAATACTAATGAAAATTGAGTACAATTCCATCCCTTCTCTTACTTGAAAGAAATTAGGTGGGTAAAGAGTCGTCTTCTTCATGGAATTTTAAAATCCTCAAATAGTCGATCGGGGGAGATGTTACAGCCAACCCGACCCCAGTACGTATCTTTGTCGCCCTGAAATCTTGCAAGGCTTAGCAATTTTAAAGCACCGGCCGGCCACTCATCCGTCTTGGCTACTATTCCTTTCACGCGTACATTAAATCACTACAATACAATTTTTTTATAAAAAAATTTCACAAAATAGCAATCCAAACGGGAGCGTTCATTTAAATGTTTTTCTTTTCAACCTCTTGTGAATGACAACCATGGATTGGAAGGGAGAAGGTTTACTGAATTCCAAGAACCATGGACTTACATTTTTTGCTAGACAGATCTTGATTTTTTTTTTATTAATGTAAGTGTGAGAAGGCTCGAATTTAGAATCACCCAACCCGTCAAATCTTCTTCATTTGTGATCCCATATTTAGTTGATAAACATCTACATATATATATATATATATAAACTTACTTTGCGTGCAATAGAAAGCATGTAAGCGCGGTAACTATAGTGTAAATTAATAAAATAGCAAATTGATGGATCAGAACTCACCATTTGGTGAAAGTAATCAAGATGAGAGAATTAGCTGTGGTCAAAGTCTGCCCCCAGACCAACCGAGGCTAGCTTTTCGGGCAAATCTTGTAATTAGTCAAAAAAAAAAAAACCGAAACATGACTAAATTTAACAAAGCATAACGAACGAAGGATCGAACGAACCAACTTATTCTTCAAAAAATAGGAAGTTGGGTCAAATGTCCTCTTCTCTGCGTCATCCGGGCTCTGGGAGAAGTGAACTGATCGATTTGGAGGAGTAGCTATCACTAACCTACTGGCGCATGCCTGCGGGTTCTACACGAGAATGATTAGCATGGCCATGAGCAAGACTTGAATTGTAAACAAGATATCTGGGACGGTAATTCTGGATTTGTCTTAACCAGCAAGATTAACGGTTGAAGTTTTTTTCCTTGCAGTGGTTACGTAGGCTAAGAGGGGCATGATTACAATTTTCAACAAGAAACTAAACACACAACTGCGTTGGTTATTGCTACCTAAATGTTGAGTTTGATCAAGTAGATGGAGGCTTAACGACACTAGGTAGCTAGCATTAGCAACTGCTGAGGTCTTATCAATTTCGGATTCAGATAATTTGACTTTGGCCACACTCGACAGTTCAGATGGACCATTAGCAGCTGGTGCATTCCGGTTTTAAAAAATTTCTCATCTTTTTTTTTTTTTAAATTTAAATTTTATTTTTTTCAGATACCCTTTTCGGAGAGTATTCATTCTGAATACCAAAGAAGAAGGAAGAAGCTAGCTAGCTCTTCTTTGCGAGGAAATTGAGACGTCTTAGTTTACCTAATCAACCAAACAAACAGTCCCTCCAACGTATATATAACTAGCCCTTCCTGTTGGAACATTCCACAATCAAACGAGCCAATCCAATCGAAAACATTCTCCCTCCATTCGGTCAAGATTAATCAAGAACAGCAGCAAAATTAATCAACCATGGCTGTCTCTCTTTATTCATTATTATCACCAACATGCTTCCTCGCTGGTGTTTCTTTTGTCATGAGCTGCCTTGTGGTGTTGGCAATTCCAGCCAGTGCAGCAGGGATCACAAAGCATTACACGTTTGAGGTACATCTTTCTCTTCTTTTATACATATCCTAGATCATATATGTAGGCTGTTTAATTTGCACGACATTAACGTAAGATAGAGTAGTTCACATTTTGCATTTTTTTGTTGTTGCGCAGATAAGGTTGCAAAACGTCACAAGATTGTGCCACACAAAGAGCGTGGTGACAGTAAACGGAGAGTTCCCTGGCCCTCGCATTGTTGCAAGAGAGGGTGACAACGTGCAAGTCAAGGTGGTCAACCATGTTTCCAACAATATCAGCATTCATTGGTAAGTCCCATTTTACCATTACCTACCTCTTTGTTACCAAAAAAAACTAGGCTAATTATGTGGTTGATTTTAACAGGCATGGAGTCAGGCAACTGCAGAGTGGATGGGCAGATGGCCCCTCCTACATAACTCAATGTCCGATTCAAACAGGCCAGAGTTATCTGTACAACTTCACCATCACTGGCCAAAGAGGAACCCTGTGGTGGCATGCCCATATTACATGGTTGAGAGCCAGTGTCTATGGACCCTTCATCATCCTCCCAAAGAAAAATGTTCCTTATCCATTTCCCAAGCCCCATAAAGAAGTCCCTATACTTTTCGGTAAACTTCCAAAATTCAATTCCCACAGCAGACTTATGCACAATAATGTGGTAGTCCTTTACTAATTTTTTGATGAATCAAAACACAGGAGAGTGGTGGAATGCCGACCCTGTGGCTGTTGTTAACCAGGCACTTCAGACTGGAGCTGGACCAAACGTCTCAGATTCATACACCATAAATGGACTCCCTGGACCCTTGTACAACTGTTCTGCCAACGGTAGTAAAAATGGTTTCAAAATTGTTTCAAAATTGAACTATAAGCACCATTTATGATTTAACGGAGCCTTTTTTCCTATTGCAGAAACATTTAAGCTGAAAGTTAAGCCTGGAAAAACATATCTCCTTCGTCTGATCAATGCTGCGCTCAATGACGATCTGTTTTTCAGCATAGCCAACCATACACTCACCGTTGTGGAAGCAGATGCAACTTATGTTAAGCCATTTAGAACAGACATTCTCCTCATTGCTCCAGGACAAACCATCAATGTTCTCCTCGAGGCCAAACATCATTTGGCTAATTCCACTTATTTCATGGCAGCCAGGCCGTATTTCACAGGCCAAGGCACCATTGATAATTCCACTATTGCTGGAATTCTTGAATACGGAAATCCAACAGGGTCTGTTTCTGGTTCCTCTTTCACCAACAGTTCAATTACAAGCCTCCTCCCCGCCCTTCCTCCAATCAATGGAACCTCATTTTTTGCAAATTTCACCAGAAAGTTCCGCAGTTTAGCCAATGCCCAATTTCCAGCTAACGTGCCCAAGACAGTGGACAAGCATTTCTTCTTTACAGTTGGCCTAGGAAGCAAGCCGTGTCCAAAAAATCAAACCTGTCAAGGGCCTAATGGAAGTAAATTTGCAGCTTCCATGAACAACATTTCTTTCAACCTCCCTACAACAGCCCTTCTTCAGTCCTACTTCTTTGGGAAATCCAACGGTGTATACACCACCGATTTCCCAAGTGTTCCCCTTAAGCCGTTCAACTACACGGGAACCCCACCCAACAGCACCTTTGTGGTTAATGGCACTAAGGCGGTGGTCGTTAAATTTAACAGCTCAATTGAAGTTGTGTTGCAGGGCACCAGCATTCTTGGTGCTGAAAGTCACCCTCTTCACATTCATGGCTATAACTTCTACGTTGTGGGGCAAGGTTTTGGAAACTTTGACCCTGAAAATGATCCTGCAAAATATAACCTTGTTGATCCCGTTGAAAGAAATACAGTTGCTGTACCACCCAATGGCTGGGTGGCAGTTCGGTTCCTAGCAGACAACCCGGGTGAGTGTGTTCTGAAGTACATACATCAGATTTCACCGAACCAGTTTAGCTTACCAGATTACATAAATACTATCTATATTGACAAACTGAAAAGGTGTACCATATTGCCTCAGTTCATTCATTATATTTTCGACTCAGGACGTCTTAATTGAAACAACTAATAGTATGTAGAATTGTTAACGTGGTTTTACGGTGTGGATCAGGGGTTTGGTTCTTCCATTGCCATTTTGACGTCCATCTGAGCTGGGGGTTGGAGATGGCATTGATTGTGTTGGATGGAAAGCTCCCAAATCAGAAGCTGCCTCCGCCACCATCTGATCTTCCCAAGTGTTGACCTCTGCTCTAATTTTTCGGCGGAATTATGCATAACTTATACATTAATTTCTGAATTGGACCCGGCTGTTACCTTCAATTTTTCAAGACACAGAGACCAAAGATTAGGAGATGCGGGATGGGATATTGGGACTGGATTGCCTTTTTGCTTTTTAATTTTCATCTTCTCAGGTTTTGTGCTGTTCGTTGATTTCTCATTGTATCATCTTGGTTGAATGTATTTTTTTTCCTTTTCCTATATTTTCATTTTTGTTTCTTTTCGGCTGAATGGCCCAATGGTCATGTAATATTAATAATACTCACGGATCCGCTCTTCTCTTCTTTTATGTTATGAAGCCTAATAAATTTCCTGATTGACCATATAACTCTCTGTCTCTCTTATCTTTTCAGTTTTAGCCCCATTTATACTCGGGCCACGTTTCTAGTCTGAATTTTGATCCCTCCATATTCCAATCGCATTATCAAATAGCTAATACTATTAGTTTTCTTAAATAACAAAAAGAAACTCTATTATATTACTCACTATTTTACTTTACAGAGTGCTCCAGAGGAGTATTAAAAAAATGTTGCGACACTAAACAGGGCAAAAAACTTAGATTTAGACATAAACATAAAATTTAACAAAGTAATGTCACATCATATTCTTAATTGATTTTGTGAAACGTGAGGGATGAAAAAAATTCATTTTGTGGAATGTGAGTAACTATGGGTCAGATTATATGAAATGTGATTTAACAATTTTGTTTCTGAAAAATGATAATGTGCATGACATGTAGTGGATTCCGGCCAAAAACTAATCGAACGTTTAGATATGGAGCAAATTTAATTTATGTGAATTTGTAACGGACGTAAAATTACACTTTTAAAAATAAAGAATAAAAAAGTATTTTATAAAATGTGAAAAACATTTTGAACGATTTAATTTCCGGTGAGTTTTACCTGTATACAAATCATATTGTTTCGGTAATTTCGCAATTTTATACGGATACATCGCTCGACTTTCTCTGATTACAGCGAGCGAAATCTGCCGGTTGAAGAAGCTCAGACCGGACAGGCTAGCTGTCTAATGTTCTTTGTCCTCTCTTTCTGGTCGTCTTTTTTCTTTTTTTTCTTTAATTCTGGTGAATGGTTTTATCTTCAGAATCTGGAACAAGGGGCAGATTTTTGGGTTTTATCACCAAAATAACTCTCCTTCTAAAAAATATACCCAAAGTAATCTAATTTAAAATTTTATTACCTTTATAATCTTTTTTTTACCACATAGGTTGCACATGTGTCGGAACAGAGATAGAGACACACTCTATTTCTTTTTTCCATCTAATATCTTTCCCGATTCTCTCTCTCCCGTTTTTTTTTCCTTTCATTATCATTTCCTTGTCAAACTTAATTTTGAGAAGTCAATATTTATATTAATAGTATATAAAAATTAATTATCATCCTTGATAATATCAAGGTAAACAAAGATTATTCTCTTTTCTTTTCTATTGTGCAATTTTTGGAACATTGCTATGGCGTTCAAAAAATTTTTGAATGTTAATTGTATAACAAATGATTTCTCACACCGTGTGTTTGATAAAATGTCTAGAAGAAAATAATCTAGCAGTTTTTAGTTTGCAATTGAAAACTTGAAAATTTCAGTTTTATTACATCTTGTAAAAGTTTTTTTCAAAGAGTAAGAAGGATAATATAAACAAATATGATAACCTTAAAGTTTTTGTAACTTTTTCTTGTTATTTCTTACAATTTTTGTTGCAATTTTGAATTTTTCAAATTTAATTTTTGAAAACATATATGCAATAGGTTTGATTCATTTCAAGAAAAACGTTGGGACCAATCATAGTAAGGTCAATAATGGTAGAATTTATTTTAAATAATTATAAGAAAATTATCAAAGTTATGCAATCTTATTGTGTCTCTATGATTAAAAAAAAATTAAAAATTTTAACTCATGTTGGAAACTATAAACTAGATCAAAACTTTCATTTCTTGTTATCCTACATGGCAATCGGGATAATAAGGTGGCAATAATAACATCATTATGGGACTAAAGTTTGAAAGTAAATCATATTGAGTATTTTTTAGAAAGAGTGTTATTTTAGTCGCGTCAGTTGGATAAACAACAAATCCATAGTATTAATAGCTCGATTATGCTGAATATGCTTTGTTTTTCCTTGACTAATATCGTGTGGTCAGGAATTATTGCCATTTTTGGCAATTCTTATTGATAAACATCATATCGTTGTTTGCTGCGAGAATGATCAGCTTGTTTCATGACAAATCTGCACCGTAATTAGGAAGCATGCAACAATCGGACAGAAGCGATTGAGTCAGTGATCGGAATTTGAAATTTTACAGAAAATTAACTAGCATGTAAATCGCAAATTGGTCAATCACAATTGAGAAAATAGTGTTCAAGAATGTTCAAGTTTAGCTGTGGTTCTATCAATTGACAAGAACCTGTGGTAATCTAATTAACTAACTCGATTAAAAAGGTTGAGGAGCGAAGGCATGGTGGTGCTGATAGTAAAATCCAAAAGCTATATGTTATCTTTGCACTAGTTTTTTTGGGGGTGAGTGATGGGCGGCGCGGGGCACAACGAATAAGAAAATGAATATGAGGCATTTTAGCAAGAAAAACATACATACTTTTTTTTTTTTTTTTTCGATACAGAGGTGTCCGAATCAATCTTTACGGAGCTCGACTTTTAGCAAGAAAAACATACATACAGTTTAGTAGAGTATTTTTGTACTACTTGGTAACTCAATTATTATATTATTTCTGTGGATTGCTGCTTTATTGTACTTTTTTAGTTGCTTTCTGATATAGTTCACTATTTTGTTGTGTTGCTGCATAACTCGCACTCAACAGCCACATAAGATTCTGTAGCATCATTTGATTTGGAATACAGTTTTCATCCTGGTGACCTTGTCTTGACCTTTGAGCTGCACTCCTTTGTAGTTTGCTGCCAGCAAAACATCTGGCTAGATTCCTGTATCCCCATTTAGTTGTGAATTGTGATGTTTCAGATGGCATGAGTGCTTCTTCGGTGATTGAAGTGAACTTGTACTTTTTTTTTTTTTTTTTTTGGTGATTCTGTCTTTTAGTTCCATTTCTTCTCTAGGTGTAGTGTGCTAGCAGCATTCCAAGTATGCTTAGCTTTGTTCCATTAAGCACTTCAAGTTTGTTTCTGATGCAATGCTTGTTAATTTTACCAACTACACTGGCTAGAAATTGATCACGGATCTTCGTTCGTATTGTTCAGAATTAAAGTTTGAAGCTCCATCTATCAACATGTGGACCAATCTTGAAAAGATTGTTTGTTAGTTTTGGTGCAGGAATAATGCTGCATTACATGTTGGCTATAGGACAAAAGTGAGTTAATAAGAGTCACAAAAAAAAAAGAAAAGAAAAAGACTTCTTTCCTTTCCACTGAATGAAATCAGCAAACTTAGCATCTAAACTAATTCTACAGAAGAACCAAAAAAGGCGCTAATTTTTGGAGCCTCCTATGAAACTTAAATTCTAAACTCACAGGCCCCAACAGATCAATGTGGGATGCGGGATGGGGAAAAAGGACTTCATTGGAAAGCATTTTCAACCGAAGCTCAATAGTTGCAATTAGTAGATTCTGGATCCGAGCGTAAATGATCGAAGGACTTAGGTTTGATAAACAATGGCGAATAAATGAATAGGAGTCGAGACCATTGTCTGGGAGCCTTATCTTTCCTCTTGGTCAAGGTGATCGTCCACTTCTTTTAATTCCTTACATAAGAAGGCCTAAGTCCACTCAGGACTCTCTATTATGTACGGTACCAAGTTGGTGGCACCCGCCTGTTGTGTCAATGCTGGGCGACTGCACGTTCAGGCACCGTGCATGCAATTAAGAGATCCAAGGATAGAGTTTTTCCAGTTTTTTGCTGCCATATCTATATTCAGTCTTATGTCCTTCATGTTAGTTTTCATGCATATCTGTATGCAAGTTTGTTGTGTGCGTGTATATGTACAATTGGGGTACTTACCTACCATTTGGGATGTGTAAAGATCGAAATGAAGATAATAAAAGAGAAAAGAATTGGAGGGCACAAGATGTACCAATTTCTTCAAAGCATCTTCTGGCTGCAATTAATTACAGCTTATTAATAACAAGAAGCTAGATTTTGGCACTTCACTCATCGAAAAAGAAGTCTCAGGTTGGGATGAAGTGAGTTTTCCTGTGTTGAGATGCCTTGAATTAGATTTTCAACCCCCGCTGACCTTATTTTAGTCAGTAAACTATTCCGATTACAACCCTAATAAAATCTGATTTCCCTCAAGTTGTTCTTGTCTATTCTTGTTTGTTCTTCTGTTCCGCTGCATCTGTTATAACATCCTGCCTAGCGCATGCATTTGTCTGTCCACAATTTGGACATTGAGAATTGATTGGATTTAATAAGAAAATGTGATATCCTCAAAAGGCTTTGTTTCATAAACCAATAAGAGCTGGTAAGTAGTGATTAGCTTTATCGATAATCAAAGGGAAGAGTTGATAATGAAATTCTTTGGTTTGCAGGCTAATTGAGGTTTCCCTAAAGTTCTCGGTACAACTTTCAACCCATTCTATCAGGTTACCCAGAAAGGAGAGGAGGAGGGAGCTCTGTCAAACTTAGCGTGAACCTAAATTAATATTACAACGGTGGGATTGATGGTCAAGGATTATGAAATTTATGCACTGCAAAGATGCCAGGCATCGAAAATTGAGAAATTATGTCCCAAAAATACTCTAAATAGCCACTAGTCATCTCTTCAGTTCTCCGCACAACACCATGCACCCACACTTGCTAGTTTCCAAAACTCGTACTGCAAAAACTGAGGGGCTATATTATTATAGCACTAAAATACAATAACCAAGTTTTCATTTTCGTCATCACATGCTCTGGTGGTGGTATCACATTGCAGATCCCCAGTCTGACCTTTCTGGAAGGAGCACGCATTGCGGATTCCCCAGGTATATAATTTATATCTTCCTATGATTGCTAGTTCCAGCCGCTGTAGGGGAATCTTTTTTCACTAAGATACATGCTACTAAAAATGCGTATTGATGATTAACGCAATTTTCTATTAAAAACTAGGAAAAAAGATGGTCACATACGGCTTGCCAGCCGGACAGACCATGTGACACGGAATAAAAAGGCTAATTCAGTTTAATCAAAATCTACAAAATATGTTACATCTTGCCACAATGCGCAACATTTGAATGCTCATTGCTTACCGACTTAGAGTTGCGTTCTGATCTAGGAAGAGATAGATTAAGCAAGCAGGAAAATTTACTAGTATGATGTTGATTCTGTGGATGGCTGAAAAACTTCTTTGGGTTACATATATAAATGAACCCAAGATCACATTTATCTCAATCAGTTTGTTTTCATGAATCTCCATTCTTGTTCCAGCGGAGGAGCATCGCAATGCAGCGCTTTACGATGTAAAACTTTGCCCTCTGCTCTTTGGCCATGCTGCTACACTTGCGAGTGAATTCTGAACACCTTTTTGATGAGCTCCTCGAGAGAGAAGACTTGGTGGGAGAGCTCCTCTGCGAAGAACTTCTTGACAGTGGAGGCCTAACGGAAGAATTTTTCTGTGATGAACTCCGTGCAAGAGGAGACTTGGTGGTGGAGCTCTTCTGTGATACACTTTTTCTCAGATATGACTTGGAGGAGGATGAATATGAATGGTTATTCGGATCATCCCTGGACAGCTTCCATTTCTCATCCATGTAATGCTCCATTGATTACTACTGCTACTGCACTCTCTAAAACTTTCTGAAGTTTATTGATTCTCTAGCTCCGCCCTAGTACTTTTCTTTTACCCTAGTACTACCATAATAAGGGAAGGAGGGAGAAGGAGAATGTGGAGTGGGCTTTGGTGAGACAGAGGGTGGGTGAAATATTGGCTTGGCACCTATTTATAGCAAAATGGATACAGTGGTGGAAGGAGTTGAAGTGCGTGTTGACTGGTGCTTCTTTGGCAGCGGTAGCAGCACATGTTGCTGCTTACGTCTGTTTGTCAGGCTCCTGTCTGACTGTAACATTTGTACAAAACTCAAATTTACTGCACAAAAGGCCCTAATTCCATGTTGATATTCACCAAATCATTGTTTATTTCTACGTCCTATTTCAATTCATTAGATATTAGTTTCTGCTGGTTCTTGAAGCTGCTTCCGGAGATGAGAGATCCATCAGCTCTTATGGAGGTGCTGCTCCTCTGTATGGAGCTCCATGCAATAATTATTATTTTATCCTAATATCTTATGTATGTTGAGAAAAAAAAATTTTTTTTTCTGTTTCCTTTGAAACTTTCAACGGGCACTTCTCACTTGTACACACGAGGAACTGTTTCGTGCGACTGGATGTGAAATGCAAGCAGGATTTAAGAATTCACTGGCAGTGTGGGAATTCGATGTCCTTTGGGCTATGGTGGTCGGTGGTCTTCGGTCAATGAATGAATCTAATTTAGGAGCGCTGTTTGTCAGAGGATTTGCTTTGCAGTTATTTCATTCCAAATTTACCAACGAAAGATGGTAACTCCTCCTCTGTGTGTGTGTGTGTGTTGTGTTCTCCCACTTTCTTTGGTGCCCAGAGATGCCGGTTTCAGGATTAAATTTTCAGAGTTACAGGTGCTTTTGCAGGACTGCATCATAGCGTCAAAAAATGGGAAAAAGCCGCGGTGAATCTCACTCGCAGTAGCATTCAGATAGGAGGAAGGAGCATAGCATCAGACTCTGAAAAAAGTATTGGCGTAAAATGCAATCAAATGTCTGATGAGGGTTTTAGAGTTACTAGGTTGTTCGTTTCCTTTTATTCCTTACTGCTCCTCGTTTGCACTGGATTCCGCGTTCTTGCTACTCAATGATATATGCATTCGAATGAAGAAAATTCAAGGATAATAGCATCGAAAAAAGGGGTAGTGGGGGGCAAGATGTCGAAATGTACGACTTGTATTGTTTAATTTTACAGGAGATGAAAGACAACAACGTCGTCTGCCAAAGTGATGGGAGCAAGGACGATAACTTCTGAGCCTGATGAGTTGTAAGTTTGTTTTTCTATAATTGGATTTTTCCATGAATCTACCCCATGAAAGGTATCCGATGGCACGAAACTTTAATAGCAGCAAGCAGCTATGACCGATGCCTGTAGACCCCGGTTCTCTTGCCACGCTAGTCGGCCATTTTACTCTCTTGTACCGGCACTCTTTCAAGTTACATTTTTCTTTCATGCATCCATTCACATATTTTTGGGGAAAGTCGGCAGGCAAGAACGTTAATAATAATAAACCACTGATGTGAAAGCAGAAATGTCAAATGAGACAAAAATTAAAAGGTCTCGTCCCGGTTAATAATTGAAAGCAGAAGTTTGCTGCAGTCTATAATAACCCATTGCACTTGGAGCCATCTTTGGGAGATAAAAAGAAGATGATCTATATGAATGGACCCAAACAATTGTGTGTGTGATTTTTTTTTTTGTCAGCAACCATACATTTGTATAACCCACTCTATCCTAATCTAGAGAGAAGGGAGCCTAAAGAGGCTATGGAAGGGACTAGTGGGTATACAGACCCAACTAGACCTTTGTATAACCTACTCTATTCTAATCTAGGGCATCCACTCTATTCTAATCTAGGGAGAGGGGAGCCTAAAGAGGCTGTGGAAGGGACTAGTAGATATACAGATCCAACCCGACCCCAGTACGTATCTTTAGGAATAATAATAGGCTTCAACTGGTGCATGATTAACCAAGTACTAATTGTCATTTAAACATGAACAAGTGTACTGCTAAACATAAATTTCCTAAAAAGGGAAAATAAATAATTGTGCCATTTCATTTTTCAAAACTAAATATATATATATATATATTAAAGAATTGTTCCTCTTCACACCCTTTTCATCCTTAACTGTCGGACCTAATATTCAAACCTGATAGTGGAGAGAAGTTCAAAATCCATTCCTTGGCCATTTGACCAACTCCAATGGTTCAAACTAAATAGTTAATCATATGTCTTTCAAAAAAAAAAAAAAGAAAAGAGGAACTAATCGAGTGGAGCATGGTATGGACCGGTCCAAACAGTCCTGCATTTATATTTGTTATGGAATAAGTATGAAATTGATGTGGCCAACAAAGTATTATCTATATCTGCATACTACAGGAAAGGAAGCAAATCGAGGGGAAAATTTTAAGGCGTGACTTTTTTATGGTGCTGGGGAGAATTTTTCAAATCAGAGATTAACTCCAAGTAGCATTTGTACATTTTTCATATTTAACTAAGTAGTTGGAAAACCAACAAAAGCTGAATATCTAACACATTCTTTTATTTGTTAATGCCACTCTCTTCGACGTTTTTCACATATGAATCTCATAAAAGTACCCATGTCATTTTCATTGGATTTAGTACAATCCCCCCCCCCCCCCCCTATAAAGCTGTAATTAAAAAAAAAAAGAAAGAACAAAACAGAAGTGTCACTAATAAATGAGGAAATACCATTAACATTTGTTCCAGCGAAATTTGTATGATTTAAAATATGTTTAAAAAAAATTGTAATAAAACAATATACAATTTTTAAAAAATGCAAAAATCGTAAGAAAACAGTTGCAGGACCATGGTTTTATGGGGGTGGGTGAGGGTCAAACCAGATTGGTCAAACAGTGCTGCCTGATGGGTCAATTTTAATGTGTTGTTCCATATTGTTGAGTCACATGTTATATGGGTTCGTACAATTTTGTATGTATAATGCAACAGTGCAATGCACCGTCTCTCCATAATTGGGCCTTTTAGTCATGTGACTTTTGAGAATATACAGTATTTGGAAATTCGTGGCCCACATGCCAACACATGGGCCACATCAACTGTGGTACTCTCCAGAATAGTCAATATCTACCTACGGTGACCCTTCAACTCTGCTATGTCCATCATGTCCCCTCCCGTAAATATTTGTGTTTGGGTAGCGTATTATTTATTTGAAATAATTATTGTCATATTTTTTATAATATGACATATATAAAATTAAAAAATAAATTAAAAATATAAAAAAAAAAATTTAAAATGTGTTTATAATATAAGTAAACTATTTCGTAGAATAAATCAATTATTCAAACACTTATTGATAAATTTAAAGTTCTCGCTTACTCCCCTCTGTACAAATCCCTTTTTGGTCCTGTTTTTCTACTCTAAAGATTAAGACAGATATCAAAAATCGCGATCTGAATCGTAAAACTTTTGGACCTGTTGGTCTATTCCAAAGATAGTTATCAAAATCGCAATCTAAATCGTAAAATCGTCAAAAACGATCTGAATCGTGCTTAAGATCGAAATTTTACTAGCAAAATTTGATTGAAGATCAAAATTGTGCTGACCAATAGGATAATGTGTTGGATCGTAGAATACCTGATTCTAATTGTCAAATTTCAAGCAATGGAAGGAAAACCGAGAAATACTTGAGATAATCTACACTATGTAGATCCTTACTATATATCATCAATGGAAATAGAAATGAGTTACTTTTGACCGTGTCAATTAAATTTTTAAATAGTCAATGGAAATAGAAACGGGTAACTTTTGACCGTATCAATTAAACATTTAAAGAGTGACATTTTATCAAATTATCCCCCCATGTTACTAAACTGCTGTTTAACAAGCAAACTAGGGCTACAAATTGGCCAAATTGCCTTAGTTATGGAGACATTAGACAAGACTCATGGCAAAAGTTTACGATTGCAAACCAAAATTAATTTCTTCGTTTATTTTTTTTTAAGAGAGCACAGCTTTCTTTTTTTTTTTTTTAAACAAAAAAAAAAAGGAGCTTTGAAAGGCACAATTTTTTAGGGTTCAAAAATCTAAAAAGATTTGTAGAGGTGTAAATTTGACCACCCGAAAAGGGCCAAAAAAAAGAAAAAAACTAGGACTTTGATGTGAAGCTGTTTATTGTTTAACGCGCCAACACCTGCACTAAGACGAGTCAATTAAACTTTCAATTCCTGTCTCCCGATCTTTCAACCGAAGCTTAAAAAATGAGTCAGTTATTTTAAGCAATAAATTTCAAGGAAATACGTACTATCAACTTTTTAATGAGGCAGAATCGATTTCAGAAGCAGCACAAAAAATGAGTATGCATGCAGATTGTAGGGTACGTACTATCATACAACAACTTACACTAACACAAAAATCATCATCCAGTACAAAAGCATTACAAAAGCCCCCGCTTCTAATCTATCTATCCACACCCCACGCCGCCTTCTTCAATTAACCTTTAAGCCTGCAAAGTACGGATCAAAACTTAGGCTCATCCATTTTCCAGCCAAAATATGAAGCAAACTAGTTGTGAATACCATATGTCACTCTACAGTTTCCAAGAATTAACAATTAAGCACAGGCTTGCCGACGCCTGGGAGGCACGACAAAGAGTAGCTCGAGATCGGGCGGCTGAAAAAACCCACTCTTCGGTGGCTGCGGCCTCTCGCCGCCACAATCATACCGCTTCTTCTTCGGCGCTGCTGGTGGCACAGACATCACTGCAATCTGATTTTCATGACGCCTAGGCGTCGAACACCCTTCATCTTCCGGCTCCATCAAAACATCCTCGCATCCCGCTTGCACTTCCACCGTATCCATCCACTTCCGAAGACACCCAGTGCAACTAGTACTAATACTAATAGTCGAGACCCGAGAGGGTAAATACACAGAAGAGGCTGGAAGTGAAGGGCTCTTTCTGGAAGGTGGTGGAAGACTGTGTGGTGGGGAAAGTAACAGCTGTGAGTCCACGTGTTGCATGGACTCGACGGATTGTCTGACGTGGAAGGACACGTGGTACGATTACGACCACCTGTCATGGAGTCGGCATTTAAATATGGCGCCATTAGATGCGCGGGAAACAAGGCGCACCGCCATACCCCTAACATTTAGCGCCGCTCAGAATTGGAAGACATGCATCTTTTGGATAAATTTCAGCAACAGAAGGCACGGAAATGGTGAATTTAGTTGAAATATCTCGTGTCATGCTTTTTGTTGCTTCACTACAGCTAAGGTCGAATGAGGTTATTTTGACCGTTGAGGGCCTCCCGCTGTCGCGGTTTCGAGTGTCATATGACTCGAATGTTTTTGAAGGGTTAGTGGTACGGTGGGCGAGTGTTGGAAATGTGGCTTCAGCAAGTCTGTGTCACGGTGGTATGCTCTGTATGTCTGTGAAGTGCTTGTCAAAAATCCTCAAAGAGTATTTATCTTGTGTCCTGTGATGAAGATTCTGCTTCTTGTGATTTTCTGGGCTCCTCCGATAATCAAAATGTGTGGTGATTGTGAAAAGGGCCATGGCTTGGTGTGCGATCTGGGCTGCAAAGTGGGACAGTTATCCATTTGCGAGGCTAGTAGCTCCTCTCTCCCGGAACCATTGACGGTGGATTGTTTTGTGACAGAGTTTACATGCTCTGTCAATTTACTTTCTTTGAATTAGTTTTCGTCAGGCTTATCAAAGAAACATTTGGAGGTGATTTTGGCCAATGATGAAGTGCCCAAAGATCCTACTTCAGAAAATTTCGACCCCAAGAACTTGTATGGAATTAACAAATGAGGTTTACATACAATACCCTCGTGAATGCTTTTTGCCAGGTAGGGAAGTTGTGTGAAGCCAGTAAGCTTTTCAAGGAAATGAAAACCATGGATGTTGCTCCTAATACTATATATATCCTACAATACATTGATTGATGGTTACAGCCAAGCGGGGAACAGTGAGACGGCGGGTCTTCTTTTTGAGGAGATGTCAGTAAATGGTATTAAGGCAGATATAATCACTTACAATGCATTGATTTTGGGACTATGTAAAGAGGGAAAGACAAGGAAAGCTGCATATCTGGTGAAAGAGCTGGATAGACAAAAATTTGATCCAAACTATTCTACCTTCTCTGCTCTTATAACTGGGCAATGTGTTAGAAAGAACCCTGACCGTGCTTTTCAACTGTACAGAAGCATGATAAGGACTGGTCGTCATCCAAATGAAGCAACTCTGGTGATGCTGATATCCACTTTCATTGAGAATGAGGGAAACGATGGAGATGCTGTGGTTTCGAGGGAGATGCTTGAGAGATCTACTTCCCCTAATCCAGGTACTTTATCAGAGCTTTGCAATGGACTTTGTCAAGATGGCAAAGAAGAAGTTCAAGTGGCAACCCGCTTGTGTAAAGAGGTAGAAGCTAGGCATCTCATGCCAGAAAGTTTTCAAAAGACTGGTAGAATCTTTAGCTCTAGACCGAAATCTTTGGACGACAAATGTGAGTCAAAAAATTGAAGCATAAAATCAATTGTGTGTTTGTGCTGTTCCTTGCTGAAGAGGAGCAAATGTCCTATCTGGCAGATATCCTACTCTTTTAGTTTGTCGACAAGGTCATGTGGTAGAGTGGTTTACTTTGCGGATCTCGCCCTAAAGTGTTTCAAATTCATCATGCCGTTTGTAAGAGGAATTTTATCTATGTATCGTCGGGACGGGGACGGGAACGGGTTTAGGCTTTGAGCACAGCTTTAAAGCACTAGTGCAAGTGCCGCAAGTCCTGCTTTGGTTTCTTGTAATCTATCTTTTGATCCCCACTGACCCAATCGCTTTGTATAATTCTCGTAACATCTTTTCTTTCCTATCACCTATAATTTATTTGTTTGTTTTGTTAGCCAGTTATAATTCCAGTATTTTGTTGATTGGGTATTCTTCTCTCTCTCTTTTTTTAGAGAATGATGGTTTCTTGCGTTGGCCCATCGATGGTCAGAACATCCCCCTTCCCCCGACCCCCGCTCGAGCTTTCTCTTGCTTGTGGATAGCATAGCACTTAGTGGTCCTCACTCCAAGAAATCTAGGATTTGAAATGGCGTCCAAAGCCAAAAAGTCAACGGCAGCTTCCAAGTACATGGGCCTACATACATCAGCAAAGCCCAAAACTGCGCAGATGGGCTGGGCCACGCAGACTACTCCTGCATTTTCGAGTAGTTATATGTCTTCTGATCTTCTTCCAGCTTGAGGCAGTAGATATATATCCAAAGACGTTCTCTGAGGATTTGGACTCTCTCCCCAATGACACAAGCAACAAAACATCTTAGTGTCTGTCCATATGAAAAGCGCCCTACTTACCTATAAACACCCGTAAACGCAACCACATATTTAATAGGGAAGGCATGTGTAACATAGCATGATTCAGGCAACCCACGTTTGCTTTCGCTGTCTCATACCTCGCTGTCCGTCTTGGCTTGTGGACTGAATTCCACCACGCAGCCATAAGACTGGAAATTTAATGGCCATCATCCGAGCTGCTAGCATGAATGCTAAAGCATTTCATTCAATGCCAGAAAGTTAAAAAACTGTTGATCTCTCACGTTTTTCTTGCGAAAAGTGAATGATAAAAAGTTTGATCCATGATCAGGTGCATGCATGAAAGTTAATGCTAATTCGAATTAGACTTGAACACTACCGGATGTATGATTGCTTGATGATCTGTCTCTGTTGTATGATTGCGATATGCTAGTACTTTATAGCAATCGAGTAGTCCTAACTCTTCTGCCGCAAAAATTGACACCTCTGCCATTTGGCAGCATGCAGATTCTGCAGTGCATGCACGCTATTGCTACCCAACAGTCCAAAAACAGTTCTTGATTTGCTGCCAGCATGTTTAAGCTATAGATCGATCAGTCGCTTGCTATTTTTCCCAAAGTGATCTTTTGAGCTCAGACTTCAGAGTTGGTTTTCGGTTTTCAATAATTTGATCCTCGAGAATATAATAATAACATTTGCCCAGAAGGGTCTATATTCAAAAGACAGGATACACATCACAATGGGAGCTGTCACTTTGTCATCATGATACCTGAAATCCAAATATCTCGCAGACAAAATCCAAATGTATAAAGTTTCACCTCCTCGATCCGAACACAACACAACTTTGTGTGCGCCCCCAAAGACATCTCCCCTTCGAGAAACAGAAGTTTACTCCAGCCCGAGCATTTGGGTCAGCCGGTCAAAGCTGCGTGAGAATTTAGTCAGCAAGCTAGCATTCACAAAAGCCTAAAAGACGAAAATGAATTGTACTTTGCCTTGCAACCATGCTTTCACTAACACCATAGCAAAGCAAGAGAATTCAATCAAGCATCATGCTTCTTGATTCCGATGAAAACCCAGTTGCATCATTCAGGCAAAACTTTCGCTTCTCGAAGCTCATGATCAGCTACAAATGCATAGGGAATCACGCCAACTGCCATCTTGACATGTGTTACTCAGATTTTTTCTTTTTTATTTGGGTTTCTCGACGACAGCTCCATTAGCAAGCCAGCTTCATCATCAATATCTTTGACCTACACGGGCTGGGTGAATACATCTCCATAAAAATTTCCAACAACAATAGGATGAATTGTATTGTCAAAGAATGTATTCTGTCAACTGCGGCACGTCTTCTAGTATACTACGAGCAATATTTATATGCACGTACATGCAGATTAGAGAAATCATCAGCGTGATCTTTTTCTCTCCCATTATGTCAATTCAATTGTCATCCTCTTATGGTCCTACGGTATAACTGTTGTGATGGATCGTGTGCCATGTGTATACTGCAACTCAACTGCTCCTCTATTCAAGGCAGACCTTTTCTACATAGGAGTAGTGCATATCTCTCTCTTAAAATTGATTGGCAAATTAGTTGGGATGGAAATAGAAGCATAATTGTGCTACTCTTGAGGAAATCAGGCACGTGGACCAATGAGAATAGCCCTAATGTCGTTCGAGTGGAAGGATCCGTCTTGCCGTCCGGAAATTTGAGGGTTGGGAATTAACATCCAAGTGTAGGGTGGCACGGCGGCAGCCACCCAAGGACCATAGTGGCGCCTATTCCTTCGACGGCCTAGTGCCATACAGTTTAGCTACTAAAATGAAGAAGCGCGCTCAATTTAGGTAGCCGTCATGGTGGAAAATATGAGTGATGGTCCTTGTTTGTGCCGTGTATTTTGACTAACGCTGTATCATATGTGTAAGAGCAGTGACAACTTAGCCTTGTTTGGATAGTGATTTTTTGTAAAATTTTTTTTAAAATATTTTTAATAAACATATTTTTCAATCAATTTTTTATTTCACATATATTAAAATATTACCGTATATATATATTTTGTTGTGTACAAAAATTCATAAAAATAGTAATCCAAACGGATCCTACACATTGACAATATATACTTGTTTGAATTTGAAATCTAAATTTTGTATATGTTCCATGCATCTAACCATGATATTATATACATTATTAGTGTACATAAGATTTACTCAAAAAATTAAGACAAAATGAATAGGTCTTTGCAATAAAAAAGAAAAACATCATAATCAGAATAGTTATGAGTTAGAGAAAGATACATACTAAATGCCATAGAATTTTATGTGCTCGTGCAATCGTGTGTTGTGAAAAGGCATGAAGCCTTAATTTAGTGGAGCAAATGTTAAGGGAACAAAATATACCTCAGCAAAGGCTTACAAGTTGCCCCCTTGTGATGTGGGGTGGGTAGCGGATTAATTTCTCTAATCTAAAAACTCATAAATTGCTCCTTGCACACAAATAGTCAAACATATGCCTCGGCATATATGTGTATAAATGGTCTAAAAAGACATTCATGTCCTCAATTACATAATACTTGGGCAATTATTCAGCCCGTCCCTATTTATAAGACTTCTTCTGATAAGTTAAGAAGATTTTCAGAGTTTCCCTCTTACTCCTGACAGTTACCCCGTTCGAGAGTATGAGTTTACTAGGTAAAGTTCTCTTTGGATTTAAGTTCTGATCTTATCCCGAAAACTAAACTCCTCGGAACTAAGATGCCTGCAACACTGGTTCCGTTCGGGAGATGAGTCCGAACAAGACTCTTTGGGCCCTGACACATGTCTGCAGAGGGTTCCTCCCTCTACAGGCAGCGTTTGAGTTTGAAACTCCATTAGCACAGAAATTGTAGAATAATTGAGTTTGAAACCAATAAATACATCTATCTTAAAAATTTATTGTTTCTATGTTAAATATGTTTTTAAAAGTAAAATGTGATTAAAATTTGCAGTGAAAATTACATTTAAGTTGACATTCATGTTTAACTTTTGGTAGATCTAACACTCTTATGGAAGGTAATTATCATGAACTTCTAATAATTTAAGGGGGGGCAATGTATGATAGGAGAGAGAATTGTAAAAATTTAGAGGGGAGGGGGAGAGGAATAAGGAACAATATTAAAAATTTCTAAACTTTCTAAACCTAAAACATAATTTTCTCAAAATTGAGGGGGTGCAATTGCAATCCCGACAAAATGCGGCTTTAAGCAAAAAATTGGGTCACAAAATTGTGTATTAATTATGCAAAGTGGAGAAGAAGAAAAAAAACTCTTCGTAAACTAAGAGTACCTTATACTGGGTACTATGCTCTTTATTTGTTCTTCAAAAAAAAAAAAAAAAAAAAAGGGTCATAGGCTTGTTAGGTTCGCGAGAAGGTTATCCACAGGTTCACTGCTCACACAACTGATTCTTTGCCGGTGCAATTTTCAAACCAAACACATGGACTAAATTTGTTTGGATTGAAATTTATTTGAAAATTTTTAAAAATAATTATTATAACGTGTTTTGTAATGTATTAAATTATGCATGTTAGATAAAAGGTCGTTATATATGTCACGTATCCAAGCACATTCAGTATTATTATTATTATAATGTTTTTTCATTTCAGATCCCAGGGAGGATGAGACACTTTTTATTTTTTTTTTGATGTGGGGCTGTAGTGTTGAAGAAAGAAAAGCTTTGCTTGATGGTCACCTAACGTCTGCGTTTAGGCAGCTGAGTGCTGTGCCATAGTATTGACCCACTGCGTAAGTTGTGCTCTACTGAGAAAGTTCCAGAGATAGCTCATACATGTGGAGATAACATTAACCCTTCGAAGTGCTTGGAGCTTAGCGGCTAAATATGGCAAAAAACCAGCATCCTATAAATTGGCCGAAGGGGCAAAGTTTCACAGAACCCAAGACCCCTCTGAAAACGATTTGTTGCGGTAGACTTCACAACTTCACAGTCTGAAATCAAATGACCATTTCAGTGACAGCAGGAGATCGCAGGCATCAGCATCCGGCCTGAACTTTTACACGTATCATACTCTCCGGGAGTCTTGCTTGCAGGGGCCAAATCCTGATGCTACATCTGGTTTACCAGAATGCACTGATCCCTGAAAAGGCAGGCTACGGGTCGAATATGCAGAGTCACGAGCTACAAGATAAGATTGGACATCGGCCTTTGCTAGTTGAGGAGGTGGACTCCTGACTCCCTGTGGCCTTGGGTCTCTTAACTGACCAGACAGGAGCCGTACCCCGATTTTTTGATTCGCGACTCTAAGTCCCAAGGCACGCATCTATCTGTACTGTTTTTCTCATGGCACCAGCACCCTAATGAGTGCCAAGCATGACCTTAAGTTCATCAATCACAGTCACCCAAAGGCAGACACGGATTTGTTTTCAGGTGTTTAGGATTGTGGAATCCCGAAGAAAGCAAATAAAGGAAGAAAGGTATGGTTGAGTGCGAATAGATTCTCCAGCTATGTGGGATCAGACGGACGCTGTCAAACTTTGTGGTATCTTCTAGTCTAGTAGTAACAACGAGTAACTCGCACGCACGTTTCGTCAATTAGTGCTATGTGAAATTAGATGCCTAAGCTGTCAAGCTGGTAGTGGTCGATGCCCCAGCATCTTAAATGGTAACAACGCTATAAGTAATTACCGCTGGGACTGTAGTTGAATCGAGTCAAACTTTTTATTTGTAGGAATCAAATCAAAGTTGTTTTACTTTGAAACAGAAAGGGGATTAACAAAAAAAAAAAAAAAAAAAATCCAAATGGTACCCTTTCAGCAGATCATAAGTGAGCTTGTTTGTTACTAACCTTACAATCATTTATCAATTTCAAGGTGAGTTTGAAATTCAGAGTTTGAACTCAAGTTCGATTTAATATTATATTTGATGTGTTTGAGCTCGATCGAAAAGCTCAAGATTATTATTTTTTTATTGTTAATGCTATATTATTAATAATATGTATTTAACTTTATAAAAAAATAATAAATATAATTTTATACACATCATAAATAACATATTATTTAAAAAATATAAAATATTTTTTAACGTTAACTAGTTGAATATTTGTAAATTTTGAACTCTTTTTAATACTTTAATTAAATTGTTATTGTTATTCAAATTTGAGCTCAAATTCGTCAAAAGTCCAACTCAAATCAAGACCGCCTTAGAGAATTGGTTGGTTTACTACCCCAAGGCAAAATATAAGAGTTGCATATTGGACGCAACTTGTCTGCTTGGAGATGAGTATTAACCAGATTATTAAAAACTTTTTTAATTATGCCCAATTAATTTGATTTTTATCCATGCCTTCTTTTTCTAAAACATTTTTTAATAGAGGAGGAATGAAATTTAAGAAACAGAAAAAGTACAGGGAGAAATGAACCCAAATATCTAATTCTTAGAATTTCGACCTTAGACCTCCTTGACCTTCTCTTTTGATAATAAAAACGCCAAAAAAGTATTGTTGCATTAATTATCCTGCTCAAGAGGCATTTTGGGAGTAAAATAACATATTTATCATCCATAACCGACCAAATTTTATGTTGTAACAAAAAAAAAAAAAAAAAAAGCCAAACTATGCTGTCTGAATTTTTCGTCTGACAGAATGTAGACAATGGATTAAAAGCTGCTTAAGAGTAGGAAATTTTGCCTGAAAGCTTAATCGTAAAAAATTAAAGTCCTATATAATTGAGCATGGTTTTCAAATGTGCGTGAGGTTCAAGCAGCTCTGCTCCCGCATGATTTGAAGAAAATACTCTCCTCTTTTCATAATAAAAATGATAAAAATTTTAGAGTGGTTCTTCTTCTTTTTAGTATCAAGAAAAAAATTCAAAGTATTAATTTCTTTCTTCTTGGAAATCTTATTAATATCAAAAAAGAGTAGAAAGATAGAGAGGGGGAGAAAGGGAGAGAGGTCAATTCTTTTTTTAAAAATTACAAATAAGAAAGAATTAAATACTTTTATTATTTTAAAATTATTTCACTTTTCTGTTTACTATCAAATTTCAATCCTCATCCCGACAACCTTAATGTAATACGATAATGTTAGACTTTTCTTTATTTTCTTTTTTTACAAAATCTAATTTTCTTTCTTCTTCTTTTCTATCTCTTTTTCTTTTCCTAGTATTAATAAGTGTGAAAAAAAGAAATTTGAGAAAGCCCTTTTATTTTTATGTTTATTGATCTCTTAAAGTGAAAAAAAGAAGAATAACCATTCCAACTTTTTATTTTTAATTATATATAAAAAGGGTAAATATATTTAAAATTTTTTGACCATACTAATTAGATTAACGATGAGATAAAATATCTAGAAAATAATGTTAGGAACTAGAGTGATTGTATCACTATAATATAAACGAATAAAGTGATAATAACAATGTTATAATGTTATAAAATAAAAGGATATTTTTGTCCAAAATTTTTTAACATGTTGAGCTGAATTACCTATGGGGGTAAAGTGATAATAACCCTTTAAAAAATAAAAAATGAATGTGTTATTATGGCAAAAGTTGGGTGAATAATTTAACCAAAACAAAAGAAAAGGAATTTTAATCCTATGGATTGTATAAATGAAAGTACGTCATTATTAGTATGGAACGTTAAGTAATTAAATGCCTGAAAAGCCCCAAATTAGGATGATCCTGACGGACCTTATTAGCTTCATTTTGAATATACGTATGTACGTGTAGACTAGAGCTGGTAATAGCCTTGCGTGTGAGTGACATTTGTATAGACAACCTTTTAGTCAACTTTTACCAAAAGATGGTTAAAAAGGGAAAAATGAGAAAAACTTGAAGACCCCTTCTCAGAAAAGGGTTGGATTAGGTGGTAAATTGAAATGAATTGTAAATAGAAGATCATATGTTCTAGTAGGTGGGTAAAATTACCTGCTAATTCGAAAATCCATATCTGATCCGATTCAATCCGAAAATTAGAATATCGGATCCGTATTATTTGATCGGATCAAAAGAAAGTCAAGTACTCGCTTAAACGTGGAAGCGAGTTAGAGTCACATAATTAAAAATTCGCAAGTACCCGACCCCTTAAGGTTCTTAACTGCAGAGTCACGAGCTATATATATTTTATTTTTATGCACATACTATAAAATAATATTTTTAGAGTTAAATAAGCAATTTCATTGAACAATTTGTATTGCAAATATGAGAGATTATAGTTTATTTACAAGATTCATTTGTAGAGTTTTATAGAAAAGAGTTTAATTAATGTGGAACGTGTATTTAAAAAAATGTGTTACTTATTTCAAACTTTTATTGATTTTGAATTTTTAAAAATTTTAAATTTTTTCTTATATTCTCTTCACACGCTTGTTGCTTGGTGGGAGACTTTTTGAAAAAAAATATTTATTAAATCTTAGATGAATGTGTAAAATATAAAATTAAATTTGTATAATTTTTTTTTTAAAAAAAATTAAATGATAAGTGGGGTGGTATGGGTACTCGTTGACCCAACTCAATCTCAGCAGATATCTTATAATCGGGTACCTGCTGATATGCGAAGCGGATAAGGGTTAAAAAATGGATAACCTGTAAGGCGTGGGTCGAATCAGCCAAATAGTGCACAGGACGGGCATTCGACCCGTACCCACCCTTGGGTTCTAGACCTCCTATTTACCAAAAAAAAAAAACTTTCCCCTCTTTCCTATGGAGTTTTGACAGAAGAGTTCCCATTTATTATGGTGATCGTTTAATTGTGAGAGAATAATATTCATGTAATTTGTAAGGATAAGCTCTGAATGTAGATCAGTTATAATATTAATAATGAACTAGTACAAATACATCTTGAATGTTTTAACCTTCCGGTAGGGTTGTAATGACAACCCAATGATCATGAATTAGCTGTAAAACCTTTCGCATTGTAGTGGGATTATGTTCACAAACTTATCTTTCCAACGCCAATGGGGACTTAGATTAAGGATTTCAAAAAAATAGAAGGACCTTGATCACAATCCAAAGAATTTGCTACAAACTTAGTAGGTCTTATTTAATAACTCTACTTAATGTTAAAAATTAATCTATCTAGAACTTTTTGAATTCAGCATGTTTGATAACAAAATGCCTTACCATTTAATGTATTAAGCACTAGTTAATTTATGTACAAACTTTTACTTGAAAAATTTTCACTGAATTTTCTAAATTAACTACACATACTATAGCTGTCATACATATAACACACTCTCAGACATGCTCTGGCACAAAATACACTAGCTATCGAGGCACACTCGATGCATATGCAACTTTTCAAAAAATATTTTTAATTGAAAGAATCACAAAAATAGTACAAGTAAATATAACTATTTTATGTAATATGTAATAAAAAGTGTATTATAGAGAAATATGTACAAGTGGAAGTAAAAAAAAAAAAAACCATTAGCAAGGGAGAATATGAAAGTTGAAGGGAGGCAATTTTTGGTTTAATAGGATTTGTTTGTTAGTTGATAATAGAGATAATAATTAATGGATAATAGAGATAAGATTTAATGGATAATAAAGATAAAGGTAAATTTGAAAAACAAACAAAGTTAACACCTACAGAGACTTTATTATTGTAAAGATATTTGTTCTCATTTTGTTCACACATACTTATGCAAAAATACACTCTCCCATACATATATGCACACTTGTACACCACCTCTAAATTATTTCGTTATTTTCCGTCTCTCTCAAACATGCGCATGCATACCTTCCTTTCTCTCTAAATGCGCAAATAAAGGCAAATTTTTAATGAATAAAAACATAACATTTATGTGATATTTAAATTCAACACTATAATTTATTTAGTTATCAAATAAATAAGAAGAATTCATGTGATATTCTATTTAACACTACTATAATTCAACTAGTTATCTTTTTCAATTCTGAGAAACTCAGATTTTTTGCAGATAAACTAAATCCCCAAACAACCTTTAAAAGCCGGCAACTTTTGAAGGCATCCAAAGAGATTAACTACCCAAACCCCAACCCTCCCCTAACCGATGTGGGATAGAACACCCCCACAGTAGCCCTGCTGCTAAGAAGTAAAGACCCTCCGCTGCTAATTCAACTAGTTATCAAATAAATATAATTTAATCAATTCAATAACTTAATACTTGCATCATTCCAAACTTCAGTCTGGTTAATGGGCCTTAGTTGCCAGGGTGGAAAGAAGACAAATCTAATACCAGTAGTGCTGTTCGAGTTAACGCGAGTTGTTGACGTCTGTCCTGAATCCTGCTCTCCTAGGCTCCACCCCGTGCCTATATATATCTCTTAGCCATCACACAGGTTCACCCTATCCACCACCAGAGAGGAAACAACAATACAGCTTAGTAGCTTACCGACCTGTCCTCGAGCGTCCACCTTAGCCTCTGGCTCTCTGCCACCTCTTACTATGCATCTCTTCTTCTCGCGGACCTTCGATACTTCCCCCTCCTCCGTCCTATCTCTTCCGTTCAATGTCGTAATCTGTTCGTTACTTCTGCTAGTACTCATATTCCGGCAATGGCGGCCTTCCAAGCTCGCCAAACGTCTCCCCCCCGGCTCAATGGGTTGGCCTTATATTGGAGAGACCCTCAAGCTCTACACTCAAAATCCCAACTCCTTTTTCTCCAGCCGACAAAAACTGTAAATGATTGTTGCATTAGCTTAAACAACGTTAATCAATCATGTATTCTTGCAAAATCTGTACTTTTTTTGTTTTTTCCCTTAAGTTTTATTTCCTGACAGAATATTACTTACGTTTTTGTTTTTTTAAGGTACGGAGATATCTTCAAGACTCACATACTAGGCTGCCCATGTGTGATGATCTCGAGCCCGGAAGCGGCAAAGGTGGTTCTTGTGACTCAGGCTCATCTTTTTAAGCCCACGTATCCGCCTAGCAAGGAAAAAATGATAGGACCAGAAGCTCTATTCTTTCATCAAGGACCCTACCATTCCATGCTCAAGAAGTTGGTTCAGGCTTCATTTTTACCTTCTGTTATCAGAGAATCTGTCCCGGAAGTCGAGGGAATTGTTCTCAAGCTCCTTCCAAGCTGGGAAAATACAACCGTCAACACTTTGCAAGAGATGAAGAAGGTAGTATTAACTAGCTAACAGTTCTGAACCGAACCACCACAAGTAGTAAGTGGTATCTATTTTTTTTTTTTTTTTCCTTCTAAAAAAAAAAAAATTTGGTTATGATTTTGGGTTTCTAGTATGCTTTCGACGTGGCGGTATATGCGGCATTTGGGGACATGAGCAGGGAGGTGGAAGTCAAAGGAATTAAACGGTTGTACCAAATGCTGGAGAAAGGCTACAATTCAATGCCTCTGGATTTTCCGGGGACGCCTTTTCACCAATCAATGAAGGTATAGTAGCATTTAGTGTATCTGGAATCCAAGTAATAAGAAATTTGCATTAAACGTGTTAACCGGACTTACGCGTACAACGTACAACTTACTACTTACGTTACGTGTGAAGCATTCCATCCTGTCTTCACATGAAACTCAACGTAAAATGAGACATGTAGAAAGATATATCTGTGATCACAAATTCCTTGTAACCTGATTGAACCTTTCTTTAATTTCTTCCTTCATTAGTTTGTTTAGAAAGATGTACCATGTATGCAGGCAAGTGTCAAGTATTGAATATAGGGTTGAAAGTAAGAGCGAGCTAGGATATGCTTAATTATAGATCGATGTAATATAGGCTTTTTAATTTGTTTTTTCTTTTCAACGAGTATTGAATATATAACATTTGCATTGATGGGTCAATGTCAGAAATTTTGCTACATTTTAATTACGAATATCGCTAGGTTCTTGTCTACAAGTACACGCGGCAGTACAGGAATAAGGCACATATAATTATTAAAACCGTGAAGTTTTTTTTTTTTTTTTTATAAGAAGAAGAAGAAGAAGGAGAAGGAGAAGAAGCGAGGAGTAGTGCAATAATATATTAATATTAATTCACAAAATATTAATTAATTGTTGATGAATGGCACAGGCAAGAAAGGTCTTGACTGAGACACTGAAAACATTAATCTGGAGGAGGAGGAGATCAGAGAGCGGAAAGCATGGCGGAGGATTGTTGGAGACGTTGCTGAGAGCCAAAGACCACAAATTTAATCGACTCACCGATTCTCAAATTGCTGACAATATCATAGGAGTCATATTCGCTGCTCACGATACCACTGCCAGTGTCCTTACGTGGGTGCTGAAGTACTTGCATGATCATCCTCATCTTCTCCAAGCTGTCACGGTGACTACGTACTTGTAGAAAAATTTGGCTCTTTTTGCATTATTATTCTATATTTTTTGATCATCTTCAATTTTGACCTTGCACTGCGTGATATATCATCATCAAGTTTCTTTTTCGTTCCAAAAAAAAAAAAAAGAAAAAGAAAATTGATCAAAGTTTCCAAATACGGGTATATACATAAATTCTAAATTTATTTATTTGACAGCGGGAACAAGAAGAAATTAGACGAATTCGAACTGCAAGCAAACGAGGGCTAATGTGGGAGGATACTAGGCGCATGCCCCTGACTAGTAGGGTACATTTCACAAACCAATTGACTATTTGTTTCGTAGAGTGATTCATATATATCCCACAGGGAAATAATTGAAAACGGATCGTTACTAAGAAGAGAAGAGATGCATTTCAGGTTATCCAAGAAACACTAAGAAGTGCAAGCATTCTGTCATTTACATTCAGAGAAGCAGTCCAGGACGTGGAATTTCAAGGTTATCTCATCCCAAAAGGATGGAAGGTTCTTCCGCTATTCAGAACCATTCATCACTCTCCGGATTTCTACCCTCAACCTGAAAAGTTTGATCCTTCCAGATTTGAGGTAGGTGCATTATATTCCCCACAAAATTAAACCCTCAACTGCTAATTATTTTCCTGGTCGATCGGTAGAATACGTTTATCGACAACTAATTATATTGCAAGTACATATGAATATGCGTGTGTTGTCCGTTTCCCTAAAAACTAATTCCCATCTGACTCTGCTGCACAAGCTCCAGATGCAGAATGAGAATGAGAATGAGAATGCAGCTCATTTGCTCTCATCTGTCCTATTCTTCCCATTAATTGTAAGAAATATAAGGTTGTCAATCTTCGGATTATCCTGGCACTGTCCTTTTCAAGTTTTTTTTTTTTTTATGTGGATCATCTTCTAACTTTGACAATTGGATCAAAAATCTTTCAAGTATCAAATCACGTGACCTCGTTTTTGTATGGTAGCAATGCATGCTTTTACAGCCTCGTAATCTTTTTCAATGAAATGTGCATCTCTCTGCACTGTTTACGTAGAAAGATAACAACCTCTTGGATTTAAAATTTGAAGAAAACACCCCAAAAGAAAAAAAAAAAAAAAAAAAAAGGGCACAAAGGTGCAAGTAAAGAGATAATTGATAAAATTGAGGGTGTTTAATTGCAGGTTCCTCCAAGACCCAACACTTACATGCCATTTGGTAACGGGGTGCATTCGTGTCCAGGAAGTGAGCTAGCTAAGCTTGAAATGCTTATCCTCCTCCACCACCTCACTACCACTTACAGGTCTTTGATCTTTCTTTTCTTTTCTTTTCTTGTGCCTCCCTCTCCTCCTCTTGCTCTCTCTCTCTCTCTCTCACACACACACACACACAAAACACACACACATTCTATATCTACACACATAGTACTACACGGAATCGTGCAATTGCATGTGCACGTGTATGTTTGCACTGCATAAGTTAGAACTTGTAGAGTGTGGGTAGGTTTAGGCTGGACCTGTCGACCTAATGCTCCTTCAGCATTGGAAGTGGTCCTTCAAAATCCTCAATGGAGACAAAATCCTTTTGGTACCATACCAATACCACCATTTTGATTTTTGTCCCCGAGACCAAGAGGCCATAAAGATTTGTTGGAATATTATGAAATTCTCTGTGATTTTTCCCAAAATCGTCAGCCTCCGGTTATCTGCTGCATCTGAGATCAAGAAATGCAACTCTCGCTCCAGATGGCATGCATGCATCGTCTCATGTATTCACATCCACGTAGATTCATTCATTCATTCTTTTGACTGAGACTCGGACTCAGACTTGTGAGGCTGTGAATCTGAGGTACTCGGTGTGAGAGTAAAAAATAACCAGGAGCACCAGATTATCCTCATTGATTCATCATCGAATACCTTCGCCACAAAAAAAAGAAAAAGATTTGCAAACAAACATCTTAGCTTGTCGCAGAAAAATTGATTAGGTGGCCCCTTGTTGTTTTAGCACCATACCGTACGTGGCATGACCGATTGGAAGATAAATGAGGAACTTTATTTTGGTAGTCCACCTACCTACAACCATGCAAGATGATATGTTTAGCACATTTTTGTTGGTTACAAGAATTTGTCCCACTTGTTTTTGGGATGGGATTGTTGTGGATTCACTAGTAGAATAAAGATGAACAGAAATATTTGCACATGGAACCATTTTTTTATTATTGTAGCTAATTCAACTCTTTCTCTTCGGGATAGGCAATGCAAGACATGCTAATTGCGCCCCCCCCCCCCCCCCTTTTTTTTTTTGGGGTAGAATTCCTATGGCGCATATTTTTTGACTAGTTTATGACGTTACCAATTTGAAATTGCCTTTCACGCTATGGTCCATAGGCACTTTATTTTCTCGATCTCTGGCAGAAATCTAGCTCGCTGTCATATCTACTGTGGTTCTGCGTCCTTGATTGCCAAACTTTGGCTGCATTCTCTTTCTCTCTGCTACTAAATCTTTCTACCATTATCGTTCTACACATGCTCATCATTTACTCTGCCGTTCCGCCCATCTTGACCTAACGTCAAGAGTAACAGTTGTAAGAACATCCATGGTGCATACTCGTTCGACATGATCACTGCAGCTTGATCATCAGACACCCTACTGTGCCTGTACTGTAGCAGAACCACAACTTTCTCGTGCACATCTTTATTCATTTGAAAATCACTAATGCCTTGTTTGAAAATTAACGCGTTTTTCGTAAACATATTTTTCAATCATTTTTTTTTATCTAACATATATCAAAAAATTTAAAAATGGTAGTAATTTTATAGGCGCACGCGTTATCATGGAATTTCGTGTAAATTCTTTACTATTACAATTCCCTCGAGTCCATTTAAGCATGTATATAAACCTGCTATTTATATATATATTTTTTTGATGTTCAGATGGAAGGTAGTTGGTGAAGAGGAGGAAGGGATACAATACGGCCCATTTCCTGTACCAAAACGAGGTTTGCCGGTAAGGGTTCATCGAAGGAAGGTGACATGACAATCCACTCGGCAATTATTCGATACTACAAAAATCTGTAACTAGTTTGACAGCAAGGCCAAAACCCAAAGAACAAGTGGGGACGAAAGTGTGATTCCCATCGAGTTCCTTTTTGGGTTTTTTTTCCTGTAAGATTTGTGCGTGCAAAAGATGCTCTGCCATTCGCCCCGACTGCACTTGGGTGTCCGCATCGACAGATGTGGGGGGAACGGTGGGGTTAGCTACTTAGCCGTTAATTGTACGGTCGAATGCAGTTGTAGTTTGTCGGAAGCTGTAATTTAATTTGGCTTGGGGGAAGCATGCGCGCATATGAACGCAACATAGAGTGAATAATAATAAGGACGTGAATGCTAATCAAAAAATCAAGCCGGGTAATTGTCCTTTCCCGCCTGCCTTCTGTGCTGGAGAATGAAGTTTGTGGAGCGTCATGTTGCTGATGATCATTGAATGTGTGTGGCGTCAAGCTGTCGCCTTTGTCAGATTCCTTCTGTTTCGTCAATGGCCTCTAAAAATTCAATTGATATACTTCTCCCCTGTAAAATTTTACGAGTTCAATGCTCCTGTTGTCCGGTCTTGAGATAAACATACAAACAGGCTCAGAAGTGTGGGCTGTGCCCGTTAGGGTGCCACGTTGGGGTATGGTGGTTCACAGACTCTGGTCTCTAATGGAGTTAAAAACTGGCTGGTGGCATGTGTTTATGCGAAAACCAGCTGGTGATGGAGACCAAAGGCATCATTTTGAACGCGTGACTGAGCAACCACGTCCACTAAGTTCCTGATGCTCAAAGCTACAAATATCCAATGGGGGGAACCATCATTCGCAGAAATCTCGAGGGGTATTTGAGTACCAGATGGAATGATGTGATTCCTCGACTTACTGACGCAACCTAAACAAGATAGTTGTTGACTAATATATATATTATGGAAAGCTCTCCGGCCACAAGCACTAAAATGCCTCGTCAAAAAGGATAATCACTACTGCTTCTCTCTAATGCTAACCATTTCTCTCACCCGAGTCAGCTCACTCTTATGGACTTCAAACTGCACTGATCTCCAGATTTCTTTCCTCTAACATGCACAATCAGAGCAAGACAAGCAACATATAGACAGCCAAATATCAAGCCTAGTAAAGACACGGTCCTTTTCCCCACTGTTTGCATTCAGTCCACTCGTTGGGATGCAGTCCACGGATGACAAGAAACGCATCAGTTCATATATTTCTTTGGTGATAAAGGAAACCTGTCCTATTAGGGCACATAACAGATTTCAAATTGAAATTTTCAGGGAATCTTTTTCATGGAGCTTTCATATTGACAATTTCACAGTAAAGCCTTATCCAAATCCTGTCAAATGAAGTTTTTAGATTTTAGCCATGGACCCTACAATTTACGTGCTCCGAATAAGTTCATAAATTCGACAGACTAATCAATGTGGATTGGCCTTGAGGAAAGCAAAGTCTAATGTCAAACCAACAATTTAAATCAAGACACGAGTTTATGTTCTAATGATCTAGCATACTCTTTTAAGTTTGCTTTTTGAGTGCAACGAGGTTGACACTCTTTGGGTTTGCAAAAGAACAATGAATTTCCAATGGGAAACAAATGCTGATTCGGCAACTCTATCTCTTCTATGCTAACGCCAACAGAATTAACCTAATAATAAATGAAAAGAAATGTCACATCAACAATGGACCAACAATGGAATGCAAGAAATCCAATTGGTGTGTTGCTTTACCAGCCAGTTTCAACACCAGAGATGCTTCTATAGCTATTTCTATGGATTCAAAAAGAATATAACCTCACCCGAAGTAAGAAATAAATGTGAAGTGTGAGAGGCGAATTACTAAACATTCAAGAATGCTAATCAAAAGATTGACTCTGACACTCAAATTAGGTGACGATAAGTGTGCATCATGATGTCTTACAGTCCTCTTTCACTGAGACAATTATGCCCTGTTTTTCAGGTAAACCACAACCTCCACAAGCAAGTCATGATTTGTCGGGGACATAATGATTAATCTGGCTGGACCAAACATTTAAGTAACACAGAGCCTTACGAAAAGATTGGCAGTCCAAACTGCCCTACCTACCCTTGCCACAAACGTAGTGGAGGTAAGGGGAGCTAGAGAAGGAAAGAGAAATGCACGAATTACTTTCAAGCTTCATCTCCAAAGTCTTCCTTAGAGATATATGTTAGCACTTCTCATACCTACCAAAAGTCACATTAGCAAATACACGTGTTCTTCACATACCTATAGCCATTTGATAATTTGGGAAAACAAGAGGATTGAAAGGAGGAAATATATAACAAAGAGGCTGCTCTGCAAGAAAATGACCATTAAATATTGTTGATTTTGCACTTCCCAGAAACAATTACATAAATATTTGGAACATGTGCAACAGCCAAAAGCTATTTGTCCAGGTTTCAATCAAGAGAAAATATTAGTATGAAAAAATAATTAAATCACCTACAGAAGGTAAGATTATTTTCCTCTACCTGATGCCAAAAACAACACCCCCCCCCCAAGCATCTTTACTAAGAAGAAGAATAGGAAAGCTCTAAGCGTACTCAAATGGTGAATGTTGATCTCTAAAATCAGTTCAGGCTATCCTTACAGCTGGTTTTACAGGGTGACAATGAGACAGGTTATATGTTGGATGAAGAGGTACAATGAACATTTCACACTTCTAAATGTTTATGATCCTATTTACCATTCGCATAAGTTTTACAATTTACTTGTAATCTAATAGATGGAAATGGATATTAGAGCATCTCATGCATCAACCAAGACCCTAACATAAAATTTGTTCCCTTTCAGAAGACAAAGTGAACATGTCTGGATCACACTAAATTAAAAGTAAACACCACAAACCCAAGTTACAAAAACAGCATGTCAAGCTAGTTAGGCATTCATTGCAGGCACAACTTTTTGCAGCTAAAAATGATATACTTTGAGCTATTCATATAGGTTTCTATGAAAAAAATTGACATGAAATTGGTACTAGGCCAAGCTATCCGCATGCAGCACCCTCGCCTATGAAAAGCACTGTTAAAAAAAGAAGCAGTTCTAGCTCTGGATCAAAACAAATGATGACAGTGCAGTGTAATACAATTCTAATTCGTTTTTCCCATGCCAATCTAACCGGGTAGGAAATCAGCCATATTTTGAACAGAAAAATGAAATAAAACATCAGGATATTAGCTTTTGGGGAGCAATAAGACAACTAGAATATTGTCCAAAAGGAGACTGACATCATATAAAGAATAACACATTTTAATCGGTGTATACTCACAAAACACATCTCTTTGAAGTTTGAACAGTCAAATCAACATAGATGAGATGAAGGTGTTTCAAGAATAAATATGTTTGGAAACCTTTTTGTGCTTATGATGGTTGAACACTCATAATCATACAAACACTACCAAAGCAATAAAAGATCAAACCAGACATGCAAGATTTTTCTGAATGTCCATTCTTGACCTGATAAACCATGGGCAATCTCTTAACAGAGTATACTGGACCATCATAAGATGAATAGTTGACCAATCATGCAGCATGTGAAATTGAGAAGTACAAAAGCATGAGAAGATTCAAGACAACGAACGTGGTAAATACATCTTGGCATGATAATTAACACAAGCTGCTCTTTCCTATGAGTATTAAAATATACACTAGTTAACGATCCTCAAACCTTTACATCAAATCGTACAGCCAGGTCCAAGTGGATATGACCTTTTCACAGAAGACAAAACCCACAGGCTCACTGAGGAAAAGAAGTACCAACTAAACGGAAACACTACTCGTCAAGATGCAATGCTAGGAATAACATGAGAATGAAATCCTCATTCCCTGAGTAATTGCTGTATTGCTCATGACTTTCACTCCATTAAACATTAGAGTTACAACTATCAAAATAAAAATGGTGGCTTTGTACAAAAAGCAATAGTTTCAAGGTCAAATATGAAGTTTCAACCTTATGGTCCTTTATAATGTCTATTCTATAGATACTAAGTTTGACGAGGTGAGCAAAAGGAAGCACATTGAACCTTCTTTCCTTATTCAGGCCATACCTATTAGTGTGACAGAGAAAATTGCTCAGGAAATTTTTGCACGTGAAACTTGAGGAAGGACTTAAGGTTTGAACAGACTAAAAAATACATAACAATAAACTCAACCATAAGGTCATCAGCCCAAGTTTCTACAGGACTTGCATTTCTATGAGTAAGTCTGCCAAACAAACATCCAACATAAGATTGACATACATGATTGCATAAAAGCTTATTAATACCTTCAACCAGCTAGAAACCAACTCATTTTACAGGCTAATAAGCTTTTCAAATGATACTTGGACTCACAAAGATTAGAAAAAAGATCAAGAATCCATGAACTCATAGTATTATCACTTTTCTTCCAAGAAATTAATATTACAACATAAACTAGTAGACAAAGGGGATAAATTTGTACCTAACTTTATTCGCGTATCCAGTGTACATCTGTCCAAAGGTTTTCACCATCATGAGTTCCTCTAGTTTTGCCTTTTGCCCGTAATAGAATATGCAGACTGCAACTATAAACAATGCGCTCAAGGGTGCTCGCATTGCGGCAAAGTAAGTGACGAACAAAAGCATCGTGGACGCATAAATTGGATGGCGGACAAACCGATATGGCCCAAACAGCACAACAGAAGTCGGCACAACTACCTTCTCTGAATACTTTGCCAAATACAACGTGGAGTGGTACTGCATAAACAATGTCAACATTATCAAAATCCAAATGCCCAAATTACTCCAGCCACCAGGAACAAGATGTAATTCTGGCCCCTCAAATGCTGCAAACCAATGGCCAACCATCACTCCAACACAGAACAAGAGTTTTTGCCACCTGGGCAGGGTAATATCCCACGCGGGATCATGCTCTCTGGGATAATAATCACCATACAACCGCTTTCGGACGCTCACATTGAAGAAAAAGAAGTAGTGGTAAACAAAGAAAAACACAATAGGCCATCCTTCGAGAAAACCATTGAAATGTGCTGGGGGTACTAAAGTGAGCCAAGTAAATGCTGCAGTAACAATTGAAAGCTGCTGAAAAGCATTGGCATTGCCGTGTAAATGCCTGTTAAAGCAGTAAAGACCGTAAATTGCAAGACTAATAGCTACCATCCAAGGCCAAAACAACCAAGTCCAGCTAAAATACATCCAGAAGAAAGGGCTGAATAGCACATTGATAGTCCACCTTGAGGCTGCAACTGCAATGGAGAAAGCCAAAGACCATTTGCATACCTCAAATGGGGTTAAATTTAAAAGGGTCGATTTTAGTGACTCGAAAGAAACGTTTTTGAGGGCTATGATGACTGGGTTCGGAGAGCCTGGGCTTGTTTTTACATCAGAATATGAAGAGCATTGAATAACGAATCGACTGGTAACACCGTTGGGGGAGAGATTGAAAACGGTGCTGCAGCTAGAGGAAGTGTTTAGAGGGATATTCCATTGGGTTTTGAAACTTTTCTGGGCACCAGAGTTCTTCAAAGCCAATTTGCAATCAATATGTTTGTTGGAAGGTCTGAGAGAAGAAATGAACTTCTTGTTGGCAAGCGTCAAGCTAAAAGGCGTTACCTTGGTGCAGATCAAAGAAGACGTGTTTTCCATTGTCTAAAGTGTAATCGCAGGGTTAAAAGTTGTTGGCCGAGGCAATCAAATTAGGAGACCATCACGGAACGAGTTTTCCGCAGCCACTGAGAGGCCCAGCGTCCGCTGGGTTCTTGCACTTGGATCATACATGTATATATATATATATATATATACACGATAGACTTTTTATATTTTTAATTTTTTTATCCAACATATATAATATTACAAAAAAATATTACGATAGTTATTTCAAATAATATTTTAAATCATATCCTATCTAAACACATTCAATTGTTTTAAAAGTTTAGAGAGGGAAAAGAAAAATCCTATCCAACATTTGCTTTTTAGATAATGAATTTGACATTTTAAGATTATAAAGAGTTGTACGTTTCATTCTTTGATAATTGCATGTAAAAGTAGTACATTGTAAAGGGATATATATTTTTTCCAGAAAAGTAGTACATTTTATTTGCGATCAAAATGGCATATTTTTCTAATAATAATGTTGCAGACTAGACTTTTACTGAGAAAGCGATACATTTCACAATAAAGGTCTTGTGCTCTTGTACTCTTTTTCGAATTATTTTCTTCATTATTTGGAACACTGGGGATTCCAATGAGACACAATAGTGACTCATTCATATTTAGTTTCAACGCAATTTACTTCTTGCGAACTGTGCTATTTCCCTCCAAAATTATGGGTAAATTACGCCAACTTCTCCTATAGTTTTTAGGAGAAATGGGAAATTTCTTTCTTGATTTAAAAATTATAAAGACCTCCCTTGTCAGTGATTACCATCTAGCTTGTTTTGAAATTATAATTTTACCGCTTACCTTTGTTGCTCATGTTTTTTTTTTTTTTTTGTCAATTATCACTTATCTATCTTACTTCTGTTTCTACTCTAACATATTTTAAAGGGGGAAGGCTCAACTAGATCTATTAGAGAATTGACAGGAACTGAATTACCATCAAATTAGACGGATGCATTACGCACTTGTATAGATTTAAGTCACTTAAAGTGACAATCCACGTGTAATGGCAAATGGTGGGAGGTAAAATTTAAACTATTGACCTCCCACCTCTCAAAACCTTAAAGGCTGTGGTTATGTTCTTCATATTAAATTAAAGAAAGTTGTTAAAACAAATAGTTTTAAGTTGTCTTCTGAAAGGAAGAAAAAGTAAAAAGAAATAGAGTCTAATTCATGAAATTGGAAGACTTCCTTGTTTTGTGATTTTATTGTAGATTTTTTTATTCTCACCCATCAAAATAAACAACACATGTATCTATTCTTACAATAAAAAGGATTAAAACAAAGCAAGATATTTTTAACCTCGCATTCATCAAATATCTTAATCCTGTGAAATTTTAACTCATTGTATGTGAATGTTAAATAATAGAGAATTAAGACATTAACTCAGTTTCCAAGTCAATGTAGAAAAAATATTGAGAATTTACTTTTGAAAACACAGGCACTTAATCTCAAATTTTTTTTAAAAGGTGCTGGATGGCCAACTTTTATGGCTACACATGCGATCAAAGGTCATCAATTTTCGGAAAAAAAAAAAAAAACTAGTCATGCCCTCTTTTCGTTCTTTAAAATATTTATTTGTGTCACTGTAAGTGCACTTTGAGGACATTAAAGTTAATTTATTACCAAAGTAATTAACTTTCGTCCCTTAATTAGAGCAGAGGAAGTTTTTTTATATTACTATCTAACAAACCAGAGGAAGGTCCCTGATATTCTTCCTTGCTCTTATAAAAATTACAGGGGATTGTTAGTGTAATTTATCCTTAAATTATTGTTCTTTAAATTGAAGGATGAGTAAACATGCATTACACTGACCAAAGAATGGACCTACAAAACCTCTCCAATAAACCCATACTAGAAATTTGCCCATGGCTTAGCACGGTTTCTTTTTATTTATTGTGAATTTATACAAATATAAATAATTTAAATACAAAAATTAACAAATATCCTACATATTCATCCACTAACTTTAAAAAATTAATCTATTCTAAATGTTCAATTATTTACTAATTTTAAAATTTTGTTTATATACTTTCACTAGTATACTTCAAATAATGTACCATATATCAATAATTTGGTAGATATTCTTTTTTTTTACAAATGTTATTTTTGACAACTTAAATTTTTATAATAACCATAAATCTATAACTATATATTCATATTTAATTAAATAGAAAAAATCCAGCAATTCATTTTTCTTCATTAATAAATATTTTGTTCCCAACAATATTGGTAAATCCATCAATGTAATAGTTAATTCTGATTTTTTCCACCAAGTTAATTCAAAAATTAAGAGAAGAAATTATGAACGTTTTGAATAATAATCAACGGTATGGTAGTGAAAGGAAGTAATTTGGGTATGTAAGATTTTAATAATTGTAATTAAGAAAGTAATTTGGAATATGTGAGATTTCTATAATTGTGATTTGAAAAAGATTTTAATATAGTTCTATATGTAATAATTTGATAGAAAGCAAAATCATTAAGATATGATTAGTTGTTTTTTAAAATTATTTTAAATTTAAAGATAATTTTGAAACATATAATATAATCTAAATAGGATTCAATATGGGTAAAACTTAAATTATTCATAACCCGTTAATTTTTTTCAATTAGACATGCCACGTAGGGATGAGAAACAACTCTGATTAAAATAATTACTTTCATATGGCTACATATATATATATATATATATATATATATATATGTATAATGATATTTCATATTTACCGCAATTGCAAAATTTCCCTCATTCTACCTCATAAGGTCAAAGCCTCCAAAAATCAAAATTTCGTCTTGTTCCTTCGGCTAAGCCAAACCCACGACATAACAGAAGCTACCAAAGATTTTCGTCTTGCTTCCCAAGTTTCGAGTTTGCGCCCAAATCAGCCGTGAGCCGCCCACCACCAGCTTAGCGACCAGGCACCGGCTAGCCACTGTCTATTTTTCTTTTTATCCAACAGAAACAAATAAACCCAATAAAAGACAAAAATTATCGAGGCATCTCATATTCACAGCAACTGAACAAAGCCCCAATTTTAGATTAAAATCCACGTTCTGTAGCCTTACCATCTGCCTAGAATACAAATACTCCATCAATGTTCCTTTGTATGGATTCTTGCTGTCATCTGTATGATCTCCTGCCTCCAGCTCCTTTTCACCTCTAAACCCCGTACTAAACCACCCCATTTGTTTTTTTATAATTTTTTTTTCAATTTTCATTTGTATCTGCTTTAGTACCTTCAGAGACATTGATTATCAATTGTCCAAGAAGAAGATAGAGAATCCCATTAATTATTTTCACAAATCAAGATGATATTTTCCAAACTCAGCCGTTCATTATCTCGCTCCTCTGCTTCTAGGGTAAGCTTCTCTCTTACTTTCCTCTGCCTCTATTTACACAGATTTTCTTAAAGTTGCTAACTTTTTTGCTTTTTCTTTTTTTCTTTTCGTGGGATATCATTTGGGATGCAGAATGTGATAAATGGTCGGTTTAGAGGAAGGTCAGCGATTTGGGATAATGGGAATTTTGGAGGATTTGATGTAAAAAAGCTTAATAATAGTGAGTTTGGTGGAAAGTTAGGGCTTTTGAGGGAATATTTAGCTTCTGTTGGGGGAAAAAGCGGACAATTTCCTAAAGCTTCATATTTTTTGGATTTCAATTATGTTATTGCCAACCCTAGATTACGTAGATTTTTCTCCAGTGAAGCTCCCAAGAAAAAGAGTAAGTTTTTTTTTTTTCATTTTTTCGTCATTTAAAAGATTGTGTTTTTATGTTTTTGTAGGTTGAAAATACCTGACATTTAATGACTATTTTGGGTGTATTTTTGGCAGAGTATGAGAATTTTTATCCAAAAGACAAGAAAGAAACTCCCAAAGAAAATGGGCAGAAATCAGAGTCTAAAGGTTTGTTTTTATCGTTTAATGTTTTATTGATTAAAACACGATGAAACAATTGCTGGAAATATGGTTAATAACTCGGTAAACAAGTTCTTGTGTAGTTCTCAGCTGTTGCTAGTGAAATGGGAAACTAAGTAGCTTCAAAACAGACACATTATGCTTAAAAAGTGAAAGAAACATTTTGAAAGCTTTGTAATTTGTACTTGTGTTGATCTTTGCACCATTGACAATCTTATTGCGACTTTTAGACTCATCCATTTAGGTCTTAAACTGAAATGAATGACTGATGGGAAACATTAAACTGATGGTATTTATTGAGATTCAGTTGGAAAAATATTGTTTACTTTATATAAGGCAATTGTTGTTGTGCCTTTGCTATTCAGATTTATATGTAGCAAGATTTTTTGATGTCTCTGCTTATTCATTTGTGAAAGACCATATTGAGCTTTTGATTCAATGATAAAAGCTAGGAAGTGGAGGCCTTTTTTGGAGGGTGGGGGAGGGGAAGAGGGTTACTGGAGTGGGTTTTGCTCATGAATGATCAAATGTAACTAGTGAGAGTTTAGGTTTGAGTATTATTAACATATCGCCATACCGTGAAGATTTTTTCTCGTTTGTTTCCCAGAGTATTAAGAATTGATCTTAAAATGGTTTTACGCACTTTGTAGGGTGGATGACCTTCATGTTTCTAATAGTAGCTTTCTTATATATGTTCTTGCAGAGGGTGGAAATGCAGATGGTAACAACAATTTTCAGGATACTATTATGAAGCTGGCACAAAACTTAATTACACCATTATTAGTGGTTGCAATAATACTGTCATCATTGTCAATCAGCCCTCGCGAACAGAAACAAGTAAGCATATGCTGGAAATACTTGTTTAGTTTTACAAGTAGAAAATGTATACTATACCTGTTGTAGAATTGCAAATTAAAACCAGTTCACTTTTATCTTGTAATGTTGGTCTTTCATGAAGTTGGAAATATAAGATTTTGGGCAGTGATGTTATTTTAAATACCTTTTGAGAGTAAGTGCATTCTTGTTCTCACATGGTGAAAATTTTTTTTTTTTTGGGGTGTTAAAATTAGGTTCCAGTGGTTGTGCTCTGCTATTTTGCTATCATATACCATTCCTTTTTGCATTCATATTTGTATTGAAATGTCTAGTTTTCCTGTTTTGTGGCAAAAAAAATGGATTCTTAAACTAATAAGATTTCTAGACTCATTGGAGACCGAATAAGAGGATCTTTGCATGGTATCATAAACACATTTTAGAAGGACATCTATGATCAATCTTGACAGATCAATTTGTGAAATGGAGAGCTTGCTTCTGATCATACTGTCTGCGGCACAATCCTTAGTTTTCCTTGAGCTGTATAGATGCTGCCCTTTTTGAAACCAAATGAACCAAAGAGAAAAGAAAAAGGACAAGTGTGTTTGATACTTCAGTTCTTGCTAGGTGAGTGCTAAAGCACAATCACAAAGAATGTAGAAACCAAATGAACGAAAGAGAAAAGAAAAAGGATATGTGTGTTTGATGTTTCAGTTTTTGCTAGATAAGTACTTGGTTACCTTCATTCATCCTACTAGCAAGTAAATGAAGAAAATTGTGATTACCACTTATGGACACTTGCAATAAGTACTTGGTTACCTTCATTCATCCTACTAGGCAAGTAAACGAAGAAAATTGTGATTACCACTTATGGACAATTGCACTACTACAATCTACTGCAAGTCTTTCACTTTTAGCTTGTATTTTGCTTCCATGCTTAATTTAGAGTTAATTATCTTCTAGATTGTAGAATATGGTTGCTACTATGTTTATCTGAGGAGTGAAAGGTTGCACTTAAATGAACTTTGAATATATAACTTAGTGGTGGGACAGGAAGAAAAATTGTGTGATAATTTAAACTCTGGACTTTGTTACCAAAAAATTGGCTGTAGTATTGCCACGAAGTAGTTTGATTCAGTTTGGAACTAAAATCGCACAGGACTGTTCTTATCAAGTTCTAAAGTTCAAAAGCTAACCACATAAAAGAATTTGATAACTAAATCTACCTAGATTGCTGCTCATCAGTTAGCTTGGTTTGCTTCATTATTTTCTGCAGGTTTTTATTCAGCCATAAATATGAGACTTCTTTATCCAAAATACTTTGACACCTAGTTTATGGCATAAATCTGACATTGACATAAATGGTGGTGCATTGAAAACGTGCTGAACCCTTGTGTGCTTGTGCATGAGTATTGCTTCTACAGGTTCCAGTTGTCTATTCATTCTGTTTATTGTTTTTGGGGTGTGGAGATGCGATAACTTTCCCTCAATTAACTCTGATTTTACTTTTGGCAGATTAGCTTTCAGGAGTTCAAAAATAAGCTTCTTGAACCAGGTTTGGTGGATCACATTGTGGTTTCAAATAAATCAGTTGCAAGAGTATATGTGAGAAGCAAACCACGGAATCTGAGTCATGAAGATGCTGAAGAAGGTGCACCGTTTGGAAGCAGCAACCCTTCTGGAGAGAACACCAGTCGCTATAAGTATTATTTCAATATTGGAAGTGTTGAATCTTTTGAGGAGAAGCTGGAGGAAGCCCAGGAAGCACTGGGAATAGATCCTCATGACTATGTACCAGTTACATATGCATCTGAAATGGTTTGGTACCAGGAATTAATGAGGTTTGCACCAACACTGTTGCTTCTGGGTTCCCTGATGTACATGGGGAGGAGAATGCAAGGTGGTCTAGGTGTGGGAGGTTCTGGTGGAAAAGGTGCACGTGGAATATTCAATATAGGGAAAGCTCAAATTACGAAAGTTGATAAGAATGCTAAAAACAAGGTCGGTCCTTTTTTTGCTAATTAACTTTTTGAATTCTGTAATTGTGTTGATGGCTTTGAGTTCGTTCCAGGCCATCTAGTAGCTGTTTGGCATGGAATTTGGGGAAGTACATTGAATGTTTCTTTCTTTCCTTCCATCTTGCAACTTATGCAGGTTTATTTCAAAGATGTTGCTGGCTGTGATGAAGCAAAGCAGGAGATAATGGAGTTTGTGCACTTCCTTAAAAACCCAAAGAAATATGAGCAGCTGGGGGCAAAAATTCCTAAAGGTGCTCTGTTGGTTGGTCCTCCAGGCACTGGTAAAACTCTTTTGGCAAAAGCAACTGCAGGTGAATCTGGAGTGCCATTTTTATCCATGTCTGGCTCAGATTTCATGGAAATGTTTGTTGGTGTTGGGCCTTCAAGGGTTAGAAATTTATTCCAAGAGGCAAGGCAGTGTGCACCTAGTATAATTTTTATTGATGAAATTGATGCCATTGGTCGGGCAAGGGGACGTGGCGGTTTTTCTGGAGGTAATGATGAGCGTGAAAGTACTCTTAACCAGTTGCTTGTTGAAATGGATGGATTTGGAACCACATCTGGGGTGGTGGTTCTTGCTGGTACCAATAGACCTGATATTCTAGACAAAGCCTTGTTAAGGCCTGGTCGATTTGATCGACAAATTAGCATAGATAACCCTGACATCAAAGGTCGTGAACAGATATTTCAAATCTACTTGAAAAAGATCAAACTTGATCAGGAGCCATCCTATTATTCACAGAGACTTGCTGCCCTTACTCCTGGATTTGCTGGTGCGGATATTGCAAATGTTTGTAATGAAGCTGCTTTGATTGCTGCAAGGACCGAGGAAACACAGGTGAAAATGGAACATTTTGATGCAGCCATAGATAGAATAATTGGTGGTCTGGAGAAGAAAAACAAGGTAAATCAGAATTTCATTTGCTGGCAAGCATATGCTTACTATTTAGGGTCCAGGGCTGGTTGGTCATGTATATAAGGATGTCTAGTTATTTGAAGTTTAACTATCAGAGAACAGTAATATCTGTGCTTTTCAAACAGGTCATCAGCAAACTTGAACGCCGTACTGTAGCTTACCATGAATCTGGTCATGCTGTTGTTGGCTGGTTTCTAGAACATGCAGAACCCTTGTTGAAGGTAACAATTGTTCCTCGTGGTACTGCAGCACTTGGCTTTGCTCAGTATGTCCCCAATGAGAACCTTCTTATGACAAAGGAACAACTTTTTGACATGACATGCATGACTCTTGGTGGTCGTGCTGCAGAACAGGTAACTACAAAGCTGCTGAACAGTTCATGTCTTTTTCTGTAGAACAGCCGATGTAGGTATTTTAGTTATGAAAAACTTCTATTAGAGTTGACGTTAACAAATCACTGGACATTTCTTGTGGGAATTGTTCAAAAGTTCAGCGGTGCAATAAAAACATGTTACGTTATTTTTTGGTTTCATATTTGTTATGAGACACACCATTGTGGACTGATATTTAAATTGATTATTTGAAAAGAGTCCTTGGCTTATGAGTACGAGGGACATTTTCATGTGAGAGAGAGAGAGAGAGAGAGAGAGAGAGAGAGAGAGAAATTGTTACTTTGTGGATAATAACAAGTTTGCTTATAATAATTTGATTTTACTTTGTTGTTGATTCAGGTTCTGTTGGGTAAAATATCAACCGGAGCCCAGAATGACCTGGAAAAAGTGACAAAAATGACATATGCCCAAGTTGCTGTCTATGGTTTTAGCGAGAAGGTGGGTCTTCTTTCTTTTCCTCAGAGGGATGAATTTGAGATGACCAGACCTTATGGTAGCAAGACCGCAGCAATTATAGATGCTGAAGTACGTGAATGGGTTGGCAAGGCTTATAACCGAACTGTTGAACTGATTGAGGAACACAAGGAGCGTGTAGCTAAAATTGCTGAACTGTTGCTGGAGAAAGAGGTTCTTCATCAGGATGACTTGGTCCAAGTACTTGGTAAACGACCTTTTGAATCAGCTGAGGTAACAAATTATGACAGATACAAGCAAGGGTTTGAAGAGGAAGTTCAGAAGACTAAGCAGGCTATTGATGATAGAACTACAAATGATGATGGGCCATCACCTCTTGAACCAGAGGTTGTTCCTGCTTAAGATCCAGGACACAAGCTAGTTTCTGTACAGAATGTCATGACTTCCTTTTCTGGGTTAGGCTGTTCTTGATGCTGGCATTTGATGGCCAGATGCTCTCTGACCTCTTTTCTTCTCCAAGCAACGACATCGATAAAAAGGTTTCACATTTAGGTACTGCTGGTTGCTCACATTGCGCTGCCCACCCTCGCCAAGTAACACAATTGCGGTGGTGTCTCGAGGATGGCATTGGAGGCAGTGGGACCATCAAGATTCCAATCTTCTACTAGCGCATCTGGGTATTGTTATATCATAGTTGTTGAAGTTTGGTTTAAAAGAAAATACTGGAAAAGATGAAAGAAACAATTTGATGTACATGGACTTGAGCAATTCTGATTTACGTTCACTCTGCAACTTGAGCATGTTCTTGAGAAGTTGGTCATTTTGGTTAGTTTCACAATTACCATTTTCTTTTTCTGGAATAGAAAAATCACCTTAACACGGTAGAGAAAAGAATTTGACAGGAAGCCCCTACTTGTTTACTCAGGTGGCCTGTCCCGTTGTTCGGAAACCTGAATAGAGACAACCTCCTCCTCCTCCTCCCTTCCTTTCCCGGGTTTCGTATATTTTTCTTTTTCTTCTCCTTTCACCCTAAGCGTCTTGATTGATTGCATAAATTATCTCATTCTCCTCCGTTTTTGTTTCTGTCTCTTCTATTAAAACAATTTCGCTTTCCGATGAACAAATTGAGAGGCTTTAATCAGGAAAAGCGGAGTCTGAGTTTTATACCTTCTTTAAGCTTCTAAAGCGTTCAAGAATTTCTTTATTTTACTTGATCGGAATGGATTTCTAAACAAGGTACTAAACTTTTTCTCAATGATTCAAGAATGTAGAGACATTCATTGTGCTCATGACTCTTCCAATACTCATTGCTACGGAGACAAGTTATGCCCTTGAAATATATACTGGTGTTTTACCAAAGACCAACCACGTATATTAATTTGCTAATATAATCTGCAATGCTTCAAAATGTGAAAGCATCCGGTTTTTTTTTTTTTGTTTTTTGGGTGGGATGGTTCGGGGAACTAGGAAGGAAGTATCCTATTCCTGTCATTGTATTCTAGATCTTCTAGTTTAGTTATATTCTTACAAAATGCTGGGAAAGCTTGGACACTAATCAAACGGGATGAGTTTGAATAGAATAGGATCATGTGGAACTGGCGTAGGGTAGAAATTTGGTTAGGATGAGTTTGTTTTCCTTTCTTTTATTTCTTTTTCTTCTCTCTTTCATCCTTCCCAATAGAAATTCTATTTCACCGAAAATTTTTGTTTTGAATTTGTTATTGCATATTTCTGGATGAAAGTTTAAAAGGCATCAAAAACTAATTTTGATTTTTTGTATAATGCTATGTGTTACAAATTTCAATTGATGATTATTAATCAGGTCACAATTTCATCTTAAAATATTTTCTTGGGAATAAAATGAGAAACAATAAAGGAAAGAGGAAAATCCAAAATTAAAAGAATTGAAAGGCTAAAAAAATTGTATTTTAGGAAAGTGATTTGAATATTTTTTTAATCATTTAAGGAGAAGATAGATCTCTGCAATTCCTCTTTTTTAATTTCAATCATTAAGGTGAAAATTTTTGTAGGAAAGAAGAAGAATTAAATAAAAAAGAAAGAGAAAAAGAAATAAAAAAAAGGAAAACAAGGTAAATGAAAAGTCAAAATAATGCAAGGGCAATTTTGTCCTAAAAGGGATTAAGTGAGTAAAATTAAAGGTTAGGGGGTAAACTGAAAAAAAGGGTATTCTTTAAGGGGATAAAATGTGATTAACCCTTAAAGTAAAGCATAAAGCCGTGGAGACTGAGGAATGGTCTTTCTTCGCATGCCTGTGTTGACGGCATTGGTCGGGACTTTCTGTTACGCGGTGTTGAGTTTTCAACTTGTCAAGAGATGACTGGACCAGCCCATTCAACTAACTTAACTTCAACTAATTTAGTATTAGTAAAATGTGTGTGCATTTTCCAGTCCTGGAAACCCTTCAATGAACGACTTTTCCTATAGCTTTCAAACTTTTATATTTATTTAAGGGTTAATTCCAGAAACTTCCTCTGAGATTTATCCTAATTTCACCTAACACTCCTAAAGTTTTAGAAATCTCACATAGCTCCCCTTAAATAATAATTTGTGTCATATTGTCACCTCTTATGTGTAAAAGCAATACTATTAAAAAGGGTTAATTACAGTTTGCCTCCCTGAACTTGAATCATTATAACACTTTATCCACCTTAATTCTAAATATATGCACTTTGCCCCTTTCATTGATTAGTCAAACGTTAATGATGAATTCTCCATCAAAAATTTTAACAAAATGATATTAATGCCCTTACACAATAGTTTTAGAATAATACTATGCTTTTAATTGGAATATAAAACATCTTATTAGAAAAAAACACAATGTCACATGATTTAAAAAATTAAAAAATAAAAGATGGTATAATACCAAAAAATTGAAAAATTGTATTGCAGAGAAAAAAGAATTTAAAAATTCTTAAAACATTTGCACAAGTTTTCCATCGCTTATCTTTTTTTTTTAAAAAAAATTGTAAACGGATTGATTTTAATAATTTTCATTTAGCTTGCAGCTTTTACAAGATTTTCATGAGTCAATAAAATGTTATTCATTAATTTTATGCCGCATTCATCATTGCTTTGTATTTTGTTTGAGTTCTACATTTAAAAAAACTAAAAAAAATCTCAAATATGTTTTTTAATACATTTTTACTTTTTAATCACGTTTTTATCTCATATAAAACACATAAAAATGTGTTGCAATAACAAATATAAGGAAATAATTTTTATTCCAAACTCACTAATTAATTTTATTTCATTTAAAATAAGTACTACCATCAGCATTAAAATAAATACATTGAGTTATTTAGGCTTTTTTTTGTGAATTATCTAATTCATTTTAGTACTAAAAGCTCAAAATGCATAGAATAATTGTGTTTAGATGCATTTAGCAACTATTAAATAAATAGGTATTTATTATGTTACAATTATTATGTGTGCTTAAGAATTAGTCAGGGATATTTTGGTCATGAAAAATATAATATCATTTTAATCCCATCAAAAAGTTGACAACAAGGTATAAAGTATATATATTTGAAATTTAGGGGGCAAAGTATTACAAGGACCTATGTTCAAGGGGGCAAAGTGTAATTAATCCTATTTAAAAAATGCATTGGAGGAGAGAGATTATATTATCTTATAATTTGATTTATGAATTTTGAAGTATGAAAGTAGACAAATAAGATGGAATACTAAACTTGTAATATGAGAAGGTGTAAATGCAATAAGTAACTAGATAATACTGTTGTGTGTAAGTATAATTTCTAAAGTTACATCAACATTATAAAAAAGGCAAATATTTCAAGAGATTGGTTGCAACAAGGAAGAAATTAAAAGTAAAAATTTTATAGCAAAGAGACAAAAAATTTGTTATGAAGAGGGAAATTATGATGAAAATTTTAGGAGATCAATTGTGGCAAAGACGAATATTAAAAGTAAAGATTTTTACAACAAAATGGGAGAAAAATATCTTAGATGGCATTCTTGTTATTTGTTTTTAGATATTTTAGCATGTAGGATTTTTTTTCTTTTTCCAACCTTTTGCTACTTAAAAAAGTAGGAAAACATTCGAGTTAACTTTGTCATTTCAATGCCTCTAATTGGTTTATCTAGTCACATCATATTGAAAGGGGAGGTAAGTGAAATTTTTGAAACTTTGAGAGCTTCAGGTGATATTAGGATGAACCTTGAGGAGGTTTATGAGATTAACCCTATTTGAATTGCAAAGAAAACGTTCCAACTGCTTTTTAGTTTTTATGGCTTCGACGCGGACTATTTAAGAGCAGTCCTCTCTTCAATTTCCGCCCTTGTTCTGCGCCCGTTCCATTCTTTGGCATTAACTAATCTTTCATCTTTCTTTCGATTCTTCTACTTCTTGATAATTTTTTCTCTTGCAGCGGGCAGTTTCTTAACTTATTGTCTCGCTTGAATCTGGTAATGTTCTTAGCCTTCATTGCTTCAATGGGTCACTCTTTCATTGAATCTGTTACCGCTGATGCTTTCATTAACGTGGCATAAATTGTAAAGATTGCAACTTTTTGTGTTGTTGATCAAAAATATTGTGCTCTTTGAGGCTTTAGTTCATCTTGGATTTATGCTTTAAGAATATAGTATGAGTTATGTGTAAGTCGAAACTGTTGCTCTAGATTTTGTGCAGGTACATTAGTAATATTAGTATGGTTACTTTTTAAGTGCTATGGTTAGAAGCATTGGTACGGGTGTTGATAAATGTAATTATTCGAGCAAGGAGTTGTCTTTTCTAGGAACTGATTCATGGGTGTAATGCCGGTGCTCTGTTTTGGTTTACTGTCTTTTCTTCAAACTTCTGGTATTATGCCATGAATGATTAGTCCGGTTACAAAGCATGATTTTTTTCTCACCAACACACTTGCGTGAGTGATAGATTTAGTCTTTCTAAGGATCTGTCATTAAGACATGTTTTGTTCAATTTTTGGTACTTGCGCGGGTGATAGTTTTGGCCTTTCTAAGGATCTTTCATTGAGAGATATTTTGTTCATTTGTTGGTGAGATTAAAGTGTCTAATGGAGTTTATTTGCAGTTCAGACTTTTGATCCTTGGTTTTCACTTGTTGTCTCAGTAGTAGTCCAATTCCAATATTGTGCCAGACACATGGTTTATGTTTTGGGTTATGTCCTGTGACTATTGTTACTTGAAAGTTTCATTTGCTGAATTGTGGCTTTTCTCCTGCTAAATAGAAGTCCATCATCTTCTCCCTCGTCCGTGGGAGGGGATTCAGACCTTTCGAAACTGATGCAGAGATTGGGGTAGCCATACAATTGCTTGTTATGTGTATTGTTTTGTGCAACTGTCATGATTTTCTTGATCTATTTTATGCACAAGGAGAATGTTCTGGTGCTTCAACTTAACCTTATAAGATTGTTTTCTGCTTTGAATTAATTAGATTGTTGAAAATTTTTGGGTTTGAAATGGAAAAGGATAGCTACCAGCAAGTATCAGGGCAAAAATATGAATGCGTTCTTTTTGGTAAGTCTTCTTCTGTATATGTAATCCTGTAGTAAATATTTAAAATGCTGTTATAAGGAATCTTAAAACTTGCTTGCACTTGAATTTTCAGATGTTGATGATACCCTTTATGCTCTAAGCTCTGGGATATCTGCAGAAACAACAAAAAACATTGCTGGTAACACATCATTAGTCATTGCTATATATCTTATGCATAGTTAACAAGTATAGTCCTCGCCTGCCAAATTCATCTTAAACTCTATTTAGTGATTTGACTCTTCTGTGGATGTCTTTCTCAAGAGTATATGGTCACAAAGCTTGGCATAGATCAGACCAATGTTACTGAAATGGCATTGCAACTATACAAGGATTACGGAACAACAATGGCTGGTTTGAGGGTATGATTTTCACCTTAGAATAGGATCAAAATAGTCTCAAATGTACTATGTGCTGATATGGCTAATGTTTCTGGTTTGATATGTTTTGTCCCTGTCCAGGCCATTGGTTACGACTTTGACTATGATGACTATCATAGGTACAAATACACCTCCTATTTATCCTTATATTAGGTTGTGAATCAGAAGCATTTCATCTCACATGATCTTGGCTTACAGTTTTGTACATGGACGACTACCTTATGAGATGTTAAAGCCTGATCCGGTCTTAAGGAACCTTCTGCACAGCTTGCCGATTCGCAAAGTGGTAAGTTTCTCCTGCAAACTTAAATCATGCAGCATTTCTAAGCGTCAGTGCCCTCTCTCCTCTGACAATGCTTCATTGATGATTGCAAAATAGATATTCTCAAATGGAAATGAAGCCCATGTTGCTCAGGTAGTTAGTAGACTTGGATTAGAGGACTGCTTTGACGGAGTCATTTGTTTTGAGACTTTAAATCCTACTTACAATAGCAGTGAACCCAATAATGATGATGGTGAGTTTTAGATATTAAACTGACATCCTTAAGAGTCATAAATTGGAATTATGTCAACAGTCCCTTGTACTGTCTATGCAGTTTCAGAACTCCCAAAGACTCCAGTTATCTGCAAACCATTTGAGGAGGCCTTTGAGAAGGCTTTTAAGATAGCTGGGATAAACCCTGAGAAGACTGTAAGACCATAAGCCTCTTCAAATCTGATTATTGTAGTTCGTATTGATGCTAAATATGATCTATACTTTGGTTTATGAGTTTCTCATTAGATTGTTTGATTTTGTATCTTCTTTCGTCTGTAGTTGTTCTTTGATGATTCTATTCGTAATCTTAAGACTGCAAAGAGCACAGGGCTCCATACCATTTGGGTAAGTAAGAGAGAAATTTTGAATTATACAAGGAGCACTTCATATGATTGTCAACTTGACGGATTGTGCTGTTTAAATTTCTCTGGTATGAAAATAGGTCGGATCCTCTCACCGAACAACTGGAGTAGATCATGCACTTGAAAGCATCCACAATATGAGAGAGGCATTGCCTGAGCTATGGGAAGCAATTGGAGCAGCAGATGTTTGCTCCACTGAAAAAGCTGCAATTGAAACTCCAGTTAGAGCTTAAATCTCTAATTCTTGAGGGTATCAAGATCCATAGTTTCCCCTCTGACTTGGATCTCACCGTCCCTGTTATTACTTTTATCAGTGGATGTGGATCTTGTAATGTGATGAAAGAGTCTGTTTCAAGTCTAGTCATGTACTTTGTATTCCTTTTCTGCAATACTGCTGTTTCTTGAATACTCTGCCAATGATAATTGCCTAATGTGTCCTGCTAATGCTTGGTTAATCCTTCCTGATGCTTGCTCTAAAACCTTGGCTAGAACTAATCATGATCGATGCAAACAAGATCACTGCTTTTGACCTCCCCAACATGATCTCAGATTATTGATTCTTTGTTGACACATCTTTGGGTCGAGCAGCTATGATGCGTAAATGTGAACCAGGAATTTTCTGTCATCGTCACAAGTACAATGCTTTTTGACTTGATAATTTGCGCCTTCCAGCATTATACTTCACAGATTGACCAAATTCTTCTAATCTATACATTTCTGCATGCTATTATTTTCCACTCGGATTAGTATATGGTAAAGGTGATCCGAGATGCTAAGATACTTGAACACAGTAAGTCTAAAGCCAAGTCTCAACTTTTATGCCTTACAAATTGGGCATCAAAGTAAAGCGTGATTCCTTTACTGAAACACAAGCAAGCCCTCACATGCATATAATCTAGTAATCTGCTTCTTCACATAAATCTCAGTCAAACGCCAATAATTGTTTTAATAAATCAAAGAAAACTGTACATTTGGAATGAGAGATGGGTTAGGTGATTTAGAAGGGAGAAGTGTAAGTGAAAGATTTCGTGTTCGAATTTACCTACTTACACTTGAAAAGGGGAAAAAAAAAAATCACGTTCTTAATCCTGATATAAAATAAAAATGGGATGCTTGAAGGGGCTGATTTATGTTTGAAGGTAGCAGAATGGAACTAGTTTATAAAGTAGAGGAGCTTTAGCGTAATTTAACCAAAATCTTATACCCGTACTTGTGCTTCAACACGCTCCTTTTATCTTCCTCTGATTATGCGGTAACTCCACAATCAAACCCAGCCCCAGCTTGCAGACGGGGAGCATTATTCTTCTACCAGTTCGGTTCCATCACTCTCGTCTCTAATGGGCTTCAATCTGATGCTTTTCACGAAGACGGGATACGCATAAGAGAAGCTCATCCAGCGATTGATTTTGTCAATTGAATTCATCAACCCTTTGTAACATTTACGGGGCAGCTTCTGCATTAATTCCTTGGAGCTCCTAATAAGGGATTTGATAAAAATTGCTGTGGCAATAGCGCCGGCCCGAAGCTATAATCAAGTTTCCTATCTCAGTTCCCCACCGGCCACCCCGCGAGCCCTGCTTCGCATCCGTAAGAAGATAGTATTGTGCTTCGGATTTTACTATTGCTGTAGTAACAACCAGATGTTGACTTTTGCCTTTTGGAATATTGAAACTTAGATTATCCCTTATTTGATGAGGCTGTTTTTTTGTTTCTTCTTTTTCTCCTTAGTTTCTCAATTTGCTTTTTGATTGATGTCCTAGCAAAAGCTGGGCTCATTAGAATCTTTGCTAAATTTTAGTGGATGCTGTGCAGTATGATTCTAGCTGTCCATCCAAAAAATAATAATAATTATAGAAGCAATAAAAGAAGTCGTATCCAAGCATTAGTGTCAAGAATACTGAAGTTGGTTAAAGTTACGGACTTGGTAATGCAAAGTGTTTCTGATCTTCACAACTGTTGCCACATGTTTAACTTGCAAACGCAGTGCAAAGATGTCCATACAGTTAGCTTAGAGGAAACAGTGATATGCTGGCAACTTAATCCAACTGACACAAAAGAGATTCGCATAAACATCCGCATTGTAAAGAATTATCAGATATTTGATAGTACTTTTAATGTAGTTTCAAATGCAGGTTAGAGTTTGTGTAGCTGGGCAACACATATGGCAGAGCGTGGTCAACCCTTTCGACAGGCAAGGGGGGGAGTAACAAGAAGAAATTTGCCCTCTTCCCGTTCTTCCTTTTTCACTAAATCAGCCACCCGTTATCAACCTCCTCAAAACCGCAACCTCAACATCAGAAGAAATGCACAACATATGGATAGTTCGTTTAACAGTCCTAATGGGAATGACAGGGATAATTCTGACAACAGGAGTTGGATTAAGGATGCTGCTGATGTTATTGATGAAGAAAATAATCTTCCCAGCTTAGTTGGAACTTGCCCTTTTATGTGCCCAGGTTGGTTGGTTAACTACTTTGTTAATATTACTTTTCTTTTGTTTCTCCCTTCCCTTCTTCCCCTTGTAGTTCTTGAATCAAATTGCGCTAAATGTCAGTTTTGTTATTTTTTTTCCTTTTTTGTGTTTTTTTTGTTTTTGTTGTGTTGGGGGGGGGGGGGGGGGGGGGTTGGGGGTGGGATATAAGTAGTTGAGGAGAGGTTACAACGTGAGAGGCTACGAGATTTAGCCACATTTGAGAGGCTTGATGGGAATCCAGGGAAATCATCATCAAATCTTGCTGTTAAAAAGGTAATCATTCTGCAACTTTCTACCAACGCTGTTGTTACTGCTTTAGTCTTGCAATACCTATTGTTATTCCACTTAGGGTCCTGAAACTAAGATCTCAAAGCAAGATGAAGAAACTAATAGAAAGATAATAGTCTTGGAAACATGCATTTAAAATGTCTTGAGATTTCAAGCAAGGACATCAATTGCATTTTATATTGGTAGCTCAAGCATCTCAGCCTTTTCTTTACTTTTCAATTTAAGTGGTATTTGTCAAAAAACAATAATGGTTCTTGAAAGGGTCTCATCTCATTAGGTTAATTTGTGTTTTGGATTTGATTCACTTGGCTGTCATTTGAATATCTCAATGTTTGACTGGGCTGACATTTGAAGATTTCGACATTCCATTCTCAACAGAAACTTCTTCAATTTTATCTTTTATTAGTTTTGCAGAACAATTTCAACTAGCGAGTTACAAGTTTCTGATGTGCGGCCTCTCTCAGTGTTGGAAGGAACTCTGAATCACCTCTTCAACTTATTTCATTCAAGTGAACATCCTTTTGAGGTCGTTCATGACTTCATCTTTGATAGAACAAGATCCATAAGGCAAGATCTAAGTATGCAGAATATCTCCAATAATAGAGCAATCACAATGTATGAGAGAATGGTATGCTTATTGATTGATACTTACAAGTTTACTTTGCTGATTGGTGTCATTGTGATAGCATGAATTTCTAATGTTATTTGTCATACAGGTTAAATTTCATATTATATCCCATCAGAAGCTGCATAGATCTAGCAGCAGTCCAAATGTTTCTTCTCTGCTTTACCTCAACTTGGAGCAGCTAACAAAGTCGTTGATGACACTGTTTAATCTTTACGAAGCCAATCGGATATCACATTCTATTTATGACAATGAGCCTGAATTCTGTTCATTTTATGTTCTTCTCCAAATTCATCCTGACAGCAAAGTAATTGCTTTATCTCTTAAAATTGCTGCTGTTAAGGTGGTTTATGTTAATTTCTCTTGACCTGGTATTGAATATAAAGATTTTTTTTTTATACCCAGCAGGGTGAGCCCTTGTCCTTGTGGTTCTGCAATCTCCCCTCTGCAATTATGAAATCAAAGCAGATGTGCTTTGCCAGGAATCTTTTGAGGTAAGGTAGAGTTGATAGACTTTTCTGCTTTTACTATTAGATACATATGGAAGGTGGTGAAAGAATATTGGGCAGAGTAAAGTAAAAACAAGGGTAAGAGTGAGGTGATTAGCAAGTAGGTGACCAGTTGGACCTTATTTAATTTTCTACCCTCATGTAGATACTTTCGCTTGGGCAATTACAAGAGGTTTATGTTAATGATGAAGAGCGAAGCATCCTATCTCCAGTGCTGTATTGTTGAGCCTTACATCAATGAGGTTGATCTGGATTTTTTTTGTCTTAAAAATAAGTAGATATCTCTCTCTTTCTAACATTTTATTCTATTTGGATTTCACCTTCTTTGCTTTTTGGAAGCCAGTGGGGACTCTGGATCATTTCATTGCACAAAATTATCTATGTTAAATAGCGCAGGACTTTGTATTGAGAGAATTTCACACAACTTCAGTCTTTCTTCTTGTTTGATCATATAAAGTTGTTAAAAAGAAGTGATTACAGAAACATCAGATTTGTATTTTTTGCTTTCTTTGTATGGGGAGGTTTTCTTGTACGGTGCAGAAAAGCTGTTGAGGTAGGGTAATCATCTAGTTTCTGTATACATAATTGAAAATGCAGCTTGCTCATGGTCCAATGCATACAAGTTCACTTGAATCTTTGAAGTGGTCTTGGTTGGTGGTTTATTATTGGTGCTTTGTAATTTTCCCTCTTTTCCTTCTTCTTTTTTCCCTAAACACAAATAGTTTGTCCCTACTAAAGGTTCGGGCACTAGCAGTGAGCTGTTTAAATCAGGCTGGATACAAGCTGCAGCCTTTTCCGCTGGCAGACCTATCAAATCTCCTTTTGTTACAGGTGAATATTGTTGTTACACATGCAGCTTATTGCAGAATTTGTTTCAGAATGTTTTATTATCCTGTATGTCTCAACTAGGAATCGGACGTTGAGTCTTTCTGCAATGAATGTGGTCTTGAGACCTCTTCTGATGAGGTAGGAAAACGGATCTTGGCACCTAAGCAATCAAGTTTTTTCCATCCAAGGAAAGGATTTCAGAAGTATTATCCTATACACTCTGACGGATTACAGAGGTACGTAGTTCTGCACATGGTTTGCCTTCCACTTGGAAAAAGAATATAGGAAGAAGGAAGAAAAGAAAGAGAAAAAAAATAGAGCAATATAGGTGTAAACAAATGAAGTGGCTTTTGAAGTTTGCTTCCAATTGAAAGAACTAAGCTGGGGGGAGTTAATGACCACAAAAAATCATGATGCTTCTGCAGCTCATATGAGAATATTAAACTCATTGCCCCCTCCCTTTTCCTCCCCTTCTTTCTGATTTGTTATAATTTGTGTCAAAAGAACCCCAATTCTCTGTCACTCTAATTTCGTTCTTTAACATCAAGCAGAAAGTGAATAGCTTTTTCTTCCTCAGTTTAAATCAAAGTTCTGAGTAAGCCGTGAACTTTTCAGGGTATCTATCAACTTATTGGATCTTTGATAAGTGCGCATGTTGTCATAGTCTGGTTCGATGGCCTCTGGCAAAAGTTTAGCCTCTAGAGCCAATGGCTTTTGTTGTTCCCTGGGCGGAAAGAAGATAACTTTTCAACACACCTTGAACTTTTTACACGAAATATTGTGGTTGAGTTGGCGATGCTGTTGCCTTCTGCTTGAGAGCTGAGAATAGATGTCCTGTAAATGATGTTTACCAATTTGGATTATAGCCTAATATAGACATGGGAAGATAGCTGCCCAGAGCTAATTTTTGAAGTTCATGTTAACGACAGCCGGCCGATCCTGAGTCCTTGGTTGACAAGTAGAAAACTGGCCTGCAGGGTTGCTTCTCTTTCTTGAGCTGTATTGCTCAAGTAAAGAAGAAGAATTTGATGACCAACTTGATTTGGTGAACTCCATTCTCTGTTGGCATAATCCTTGGTTCACAGTACGAGGTGAACTTGTGAAAGGCATCCCGTGGTTCTCCTTCAGCATTCAATCGGGAACTCCGATTAGTAGATGTTGCATTGCTCCGAGGTTAACTAGTGAACATTGGTTGTGTTAACAAGTGTCCTAAAAACACCGATTAGAAAAACCCAACATTATTACTTTCACTTATATTTCTTGTTAAACAATAAATGGGATTAAAATTCAGAACTTCAACCTTTTGAAGTCTCAACTTAAGTTTTTAGACTAAAGCTGTCTTAGCCACATGATTGAAAAGCTCTGTTAAATAACTTTTTGGGCACATGAATGAAAAGTTTTATCGAATGTGTTTAGATAGCAAATTATTTATACAAAATTATCTGTTTGCATTATAAACATATATTTCAATCATTTTTTGATCTCACATATATTACACCAGAAAAATTATCACAAACAGCCTCCTGTACAAATATGCTCAAACAATTGCAAAAAGGAAGCATTTGTTGCTTAAAGCCTGAACTGAAGGTCACAGATGAGAAGCCTATACATATACGTGTCCGGCATCCTCGAAGGCCATTACTCCAACCTTGCGAAATTGGAGATCTAAATAAATAATTAAATAAAATAGCAATAATAATAAATATATAAAGCATAAAAAAGACATTCCAATTTTTTTTCATCACTTTCAACTGATAGAAGACAGGGTTACAAATTACAAATAAACGCTTCTTTCTTTGGGGAATACAAATAATGGAATCAAGACTCCCGGACTCTCTGCCGAATTTAGCAATGAAAAAAGAATCTGGATTTTGCTGTTACGAATCTGACTCACATAAACTGAAAAAGAAAAAAGAGAGAGAAAATACAGCTAATGCTGGTGACCAGAAGCATGTTAAGATAAGATAAAGAGGGTTTCTCTGAGAATTCCAAGTGTTCCACTTGTAGATATGATTCCATCTTCAGCATTTGTCTGAAGATTACATGCAGGATCTAGCATCGGGGAAGATCAGCTGGAGGCGGCTCTACGGTCTGCAATTCTCCTATTCCGTTTTCAACCAGGAATGACATAGCCAATCCCCAAGTCAAATGGGCATCTATGTGACAGTGAAATAGCCAAACACCTGTTTTTTTTTTTTTTAATTCAAATTGAAGATACTTCTCTCAGTCAAATACGTAATGAGAAATTGATCCTTTTGTGCAAAACATGTTTAAGAAAGAAGATACTACCTGGATTATCAGCCACAAAACGAATCACTGCCCATCCACCCACTGGGACATCAATTGTATTCCTGGCAGGGGGATCAACTAAGTTAAATCTTGCAGGATCCGTCCGAGGATTGAAGTTTCCAAAGCCCTGTCCCACGACAAAAAAATGGTACCCATGAAGATGAATAGGGTGGTCCTCCGTCGAGAATATGCCAGTATCTTGTAACACAATTTGTACGGTAGAACCATATTTCAGCTTGTACAGCTTTGTACCAAACCGAGGTTGCCACAGTGAGCGCGGTACATTGCCTGTGTAATTGAATTGCAATGGTGGAACCGGAGGGAAGTCGGTGGTGAAGATTCCAGGTATGTTGTTATAATAGGCTTGGAGTAAGGAAGTCCTCCTAGGGAGCACGAACGATACATTGTTCATGCTGGCTGCGAATCTTGTATTGTTTGGTCCTTGGCATCTAGGTCCAGGATTGCAGTTTACAAAGCCTAATCCCACAGTGAAAAATAGGCTGTGATCAATCTTTGTGGGAACTTTAGCAGCCTCGGAAGGGATGCTCCTTAATCCGTTTTCAAACGCAGTCGCAGTGGCCGTATCGTTGAAGGCTGGGAGTCGAGGCAACAGAGGTCTTGAGGTGGAGGACGATCCTCCTCTCGCTGTGTTGTATTCAAGAACAGCAGTGGTGGTGGTGTTGTCAAACGGGGCACCTCGTGCTGATGCATAAGCACGCGCAGCCATGTAGTACCTTGCTTGCCGTTGATTGGCGGTAAGAAGGACATCCGTCGTCTGCCCTGGCCCTAGCATGATGACTCTGGTTGCAAAAGGCTTGTGGTAAATTGCATCGGCTCCGACAACCGTTAGCTGGTGGTTGGCAACGGTGAAGAAGAGTTGTTGATTGAGTGCAGCATTGATGACTCTGAGAAGAACTCTATCCCCAGAGTTCACCGAGACTTTGAAAATACCTGTATCATATAATTTGAGGTTAAGGCATTTATTTATTCAAGTGCTCAGCTTTCTTTTCTACAAAAGGTGGATTCTAGGTACGAAGAAGTAGCAACCTTTACTGGAGCATCTATATAGGTCACCCGGTTGACCATTGATGGTATAAGCATCAGAAACGTTTGGAGCAGCCCCAGTGAAAAGAGCTTGTCTTAAAACACTGATGATGTCTCTGTCCCACCATTCTCCTGTTGAATTTTACCATTTTACGTTAATTAAACTTGGTGAAAACAACACAGGCTATCAACCTTACAGAGGGAACTGAAAGAATTACCAAGAATAATAGGGACTTCATGCCTGGGCTTGGGAAAAGGAAATGGGGATCCCAGTTTAGGAAGGATCACAAGGGCTCCATAGACAGTAGCTCTGAGCCATTTGCTGTGAGCGTGCCACCACAACGTGCCCTCTTGATCTTCAATGGTGAATCGGTATGTGTAAGTTGCTCCTGGCTGGATCGGGCACTGGGTAACATATTCTGGACCATCTGCCCAGGGCGTTCGCATTTGGCGAATCCCATGCCTAATGAAGAATACAGCAGATATAAAATACAAGTATTGTTAATTGTTATACTCCTACTAGTATTTGTTTTCCAGTTTCTGTATCAAAGTAGTACAACGTTATCGAGGATTTTGGTATTAGTATTTTACAGTGGTTTTATTCAGAAGAAAATTACCAGTGGAGAGTGACATTGTAACGAGCCTTATTTAGGGCTTTGATAACGAGAGTATCTCCATTTCGTACGGTCAGAGTTGGTCCTGGGAATTTCTTATTTACTGTAATTATGTTATGAGTTCTGCACAGCCTCTTCACTGGCTTTGCTTCAACCTGTTTCACCAATGCATGAATTATGATAGGAAAAAAAAAATTTTTTTTTCTTCTCTTTAAAAAACAGAAGACGAAAGGCTTGGAGGAGAAAAGTGAAAACTAGAAACTAAAATGTAGAAGGCAAAGACGTACAACAAAGTCATGGTAGTGAGTTTCTGCATTTGCAAATGAAATTGCAAAGCCAAGTAAGGCTAGAATGATTAGGAATAGGGCATTGGACCATGGCTTCATCACACCACTACTTTGACCCTGCATTGCTGCTGTAATGACCTTTCTTGGCTTAACGAGAAAGGAAGTTGTGAAAACTTTGTAATGTTGCTTGGTTAGACTGAATGACGAGGGAGCCATTTATAGTACATCGAAGAGGGAAACGAAATGAAAGCGAAAACTTGATGGACAATATTTTTTTAAGGGCGAGAAGGAAAAAGGTGTTGGGTTCATTGGGTAGATTAGGTTGGGAGTCAGCAGAGCCCTGAAAGATAATACTATCAGGCAACTTAGTCCAACCACAAGAAGGATTGGGTGCACCCACTAGGCTAGAATTTTGGAATGTTGGACTGTTAAACTACTTCTGATTCGGCTCTTGATCAACTCCCTGTCTCCATAAAAAGACAGTACTTATTAGTTATCAACGGCCTCGTGCGGCTTCACGTTATGCTCTACGGAGAAAATAAGGAGGGTTTGGCTCTCAAAAATGCACCTATTTCCCTCTGGTGGCCTTATTTGACTAATTGTCTCAGTAGGTACCGACTCTTGATTTTGTAACGTTTCCGCAGAAGTCAGAACTCGAGTTCGAGACATAAAATGGTGTAAAAATAGCAATGTCCGTCTCTTGAAATATTACGAACTAGTATGATTTCTTGAATTAGGAACAAGACATTACTGTATTATGCATACGTTGTATAAATCAACATACATCAGCGGTCAGCCATCCCACTATTTACTTAATCATCAACAGTTGTTTGGATTGCTCTAGAATTAAAATAACCATTGGATTAGTGCATGTCGTCGAGGGATTGAGTTACGTTCAGGGATTTGGTCTTTCCTCGCACGAGTTTCCCCTATGAATAGAAAACTCTGGTTTTGTTCAGATATAACTTTCATACTCTTGAATTAGGTGAATTACAATCACTGTGAAATAGACAAATGTCCGGATTTCCTCCTGTATCATTGCCTTCTCCTCCATATTTTCTGCTGTCCACCATAACCTTTCTGACCTCACATAATAGCAACTCCCTGGACCAAGTGCAGAGTCAATGTGCAGTATAAGCTGAACAAATGGAAAGGACTCTTAACACTATACAGCTTCAGCAAAATACAAGTAGAGCTCGAAGCCGGCCAGCTGCCCAGGGTAACAGAGCATATCCCGTCTTAGTAGTACTAATTGGTAGACAGCTCATTGTGCTTAGTTCTGGGTTCAGTATAGATTGGTCAACACGATTGAATTTTGTCAGGGTTAGTTATAAACTACTTAATCTCTCAGTTTCAATCGTAGAAAGGAAGTCAGAAAAGTGAAGAAATTAAGAAAATAGCAAACATGACCCCTTAATGAAGGCAGATATCTTTGATCAATCTGATGTAAACTACAAGCATAGCAGCGGTCAAGTTATCGTCAGTTCTTGTTTTGCACAGCATTCTCCGGCAAATCTGCCTGGATTGTGGAGGATAGATATTTGACAGATAATTTCGCACCAACATTTGTCAAACACTGATTCCTAATGCTAAATACCTTTTGATACTGAGGAAGACATCTTCCGACCGCTTCAAATAACCAAATGGTGCCTCTTGTTAACTCATGATCAAACAAACCAGAAATACGATGTTATTGACTCTCGGTTCTACGTAGTTTCATTTCCGTTGCTTGGCAAAGATCCTTCCAGGCCGCAAATCAATAGGGGTAAGGATTACGAAAGAAAATTCTTAATTTGATGGCATGCGCAACACTGATGAATGTATAACCAATTTTGTAGATCCTTCTGTGCCTGATGTTCCCGAGCCTATCCTATCCCCTGAATATCAAGTAGTTGAACATTTATTTCAACACACAAGATGACTGTAACATGAATTCTTTCAGCTGCCTGTGTTTTGGCAGTCCACACTTGCACGGTAGGGAGAAGGGAAGAGAAGATGAGGTGAAGAAGTTCAATAAAGGAAGATTATGTGCTCCACAACTTGAATTATCGTACTTTCTAACCTTTGGGATTTTATGGAGCTGCAATAGTAGTAGAGAGTCGTGGTTTATGTACAAGTCAATTGAATTTACAGCTTATCCAAAATATCAAGAACCTCTACTTGCATCGAGAGAGGATTTTCAGAATCCAAGGAATGCCTCACTCCAGAAAATAACTAAAATAAGTAGAGATTCATAAAACAAGGAGCAAATGGAGGAACTAGATTTAGTCTTTCAGTGAATACTTCTTCCCTGTGAATGCTTGGAATTTTGCTTCAGCCTTCGGAACAGAATCTTCATTGTTCTCCTTTGAGGCAGCCTATAGTAATACCAATGTCAAGCCAATATAATCAGATGAAATATTCAATTACATGCAAGGCAGACTTCCTGTATTCAGTTAGATTGAAAGAAATACTTTTTCATACATCATAGAATAAAGAAAAGTACATAAGTTAGACAGATGAAATTTACTTTTTGTTTTCCACTTGAAGAATTTTCCACATTTGAACCAAAAACAAGTTTCCCCGAAAACCGGCGTGAGGTAGAAGCAGATGAAGTTAGAACATTTGTCCCCCCAGTATCCTCTTTATGCTGCTGTTTGGGCACAGGAGAGAAAGTTGATGGAGGTGACTGCAATGCAGGTCTTCCATCCAAGCGTCTTGATGAACCACTAAATGGGTTGAACTTCGGTATTTTCTTGGCTGGCTCTTCATCCACTAACGGATGCATTTTTCAACATTTGTCAGAAAACATAACTTCCAATATCATGGGCAAAAGTAAATTCTATGCTCAGAAAATTAACTCAATCAGACATAGACCTTCTGGCGGCACCTTGTTAGACAGGGAAGGCTTTTCTGGCTTTTCCGGTTCTTTAAAATCCAAAGGAGGGGCAAAATCAACTTCACAGTCAGTTTCAATAATGCTAATAGCTGCGGAGGGCTTTGTTTCTACTATGTCGATGTAAAACTTCTTATTGTTATACGCAACCATGATGGTATCACCAGTTGTTAAACAAGAGTAGTTCCTTAATGTTGTCTCCAAGCTTCAAACAAAAGACAGACTTTAATCAATCCCATATCAACTTTAAAAAATGACAGGCCAAACTGAGCAGGAAAGGAGTAAGGCTAACATTGCTTTTGGATTGGATACACCTAAGAAGTCTGTGGTGTGAGGCTGCAACTTCACATATGTTCCCTTAGACAAACTGGCATTCTTGATGTGCACAATGTCCCCCTCTTGCAGAAGCATGTTTTCCATCATCTACAATTATAGGTAGCCAAAATAATATTCAGAAGGAAAAAAAGAAAGTCAGCTTAAACCTGAAGAAGTTCAATACATCAAAGCTAATACCCAATAAGGTATGTATACAAGGCCTTCATCTGCAACAAATTCTAGCACCCCACAGTGAGAAACTCTACCAGCAGAGGGGTTACTCAGTTCAAATAACATAGGATATTCAATCTGTAGGTAAGCTGCAGTAAGAACGAAAAGGCAACGAACGATTTTTCAGTCATTGATGGAGGAATTTTGACCAAAAGCAAATTAAAGAAATAACTGGCAAAAGAATGCACAGGAGAGAAGACGTATTAGGAAAGAGTAATTTGACATACCAAGACGATCAAGAGCTGAAGGAGGCATTATAACTGAAGGGATGGTAAACTTGTATATCAGTGTCAGGGAAATAAAATTCAAAAACACAAAATGAAAATTTACAGTTCTAGACATTTTTTAGGGACACGAACATACTTTTATCACCCTTTTCCAGATGGGACTGCAAAAGATCAAAGTAAAAGAAGTAAACCACACAACCCAACATTTAGAGCTGCAGAAAAGACTAAAACACTCAGGATAAGGAAAGAAATCAAGTGCTCCATGCCTAATGAAGCAGCTTCATTAATCAATCGTGGCCTCTAAGGCATCACACAACCAATACTACTACTAAACTTGTGGAAACTGGAAACTTTCCTTCGGCCAAAAAACTCATAATTCTCATTTGTACAAGTACTTTAATGAGGAAAATAGCAGAGATAACATTGGACCTTTTCAATGAAAGAAACTGGGTAACAACGGTAATGCTGTTGAAAGGCTGAACTGTCACCATGATTATGATCAGAATTCTGCAGCCATGAGAACAAACATCAATTGCAACTACTGAACAGCTAAGCAATCAAAACCGTCAATTTGTGCAGTAAAATATGTACATCCACAATATTAGCATCATGCTAATCCAACTCGATGATGTTTCAGTTCAACCAAACAGTGAACTGTTGTCAAAGAAAACATCAGTACAGACAGCTAAAAGTCAATAGACATCACGAGCACCTTCCCCAATGGGCATTAAGGTTTTGATTGACCACGATAAAGAGAAACTTCCTGCTATACTACCAATTGAAAATCACAATTTCGTGAATTAAATATCCTTCCTTCTAAGTCTCTCCCATTCACAAGTGACGAATGCATAATCATTGCAGCTCAATTGATCAATGCCAGATAATGACTTCTCAGAAGTGAATAAAGATACTAGATTACCGATCCAATGAGAACCCATTGTTTGACTATAGAATAAACACATACAAACAACATGGGTTCACGCATACCATGATTAGAGGTTGATGATTATCCAGCCAGCGGTGGATATTGATAATCTGTTAAGAAAAAAATCAGATTAAACAATAAACAGAAAAAAGCAGTGCAGCAACTGATACACAAGAAATCAAGAACAATTCAATGTCAGTCCAACCTTTTATAAAAGAAAAACAAAGAAAAAAAACGAGGAGACAAAAAAAAAAAAAAAAAGAGTTCTCGAAATAGAAGAAAGTTCAGAGTTCAATAGAGATGAGGTACGTATACAAAAATATCGTCATTTTTTTTTTTAATTCCTCACAATGAAAAGTTCCAATCTTTAGTGAGGAAAGGAACAGACCGTCGATTCAGTTTTCAGTTCAATACAATGTCAAAGTTCCCTATATATTGCATGTGGGCTTGATTCTATTGACGCTTAGTAAAAAGAATTGTGAGATAAGACTGCGACGTTTCGACCTCTTCCTCTTGGGGTTTTCAGCTGATACTGATAAGGGATCACCGCTTCGAAGTAAACGAACAGCCTTCACCATTAAAATTTGGGTTAAATGCAGAAAACACCCACGAACTTACATGGAAGTTGCACAATATACCCCAAAATATGTTTATAGCATAGTTATTAAACCCAACCCGAGAAGGAACCCGGCGAAAGAGGTGGGTCAACGGGTTACTGGTTTAACTGGTGAGTGAGTAGTTGAACCGGTGGGTCACTACATATATTTAAATATTATATTTCATAATTATTTATATAAGATATATGATATAAATTGTAATAAATAATGCCATAACAAAAGCTCATTTAATTTAATTTGTTATAAAATAATTAATTCATATAAGAATCAATCAAATATAAAGTTATTTATTAATATACCAAACTTCAAGTGTAAAATTTTATCTATATTTAGTGTAATTATCTAGCTTATTTATGAATTTTAAGTGTAAAAAATTATTAAAAATAATATTTGTCTTTAAATGAATTATGTAATATGTTATTTTTGAAATCCATTTTATAACTTATAGAGTTTGGAGGGTAATAAATTTTTATTAAAAGATTCCAAATAAATTTGTTTTAGAGAAAAAAAGATAGAATTGAAAAAATATTTATATATCATAATAAAGCTGCTATATCAACATATTTGGAAGTAGTTTGGTGGTAAACAGGTGGTAGTGTTGGGGCAGAGGTCTGAAGTTCGAGTCCCAACAACAGCAATTAATTTTTCCACAAAATCCGGTTAGTGACAAACCCGGCCAAAACCGGCCGGGTTTCCAGTTTAATCCGGTTCGATCGCGGGTCGTTGACTAAGTCAACGGTCTCTTTGCACAAACGATCTGATTCCAAATCCGGCCCGGTCCAATGACCGGTCCACCGGTTTGACCGGTTCGACTGCCGAACCGGGTTGGATTTAATAACTATGGTTTATAGGCACTTTGTACCCTGAGAAAATAACCGTTCACACATTTCATGGTGAAACAAAATGCGTGACTTTCACTTTGCTGACAGAATTGCCCTCTTTCCAGCGAACATAAATGAGAATTTCCCCCCTTGCATTTCTCCTTTTTCACAGATGCACAATTATTCTTCTACAAGGAGTTGTTCACCTACCATCACTTCAATGCATTGAAAATGCAAAAGACTTCCTAGATTTTAGAAAGAAGCCCAGAAAGAAGATTATCCAGCAAAGAAAACCACACCCAGTCTCGATCTGAGAAAGACAATATAGTACAATTTTGTCTGTAGTTCAGGCCAAAAATATCACCAAGAAGTACCCCAACTGCATCTTTCAGCATGGAGTTGTTTTTTCCCGTACTCTCCCTTGGGACCAAAGTAGTTCGATGCTAGTAAGAAATCTGGCCTTGAGAAGATCATGTTGTTTAAGGCATCATCATTTCCACAGAACTGTGTTGGGACCATTTCTTCTGCTTCTTGTTTAACCTTGCCTCCTCTATAATTACACAAGAGTCGCAGTCAAACCAAGGCAGCCAGAAGTGTTAATCTGGAGATCAACTCAATTATCATAAGAACAAATTAACAAAATTCATACATGATGTATTCTCAAGTGACTGAAGTTCATCCATTGAGCTTCTACTGTTGGGGTTGTATTCACTCAACACTAATACAGCGGAGTGGCCTCAAGGAGATATGGGGTCACCATATGCTTCCTATTTTGCCTTATGAAGATCCTGCAGTGAGTTATCCATTGCTTCTCCCTGAGCCATGGAGACACTAGACATATGATGGCACGGATTGCTTCTGAAGTTTTTCAGAGATTACGATTTATAAAGTAGAGCGTCTAACAGGCCACTATTTCGAAGCAATAGATTATCTGATTGGGTGTGCTCAGTTGAGGGAGACTGGATTGAAATATCCACAGACTCAAAGGAAGGCAGTGGCGAAGAAGGAGAGCCCCAACTACCAATCTGGGTTTGAAGTGAAGGGAGCTCCAGTTTCATTGCCCATAAGGGCTCCGAGGAGGAGGGGTTGCCATTTAGAAGGGCATGGCTGCCAGGAAGTACACAGGATGTTGATTGGTTGCCTGAAGTTAGACTTTGATCATATGCAGAGGTGATCCCGAATGATTGAAGATTTGGTGCTGAACCGTCATTGTGAAATTTACTGCAGCTTGTGAAGACACCGGTAAAACTGGTAGCCAAGCCAGAGAACAAGGACTCAAATTGTAGATTCTTCAAACTGTCTTTTTCCCAATTCTAGTCACTCTCTGCAGTGATTCCGCTTTGCTTCTTCCTCGATCGCAAAAAAAAAAAGCAAAAAAATTTGGCAAACTCAAGATTCGGCTTTGCCTTGTACTTTCCATCCGACATAATGGGTTTTGAGGAGAAGAAAGGTACTTTTGTCCGTTCAATTATTATTTTAGAATAAAATTGTCATTTGGGTCATAAAATAAATGGTGTGTAAATATATGTTACTTTTTAGAGAAACTTGGGTGCAAAGTACTTATAAACATATTTTAGAGTGTATTGTGCAATAGCTACGAGAGTTCAGGGGGTTTTTTGCATTTAACCCTTAAATTTCTAAAACCAAAGCCTACATTATATGGCAAGGGTAATTTGGACAATTTACTTCGCAGACCTTACCGGGACATGTGGTAGTAGCTTAGTAGTACAAAATTCAAGTTAGCGCTCCGGTCAAATTCCAATTGCAATTGGTGTCTTAATTCTCAAATTCTATTAGCACGCTTAACATGTCAATGGTTTGGATCTTACCGGATCCAGTATATTTGGATAGGTTTGAATTTAATTTCTCAAATTCAGATTCAACTCAAACCCAGATTCTATGATAGAGTCATGGATCTAGGTAGAGTCTAGTTTTTTAGAATCTAGATTCATACTAGACTCCACCCAAACGCATATATATTTAATTAAATAATATATATTAGTAAATTTATAAAGTAATCTAACATTTTATGGTTATTGGATCGAATACAATAAGATTTCAAGGCATCAAAATTTTTCATTTAGTGTTGGTGGTTAGGTAATTGATGAAACTCATGGTAAATTGCTTTCAGATGTGGTTGAATTGAATAAAAAAATGAGTAAATGTTTATAAATTTTCTTATTCTATTATTTATTTGCCATCGGTCTTTAGTCAAATAACTTGGATCTCATTCGCTATTTTAGTGTTAGATTGCAAAACATCTGCCAACATTGAGGTTTAAATAAGAAAAAGAAGTACAAACTTACATTTTTTTTAATAAGGCTGAATATTTATATATGTTATGGTTGTTTTCTTTTTTAAAAACTAAACCTAATTATCATTGTAATTGGTACAAACTTTTTCAATAAAAGGAGAAAAGGTAAAGACAAATAAATGAAATATTGGAGGTGGATCCAGTTGAATCTTTAAAAATATATAGAAGTAGTCAATAATAATTCTTTCTTTGAGTTCACGATATTGCATTCATCTTTTTGAATGTTAATTTTATTATTTGAAAACAAAAATTAGATGGTACTTGTATTATTTACAAATTCTATATAATTTTAATACATTTTTACTTTAATATGTTCAAAAAATACCTTTGAATGTCCATTGGATACCCAAATCTATAAGAGTTTGGATATGGATTTACTTTTTCAAACTCAAAAGGGTCTGGATTTAGGTCAGGATCTAACTAAATTAAATAGGTTTGAATATGGATCAAAAGAATCCAATCCAAACTCCACCTATTGGCATGTTTAAGCACTCTAAAAAAATTTTTTTTGGTACTCATCTAATGCACTTTAGAACTATTTGGATTGCTATTTTTAGAAATTTTTATTAAAAAAATATACTTGTAACGATTTAATGTATGTGAAATAAAAATATGATTAAAAAATATGTTCACGAAAAATATTAAAAAATGAAAAAAAGCAACCCAAAAATGTGTTCACTTTAAACTTTTCTTGAGGTGTCAAAAATAATCTAATATATATGTATGGAAAATTATATGATTACTTTTTAATTAATATAGATCTAAAATATTTTTTTTACTAAATTAAATCAAATTTGGTTCCTAAACTTGTACCCTTTCAATAGCTTTTGATTTTGTTAATTGTTCTGGTGGCCTATGAATTTCCTAAAAGGGTCATAATTTAAAATTTTCTACTTATAATCTCTCCTATTTTATTGCTCAACTCAATCCTCCGTGATCATAATTTCATTTAAATAATTCCACTGATCCAAATGTCATCTTTTTTTTTATTTGGTTAACAACTTTTTGTTTCCGAATCAAGTATTTAGCTAATATCCGGTGAATATGTTAAACATCAAGAATGTTGTGATTATATGCACCAATAAATTTGTCTAAAAAAATGGGAGGATCTATATTATGGAATCCGCAGAAGATCCGAATAATAAGAATTAGACTTAAGGTAGCAATTACTGAAAGATTGATCGGGTCGACCCGGGTGTTGACACAGGCTAAGTGCTAACGACGTAAAATCTAGGCCGCCCACAAAGATTAGGGCTTAAAAGTAATTTCGGATGTGATGCTGCTTAGCCCTTATGAGAGTCTGCAAGACTGCAACATCGTCTTTCCAGGTCGGAAAAATCCCTAAGCTCGGCCTCCTTCACAGTTCACACCCACACAAAAACAATCACTTGTTAAACCCGGTGCTTAGACCAATTAATTCGAAGTTTATTTGGCAATAAAGAAAGGAGGGTTCACTTTGTAATCAAGAATGGCTAAGCGGGAGCTGTCAAGTACTCTAAAAAACTTGAAGGTAAGCACATTAAAAGTCATGTTTTTTAAGTCCCTTGTGTTGTTATGTTTCTTGGGTAGATTTTAAATGCAGATAATATTTTCGGAGAATGATACTAGGTTCTGTTTGATTTAATATGGGCTGTTTCTTTTCTTTTTTTTTCCGGTAATTGTTCATGTTGAATTGTAAGTATGTGCTAATGAATTGTTTAATATTTAGTAGAAACTGGTGTTTTTTAATGTTCTTAGGTAAGCTCTTGGATTCTTTTTTGTGTTTTTTTCCTGCAGTTTATGCAAAGGGTAGCTCAGAAAGAGGATAAAGCTAAGAAAGAAGAGGAAGAAAAAGAACTTGTACCTGATGGAAATTTCCCTTCCTGTAGTGGCTCCCAAAAATGGTATTCTATTGAAACTGTGCTAGGAATTCGGCAAACTTTGTGTTTGGCTCTTTCTCTGCTTTCCGTTTGGATCTAAGAAAATACAAATACACATTTTTCTTTCTTGCTCATGTCTCTCTTTGTTAAGTTCGGGGTCTTATTGGTTTTTTTTTCCCATTGTTTTAGCAGCCTACATTGCAAACTGTAAGCATACATAATTCAACTGGTACGGATGGTAAATCATCATGATGACAAACAACTAGACGAGTGCACAAGTGCCCGGAGGGCCGGAAAGGGGGGGGGGGGTTCTTATGGGAAGCATGATTAATGTGAAATTCATTCCCGTGAATGTGTAATCTAAGACATTGTCTGGTGATATAAACTGCATGCTCCGTTTCAAGCCGTATTCTGATGTATAACATTCAGTCAATCACTGAATTCTGTAGCTTGGCCCGTCAGTTGGATATCCTATTGGCTAAGTTTAAATATGAATCTTGTTGTGCATTTCTATGTGAGTAAATCTTATATACACTGACATTGTATACACTATCATCGTTTGATTCATGACATGTGTGCAAAAGTTGAATTTCAAGTTCAAATTCAAATTTTGCATTCATCCAACGCTGATAGTGTATACACTGTCAATGTAGGAAAGATTAATCCTTTCTTTTATGAGTAAATCTTATATCCTATTGTTGTGCCTGGATGTCGTTGCATTTAAGTAATGAAACAGCCTTCCAGCTTGCAAGACTTAGTGATCTATACACTAATTCTGATGCTCTAAACTACAAGGGTTTTCCTTCTTTATTTATATCTGGATCAGTTTGGGGTTTTCCTTTCCTTCTTTATTTATATCTGAAACAGTAAATAGGATGCTATGAGAATAGTATAGAGCTCCGTTGCATTTGCATAAGATCCATACCTTGACTTGTTCTAGTGAAAATATATCATTGGCAGTGCTTTCTATTGTGGATCCAATCAACTGTAGGACTGTAGTTGCTTTTGGTGTTTTTTTGTGGTAACTCTTTTGACCAGTCGTTTTACTGTTGACGACTGCCGCCGACTTTTATTCTTGCCTAAGGGCAGTTTCCATATCCTCTTTATTTGTCAACCGTTACAATAGTTCCTACTTGTCTTTCTTTCTACAGAGAAATTTTACATGGTTAATCTATTCGTATATTGGGGGCTAACAAAAATTTTTTTTGGGTGCATGGTACTACATGTTTCGGCTTGATATAATAATTTTTTTTTTCAGTAACACTCAGTTTTGTGATACATCGACTTTGCCACTGCATCCTTTATGCCTGATGCATTCTGTTGATGTTAGAATCTTCTGCTCTCTTTCTATGAATCGAAGATGCAAATTTGAATTTTTTCTTCTGCTCGTGATCTTTCGAAACTGTGAATTTCAATGATTCCACATGCAGTGTTATCATTATGGAAGGAGATCCCCAACCTGGAGCGATCAGAGGCCGGATGTCATTTCTAAATTTTAATCCTTCTATAGATGTGAGTATAAAGGTGGAATGATCTCAAAATCATCTGTCAACCGCCATAGTTTATCTTATTTTGAGCTTTGGTCTTCTCACAACAAGTCCTTATCTTATTAGAAACTGAATGATGAAGCATCAAATTCAGTTCAACCTGAGGCCCCATCTACCAGTTCAGGCAGAGAAAGAGAAACTAATACAGATCGGTTGGTTTTTTGACCTTTCAAGTTCTCCTTGCACTTCACATTTACGGTTAATTGTTTATATGGGATATCTACTAAAATGTCCTTATTACTTTTTCTCTTCCCACCTTTTTGATGGTCATGTTTATTACCTCCTTTAAGAATTTTAGATTGTTTTAACCTACAGTTCTGGCGAAGAGCAATATAAATCAAAAGAAAATGTAACAAGTTCGGGTGTTAGGGATGACATGTAGGCGTCGTTGAGCTAATCCATGAAATGATCATGTTATGAAATAGGCAGTCTTGCACAATCAAGTTTTTTAGCTACGTCGAATTTCTGGATGTCTTTGTCCGTTCATTGTTCCGTCACCTTTTTTCATTCTGTTTTACTGTATCTAAATCTGTGGAAAGCACGTTTTACCAATTTGGAAAAGGAAAATGCTCTTTACTTTCTAACCAAGTCCATTTTCGTTATGCCAGAGGAGATGGCTCTCCCCAAGTTGAGCTTGAGAACGAAGAACTAGAAAATTCGGGCTGCGGTTCCAATGGAGATCTCAAACGAAAAACGGCAGATGGGTATGAGCCACAGCATCCAAATAAATCACAGAAAAGTATTCAAGGTGATGAACGGTCATCTCCTCACAATAATCGCACTCCTCATAAGCAGCCTAAGCGGGAGAAGCTGGACTGGAATGTTCTAATGCCTCCGAAATCACGAAGCAAAGGAAAGTAAGATTTATGAATAGATTCCAATGGAGTTCGGATGAAAATTTTTTTAACTAAATTTTACTTGCATCCATTATAGGATTGGTAGCTGTAACCTGAATTTGTAAGCATATAGCCAGAGGCTGATTTAATTTTAGCCGTGGTAGTTTTTTTAAATTTGCTTGAGAAGTTGTGATTTTCCTTTTTTTATTTTTATGGAACTGCAGAAACCTTTTTGCCTTTCTTTTCATCACGGTATCATCTTATTCTGCTATCATGGCCTCGCTATTGCGGAAGAATTTATCATGCTCTATTTCGTCAACAATAGGAATAAAAGAAAGATATACGGGAATCCGTCGGTGAGCTTTTTAGATTGACAAGTCTGATGTCGCCGAAGATAAAGATAGAACTAGGCTTTCACCTAATCGGATGGCGATGCCAGTGCAAGAATGTGGGCTTTCTTTGTTTTTAAGGCTCAATGGGCTAAGTGTAGCTTGAAGCCAGAATATTGACACAGGCCAGATCCATCTAGCTGGGGCATCATGACTCGGACTTTACCCAGGATTTGCAATACAAGTCTCCATTCAGCAGACATTAATTGGGTTTAGATGATGTGAGGTCCTGTGTTCTCAAACCCTCCCTTATCTTTACTTAATAAAATAAAATAAAAATGAAAAATAAATGAAAGATCCGAAGAAGCCAGGAATGGAACAAGATGCCTCGAACGCAGGATGGACGCAAACGCTAAGGACTAATTATATAATCCTGCTCTCACATGATACTATATTATGAATGGACTAATTTGCTCCTACTATCAATATAATAATATTTGGACTAATTTATCCTTATGAATGATTCAAATTCAAATTAGCTATTATATAATCATACTCTCACATAATAATATCATAATAAACAGACCAATTGGCCCCTACTAATTATATTAAAGTTTTTGACTAATTTGCCCCTATTCATTATTTTAAAAATTTTGACTTACCCCTATTAATTGATTTAAAATTTTTGGCTAATTTGTCATACTATCATCACAATAGAAGGACTATATTGCCCTTGGACTAAATTACCCTTAGTAACCTTATTTTCTAAACAAAATTTATATAAATATATAACCTTATTAAATTGGACTTTGTGAATGAGGATTTCAATAAGGTCAAACTCGATCCAAAGAAAATTCTTCTATATTAGCCTGAGTTCGGCTCATTGAAAGCTCTTAAATGAGTTAGGTTTTAATAAATTGAATCTTAATTTAGCCAAAACTTGGCCTATTGTTTAATTGAATTTCAAATTTAGGTGGTCAAAATTTATTTTTAAGAGCCTGAATGGACTGAGTTTGAATGAATGCGAATTTTTACATACCAAAACCCTTGATTTACTTTATAATTATAAAGTTTTGAACTACTCTATTTTAATAAAATTTATAAATATTAAATTATTTATTAGATTATTTTATTAAATAATATTAAACTATTTTATTAATATTTTATAAAAAATATTAAATTATTTATTAAAAATAATCTACACATTGAGGGATGCTTTGGTCATTAAAATAGTAATCCTTCTTCGTCCAATCTCCAACAAACACACGGAATATGATTATTTTCCAACATATCCTATCCAATCGAGAATCAACCAAATACTAGATAATTTGGATTATTTATCAGGGGATAACTCAACCCAAGATTAATAATCCAAGGATGAGTTATCTCATCTCATCCGGTCCATAAACCAAACGGATCCTAAAAGATTATACATATACCAATCCACTACTTGGAAAAGAGCTCCAAATTTATAGGGTGATAATATTCTCAAATATTGCTGTCACCCAACATGTGCACACTAACACAGTCCCATACAGTAATAGCGACTTCTTTTTTGTGGGGCTAGGATAGAGAAAAAATAAATGAGGGATTGAGAAAAGAACTGTCGTTATAGAGTGAGCATTCAATTTTTTTTTATAAAGAAAAAAGAAAAAAAATTACTTTTCGTGCACAGCTCTTATGTTATCATAGAAATTGATGAGCTAAGCCCGCCCGCCCCCAAAAAAATGAGAGAAGAAAAGAAATTGATGATCTTCTAAATTTATTTTTTGCACGAATAGAAAGGGGTGATCCTAGGATCATAGTCCTCCTTTCCAAATTCCGACCATTTGAAGTAGAAGCACTTGTTTTGCATAATACGTCATTTTCTCCATTTTATCTCGCACGCCTGTAATTGGGTGAGGAATGGATATGTATCAGGAGCAGCATTTTGAAAGCATGGCTAGAAAGTCATAGGACCAGTAGAGCTACATCCCTTTTTTTTTATTATTTTTTCTGGGGTTACGTGGTCTCCTCATACGAAGTCTAAATTAGGTTATTATTTTTTTGGGGCTGCGTGGTCTCCTTTATGTATGAAAGTCTAAATGAGGGTTGAAACACGAAGAAGATCAACACTCAATTCAAACTCGTTTTTGAATCAAATATAAAGAAATTTAGCTTATTAGCTTGCAAATCGACTCTATAATATTTTATTATTTATTAAAAAATAATTTTTTTAAAAAATTTTTAAGTTTAAATACACTTGAATTTGATCTCAAATTCAAATTTGATAAAATTGAATCAATTTGATTAACACAAAACTAAAGGTTTGACTTGGCTAATTTGCAACCCCCGTGTGACAAGCTATAATTTAATTATATGGTGATATCACAGCGCAACGTCCGGCGGTATTTTGGCTCCTACGAAATTTCCAACCTTGAAGGTAAAAGTAAAAGTAAAAGTGACCGATCAAGAGCAAGCTTTTTGAGAAGAGGTTGACAGGGAGTGGCGCCGCCGGTAACCGGTAGCCAATAGTAGCAGAGAGTGAAAAGACCAACTCAACCGGCGTACTCCCCAAGCTCTACCTACGTTGACGCCTTGCTCACGTGGCGTATCCTACGTCTGATTTTTCAGATTATACTATTCCTGACTATGTCAGCGCTTAGGTCACCCTCCTCCCGCGTTTCAAATTGTAATCCCCAGGTGTCGGAGACTCGGATTTGAGGCATTTTCTAATCATCATTACCACTGCACTGCACCATCTTTGATTCTGTAACCCTGATTGTTTATTGTACCACTTATCACTCTAATCCTTCCACTAGAATTCAACATTAGTAACTAATGACTCCTCTTAGCACCACTACTATGATCTTTCAAGTAGAATTCATCATTGGCCATCACTAATCAGGTTTGGTAATTGCTCCTTTATGACTTAATTTTCGTCCATTCTTTTGGATCTTTCTAATCATTAATTAATTACCCTGTGGTTACAGATGCAAAAAATAGCAATTCAAACAAGGCCTTAGCAGTCCAAATGTCTGATTGCAGTTGCCCGTGACGTTAAATTCTTCTTGTTTCAAATTTTTATTTTGATATATATTATTATTATTATTATTATTATTATTATTTTGTGATCATAAATACCTATAGGCTGTAGCCAAATCATAAATGCCTGGTCGAACATGGGGGAAGCTTAAGAAAAGGAGGGGTGGGAAGAAAGAGAAGTGAGAATTGAATCCGAGAGAACGAATGAAAAAGTGACTTCACGAGGATCAAACATTTGTTTAAAAACAGGTAACAAAAGCCCCCTACTCATTGCTATATGTATATCAGATTGCAATCCTCAGTAACCTGTATAGACCAAGTACAATTTCCAAGTCATAATTTTTCTTTTTGGTGGAAAATTATTTTTAGTTGCTTCTTTTCTTTTCTTTTCTTTTTTTTCCCATTTTGTCGATTTCTGCGTTCACCAGTTTTGACAAGAACTGATCCAGTAGATTCGTTATGTAGTAGTATACAGACTATAATAAGTACAAATGCGTAAGAATATACTTCAACAATTGCCTCAAACATAAGAGTCCTCAAAACTACATCTATATATCTGGAAAACTGGATAGTACTCAACAAGCGACATTCCAAAACACTAAAATGATCCAGTAGGTCCTCAAAAGAGCTCACTAGACATCTGTAATGGAAATCCATGGGCTCAGCAACATTGAGAAAGGCGTAATCATATTTTATTTTCAGCATTAAAATGGACTTTACTTTCTTGTGATACCATCAAACAAAATGATCCATTATAAAAATGAAAGCAACACACAATAAAGTTAAAAAGAAATAATCAAGCAATTACGTCAATATAATCCACTAAGTGCACATCATGACACCTAACTGTTCTACATGGCTGAAAGCCTACGGTCATTTTACAAAGGAGAATGATCCAGCCCCAGCTAACATAACTGCATGGATAGAGGCCCTGCAAATTATTATTATGTGCTGAGGCTTGAAAATGTGTCTGCAATGCTACCATGAAGTCCTAACCGTTCAAAACATGATTATAGCTATCCCTACTGCATAATATACACATAGTTTGCATCAAATGTGGTGCAAGAAAATGCTGAATTGCTCCTAAGATCCCGCAGCAATGAGAAAAGTGGTTCACTGGGGAGCTCAGGTTTTCGAGGTTCTTGACCGTGAACCACCAAGGCTCATCAGTTGTAAAATCACTTGGCCATTGTGATATCATTGCTCGTCCACGGGCTCCCAGCAGGAGATAGCCTGAGAGACTCGACCTTTCCATCCTTGTAGCATCCACTTGCCATCCTCATCCACTGAGAAATCCCTATGGTAATGCGATTTGACCCTGTCGCGAATAATCTTCACAATTTCCTGATCAAGTGGGAGCTGCCTGAACCCTGCTCTTAGGTTCCTTACTTGCCACTGCTTATACGTCTCCGGCCTCTCAACCCTTTCCGTTCCTTCACAAGCTATGACATTCAAAGCATCCCTTGCATAAATCTCTCGCTCAAAAAGGGCCCTGTCCTGATTCTCACGCAGAACAGTAGCTTCAAACATATCAAACACAGATGAGAAGTGAAAAAGGGCTTCTCGAAATCGCGTGACAAAGAAAGGGGAATTGTAAGTGCCATTTATAACACTCTGGATAAACATATTAGGACGAATCCTCTTGATCAAGTTTAAAACTGCATCCCTCGGGCTGTTCTCCACTACCGTCTCATCCGGTACATTTGCAAGTCGCTCCATACAATTCACAACAAGCACCTCATCCCCGTTGATCTTGAGATCTTCGAGTTTGATGGTGTCCCACTTCTTTGCTATGGGATGGAACTCAAAAGGGACACCAAATCTCTCACAGTACCTTGCTAAGCGAAGCCCTGTTTCCTCAACCCTCTCTGCTGGGCGAAGACCTGGTTGGGGTAGATCTATTCCTGTAATGCAAAGAGCTGGCGGTCCTTCAGGTCTTACAGAGAGACGTTGGATAAGGCAGGGCCACTGGAAACCATACAGAATGCCAAAATCAATAATGTGAAGTCTTGTTGCCCCAGCGGCTAGTTTTCCAATGTTTTTGTTTGCAAAAATATTTGACACCTTCTTGAATGGTATAGCAGAAACAAACATCTGGTATCCGTTTAAAATGTCAGCAGCCGAAATCCTTCTTTTCCTATAATCTGTATATAATGTCGTCCCAGTCCCAGCCAAGCGTGCTTCAAGAGCAATAGCAAAATAATGGGCCAACCTTTCCATGCCATCACCATGAGCAGAAGAGTGCTGCCTAATTCGAGCCAGCAGCTCATTGGAGGTCCGGATGTCAAAACTAGCCACTGCTTGGGCACACTGAACCAGAAGAGCCCTCAGATCCACCACTTCCCTTTTGGTTCCTTGTTTCTTACCTCCACGAGGTCTTCCTCGGGTGGATGCCTTTGATCGTTCAGTCTGTTGTAACTTATTCCTTGCTTCATCTTTCAAAGCTTTTTCTGATGAACTAAAGACAGGTTCTGGTTGTAAATGAGGATTCAAATTGGGACAAAGCAGCACGTTGTCATACCGCTCCAGTGGTACAGATTCATCAGCAGAACTTGCTAATTGTTTGTTACTTCTATGTTCTTCTGCATCATCACTATCATCTCTCCCGTGATTCTTCTTCGAGCTTGGACCATTTGAAGAATGATATCTCACAGATTTTTCCACAACTGCTGCAGCATTTGAGGTATTGTTCTGTGATTCGAATGTGGAGTTGGAAAAACTATCGCCTTGAGGAAGTAGACCATATACATCTCCTTTACTTCCCCAAGCTTTCAAATCCAAGGGTCTCTGGCTAGACGAATCAGACATCCGCAATAGACTCATCCAAGACTCATCCAGTCTATGAGCAGCATCAAGGAAGTCGTTCGTAGAGCTCAATAACTGCTGATTTGACAGTAAAATGGACTGAGGGACGAGGTTGACATGAGAAGGTTGAATAACAGCGGATTCTAGCCCCATTTGATTGCCAACCCAATTGGACTCAACAGAAGGATTAACATCAGAGGAGCTGCATACACTACTTTGACTATAACAACTTTGGGAGGAATCATCATTTGGGCTTTCAGCATTTTGATAACAAGAGAAAAAAGAAGGGCCGGACTTGGGTTCATTAAGGACATCATAGAAGGACTTCTCAGCAGCTAGGAGAGCTGAGCAATCATGAAACATGCAAGGCTTATTAGTCAAGTCATCCTCTTCCATAAGCATCTCGTTTATGAACTTCAGCATGGGATCGTTAGAATCCCCCTGCACAGGAGGATTCCCATCTGAGCCAGAGGGGGAAGATGCATCAGGCGGGGGCGAACCATTTGAAGCATCAGAGAAATCCTCAGAACCACGATCGAATTTGTATTCATCCACTTCATTTTGTTCATGATGAGCCGACATTGAGCGATAATTGAGATCGTACATATTCCCAGAAAACGGGAATGGTTCGACAAGAGTATCCATTACCAATCGAACTTTACAAGAATCCTGACATACACAAAAAAAAGTACAAAATTTTGAGATGCTTCCTTCAAGAACCAGGCCAAAAGGTACAGACAAATCCAAACCAAGACATGGAATGAAAAAGTTCAGATAAATACAACACAAAAAAGATTTTAAAGCATGAAAAAATAACAAAAAATAAATTCAATTTCTAGCTATAGTAGCACACTAACTAAGCATCAACAATTACATGGATTAATCATTCCAACCTTAAATTGGTTAAAAGATACATTTTTGGAGGCAAACCTTTATTCTTTTCGGTAAGTGGAGGCAAACCTTTCGTGTAAAATTAAAAACAAGGAACTAGGTTCAGAGCTTAACAAGGAATGATAAAATCAAAATACCAAGACATGAAAGAAATGATTTTAGAAAGAGTTGTACCTGTAAGAGAGTGAGAGAATCGAGAAAGATGCTAGCAGAGAAACTGAGAAAATTGTGGTGAGTTTGAGAAAAAACTGAAGTTAATTATGACGATGCTTATCCAAAGTGTGAAAGATGGAAGTGGTGGAGCAGAAGAGGGGTATATAATGAGGAGGTTTCAGCTGGGGAGGTCCAAATTAGGAGATGACAGAGAGGAGTACAGCCTTGGTGGTGGTGCGGGGGGAAGGTTCCTGGAACTCAGCCACGAGAGGTAGAACGCTCGCTCATTTGTTCAACGGAAAAGAAGAGGAAAAAGGAAGAGTGAAGATGAAGAATGGGAGGAAAGTCAGATGAATATAAATTAGAGGTCTTAATGGATCCCACCTGCAGTGGCTTACACCGGCAACCGATGCAGCCCGTTACTTTCGAGTGTCAACTCAACTCCGCAACCGGCATTTCACTGGATGCCTGTGAAGATCTGGTGGCCTTAAGACAACAATGAGGAAACCCCACCCCGCCCCCCCCCCAAAACACGAGTTCAATTTCAATCAATGGATCAGTCGGCCATGCACTATGGTTCCAAGTTCTTAAAATCGATTTAATTATTTTGTGGTCTCGCATTCTATCTTGTTGAGAGTCACACCATTATCACCCGTTTGTCTCATTCTGGCACAAACTTGAGCCGTTGATGTGCTTCTCACTCTTTCAATTTTCCTTAATTTGTTTTTTTTTTTTTTTGGGGGTGTTCTCCCAACCCTTTGCTTTTATTATCTAATAATAAAGCCTAATCGTTAAATTCGGGTTAAGATCCTCTCCATTTTTTCATATATAATTTTTTTTTTCTTTTGATCTCTATAACAATATATTAAAAAATCATATTGATTTTTTTAGAATATTTCGATATTCAATTTAAAAATCCTTGGGACACGGAGCATTATGAACGGAGTGGATTGCCGAAAATGTTTTTTAAATTAATTTTATTAGAAAGTAACATAGAGAAGTACTCTCCAACGCAGCAACGGAGAGGAGCCTGATCCGTTTAATCGCGGACTCTTCATTAGCAAAATAGATGATGTGCTGGTTGAATTCTCTAAATTTTTTCACTTACGAAATTCAAGGGGGTATTAGTCTAATGTTATGGTGGAAGCAAAATTAAAAGCTACGAACCTCAGCTGTTAAACCTGAAGTGTTTATCTATCGTTGAATGGTTATGTGCCAGAGTGGAGATCCAATTGAAATTAGGACATGATTTAGGTAACAAGCTGCAGCCACCGCTGTAGGCTTTTGTGGTCAGAAGGTTATCGCCGGACAAATATGTTGACTGCTCTAGCCTCACTTCCTTCCAATGTTATTAATATCTGTAGTTTGAATCGGACTAGAGTCGTCTAGAAACATACAATACAATACAATACAACGATCTAGCTCTCCATTCTTTCTTCAAAAGTAGAAGTATAAAAGGAGAATAAAGTGTCAGAGAGGCCTCTTTTTTTGTGTGTGTGTTTTTTTTTTGAAGAGTACCAATAGCAGTTTCCTACGAAAAATCTTTGGAGGAAGAAATGAATGAACAAATGGGAAGGCGATCAATATTCATTGAATTATCAGCAGATTGACCTGACACGAGACTCTCCGTTCCTTCACTACTGCTGCTTCAATTTTGCATGCTTATTTTACAAGTCGCACGACATTTTTTTTTTATTTTAGAATGGGCTCGTCTAATTGAAATTTTACACTCTGATTAATTGGAAGATGGTGTGAATTAGGTACTTGTTCATACTCGTCACGTTGGGTGGAATGATCCAAATTCAACAGCTGAAACTTCTCGGTCCTTGTATGCGAATACAAGAAGGATTGCTAATTTCTGAATCTGAAGACGTTGTCCGTAATTTTCCCGGATTGACTTATATAGAGCAAATTATCCGGTTGATCACTAAACTTTTACAATCCTCAAGTTTGAAGTGATTTATAAATGAATAATTAGGTACATATACATATATATATATATATATATATAATTATTAAATAAATATACATTTACTTATACTTTTCACTCAATCATGATCCAGTCAAATTGGCTTAAATTGCCCATATTTTAACACCTGGAGAGACAGAGAGATGCGTCCCGGTTCCTATCAACAATATATAATTTCGCCACTGATGAATGCGGTCGTTTTCATTCGCCACGGGGAGAGAGAAAGTTCTGGTCATCCTCAGATAACGTGTTTTTTTTTCCCCCCCCCCCCTGACGGAGTGGATATTCTGACCTTTTGACCCGATTAATTTTATTTTGGTCCAGAAGAGGAGAATTCACTTCACTCCGAGCACGATAGCAAGAGGGCTCGAACCCTGATTTTTTCAGATAAATCTACAATATCCTGAAAAGGAAGAGCTGATCGCTCGAACTAATCCTTGATGACATCAGATAACGTGTTGTCCAAGAGGGGCTCAAGTCGCTTTCTTGACTCTTTTTTAGCTCCTGCGTGTTGTTACATTTCCTTGATGAGCAAGTTGCGCCTCCCTCAGAATAAGCCTTTAGTAAGCAATAAGGATCACTCTCTCTCTCTCTCTCTCTCTCTCTCGATTCAAAAAGCGGGAATTCTTCGTCTTACAATTTCTAAAGACATTTGCATATTTCCCGCGAAGTCTGCTCATACGAATTAAACTAAAGGCTCGAAGTTTCAAACATATCCATCGTAGTCGGTTGTTGACCCAAATTCCACCTAAATTAATTTCGAAATACAAGGAATCAGGACTAAAAGTTTTAATTATTATACTCCATCCGTCCCACTTTGATAGTCTTGTTTTTCTTTTTCGTCTGTCCCAAATTGTAGTCCACTTTCCCATTAAGAAATGTAGTAATATTTCAAATTGTCTAAAATACCCTTATTAAATATCTTGTTATTAATACATTATTATTAAATACTAACCCACTACATTGAATACATTGAACTTTACCAATATTAATCCATTAGTTGTAACTGATATTAATTGGCATTCTTCGTGATTAGCATAAGGGTATTTTAGGAAATTAGTAATCTAAATTTATGTTTCCAACCAAATTAATTACACTTTTTTAATCTGTGTGAAAAAAAAATCAAGACTAACAAAACGGGACGGAGAGAGTATATTTTTTTATCTCATATACGTTAACGAACATTCTCTTAATATGTAGAGATAATCAGTACTATATTTGTCTTTCATTTCTTTTTTTGTTTAAAAAATAATAATAATGGTAATGGAGACGGCCAGCATGAGGCGCCGTGTGATGTGATCTCACAGAGACGGCCACTCGAAAACTGCCACTTGCATCCCGTCGCTAGGGAACCTGGACAAGGATTCCAGCCCAGGACCGTGATAATAATTGTTGCCGCCGTCAGCTAAATTTTATAATACAATCATGACCAACTTTTAAAGAAAAGGAGGGAAAACGCAATGAGTAAGGTGCATGCATGTTGAGGATTGCGAACCCACCCAAGATTTTTCAATTGGATTGAAATGTTTATCAAAATTGTCCACTTAGACTTTTGGTTACAAGATTCCCAGACCCTTTAACGCCGGAAGGATCTAGTAGAAAGAGTTGCAAGACCTCGGAATTTTTCTGAGGAGTTTGGACCAGCCTACCCATGGCTTTGACTCTCTTAGTCATGGACGCCTGCATATATAAAATTAAAGGACAAACATAAGAAAAAGGGTCATTATGCTGCAATAGTGCTTGACTGATTTGCAGATTTATATCGAAATAGACTTTATATATAGTCCTGAAAAATGGCATCATTTCTTCTTCTTTTTTTTTTTTTATTTAATGAAAGCTTTGTTTGGAATGTGATTTTTCGTAGAAAAATTTTTACATTTTTAAAGAATATATTTTTCAATCACCTTTTTATCTTACATATATTAAATTATTATAATATTTTTTTAATAAAAAAATATTAAAAATAACAATCCAAACGAGGACGCATAGATTGTTAATGTAGAATTTGCCGTGTTACACTCGTTGATATACACAAGACAAGAATAAAACGCATCATAAACTGAAGGGAAAGAAAAGATACGCCATAGCGGACAAGATGGGCGTTTTCTTCAAAAGGAAAATAGTCAAAAAACGGTTCGATATGAGAATGGGAACTAAGGGGATTGAACATGGCTACTAAAGGTCTTTTCCATCAGAAACAGGTTCAGTCAACGAACTAATGGTTTTTTTCCCCTTTTTAGGCAGGAAAATGACGCCAATATATATACATATATTTCCAATCTATACAAATTCCGGCTTCCATCGCTGGTCATTAGCTTAAGAGAAGACAAATATAAAATTTATTAGAGATCTAAATACATGCGATAATTATACGAAACACCATGAATTACATTTCATACTTTTGTATTACGTTACACGTAGTAGAATTTTTCCATGTCAATCTCCAGTGAATTACAGTTACCTAAATATTTATGCTGATGAATTTATTAAACAGTTTTGTTAATCTTTTTTTTTTTTTTTTTTTTTAGCAAAACAGGAGGTGGAAGTTAAGAAGCTAGGAAAAGAAGGAGAGGATGCAGTGACAGAGCCAAGATTTTTTTCTTGGGGGCCAAAATTTTTTCTAACAAAATTATCTTAATATGTTTTGTTCAAAATAATTTTCATTTATTTAAATATATGACATCTTAAAATATCAAATATTAACTTTAATTATAAAGGTATGTCTATTTCATAAATATGCAGCATAGTCATAACAAAAATTAGGACAAGAAATAACCTTTGATTAAATATCTTATAACATCACAAACAACCCAAATTTGTTTGGGTAGTCAAATAATGGCTGGAAATTATTTGCTTAGATCACAAATACAATTTCCAACACACCTTTTTATCTTCCCAATTACCTTTTTATCTTCCATACGTCACATCACAAAAAGTACTACAATAATTATTCTAAATAATATTTCAAATAATCTTCTATCCAAACACACTCTTATGAGAAGATGCTCAAATATGTCACTTGTGCAAAAACAAAAAATATAACTATACAATATAATATACCTATTTTCCATTAATAAAAAATAAAAGATATGTTAGCACACCTTGCAAATTTCTACCTCTTTTCTTAGAAGTAAATTGAATTTTACATTCTTTCATAGAACTAAGTTCATCTATAATTGAATCCGTGCTAAATTTTTGAACAACTTCCATTTTTTTTATGTACATTGTTAGACAATCATTCAAAAATTATCTTTTATCTTGTTTTAGAGTTTTGTTTTGATTATATTCGTAATTGAAATTGTTCGTTCTATAGTTGCAGTTGATACAGGAAGAGTGAGAACAAATATAATCAATCTGTCAATAACAGCATATATCAGTCAATTTTTTGCCTTCACCAAACCTTCAGGTAATTATTTGTATATTTGCATATGGGTCAACAAAAGGATAGATCACTAGTTTTAAATTTTTTACCAATTAGGCTAAGTTGTATATTTGTATATGAACCAATAAAGTAATTAATTTTGTTTTAGCCCATTGATAATTATGAATTGAGTCTTTTATTATAATACCTCAAATTGGGTCAATTTATTATGGATCATCAAATTATATATTTAATTTTTTGAATTTTAAATAATTAGTACAATAAAAATAAATAACTTTTTTTGAAGAAAAAATTAAATCAAAGGTGGCTAATTCATATACACACACACATAGAGAGATATATATATATATATATATATACATAAACTCTCATAATATAAACTAAAATTGTAAAAAATTAGGAGGGGTCAACTTTGTCATATATAGATATTTACATATTATGAATTAAAATTTTCAAAACTTATGGCCCCCCTCAGCCCTCTTGGCTCCGTCATTGGAGAGGAAGAGGGATTTAAATAAAAAATCTCGAGTTCCAAAATATCTAATTATGTTGTTATTTATTTATTTGTCAAAGATCAATTGTGTTGTGAGAGTATATTCTAATTGTGTTGTTATGTGTAGGTACGGAAATTCATATCCAAATTGGGGTAGTGTTCAGATGGTAAATTAGTGTGGGGGCTGGGGTTTTTTTTGGGGGGAGGGGCGGGGTGGGGATTTGGATTATTATCCACTTGTAGTGGGCCCAATGGGCAGCAGCCGCTAACAGCCAGGTGTGGGCGAATCATTGCTTGTGCTGCATTCTATTGGACGAGTGACGACCGACGACATTATTTACGCCATTCTCCACCAAGCCAACGTCCTAATTATTAGTATTAATTGATTGATAAAACAAATGAAAAGGGGATTCTTTGCATCGGTTCAGATGCAGTCGACATAATCAGATCATAAGAAATTAAGATTATTTATAGGGCAGATTTTTCAATAAGCTGTTTTACTTCCCCAAGGTAATTTTTTCTTTTCCAATGAGCACGCCTCATAGTCAAACGTGTTGTCGTTTTTTCGCTGATTTGAATTTCAATTGAGAAGAATTCTTTCCCTGTTCCCATTTGGATTACTATTGTTTAAAATCTTTGTAAAAAAATATATTCTATAATAATTTAATGTGTATAAAATAAAATATAATTTAAAAATATAATTTTTTTTTAAAATGATGAAAAAAAAGAGACAATCCAAACAATTAGCCTGTTTGGATTATTATTTTCTGTCGAAAAATTACGTCGTTCTGTATAATCATATTTTTTTATTATTATTTTTTCACATATATCAAATCATTACAGTAATTTTTTCGTGAAAAATACAACCGAGCAGGGCCTAATCGGTCGCCAGTCTATGGAAAAGGAGCTTTTGGGATGCTCCGGGAAAGGACGGACATGCATGTGATCGCTTAAAGCTACTTTGTTAGGAAATACTACTCTTTATCTAATCCAATTTTGTCAAATCCTATTAAATCTTTAATGTCTTTTTTTTTTTTGGCAATTTCCGTTCCATTGTGGCTTTTGGTCAACTGGTTGAATATAGGTGTTGGACCAGTGGACCTCATAAAATCACAATGGTGCCGTTCCATTAAACCAAGGGAAAAATAAACTTTTCGTCCTTAATGTTTGGAGTTATACCAATTTAGTCCCTGTTGTTTTAGCGTATACACATTTCATTTCAACCCTTAAGTTTTGATTTTTGACCAATTTAGAACAATTAACATTTTATCCCCTAATTTTAGCTAAAATTGACATTTAAGCACTCAATTTGGACGGAATAAAAATGTGTGAGGGGCATGCATCGTTACTAAAAAGGCCTAGGGGAAACAAATTCATTAAACCCTCAAATTTCATCAAATATTACAGACAAATGTTGTTGAACGGTTGGACGCAGAAATTATATGGAAGGTGAAAAGAGTCTAATTTGATAATTTTTGTTCTCTCTTCACGCGTTTTACTCTGTCCAAATTAAGTGATGAAACACTATTGATTTCTGCCAAATTTTGTGATTAAACATCAATTGTCTTAATTTTTTTTCAAAAATCAAAACTTAAGGGGTAAAATGTGTTTCCACTTAAACAATGGGGACAAATTGGTCCATCCACAAACAACAGAGATGAAAATTGCATTTTTCTCTTAAACCAATTTGCTACAAAAAAAAAAAAAAAAAAAAGAGTTGGCTTTATCCTTTTTATTGTGGGATTGCTGAAAAATCAAGTCACTACTGATTACTAATACTCGACTTGGTTGCTCAATGGTAATACGGTAATGTTTATGTTTCTGAAAAGAAAAATAAATAAACAAATAATTGAATTTGTTCTCGGCCTGTGGGCTGTAGCCTGCAAAGCCGGAATATATATTGTAAATCAGTACGTGCACCGTCTGTACCTCATTCTCCCATGCTTTGGATTACTTTTAATGCAACCCAATGCTCAAGAAAAGGTCAAAAACTTATGCAAACCTACCGGTTACCATCATATACCATATACCTACTCTATTCTAAAAGCTTCTTGTGTGTGCTCAGGGCAGTCACAGATCGGAATCAAAAAAGATTTGATGGACATCCTGCGCCTGCGGGACAAAAGAGTAAAAAGCCTGAAAGGAGTAAGCTCACCACCAAAGAAAGCCTCGCAAGATGCAGCAGCCAGGCTCCATGGTAATGGAGCATTTGTCCCACTCAGAAAACTTGGAAACTGTGTACTAGTAAATAGATTAGCTAATAACAACTAGTTTTCTTTTCTGTGTAAATACAAATAGTACACATATATGGCACTTTGCCACCGCTAACACGTGCAAATCACGTGCTCATTCTCAATAAACTTGCATGAAAATTTTTTGAGTTGCCTAGCTGCATGGACCTCATGAAAATTACTTCAACAATCGGGATCAAGTAACGTTACCAGTTTAGACTTTTTAAATCAGGGCAAAAAGCTTCAATATATATATAATTTTTTTTTTTTTTTATGTTTTAAAGAAGTACTGGTATTTTTAATACGAGCTGTGGCTCCAAGCAATCTGCATAGACAAATTGACAACTTAATCAAGAAAAAAGTTACATGTTGTAGCAAGGTAGTCTAAGGCCAATACCCACTAAAAGAACATATACAGATACACACATTCTGTTCTTCTGATGCATCCACCAGAGAGAGAGTTCTTAATTTGCAGGTACTCAGCGAGAGGAAGCACTACTGATATTCTTGCCTTTCCATCCCTGAATAATCCATCCATGAAGCAATTGGTCTTGATACTTGGTCTCGGACGACCCTTTTGGTTTGGCTGTTCAACATCAAGAACACAGCACTCTTCTAGCCCCTTGGAATCAACATAATGCAATACTCCGTCAAGTCATTCTGATAATTCAGCCTCTTCCTTATAACGCTGCACGCTGCTTGTTGCTTCTTCCAACGCATGAATCGCTATCATCATGATATTGATGCTTCCTTCCCCTTCAATCCTTTCTTTATCCAACTTCTCCGTGTCATCAATTTTCCCCTTGGCCACGAGCTTCACATTCTCCAAGGTTTGATGGTAACTCGTCCAAACCGATAACCAATTGTTCCCCATTTGGAAGAAACTTGTCACCTTCCTCTTGACCCTTTACTGAATTGCAACATGGGTTCAGTTTCACAGTAGAAACTGGAAATGAGACTTTGATCTGTGACAGGTCCCATCTGCCCATCTCTTCAAAGATGGTTGAATTCTTTGGCGGAGGAATAGACTGGAAACAACTGGTCTGTAAAGGAGATGACTCCGACGAGTTATACAGAGAATGATTTTGTTTCCCCCGACAACTCATTAGGGTCAGGGATTATGGCCAGGGGCCAGCAGAATTGCTACTACTGACACTGCTGTTTGTAACATCCTCACTGGAACTTTGACTGTAGCTATCTTTGTGCGATTCTTTCAAGCGTTTTAATAGATATTTCACCAGGTGAAGGAGGGTAGTTCTTGCCAAAAATTTCATTCGAGCACTTCTTCGCAGCTTGGAGAGCTAATGGATCATGGGACATGCTCGGCTCGTCTTCCAGATTCTCTCCTTCATTAGCAACTGATTAATGTATTTGACATTGGGTAGCACTCGCGCTCATCCGGAAAGTCACCTCCGAGCTCACGTTATAGAAAGGAGCAGAACTCCTGCAATCCTCCAAAGGCTGCTAATCTAGACCTGGAGGAAAAAACCATCATCGAATTCCTCGAATAGAAAGTTGAAATTAGATTGCTCCAAACTAGATAAAGCAATCCCATCATCAAGTCCACAGATTGTCCATAACTAGCTTAACCTTCTTATAAAACCAATATCAAAGCTCAAGAATTGAATCATCAACCCCAAGCGCAAAATAAGAAGATTAGGTTTAATCAATGATCCCAGCATGTTAATGAAGTTGTTTTACATCATAATCCAGATATTTGCAACCGTCACAGTGACAATCTAACCTTCTTTCAGTCATTCTCCAGCACACTATCAGTTTTTAGTTTCAACCCTCCGAGCTGATGGTATTCTGGTGCGTCGTTTCACTCTTAAAATTTGAAGAACAGACGAAAGGAAAAGAAAGAATTGCAGCAAGGTTCCACAACCAGATAAAGAAAACGGGGGGGAATAAAAACAAAGTTATTAATCGGAACCGTCAAAACGACACATCACATGTAAAAATAACCGTCAAGCAACAAATGACAAGTAAGCTCCGGAACATCAAGACTTGCAGGTAAAGTCATGTTTTCTTCTTCGTACTAGCCTTCAACTCTTGTTTCCTTGTTTGGCAACCAATTTCTATTTTCTAAATGTAATGTTGTAAAACTGCACGAGTTGATTGGTTATTGCTATCTGTTTTTCAATTTAGTTTTTCGTACAGACCTGTTCCACCACACATTCATGTGACGAAACACAAAACTTCAGATTAGTGATGGTTTGGTATATTATAATCCGGACTAGATTGTTCCAAGATAAATGCAGACCGTCTTAAACACCAGATCGATGAAAAGAAACATAAAAAAAGAAAGCCATGGTTGGCAAATTTATTACCTAGTTTTGATTGGATGCCCCGTGATGATGATGGAGCCACGCCCCAAATCTCCACAAGGAAACAGAAAGCGATGATGAAAAATTTGCTGGCATAAGAAAAATTAAAAAATTGTTATTTGCACTTCATTTTTTATTCTTTACACCCCACGCCATTCGTTTTATCACATAATAAATGAAAGCTAGACGATTAAAATGATAGTAAGAGTGTGATTTAACAAAAATGAAAGTGCAAATAACATTTTTCAATGCTTAATAATATGATTTAGTGGCCCTTCCACTAAATATTTAACTTAACGCATGTGGTAGAGTCCGCCTTGATAACGAATTCGGTTCGTGAAAAAGTGTGGCATGGGAATAGACTATTCGAATCATGGGCGTAATTCCTTTTTCCACAGAGCCTTAGAACAAAGATCTTAGCCATTATTAATTGTGTTTTTTTGCCAAAAAGATCTTAGCCATTAAGCTACATCCTTTTCTTTAATAAATATCACGTCAACCGCGAAGTTGCGAGAATGTTCAACCCATGTGAATTAAGAACGAACTAGAAATTATAGGGGACCTAAAATGTAACAAGTCTCGCGGGGACCTAAAACCTGGTAGTGGAATCCAAACCGCAGTCAGAGACCTTGAAGGGGCCATGTCACAAGGCGTCAAACACTTTGGGAACACGTTCGACAACTGCACCTAAAAAGTCAAACTACACTGGCAACAACAAGCATCAGTTGCCTAGACCAACGACATTGCTCACCGGTCCTACGGAAAGAATCTCCATGAGAAAAAATCGAAAAGAAAAAGATAGCAGCCCATAAAAGCATCAAGTCAAAGAGACAAAAAACAACAAATCTTCGCCTCAGCAAATTGACAAGTACCGAACAAAACACAGAGACACATATAGTCATCATATTGTAGATAATTAGGTCATAGCGGCCCGTAACAGCAGTCTTTATAAAATAAAAAACTAGCATTACCTCGTACTGAAGTTTTACAGCGTAAAACTATCATTGCTACACAAACAGCTAGAGACACCGCCAAGAGAGTGGAGGAGTTTAATCAGCTCTCTACAAACATCTTGACGAGCTAAACTAGAGGGCAAGTTGATGAAATTATTCATTAACCAAACGAAAAATTAGACGGAGAAGGAACGTCTCTTTTTTGTTCTTCCACGCTTGCTCCAACAAATGCTCGACCAAACGCTGCGGCAACCATGTCCTCATGCAGACCATGAACTCATACATCCCCACACAATTTACAGGAGTAGCATCCAGCTAAAGCAATAGAATGTGCTCCAACTCCACAAGCAATAGAATGCTGCATTCACTAGGATAAAATTAAGAAACTGGCGATCCTAATCTGATCTTCAACTTATAATGCTGTCAAGGAATGGCAGCATCCAGTATCAAGCTCAAACTCCGGAAATCTCTGACTCCAGATCTAACTGCCACTTATATAGCAGATGAGCATAGTGGGAAGCGTGTATTGTCCGTACATAGGAGGAGACTGCCAGCATATAGAGATACTCAGAAACATGCCTGTGCAGGAGACCACAGAATGTGGGTTTTCATGTGCACGTAGTTTCTTTTGTGCATGTGCATGTGTGTGCCTTCATGTATGTAGGAGAGAGAGAGACGAAAAAAGAGAGAAGTTGAATCTTGATGACAAGCTTCGAGGTCTTTCGCATTAACATAAAATTCCGGGTGCGCTGAATATCTACACATCCAAACAAGGATAATAGGATAGAGTCCTATGCAGGTGACCAGCACGAGCTAGAATAGAGAATGCGACCTTTCCAACCTTGCAACATCCAACTACCATCTTCATCAAAAACAAAATCTTTATGGTAACCTCCCTTTACCTTACCCCTCAACTTTTCTAAAAGTTCTTGATTCAAAGGAAGAGGCTTAAATCCAGCTCGAGTATGGCGAACCTGCCATTGCTTGTAAGTCTCAGGCCTCACCACTCTCTCTGCGCCCTCACAAGCAATAATATTTATAGCTTCACGCCCAAAAAACTGTTGCTCAAGATTCATCCTCTGAAGATCTTCACGTGGTAAGGTAGCATCAAAAATGTCAAATAATGACGAGTAATGGAAGAGGGCCTCCCTGAATCGAGTTACAAAGAAAGGAGCACTATAGGACCCATTAGTCACAGCATTCACGAAAATATCTGGATTCATCTTCCTGATTAGCCTTAAAACAGCATCCCTTGGACTGTCCACCTTGACTGTCTCATCAAAAAGGTTATTAAATTGAAACAAAGCATTAACAGCAAGCACCTCACCTTCAGCAATATTCAGATCCTCAACTTTAATTGCCTCCCAATTTTGTTCTGCTATGGCTTGATATTCAAACGGCACATGAAATCTCTCACAATACCTTGCTAACCGCCTCCCTGTCTCTTCAACTCTTTCTGATGGCCTGAAACCAGGTTGAGGCCGCTCAATTCCAGTGATGCGGAGCTTGGGAGGCCCACCAGGTCTGGTTGAAAGATGCTGAATTAATATTGGCCATTGGAAACCATAAAGGATACCAAAATCTACAATGTGCAGGGTTTTGGCATCTGATGCTTTATGCACGATCATCTTATTGGCAAAAAAAATTGATATTTTCTTGAATGGGCAGGCTGAAAGATAAACCTGGTAAGCCTTCAACTTCTCAGCAGCTGAGATCCTTTTGGATGCTAAGGCCGCATATATCTCAGTGCCAGTGCCCGCCAAACGTGCCTCAAGACCGTTTGCAAATATACTGGCCAACCTCTGGCATGCATCACCTGAGGGAGATGAGTGCTGCCTAATCTGCTTTAATTGTTCACGTGCGGTCCTTTGATCATCATTCGCAACAGATTGAGCACAGCTAATTAAGAGCGTCCTCAAATCCACAGCTTCACTTTTACTTCCCTGGTTCCTAGAACGAGTTTTTCCACCACCAGTTCCATCTGGAAGTCCATTCTGCTGCCCAGTCTTGTTCGCTTCATCATGTAACTGAGCAGCAACATGACACCATTTTATATCAGTGCAAAGAAGCACTCTATCAAACATCTCAGACAATTCAGCCTCTTCATCGTAAACTGCCTCTTCATCATAAACTGCCGATTGCTTGCTGCTCCTCTGCTGTTCTATATCACTTTCCTGTCGATGAAGATGCTTCCTTCCCCTTGAGCCATTAGGAGAATGATCACCGTCATCCTTCTCTTCCTTGACCTTAGACTCCAGAAAAATCTCCTCCGACTTTGGAGGCAATGCATACTTATCCAAGTCAATAATCAATTGATTACCGCTTGGTAGAAATTTACTAGCTTCTTCCATCCCCTTCTTGAACTGCGAAATGGACTCACTATCACTAAATATATTCGGAATCGGGTTATTGTATGCAAGAGAGTTCAACTGCCCATTCATATGATTACCGAAGCTGCTCACAGAATTAAACAAAAGATTTGAACTGTTCTCAGAAGACAACGGGAAAGAGTAGTCCAAAGAGTAACTCTGTCCCGCCGCAGATTTATACTCTCCAGGCTCAACAGAACTACTGGCAGAACTGCTGCTGTTTGCACTATGCTCGCTCGCGCTTCCAAACAGGCTGTCCGGGCTCTCTGCGTTTTGGTCAACCTGGTACGGAGATGGAGGATACTTCTGGCCAAGTGCATCATATAAGGATTTCTCAGCAGCTCGTAAAGCCAGAGGATCAGGGAACATGCTGGGCTTCTCCTCCATGTTCTCTTCCAGGAGTATCTGGTTCAGATACCTGAGCACGGGATCTGAGTCACCATCATCTGGAGAATCCACCTCAGAGCTCCCAGTTGAGAAAGCAGGAAGATTACCAGTGCCAGGAGTGGGTGAGAAAGAAGATGTATCCACGAAATTAAGATCTAGAGCATTGTCACCAAATTTGAAGCCATTCAAAAGATTAGGAGACTCCTCGAAACTTGGTAAAACAATCTCATCCTCGAATTTGAAACCGTTAACAGAATCAGGCAATTGGTTAAACCGTGGATCCATGCTGGCATAACCCTTGAAACCCTGTTTTCAAAATACACAACGAAAAAAATAGTTCGATGAGCAAGTAAGCCCTAATCCTTAATCACAAAATTAGCAACGCGGCCAAATAAATCCTAGCTATCAAATTACCAATAAAAGACTAATAATTAAAAAAATAACAACTAAAGTATTCGCTCAAAGATAGTCCAATCACAAGCATTCAACACTTAATCGCATATTTAATTTTGTACTCCTACGTTAGACTGCATGAAATAGTGGACTAAAAAAGAAATCATTTCTATCGCTAGAGCACTAAAATTAAGGCATGGAGGACATCAGATACAAGTCCATAAAATCTCTACCGTTTCAGAAACAAAAAAAAAAGATACAAATTCAATAAAATGAAGAAACTAAAATAAGATCAAAGAATTTAAGAGCCATGAATTAAATGACAAATTTAAAATTTAATCGAAATTATACGTGCATATCGAATCTCTAAAATGATTTTCATGAACAAAAAAATTAATTCCCACACATCAATTACCAAAACCATAAAACATGGCGAACGGAGAAGTAACAGAACCCACCAAAAATTAACACACCGAGAACTACAACTAAGACAAACCCACAAATTTCAGGAACTAAATCAACCAGAAATAATAAAAAGAAAACCCCTAAAACAAACACCAAACTGATCCCCGACTACAAAGACATGATTCTTAAACTATCAAAACATGATGCTGAAAACAAAACAAAACAGAAGCCAAAACGTAAAATAAATTTCTCATCTCTTTCTTGCTTTTTTTTTTTTAGATGGCGCTCCTATTGATGTTTTTCAGGGCAGAGTTGTGCGTACCTGGACAAGGCTTCCAGAAGTGAAAGAGAAAGGAGAGGACCGAATATCAAGGCAGTGGAATGGGCACTTTAAGCTGATTATCTTCAGGAGAAAGAAAGAAAATAAAGAGGGAAAAAGAAAAAGATAGTCTTACTAGAGACTATAACTAAAACTGGAGCTTGTATCCAACTTTCCCTATTTATAGAGATAGGGAAGAGCAGAATAGTCGAAGAGATAGATTTACCACTACTGTAATCAGAGGAAGATTCGCTGAAGCAGGGGGTGGTCAATGGTGAATGGTGAATGGTGAATGGTGAATGTTTGGGACTGGGAAAGAGAAGCTGTAAACCGGCGGTGATTTTGATAGCGATTTGCAGAAAGGGGGTTTTCTTGGGATATAATAATATCACCAGCTGCTGCTAATCACACAGCCACCATTCACTGTTGCTTGGAAGCATTTGGATTCCACTTTCCATGGCCTATCAAATAAAAGTAGTATGGGTTTGATTTTTTTTCTGAAGCAATCAGTATGGGTTTTGATTGATCGGGTCATCGTATGGAAATTTATTCGGTCCCGTGGCTTGAGGATGGGGTTACTTGTTCCGCGAGACAGATAGGATGAGATGATTCTCAGTAGTTATCTTCCACCTTTTGACTTTTCCTTTGGAAAATTGAAATGCGTCCTCTCGTTAGCTGTATTTGGCTCTAAGGTGTCAATTTGACACTTGCTAAGTTGCGATTGCACCTAGGATTTACGCGGGGGCCTGTTTGTTTGTCAAACAAGTTTTTGATCAAATCTATCTGTTGCAAGTTTTTAATAATTTTAGCTGTAGTAATCTCAAAAAAAAGTTTTTCAAAATTTTTAAACTATACATTTTAAAATATTTAAAAATTTACTCACTTCAAAAATTTTTCCTACAATTTTTACAGTAAGTTACAATAAAGTTTTAGATAAATATTCAAAAAATTCATTTGCCAAACAGGGCCAATATACTTACGTCAAACTGACTTACCAAATTTACAATTTTCCCTCTCTTGTACGGTCCAATAATTTAGATATTTTCCCAATTTAATCTCATCTTTACAAATTTCAACAAATTAACAATTGAAACTCACTTTGATAAGTATCTATTCTGCATCGGTCCATGCGTAACTAGAGGTAAGCATTTGGATCTTGGACACTAGTAAATGAATAGCAGCCTAGCTTATGATGTGTTTTTGACAGCGACGCTTTGGAGACTGCTATTTCCATTGTTTGAGTGTGAATGAGTTGAAAATTATTTAGAAAAAAACTTTTCAAGGAAGGGAAATTGCGATGAAATTAGCGCATTCTTGTGCTCTGAAATTAATTCGGTGAGAAATGGAGTCAATATGTGTGAGTCCCATTGTAATGAAAAAAAAAAAAAATTATTCCCTCTGTCTCACTTTCATAGTCTTGATTTTTTTTTTTTATACATAGTTTAAGAAAATTAGTTAATTTTATTGGAAGAGTAAATTGAATTTATCATTTTTTTAAAATGCCCTTACATTGTCTATTCGGATTCCTATTTTGTGAAATTTTTATTGAAAAATATATAGCAGTAATTTGATGTACACGAAATAAAAAGATAGTTGAAAATGTGTTTACAAAAAAGTATAAAAATTTTTGGGTCAAAAATGCCAATAAATTTGAGAGGAGAGAGGGAAGGGAGGAGGAGGAGAAAGAAGCTATATAAGGGGACAGCAGAGGAAGAGGAGGAGGGAGATAGCAACTAATTCATTCAGCCCCATGTTGCTATTTATCGCTTCTTCTAGTTTGTTTCTATTTTTTGTTTTCAGGACAACTGAGCTAATCGTCTTTCAATATGTCGATAGTACCCTTTAGCTTCAAAGATTATGATCCTAAGAAATCAAAAGATGAAGCCAAAAAAAAAAAAAGAGCGTCTCCAATTTGTACTTTGTACTCCTACTGATTTATGTCTAGCCCATTGTTTTGTTGCGAAGACAGAAGATCTTGCTGCCCAAGTTTCTTTGAATAGCTGACGTTCTTGAGTTGAATGGTCAATGGGAGGAACTCTTCTACATTTATTTATTAGTTACTACTTACAAAATACATATATATATATATATATACATACATACATATACGAATCAAGTACTGATATCTATAGACCAAGTAACACAAAAAATAATACGCAGTGTTATAGAACATGGAAATGGACCGTGTAATTGACAATTCAGTCTTAATTAATTAAACTGCGCTTGGACAAGAACTATAATATTTCAAAAAAAGCACATGGAATCTCGTGGGAAGTAAGTATATATTTTATGTCAGCAGATAACGCCATCGGGCATTAACATAATAGGCGCCATCGATAACATGTACATGATACTCAGAGTTTCGACCGAGAATACATTGGTTTGAATTGTAATTATGTTTATCTTTTGTAAATGTATCTTTTATTCGTATTTTTATTTCACACATAATAATAATATATTTTTCTTTAAAAACTTCTAAAAATAACAACCTGGACGAACATAACATAAGTACTGCTGCTTGAGCCGTTGAACAACGTACGTGCCTGTCAGCATATATAGGTACGTTACGTAGTTGGACGGACAGATCTTTACTTTGATTATTCGGTCAGATGGAAGGTACTGATAATTGTACGGATAGCTTCAGTGATGCGAAGTTAGTTGCCCTTACCCTTTTATTGAGGTTTGGCACTAAATTGACAGAGAATGTTCTGAACTTTTCGCCGAGAACTAGAGATTAGGGTTCAGAGAATGCATCCATCATCATCATCTCGAACTAAGTATGATAACCAAAAATAATTCATGAAGTTCCATAAAAGAATTCGAATACTTGCATAATTGTTGAAGAAATTAGCCGAATGGGTTTCCCATTAAGGCTAAACTACATCACTGGACTGGAAAAAAAAAAAAAAGAAGAAGTAAACTCGGTCTAAAACATAACTGCACTGGCCAGGAGCTTGTAGAAGAATATAGAAAAGTATGGACTTGTTCAACGGTGGCAATGGAGCTTCCTGAGAAAATCAGCAAGTAACCAATCCACCATTATGTGGTAAGCCTCTTGAGTCATATGAATTCCATCCCAGCTGACGTATCTGTAGGGATCAGGGCAAGCTGTAGCCCCTGCATATCCACACATTCTCGTCTGATTGAAGTTGTACTCCCCTCCTCCTCCACAGCAAGCTCTTTGTAGCTCAAAACCTAGTCCAAAAATTTGTCCACAATATCCACATGATGTTTCGCATCATTATATACCACCCTCCTAGAAAGTCAAATTGGTACAAGTACAAAGACAGCCTTGCAGACGTACCTCTAGATTTAGCTATCTGGAGAAGATGTTGAAATGCACCGTAATAGTCCCCGTATGCAATTGTTACCTGTGGGTTCTCCTTTTGCAGTTCTGAAATTGCCTTCTTCAGCAGACTATTATGGAGTGTGGCAAAGCTGTTTAATCCCTTCAAGCAATGATTCTCGTCATAGTCGTCTGGATTGTCTGTGTTGAAGCCTGTGAGATAAACTGGCAGACACCCAATTGGAAAGTTCCCAGGAACCACTATTCTCCTTGCTCCAAAACGTATGACCCCCTGAATAAATATATCATGGATAAGACAAGGAGGAAAAAGAAAATAAAAGAGCAATTAGAGCGAGAGAATTAAAAAGTAAGCAATGCTACTAATAAGAACACCAGGGCTGCAGAAGCTAACCTCAACAGCTTTCTTGATTGAGGCAACAACTTGAGGTACGAAGTCTAGAATTTCAACTTTGCGTTTGTTGCTAAAGAATGCATAATTATAATCGTTGCCTCCGATTTCACCCACCATAAAGAGAGCGTTTCTTAGCTTCATTTCACAGTCTGTATATATTTGAAAAAAAAAAAAAAATGGAACGGAACAAAGAGAGAAATTCAGTGTCATGCACAAAAAAGTTAATAATATAAACTGGTATTTTTTTTGGGACAAAAAATTGAATAGAAACTAAGTAAATACTAAGTTGCATACGTCTCTGGCTGCCGCAAAATTCGTGAAAGTGATCTTTCATCCATTCCAGTTGGACGTCGAGGGAACTATTGGTCACTGGATTTCTAACCTTATGACGATCGAGAGTAGCTGATGACAGTGCTGTAGCACCGGCCACCGCGAAGTTTGCTCCGTGCATAAAACTGGCCTTTGCATCCTTGATAGGATTCACAAGAGGTAGACCTGATGCCAGCGCTGTATTAAAGCAATACATCAAATATGCAGTCAGCTGATATCGCAGCTTCATAAACAGGGCAATACACCTTTTGGCAGTTCAAGCACTGGTTTCAGAACAAGGTATAACGGCCAGAAACAAGAACAAAGTGCAATCCCAGTGTGACAATTGTCATACCTTACCAATTCCATGCATATTTTCTTTAAGAAGAGGCGAAAAAGATTCGGAAAGCATACATCGAGGAATCACCAGTAAACATCAGTAGTAGACAGCAGATAATACTACGCTGTAGGCTTAACTGAGTAAATGTCTTAGTGGATGGGTTACAAAAATTGTGCATGGTTTTTCAGATATAGGAGGCAGCTGAGAACTGTAATAGTAGTGGATAATTTGTAATTTAATTTCCTTATACACTGGATTAAAACGGCAATAGTTTCAATTTTTCCGTCATGCGTGCTACTAATTTGGCATCTAAGGCCTCCATGCAAATTGTTTAAAAAAAAACCAGGTTATGTCCCGAAACAGAAAAACAAATACTGACTGTGTTGATAAAAAGCAAGTGCATGCAGGTTCAAAACAAGAAGAAGCTATACCAAAATAATAATAATATTCAAAATAAGTTTGAATCGTTAAACACAATTAAATAAAAATTCGCAATAACAAGTTGGCAATAGCTATAAGAATTAACAGCGAGAGGAGGAGACAAAAGGATGTTATTTTACCAATGTAGTCAATCATAAGAAGCCCGTCGGAGCAACGGCCGGTGGCTTCGTGGGTTAGTAAGGTCTGACCGTAGGGGGCTCGGGCGAAAGGTAAAAAGGCTCCAAGTGGAGATTCCCGAATCAAATTCCCAGCGTCTGATATGGAGTCCCCGAGTTGGTAGATTTGATCAAAGTGACAGAAAGCCAGAGGATGAGCGTCAGCGGATGGTGGAGGAGAAACAAAAAGCAAAGCTGCTGATGCAATAACAAAGAAAACAACAATGGTCCCCTTGACAGCCATTATTGCTCCCAAAAGAAGAAACCAACCAACAGTGGTGGTACTAGTACGTAGCGTCGATCGGGGGTTGCTTGGTATTTATAGAGGATGCATATGTAAACCTGTGGGAACAAAAGTTGGAATCGTAGCGGGATTGGAAAGTGGAAACCAACTGGAGTTTGGTCATGAACCAAAGATTAAATTAACTAACCGGAATTAGAGGATGGTAATTTAAGTGCTACTACATACGTATGCGAATATAGGAGGCGTACGTTGGAATTGACTTCTAATAGGAAACCAACTGTGGAGTTGGTCTCCAGATGCAACTCTCAGAGATTCACCCACCAGTTTTACTGACGGAATTGACTTCGAGTTCTTTTAGCTTCAGGCCATCTCCTAATCCTAATCCTTATCCTACCCTTATTCAAAGTATAGCAACAAATACATACTACGTGCGCATGCATGGGCATGGGATTGAAGTATAGCATACCGCTCCCCGACGCCCTGCTGATCAATTGCCAAATCCAACCGTGTCTACTGACCATCACGCTTAAAAGGTTGCATTTGTTAATCATCTTCCTTAACCAGCTAGGTCCTCTCCAATAATAAGCAGAATTCCACGAATTAGCGGTGGATGTTTTGTTCGAGGCTGTTAACAGATATACTCTCCCCGCTGGCCCAGGGGTGCTTCCCACTTGAGATCCTCGGTGACAAGTTTTCTATGCCAATTCAATGCCACCTCTAGCATTCCGCGCCAAGTGTCTTATTATTATTTGGGGCTTTAATTTTCTAATAATCCAAATTGGTTTGGTTTAACAAAATTTTCCCTCAACCTCTAAGACTTTGAACTGACCGGTCTAATTTTTCTTCCAATTTTGAGAGAAACGACAACCTGGGAGGCTCAGATTCTTGGTCCTCATCTGGTCGGCCTCCACGGATATCTGAATGCCGGGAAATGCAGAGGATCTGAAGATCGGGATGCAGATTAACTCGGGGATGTAGGGAAAAGGAATGCTGCTACAATTCAGACCAAACTTTCTGCAAGAATAGTTGCAGAGACCAAGATGACATTATTGGTATTCAAAATCTGCCCCCAACCTTTTGATCCAAAAACAAAAAAATGTGAAACGAAAAACCACCGGATGCCCACGTGACCGGTCTAACAGGATTATTCATTATAGCACCAAGAAACAAAATGTAATTGCCATTAGCATGAAAACGCAGTCAGAGGAGGAGGTATTCTTTTGGGGAAAATGTAATTGCCATTAGCATGAAAACGCAGTCAGATCCTCTTTGGAATGGTGACACAACATTCAAGACCTTTCTTCAACTTTCAACTTATTGGACAAGGTGCGGCAATTTTGTTTAGGGTTATCTTTTTCTTTTTCCCCAAAGCAACCAATCTTGAGTGGTTGCCGTACAAAAGTATTGGAAGAAAAATTAGACCGATCAGTTCAAAGTCTTAGAGGTTGAGGAAAAATTTTGTTAAATCAAATCAATTTGGATTATTAGAAAATTAAAGCCCCAAATAATAATAGGACACTTGGCGGAATGCTAGAGGTGGCATTAAATTGACATAGAAAACTTGTCACCGAGAATCTCAAGTGCAGGCTTCCCCGTACGTCCGCTCATTTTTTGTAGCGGAAAGCTTTAGCTCTTGACTCAACTTGCATTCGGGACTGGATTAATAAGGAGATCATAACCACAATCTCCCTCCCAAGTTCAATTAGCTAGGAGGCAGAGAGAGCAGCGGTGATCGTGTACATTGGCCATTTATATGGAGCTGTTGGGGCAAAACCAAAAAATCGCACCAACAGGCTTTTCAACTATTTGAGCACGTACAGCGCAGCCACATTTGGTAAATCTTATCAAGACAAAAATATGTCATCACTTGTCAACTGGGCAGAGTCACCATGTCAGATTGCTTCAACGAGAAAGAAAAAGATCATACCGCATGCAGGACGGAGTAACAAAATTTGCCAAAGCACCAAGAACCACAACGAAGCAGAGAAAAGCAAATTAAAAGAAAATAGAAATAGTTTCAAGGATAAACAGACACTCCCCATGATTCTTTAAATAACAGACGCAGTCTCGCATCATAACAAATTTACAATGGAATATATGCTACAAACAATGGACACCTCCCAACCTAAGAAATAATTATCCTCGTTAACTAACTGAGCATTATCAAAATGCAATATCTAGGCACTAAAATGTTTCTGTTAGTGAGAGCTCTTATTATATCAACCATTTACAAAAAGTGACAAACCTCCCCATGCCGGAAACTACAGTGATCCCAAGAGATGGAAATATTACATAACTAATTTACTCCCACGGTCATACTTTTTACATAGTTGTATTAACGAGAAAAGCAATTAGAAAACCCCTCTCTAAGGCCTTCTATTTTGCTATTGCTTTCCCCCCTGTATGCTGTGTTAGGTACTCAGAAGGCGGCAAGCCTCAGATTGCTGTTTGAACTGTGGCTTGACTTGCTGCTGTGACCAGTAAGCATGGGCAGTCAGGACTCTGTCCAACAGCTCCTGGGGCACAGGCTCGCCTCTCCTTTGTTGAGGAGATATTCTTGCTGTGTGCACCAGTGTTTTCCACTTATCCTGAAGGAGAATAGGGATACAAATTAAACAGGAAGAACAATGAAACTTCGGAGTCTGAGCCTTGAAACTGCAAAGAGAGTATGCCTTTCAATCTAAATGTAGAAGAAAATGAATCTTACCTTCAGATCAACATAAGTTCTGTGTTTGGCATTGTCAAAAGCTCGCAACTTAACATCACGCCATCTGCAACATGAAAAACCAACTTGTGGGGCCAAATGAAGAAAAGAAACATAAGAGACACGCATCTATGGAAGCATAGATCAATACGCACTTCAAAGAAGAGAATGTGCTAATTTACAAAAGCCAGAGCATCCTCGTAACAAAACATAGCTAATTTCAACACACCTTCCCGTGCCAAGCTTCTCAACAGCCTGCACTAGAGCTTCAACTTCAGAAACAGAGAATGGTCTACGAATGCGACGCTGTGCAGCCTCCGATCGCTTCGACTTCCGCATAGGAACCACACTTAGGGCCTCCACGTTCATAGCTGGAACAGCAACTAATGCTCTAGAATCCACTGTGCTTTTCTCCAATGACATTTCAGGAGGGGAGGGAGCCGAATCATGATCACTTTCAACCAAGTTGCTCAAATTTGTTCCTGGAGGATCTGGCGAGGCATCTGAAGTCCCCCGAAGCAGTGCAGCATTAGCAGTTGTACTTGGAGTAGGTGGATACCTAAAGATAAAGCGCAATCTCTCATCAGTGACAAAAGAAGGGAATCTATGGTTCCATCAACCTATCAAATTCCAATCAAGAACAGACAATATACCATCCAGTGCCTAACTGGCACATCAATAAGCGTAGCAGGCATGGCATACATTAGTTGCTGAGCAGCAAGTGGGCAGGTGAAGAAAGGACAGTATGCAAAGTTTCAGATAGTAAGTTCTCAATGTAAGGTTTAAAGGCGTTTTTCCATACAAACAGAAATAATACGAGGAAAATGAAAGCAACAGCAGTATACAGGGTCAGCACATATACGACTTCCAGAAAGGCATATTGAATATCTAGAGTACCTTGATAGTGGTTGTGGGCTATCACAAGAAAGTAGAAATGGGTGATCTTCTAGAGAGACAGGTGGGGGAGCTTGAGAAAGGTTTGGCTCCAAGGTAAAACCCAGAGCATCTAGCTTGTTATCATGGGAAATTCCAGTCTGCAATAAAGTTTTGTTATCATCTCTGATCTTCTTACCCTGAAGAAGTACACCAACACGCAATTCACCGCTAAGTATTGCAGTAACTGCCTCCATAACTGTTTTCTGCAGATCATTAAAGCAGCATTCATTAATAACTACTTTGACATAAAGATTTGGAAAAGATTGGGTGAGGTTCAACAACAAATTAAAAATTAAAAAAAAAAAAAATCCATGTCCTGTGGATGCTTCAGAAAAATGTATACGAAGCAAAGGCACCCAGATGACTGAAAGATAACAACGTTAAACTGCACTCTCAAATCAATTTGGATTCTTCAGGGGAAGATGATTCCAAAAGATTCCAAGGTCTGTATTGTCAGTTAACAGAATTCATTTAAGCTTGCCCTTCGAAGCAACAGTTTCCACCATAAGAGGAAAGCATCTTGCCCCATTCATGCATGCAGTTTCTCAATTGAGGTAGCTCATAACATGACAAACCCCATTGCCTGTAATTATCTGTGACACTGTTATGCAGGATGTTACTTCACGAACATTGAAATAGATTTTTCATACCTTCAAAGAACCAACAGTTGCAGTTTCTGGAATCTCGATAAAGAATTCTGGAACCCTGAAAGACTTGATCTTTAGCTTAACTGAACAACAGAAAAACATGTGTTAGAGAAACTCTTTAAAGGTCAGGCACTGGTTAAACAAATACCCCTTCTGAATCACTCGTTGAAGGATCTCATACCTTGGGAGTCCTTAGACTTGAATGCTGCATGTTCACTTGCTCCAGAAATTGATGGCCCTGTTACTGCACAATGTCCCAGAATTAATGATTTGACAGCATTACATTGCAATCACAAAGAATAAAATACCACACACAGGGTTAAAGATAAGAATAATATATCTGATTTTGCACCTTTTGGCAACATCGAAGCACAAGCATCTCTATTAGAGAATTTCCCCGGTGAATTATACATTTCATCAGTACAAATGTCTCCATCCAAGTTGGATAATGAACTGCAATGATACAGCTTCCTCTTTTTAAATGGGAAATCCCTTTGAGATCTTTGGCGCTTGAAACCATTCTTCCCATCGTGATGAACATACTTCATGTCAGCATCTGATGACATCACTGCAATAGCAAATAATGACACCATATCAATGCACACATTCATAGACCAAGAAAAAGCACCCATTAAGACAAACTCACCAGTTTTAAAATGTTCCCCATCCTTCAGGTTTGGGGTTACTTTCCAATATTTAGATGCCAGTAATTTACGGATTCTTCGATCTCCAATATGGGATGATGGCCTGAAGGCATTATTTACAGTGCTGGGTTGGGTACACCCAGAAGAGTTTTCGTCATCATCTCTAGTAACTAAATTTACATTCTCCCGGTTGTGGGGGAGAGACCCACTAGGTATATGGTCCCTGGACAAGGATTTCACACTCTCATCTGAGCTCACAAGACAGGAAGGTTTTCTGTCCCAAGCTATGGGAGACTCAGAATTGCAAATGTCATCCCTTGCACAAATTGACAACTTCAAATCATTTGGCTCAACCTTTATCTGTCTTTTTTTTTCACCATCTAATTTACAACCAGGAGAAACCCTGCAACCAAACAGCTCAATATCTGCTTTTCCATGTTGAAAATTGCTTTGATCACTAAGTAAACGTTCAGCAGATCCAACCTTCTCAGAGCACTCAGAAGTTGTTATTGCGGATGTTGGTCCTGAACAAGCATCATTTTGAGTGTGTGCAAGCTCCTTCGGACAGTTATTCAAACTGGGAGCCTGTAAGACTAGCTCAGAAACAATGAAACTCCTATCGCTACAGTCCTGATTAGAAAAGTTGCTGACATGCTTATTTTCTTCCAGCATTCCCTCCTTAGCCAAACTTTTGCTAGCTTCATATTGATCTTTACCACTACTACCCATATCCGTAGAACTAGGAGAGCTTTCCCCCTCCAAGAGTAGCTTGCCAGCTAAAGTAGCCAACAAGTCAAATGCACACATCTGGCTATCATCAGTTATTCTTCTGTTTATACCCCTTCTCTACAAGTTATGAAAATTTAGGAAAGCAATCAGTACTGAGAAGCACAATCAAAATACAATTGGAAAAAAAAAGGAAAAAAAAAAAAGAAAAAAGATACCCTGGCTGATCTAGCTGCTCGAGGAGTGGGAGGCACCTGATAACCATTAAATCCATAGTCTAACCTTTTCTGCAACACCATATCTTAGAAACCATGTCAAGAGGAATTCAATAAACGTAAAGCTTCTGCATCTTTGGCAACTCTGTACTGTAAAATCCCCACATCACTAAGGATGCACAATCAACCTCCGCTGAAAAGTTTAGTCATAAAAGAACCTACGTACAAAGAAAATGCCAAAATGAGAAAAGCTCCAAATAACATGACTTAGAATTTTTTGTAATATTTTGAATGATGTATTACAAATAATGGACGAAGCATCATGGAAAAAGTGAAAATTTATAAAACAAACATTGCAGCGCTATTATAGATGCATGGTAATCAGAATGCTGACAAAAATTTTTTTTTTATACATATAAGCATCTCAGCGAAATGATGGATTCTGAAAACGCAAAACAAGTTATACATAATTGAGCCTTCCAAAATAAAAGATCCATTTGGCACCAGAAAGAGAGAGAAAAAGAGAGAAAATTATTTTAAAAAGAAGAAGGAGGAGGAGGAGGAGGAGGAAAGAGTCCACACTTTCGGCTGGAAACTCCTGAACATGGCTAGATAACAGAAGAAAAGGAGTGCATGAACAAGAACGTAGAACTATTGCCAAGTATCCAAAATGCCAGATAACTTGTAATCACGAAGTACAAGCCTAGGAAAACCAAAAAATCTTGATAGCCATAGAAGAAAAGGATGAAATTTTGTCAGGACCTTCTATGGCTAGAAAGTGAAAGCAGAGGACAAACGCTAAGACCCCTTGAAAGATTACTCCTAATGGTAAACAAATTGTTTATAAAACCATTAAAACAAAAGCATTTCCAAATCTCACCAAAATAAATTCTTAAACTTTTAAAAGCTCAATCAACCATCAGGGTCTAAGTAAAAGCTGAAGTACATACAGCATAGAACACTGGCATCAAAATGACACACCCCACTACAAATTACAAGGAGATCAACGCTCTGTGATATTCCAATGAACTCTTATGCAGCCTGAAATTTGTAAAACTTGACAGAAAAGAAAATATTTCCAATTTACTAAGCTCATAACCTCTGCAAACGTATAGATATAAACCAGATCACTACGATCTAAGTCAATTATCCCTGTTCCAGGAGAAAAACACTGGGTACTGTCCACAAGATGCATAATTCTTAGAAAATACATGAATTTCTTACACGTGTGACGTCGGACTGCATAAAAAAAACCATGTAACAACAAAAAATGCCGAGAAAAAAGAAGCATCTTTAAAGGAAGGAAAAAGGAGAATAGGAAAAAAGAAAGGAAGAGGAAAAAACAGAACACTGAAAAAACCCTCCCAAAACCCTGAGAGAAAGGAACCTTGAGTAAACATGTGGAGGTTGATGATTTAGAACAACAGGGTCCAGATCAACCAAGAAAATCTTCAGAAAATTCAGTTACTTTATAGAAAATCAAAACTGGATGGATCTAAGACATGTCCATGAATTTCAGAGTAGATAACCAAACATTTTTAGCCCCACAAATCTTCAGACATCCTCATATAAAAAGCCCGGATCAAATCTAGCAAACCCAGAATTCAGGATGGGTAGAACTTCCCCAAAAATATCCAAATTGTACATGAAAGAATTGAGTAAAATAACATTTTCCCAAAGAAATTTTTTTTTTCAAAAAAGAACTGATGAAAGAATGGCCATATTGGTTCCAGAGAAAAATGTAATTCAGCCAAAAAACTCCAAAAGTTCAATCTTTCTAGCTTTTTTGTGGCAATGAAACAAAGTGGTCCACCAAAAATTCAAACTTCATCAAATGGGACACCAAAAAGCAGAGAATTTTCACCATCTCACCTTCAGAGCACCAGTATTCCTCAAAAATCACCATCACTTTCCTTCAAGACCCACAAAATATCCAAAATTTGAGCCACAATTCCTCCAAATTTGCAGAAAATCCAACCCCAATGCCACAAGATCGGAGAATTTCGCAGATAATTCAACCCACAAAACTAAACCAGAACTTGTATATTTACAGATGATCAACAAAAAAAACTCCTCTAACCCATGTTTTTTAGCTTCAGTCACTCTCTCGAAAGCACAAGAATCATTTCCGACGCTGCTACCTTCTTCAATTGCTTTTTGGTTTCCTGTTTTCTTTTTTCTCCTTCCTGTCTTCCTTTCCTTTCCTTTCCTTTCCTTTCTATATCCTATGGCCAAAACCCTCTGAAAACCGCCTCACCAATTTGCTTAAACCCCAGTTCTTATACAAATGACCCCTGGTACCGGACCTATCGGTAATGGCCCATGGAGCAGAGAGTTGTTCTCAGGAACCACCTAAAGACCGGCTCTTTGTGGGCCACACTCATGCCAGGTTGGGCTTTTGGATGTTGCCACGTGGAGAGATAGGAGCATCGTGTGGCCACCGCTGCCTTGCACGATCGAGAAAAACGTTGGGTCACGAAGAGAGGGGATTTTATTTAATTTTTTTGGTGCTTGTCAACATACTCCCCAATTTTTTAACTCTCTGTTTTTTTTTTTTTCAAACAATTGTGGGGACACATTATTTTTGGAATTCATAATTTTTGTTTCATGGGATTTTATCATGATGTTATAATTATTTAAAAGAAAATATATTTGAGTGGTCATGCGACTTGTGGAAACGTTACGACTAATATTCACCAGTCCTTGGGTGCTTTTGGCTTGGGTTGTTGCCACATTCATGCCGAACCAAGAAATATAGTTTTGAGGTTTTTGGCTTCCATTTTTGATGTCTAGTTTGAGGTTTAGCATCGCACCAGAGCTTAAGTTGAGCAAAGGCAGTTTCAGTGCAAGAAATTGTTGCAAACCCAAAAGTTTAACAAAGTACTACTAATTTGATTGATAATAAAATACAATTGATAGGATACCATTTTTATTTGAACCCGGCCTATTTCTTTCATCTATTGCCGAAAGCTTAAAAGGTTAGGTTTAAGTATAGCATACCATGCAATTGTTAGTTCTGATTGATGCCTTTGGGTTTGGTAGAAAAAAAAAAATTTCTTGTTTCATTCATTACAATTTACGTACCAAAGAAAAAAAGAAGAGGTTTTACTTTCTCAAATGTTCCTGTAAAAAAAAAAAAAAACAATAAAGACAATAGACGTTGTTTGTGCCAGTTCTTAATGACATGCATATCGAGGGAACTTGTCAAGAATATTTTGATTTAGTTATTAAATTTGAGATTTTAAGATTTAAAGGTTTTAGTTTTAAATCTGTTCTCTCCCTTTCTATTTCATAAATATTACTCTTCTCGTGTTAGAAAAAATTGGAAAAAAAAAAAAGAGAACTTGTGAAACCAGTATAAATTGATTAGTTTTGGTTAAGCAATGGAAATTAGTAATGTGCTATGTTTTCTTTAAAAAGATAAAAGCAAAAAAAAAAAAAAGATAATATGAGTATGATTTATTCTAAGAGTATATTTCTTTTTGTGAGCGAGAACAAGAATATACTCATCGGACAAAAGAAAATGAATGGCAGGGAGTAGTTAACAACCTTTCAAGCACGTGCATTAGATCTATCCCCAGCCAATTTTGTACATTTTTTAACTCCCATCTTCCCATCAGATGGCAAAGATTCATCAGATCTGACGACGGAAAATAAACAAGTCAAGCAAGGGCAGTCCTGTCATTTTAAGTAAAAGATAAAAACAGTCTTGCACGTTTTCACCGAAGGAAACGTGTCCGTGCTTGCAGTTACATCAGTAGCCACGGTGGACAAGTGCACAATCCTACGTGGCATCACTGCAGTCCTCTGCCGGGCGCTTTTTGCTCTCCGCATTATCTCCAAAAATTTCTCATTTTTCAATTTCAAAAAATAAAAAGGAGTGGGCCTTCCGCCTTTGCTTTCCTTCTGCCGCGGGGACAAACCGGAGTGACGGCGATAAGGCTACGTGGCGAGCGGAAAAGCCAGAGATAAATAACGGCGTTAGAGGCGGAGACATAAAGCCACAAAGGGGAGAGGACTTGTGGGGTCCCACAAAGTTTTCTTCTACATTGAAGATGTCAACAAACCCACGAAGAAGGCTCCTACTCTTACATTTAATTAATTATATATTATGTGGGCTCTCTCTCTCTCTTTTTTTTAAAAAAAAAAAAGTTGGTTACTGTTTTTTTAGTGTGTGTGTGTGTGTGTGTGTGGGTGTGGGGGACGGTTACAGCGTCAAAGATGGGTTTGCTTTTCTTCGTCAATCGGCTGGCAGTTGACACTTGTAGTATTCGGGACGTTTACAGATAAATACGGCCAGCCAGGAATCATGAGGGTTATCCCCCCGGGGAGCGAGGACTGAGGAGGAAGAAGAAGGGGGCGTTCTAAAAGGTGTCTTGAAATGTAATTTTGGCTTTTACGTGGAAGTTAATGGAGGTGGGTTTTGGGTTAAAAAGGTAAAAACCCGAATGATGAGTTCGATATAGGAGGCGGAATTGTAGAAAGAGAATCTCTCGTAGACAGACACAGACACAGCTGACACTTGACCGAGACAAGATGTGGATAAAATGAATATTGAGTTCTTTTTTCCTTTTATTGGATAAAAAGATGGAGAGAAAAATATGGGCCTTCCGTTATTTTAGTATTTAAAAATGATTGGACAAAGGAGTTTGTTAAGGGTCTTGTCTTGTGTTGGAGAAACTCCTTCTGCTATTCTTGTTCAGGATTTAGTGGGTTTACTACCACTTCACATCTATATCTATATAATCTAATATTTTGACCCGTGCATATTTCAAATCAAAATAATATTTTATATATTTATATATTGTGGTGCAAAATAATAAATATATATATAGATTAAAAATTTTAAAGAAGTGTATGATTAATATCTTGAAAAAAAATTTAATCTATAATGATTTACATGATAAAAGAATTGCTGACGTATTTAAGAAGAGAGTTAGGTTTGATGATAAGGTGAGAAGAATTTTCTAAAAAAAAATCAATTTATCAATATCCGATAAAACATATTATGTTATACCCATATATCAAAACTTGTAATATAAAAAAATAAATTATAACCAATTTATTTTCTTTCATTTTAAGAAAAAAAAAATTTCTCCTATCTTGTGCCCCTAAAATTGTTGACTGTATTTAGATTAGCATTTTTCATAAACATTAATGTAAATTTTAAAAAAAAATTCTCTGTAATATGTGTTTTTAGAATTCTCCAAATTATTAAAAATCACCATCATTTCTCTCTTCTCTAAAATGCCAATTAGTCATCGGAAAATAGTTATTAAACCCAACCCGAGAAGGAACCCGGCGAAGGAGGTGGGTCAACGGGTTACTGGTTCAACTAATGGGTGAATGGTTGAACCGGTGGGTCACTAAATATATTTAAATATTATATTTCATATTTTTTTATATAAGATATATGATATAAATTGTAATAAACAATGCCATAGCAAAAGCTCATTTAATTTAATTTGCTATAAAATAATTAATTCATATGAGAATCAATCAAATATAAAGTTATTTAGTAATACATCAAACTTGAAGTGTAAACATACATATTAACCAAACTTGAAGTGTAAACTTGATGGGTTGAAGTTCAAATAGGATAACATACATATTAATCAATAATTTAAAATAAAATGATTTTAAAAAGTAATCAACAATTTCAAATGTGAAAAGTAGATGTGGAAGATGCGTGGAGGCTTGTTACTTAAAATCCCCTCTCAAAATTGTTGGTTACTTTTTAAAATCATTTTATTTTAAATTATTGGTTAATATGTATGTTATTCTATTTGAACTTCAACCCATCACGTTTCCGATTGCCTTGCGTTGTTTATGATTTTACAACAATTAAAACTTCTATAAGACCATAAGAAGATATAACAAATATAACATCCTTTCATGTTTTCTTATTAATTTAAATAGGTAAGATTATTTATACTCTATTTTTGTTATTCACGCTTTGATAATCATTTTGATCATATAATTTTCATTAATTAGACTATATGATAAAACAAATGGTGGAATTGCAAATAATAAAAAATTGAGTGCAAATAACATTTTCTTAAGTAAGAAGTGGCTCCCGTGCCTTTCTAATTTAAAAAAGTAGTGTCTCCGCTTATATAGGAATTTGGTTTGAAGTTTATTAATGGGAGGGTAAATAAAAAGAAAATATTGCCAAATTTGGTAAAAGTAAAAAAGTAAATGATAATATTTTATCTTTAAACTTAGTAATCCTAAGTAAAAGGGCAAAATTAAATAGAAAACAAAAAGGAAATAATGTCGTGAATTTAAAAAATTAAGAATGGTATCATTCATGAAACCCAAATTATGAAATCACTAAATAAAAAACAAAGTACTATATTAAAAAACAAAGTACTAAATAAAAAACAAAGTACTTTTGAAATATTAATTTTTGATAAAAAAATAATGATAATAACAACACCAATTCTACCAAAAATTTTAAAAAAAGTAATATTATAATTTAAGAGAAAGATATAGAACATTAAACCCTAAAATACTACTTAATTTGTATATATCTGGCCCAAATTTGGCATTACATTTGACTAAGAATGCAAAACCCAAACACTAAGGATAACTTTTGGTATCATTAATTATTTTATATATTCTTATTGATGTCTTCATATATAAATATGTATTTGCTATGTTAATATATATATATATATATATATATATATATATATATATATATATATATATGAATTGATTGTAGTACTTGAGGATATTATAGATATTATTAGTTTTTCATTTTTATTTTTAGATGCTAATAATTGCAACCATTGTAATAAATTTTTAATTTTATATTTTCATTATGATAGATAAAGTTAAATATATTGGGTCGCAGTGATATGAATTTAGAGGTTAGGTATAGGGGGAGGAGTAAGGGAAGAAAATGGTGAGATGTTGAAAAGTAGCAGGAAAGATTGAAGAAGAAATATGGATTAAAAGGATGGGCGGAGAAGAGAGAGAAGAAGAAAAAGGATTGCAGAGATATGACAGAAATGACAAAAAAAAAATAGAGAAGGTGGTATCATGATAGAAGATATGAAAGTCGTAGGAGGCATCTGATGACTAACTGACATATAAGAGAAGAGAGAAATGATAGTGATTTTTAATAATTTTGAGAATTCTAAAAACACATATTACGGAGAATTTTTTTTTAAATTTACTTTAAAGTTTATGAAAAATGCTAATCTAAATATAGTCAACAATTTTAGGGGTACAAGATAGGAGAAAGATTTTTTTTTCTAGAAATGGAAGAAAATAAATTGGTTATAATTTATTTTTTTATATTACAACTTTGATATATGGGTATAACATAATATGTTTTATCGGATATTGATAAATTGATTTTTTTATAGAAAACTCTTCTTACCTTATCATCAAACCTAACCCTCTTCTTAAATGCGTTAACAATTCTTTTATCATGTAAATCATTATAGATTAATTTTTTTTCAAGATATTAAGCATACACTTCTTTAACATTTTTAATCTATATATATATTTATTATTTTGTACTACAATACATAAATATATAAAATATTATTTTGATTTAAAATATAACCCCGTGCATAGCACGGGCCAAAATACTAGTTTATCAAAATCTCAATCTCCTCCTATGTCCTATCAAGTTGAATTTTTCTTGAAAATCTTATGTTTTTATTTTTTTTTCCTTCTGAGGCTCCCTATTTGTCTTTAAAGTTCATTACACAAAGCACTTTTACCAACTTCGTGACTACTATTTAATCGTACTTTAGGATAACAGGCAGCCAGTTAATTACTATCAAGTAGTACTAGTTAAATGTAACACTTTACTCCCATAAAAAGCGTGATTTTGATGGCGAATTTCTCAGAATAATGTTAAAATAAAAAATTATCACAAAAGTAATGTTTTGTAGGAAGTGTTCCCACAAGTCACAATATCTGCTTAAAGGTTGTTCGATTTATTTTTTCATTTTTTTTCACAACTTAAGAATTTTTGAAGTTAAGATTTTCGATTGCATTTTTTTATGTTAGTCAAAGATGGACCGTTGATTAACATATAATCAAGGATCATGATTTGAAAGAGCAAGGAAAAAAATGTTTTTTTAAATCTTTTGCTACAATACTAGGGTTTGTTTGGACAGCTGATTATTTTTTCAAATATATTTGCTTACATCATCATTACAATTTTCAATATACCTTTTTATCTCACATTGTGACGGCCCCACCTTCCCATAAGGCGAACCAGAGGGTTCGGCGGGTCACCTGCCCAACTCTCGCCAGGACTAAAGATGCATGCTAGAGCTATCTATTGCGATCCGGAACTTACAAACGAGCGTAAACAAGTCAAAATGGTAAAATAACCAAAAATCAAAAAAATGAAATCCGGAGTCGGCTATGAATAATAACCGACCCGTCAGAACCCAACAGAAAAAGCTAACAAACATTCACATCTGAACTTTAGCGTTTATAATTCAAAATGACATACAAAAGTTTTCAAAAGTGGATACATGTCTAGTTTGCCAAATCAAATGGAAACAGTCCCCAAAAGTACATTTAGGATTTTAATATATGAGCTATACAAAAGATATGTTCAACTAGTTCAATTTGGCAGCCATTTGTCAAATCCAGACCAAAAGTGTTTATTTTCCTGTAAGGAAAACAAAAGGAACAGAAAGGGGTGAGCTTGCGCTCAATGAGGTACCAACCAGATAGCAATAAAATCATGGCATTTCACGTTTAGCAACTCAAGTACACATGCCAGATGTAAAGCAAAGGAACCAATGATTCAAATCAGAAGGATACGGGTGGCTCTCAGGAGCCAAATTTCCAGCGCAGTACTTGATCCAAACCGGTTGACTCTCCGTCAACGTATATAGAACCAACGCGTCCGTAGACCCCTCTTTACACCGAATTCCGTCCACCAAACACCCCTTTACCGGGCCCGCTCACCGTAACCGAACAGAAATGGTAATACTCGAGTATATCGGAATCAAGGGTCTCAATTCCCAAAGATCCCAAAACAGACTACCGTGGTTCGTTATCTAATCGTCCAGGCCCTTGCCGGCCCGACTCGAATAATTTAGCCACAGGATTTGAGCTCATAGGTCACAGAAAGGTCGTTGGTTACAAGTTTCCAAACGACGTCCGAACAGATACAGATACAGATTCAGATACAGATATCAGATACAGATACAGATTCAGATTGACACCAAAATTGGCATATGAACAGACAAGAGAACGAGTGTGATAAAGTACACCCTCGTCTCAAACAAACTAAACAGATTGCAGAGCAGAAATCAAGTTAAACAGCAATGGAGGGGAGTGGTACACTCACCGGCTCAACTTCAAAAATTTTCACTTCAGATTGGCCTTAATCGCCAAGAAACCCTAAAATAATCAAAGTAAACTAATTGAAGGTTTCATATCCAAAATCGAGTAAACGGAATGCACAAGTGAGGCTCGACTACACGTCGTACGCCTTACCAATTAAATACTAATGCAAGGGTGGAAAACATGATTTTCTTGGAAACGAAAAGGTAACATGAAGACCTAGGCGCAAACAACCCAAAAGCCCTTTGCTCAAATCACAAGTAAATCCAACTAGCCTTCAAGTAAAATTTCGGCAGCATATCCCTTGTTTTTACCTATTTTCCAGCCATCATGGCTTCATTATTTCCTCAAATCAGTCCCAACATCTCACGCAAAATTCATCTCATTTCCCAAAAGCCGTTCACTAGACTCAAAGTAGTACAAGTACAAACATGCAAACATGCAAACAAGTACAATGAGACTCGATAACTAATCATAAATCAATGCCAAATATGACCCTAATAGGGTTCCATAAGCATATACAATCATTAGAGAAAACCAGAAAATTCGGAAATGCAATTAGCTTTGGCCCTGAAAAAACAGTTTTTGACTTCTTTTTGCGGTAATGGCACCAAATGCCCTATGATTATCGGATGAAGGTGTAAGACCCACCATTTCGAAGCTAAAAGACAGGGCTACAACATCACAGAAGGTCACTCAACCCAGTTTTGAGTGCAAACAGGTCAAAAAAGCAAGATACTACATCAAAACGTAAAACAGATTCACCAAAACGCATTCTAGCGGAAATATCATAACTCAGGCTCTACAAGTCCAAATTCAGAAATTCCAAAATCGGTTGAAAGCTAAGAAACAGGGCTAAATTTCATCAGAAGACTTCAACAACTCATTCGGAAGCAATCCAGACCAAAACAACCAATTACAGAAGCAAATCTGACATTCGGGTAAAACCAGAACAGCAATAGTAATTTCGACTTATCTCACTCTACACTATTTCGATTGACCTGAAATTTTGTAGGCACCTCTAAAATGTCATTCTCTACAACTTTTATGTTTTAAGCCAAGGCCAATTCGGCCTCTAACTAGGACCTAAAATTTCGGACAGAATGAAGAACAAGGAACCCTAGTTTTTCTGAAATTTCATCCAAACCAGAAATTGGTTGCAATTAATCACTTTTTCCACCTCCTAGGGTCACTATATACCATTTCTAATCATCATAGATAGCCACACAATCATGCTTATATTAAAACAGAAAAATCCCCAAAAATAATAAAATTTCATCATTTCAACCACAAATCAAGAAATAATCCATAAACTTGCATCTTCTACTTTCACTAAGCATGATTTAAGCATCAATTAAAGGAGGGGGGTGGTTCTTCACAACTTACCTTTAAAACAAGAGAGAGAGAGCTATTGATCACCTTAACTTTCCAAACAACTCCACAAATCCACTTACTAACTCTAATTGAAGAGGTTTTATGGAGTAATTTCAAGGTTGGATGGTTAATTTTGATGATTTGGAACAAGATTGAAGTGTTTTCTTCCTTGTACTTGGAATAAGAAAGAGAGAAAGAAAGCTTGAGAGGGCCGGCTCTTCTTGAAGATTTTTGGAAGATATTTGGGTCATTTTTTGTTATTTAAGTCAATGGTAAGAAAGTCTTAAGGTAGTCCAATCAAATGGTGACACTTGTCACCTAATTTAATGCAAGTCTATCACTTTGTTTCCTCTCACATCAATCCAAATTTGCAACCTCTAAATATCTCATAACACCCGATAAAATAAATTCAGTATTCAAAACTTAACCTAATTGGCCGAATTTTTCCGAACTTTTCGCACTAGTGGGTCCCGCATTCGGTATTCAATCTTAATTTCTCAGAACCTATTCAATACTAGAAAAATCATTTAAAAATTATATTTACTCATAAAATTTATCTAGAAAATTTTCCGGATACAGAAAGTGCAGAAAACAAATCATTGAAAATAAGAAAACCTAGAAATATAATAAAACCTAGAAATTGGAAAAATTACGGGTTCTCACACACATACATCACATTACAAAAAGTGCTACAGTAAAATATCTCAAATAACTTACAATCTAAACAAACTGACTAATTTGCGGCCAACGAATGATACAAATGATACAACTTTCATTAGCCGCAAATTAACATTTGAGTCGATAGAGCAAACCTGCAATATAATATTAGTTTTATTAATAATTGTTATCTAATGTTAGTAATTGTGTTAACCTATACATATAATGTATCAGCATTAGCTTTTTTATTTATTCAATCTGGTATCAGTAGTTCTCATTACTGAAATGTCGGTTTATTTTTTTAGATTAAATGCATAACTTGTGGTTTTTTTGTTGCTTCTTTTGATTGTAAAATTATTAGCACTAATAACTACGGTAACTACCAGTAAATAGTATAATTAAATGTCAAGACTGTAAAATTAATAGCATTAGTAACTACGGCAACTACTAATAAATAGTAAATAGTATAAATAGTATAAATTAAATAGTTATTAGTACTGGTACTAGTAAAATGGTGGAGTAAAATTTTAGTAAAATTAATTAATAATATCCGAACAGCTACAGTTGGGACGATATCTACCACATAGGAGGATACATTAGACATATGGTTGTTCCACCACTTTGCGCGATAAGGGCAAGAGGTGCGTTGGCGAGTGATATTCAGATTTTAAGAAATTTTCTTTTCAAACCTCTCGTTTTATTATCATTCGAGTTTTTATTTAATTATTGTACCCATTTATCATTCAATGTTGCATTATTTGTCGTTATTTAAATTAACATTAAGACCAAAGTATTAAAAAATAGATGATTTGGCCAAATTTCATTTTTAATTACTTTTGTATTTTCAACCAGAACCTTAACGAATTTTTATAGCATGCTTAATCACTGCTTATGAAAATAGCACAATTCTTGTAAGTAAATTAAATTTTAGGCTTCCATAATTTGGGTTTACACATTAAGGTTTTAGTGTTAGGGTTTAGGGACTAGGGTTAAGATTTTACGAAAAATAATAATAAACAAAGGAATCGCCGGACATGAGCTTGGTGGCAATTCCTTTTTAATATAACGTTCTTCGCAGCTTGTGAAATGAACGGCAAAGCTTTTCCAAAAAATATATATATATATTAATAATAATGTATCCGCTTCATTAATTTCATTGCCAAAAAAAATTGAAAATTAAAATAATTTTTTTATGAAGCCTCACGTCCTATTTGCGGCGACCCTTCAAGCAGAAACGCTCCTCAACTAACACCACATTTGAGATAATTTTTTATTTTAACATTATTCCAAGAAATTCGCCCATTTTGATTGATGAAAGTTTATAAATTTTCATTTTTTCACCAAGACAATCTTGACATGAAAAAGCTAGGAAATGACATGATGACGATTCTGCAAAACAAAAAACAAAATCAGAAAAAAAAAAGGAAGGAGATTAATCAATAATTCCTCAGTCGTAGGCCCCTCTTTGACAACCTCAGAAGAAAAGATCGTTTTCACTACCAAGTTAAATTTTGGATTCAAAATGCTGCGAGGACTTGACTGTTCTTTCCACCAAATTTGTAATCTCCAATGCATCATAAGCGAAGCCAACTGATCAGTCTCTTCTTGTGTATTGTTCAAGCAATCGGGCCTTTTTTTTTTGCCCTTTTTATCACTCAAAGAAACTTTGCCAGATGAATTTAATTTGGTAACCACATGGCATCAGCAATCATACTAGTATACTAGTAGTATCTTACCCTGTTTGTGGTCAACTGAGTTCCAACTTCTAGAATCCGAGTCTAAATGATATACTATAACGTGCTTGGCGTATTACATTTCTAATCGAAATTTCGGACCAAATAATCTCAAATCAAGTTAGATAGCGGATAATAACCCATCAATCTTATCGTAAAAAGAAGAAAAACCCGTCAGGATTAATCACACACTTTGCCACTCTATAGTAAATAATTACATGTACTTTTCCTGACTCGTGTTTGAACATTAAATGCACTAATCTCATTTCAGTTAATCGATGCAGCGTTTGTTTGATCCAAATGCCTCCAAACAAGAACAAGTCATCCACGAGTTTGGCACTTGGAAATTAGTTTAACGAACTTGTTCTACTTAATTTGAAAGTACACTGCTACTAACTCTCCGTTTCGACTTGCAGAGAAACATGAAAAGGTATGTATGTCGATTATTATTACTAGACTAGAAAAAGGGCATAACGTAGTTGAAGTGACCAAAGGAATCCGTGTACAACTGAGAACTTTTTATATGCGTTGTCTATTTCTAGACATACACACGTAAGTGTGTGTCCCATAAAAGGATTAAAAACCTTTTACGTTGTAGTTTAGGACACTGAAATTTAAGTACTATCTACTTGGCCCTAACGTGGGGTGTTTCGATTTTGTCACTAGCTGGTACTCGAGTCATTAGTGGAACGTGGGATGCCTAAAAACTTAGGAGCACATGACAACCCTAAGAGCTTCAGACCAACTTCATTTTGGTGCCTTAGCTGGTTGGGGACCGGAAGTTGAGCTTGAGGTTCGTCCAATTTGCTTTTCTTTAATTTTATTTCCCGCAGAAAGGCTGGAGGAGACTGATCAAGGGTCAAAAGACTGCTGCTTTTGGTTTATTCTTCTTAAAGAAAACCTGGCAACAGCAAATTTTGATTAGCTGACAGGCACGTCACCCCCATATGCTTACAAATTTCTAAATCAATTAATCCGGTCAAATTGTGATGGGATATTGGGACCGCAGTAGCTGTTTATCTAGTTATGGTGGCTATTTCTTTCACCGGAATGGGTGGTGTGAGTTGTTTTCTTGTTTCTCGTCTTTTAGCATGAGTCGGCCGTACTCTTTTTTGTTCTTCAGTTGTGCTTGCCATTTTCGACCCACTAGTAGCAGCTAATCATCTACTCTTTGGTCGAAACCCCTCTAGACCTAATTAACAAAAGCTAAGGGTTGTGATTACGGGTTTATAGCAATAATTAAGTTGCATTTTTACCGCTGGTACGACGGGATAGTAACTAACTACTCCCTCTAAACGATTCAATTAGGTAGCAAACTTAGTATACTATCTATGAACTTGTATGCGCGTAGAAACTTAGACGGTTGAAGCTATACAACGTCTATGCAGTGAAATTTGCAAATTGATCAGATTATGAGCCTGCGCTGAATATTTTCATTCATGGATGAATTCGAATCTCAGTTTCCATGCACGTAGGAAGTTGGTTTTGCAATTTATCGTAAATAAAGCTACATGTAAGTGTTTTGATTGACAGGGAATGATCGCACAAGGATGGGGTCATGTTATTTCTCCATGCACCATTAATTAAAGGTCATCTAGCAATTCAATCCAAAGAATGCGGAGAAATTGCATTCTTCCGAAAGAAGAAAGAAGAAGAAAAGCAATGAGAGGAGGACATGAAAGGCCCCTATCTATCGCTTTTGGAATTTTATGGTATGCGTGTTTGGCTCACCATCTTTTCCATGTTAGTTACCTGTAGGTACTTAAATCTGGACACAGACAACCCGACTCTTAATTCGACGGCCGAGTCTTAGCACAAAACTTTCAGAAACACAAAAAAAAAAAAAAAAAAAAATTATGATGATGATAAATGCAACCAATCCACACCGGCTTCAGATGTTATTGCAAGCATCGGGACAGAGAAAAAGTTAATGAACAGATATCGTATGGGTGAAGTGGGAGCAGAGGAATTTTCAGCGTATTCTGTGCTGACAAATGCCGTCCCAATGGTTATGAAAAGGGGGAAGGAAAAACTGAAAAAGCCATCCAATATCGATCCGTTTCTTCTGAAGTTTGGGGAGGGAGTTTGAAGTTTACGAAACTCTCATTACAGCACATTTCTTGGCGTAAAAGCAACAGCACTGATCCAAATATTCGGTTTTTGGCTACTCATACATGCTATGTTGGTAGCTTTGCTTTTAGTGCAAATGACAAAACTCGATCAGGCTTTGTTCGGTGGCACCTTATTCAATGCACGGACTTTTTAGAACAAAAAGAGGGGGACATTGAACCAGATCTCAACCATTTATTGACCAAGTACGAATCTAATATCTCTGGATACGTTTCTAGTTGTTTTATTACTTCACTTCATCCGGATGTAATCATGCTAAATACACTACTGTTGTTTTCCTATCTGGGTTTTGGCTTCCTTCCAGCCAAAGGCGTGAAAAATCGCATCTTTGACAAAATTTCTTGCCAAATTGTGGAATATGCACTGAACATCTACATGCGGATTAGCAAAATTTTCTCCTTGAGCCATCTGCTTTTCTCCAATGTACAACAATTGTCAGAATGCGTATACTATGACCTTTTCTGTGTTTCCCCACTTTTTGGAGTGTTAATGCGTATACTGTAACTCATTGGGCTTTTCAATCCCGATCTCACGAAGCCAGGAATCTCTCCGACGAGCTTCCAGGCGAAACTCGACAACTTCTCGCATTGTTAGCAGTCAATTAATTTCTCAACCATCAGTTCACTATCGTTGGCTCCTAAAATCCAAATTCATATTTCTAGTTTTTCTTAATCATTATCCTAATAACACTTCGCATTTGTAGAATCACGGGGGTGTATGTGATTTGGAGGCTAACTACGTCTCAACCATATGAGAGAAAGACACAAGTAGCCTGTTGAGATCTGATGCAATCACGCTATAACTGCCTCCAATCAATGAACAGATCGCACTCGGAAGATAATTAGTTAACTAAACGCAAATGAGCATCTCAGAACACAATTCGTGCACATCCAAAACAGCAGCAGCAAATTAAACAAGCAGACATCCAAATTAATGCCATCCACCAGATGGCAAAGTTTAGGATACGTTTTGTCCCACATGCTACATAAGGTATCAGAGTACGACGGCCCCAAGTTCGGCAAAAGCTTTAAAAAGAACTACCAACTCAACAACATCCTAGCATGTTACATAACATAGAGAAACTGTCTCAGAAAATAACCTTGCTAACATCAACCAAAACAAAATTAATAAAAGAAGCCAATGTACACATTCCCAAAAAACAACAAAAGATTCTACGTCACACCAAAAATCTGTCTTTAACCGCAGAATCTAGCTTGCATGTAAGGAACATAGAGTAACTCATTCCTTTGATAAATTACCATACTGCCAGGGGTTGAACTCCATTGATTGGAAATCAACCCCATCGATGCTGTCTGAGCTGTCAATAGCAGCCCGATGATCAGTGTATTTTCCATTGTACCTGTAGATTTCCAGGTCTCCCCATGGTGTGGGTGTAACCTCATCAGTTACGTCAAACCACCTTGGTGCGAACTGATGACCCTTTGCCTCTCGGCTTCTCTTTTCTGCTCTCTGTCTTTCCTCCAAGCTAAAAGGGTATGACAGAAAATTTCATTAAAAAAAAAAGAGAGAGAGAGAAAGAGAAGGCACCGCACAGAGTTTATCAACCAGCAACCACAAACACAACCACCATGAGTGAAAGAATAAGTTGCTTCCCGAGTAACTAAACAGTCTGTTTGTAGTGTCTAAGAAGCGACACAAGTCCTTTTATTTATTTATTTTTTTTTTGGGTGTGTGTGTGTGTGTGGGGAGGCTCACATCCAGCTGTACGTTTCCATGACACAAATTGCCCGTTCTAGAATCTGAGATCCAAAACCACAGGAACAGGGGTAGGAATTTCATTTGTGAAAAATGCACAATTGAAGAGCACAGCTTAAGGGGAAACACAAACACGCTTTCCTCCAACTATGTTGCTTCAGAATTATGATGTATGTGGAATAACAAGAGAGACAAGATTGGCATATCAATGCATAAGAAAATGTTTTTAAGTGGTTAGAAAGAAGCAACTTATACCTTGACGATTTTTCATTCAAACAACATATACAAGGTCCCACTTATATCTAAGGACCATATGTTCACTAGAATTTGGAACAAAACAGAAAGTGTAACATAAAAAAAGCTCATGCCCCGTACACTGTAGTGAACATGAGAGGATTAAAGAAGAGGGAAAGAGAGACATACTTGCTCTTTTCAGTGCCAGCTTTTATGAGATCGCCTTTCTCAAGGGCATATCTATCAGGACGCAAACGAGAATCAGATGCCAACAACTTCTTCGGAGCTGTGTCAAAGCTGTTTATTTTATGTGCAAAATGTGTATACTGAAATTTGTCATTTTCCGGAGCAGGAGCAACTCGCCAAACCTAAATAAATTCATAGCCAATTATCTTTTCTCATCATTATCAAGATAACAAAAAGCAAACAAGTTTGCTAGCAGAATGACAGAAAACCTCCAGATCTAGAATCAGGTAGGATCAGCTTCACAACTAGTATTATAGTTGCCTATTCCACACAGAAAATATACATGATATTTAAGTAAAAGCAGTAAACACCAACCATGCGTCGGGATAATTTGGCAAAAGAAGAGTTGTCGAATACAACAATCCACTGACCCATATTCATCGGCATGTGAAACTATTACATCATAAACCTAGGGGCTAAAGCAAGAGGATATGTTGCTCAAGACAAATAGTTCATCAAAAGGACCACTCTATAGTAAATTCACTCTTTGAAAACTTAAACAGCCTAAAAGTTTCCACCATGAAGTCTTAGAGAACAACTTTAAAGCCACAGATGTAAGGGTCAATATGATTAAACATTCAACCTTCTCAACCCCCACATGATGAAGATGAAGTGCCCTCGAATGACACAGCCAAGATTCTTGGAAGATGTCGTAAGGTTCTACACTGACATTTAGGAATACCAGTTTCCCTCTCATTATAGCAAAAATAAAGGAAAAAGAGCAACAAATATGGCTTGAACCAACTTAATCTTGCACCAATTATGTTACAAACAGAGAGAGATTAACCCTGGAAATTCACCTCTTTCAGCTCTGTACCAGGAAGGGGTTCTCCTTCCATGTCACATGGTTGATAACTCATTCCTTCATTCCATTTTCCAGTCATCAATATCTTGGGCTCCTCGGCAGCATTATATACATAACCGTCCACTTCATATCGACCAGCCCTGCACCCATATAAAGATGTCAGACATCGACATAAGCATTCAGAAAGAATTTCAAGGTCAGAGTAGTTTGCCCTAATTGGTGCTAGGTTGAAAGAGCAGCATTCATCTATTGCATTGCTTACTCTCCTCAATGGCACGTATGCACTCATGACATTAACAAGGCTTCAATGGAGGAACAGAAACTTTTTTCATTGATACAAAATGGAGAAATATTAAGAATACTAAAGGGAAAACCAATGCAAGAGAACAAACTAAGATGATTGCCAAGTAAAGGGAATACTAAAGGGGAAACCCAAGTAAACAAACTAAGAATACTAAAGGGAAAAAACCAATGCAATAAGACAAACTAAGTTTATTGCCAAGTAAACAGATTTTAAAAATTGCCAAGGGAAAGGAGATTATAAGAGTCATTTGCAACAATGGTTGAGAGGGAATTAATTAAACAAACAAGGCACTACCACAGCCATACCCAAACCAACCACATGGTTGAAAATATAAAACAGCTTTGTCTCCGGTAGTGAGATTAGTCATGATCATCTCCCCGGGTGAATCCACCCAAGTTCGTCCAAATATCAAATTGTTAACCTTTGTAGGAGGTGGTACCAAATCCAGGACTACACCATCTTTTTTAAGTACCACACGAGTCCTGCAAAGAAAATACAGCAAGAAAATTATAGATTGCATTTACAAACTAAGGAGCTGATTAAGTAAACCAAATGTGCATGAAACCAAATATAGCCATAAACAAGATATACATCCATTATGCATTTTACAGAAAGCCATAACGTTTCGCAGCAGTTATTACCAAATCAGCCAAACTTATGCAAATAGTTGAAGATACGCAAAGGACCCTGCTTTTGAGGCATTACTCTTAACTTTCCTTGAGTATGACTGACCCTTACTTACAGCTAATATACATAAACCGGCCCTATTATAGAAGTTAAAAAGTGCTGGTAGCACAAAAGTAGCCATTCAAGTAGGAATATCGAATGACATCCCCCCTCACCCAAAAAAATACCCTTTTTGTCAAAACAGAAGGGCAGGTGCAGAGGGACAATCTCTTAGTATGCACTACTAAAACAATCATAGCAAATAAAGAACAGAGAACTAACCTTCCAACAGGGTAGACATCAAGAGAGTTCCCTAAAAATTTGGTTTTCAACTTTGAAGTAACATCATATGTGAAATGCTCATTTTCAGCATGCCCTGCACTCATTGGGGGATGATGACTCACCTGTAAATGAAAAAAATTAGAATTTAAAGGACTTTTATAGAACTTTGATTAGAATTTCTGACACCTCAATCAGGAAATTCTGAAGTAATCACAGATAAAAATACAATACCAGGGAGGACAACCGTGACTCACCTGTTCAGAAATGAATGTAATACCACCATGGTTCACCATCTCGTAGGTCTCACCAAGAATTGGATTAAAAGGCTTCCATGTACGCTGATATGCATAGTAAACAGATATAGCCCATGATGCTGCAACAATCAGAAGCAATAAAAACTGTTCACTAAACTTTATGACTCGCTACATGTTGAGCCTATTAACCAGTATCATAATCACCAAAAAATACTTACTGGCATAGACTAATCGCATGTAGGGATCCTCACATTCATCTGCTTTATCTAGAAGGTGGGGGTACTCCATCAACTGCCATAAAAGTCAGATATACCCAGAATTACAATTACATGCTGGATAGTAACAAGCATAATCACCTGTGCTTTTACAGAATACAGCAGAAGGTAGATTTAACAGAAATGACAAGCAAGGAATAGAAAAAACCTCTGCCATTTTTTGCAACATTGTCATTGGCTCAAATATAAGGACGGGAAGCGTCACCATTGATGTGACATCCATTCCAATATACTTTTGCATCATCTTCCAGTAGCTGTCTCGTTCCTTCAAGAATTAAAAAAATAAAATAAAAACAAATTGTTGGGACACATGTCAAAGAGCAGTATTTACAACAAGAGTAAGCAGAACAAGATACTGTGCATTTGCTTAGAATCTAAATTACAAAGCTTTGCACCAAAAGCTAAGAATCCAACAGGAAAGCTAAGAATCCAACAGGACGGCTCATCAAGAACAGACAACCAGGAACTTTATGAAGAAACTCTAGATGATGGAGAGCTTAGTTTGCTTGCATCTTCCTTCTGCACCTGTTTCCCTGTTCACAGTTTTCAGGGACTGTTGTACAGCTCAAACCTCCCTTAATATTTTTGCGGTTGATTACCATGTTTTTCCTAGCAGGATGGCTCAGTAGAACCCCAAAAATCTATATATTCAGAATAACCAATCTGGTAGAGCATCTTATAGTAACACATTTCAAGGACGTCAAACTGTAGCCATATTTACTAATTATTGAACTGTCTAAGAATGAGCAGCGTGTACATCAAAAGAAACAAGTAACTACTGTACAACCCAATTGCTTCTAATGAGGCATTTACTGAGACAATAAGCAATGCTATTCCACCATGTGTGCAACAAACAATTTTTCATTTCCTTAAATTGGAAAAGATACTTCAGTTTAGTCTTTATTCAGAAATAAGAAGAAAGGTTATAAGATGCTAATATATGAAAATACTTTTTTTTTAGAGCAAGCAGTGCATAAACATAATTGCAAAGAGTATAAAAGGCAGGAGATAACAAACCTCTTCTCTCCATCTTCCTTTATGAGCTTCCTCTTCTGCATCTTCTTTGCCTCCCTCTGGATTTATAACTTCCAAGCCTTCATAACCTAGCAGTCTGAATGTATCGAACGAAAGTCAGAGTAGCCATTATTAAGGCTTCAAGCATGACTTCTAAAGTTAACATTGTTGCTGGCTTGATAAACCTATAAGCCCAGATTTAAATTCCGAATGGCGCATACCATGGCCATTTTAAAACAAGAACCCAGCTTGAAGTTGGTTGACAAGTAACTATACAGTCCTTTAAAATTTCACATCAAAAGAAGCACACACTCATTGTACCAACTAGGCCACTTCTTCACATCACAAAAAGCATAAATCGAGAGCAAAAAACAGCTAGAAACAGAAAGACCAGACAACCAATGCAAATAGGTCAAAGTTATATATATATATATATATATATATATATTTGTTTTAACTCTGAAAAAAACTGAAACAGCTAGAAATAATCACAACGGTTATTACGCTGATCTGATTTTTGATAATTTAATACTAAATCCAAAGTTAGCAAAATAAAACACGGTCCGGTACACTACTAAATTCACAAATAACAGCAACATTCAGCATGCAAAAGCATATGTACTGCATAAAGCACGAAACCAAGCATTCAAATTTCCATATATTCGTATTCAAAATCGTACATACCCGTTGATGGATCTATGCATGGCATTTCCGAACATGGATAAACCAGATGTCATGGTGGCAAAGAAGCCTTTGCTCTGATCCTTATCCGGACTTCCCATCTTGCTTGTCTCAAGCAAACCCTAATTCGATCGGAAGAGATTGAATTCGATCGATTCGATTCAAATACAATTCAACATCAATCCTTTGGATCTAATTATTCAAAAAATTGGATCAATTATAAATCGATAACCTGATCTGCAAGAGACAAGGATGCAAGAAAGAATCAAAGTAATTGGTGAAATGAGAAGGGAAATGGGCGAGACTATTGGATTTGGGGGAAAAGAAAACACCCTGAAATAATTGGCGGTTTTTCGTTGCTCTTTTTTGGCTTAGCTCGGCTGGCTTTCATTAGGGATCACTTTGTTCTTTCAGTTGACGCGTTTCACAGTTGCGTGATTTGGTACGCTACATATGGTTATTGTGATGGCGCGGGATGACTATCGTGAGCTGTAGAATGTGCGCGTACAACTAAGAAAATACTTTTGCGACTGAGGTAGCAGCTGCCTCGTCTGATTTTTTTTGTCGCCGTGGAGTCGTCGGTGATCTGTAATGTTGTGGAATGATTAATTTTGACATTAATAATTAATCAGCCGGCGATGGGTGCTAAATTAAACCCAATCCATTGGGTTAATGATTTGTATGGATACCTTTTCACTTTTGCCCTTTCAGAAAGTAAATCTGAGCAAGAAATTTTGAAACTTCTTACCTCCATTCTGACCACGACTCGGGTCCACTCGGCCAAGTTTACGCCAAAATTCGTTGAAATTTCCGTTGATCCAGATTAAGGACATGTCTGATAACTCCGCTTAATTAATTCACGCAGAACTATTTAAATTTTTTTATTTAATTTGTTTACAAAATTTTAAGTAAAAAATTTTTCACTAAGTGCCTGTTTGTTTGGATGAAAAATATTTTTCCGGAAAACACATTTTTCATCTTTTGATTGTCAATTAATTTGAAAAAATAACTTCTGAGATAAATATTTTACTTCAAAAGGATGGAAAACAACATACTTGTTCCACTTATTGAAGTTATTTTCCTGGGGAGTCTCCGCAATCTAACAAAGCCAACCCTACAATTTAAAGGACACAGAGACAGAGAGATTCACGATAGGCTGTCTCTCCATCTCTGGCAGTTGGGAGCCGGCAACGGCGACGACAACGTGTTCGGAGTTGATCACACATATAACATATTTTCATACACGTTCTCGCACACAATTGTGTACCGTGTGTGAGAACATGTATGAAATTACACGGAGAGAGTGGACTGCTCCAGCATATTGTTTAGCACGCCTCAACTCATGCACAGTTCAGCAGGGATGGAAGATTTTCACGACCTACCAAGTTTGGTTAGAAATTTTTTGACTAATGATGTAATTGGGATTACAAATTAGAGGTCAGTTGCTTGGTGAAGAGCTTTCGGCCTTCTATAGGGCCTGAGCATGGTGATACCTGAGTTTTCTTTTAACGGGTGAATATTAGACACCGTTAGACTCACTATATATAAAATATATTTATATATTACTAAACATTTATTTTTGCCAGGATATTTGTTTGATAGCATATGAAAAATTAATTACTCCCGATAGTATCAATAAGTACTCATTCATATACTTGGATAAATCACAAGCTACAAGATGTTTTAGCATAAACCACATATAACTCTTGAAGTATAAAATCCATCCCTAATATTTCACATTTTGTTTTTTGGGGTCATAATCACATGTGGAGTGCAAAATTTTGTTAAATGAGGAACCAACACGATTTATAAAAATTCGTTTAGAATTAGATATGTAATCTAAAATTAATTACACATCTATATCTATATGAATTTGATAAGGAATTTTTAGCAACAAGCCTCCACGCATCTTCCCACTATCAATTCTATTTTTCTAGCATTTCATATTTAATTTTATTTATAAAATATATTCCTCTCAACTTCCACGTCTACTCTTCACATTTGAAATTGTTGGTTACTTTTTAAAATCATTTCATTTTAAATTATTGGTTAATATGTATGTTATCCTATTTGAACTTCAACCTATCACGTTTCCGATTGCCTTGTGTTGTTTATGATTCTACAACAATTAAAACTTCTATAACACCATAAGAAGATATAACAAATATAACATCCTTTCATGCTTTCTTATTAATTTAAATGAATAAGATTATTTATACTCTATTTTTGTTATTCACGCTTCGATAATCATTTTGATCATATAATTTTCATTAATTAGATTATATGATAAAACAAATGGTGAAATTGCAAATAATAAAAAATTGAGTGCAAATAATATTTTCTTAAGTAAGAAGTGGCTCCCATGCCTTTCTAATTTAAAAAAGTAGTAGCTCCGCTTATATAGGAATTTGGTTTGAAGTTTATTAATGGAAGGGTAAATTAAAAAAGAAACATTGCCAAACTCAGTAAAAGTAAAAAAGTAAATGATAATATTTTATCTTTAAACTTAGTAATCCTAAGAAAAAGGGCAAAATTAAATAGAAAACAAAAAGGAAATAATGTCGTGAATTTAAAAAATCAAGAATGGTACCATTCATGAAATCCAAATTATGAAATCACTAAATAAAAAACAAAGTACTATATTAAAAAACAAAGTACTAAATAAAAAACAAAGTACTTTTGAAATGTTAATTTTTGATAAAAAATAATGATAATAACAACACCAATTCTACCAAAAATTTTAAAAAAGTAATATTATAGTTTAAGAGAAAGATATAGAACATTCAACCCTAAAATACTACTTAATTTGTATATATTTGGCCCAAATTTGACATTAGATTTGAATAAGAATGCAAAACTCAAACACTAAGGATAACTTTTGGTATCATTAATTATTTTATATATTCTTATTGTTATCTTCATATATAAATATGTATTTGCTATGTTAATATATATATATGTGTGTGTGTGTGTGAATTGATTGTAGTACTTGAGGATATTATAGATATTATTAGTTTTTCACTTTCATTTTTAGATGCTAATAGTTGCAACCATTGTAATTAATTTTATATTTTATATTTTCATTATGATAGATAAAGTTAAATATATTAGGTCGCAAGGATATGAATTTAGAGGTTAGGTACAGGGGGAGGAGCGAGGGAAGAAAATAGTGAGGTGTTGAAAAGTAGCAGAAAAGATTGAAGAAGAAATATGGATTAAAAGAATAGGCGGAAAAGAGAGAGAAGAATAAAAGGGATTGCAGAGATATGACAGAAATGACAAAAAAAATATATAGAGAAGGTGGTACCATGATAGAAGATACGAGAGTCGTAGGAGACATCTGATGACTGACTGGCATGTAAGAGAAGAGAGAAATGATAGTGGTTTTAATAATTTTGATAATTCTAAAAACACATATTACGAAGAATTTTTTTTAAATTTACGTTAAAATTTATGAAAAATGCTAATCTAAATACAGTCAACAATTTTAGGGGTACAAGATAGGAGAAAGATTTTTTTTTTTCTAAAAATGGAAGAAAATAAATTGGCTATAATTTATTTTTTTATATTAAAAGTTTTGATATATGGGTATAACATAATATGTTTTATCGAATATTGATAAATTGACTTTTTTTTAAAAAAACTCTTCTCACCTTATCATCCAACCTAACCCTCTTCTTAAATGCGTTAACAATTCTTTTATCATGTAAATCATTATAGATTAATTTTTTTTCAAGATATTAAGCATACACTTCTTTAAAATTTTTAATCTATATATATATTTATTATTTTGTATCACAATATATAAATATATAAAATATTATTTTGATTTGAAATATAACCCATGCATAGCACGAGTCAAAATACTAGTGGCAAAAAAATTTAGCATTACTCAAACTCAACTTTAATCGAAGATCAAAAGAAAAAGAAATGGATTGAATGGTACGAGGAAGAGGTGATACCTCACCTACGCTAAGAAACAAAGAAAATTTTTAAAAAAAAAGGCCTTAGTTTGGTGAGAGCAACACTTTGTGACAAATGATAATATTTCTCTTTGTGACAAAGACGTGATACCTCATCTACAGGCCCGACACCAGATCTTAGTTCTCTGGGCCACATATGATATTTTTTGTTCTCTTGGTCACTCGGGACTCTCTTTACGCTCTGATTTCTGATCTGTTGAGTGTCTCTGATGTGTATCCTCATCATTCCTGAAAACCGAATTCTCCCCTCCAACACAAAACACAATGCAAAACCCTAGCTTTCATTAATCTAATACCACCCATCCCATCTTGGGCTACTTACTTATTAATCAGTATAATAATTAGTATTATTATTAATAATAGTTAAATCGAGTCTGCACTCTGCTCACTCTTCCGTTAATTAAATTAATTAATTAGATCAATTATTATTCCAACAATTTTTAATTTAATTGGTTCAACCACATCTATTCTTTCAGATTGTACCTAGAAGTACTGTCAGTTTGCTCCTTCAAAACCCTACCCTCCTCTCCCAACTAATCATCTGGTTGGTTTCAGATTCTTTCAAGTCAGAATTGAGTGCCCAATTATTGCGATTTATTTTGAAGCTTGCCTTTTTCACCATGAGAGAAAGGAAATCGGCCAAGTTTAATTTGCAAGAGCAGCAGCAGCAGAACGGTCACTTGTCTCCTTTTAAATTCGCCAAGTTGTTCGATCCGGATGCTTCTTGGGACAAGGTTCTAAGCTGATTCGTCTTCTACGTTTTCTCTATGGTTCAATTCTCATTCTTTTGATGTAAATATTCAGTTTTTTATTATATATAATACTTATTATGTTCGACATAGGAATTTATGTTTTTTTTTGTTTAATTTAATTGCTCGTTTTAAGTCAAAATCTCGATTGAGTCTGTTTATGAATAAAGGATAGTCCTTTCGTCTTTGTAATTCATGGATTTGTATTCGTTTTAGCTCAATGAGTCTGGTCTTATTCCACCATTCTGGATCAGATTGTGCCTGAAATTGGTAAACTCCTGCTTTGTTGTATTGTCAGACGTTAGACTGATACAAGGAGTAAGCTTTTTGATTGCCTCATTTTCGCGGCCGAATTCAATAGAGTTTTACGCTATAAAGCATATAGAGGGGAAATTGATTTAGTTGCAAAGTTGTAAATGTTGGCTGAAGCAAGACTATGACTATATATGCTTACGTAAAATGTATGTCTGGCCGTCTCGGTTGAGTTGGCCAGCATATTGACTTTGACATGAGAGCTGCCGGGTTTGAAACCCCTAGTTGTATAAAAATGATAGTTTTTGATGTATGCGACTGGCGTGCGTGCTATATAGGTCATAACAATGGTAATTCCTGTAATGAGAGTCTGTGTTAGAGGGTGATATTTGCTAATCATCATACCCTGCAATGACTGGCACGATAAATCCCCAAAACAACTGGAAGCTTCCATGAAGGTGTAGCCAAACGGTGATTTTTTTTTTTTTTTGACAAAAATGCCAAAGACATTTAAGCTGCAACAGAAAGTTGGCTAGTTGTCAATAATTATCAACTGGATAGGACAGAAAGAAAACTGCACTTGATAGTAAAAACCAGGAGCTTTTAATCCTTTAAAACTATTTCACTATGTATTGTATTGCTTCATCCTGTTTGATACTCAAAAGCCAGATACTCATCTTCTTTTTCACTGATATTCTCCTGGATATGTGACTATAAAAACTTCAATACCTATAAACACTTGTGTTTTTATTCTTTTTCTTCTTCTTCTTCTTCTTTTTTTTTTTTTTTTTTTTTAAATTTTCCCAACCAATCTAGATTACTCACTTGTCAGCTGTTTTTACTTATTAAACTGAAGAAAACTGGAAGTGTGAATTCTTAATAGAAATAGACAAGAAACTGGTAAGCCTTTAGATCCCATAGCTATGGCATTTTTTGTGGCATCATGAGGATGCAGAGTCTGAGTGTATTTATACTGTGTCAATGAGAATTGTAAGCAGTAGAAACAGCAAGTTAAGTTTTCAGATATATAATGTCATCATTGGGATAAAACAAATGCATGCATGTTTATGCCATACAAACACAAATTTGTAGGCAAGTGGATAGAGTTCCAAAGCATGTCAATACGGAAAAATTTCTTAAACAGGAAATAAATCTGTTGCCTACACCTCATGAATTGTAATGTATTATGTATACCCTGGTTTTAGTATGCGAAAGCTTGTAATAGAATTCTCCTATATAACCATGTCCTATGGGGATTTCTGGGTGATTAATTCCACCTGTCGGATTCCTCTTATCATTCAATGGAGTAAGCAGTCTGCATAGTTACGGCATCCCCTCTGCCCACCTGTGATTCTCATGGAAGCATGTAGTTTAGCAATTTTCAGATCTATATAGAAAAGTAAAAAAATATGCACTTCTTCTACCCGACGAATAACGATAATGTGAGATCATCCATTTACTTTTTTTGTGAAATATGGAACTTATGTTTTCCATTTTGAGAGTAATGTTAGCTGTTAATTGGTTTTGATTTACACTCAATTATCACTGTTATGAAGTGAATATTTCTCATGTCTCGTTTTAGGATCAACTTGGAGATGTATTGCACTGGATTCGCCAAGTGGTGGCCTTGGTCTGTGGACTATTATGGGGTGCCATTCCTTTAGTTGGGGGTATATGGATAATTTTGTAAGTTATTTTTTCCTTTTTGTTGCTGAAGATGTTTTGATGGACCTGATTTTTAATCCACAGTGCTGTCATGTTAATTTTAAGTTGGGACTTGCAGTGTCAAATCTGGTCCTCCCTACACCTCCTTGCTCCTCCCACCCCCACCCCTTTTTGAAGTTTTTTGCTGAAAGTAGTAGCAAACTTGTTTTGGTGGAATTATTTCTAGGCAGTATTTTGTGCCTTGACAGTTCAATTTGGTTGATTTTTTTCCTTTTTTTAAGTATTGCTTTAAAAAGGAGGTGGATTTTCCTTTTAGCTGCAACATTTGGATATGTAGGTTAAACTTCTGCCAGACAAAGGGTACAAAAGCAAGGAGCAACCAAAATTGAAAAAGCAACTTTTTGAAAATTGAGTTGGCTAGAGAGATAAAACTTCTATTTCACGTGACAGAGCTTAATGGGTGTTGGAGGCTGTCTAACAAATTGGACTTATATACCATATAAGGGGAGAATTAAAAGTTCATAGGGATTTTATGCAATTGACTGTTAGTTTGATGAATTTACTCTTTTGACAATTATGCATGTGGTTGGTCTGGATTATGTAAGAAAATGGTAATATACTGGGGTGAAGAAAACCAGGTTTACACAAATATGAGAAGCTTAGACTCGGACTGCTTGTGTAGTTTGTTAGCATAAAAATCCAGCCACAGAATATAGCTTGCAAAATCTCCTCGAAGATAAATATTTTGATTTGGTATTTGGTTTATATGATTAATTCAACGTGCAAAATTTTGTACCATATTTAAAATGGATAACAAAACCGTTTTGTTACTTGAAATTTTAATGATTTTTCTGGATGAATGGAGCTGGGCCTGGCACATTCAAAATTAAAGTCGAACAAGAGAAAATGCAGACTATTATAAATGAACCATTCAATTGCTCTTGAAAGCATAGTGAAAATTCTGGTGGTTGAACTTTTCCATCTCATGTTTTCAGTAACTGTTTCATTGCTGTGTGTAAAGGGTCTAGTGATGAATATGGTGTTGACTGTGGTTTCCAGGTTCCTCGTGTTATCTTCTGGGATAGTTTATGGTTATTATGCTGTCATACTAAAGGTTGATGAAGAGGAATTTGGTGGCCATGCAGCTCTTCTCCAGGAGGGGCTATTCGCTTCTTTCTCACTCTTTCTGGTATTTTATAGTTCCTTCAACCCAGCATATTTTATATCTCTTTCTTTTGTGCTTTCATACTTATCATGGGGTAACCCAATTATTCGCTGCTGTGTTAACTGTTATTTTTCCTGTTTCCAGCTAGCGTGGACTCTGGTATACAGTTTAGCACATTTCTGATCACCATATTCTTAGCTGTGGCACCATTTTTCTCACTGGAGGGCCTGGTACAGAAGCCATCATCAGATGTATGATTTCTGGTTTCTGATGGCCTGAAATTGACATTCTTGGTGGTTCTATTACCTATTTCTTAGTTGTATTATTAGTCAGTGTGCTACACGCTAGTTTCTAGTTCACAAGAATCGTCCCAATGAGATATTTGCGCATTTTTGTGCTGTGCCTGATAATTTGCTCTGCAAATCAAATAATTACTTTAATTCTTTTATACTTTTTCTTTTGCTTCTGTAATTAGAAGCGGGTAAGTGACAGTAACAAATTCTGTATGTGCGCTGTGCTCCAATATTTCGATTATAAATCAAGGGAATTTAAGATGCTAGAGTGAGTTAATGCTGTTCGGGTACAACCTTGTCGTTCTTCTTGTGTACTTGTTGGTTCTAAGGCGTTGCATGAGATAAAAAGCAAACTTTGTCCTTTCAAACGCTGGTAGTGTTATAAACACTTGATATCACAAGTTTAACTACAAAAGAGGGCAACTGCCATTATATCTACCTGTGCCGCTTCACAGAGCCACAGGGGGGAAGACAATTCCCACTTGACATCATTCACAACTTTTGCCGCAAACTGAGCTAGTTTGTGGTTGACTCTGTTCCCTGATCTACTGAAGAAGGAGAAAGTGCATTGATTAAACAAATCTCCCATGTCCGGTATGTCTTCTCAGATGGTAGCTATACTGCTCTCCCCACAGGTTCTGGAGTTGATCATATCAATGGCATTTTAGCAATCTGATTGAATCTGTACATCTCCCCACTCAGCTCCCTTGGCCATGATTAGAGTTCGTCTAACGGCTTCTGTTTCTGCCACTACAGCTGTAGCTTTTGTCAGCCTGAGCATTCCTCATGCCTGCAGTATCTTCCCTGTTCAATCTCTTGCCATTATTCTCAATCCGGTGCGGATCATTTGAGCTGAGACAGCAGCATCTGAATTCATTCTGATCACGCCTTCAGGAGGTGTTTCCCATACTTGCAGTGGCTGAGGCCGAGGCTGATTTGTTTCACCAATGCACTTATCCTTCAATTCATTCCCTGCATCCTCAAACTCCCACCATTTTTGCAGTGCTTCTGTACAAGTTTCCACTCGTTGTTCCTTCAAATTGTCGTCTATTTCTAGCTTTCCATATTTGCCCCATGACATTGATTGTCAGGGCAATATAGTCTTGGCATTGGTCTCTTGCCGATGCTTGCAACATTCCTTCCTACCATCTGATCAAGTTTAACCTTACTATTTTGACATTTTGCTCTACTTTATATGTATACCCAAAAAAAAAAAAAAAAAAATGGTGCCTGCACCATTCAAATCAAACATCTTGCCCATGCATATACTACTCAGTGTGCGCAACCTACTAAACTTGAAAGGTGATTCCAGTGTGTCAATTTTTTTTTTCCGCACGGGGAAGATACTCTACTGAGAATAGGATAAAACATTGTAATGAGAACATGACAAAACCGAGACACACTTGGCAAGGTGCGACCGGACTGCATGAACCCCTTTGAATTCCTAATAATCCCACATAAACGAACTTTAAACGCTAGCGATTCAAGCAAGTCTCTATGACGACATACATGGCTATTCTCCTGAACGCAAACAGGGTGGGGTGCAACACAAGATTGTTCTTTCCAGAACATAAAAGCTTCTCTTCACTATGCAATTCAACTATGTTTACATGACATGGTGTTGTCTCTATATTAGCACAAACCCGTGGCCAAGTCCTCTAATTGCCGATATGGGGAAAAAATTAGTTTACAAGGCTATCCATCTATCTTTGACATGCACCTTTACGTCCATTTGTGTCGTCTGCCTCTCCGCCGAATCAAGTAAACCCGGCCATAAACCCACCGCCTATCTGCTCTTGAGATGGATTGCTGCAATAGAACATGAGCAGATTTTAGTGCTTCAAGAAACATAAGTTCGAAATGCAGTCTTTCTTCAAGTGGTGTTTAATGGAATATAAGAACTTCTACTGCATTTTTAGGCTGAGGACAAATGGCTTTTTCTTTAATATTCCTAGTTGCGAACAAAAGAACATAAACCTATGACTTTTCTGATCAGGGTGTGGGAGGTGGGGTGAGGGTACTTATGGAATTTGTAGCATGATTCTGTAGAATATCCTGTTAATCCCAAACTATTTGTACCTCAACCCTTGTGCGGAATTCTATGAAGCTCTCACACACATGGCATTCTGATCTGTGGCGGGAAAGCTTGGACTGATCAGATCTAACAAATGCAAAAACCTGTAAAGATGAATGCGATTACAGCTCTAAAAGCAATATTTGATGGTTGTAGAGTCCAGTCATCAGTCCGAAAAATCCACGCCAAAAACTGAATGAGAAAGCAATGTGCAAAAGGGTTCAGCATGTTTACTTTATACTGACCTCCTCACCACAATTTGGGCAAACCCCTTTTAGCGCGACCAAGTCATTCTTCCAAATCCCTTGCAATGCTCCAACTGCAATAAGGTTTTAAGTTACAAAACATTTGGGGAATAACAAGACAGAAACAAGTGTATATCTGTTCTTCTACTTCCTTTAATGATACACCAAAACAAAAATAAGATTCTCCCACAAGCACAAAGAATTGGACAGCAGGAACAAACAGTATTAATTACCACATATGCCTGATAAGATGACAGAAAAAGAAATGAAAAATATAAAGCACATTCAATAAGTTATAATAAACAAAGATTATGTAGTCTCATATCCCAGATATGAACAACCAACACATAATTTTTTTTAGATTGCCTTCAACTCCATTCTTAAGTAATGAATATCAAATTCCATGCATATCCAAATAACCATACAATTCATGTTTAAGGAAGTAAATTATGATCTGCCTTACATCATTACAGGAAATTATTTTATTCAACCAGATCTTAGGATATCAAAAGCAAAAAAGTTGTGAAGCCCAATATTACTAAAACCAAATCATGTTTGACAAGCCAAAATATCAGATCATTAAATTCAGATATATCTACATTGCTTGTTATGCAAATAGTCTCACGTTCTTAATAACCCTGTCTCAATAAACCAAAATTATAGCAGCCAACAATTTCTATTATCTTTAAAAAAATAAAAAAGAAAAAAGAAAACTCTGAAGTGCTTTACATCTTTTTCTCATGTCAGGATACAGAATGTATAAAACCAAGAAAGTTGCTTGAATGTTTTCAGTCCAAATCTCCCATTCCAGCCGATTAAAACCCATAGTAAAAAGAGTTTCTGCCATATGACAATTTGGAAAAGCCAGACTTGAATGGAGGAGAGAGTCATTAATAGGAAGAGAAATAGTTCAAGGAAGTAAAGAAACAAAATACAATTTTTGTTTTAAACACGATTAATACCACACAACTGAACAAATGTCACACAAGGTATGAGACTTAATGCATAGTAGACTAAAGCAAGCACACTCAGGCACATAACTTGACAGTTCACCAAACAAGGGTTTAATGTACTACATCCATTCCTAAATTTCAACAAAATGCAACCATATGCATAGCTCATACAGAAGTCTCAAGCGTAATAAACCAGACAAAGAAGTCCAGCAAGCATAAAGAACCAATGACACCAAACTGATTACCTGATGCTGAAGCAATTGGAACACCTATTATGGATCCCAATGCCATGTACATCATGCCATTAAGTATAGTAAGGAACTGTAGCATAGAAGCTTGACTGGTGTGTGAAGTTGCAGAGTGAAATGCATCTTGATGATAAGCTTGACCAAGGGTGTACATAACAGGAAGCAGAAAGACTGAACCACCAAAACCAAGAATCAAAAGCCATATGCTCGCTAATGCAAACGCCTGTGAAGGATCTTCCTGCCCTACATCCATGTCAAATATTCAAGGGAAGCGAAGAAGCACGGTTCCACTCAAGGACCAACATCTTACAACTCATATTCAGCAACAATAGTCTGCTTGTACAAACCCTTGCTAGACCCAAACCCACCCCATGCATAGAATAAAATATCAAATCAAAGAGACAACATCTTGTTTAGTTTAGTATTGTTAAGCAACTTAAACTACAGAGCAAACTAAGATTTCCCAAGAACTTGGATGTGGTAAATCAGGATTTGCTGTTTGTAGTTAAGATGCATCACAAATCATACACACATGAATGACGACGCTTGAGAGCGTGAAAATACTTTACTGAATAGAGTTTGCATACTCTTAATTCTACATTAGTGGAGCAGCTGACAAAAGTTTTATTCAGACAATTCTCAAGACACCTTTTTTAAACTTACAAGTAAAAAAATGCGTTCGACTCAAATGAATTTCCATTATTTCCACAAACACAAAAACATAATGCCTTAGCCCATGAACTCGAATTATTTTTATTTAAAAAATTACCTCAGCGTCAGCATAGGTTGATTGCCGCCTAAGACTACACCTCGGATACTTCACTACATATTTCGAACCATACCACCGCAACTTCAGCTGTTTCAGCAGTCATATATTTCCAAATCAGAACACATAATCTAATCCACACAATTCAAGTGTTTTTTTTTTTTTTTTTTCAAAAAGGAAAATACATAGGTAGAGGGAGAGCTACCTCAACTCTATCAAACATGTCATCTACAATCAACGGCGTACCATTATAATATGAATCCCTAGCCTAAAAGTAACCAAAAAATTAGAGATCAAATTATTCGCGGAAATTGGAAGTAATGGAGTAAAATGAGAAAAAAAAAAGTTACTAACTTCCAAAACCTACTTGACAATAGAGAGCTTCTAGGGTTTCTTTACTGGCAGTTTCAATCGGACCGACGAATATACACGACGGACCCTCGGCGAGGGGCTGGAGGCCATCAGGCGAGGCGAAGACGGATCTCCGAGCTGAATACCGGACGGATGACGGAGCTCCGACACGCGAATTTCTGGTAAGTTCAATAGCCGTCGATGATACTATCACGTGAGGCTTGACCGGTGAGCACGTGCCGGCCATCAGCCAACACTCAGAAGCCAATGATAAGCTGCAAATGGAAACCGAAATGTTTTTATGAGCGTGGATATAACTAGTGGCTATTATAATTGGTGTGGGGAAGGTGCCTTGTTTTTATAGACTGGACAATATGACAATTATGCCCATGGAGGTTGTGGTTTGATTTCGCGCGCAAATATCTGATTTTTGTGGAACGGATATTGTCGGGCCGGAATGGGAAAGCTCACAGCACCGTATCTTGATTCTGAATATAAATTTTTTACTCGAAACGGTAGAAGATTTTATTAATAGTGAAAGTACAATATACAGTATGCACTTAATGAGTAAGGGATTAAATTCCGCTCAGTGCCATAAAAAAGGGATTAAATCATTCTTTTGTATTATAGATTAAGGGTTTAAATTCTATCTGTAGTGAAAAAAATAATGAGTAAGGACTCGATATTAAACCTCTTTGGCTCCTCCTTGAATAATGAGTAAGGATTTGATATGAGCTATACAAAAGTGTACTAAGATACCTAGAATTTAAAAATTCCTCGTCAAAAGCTATATTTTGAACAAGTTTGCTCAATCTTTTACTTAATCTATTATGTTTAATATATGAACAATCAAATAAACATCTCCTAAACAAAGATTCTCTGATGTCCTGCAGGTGTGTCGAAATTTTGATGTCAATTGAGGATGGCTCTTTGATTAGGCTTGGGACTTGATTGCAAGAATGTGTGGACTTTAAAACCCTCCCACCCTTGTTCCTTCACGTTGCTCAAGGCCAATTTAAAGGCCTGCAGGTGGTCTAGAATCATACAACTAGTACTTATTTCCCTCAATTTCCATGCTGCTTGCAACTGATTCTGGTTATTTTCAGCAGAAACCCTAATTCCCATATTTTGACCTTCCTTGTGTTGTCCTACTTCCGCACCCATTTTCAGCATATTTTCTTCTTCTCCATACCTTTGTTCTTGTCCAAAAGTTGCTTCTATTTCTGAAATGCTCACCTGTGTGTTGAGTTTGGCATAGCATATCCACTGTTTTATGCCATTCTTTCTTCTCTTTGCTTCTGACGGTCTTGTCCACCAACTCTTGAATTTTTTGTGTAGTCATATAATCCATCCCCTCGAAGGGGGGTCATTTTCCATATATCTCCTGCCTTTCTGCATTGAAGGAAAAAATGATCCAATGAAAACAGAAACAATCTATCACTAAAATTCTCTTTAATTAAAATTCTCTTTGTGATGTATTTAAGAGGGCACAATCTATCACTAAGAAACATAGCAACACATGGTTGGTTGGTTGGCTGGCGGAATCGGAATGAATCAAAGTGAGCACGAAAATGTTTAATGACACGCTTCAAGCGAGTGTTTGTCGTGCTGAAATTAACAAAACTCAAAATATAAGCAGTTCATGGGATAATGGGATGTCGGGAAGAAAGCATAGGATACCAGCACTCTATAACAATCATCCCAAAAGTTAAACGGTAACACAATCCAGCAAAACTCAGTGAAGAACTTGCACCTGTTAAAGCTACATCTCTACTAAAACTACCAAAAAGAAAAACTGACAACCACCATATCAAATTTAAGTCACAAAGAATAGTAGAATGCTAACTCTCATTTTCTTCCTATCTAATCCTGTTTCTAAATCCAAGGACAAATTAGTAGTACTTCGATCTGTCAGTTCTTAAAAAGAAATTATCCCATTCATTCTTATCAACTTTTCCGAAGGTAAAGTACTTCCAACTGTCTTCTTCGTCATAACTCAGACTAGAATTCTTCCCCTCCTCCATCTCTTGCCTCAATGATTCTACTCTCTCAAGAACTCCTTTTACCGTTAAATCAAATGCATCTTCAAACTTTTGCCATCTGGACCTTGGATCTGCGTACGTTACATTGGGAATAAGCTTTATCACCTCCTCCCTCATTGCTGACACCCGTGACTTGGAAATTTGAGACAGTTTCTTTTCAATGCTTACGCGCCTGTTTTTCACATCATCTTCGGGTATGAGCACCGAATACTTGTTGAAATCTCTAGGCAAATGCCACAGGTACTGTACATAAGCAGAAGCTGGAGTGAAAAAGACCGGTATGCAGCCGGCCAAAATCGAATCAAAAGTTGATCTCCTGGTAAATGAATCCCCTGGAGGCTGTAGGCAGAAGACCGAGTTTTGAAACATCTTCATAATGTGAACTGGCTTTTGGCATTTGTTTCTCTGGTCGGAGCATTCCATCAAACCGCACCTTCGGTTGGATGATTTGCACTGATTCATGACCTCACCTCGTATGGAATCTTCTATGTTTGGCCGCGGCGCCCCTGCAAAGCAAAACAAGGACTTCCTCTTCTGTTTTCTCATTCTGTTCTGCCATTGGACTATATCATTGTCAGTCCAGGGATGAAAATATGTTGGATAAGGGATCGCGAAGTCATTGCTGTTCCAAGGGCTCGATTCGATTGTTAACATGGTCATGTTCTTTGATTCAGGCAGCACCATTAACTTGTTACCCCAATGGTTATCATCATCAATCCCTCTTCTAAAATCCCAAGTAATTCTGCCCGCAACCATGAAATGATCTCTGCCCCACATTACGTCCCACTCTGGTCTTTCTCTCAGCCACTTTATAAGACTCAGCGAATCAGAGTCTCTGACAGACGCATTCGAACCCCATAAATGCCGAGAAACATCGAGTCCTGCATAATACGGCACATAAACAGCTGCAGCTTCTGACGAGTCATTTGTCAAGCACTCGTACTGTTTCATTCGGTTGTGGAAAATGACTTCCAGAGAGAACTGATGAGTGTTAAACCAACCGGTTCTTGAAAAAATTTTGGCTGGATTTCCAAGTTCAGATCCAAGCCCATTATTCACAAAATACTGGCACATATCAGTCCATTTATTCAAGGATTTGCACTGCTTAAGCAAGTCATCGTTGAACCGACTCGGCAGGTCATGAACATAAATATACCGTCCTCTGCATTTATTCTGTTGTTCTTCTTTCTCTCGATTGGCATCATCTTTAAGAAAAATTGGTTCCAATTCTTTCTCAAGATCATCAACGTCTTCACTCACTTCATCCTCTGTCGACCAATCATTGAACTTTTTTTCTTTGATACCAGCAACAGCATTTGTGGTATTCCCTGAATTATCTACTCCAAAATTCGTGGCATTCATCAAATTAGACGTAACATCCTCCTTCCCTTCATGGTTATCGGTAACACGAATAGAATTTGGATCAAGAGATTGAATAGATTTTTCGTGGGATATTGTTGCAAGTCCGGGAAGGAAAGACCAATCAAAACCATACAGCAACAAGAACCAGAAAACGAACAAAGCACAGAAAACAAACCAAATTTTGTTGCGTAACATTGCAGTGATCGAACCATCCATCTACTTCCGCTGAATTCCTGTACAAATTTCTTGGTAAGGCCCTTCTCCAATGGCTATGGTACGTCAAACCCATCTAGATATCCATCTTCTTTCGCTGAATTCGTGTACAAATTTCTTGGTAAGGCCCTTCTCCTATGGCCATGGCACATCAAAGTCTTTAACCCAAAGGAGAGCTCATGGCCCGAAAGAAAACGCTAACAGAACACCTAGATATCGGGTTTGTAATAAGAATATACCTGGAATCAGGTCAGGGTGCGAAAATTTGCCAAAGGCCTCTCAGGAAAAACTTTGAAATGGGAAGACTTTGTTGGATAGAAAAAGAGTGAGAAAAACAGAGGGAGAGAGAGAGTGTGTGTGTTGAGATTGAATTAGGACCATTGAGCATTGTTAATGGTTGTCCAAATCATCAATAAGAAAAGTTGGCTAGAATCACAACGTACCAAACCTTTTAGTCTCGCTCAGTTTGTCGTTGCTGTCTCATCCAATCCAAATTGGGCAGAGAGCCTCTTCATTTACTTATTATCGGAAGACGGAAGACAAAACTCTTCCTCTCCCTTCTGCTCTGCATAATGACCAATTCTGTAATCCATGGTCCACACCTTGGTGGAAAAATATTTTAACATGTCACTGGTAAGACACTATGTAACATGTAGCTGAAATGAAGGGGAAATTGGTAAATTAAGAAAAATGTTAGTACAAACCAAAGGCTTGGCCTGATTTCATGTTTCTCTCTCACGCACACTAAATATAGCTGAAATGAACCCATAATAGGCGACAGGGTGCCTTGTCCATTCAAATCATCCATAGTCCTTCAAACCGTTTTCTCCGAGCTCCAATGGTAATCATACGATGCAAATACTTCAGCGCCAGATAAAAATTAAAGAAAAAAGAAGGAAATAAAAAAAAAACCATGACATGACTGCCTTTCATTAATAAAAAATTTGCAGCCGCCAACCAATCAACTGATCTCCTAGCTTTGACAAGGCCGGCCGGCTGCGATGGGGAGGGCTAAAACCAGCTCGTCATCGGAGTCGGACAAAGTGGAGATCAAGATCCAGCCTCGCTCTGACTTAAATCAGGCGGTTGTTATTCCACGTCCTCCTAATTACCAGCAGAACTTCCATCCACCACCTCATCGTCCTCCTCAACGGCCTCGCAGTCTTCGGCTTTTCAAGAAATGGATCCCTTGGTTTGTCCCTACCATTGTTCTTGTCAACGTTGCCATCTTTGTCTACGCAATGTACCTCAATGATTGTCCCCGCAACTCTGAGAATTGCATAGGGAGGTCCCTGTTGGACCGGTTTGCTTTCCAGAGCACCAAAGAGAACCCCTTGCTCGGTCCCTCCGCTGCTACGTGAGAGAGGCTTCTTTCTTGCTCCTTTTTATTTCATGCATGAGCTTTTCCTTGCATTTTTGCTTTTGTTGATTAGCCCGTCATGAATAACAGATAGCGGTGCTTATTAGCCTGTTTCCGTGGTTCATCACATGTAGTATAACTGTAGTACAATACCATTATGATTAAAATACTTTACTTGTTTGGACAATTGTAAAATCAAGGTGGTATTTTCGAGTTTCATGGAGCATGAAGGAAACATTTTGTGAATGAATTCTTTCTCAATTTCCCAACTGTTTGACGTTAGAGGGTACTCAGTTAAATGTCGAACATTAGAGGTACATACCCAATTACCAACGCTACCATCAGGGAAGCATCTAGTTATTATTATTATTATTATTATGATGCAGTTAAACAATGATCTAGAGAAGTTCCTTTTCTTTGTGGAGAACCGTGAAACTGTGCCGTTTTCTTGTTTGCTGATCAGACTGCTAAAACTGGGGGCTCTAGATGTCAAGAGCGTGGTTGATGGACACCAGGTGTGGCGGTTGGCCTCTTGCACGTGGCTACATGCCGGGGTGTTCCATGTTCTTGCCAATATGTTGAGTCTCATCTTTGTTGGCGTTCGGCTAGAGCAGGAGTTTGGCTTTGGTATGCCCATCCTTTGCAACTTCTTTTCTCATAGATGTCATTCTTGGAGATTGTATTTACTGATTTTCTCAAGTTGATTTTTTCTGTTTACAGAGCTTATGTGCACTCATCTGTTGTGATGGATTGGTTTAAAATATGTTGTATGATTCCAAAAGAATTAAGTACTAAATAGAATTCGGAAATTTTGTTTGAATACTTGTGCAAGGCTACATGCGCTATGTCATTCTTGCTTTGTCACCCTGCGTGCGTTAATCTTCTGCAGCGCGCATTGGGCTGGCGTATGTAATATCTGGAATTGGTGGAAGTTTATTGTCTTCTTTGTTTGTGAGGACAACCATCTCAGTTGGTGCCTCCGGGGCATTGTTTGGTTTACTTGGCGCCATGCTTTCTGAACTCCTCATAAATTGGACGATATACGAGAACAAGGTATCTCTGCTACATTCAACTCGGCGTGTTTTCCCTTTTTTTCCCAGTGAAAGTCGTACATTTTTCATTTCAAGAAGGGACGATAGCTCACAATTTGTTGTTTTTTCTTAGTGTGCAGCCCTGTCGACTCTCGTCCTCATCATCATTATCAATCTAGCAGTTGGAATCCTCCCTCATGTGGACAACTTTGCACATCTTGGAGGATTTGTGACGGGATTTTTACTTGGATTTATTCTCCTAATCCGTCCTCAGTTTGGATGGGTAAACCAAAGAAATGCTCCTCCAGGTTACCATAGCAAAAACACGTCCAAGTTCAAAGCATATCAGTACATATTCTTGATCCTCGCTCTGCTACTACTCATTGCAGAGTAAGTCTCGCCATTCCTTTAATTCATGTCCAGAAATCGCATGGCTTTAGATTGCTCCTTTGTCCTATATAATGACAAAAATGTATCGTGGCATCAGTTGGAAACTCATTCTTTAATTAACAATGCTGATTAACAGGCCTTAGAGCAAAGTCATTTACTGCATATATAGAATTTGACATCTTATATATTAACAAAGAGGCCAAGAGCCTTCAGAAATGTTTCACTAAATATGTTGGTGGAAAGTGTTGACTCGACATTCAAAAAAACTCTGCCATCATGGAGATTATTGAGTTTTTGCTGTTACTAGGATTCCATAAATGGAGTTGACAATTTCTGAACTCGTGCAGCTTTCGCATGTTCCTTGCTAGCTCTTGCGTGGTAAGGCTAAACTTGTGTACTTTTTCAATGTTCCCGTGCTAGATTTGCCATCGGCCTGGGCCTGCTCCTCGGAGGCGTTGATGGGAATGATCACTGTCAGTGGTGTCACTATTTGAGCTGCATCCCGAGCCCTCTTTGGACTTGCGGACCAGTCCGTTGCTCGGTAATACATATTTCTCCATTTTGTCAGTTTGAACTTTCTTCATGATCCGACTTTCTTTATCGGTTCATCTCATCCACCATGCATCAGCGTCAAGTGCCTGTGTTAATTTAAGCCCAGCTCTGGATATCTAATCTTGTAACCAAGCCATCGGTATTATGTTATGATATTGTCTTATCTTCAGGCATCATTGCATAATACTTTGTGTGAAAGCCTCCTAGTTTGGATTTTTACACATACACTGCTCAGAATCTTTTTTGGGTTAATAGTCAAATAATCTTCATTCCAATATACCCATTTATTCTATTTCACCTAAAGTAAGTACTGCAATTGGCATGGCAATAAATGCATGAAGTTGCTTGGACTTCCTTTTTACTGATTTTCTAATTTTTTTTCATTACTAAAAAGTTGAATGCATGGCTTGATTGTGTTTAAATATTGAAAAAATAGTCATTTATTATGTTACAATTGTTATACGTGCTCAAGAATTAGTTAGGAATATTTTGGTCATGTAAAATATAATTTCATCTTATCCTGTTAAGAAGTTTAACTACAAGGGATAAAATGTATATATATGTAGGTTCGGGGAGTGAAGTTTACAAGGGGCCAATTTCAATCAATTAATCCTAATCCTTTTTTATCAGCTGCTGTTTCTTGATTTTATCATTTTCATTGATCCTTTTCTCTGTTGAATACTACTGCAGTCGAGCCAACTGCAAAACCAGGTGAATATGACATGCTTGTCAAACCATAAAAGTGGTTTTTACACATTGCAAAATCCAAACAATACAGCAGAACTTCAGAGGCTTTGTGCTGTGCTTTGTCATTGAGTTCACATAGCACCAAGGAAAGCCATGATGATGGCATTATACAGAGACATCGAGTGAAGTATACCACGCAGCATATACTCTCTATACTTGCTCAGCAGCATATCGTGCCGTACAGACTCATGGAGAGTGAAGTATATGTACTATGAGAACCAATGTAAGATCGAAGATCCTCACTGAACAGTTTCATGCAGCTAGCTCCTTCTGTCTTTTCCCACCCCTGACGCCCAAACAGGAAGCTGCTGTCAATCAACACGAGCATTTTGAGTTCTACTCAGGTGCTCCTTAACATTTCAGAGACTTCACCATCCATCTGCTACACTCTCGTAGGATTTCTGTGTAAACTGTTACTATAAAACTGGGAAGGGGGTTTTCCGTGATGAAACAATAATATAAGAGCTTATTTAAGCGCAGACCTAATTGTTTTATTTTATTTTTTAAACTTTCTGTAGCGTTAACCGTTGGTATTCATAGGTATTCTGAAGTTGAGAGAGTTAAGGAGCCAAAGGGGGAATAGTACAATGCCATACAGTACTGTCCATGCAGATGCAGGAGCAGGCACGAAGCCACTTGAATGTAAATTCTCAAAAACGAAGAAAAGAAAATGTTTGGAGCGTAACACAAGAATGGATTTTGCTCTACCTTAACTAGGAAACAGAACAAATATATGACATAGCTAAAATAATCAAAATTAAACAAAAACAAAAGTAATAATATCGTCCCAAATTTTTAATTCTGTTACATGTTTATTTTCGATGATGATAATATCCATTCCTGGGAAGCACAATTTTTTTTTTTCCCTTAAAAATAATCATCAACGTATGTTCTTGTTTGATTGCATTATCTTTTAGATTATGATTTTGAATAAACTAAGTTTTGTTATGATCTTTTGTATCTAGAATTCTAGATTATGGATTTTTCAGTTGATGGAAAATCTAGAACTTGCCCATATAGCTTTAGTTCAAACCAATTTTTCCATAGTCAACTTTTGCAAAATCTACAGCAAACCATTTTTTCCCCTATTAATTTATTTATTCTTCTCATCAAGGGTTTTTAAATTGGAGAATTCCCACTCACCTTTTACATTAAAAACAAGAGATATTATTGTTTTAGATCTTTTGTTCTATATATATATATATATATATATATATATATATATAATAGCTGTGTCCCCTACAAAAAAAAAAAAAAGGAAAAATTTATTGTACCTGAAAAAGGAATAAAACAAGGCCTAAATTAATAACGAGAATAATAAAATCCCAACTGTAAATAAATAAAAGCGGTGCACCTGTGGGCCTGATGTGCTATTCTTCCGACCGACTGAGCCGTGGACCAATCCGTTTTCCTTTTATCTGCTTTATTTCCTTTTCCCTTCTCTCATCTCATTGGGTATAAAAGGAAAAAGTAAAATACACGTAAGGGACAAATCTAATGCTCTAATCCGATACTTACATGCCCAGATCAGCATACTGTTTCAGAGGTTGGAGATCAAGCATTCTTCCGTCAGAAGATAATAATAATTCCACCAGGTTAGTTCATCATCTTCCTTCTGGCTCCAAGTTATCCAATTTTCGTTTCGCAGAAGAACTTTCTGATTTTAAATTAGCAAAAGCTTCAAAGAATCTAACAAAGGAGAGAGATTCGGCTGTTTCTAGTGCTGGTGACTAGTGGTTGTTTAGTAATTTTTTATTTCAATGTCTGGTGTGGAGATTAGGCTGATCAGATTAGCAGCTAAATGTAACTCGCTGTTGATTTTACCAGATAATGCAGAAAAGCTTGATATTTAGAAAAATTATGGTAACTATATTGAATTTTATGGAAAATTAAATCCGAGCATCCCTTCGGCCAAAAAGAAAGAGCAACTAAATTAGTTGGATTTCAGGTTGAATTCTAGATGCATGCTATTTTGATGATTGTTTTGGGTTTTTGAGGATATTCTAGTTTTGATAGACTGCAGGCTTAGTGATAAATATATTTTGTTTTGAGTCATACATACAGGTTGAAGATGGTGCACCAAGAAAGTGAGGTCGATGTTTCGACCTCGAATTTGAGTGCTGAAGATAATGTTGCTGCTGAAACCCCTTTAGTGGGAACTGAATTGTCCAATCATCCAGTGGGGATGGATGTAATGCCAACTGAGATTGTTCCTCAAAGTGAGCATAAGGTGGAGAATACGTTGGATGAACTAGAAAATGAGAGCAAAGATGAAGAGAATGTGAATGAAGAAGAGGGAAAGGGTGAAGGGCTTTATGATGATGAGGATGAGGAGGATGACGATGTTGATTATGATTATGATGATAATGATGATGATGCTTTGATGGAGGAAGGAAGTGAGATAGAAAATAAAGAAAATGACATATGTGAAGTTAAAGATAACAACAAGAGTACAACTGGTGAAGAAAGTGAGAATGAAGAAAAAGAGTGCTGTAGCTTGGCCCCAAAGATGAAGAAGGCCGGGAACAAGAATGGAAGGAACAAGGTGGTAAATGAGGAATTGGGTAAATTGGCTTCTAAATGTGAAGCTAAGTTAGAAGGAGGTGAACACAATGTTCCATTTGTGAGAGAAGACGGAAAGAATGCAAGAGCAGAGATTGAAGAGAAAGGTGAAGGAAGTGCAAATAAGAAGGGTAAGAAATCGAGGAAAAGGAATAGAAGGAAGGTTAAAGAAGGGAATGCCGAGAAAGTGGCCTCTAAATCCAAGGATAAGCTCAAACCATCAGGCAAGAAAAAGACTTTGAAGAAGGCTGCGAGCATGGGAATGATATTCATGTGCAGCTCTAAGACAAAAAGGGACTGTTATCGATATAAGGTTCTTGGTCTACCTGCTAATAAACGAGATATAGTAGAAAAAGTATATAAAGGGATGAGGCTTTTTTTGTATGATGTTGATCTAAAATTGATGTATGGGATCTATAAAGCTGCAGGACCTGGGGGCTATAACATTGAACCAAAGGCATTCAAGTCCCAGTTTCCATCTCAGGTTTGGTTATACTTTTGAACTCTGATGTGAGGCATAGCTGAATAATCTTGACTTTGCTCTTTTTTCCATGCTGTTTACGTGTATATACTGTGATGAGTTTGTTGGTCAGTGACAATTGGATGACTTGGATGAATTTAATGCTCTTTAGCAGGAGAAGGTGTATATTTGCCGAAAAATCCATAATTTTTCTTGTTTCCTCCCTTTATCACTGACCACAATGTTGACATCGCACTTAAAAATCCCTGTCGCTTTTTTACTTTTGTTCGGAAAAGATCCATAAGTCCCTGTTAAAGCATGTGGCACTGTTAATCACTAGCTTGAATGAGCCTTGTCAAACATATGGCAAGTATAGGCACTGTCCCTGAATAATTCGTGATTGTTGACCCTTGCACTTAAACTTACTGCCTTTCCAGCGTACAGCTGTTCTTTGTTCAACCATTCTCCCCGTATTTCCATCTAAATTGCTTTTTCACTTTTTCTCCCACAAGATCCAGAAGTCTCTGAGATACCATCAGGCACTGTCCATCACTAGCTTGACTAAGCCTTTCAAACACATTGGAAGTTTAGCTTGTCTAGAAGTTTCTGCACATGGTTGATATTTTACGGGGTGTTAAGATTTATAAGCCATATCATTTCATTTTAACATATTGTGTTCAGTTCTTCTTTAACCAATTTGAATTCTTTATTTAGTTGATTAACTGATGCTTCTGTTTTCCACCAATTGTGTACTCAACTTTAAAAAATGTAGATGGGGCTCATATTTTTGCTCTTACCTTTCTTTTGGCCAACTGATTGGCATATGCACTGATTTTGCATTGGTTTCGGGTTTAAAACAAAGAGTTCAAATTCAAACCTGTATGTGCTAATCAAGGAGTAGGACTAGAGTCGAGTTTGAACCTGTGTGTGCTAAAATTGGTGAGTTTTTGGATAGGTTCATTGAGATGTCTAGCTTGAGGATAGCAGTATTCGTGCTTGACTATTTGCACCTTTAGTGGGGGGATGAATGCCAGGAGAGTTGTTTTGTGCGAATGTAGATGTAAACCGATGAATGGAAATCATAGCTCTTTTATATCAATTTAACAATGATAGAGTGTTTTATATGGCAAGAATACTGTTTGATGTCAATTTTTTTGTAAAGTGTTTCATTTGTTTCCTTTGTAAATGATTGATTGGCTGATGCTGTGAAATTCGGCTGATGAGTGACCTATCTCAAGCTGGTAATTGTGTTGTTATTCTCTCTGATTTGGCTTTTATATCAAAAAACTTTTAGAGATGCTCCTGCACATGCTTTTGTACCAACATTTCTTGTCATAAATCCCAAATCTCTTTATCCACTTGACCCTTTTGTCTTGATCGATGTTGTTATTTTCAACGTTCCTGAATAGCACTGAATCTAAACCAATTCTTGGTCGCAGTTCTCTTTTTGGTCCCGACATCAAGTTGCCTGGCTTTTGCCTTGGAGAATGAACATTTGAAATCCAGACTTTGATGTTTTGCATTTAACTGAATACTTCTGAAAACTGTTGCCCTTCTGACGCCCCTCTTTAGTCTTTACGTGCTATGAATTGCTAAAATGAAGAGCCTTTAGCACTTTTAATCCTAGAGTTGGCTCTGTTAGTTGTGTTTCAGATTGTTGGTTGTTAGAATAGCTGCTATGAATTCTAAGATGCCAGTTTTTGGATAATGCAGATATCACTGGTAGGATGATTTAGCGAAGTTTGTAATGTTTGAATGCTGAAATGGATAGTGGAAAGAGTAGTTGTCATTCTAAACAATTTTCAGGGTGTATTTGCTGAACATTTGGACAGTTTTACATGTAATTTTACTGTTGGTAAATTTGCTTGATAATGCTGAAAACCCAAAATTTAGAGCCAGAAGCCATAATCCCAGATCAACCTTGTATTCATAACTGATAGTGTACCAGGTTCGCTTTATTGTTATGGAGGATTGCATACCATTGGCAGAGGACAAGTTTAAGAAGGTGATTAAAGAAAATTATTTCACAAGGACCAAATTTGACTGCCAGTTGAAATCTGAGCAGGTAAGTTGAGGTTTTGTTTCAACTTTCAGCCATTATATGTGAAGCATGAACCCGTATAATCTGTCAAGGTATTTACCATGTCTTGTAGTGTTATACCGGTATTATGATGCTTAATAAAATGAGAAACAAAACTGGAGAAGATAGGGAAGAGGGAGAAAGATGGGGGTAATGGAGAAAGGCAAGGGAAAAACTCAAATTTTCATTGAGTAACCAGTAATGGTCATCTTTAAATGCTTAGTCTGCAAATCAGCTACGTGAATCAGCAAAGGCTTAGTAGAAAACAGAAAGAGGAATAAAATCTTTTCTGATTCACATAAATTGCAATTTTGTTGCTCTTAATTGACTTTGAATAGTTTGAGATTTTTCTGGCATTTGTACAACTGGATTTGTTCTCCTGCGCCTTGAACTGGCAATCTATTATGTGACGAGCTCCATCGCATCATACATGCCATGATAGGTGAGGAAATTGTGCAAGCTTTTTGTTGCTGTGAGCAAACGCCCCAGGTCCCAAGGTTTGGATAGGGGTTTCAAGGAGAAGACTTATGCATCGATAGGTCAGGATAGGCTTAGAGTTCTAGACATAGATGAAGAGAGGCGCTCTGCCTTGGATGAGAAGCGTCAATACCCTCGTATTCATCAAAGGGAAGTAATTGCATCTCCGCTGGACCCAGTGCACCGATTTGCTCCTTTACGTCCGCCAGCTGCTGCTCCATTATATGCCTATGACAGGAGTACTGAAAGAGATGCTTACAGGCAGAACCTGTTGTCAGAGCATCGTGATTCCTACAGACGACGACTGCTGGAGTCCCGGGATGCTTACAGGTGGGAGCCTTATGGGCAACCACTCTTGGATTCTCGTGATTCTTACAGGCGGGAGCGTTCCAGACAATCACCACTGCAGTCTCCGGATGTTTACAGGGAGGACACTCTTTTGGATCATCGTGAGAATCATGGGTGGGATGGGGTAGTGGAGCATCTTAACCCGAGGCCATTAAAGCTGGAAGCAAGGCATCGTGATGACATTGCCATGGATGATCCTTACATCTTGTACAGAGAACGTCAATTGTACCGTGATCCTGTTTACATTCAAAATTTGTCGCCAGAACGTGATTGTTACCTTCCTGTTGGCCGACGATACAGGTACCGATCTAGAGAAGACCCATTAACGGAATACCGCTCGACACGATCCTTTACTCGAGCCCGGTATAGATACTAGAAAGTGACAGCAGTGGAGCTCTCTCCGGATGCAATGCTGTTTCAAGTCGGAATCAGTTAGTTGGAAGGCGCGATGTTTTATAGTATCATTCTTGTGGGAGAAACTGATTTCCGGAGACCCAACTTAGCTGCTGTACTTGGTAATTTTAGTATGCAAGTTTTTAATATGCCAAATAAATTTCTGTAATTTTAGTATGCAAGTTTTTTTAATATGCCAAATAAATTTCTGCAAAAGTTCAAATTTATCTGCTGTATCTCTCCACCATTTTTAAGCTTTGCAGCACCAACTGGTTGCCTATGCTGTGAGCATTGCTGGTGGTGGTGGCCTTGCAGAAATGAGTAACATGTTATCTATGCTTTTGAGCGGTTAAAACTTCGAGTATTATGGCGGTGCCTTGGCTTGGGTGTTACAGAAATAGTTACCATTCGGTTCCGGAAGTTCTTTGCTAGAAATGAACGTTGAGGTAATATTTGATCCCGCGGAGCAACTTTGAAAATTACACCGAAACACGTGGACGAATAGTAGTATGTGAGTAGAAAGTAAGTATTACTACTAGACTCAAGATCTAAGAGACAATTAAGAGGCACGACAATTGGTTTTATTACCATGTTGCCTGGGTCTTAGAAGATCATGGGCTCTTCACCTTCCACAAGCAAATGGGTTCTGTGTAAACAAGTTAAATGGAGGCCCTTTAGACAAATGGAGGCTTTTTCACCCTTCCCTTCCTTAAAATTCACTCTCTAACATGTAACTAAACATGTCAATGGACCAGGTATCATCCAAACTGTATCCTGGATCTATCATATTTTTCTTGAGTCTGGGTCTAAATTTTCAAATCCAAATCTTATTTAGATTCAGACTCTCTATAAAAAGAGTCATGGCCAACTTGTGTTTCATACCAAAATCTAGATTACAAGTGGACCTTGAGAAATAGTAAATGTAGCCATATAACTTGTCTTTTGAATCTCCACCTCGGAGATTACAAGATATCTGTCCTATTTATGAGTCCGTATCGTAAATAATAATTTATGCTGTTCTTACAGAGTAGCCAAACATACGTGTCTTCGTACAGGAACCCAAACAAGAAACACGGATTGCACCACCTATATATTATGATGATAAAGTTCCGATGAGGTGCCAGAATTAAGCGAGGAAGAGTAGTAGTTGTTTATTTCCGGTTGGTTAAACATCCGATTCCTACTTGATCAGCCGAAAATATAAGCTGCTGAGAGATGGGGTGCATGGACCACCAACGTTAATTTCATTACTAGACATGATCACAGTTGCCGCCACGTTTCCCATGTTGACCTAAATTAAACGTTGGTCCTGCACATTTCAATTTAGAGGACAAGAATTTAGCCTTTTTGAATGGGGGTTAGTTAAAATGGTAGTTGTTGCTGTTGGTACTCAACTTCTCTTTTGGGGTAATCATGGCCGCGCCACTGTGTGACTGTGTGTTCACATTATTGTAATGAAGAAGTATCGATGAGTGTGTTTGTTTTGTCTCCATGACTTGAAAAAGAAAAGGAGTACTGGAGTGTCCGAGTGAAGAAGGGTTGGTGTCAGCTTTGCTTGCTCTGGAAACTTAAATGGTTCCCTTTTTTTTAAAAAAAAAAAAAAAAACTTAAATGCTTTGCTTAAAGTTGAAGACCATTTCAGAGGCAATGTCCCATTTAGGACCATTTGCAACATATGCAAATGGTCCCTATTATTGCTAATTCTTGTGGTGATGTCAAAAGTACCGCATCCGACTGAAAAATGAATCAGATTATTCGATATTCAGATCGACCTCAAGGCTTGTTCAAGTTTGATTCATCAATTAGTCAAACCAAATTTAAACAACGTTTTACATTCGATAACAGTCAAATACTATATATATAAAAAAAAAAAAAAAAAAAAACTCATTCAAACTTGATTTGTCAATTAAACAAGCGAAATTTGAACAAAATTTTAAACTCATTAACATAATCAGATAGGTTTGAACACTAGAATGTTCGATTCGATTAGATTCATTTATATCTCTAACCATACTCGTCCCTAAGTGGTAGTAGGGGCTCTGTTTAAGGATTCCCATCTTGCGTAGAGTTTTGAAAGGGCTTTTTTTTTTTTTTTTGAGTCCCGGAATGACTAAATAGCTAGCTAAGGCTTGGCCAACCAAAACAAGAATTTTTTTTTGGGTGTAAAATCCATACAAACACTCAAACATGTCAAGAAACGTGTGTCAAAGCGCACGTAGAACCTAAAATTTTGCTTGTTGTAGTGAGAAGGTTATGTTCTAGTCATCAGCATTATCAAAATAATAATAATAGTACTATAAGTTTTGAGAGTTGGAGGGTGGAGGGAATAAACGCCGAGAAAGTTGAAAGGATCGATCGAACTATACATTAGCTTTGAAAAATAAAAGACTATGGAAGATTTTGGTAGAGGATATACAACGAATCAATTTCTAAGGAAAGATGGTACATTGGTATTCCATAAAATGATGGTTGCCTCAGTGCATGAACACGATGAATGAAGCCTATAAGTAAGGTACATTTGATAGAATAGAAGCCGCATTGCCCCTTCTGTGCTCACCAAATAGTCTAATTCCCAGCTCACCACCACAGCCAAAAGCAAATAATAAGCATTTATCCTCACGCTCATTAATTTCATCGAGTTTGGATTGGAGGAGCACTGCAAGTAGCGTGTGGCTTCTGTCAAAGGATGTCTATTAATTTTCTGTAACTTCAGAATTTAATAACTCACGAGTGCTCTTTTTTCTTTTTTCTTTTTTCTTTTTTCTCACATTCTCGAATGCCCGAACTTATAAGGTCTCAAAATAGTATAGTAAACCAAATAACTTCTGGAAGCAGGAATGACCATCACGAATCACAAATTAAAATTTTCCAGAAGGCAGGCATCCGAGTGGAGCAGACGAAGCACAGTGGCGAGTCAAAGTAGCTGCTAAAGGTGGGGGCCGTACTCGTAGGCTTTCCTTTCTTATATCCAATCTGAAATTGGGAAACTTGGCTGTGAAATCCGATCGTGGGGTCATGCTGAGACATGTGTAACCGAACGTGTTCGCCGTTCTGTCTTCTGATCCGTCAATTCAAACACTCCCGACCAAGGCAAACTACAGTAGTGTCATCGTGTGAGCCTGAGGCCTCACGGCTTCGACGAGTCTTTTGATTTTCAGGTCGAACATTCGTATCCACTCGCAAATAGCCCATTTCCGAGGGGAATTGACATTTGCACCTCTTCAGTTAGTTTCTGGCACTCCTTAGAGACGTACTGTATTATTTATCGAGTGAATTGGAGTGTTGAATACTAAAATGAATGTACGAATATCACATTTTCCAGAAGAAGGAAGAAGGTGTCAAGAATAATCCTGAAATACATAAAACAGAAAAATTGATGCTACAACGACATAATATGGAAAAAAAAAAAAAAAAAAAAAAAGAAGGAAGAAGGTGTCAAGAAGTGGGGTAACCAAAGGGGGGCCGCGACACCCGAATTTGACAAATTAGATGATTCGCTGATAGATTTTATATGGAGGATGGATGTTGGAGTATCACATGGGGAGGGAAGGATGATTGATAAGAATGGAATTGATGTGTATGATATAATAAACCAAAAGAATTTTTTTTTTTTTTAAAACAAAAAAAAAAAAAAAAAAAGAAACCAAAAGAATTAATTAGGAATTGAAAATATTCTGACTTCACATGCTAGCGGGTGTGCGAACATTCTTCCCTCGTCCACTTCGACACTTGCTTCCATTTGCCAATTTGACCTTTACCCATCTTCCCTCGCTCAGTTTCTCAATCAAGAAAGCGAAAATGAGACGACAGAGCATGTGATAATAGATACATAAGGCCAAGATTCAAGGAGATGAGCATGGAATAGCGTAGATGCAGCAGCAGCAGCAGTTGAATTGAGCAATCTGCAGATAATGCTGTTTCATTTTATGCAATCCGAGCATGGACGGAAAGTTCTTTGCTCTGAAATACTCGCTACTATTCATGTATTTAGATATTGCAGTCAACTCTGTATAAAAAGCTAGTAATAAAATCTATAGAGTGAAAGACGAGAATTGTTTTCTCTAAACTTCTTCGGAGGCCGTCCATTCAATTCCAATCCCCAATTAACTACATGACATGAGGACCACCACCAGCTCATGCATGCTTGCCTCCATTTGAAGTTAAATTGATCTTTCAGCCCCGTCCTACATATGTTTTTCTAGTCTTGAAGGAAAATAACACAGAACAAAATCATCATCGATGGCAAATCATGGCCGAATCGAATCGTGCACCTTTTCTTTTTCTTTTTTCTTTTTTTTTGAATAATTTAAAAAGTGGGAGGTGCTGAAGCAAAAACTTCCAAATCATAAAGGTCAAGTTAAGCTGCAGCCTGCACCTTAAACCAAAAATCAAAAATTATAATAACACTAAAGTGAGAGAGAGAGATAGAGAAGAAACTCCAGAGGAAACGGACGAATTGGAATTTGAGTCGAGACCTTGACAAGAGAGAATTGCAACCCCCGAAATCTTCCAAACGATAAGCTACAAAGTTTCAGTTAAAAATCAGTGTCAAGCACAAACGCTTTTCATCTCACGATTCTAACTATGGCCAAATGCAGTTCGCATGCATTCGAAGCCGATCGACTACCAAGAAATGTTTTCGTTATTTTCATTTTATTTTTTTAAATAAAAGAAAAGAGAGTAGAGCACTGCAGTTGTCATTCACTCACAACTCACGAGGCTACAACGTTTGGTCAAAACCTGTGTCTTTGTTTTTCGATCCTGTTCTTTTCGCTTATGGGGATCACTAGAATGAAAGGTAGTTAACTAGTTGTAGTTGAACTAATTGGTCTGGTTGACTTTATTGCGGCAATAGCTTAAAAGTTGAATGCCCTTTCTAGCTTTATAGCTTTGGGAGGTAGCATGATGGAGTAATACCTTCCACATTCAGGAGCTCACTTTTGCACGCTAAATACTACAAGGTTTCATCTGGATCGTGAAAATTTGATAAAGGATTTGAAATCCATCAAAATCGTTCGTTCAGATGTTTAGAGGCCGTTTGGATTGCATTTTCCGTCATTTTTCATGGAAAAATTACTGTAGCGATTTGATGTATGTGAGAGAAAAATGTAATAGGGAAATGTGATCACGGAAAACAACACAATTTTTCGGCGGAAAACCGCAATCCAAACACATCCTTAGATTACTTAAGAAACATTTAGATTTATAATTTATACGGATTATCGGACTACATTTTAAACATTACAATAATTTGTGAGTTATAAGTTTAAATATCTCATAACAATCTAAATAATTAGAAAATTTTGAGAAAATTTCAAATCATTCGTTTTAGCATTGAGTGACTGTTGGGGCTATGGGTTACTGATATTGGTGAAAATGTCAAAAAACTGATCACCTCATGCCACCGCCTATGCCTCCAAACCAGTACTAGTATTTGAACAAGTAGGAGTAAAGGGCGGGCGTGAAGAAAGAAGCGCCAAAAGATCAGTTTTGAGTGCCTGTCTGACCAACGAGGGAAGAATCAAATGATTAGCATTACCGTTAAATTCAGAATTGGGGGGGTTGGAAAAAGGCATGCATGCCGTAAACTTAATCATAAGGGGGCTTTGTTTGCATGATGCAGTAGTTAGTCTTCAAATGGTTTCTTTTTCAAGCAATAACCCTCCACAGCTATGGCGGTGCGTGGGACTAAGATAACATAATATCGATGTGCAGCGCACATGGGGGGGTTTGAAAATGAAGAAAAGTGAATGTTCAATATTAGATTCCCCCTTTTTCAATAGCTGAGGATGATGCGACAACAACATAAACACTGGTGCTGCATCATCCCCTCTCGTGCATTTGCAGTACTTCCACTTTTCTTTTCGTTACTGGGCCAAAAAGAAAAGTGATCGACCTTGGCTTTGCATGATCTCTACCTTATTAGTTGGACAAGACAATTTCAATGTGTGGGCAATGGCACGTCCCCTTCTCTCTTCATTTTACCTAGTAAAGTGGTGCTTTTTTTTGCTTCTACTGTACATAATTACATCTCAACCAACAGCTACCCGGTTAGTTAATAGCAGTACTGCTTAACGTCGGAACTCATTAATTACAGTTAATTTGAAATTAATGAACATAACAATTTAACAACTGGCCATAAATGAGCGAATTAATTTTTATTTTATAAACTTTGAATTTTACAAGGGCAAAAGGGAAAGGGGATATCCATCCAACTAAAAAAAAAAGAAGTGAGGATTGAAAACTCGTTCTAATAATCAATGGGCTATAGTAAATTCAACCGCTATTTGACTGTGTATAACAGGCTAATAAATATAAGAATCGGACTAGATTAAAAAAGTGCTCTGACACTTTCTCTGTAGTTGGAGGTTCGAACTCCTTGATCTTCCGTCCAAAGAGGGACTTGATCCCTTTTTGGTTGACCCTGAACTTTGGCTCAGTGGTTTGGATTCTATACTTGTAAATGGTCATTTATTTATAGCTATCCTATGCAGGAGGACACCAAGGAGAAAAAGTATCCACAGTTGTATACGTGGACCAAACTTCTACGTACTTGCCGTAGCCTTTGAAGCAAAACGTACATTAACAAGCTTGCGTACATTATTCCACGCTGCCTGCTGCCGGTCAAAATTCAGTTACCTCTGCTCTGTCTCAGGTCTCCACACAAAATGATTGGAGGTATTAGTGATGGATAGAGCTATTAATAAATAATTGAGTTTCAAAGTGTGATAAGAGTGAAGATCATGAAAACGAACTGCTGACAAAGGGAATGCTAAATTAACGTCAATTTACTTATTGACATTTAATTGGACAGCTTTTCAGTTTTTTCCCAGAGCAGTAGCATGCATGGTTACGTGTTACTGAATAAATTGTACGAGTCAAAGTTAGGTTGCAATTCTCCGTGCCGGCAAAAGGTTAGTATAGCGGCAACTACCATACCCACCCCATTTTACAATCCCATTGGTCGATGCTGCATTTGCGAGTAGTAGTAGTAGTAGTAGTACAAGAGAGAAGGAAACAAAAGAAAAGACGCGTGGCAGCAAAAGAAAAGTAGCTGATGAGTGGCTGGAGATACGCGTGCAGCGCAGCTCTTGTGGCGCCGGCTGGCGGCTACAGATGAACAGTTTTAAGGCTTTAAACTTGAAGCCGTGGCTGGGCATGGCCCCGATAATTACGGGATCTGTGATGGGTCCCAACCCTCAAGTTAACCCCCATACCCTCCACAATTAAATTAAACCGGTACTAATGTTGTTGGATGCCACATTTCTAGTTGTCTTGTCGCTTGCTAATATTTGTTGGGAGCTTTCGCTTTTGTAGCCTTGACATAAAATTATAGCGTGTGCTCAAGTTTATTTTTCTTTAAAGTATACCGCGAATTTAATTAATCCCCGGCCCCTGTCATGTACGCTCATGAATTACATCATAACAATACAAAACAAAATTCGCACAATTGGTTGCTTCAATCTTTATCTGTTGCACCATATGTCCCCAGAATTTGCTCATCGCAATAGTAAACTAAAACTTTTTATCCAACTTTTTGATTTTTATCTTTCCATTGGGAGATTCTAAGATTTCTTTTGGACGGTGCCTCCAAGATTCAATTTAATTTGTAAGGACGTTGACAGGATGATTGTGAGACCCTTAGTTCTTGACTGTCAATCCGGTAGCGTGTTTGGATTGAAAATTATTTGAGATAATTTTATGAAAAAAGTATCGTAGCACTATTTTGATATGATGTACGTGAGATACAGAGGTGTTTGAAAATATGTATTGATGATGCAAGCAAATCAATGTGTGTAAATAAAGTGAAATAATTGACAATCCAAACGATGTTCCATGTTTTCCCTTCTCGCTTGACAAGATGATCATGGAATTTTCCATTTCCATACCCTCAATGCATGGAGCCTTGAGAATTTTCTTTCATTCAAAGTCAAAAACTGCAGCCAACAAAATCAAAACCCTTTTCGTTTTGAGAATTATTCTTCGAGTAATCGAAATCAAAGATGTGCGTTATGGGGTGGCTCTTGTCTGTTGAGTTTGTAGTCTTTGGTGGGGCTAAAATGGTATCCTTGTCGACGTACTCGTAACCAACAAAACGAAATGGTGGGTGAGGGCATGCTTAATCCTTAGAATCATAGCCGCTGCTTGCGCCTAAATTTCCGTTTGAATAAAAAGGCAATCCCAAAACTCCGACTGACCTGTGCTCTAGTACCACAACTCAGTGCTAGTTGTTCATCACCAACCTCTTTTATCTATTCCTCCTCTCGTGTGTCTGGATTATTCGTATAGCCACCCCCTTCGTCATTTGTTCTTTTCCTTTCATTAGTTGTATTCCAAGGTTGTCCTCGAGGACAACGGCACAAACAAGGTACCACCGAGGGGCAATTTATGTATAATGACCAAAAGATAGAAAATTTGAGACTTTCTACACATGTAAAAAAGTGAAAGCATCATTCATCAAATTACTCTCTCTAATCTGACAACTTTAGATTTTTTTTTTTTCTTGTGTCAATACTGACGGATGCACCTATATGGATATAAAAGAAATCAAGTTAGTGACAACGTGATGAAAGGTAAGGTTTGAATTATTGCTCGCATACTTCACAAAGACATGTGATGATCAACTACTATTTTTTTTTTTGTCGCAACGATAGAATTTCTATAACTTAATCTAGTACAATCTAGGAAGTTAGGGGAGGGGGACTCGATGTTAATACAAACTCCATCGAAAAAGGCAAATTAAGACCGCCATGTAGAGTGACAAATTGGTGGGGAGGTAAGAGTTGAACCCACTCTTGACCTCCCACACCACCAAAACTTAAGTCTTTGGTAGTGATCACCGGACCAAAGGCTTAGTGGCGTCTATTACTACTCTAGTGGTAGTTGGCTACAACATTAGGTTATTATGGAAGCATTCTTTCATAATAGTCCTCTTCCCTCCATTCTTTCCTCCCCCCATAAATAGTCCTCAAGCTCAAGCCCTCCTCAATAACTTTAGATTATTTTTTTTTTATCAATCCTCACAATCTATTACTACTTCTAATCGTCAAGCTCAAGCCCTCCTCAATAACTTTAGATTATTATTTTTTTTTATCAATCCTCACAATCTATTACTACTTCTAATGCACTCATATGGATTTAAGAGTTACTAACTACTCCTATTCCTAAGAAAACTATGGATGCACTTATATGAATTTAAAAAAAATCATATTAGTGACAACGTGATGAAAGATAAAATATGAATTCTTGACCTCGCACCCTACAAAGATATGTGTGGTGAGTGGTAGTTAGTTACAACTTTAGGTATTATGGTAGCATTCTTCTGTTCTGTTATTGGTAGTATTTGTGAAGAACTACAGGGTACTCGAGAGAATGACAACTAGGATTTCAAGTCAACAAATGCACAATATTGAACCTCCAAGTTCTCTGCCCTTCATTCATGATAATCAAAAGTCAAAAAAACAAACATGCAGGTTACGTTCAGTTTTCAATTTACGCCGGGGGAATTGTTCCGGGTCCTTTGTTTGCCTCAGCCCAATTGTCCAATTCTTTTTCTTTTTCTTGGTAGAAGGAAAAGAAGAGTTATAAGTATCAATTAATTAATAAGCAAAATACGATGTGTAATTTCCTTGTTTCGCAGCGTGATTGGACTTGTCGTGATGACAGATGGGCGAGACCGGAAAAGTAATAAATATCAAATAACAGCGGGAATTGAGAGTTTGTGTGAAGCGTAGATAAAAGCGACCGGCTCATGCAGAAAATCTGAAATTGTAGACTGGGACATGCACTCTGCGCATTAGAGCAACTCGACTTCAAGCGCGTGACACGGGTCCCACTTGACCCATTCTCATAAAGAAAGCAGAATCGTAATTGGAACGTGAATCACACGTCCCTTGAAATATGATGGTGCTTGTGCGTTTGGGTAAACAAAAAAAAAAAAGAAGAAGGAGAAAAGGTAAAGAAAGAAAATTTGTTTTACAAAAGAGGATCAGCAATGAGGCTCAAATTACAGCAACTGCCACTGAGACCATCTAGCTCTAGAGGCAGAGGCAGAGGCTCAAGCGCAAGCCCTCCTCTCCTCAATAAATAGTCCTCTTCCCTCCATTCTTTCCTTCCCCCATCTCCTCATCCCAATCTCACTCTCTCCCTCTCCCTCCCCCCTTTTATCTCTCCTGCAATTTCAGAGAAAATGGCTGTTGTGGGTTTGGTCTGCATTGCTTCAGTCTTGGCATTAGCATTTATGCTGGGAGCCGAGGCCAGGATCCCAGGTGTATACACTGGTGGAGATTGGCAGAGTGCCCATGCCACCTTCTACGGAGGCAGTGATGCTTCCGGCACTATGGGTACGCATTCTGTAGTCTGCACCCATTCCATTTTAGCTAAAACCAACCATTTTTGCCCCTCTTTGGCTCCAAATTCTTGAGTTTTAACGTTTATGCGGTACATTGAAACTATTGAGTTGTTGTTAGCACAAATGTACCCTGCGTACTCCCATTGCAGTCCAAACCAAAACCAAAAAAACAAAAATTGCCATTAATTTCTTGTATGAAGCAGCGTAGTATGTCCGAAGAAAACGAAATGGGGCTAGCTTTTTGTGACTCGACTCAAGAAATGCAAATACTGAGTCGAAATACATTTGTATTTTAACGACAATTATACTGCTACTAACTAATGGTAATAGTTATTAGTACTGATGATTTGTTGGGTGTCACGTGTAATGAAATGATGCAGGTGGGGCATGTGGGTACGGTAACCTGTACAGTCAAGGGTATGGAGTGAACACTGCAGCTCTCAGTACAGCACTGTTCAGTAGTGGACTGAGCTGTGGCGCGTGCTTCGAAATCAAGTGTGCCAGTGACCCCGGCTGGTGCCACCCGGGCAGCCCCTCCATTTTTGTTACTGCTACAAACTTCTGCCCGCCAAATTATGCTTTGCCTAATGACAATGGTGGATGGTGCAACCCTCCTCGCCCTCATTTCGATCTGGCCATGCCCATGTTCCTCAAGATCGCCGAGTACCGCGCCGGAATTGTCCCCGTCACCTACCGCCGGTAACTTCTCATTGCTCTCTGCCTTTTCGCAGTGATCTGTGTTTTACTGCCGTGTCATGTCAGTCAACATTTTACTGCTGAAATCTCGCACCCGTATCATGTGTTACCATAATTAATTAATTAACTTTGTGCTTTCTTTGCTCTCTGTTCCCGCCCCCGCCTAGTAATTTTATCCCTTTTTCATCCTGAAACTTGCCCATCTGCATTTTTCATTCTGGAATCTGCAGAAGTTACAACAAATTTCCGATATTCTCTATCTAGATTACAAAAAGTGACTATTCCAATTCCAATTCCAATTAGATGTGATGCGTTCTTCTCTATCTATCAAAAGGGTTAGTTACATGGCACTATCACTTTTCGAATATATGTTTTTTTTTTTACAATTTGGACACAAGTATGATGACGGTTTCTAGTCACTTTCGGTCCAAAAAATTCCCATGTCCCATGTTTCAACCTTTTTTGGAGCCCTTTCAAGTTGCATGCTAGCTCAGGGTATTTACTCAGCTGAAACGTGGGTGTGAAATTCCAGAAAAGGGCATTGCAGAGTTGCATTTAGACAGCTGCACCTGCACCTGCACTTGCACATGGGGGTCTGTTGTCACTGATCATGCAGATTGAGTCCAGCCAACGACCCCGTTTACCCGTGGACTAAACATACCACATGGAAACCGCGTTAATGCCCTACCATATCAATGACAGTAAATATTTTTTCCACAGCCAAGAGCCATGTCGTTTTTCACGCGGATGTAGATCGTTAGAACCGAGGTCACCTCTGGGGACACAGTCTCCCATGATGCATTGAGAATTCTCTCGTTCATCAATGGGAAAAGGCCCAGCCGTACTGCGTCCTCATGCTTAATTCCCGTTCCGCATCTCACGGTAGTGGAGACTGGCACAATGTAGACAGCACGGACGACAGCATTTACTTAATGCGTCTCGAGCGGCTAAAAAAATTGACTAAACTGACCCGTGATTTTCTGGTTTATTTCGCAGGGTGCCGTGCCGGAAACAAGGCGGCATCAGGTTCACGATTAACGGATTCCGTTACTTTAACCTGGTTCTGGTCACCAACGTCGCGGGTGCAGGGAACATCGTGAGGGTGAGCGTGAAGGGAAGCAGGACTGGTTGGATTAGCATGAGCCGCAACTGGGGCCAGAATTGGCAAACCAACGGCAATCTGGTCGGTCAGTCACTGTCGTTTAGGGTCGCAGCCAGCGACAGGCGCAGCTCCACCTCGTGGAACATAGCCCCAGCACATTGGCAATTTGGACAGACATTCGTTGGGAAGAACTTCAGAGTCTAACTCGAGAACAGATCCGATCCCGGAAAAATTGGATTTACATTTTTACCCTTGTTGGTGGCACCATGTTTTCTGTTGGGGTCATTATTATTATTATTATTATTCCTATCTAGGAATATATACTTACTACTGTTTCACACTGTTGGCAGGGTGGGTTTTTTTTATTTTGATTGACTTTATTATAACAATTTGGGATTCGTAGGAGTGGGGGATGGTTGGTCATTTGGGCATTGTGAGGAAAGGTGTAAAAGTAAGGTGTGGGGAGTGTTGTAGTAATAGTAATAGTAGTAGAAGAAGAAGAAAGGGAGAGCGAGGAGCTGAGGCGGCTGCACAAGACGTGTTAGCCCGCAGCTTTTGAAATTACTGCTAGTACTTTTGCCAGTAGTTGTAGTGGGGAATTGTATGTACTATGGCTTCTATTTTGGTGAGTTGATCCTGCTTTGCTGATTGTATTTCTCGTACTTGTAATGAGGAGGCAAAAGAGGTAACCTTCATGTTGAATTTTCTATGGTTGTTTGCTACTATGAGATTTGATCGAGCCGCAACATCATCCATCCATCCATTCATTTTTCCGTCAAATCTTATAATGCTGCTACCATTTTATAAATGTGTTTGCCATCAAATAAATTTCTCACAACTGAAAAGCGTTTCCTCCGCTTATCGGAACCACCCGTTAATCGATCATATGTGCATAATTCCAGCGAATTCTATTGCATTATTCGCACAAACAGACGACAACAATGGATCGCTTGATGCCACGCCACGCCACGCCACGACCTAAATGGGTTTCATTTCGCGAGGAGTGGGGGTCTCGTAGTCACTCGTAGCATTCTTCGATCACACGAGGCATGAGGCGCTCCCTAAGATTCTCTACGTGGATGATGATTCTTCGTGGAGTCGGACCCATTGTGAGACCAAAAAAAAAAAAGACTTTGGATTCCCATTCCAAAAGATTGAAAAAGGTAAGAATCGAAACTGGGGGGGGCATTGGATACCTCATTCAGGTATTTGGACAGCTTTCTCATGATGTGCAAATCCCAATCTTTCTTCCCTTCAAATCATGTATTAGAGGGAGGAGCGGGTTGCGCAAATTACAGTACCACGAACTCTAAAATCAGCACTTACTGACGAGTCCGTGACTCTTAAAAAAAGGTAAAGCTGTGCTCGCTCGTGGTCGAGGAGGCACATTCCCACACAACATTCTCTACTGCAGAATAACATATTATTGTCGATTACTTTGAAAGAGAGCAGTTTAATCAAGGTTAATTTTGAAAGAACCAATCTGTTTAAAGAACCAATTAATCAAGCCGAGCCCTGCAATCACAAAGTTCTTTTTTTCTTTTTTCTTTTTTTTAAAAAAAAAGTAGGTACTTTAAGGGTAGTATGTCTTTGAAATTGAAGGCAAAAGCGTTTCTAAGATCAACTTTAAGAGAACAAAATTGATAAATTAATGGAAAGACAAGTTGGGAAAAATAATAGTAACCAAAAAAAAAAAGAAAAGGCAAAACACCAGAAAATTTTGGCAAATGGGCCAATCTCGTCTCAGCTGACAGCAGTTCACTTAAATCCCATTGAACTTTATGATTCTTTCTTACGCACTTCTAGTAAATGACCAGACCACAGGAGAGATTTGGAGTATACTTCTTCCTTGTTTGCCTCCAGAATGTAATAGACCAGAGTGTATCTCCCACCATTCATCTAAGATGTTAAAACAGAATTCTATCTTCTCAGACTTTCCTTGTCTCAAAATAGTTGTACGGCAAAAGGTGGAATTAAATACTGATACACAACCAACATCAAACAGAACCCAAAACTTCCCCAAATGAATACTCAGAAGAATCAATTACTCAACAAGCCCTTGAAGCCCTCAAGGCTTCAATTTTCATCCTAAAAGTAAAATTAAGTAGCAATAATGGTTTGTAAAAGTTACGTCTGGAGGCCAAAGCAATAGTCATCCAATGTGATCACCAATCTCATCAGATATAAAGCCAGTTGCAGACAATCCTATAGAAGTTGTACCAATGCGATTACGCCTGTTTTCTTCCCTAATACATGTCAGAACCACTCACTGCAGAACTTGTTGTCCCTCGACTGGAATAAAATCATACATCATAGTCGAACTATCCTAAAGAAGATTACTACTAAGTTTCATCAGCCAAACAACAAAACTGACTCCATGTAGTCTCATCACACTACATAAAGACATCACTGATCCAACAGGGGGCTAAAGTCAAGAGCCGGCTACAGCATATGATCAATATAACGGATGATTCACCACCGTGACATCATCATTGAATGAAGACGGATAGGCCATGGACCTGAATAATGCACGTACCACGATTAGCATAGCAAGCGTGAAATAATTCAAAATGGATAGCTATTAAACACGAAGTTGACAGGAGTATGGATTTGTAACCATAAATCGGTTTCATGATAATATGGATTAATCGGTGCATATACTTCCAAAACACAATTTGCTCTTAAAATAAAGAAAAAAAAATGTCAGTAGCAGAGATGTCTTGAATCCCCTTGATTACATACAGGTAGAGAGTAAGAAGGTTCACCTTTACTGATCTTTGGTTTTCCATTTGAGGCATTTCCACTGCTCCATTATGTATGCTACTCCTTCCTTCAGTGTTGCTCTCCTTTTCTGGTTGTAGTTCCATAACTCAGGTATAGCATACCTGCCACTGGGGTTGTACTCATTCAGCTCCATCAAAGCTGTTGTCACAGCTTCATAAACTTCATTTCCAAATTCGTTCTTTAGCCTTTTCAGTTTCTCATCCTCAGTATCAATTACTTCCTGCAAAGCCACGTTTGAAAGTTAGGTGTGCACAAAATCTCAGTCAAAAGGGCAAGAAAGAATGACGGATGTCAATCTCTCAAGAAGCAATGCAATCTGCACTACTCATCAGCCAAGTCATATCATGCCAACATGGCCACAACAACATAATCGAGAGTTACCGTAAATTAAGAAATCAATCTGTACCATTGTACTATAAGAAATCTTAATTGCTGAAGTCAGATCTTTACCTTATGACCTTTACTATCATCCGTCTTCACGATCTTAAAAGGATGCCAGTTGGGATCTCGAAGGTGGTCCTCCCATTGTGAACACAGCTCAGCAGCTTTCACGGCTATTTCCTTCCGTCGAAACATTCTTTTAGCTGCATTTTTGAATGGGACATCATCCATTTCACCCATTCTCTTTACACCAATTGAAGTCTGAGAAGTTCTCTCCATCAAGCACTGCAGGACAATCAGAATATATATTCATTAAGTAGCCCATAAAGAACCAATCCATATGGTGAATATCACATTTTACCCAGGTGACAAGTTCAAACTCCTTGTATTTCAGTTGCGTCTGATGGCACAAGCAAACACTTAAACGCACATGAGTAGCAGATTGTGGTAAAGACAACTAGAGAACCAGTTGAGAAATGTAATGCGATTCTTACGTTTACCAACTCTTTCCGAGCCTCCTGTAATTCATCATTGCTTTTACGCTCCTTGACAATGAGAGCTTGATTACGCACTTCTAGATGTTCCAGTGCTTCTTCTTTCTCTTTTAGCTCAACTTGGATTGCTACCAACTTGTAATCTACTTCCTCGTCTCCACCACTTCCAATGTGTTTCATTACTTGCACAGCCCCTCTTAGACGTTCTATCTCCAATTCCAATGCTTGCTTTGCATCAAGTTTCTTCTCCAATTCAATAATTTGCACGTGCAGTTTTTCTTTTTCTCTCTGCGAGTTTGTAATTTACGTCATTGAGACGCATTGGTCATAGTACCCTCACCATCCCCCCCCCCCTCACCAAATATATATATATATATATGGTTGTACCTTCTGCTCTTCAGCCAACTTCAAAAGATTTTCATCAGCTTTCTTTTGCTCCAAGGTAGCTTTTGCATTCTGTAAAAACAACAAATTGCTGAGTAAGTCACTAAAACTGAGATATTTGACGTTGATACCATGCAATCTTATTACTTGGATTCACCAACCTTTGATCGTTATTCATATTCTGAATCATGTGAAAGTAGTATTAGCCCTTTCATACAACACATTTATTTATTTAAGGCTGTCAATCCACCATCCGAGTTGGGCTGTAACAAGTCCAGACTCGAATCACCTAATTAAGGCTTAACCCCTTTTCTACCATATATATTGAAAACCCTACATTTATGATTTGTTGGCAGAGAAGAATAACAAAATGTTCAACTTGGTACCATTTGCTTCTCTAGCTCAAGCTTTTGTCTTTCATTGTAAGCCTCCAGATTCTCCAATTCTTTCTCTCGCTCAATCAGCTTTTGCTTTTGTACTTCTAGCCGTAATGCAATCGTCTCGTGCTCTGAAAATATCTTTTCGAGCTGAACACGCGCAGCCTCCTGTGTCTTCTGCATCTCTGATTAATGTCAATGGAAGAAAGTGAAGGAAATGAATACAAAATTTGTAGCTAGAATAAAGAATAAAACCAAGAATACAGTCGGTGAGCTCATACCCTCGTTATACAATCGGTGCATCTCATCCTTTTGAGTCATCAAATTGCTTATACTTTGAATGGTTTCATTGTATTTACTCTCAATATCCTTAATATGCTTGTTCTTAACTGCAATTTCATTGGCAAGATTGGAAACAAGCATTGAGGTTCTATGCTTCTCTTCTTCTTGAACATCAGCAATAGTCTTCAAATCTGCCTTCTTTCTAAGGTGTTCTCCAATTACTGTTGATGAGTCATAATCATCAGCGCGAGCAATCCACCCATACAACGTTGCACCCCTATCACATGCTTCATGGTAATCCCTTTTCCCATGATGTTCAGCTTCAAAACTCTTTTCAAAAGCCATTGCATTACAGAATCCTGGCCAGTCCTTATTGAACTCTATTATTGCATACCCTGAAAATCCCGTCCAGTTCCACAGTGGTTGCACCTTGAGTGGATTAAACCCTTTTAAAGTGAAATCATCCCTAAGCTTTGAGCCACTATCTCCAACATAACGCCCATCTCTCTTCTCACTGGGAATATTAGCAACAATTCCCATCCAAGGATACACAAATTTTTCACTTGGACCAGCACTTGCAATAGGATCATCAGCCTTCTTCTTGATTGATTCAGCTAATGGTTTCTTTATGTCAACATCACTGTCCATGTACCTCACCAATCCAAGATGTTTTCCCCTATCTTTCATTTTTCTTTTTGTTGAACCCTTGGAAACTCCAGAAGCATGCTGGTATAGGTCCTTCAAGCTGTACTTGTGGACTTTCCCAGGACAGAATGGGCAGCTATACTCTTCACCTGAAACTTGAAGTTTTTCACGACCATCTTTAAGTTTCGCGTACCATTGAATGCTGTAGTCTTCAACTTCTGATTCACTTAAATCAGTTTCCTCTTCCGATAAGGACATGTTTCAGACAACCTGAATTAAATGAAACACCATGTTAGCAAGAACTATTACCAGAAGATAAAGCATTTTAGATAAGGGGGAGCGACTAGATGTGCAGAGAACTAAATAGCTAGGAAGGACGTTCAGGATCCCTGTTTTGACTCTTTCTTCTAAAAATGTTAGCCAAATGATCTGCATTCCATACTAGTTCTAAACTATGAAAATTGATACTCAGAACAAAGCACCTTTTCAAACATGTAGGCTAAGGCCCTGAAAACGAGAAAATATGTTGGAATCCATTTCTTGGCCCTACACACCTACAGAGTAGTTTAATCAGACGCTATAAGTTTTACAGTAATTATTCCAAACAATCTTTTATCCAAAACATTCTTAATTATTATCAGGAAAGAAATTAATACACATTTTCAAAAATTGCCAATCATGAAGGTGGTGAAAAATTATGTGCGAGCTCTAAATTGTATAGAAGAAAACAGGTAAAAGGGCTTGAGAAGGAATAGCATAAAATAGATTTAACCGTCCAGGAAATGAAAAAAAAAAAAAGTTCTTTTAATGGGAACCAAGAAATATGTGTATATAAGAGTGAGGGCCCGAAGGCTCTTTTCCCACCCTCGACTCTCGTATGGTCCGTGTTCCTCTGGTCTCATTTTAGAACAGAAAAAAATATCACAGGACATTATCACGTGCCATCTTTGAAGCCCAAAAGACTAAAACATCAGGGAACAGCAAAGAAGCGACAGCAAATCCCATTTGTACCCCAGAAAAATTGGAAAAAGGAATCAAGAAAAACATGCGACGATCGAAGACCATCAATGGAAACAAGCACTGGAATCTCACTGGAATCTTTTTCTACAGTTTACAAATCCTCATACCCAACCCAGAACAGAACAAGCTGCATTTTATCAGCGCATATATTATTACAATCCAAACAGACTACATAGCACAGGTCTATTTAACGAACTCTGCAATCAAACCATTTAACGAGATGTAACTCCAAAAAAATGGATGAGGAAAAAAACAGTAAAAACCCAAAATATAAACGAGCGTCATATTATCGGACCCAAAAAAAAAAGGATGATTACAAACAGAGAAGAATGAAAGCTAGAAGACAGAGCAAACCCAAAAAAATACGAAAAAATGTCAACAAACAGGGCAAAGAAAGAAAAAAAACATCATACATCGTATACACTTTTGGAAAATGATCAAATTCCGAGTCCCAACCTGGAGAAACCGCGAAATCAGAATAGCAGATTATCCTTTGAAATTTCACCGGAAAAAAAAAGGAAAATATAAAATAATCAAACTAAAGAAAGAGACGAAGAGGTCTCTGAGGTGATGACTGATGAAGGTGGAGGCAGAAGGGGCGCCACTGTTATGGAGAGTGCTAGTACCACCGGCACCAGCAGCTCCTCCTGATACTCTTTTTCGCCATAATTAATTACTTTTGGATTGGGAGCATTGGTGAGAGGCTTACGCGCTATAAAGCGAGTGACTGTTTTTTAGCGGACACGTGGACATTCCTGGAGAGTGTTAACATTGTGACCCTGTGATGCGAGTATTGGTGGAGATTGGATTTCCGATTTTGGAGGACGTGATGTGAGCTGCACTCACTATCTTGGGTATTAGTCGAATATGGGGTGAATGTCGGATCTTTGTGAGTAATTGCCACGTGGCCTTTGGTGTCGTCAAAGCAATTTCTGCACCAAGTTTCCTTCTTGTGCTTGCTTTAAATTTTTATTAAAAAAAAAAAAAAAAAGAAACCGTACATCCTCCCTTCTCTCTCTGTTTTTCTTTTTTCTTTCTGGTTTTCTCTACCAAGAAAATTACACTACTAAGTACTAATCCATCATCTTCAATGAGGTTAGTATTATTTTCATGGTTATGTTTCTTTCTGCCTTTTTAGCGAACAGAATTGAAGTGTAGGAAATTAACCAGCAAACAATACCCCATGAAACATCCAATTTGTCCTGCAGGTACCAAGATATTATAAATTTAATACAGTTTCTCCTGGAATTAATGCCAACTGTGTTTCTGTTTCTAATTTCTATAATGCAATTCCTTCAAAAAAAAAATTCTATAATGCAACCGGTACCAAGATGTTATAAATGAATACATTAATACTATCCACGTATCATTGAAAGAGATTTACTGCTCCCTCCATCCTATTCTGATAGTCTTATTTTTTTCATACAATTTAAGAAAAATAAAAATTATTTAACTTTATTGGAAAAGTAAATTTAACATACTATTCTTTTAAAATACCCTTGCATTAATATTGATATTCGAGTAACCATCACACCTTTACATTAGTTGCAACAACAATAGATAATAAAATATATTAAATAAAGATATTTTAGAGAAATTAAAAGTTAATTATATTTTTAAATTAAAAATTAAATTATAATTTGGGACGGATGAAACCTTTACATTAATTGCAACAACAATAGATAATAAAATACATTAAATAAAAATATTTTAGAGAAGTAAAAAGTTAACTATATTTTTAAATTAAAAATTAAATTATAATTTGGGAGGGATGAAAATAGACTATCAAGGGAGTATATATTAACGATGATGGCTGGCAGTTACTTTTAAAACATTTAATTGGTTCCTTTTCGCTTTCCCGCCTCTCCGTTTTAGTGACAAGAAGGGGGTTCATCCGCGCAGGTGAAAGGGCCGTGGGCTGAAATCCTGAAACCAAGCCTAAACCCAATGGCAGAACACAACAAAAGCACAGTAACGCCGTCTGTGGGAATCGAACCCACGACCACATGGTTAAAAGCCATGCGCTCTACCGGCTGAGCTAAGACGGCTAGTGACAATGGAATTTTGTTTGATATTATTATTACTGAGACGAATTTTTGAACTAATTTTTATTAACACTAATTTTTCTACTTTCCCCAAAAAAGAAGAACCGATACCTAAGTTTGAAATTCTACTCAGCAAAGAAGCCATTTGTCTTTTACCATTGTTCTTGTGTTGTTTTATAAAATGAGTATCGTGCATTTCATAATGAAAAGAGGAAAACATCTTTGAAACATGAAACAATTTTAGAAAATCGCTCAATCTAAAAGCCAAGTTCTCATTGTCGGTAACAAATCATTTGTTTCCGAGTGGTGGACATTTACAATTACATTTGACACCTTCATTGCTTACCATGGAAAATTAACACATTTCAACAAAAAAAAAAAAAAAAACTCCTCCAAGCTTTTGTCAAGAAGAAAGGTGTTGTATGTTGATCATTAGTTGCTTGTGTAGCAATTTTGGGAAGCCAAGTTAATTTTTGAGTAAATTATCCGGTTGATCACTAAACTTTTGCAATCGTCGAGTTTGGTCACTCAACTATTAAAAGTCTGGTTTTGACCACTAAAATGTATAAAGTTAAGACGTGAGACCATTCTGTTAGATTTAGCCGTTAAGCTCGCCGAAATGTCTGTTCGCACGATTTCCAAGACAAAAGGCAAGGTCAATTTAGGAAATTCAACGCTAGCCATCCTCTTACACAACTTCATCTCCTCTCTAACAGAGGAGATCTGACTCTGATTCCCCTATGGCAAAAGAAACGTTAGCCTCTGATTCCCTTATGCCAAATCTGACTTGCAAGGCTAGTAACAAAACATGTACCAGTTTAGGAGCAGTTGGTAGTGCTTCAGGAGTCATGCTTTGTGATATTTGCTACAATGAACCTGGTTTCTGCCAAGATTGTTGTTGTATTCTTTGTTGTAAGACCGTAAGTTTATCTTATGGTGGGTATAGTTATATTAGGTGCCAAGCATTACTAAATGGTTATGCTTGTGGTCATGTTGCCTATTTAAATTGTGGTCTTCTGGCTTATATGGTTGGTACAGTTGGGGGGGACTATTGGTTTGGATGCAGAGTACTATTGCAGGCGCTGTGATTCAAGGTTGCAGGCGTTGGTACAGTTGTAGAAGAACGAAATTACATACCTCTCCCTTCGAGTACTTAGTTCCTGGAACGAATGAAATACTTGGAGTGAGAACTAAAGTAGCTACAGTAACAAAATTGAAAGCTAGAGAGGTTTCGAGAAAAGAAGAATATTCATTCTGAAATCCAATATCGTAGGGAGCTATCAAATTGGGAATAGGAAGAAGGGGCATCATACAAGGCCCATATACTGTATTGTTTGATTGTAACATAGACATCTGAGAATCACAAAGAAGCTGGTTCTGCAAATCATGTTGGAGGTTCATCGATGCATCAGAATCACTTGTCTTTGGCACTGCAGTAAGATGTGAACAATCAGAACAGTGGCTGTTTTTTTTTGCATCATCCTGAGATATTCTTGAAGAGCTATCATGGTTATCATTAACTTCATTCGCAATTCTTTCCTTGCTGCTGCTTTTCCAAACTATCCTCTTAACCTTCATCTCTAGATGTAAGCTATCCATTCTGATTTTAAAGTATCTCCAATAGAGGTATAATTATGCGCCCTCAAAGTTGATCTATTCCAAAATAGAGAAATTTGTGTTGATTTTGCACTTCCCCATAGACTTCCATCACCCTTACTCTAAAATTGGCAACGTTGACTATCGAAAACCCATGTTGGAGAAGGAAATCTAGCGGCTAGAGAGGAGAGGAAAGTTTTAGTTGGAGATCTGCCATAGTGGAATCAGAGTCAGATCTCCTCTGTTGGAGAGGAGATGAAGTTGTATAAGAGAATGGCCAGTGTTGAACTTCCTAAATTGACCCTGCCTTTTATCTTGAAAATCGCGCAAACAGACAGATTGACGAATTTAACGGCTAAATCTAACAGAATGGTCTCGCGTCATAACTTGATACATTTTAGTGGCCAAAACCAAACTTTTAATAGTTAAGTGACCAAAACTCGATGATTGTAAAAGTTTAGTAGCCAACCGGATAATTTGCTCTTAATTTTTCGAACGGTGTTTTAAAGGGTATATTAGCAGTATAAATTTGGTCTAATCCAATAAAATATACCATTACACTTATCTCTTACGTGATTCAGTATAAATTTGGTGGCGAACCAGTTTTTAAGTCAATTTAACTGCTTTGATTGAGAAGTATATGGATTTATGGACTGAGACCATTCTATGGACTTATAGATGGAATCTTTTGTTATTCAGCCCACTTGCTCTTCTTTTGTATCCCCTTTTCTTTTGGAAGACATTAGGGGAGTATCCCTGCCTCGGATGGCTATGCTGAACTAAGCTACTTTGATTTTGCTTCTTTTAACCTCTGAATTGCATCTTTCGTACTAAATAGAAAAAGGATTGAGACCATTCTATTATTCGAATTGAACGCTTTAAGGATTGAGACCATTCTATTATTCGAATTGAACGCTTTATTAGTCTAGTTTATATAATTTGCTAAGATAGATCACAATCTATATTTTTTACCTCAAATTGCTGGTTGTTTTCTTCAATGGTATTTTGCTGACCGAGCAATTCTACAGCTACAATTTTTTGTGATAGTTAATCAATCCTTTCACTTTTTCTTCTTCTTTTATATTTTCCTCCTTTTGGAATTCTGAGACCTAGGAGTTGTCTTATATTTTCTTATGAGCTAGCTTTTCTTGTTTAATATTTTTTTTGTAAAATGAATTAAGCTTTTTTTTTCTTCATATTTTATGAAGGTGATGTTAATTGCCACAAGTTCACCCTTTAGTTTGACAATTGTTCCATGTTAAAGCTATAAAATCCTTGTTTTTTTAGGGTGGTGGTATCGATTCGAACTCCACGCTTCAGCTCCTTTCAGAACGGTTCAGCCGTTCTTTTCCATGACCAAGTGTCGCTCTGCAAAATGAGCCTTGTTATGACTCCACCGGTCATCTCGAGCACCTCGGATACTGAGATGTTTGTTGTGAAGCCCCATAATACCTAATGGGACAACTGGTACATATGTAACTCTACAAAGAGAGTCTAGTCGCCTAACTTCTTCCGTCAACATGAACTGGTAACTATCACACCACTTTACCTGGTACACAAAAAACCAACCACTGATTAGAATGACTACCGCCCTGTGGGGTTAAGTTCCCACATCGCTTGGGGGGGTTTGGGGGGTTTAGTAGTTAAGTGCTGCGGAGCACTTCAAAAGTTGCCGGCTTTTGAAGTGTCTTCGCAGAGTCCATTTATCGAAACACTCATACAAAAAACTGTGAGTTATGAAAGGGAAAAACCTGTCTCGGGGAGTCTGGGGGGTCTTTATCTCTTAGCAGCGGGGCACCCTGTGGGGTTAAGTTCCCACATCGCTTGGGGGGGTTTGGGGGGTTTAGTAGTTAAGTGCTGCGGAGCACTTCAAAAGTTGCCGGCTTTTGAAGTGTCTTCGCAGAGTCCATTTATCGAAACACTCATACAAAAAACTGTGAGTTATGAAAGGGGGGGGATTAGAATGACTACCGACTGCAAGTCATCAAAAGGGATCCACTTTTTGGGGAAGAGGGCATAGGAGGGTATTTCTTCCAACATCCGTCAAGGTAGGCTACGCGCAGCCAAGTCATTCCCAAGTCACAGTCTGTCGCTTACTAGGGGGCAAGACAATTGATGGGATCTGCCTGACGGACCTGATGAGACAGGTTGATATGCCCAGTCTGTTAGGGCATGGGAAGTTGGTCCTAACCGCCTTTCTCTCCGACTATCCCCTATAAATACAAGGAGGCTACTCTGAAGAAGGGTTTTTTTTTTTATCTAGGTTTTACAAGGTATATCGTCCACAAGCTTTTTCAATACTTTTCTCTAACATAAGCTAACTAGATCGTCGGAGGTAAACCGGGGGGACTACACCCCATCTCTGACACTTTGAGCAAGTGATTTCTATAAGGTTGTACCCACTTCAGGAGAGTTACTCCCGCACCTAGGGGAAGTCTGCTGATTCCGAAAATCACCTCTTCATTTTTTATGTAACTAATTTTGTAAAATCCTTGAAGAGAAAGACTTCTTCTTGATCAATTACTCTTACCCTCGGTTAAATCCCTTTTTTTTGGGGTGGGGGGGTTGTGATTGGTGGTGTTTAATCAATGCCTTGCCACTTTTAACATAACGTACCTCCACTTCTCCTGTCATATGCTTACCATCCAAAATTACTCCCAGGTGAAGTATGTTTCTCTGATAATTGTGTAGAACTTCAGAAAACTGATAAAAGAAGGAAATAATTACTTGTATTTTATGTCGTTGGAAAAAGAAAGAAAAAAAAGTAAAGAGAGAGAGATTGCAGTAAAGAATAGGAAAACAAACAACTACATTCATGATCATGTACCAATTGGATCTCAGTACTCTTAATGTAAATTGTTTAACTTCAAAAATTACCCAGCAAGAAAAAAGAGATGAAATTTCCCACGCATACATTGGCTAATTAAATCAAACTATTATCATTTTCCTTCGACAAATTATATCTATTCTGGCTGGAGGGAAAAACTGTATCGACAAATTATATTTATTCTGGTTCGGGCCGCAAGCGATTAGTCGGGCCCCGTAAGAATTGACCCAGACACCCCTGTGTCGAAAAAAAAAAAGAAAAAAAAAGAAAGACTGTATCTGAAATACCTTATGGCCTTTGTTGTTTAGTTCTTACTATGTTTATCTTTTGTTGCGTTACATCGACCTTTGATTTTGTTGCGTTACATCGACCTTTGACTCTGTAACTTCACAAAAGGCTACTTAGGTCCTATTCGCAGTCATAGTAAGTCCTATAACTTCAGCAATAATCACATGACTGTCCTCTCCCTACTGTTTAACACACTATACTTGCGAGTGTAAGTATATATGTGCGAATATATTCCTATGACTCCATCCCTACGTATCCCTTCTCCCCCTCCATCTTTCTCTCTGCCACCGCTGCGTGTGTCCTTGTGTGAGAGAGAAAGAGAGAAAACGTGCGTGGGTGTTTGAGCTATAGTGTGTGTGTGTGTGGGTGTTTGAGCGTGTGTGTGTGTGTGTTTTCTCTTCCACTGCAGGACTAGTTGATTCCCAAAGACAATGTCCGGGGTATGGATATTCGACAAGAAGGGAGTGGCCCGTTTAATCACAAACCCGACTCGAGAATCCTTCGAGCAGCTGAACCCAACTTACCCGGGCACACCTACCTCACCCGGGGCACGTCCAAAGGTCCTTGTCTACCTTCCTTCGAACCAGGTAATACGTTCTTACACTGAGCTGGAACAAAGACTTGAGGAGCTTGGTTGGACCCGTTACCACAACCCAAACAGGTCGGACTTGCTCCAGTTCCATCGCTCCGATGATTCGGCTCACCTCATTTCTCTTCCTAAAAGCTTTGCCAACTTCAAGTCGCTTCACATGTATGATATTGTAGTGAAGAACCGTTCTTTCTTTGAGGTCCGTGACTCCAACCGCCACCGTAACCACGACCACGACCACCACCAACCTGGTGCAAGATAATCTAATCCAAATTCTACATTTACGATTAAATTAATTATATCATTAATTATATTATCTAATTGCGAAGTTGTTTATATCATTCTCTTTGTTGAGAGCTGATTATGAACAAATGATTGCCATATAAGTAGCGGCAATGTGCTCAGTTAATAGCCAATTAATTGAGGATAGTGTGTGAGTGAATGTGAAGCTATATATATATATATATATATATATATATATATGATGAGTGACTTATGATCTATAATAGTATGTATTGCAAGTTAATTTTAATTTGTAATGTCTCTATAGTAGTATTGGCACCTTAATTTCATTAGTGCAAATTTAATGAAATTATAATGTTTATCAGAAGAAGAAGAAGAAAAAAAGAGTAGCTGCAATGTGGTCAGTTAGTAACCAATTAAATGAGGATAGTCTGAGAGTGATGTGAAGCTACGATGAGCGACTTGTGCTCTATAATATTATGTATTGCACGTTAATTTGTAATGAAATGAAAGTGAAGTATGGAGCTTGGAGGATGATGGGTTGGTGGTTCTAACTTGTATATACGTTTGCACTTGTTGGTTCTTTAAACTTTGCCTTTGATTTGCTCTCATGTCTCCTCAAATTTAGAGGCCTCGTCTCCGTTCACTTATTATTGTTTGTCGTTTGTTGTATGCTGGCATTGCATGCATGTATAGGCGATATCTCCTTTATGGAAAAACCTGAACCTTCTTTCATTTGATCTTTTTCGATCTAACCCTCACGTTACAATAATAATAGTATTAATGTGACTATTGAAATCGTGTCTGCTTCCTATTCTTGTAAAGGAACAAAAGTAACTTTTCTCGACAGTGAAAGCTCTAGGTTTCGAGCTGTGATCATATGTGAAGCCAGTGAAAGCTCTAGGTTTGCAGCCCTAAATCATGTGTGAAGCCTTACTCAACTGTCCGTATTGACTACGTTCTACGTGTAAGGAAATTACTTGTACTTGTTCGAAAACTTGAGCTTCCTCATTGAAAGCAAGTGATATTGATTTCGTCATAGCTGAAATATTTGGTCATTATTGGTTTGAGAGATACATATATGTTGCAACGAAAGTATAATAACATCTGGCATTTTTCCGGGTCTTAATTACTTTGGGAAAAGATGCTGTGTAAGAAAAATACCTCACTCGAGCTTTTATCAATCTTGCAGGCACGTAAGCTTGTAGTATCTAAATTGTGCATATATCTGTTTGGAAGCTCTGAGCTGCTTGAGCTCACAATAGGTGGCCATACTTCATCTTCATTACATCGATCACTCCATTGTGAAAGGCTGGTTCCACTTTGTAACCTTTACGAGAATCATTTTAGAGGGAATGTTAAGAAACGAAGTGAAGTAGAGAAATGAGAAAATCACTCTTGTGTTTGTTTCTTTCACAAGAAAAATTTTGGAAAAAGAATAAGAAAAGAAAGATTGGTTATATATAGTTATGGGAAATGTTGTACGTAACTAATATTTTTCCTCTAAAGCAGGCCAAATTTTACAGAACACAAAACGTAAGAAAATGACGGAAGGTGCAAGAAAATTTTGTAATTACTTTTAAACAAGCACATGCAAAATAAAGTTTTTACTTTCTCACACTTTTCCTTGCATACAAACAAGATTTAAATTCATATATTGCAAAGTGAACTTAGCTCTTATCTCATGAAATAGGGTAAAAATAGTGTATTTATTTGTTTGGCATCATCATAATTTATGATTGGAAAGGAGGAATTAAAAAGGGAAAAAAAAAAAAAAAACCAACAACCACAACAAGAAATGTACGGTTATGGTGGGTGATGCGATAGAACCACCCAATCCTGCCCTTTCATCACCCATCGCAAGGTAAGATTTTGCACCAAGTTCTTCTCCTTATCCAAACATCAGCGAGATTCAAGTTTCTTTAACAAGTGCATGTTGGGTGAAGAATTATTATTGATTCTCGTCAACAAAGGCAACTAGAGTTTTTGTGAAATTATTATGGTAGAACTTTATCGAACAAAATATATATGTGATAGAAAGGTAGTTAAGAAGCGTATTTACACAATTTTTTGAGAAAAAAAAAAAAAAGGAAGAAGCAAATCAATCTTGGAAGCAAAAATACAGAGGCAGGCGTTGGTTGCGTTGGCGGTGGGCAGTGCCCAAATGCCTAACCCTAACCAAGCGTTGTCCTGGGTTGACGAATGATAATTGTACTAGGAACTAGTAGTGGTAGATAGGGTGTAGCCTTTTTTCTCGGTCAAATCTTGGAATCTTCCTTCTGTATTTGGTCCTAGCGTGAGTTGTAAGGGCCACGAGGCATAAGGGCCAAAACATCTAATTACGGAAGGAGGATCTAAAGCTGAAAATTCATGTAAAGCTGAAAGTCTCATCAATAAGGTGTCTGTAGCTGTTTCTACTTCCCTGTTTCCGCATCCGTATCCATGTGCCAACACTGCTGATTAAAAAATTCAACTCGTGATCCGTGAAGTAAGAATATGGGCTATTACTGCTTCTCAGTCCTTGCTCTTTTGCTAACGAATACAAGTGGAGGACTTTTGAGCTAAAGAGTTGAAAGCAGTAATGCAACGAATTGGACAAATTAGTGATGGGGGAGTATGGCAAGCAAGAAAACAAAAAATTAGGTACAACCGCCTGCATATGTTACAATCTCGGCATCTTTACAATGTGCAAAATTTATTTCAGTCCTGAGCAGGGCTCTTCACGAATCGAGCAATTCACGAGACGACCCGCTCGACTCGAGCTAATCAAGCCGAGTTCGAATTCGAGTTCGAACTCAAAAACACTAAGTTCGCTGACTAGCGAACTCGAATATATATATATATATTTATTTATTTTAATAGTAAAATTACATATATATTTTTAATATTTTATTATTTATTAAAAATTATTCTTTTATTTATTTTTTTAAAAAATTATAATTTTATTTATTTTTAAAAATAAAATAATTATTATTTTTTTATTTTTTAAACTCGAATTCGAACTTGACATTTTAAGTTCGTCGAGCTCTAGCTCGAGTTCAAGTTTCATAAAATTAATTGGAGGTTCGGTTCAATTAAACTAAAATTCGACTCGATTCAACTCGTTTATACCCCTCGTCCTGAGCACAAGTATTTGAAGTTGTATATGATTTAACTGTAAACTAGAGCCGGTAAACAGACGATCTATTCATTAGAAGTAATAGCGCATTTCTTAAGAGCAAATCTTTACACTGTGAATAATGGATAATTTTCTGCTTTTAAGATTTGGCATGACTCATGTATCAAATCTATTTTACTCCAACTCTAACCTAACCTACGTTGTTGGAGAGGAAGAGTTCAGGAGGCTTGTAGGGGAGGCCGGGAACCACCATATTATATTAAATAAGTATATTACTAAACTCTCTGGATGTTTTAAGAAAGGAAGACTATACTTCCTTATAATTCATTATAAGACAGAATTTGGACCAAGGCCCAATGGTCAAAAAGAGAACAGAGATTGGAATCTTGGAAATCAAAGAGTCAAGACTTGAAATTGGAATCTTGGATCAAGAGAGCTCTCTTCTGTACTTGAGAGTTGAAAGCAAGAAATGCAGAGATTGAGATCATCCCTTTCATAACTCTCAGTTTTTTGTATGAGTGTTTCGATAAATGGACTCTGCGAAGACACTTCAAAAGCCGGCAACTTTTGAAGTGCTCCGCAGCACTTAACTACTAAACCCCCCCAAGCGATGTGGGAACTTAATCTCACAGGGTGCCCTGCTGTTAAGAAGTAAAGACCCCCCAGACTCCCGGAGACAGGTTTTTCCCTTTCATAACTCACAGTTTTTTGTATGAGTGTTTCGATAAATGGACTCTGCGAAAACACTTCAAAAGCCGGCAACTTTTGAAGTGCTCCGCAGCACTTAACTACTAGGCCCCCCAAACCCCCCCAAGCGATGTGGGAACTTAACCCCACAGGGGATTGAGATCATCCAATGGTGTTATTTGTGATTAGACAAATCCAACACCTTCGTGACGTGTCAGATTACGTCGTACGATTTAACCTTGACCCCATGCCATTAGACTACACTAGAGTCTGCGGTCTGCTACCTCATCACCGTATCTACACCATTATAGAGGCCCAGAGAGAGAGAGGAGCGATATGGGTTTGTTATTCTTGTCCTTTTAAAATTCCCTCGTCATCTTCAAGGTCACAGGTAAGGTTTCAGCTGCATTTATGTATCAGGCCGATGAACCACAACTCAAGCTACAAGTCTACAGCAGAGGCATCCTCATACCCAGCTAGTTCGTGTAATTATTCTCAACGGTGAGCTACTGTAGATTATCAAATCCCCCTCATCGTCTAAAATCATTTCCTTTAACTTCTTCGCTGTAAATAAGAGAGCCCTAATCGGCTATTCCTAACATCTTAGATCAGTCTCTTTCCCTCCCCCCCCCCCTGTTGAACGGTATGCAGACTACACTTGTCCTTTGGGAGCCAATGGTTTACGAACTTGTAGCAAGATTTTCTTCCCTGTATTCAGTTAGAATAAGGGGTCCGATGATCAGCTTTTGTCTGCAGTGGATACAATTAGTAGAAGCTATTTAAGAAGAAATGGATCAAATTTTTCAAGAAAAGAAAGGGAGTTTCATGATTTGCACGTTTCATTTTCTTATCGATTCAAGTGAACCTCCACTCAAGGAAAAGTTGAAAATATATTCCTAAATGCTAGAAAAAATGGACAAAATTTTTTTACCAACTCAATGACGGAATAATAGTGTGTTTCATAATCCTGATCAACACCTATATATATATACACGAGTATTTTGACCCGTGCTATGCATGGGTCATATTTCAAATCAAAATAATATTTTATATATTTATATATTGTAGTACAAAATAATAAATATATATATATATAGATTAAAAATTTTAAAGACGTGTATGCTTAATATCTTGAAAAAAATTAATCTATAATGATTTACATAATAAAAGAATTGTTAACGCATTTAAGAAAAGAGTTAGGTTGGATGATAAGGTGAGAAGAGTTTTCTAAAAAAAAGTCAATTTATCAATATCCGATAAAACATATTATGTTATACCCATATATCAAAACTTATAATATAAAAAAAATTATAACCAATTTATTTTCTTTCATTTTTAGAAAAAAAAAATCTTTCTCCTATCTTGTGCCCCTAAAATTGTTGACGGTATTTAGATTAGTATTTTTCATAATTTTTAACGTAAATTTTAAAAAAAAAATTCTCCGTAATATGTGTTTTTAAAATTCTCAAAATTATTAAAAATCATCATCATTTCTCTCTTCTCTTATATGTCAGTTAGTTATCAGATGCCTCCTACGACTTTCATATCTTCTATCATGGAACCATCTTCTCTATTATTATTATTTTTGTCATTTCTTTCATATCTCTGCAATCCCTTTTCTTCTTCTCTTCCTTCTCCACCCATCCTTTTAATCCATATTTCTTCTTCAATCTTTTCTGCTACTTTTCAACACCTCGCCATTTTCGTCCCTCGCTCCTCCCCCTATACCTAACCTCTAAATTCATAACCCTGCGACCCAATATATTTACTTTTACCTATCATAATGAAAATTAAAAATTAAAAATTAATTACAATGGTTGCAACTATTAGCATCAAAAAATGAAAATAAAAAACTAATAATATCTATAATATCCTCAAGTACTACAATCAATTCATATATATATATATAAATATATTAACATAGCAAATACATATTTATATATGAAGGCAGCAATAAGAATATATAAAATAATTAATGATACCAAAAGTTATCCTTAGTGTTTGGGTTTTGCATTTTTATTCAAATCTAATGTCAAATTTGGGTCAGATACATACAAATTAAGTAGTATTTTAGGGTTGAATGTTCTATATCTTTCTCTTAAACTATAATATTACTTTTTTAAAATTTTTGATAGAATTGGTGTTGTTATTATCATTTTTTTATCAAAAATTAATATTTCAAAAGTACTTTGTTTTTTATTTAGTACTTTGTTTTTTAATATAGTACTTTGTTTTTTATTTAGCGATTTCATAACTTAGATTTCATGAATGGTACCATTCTTGATTTTTTAAATTCACGACATTATTTCCTTTTTGTTTTCTATTTAATTTTGCCTTTTTACTTAGGATTACTAAGTTTAAAGATAAAATATTATCATTTACTTTTTTACTTTTACTAAGTTTGGCAATGTTTTCTTTTTATTTACCCTCCCATTAATAAACTTCAAACCAAATTCCTATATAAGTGGAGCCACTACTTTTTTAAATTAGAAAGGCATGAGAGCCACTTCTTACTTAAGAAAATGTTATTTGCACTCAATTTTTTATTATTTGCAATTCCACCATTTGTTTTATCATATAGTCTAATTAATGAAAATTATATGATCAAAATGATTATCAAAGCGCGAATAACAAAAATAGAGTATAAATAATCTTACTTATTTAAATTAATAAGAAAGCATGAAAGGATATTATATTTGTTATATCTTCTTATGGTCTTATAGAAGTTTTAATTGTTGTAGAATCATAAACAAAGCAAGGCAATTGGAAACGTGATGGGTTGAAGTTCAAATAGGATAACATACATATTAACCAATAATTTAAAATGAAATTATTTTAAAAAATAACCAACAATTTTAAATATGAAGAGTAGATGTGGAAGTTGAGAGAAATATATTTTATAAATTAAATTAAATATGAAATGCTAGAAAAATATAATTGATGGTGGGAAGATGCGTGAAGGTTTGTTGCTAAAAATTCCTTCTCAAATTTATACAGATATAGATATGCAAAAGTCAATAATATTTTTTGGGTGGTTATTGCAGGATTTTCTAGTACTCTCATGAATTTTTGTGGAAGATAATGGGCCGTCCAAGAGTTTCATTTTATCGTACAGAAAACTCCGGTCAATACCGGTTGCATATCAAAATCAAATTGATTACTTACTCCATAATTTAACGATCTAAGAGCATTGTTCAGCGTTGGTAATTGATCGGGAGTGGACCTTGTTGCCTGCGTCGCTGACATCTGAATGCTTGAGATCGTCATGGTGCATATTATTGTTCCAAAACATCTATTTTTCCTTATAACTACGCAATACCGATTAGCCTTCAAAATGTAGATGTTCTAAGATACAATAAAAAGGGAGGACTCAATAAAAATTAGCCTTCAGAACTTAGAAAAATAGAAAGTCAAGAGCTACGATAGAAAGTCAGTAGCTCTCAACCTCAATCATCATGCTAATTGGCACCTACGAAAAGTACAAACAAAAACTGAGAAGAAAAACTAATAATCATGGACCCGGCTTCGTTTAACGCTTAATCAAGAAGTTTGAATAATAGAAAAAGATCATGCGTTGGGTTGCAGGCTTGATGATGTCGACTGTGAAAATGGAGCAGCGGGGCTGACTCGGTCCATGGCTCTACCGCCTCTACGTCGATTCGTATCTGGACCCCAACAATGATACGCCTCTTTCCCTTGCAATCTACTCTAACAGGAACGCCATTACGTTGCATGAGTAATGTTTTCTGCTCGTATCCATGATGCCAAAGAGACAAACATGTTACTTCTTTAGTTACTTACGCTAGAGTATCCTAGATTACTGGTGTTTGTGGCGCAGTAGTATGAATGAAGTTGCTTGAGCCTAGGAAATTAAACAAAATGAATAGTTATTTGCTTTTTTTTTTTTAAGTTCCATTTTAAAATAGCTACTTTAGCTTTAGGGGCTTTTAACGTGTTGGATGTAATTTTTTTTTTTTTGGTAAGTTGAAGATTTTGGGTTGATCTTCTATCTTACCATCCAATCCTCCCACATGCGTTGGATGAGATTGCAAATTTTAAAAGCGATTCTTATCTTTGGTAAATTAAAAGAGTGATAATCAGATCACCAAAAAAAAGAAGACAACAAAAAGTGACGACCCTTGACAAGCCTAAGGCTTAATGTAAAGTAATATATAACTTTCCAACATTTAATTATCTCGTGTCAAACTTTATGCCTCTGACATAGATGGTGCTTCATCTTTCTCTTGGTTTGAAAACCAATTATCTTTGGAAGGGTATTTTACTAAGCAAAAATGTGGCATTTTAGTATTACAATTAAGGGAAATTTGTCAAATTGGTCCCTAACATTTACCAAAAACACTTTTTTAGTCCTTTATATATAAAATCAGCCAAAATGATCCTTCACATTTAAATTGTGAGTCAATGTGGTCCTATTGCTCGTTTTTGCTCATTTCTCCAGCTAAAAATAGCACGCCTCTCTCACGTGGTCATATTTTTAGGGGCAAAACCGGAAACACATTTCATTACCTGTTAAAAGTAAAAGGTGTGGACAACTACCAAAATACACATTTCACCTTTGGCCCTCAAAGTTTCAAGAAACCCTAAATTGCATCCCACCGCCAAGCCCTCAACTGACTCAGCCACCTCCTCCCTCGCTATCCCTTCTCCTCTCTCCACTGTTCGTCCTCCCCCTCCCCCTCCCCCTCCTTATCGCCAGCATTTCTCCAACCTCCGGCGAGCTCTCTCCTTCGACGATGATATTGATGCGAGGGACTCGCAAGACGAGGGAGAGGATGAGGAAGAGCACCAGGAGAACGAGGAGGAGCTTCTCGAGCTGGAGCCCCGAATCGGATCTTGCCGGGTCCGGAAAGCTGCCGATGAGTTGTCTGTGGGAGGTGTTGAGGAGGCTCCCGCCTCCAACACTGTTGTCGGCGGCCAGGGTTTGCAAAGGATGGAGGGACACGAGTAAGCGGCTTTGGCGGGCGGCGGAGGAGCTGAGGCTTAGGGTTCCAGCTAAGGCCCAAATTGGATTCGTGGGATCGATGTTGCACAAATGTCCTGGACTTGTTAGACTCTCACTTAGAATGGAAAGGTTAGGACTTTCGGATATAAGTAAACAAGAACCAGATCTATGGATTCATCAAGCACATCACTTATACAGGAGAATTACAAAATAATTTTTGCCACCATTCGGGGATGCAATTCAGGTTTCTTGAAACTTTGAGAGCCAAAGGTGAAATGTGTATTTTGGTGGTTGTCCACACCTTTTACTTTTAACAGGTAATGAAATGTGTTTCCGGTTTTGCCCCTAAAAATATGATCACGTGAGAGAGGCGTGCTATTTTTAGCCGGAGAAATGAGCAAAAACGAGCAATAGGACCACATTGGCTCACAATTTAAATGTGAAGAACCATTTTGGCTGATTTTATATGTAAATGACTAAAAAAGTGTTTTTGATAAATGTTAGGGACCAATTTGGCAAATTTTCCTACAATTAATAAGAATAGTACGCTTGAAGACTTGACGAGAGAAAAGGTGGAGTTGTTAATCTTCCCTCCTTCCTTCTCCCCAACTCCCGCAACCACTAAAAAAAAAATGGATTAATATCAAAAAATGCTATAATCCCTTTTGAATGTGATAATCATGATTCTAATCCATTTACATCTTGTCATATCATTTAATAATTTATGTTCTTGAAATAATTAAACGTTGACGGTGAATTGATACAGCAGTGAAAACTAAAGGAACTATAGAAGTCTTCTATATAATAAGGACTTGTTTGGAACATAAGTTTTTTGTCAAGTTTATTTGCTACTAGTTTTTTAATAACTTATAAGTGCACTTACGAATTTTGAAGACCATCTCAACCGTCATCATAGATATATATAATAAAGTCGTATTCTCATTCTTATCCCTTCATGTTTTCTCTTTCTTACGTGGTTTAACGAGACGGCAAGTAGTTTCCTACGTGGTTTGCTCTTTTTTTGTTTAAATATATATATCAATTCTTATTTCTTATAAGAATTCTTAATATTATATGATTCTTATTTCCTATCAAAAAATGGAACTGGAAAGTAATGCGATATAAATAAAAGAGACATAAATATCTCTATTAGTTATATCTCCAAATTCATGCCAATAATTTGTGTACTGCATAGGAAATCGAAGTAAATAAGAATTGTTATCACTAGAAAAAGTAGAAAAGTAACTAATTTCAAAATGAACCATTAATAACAGAAGTCAATATCTGATGTTGGAAATAAGATTCTTAATAAATTTTATTATTAAGTGCGTTATCAAGACATAGTGCATAGCATGAAATTTTTGGAAAAGAAAAAGTTAATTGAATCCAATTAACTATACGTATTTGACCTGTACGATCAAATATAAATTCCTATTTGAGCACGAGTTTGTAAATTCCTATAAATCCGTTCGTTGTTAATCAAAACATGCATGCAGGTTATACTCATTGTTAAGTTATAGGATTCACAATACATCTCTATTCAGATAGTGGAGAGTATTTAGTGTGTGGGCCCACACCACAGGAATCCATGCACTTAAAGGACTCGATATAATTGAGGTGGTCTTTCAAAGTAGGTAAAATCTGTCTTGAGAGCGCACTTTTATTTCCTATAAGAATTCTTAATATTATAAGATTCTTATTTCTTATCCAAAGTTACGTACTTTAAACAACTTAAATCAAGATAAACCTACATTTAATGTTCTTACCAATATCTTTTTAGATTCTTATCAATTCTTATTTCCTATGTCTACACTACATATAGCCTCTAATATATTGATTTCAAGCATCAAATTCATGGTTAGGTATTTTCAGTGCAAACGGTTGACACATTAAAACATCGATTTTGGATTTCCACTCCTCTTGATTATCATATATATTTTCTTTCAATACATATATATTTTTTAAAAAGACATGTTGATCTTCAATTGTAAAAGTTTAGTAATATGTCTTGAATTTTTTTATTTTTATTTTCTGTTTGTTTTTTTTATGAACACATAGGATTAGTAATAAATCTTGAATTAGTAATCAATTTCTCTTATATTTCACATATTATATCTCACATAATATTTTTACCTTTAATTTTGATAAATTATTATCAGATTGATGGAACTGACAACCAATACCAATTTGAAGCATTTCTTCCCAAATCTCAATTAGTATAACAGATTATTCTAATCAACAACACTTCAATACACTTCATATGAATCATTCATCAGAAGGTTCAACAAAAATCACAGAGGAAGGAAATTCTCATAAAAAGATTTGCATGAGAAGGTAGATTTAATATACTATTTTACTTTCTTAAATTATAATCTTTACGTGTTGTTATACACAATTTTGAATGCAATAAATTATTTATTTTTTTATACTTAGTTATCCTGCTTTGCTATCATGCAGTGATAATGGAAAATCAATAAATACTGATTTGTACGGACAAATCGAGGAGAATGTTCAAACAGAAGAAAAACAAAAACAAGTTTCTGAATAATAGAATATTATTTGATACAATTTACTGCACTTTTTATTTATTTTCAAGTTTTTAAATGTTATGGTATTATCGAATGTTATTTTTCCATTTTTAAATTATTATTTATTGAATTAGATGTTCAAATTTATATTATAAGAATACTTTATATTACAGTACGCATATAGTAATATACTTAAGAAAGATTATAATAAAATATACATTAAATTTGTATTTTATATAGACATTTTTATAAAATAGATTAAATAATTTATTATTTTTCGAAGATTCCCGTTCAACTCAACGAACGGGTACAAAACTAGTTAGTATTAATTAAAACCGAGAGGGAACTAGTTGACATTAGAGCGAATCTGGAAGCTTGGCTGGCTCACGGCCGTGGTCCTACGCTCATTTTTGCTTCCGCCACCAGCTTGGAAAGTCATTCACGGTCACGACTGCGATCCACCAACCTGCTATCGACATAGTCATACTCCAAAAATATCGGCATATGCTCTTTTCCGTTCCAAAAATATTCTCAACTACGTTTCACGACCCCATTTGCAACTAATAAGGGGTCTATAGCTGGTTAATTGCAACTAACTCCCAAATAATGGGATTACAACCCAATAACTTATTACAATCCCTATCCATCGAAATTTTTGTAAACAAAAAAACTACAGTAATTATTTGATATATGAAAATTTAAAAAATATATTCATGAAAATGTAAAACACTCTCCTTGAAAAATTGCAAAACAAACAAGAGCCGTCAACAAAATATGCGTGAAAAGACCCGCTTCATTAGTCGCTACAGCCGCCGCCTATCCATTCTCACGACTCCATTTGGAAAATTAAACGACTTCTTCTCTCTTCTCCAACCTCCTCGTAATCCAAAGCTTAAAAAAATTTGCAATCAAACCCCTCCCTCCAAATATCCATTTTGTATTCAAACTCGTCACCTGACCTGAGAGACCGCTCCTACCAACTCTCTCTCTCTCTCTCACGCACACACACACACTCTCTGCAGTCTGCAACTGCTGCATTCCTCAGTCATTCCTGTCTCGTGACTCACTTACCATTTCTCTCCCCTTTCGCCCGCAACACGACAATAATATCTCCCCTCCATTTCAGACACCGGTGAAGTGCATCGTTAACCAATATCCCATTAAAAAAAAAAAAAATTTCGAGAAAACCAATGTCCCATAATTTTTTCTCACTTGCTACGTGGTAAGTAGTGAAATATCCCAAGGTAGATAGCATTTGTGGTTAGTTGATTGCCCAACTGCCTTTTGACCTTTTCCGTTTCCCAATTCACCTATTTTTCGCTTCTCTGGAATCCCATTTCTCATGTCAAATTGGGAATAAAAAGGGAAGAAAAATATGAAATGCTTTCATTTTACTAATGGGGAGACAAAGGGGGACGATGAGGACGTCGACGACGCCGTATTATCTCGGACATCCAAGGTGACTTGGGCACGCTCCTTGAGCGTGGCTTCCAGTAGTGTTGATTCAGTGAGGCGCTCTGAGTTTGGCTCCGAGTCCAGGGACTTCACCGACTCCTTCGGCTTCTACGAGTTTCTGAGCCAGCGGAGAGCTAATGATCTCAGAGTTTTCAGCTTTTACGAGCTGAAAGCAGCAACCAGAGGGTTCAGCAGGGGTCTCATGATCGGAGAAGGTGGCTTCGGATGCGTTTATAGGGGGGTTGTTAATGTTGGGGGGCAACCGGACCCGGATTCGGAGGAGAAGATGGAAGTTGCTATCAAACAGTTGAATCGCAATGGATTCCAGGCATGCCCTTTTTTGTTTCTATTATTTAATTAGTGGAAAATTTTTGATGCATTTGGGAATTTGTTCTGTATTTGTCATTTTTCTGGTTTGGGATTTTTTTTTTTGGTTCTGAAAGTTGATCATTTCTGGTAAGAAATTGATTGAAGCGATAATCATGCAAAGAAACCCGAAAAAAGGGACAAATCTTTAAGGATTTTATATTAATATAGAACAGTATCATGTTGGATTCTTTTTATTTTTCCACTGATTGTTTGTCAGCTTCAGCTTTAATTGAGATTAACTGGTATGGATTTGATGGTTCCTGCTTCAATTTAAAACAGCTCCAGTTTTAGAATCTAATTTAACATAAAATGCACTGATCTTCCTGTCTGGTGGTTAGAAACTTTAGCTCTGATAGCAGTGTGTCATCTGTGGCGAGTCCTGGTCCAGTACAGAAATTTTTAGGCGGCGTATTTGAGGTTCATCAAACCAACTTCATAATTCAATAAATTTTGATTACGTTGAAGACTTTGTCAAGGAGCTTGTGTGTGTTTGTGTGTGTGTGTTCTTTCTACTGAACTGATAAAGGTTGTACCCATTCAAACTTTCAATGTCGCTGACTAAGTCTAAGAAGAACATTGCCATCAACTGATCACAACATTAGCCCCAAAGAGTTGACTAGCTTGCTAAAAATGGTTTTTTTCCTTAGCACATTATTTATTTTTTTCATTTTTCTTTCTTATCCCTGTAGTTTGTTTTACTTTATGCTAATGGCTATGCAGATTTGAGTTTTTTTTTTTTCCTCTTGAACATGAGAATAAATTTCTCTTTACCTTATGGGTTACAATTTTGCATTCTAGTATTCAGGGGCACAAAGAATGGATCAACGAAGTGAACTTTTTGGGTGTAGTCAATCACCCGAATCTTGTCAAGTTATTTGGATATTGTGCCGAAGATGATGAAAGAGGGATCCAGCGGCTCTTGGTCTATGAGCTTATGAGAAATAAAAGCTTGGAAGACCATTTGTTGGCCCGTTCTGCATCTCCTCTCCCTTGGATTCAGAGATTAAAAATTGCTCAAGATGCAGCTCGTGGTTTGGCATACCTTCACGAGGAAATGGACTTTCAGGTGATTTATGCTTGTCATTTTTCAATAAGAGTAGTGTTGAACAAAAAGTTTCTTTTTTAGGTTAAGATAGCTTATCATATTCTGATAGTTGACCCTAATCAAGTCTTGAAACGAATTTCTTTATCTTGTACATTATGATGTATCCCAAGCCAAATATGAAGTGAATTGACTTCTGCAAATATTTTCTTAGTTTATGGTTGTATGAAGTACCTAAACTGATTATATTGCCCAAATGGTCTATTTTATGGAAGTATCTTCCTTGTTAAATCTTTCTGGAAGCGTTATTGTCGAATTTTCAAGTTTCCCAAATTAGTTGAGTCAGGCATGCTCTTGGCTGTATCTTAAACAAAAAGAAATTTTGTCTGTTGTAGTGAAGTCGAGAGCTCTATGTATGGTAATCAACAGTAGCTATTCTCTGTATAACTGCAATTGAATGACATACATTTAGCGGCAAAAATCTTTTACAGTTGCAAAGAATTTGTTAAATATCTCAGTTCAAGTACACTGTTGGACATTTTCCTTTTTATGATTTAAATATGCTTATATTGTAATTCTGACAGATCTTGGCTTGAAAGGTAGCTCCAGTTGCCATTCTTGATTAGTGATTGGTTTAGGCATTGAGGAGAAGGGGTTTGCCTATGTTGATAATCTTAAGACTCTTTGCATGAGTGACCCTTCAGAAGAAAAAGTAATCATCTTCATGTCCATGCATATCCTACTTGGATCTAGTCATAAGAGTTACCATATAATTGTATCATCCAAATTGTTGCCATCTCTTTTCATTTGGATATCCTTCATCTTTGTGAATTGCTGGCTCATGTCTTGAAGCAATATTGTAGTTATACTTTCTTTGGATGTTGTTTTAATTTCTGATGAGCTTTTCTGTTTCCAGCTCATATTTCGAGATCTCAAAGCTTCCAACATTCTTCTGGATGAAGATTTCAAAGCCAAGCTTTCAGATTTTGGACTGGCCAGACAGGGTCCAACAGCTGGATTTGGTCATGTTTCCACATCCGTAAGTTTCATGTATCTCTCTGTTTCCTTCTCCTTACTTTAGTCTTGAGATTTGGCTTCGCATCTACGCTATCAAAAATTATTCTTATGCTGTATCTAATTTTGGAAGTTGTCTTCCATAACTGATCGATTTTTCCTTTCAACCTATAGCACATTCACTATTACATCTAAATTCATGAATTTCTTTTTCTTTTCTTCAATGACATTTCGTGTAATGATGTCTGGCATTCCCTTTAGGTTGTTGGTACAGTAGGCTATGCAGCCCCCGAGTATGTCCACACTGGCAGACTCACCGCTAAAAGTGATGTATGGAGTTTTGGTGTGGTTCTATATGAGCTTATCACAGGAAGGCGGGTGCTGGAGCGAAATTTGCCCAGAGGGGAGCAAAAGCTTTTGGAATGGGTGAGACCATATGTGTCAGATTCTAAAAAATTCCACTTGATTCTTGACCCACGACTTGAAGGCAAAGATTGCCTGAAGTCAGCTCAGAGACTAGCATCCGTTGCCAACAAATGCCTCTTGAAACAATCCAAATCTCGCCCTAGAATGAGTGAGGTGGTTGAGATGCTTGGGAACATCATTAGCGAGACAGCCTGTTTGGATCGTGTACCCGAAGGCGTCAATGAAACTGAGGATGTGAAGGAAGAAGTTGCAGGGGTTGAGCTTGAGTCAGGCAAGCAGGGGAGCAACGATAGAAGAAGGGGCTTTGATTTGAAAGAAATGGTGAGCTTTAGGAACAAATCCATTGGGAGGCTGGATTGGAGAAATTGGACGCCAGGCTTAAATAAGAACTTCTTGATATGCACAGGGCTGTCTCTGCGGGCGTCACTAGCCAATGCGCTTTCTTGAGAAAGATGGAGATAGAAGAACATACCGGCCATGATCGCATGGTTGTGAATTCACAATCTTCCCTGTACCACTCGTAAATATTAGGTGTCGCTGTGTGAGGAAGGGTGAAAAGCCATTACTAGTGTTGCCGGATTAAGAAGCGCATATGTAGCGTTATCTTGTCACTACAATCTTGTCCATTCGATGCCTTTGATATCATTATCTTTTCAGGTGTCAAGTTAAACATCTGTGTGTGTGTGTGAGGTTGGTGAAGGATCTTCATGCTGCAATCGAATGCATGTCGTCAATTCGCCAGTTATACAAGTCAAGTCAAAATGGTTCGCGGTATTTGAACGGGCCATAGAATTTTTCCTATGATATGTTTATTGTGACAAAATAGCCTGATGCGAGCTGCAACCATGTCACAAAGAAAGAAGCTTCTTCCTCCAGAAAATCAGCAAAACTGGAATGGCCCAACCCCATTAGAGATGAATATGCGCAATCCCGGCCCTTTTGAGATGATCCAAGTTCCCAGTGCGGACGCATTGGTTGACATACAAAAGCCGCCATTCTAATCCCGTTGCTGCCAATTTTATGGGCTATTATTCTCTTGGATAGAAGTCACACACTTCGCTAATAAACTTCGAGCCGATATACGAATCCCTTATTTGAATTTTCTGGGCCGTTCCCCGATCATTCCTGAGATTTTGCATATTTAAGCTTTTTGGGTCGACAGATAGGAAAATGTTGTGTTGGAAGGTGACGCCATCGATGTTATACTAACATAATTTTAGAAGATGCGGAGGAGAACCACTCGGTTTTGGGGTTGTTGTCCGAGGATTTAGTCTAAAAGAGATTTGCATTTCATGAATTTGCTCATGAGGCTATTACCGTATCAAATATGGTAGCGTGAAACAGTGGATTAGGTGATCCAACCTCATTTTGTAAATCATTTCTTGCTGGCAGTTAGTATTTAACTTTTAGGTTAAGGGTCTCAGACATGGAATTTGCCGCTGGATTTACACGGACGGCACCAAGAGAGAGCGACGCATACGACCACTTTTTTTATCTTCCAGCCAGTTCTAGTTGTCGAACTCTTATAAAGCATAAGTGAAAGTGATTGCTATTTTGCTACTGACATTTATGCCAGGACCACTCATTCACAAGGTCATTCCTCCTTTTCTCCATTGGAATCAACTAATCCGTCAGGAGAAGCAAGAAAACAAAGAATATGAAGCCAAAACATTTTAAGGTAGATAGCTATGTGCTTAATGTTTTCCCTCAAGAAAGAATTGCAAAAATATATATAGAGAACTACACACATATAGATATACAAATTTGAAGATGACAAGACCCCTGCAGGGAAAACAAAAATTTCCCAATAAGATGAGAGCTAACATCATTTTATGCTAGACCAAGCTGTATTCCTACCTAGTGTTGCAAACATGTTTTAAACTGAAGGCAGGAGATCTTTTAGACATTATCGCTGTACATGTCACCGTTTCAAAGTCAATTCCAAGGTTACGAGACTACCGTGAAAACGCTTGAGTTACTACTACTCAGAGTTGGAATGGAAAAGCTTTTTTCCAGTATTCATGTTTACTTGCTGAAAAGGGGAGATGCAGATGGTCTCGGATAAGCAGCAGGAATGTTTCTCTTTCTGGCATCATCAGCACTTAGTCTGCGAGGCCTGGACCTAGCTGGTGCATTGTTGCCAATCTTCTCTTTGCTATTTGAGTCCTGAATGTGCTCTAGTTCCTTCACTATTTCATTCATGGTTGGCCTAAACCGAGGATCCATCGATATACATCGGAAAGCAAGGTTAGCGGCCTTATAACCCACGTCCAATGAATACTGGCCTTCGAGACGGTTATCCAGGATGCGAAAGATTTTTCTTTTATTAGTTAGGTATGGCTTGGCCCATTCAACGAGGTTGTGTTCTCCAGTCGGTCTGTTCTTGTCAATTGCTCTCCTACCAGATAGCATTTCAAGAAGAACAACTCCAAAGCTATACACATCACTCTTGGAAGTCAAATGACCTAAATTGAAGAGATGGAACATAAAAAAATCTGTTTATCATACACAGGATGCAGAATGAAAGGAGAAGAATGCAACTATGGACTGTTTGAATGGATTTTTGAAAAACATCTCAGACTAGTAGAAAATCCACTGAAATTGGTAGATATGCCAACTATAGCATTATTTAGGAGAAGACCAGCGACTGTTGCATTCCGGAGAGGAAAAGGAAAAAGAATAGCAACCACATTAATCCATTTGATCAGGAATTCTGTACATTCTTGCAAGAAGGGACAAACATGGCGGGGCTTGCCCAAATTCAGCCATCTACCCACAACAAACTATAAGTCATATTTGCAGCTAGGTTATTATTGAATTAAAGTTAATCAAGTACCAAAATGGTGGAGGAGGAAAGATGACAAAAAGTTTGAAATTTGGACGGGATAGGAAGAGTGCAAAGGCATGCAACTTGCATCCAGGCTATAAAGTTATGGCATTGGATAAGACAATAGTTTAACAGTCTGGCTGAGTGGCTTGAATTTCCAACAGCCAAAGACTGGATAAAATAAAAGAGAAATGCAGGTTGGGTCATTAACAAACAAGCTATAAAAGCACAAAACTGCATATGGGATATGACAAGCGTTGTAACATACCAGTAGCTAGATATTCTGGTGCTGCATATCCATATGTTCCCATAACTCTTGTGGAGACATGGCTTTTATCACCTGTGGGTCCATCCTTGGCCAGACCAAAGTCGGATAGCTTGGCATTGTAGCTCTGCGAAGTTAAAAAATGAAAAACCAGGTTGACTAATATACTCCTTTCCAATACAAAATTTGACAACCACCAGCCTAAATGCAATTACAAAATCGCTGAATGAGGAAAACATACCGAATCAAGCAGAATATTTGAAGTTTTGAAGTCCCTGTAGATCACTTTGTTTTCAGCACTGTGTAGAAAAGCAAGTCCTTTTGCAGCTCCAACAGCAACCCTCAGTCGGAGGTTCCAAGAGAGTGGTTGAAAGTAAGAACCCCCTGTTACAAAACAATAAAGAATAAGGGTTTATATATATATATATATATATATATATATATATATATATATATATGTTGTAACTAGTCTGATATTCATAGTGTACATATACAGAAGGAAAAGCTTTATACTTCTAAACAAATGGTTCTCTAAGCTGCCCCTGGGCATGAATTCATACACCAAAAGTCGGTGCTCATCCTCCAAGCAATAGCCGATAAGTTTCACAAGATGAGGATGGCAAAACTGTCCCAAATAGTTCACTTCCGCCTATAGAAACAAAAGTGGAATAAGATGAAACCTACACCAACAATTTCATTAACTTATTGATGACACAACTAAATGGCATCCTCGTGTCCTCCACCTAGCATTTCAAGCAAGCTTCAGGACATATTTGAACAATAAAAAGAGTACTAAGAGAGTAATCAAGAAACTTACCAGCCACTCCCTGTGGCCTTGAAAACTTTCTAGGTTAAGCCTTTTGACAGCGATTACCACACCCGTTCCAGGCTTGGTAGCTGCAAATGAGTTCTCATCAATCCAACCTTTAAAAACTGAGCCGAACCCTCCTTCTCCGAGCACACTATCAGGACGAAAGTTCCTGGTGGCCATCTTGAGGTCAGAAAAGCTAAAGCTCTTCAAATTGGGAGACTGCAAGATCTCACCCTCACTCCGTGGAGGTGGTGGCACTGAGCCTGATGAGACCTTGCCACTTGAACTCTTCAGACTATTCCCATCTGTGCTCACATTTTTTGAAGTTAACCCTGATCAGATTAGCAGATCAAATGTACCATTAGGAAATATATATTAAAAAAAAAAGATCAAAACCCCAAAGAAAATCTTGCTCAACCACTTTCTGTGACAAGGAGAAACATGTTTCTAACGTCACTAAAACTTCAAAAAAGCCTGATCTCTTTCACAACAAATTAGTCTTAGATGCATGATTTTCAATTCCGAAAGTAATTTTCACGAGACCAGTCTTGCAAGGTTAAAACGGCAATTAGCCAATCTCACATAAGCATAAGAGAGTGTCACTCTGGCCGATCTCTGAAATTTTCTGATGAGTTTCATGTAACAATACCATACATATGCATGCACAGATTAGAAAATATAGCTGAATTCCACTATTTCGAACTAACAGAAGCACACATCCACCTCAATATATATTAACATTTTGGGAAAGATCATTTCAAAGTTTTCATTCTTCAGGTAATAAATCACAAAGATACCAAAATATAACCTAAAAAGTGCACCTCAGCAATCAAATTGAAATCAATGACCTTCTATTTGATAAACATAATCATGAATTTAAAAAATGTCTTTTGTTCAAGTGAATACAGTTAACATCCTCACCTGTATGATATGGGCTTTCAGCTTTAATTCTAGCACTTAAGCAAATTCCCATTGTAAAGAACTCCTAGGTTATTCCTCCTCCAGCAAACTTATCTTGCTCAGCGGATCACAAGTGAAAAGGGAAACTATTACACGACCGCAGCTTCACACCGCTCGAAAGCTAGATCTAAGGTTCAAGAAAGTAAGTTTTCTTTAGTGCATAAAGCTATTAGCTTTGTAACTAAAAAAGGACCAAATTCAAGCAAGCTCCGGATAAAAGTTGTATATATATTTTTGACAAAAAAAAAAAAAAAAAACCCACCTCTCCTTTTGGCCCCAAAAATACTTTTGCAAACCCCAGACAGGAATGATAAAGCTCTGAGCTTTCTGAGCTGAAAACGAGCTAAATTTTCTTGTTATCTATCTGGGCTTTTGGGGGCTTTGAGATATATGTAGTAGCTTTATTTTTGGACCAAGTATTTTGCTTCAGAAAGAGAGAGAAGGGGAATTCAGCAAATAATGCTAAGCGAGGTTCATTATCAAGAAAGAGAGGCCGTTGGAAGGTGAAGAAAGAAGGCAAGGGGGAGAGGGAAAGGGGCAGCTGAGAGTTAGAAGGTGCAAATGGTATTAATGGCGGGCTGCAGTTGTTGCTGGTCCAACCTGCTCAGCCTCAGCCTTAAGCCGTAGAAGCCTTCTATTGATAACGGGTTAATTGCAACTACATCCCTTGTGGTTTTACAAAACTACTATTGTGCCCCCTGTGGTTTGGGAAATATCCCTTTGACTAGACCGGTGTAAGTTGATGTCAAAGATATGTTTCTGCAGATAAAAATACATTTTTCAAAAAATAAATTTGTAGACCAGGAATATGTTTAAAGGATAGTCTAATGATTAAGGTTGAAATCCCATGATTTAAAGGTTTTTGTCTCAAATTTTCCTTCTTATATATGAAATCTCACCTCTTCTTTACTAACAAAATTTTAAAAACTTAAAAAGTCTACTGTAATGGGGCCAATCTAAAGACGCCACGTGTCAGCTCGGATGTAGTGATACGATCGCTCGGCCAAAATAGTTCGGGTATGAGGGGCGCCAGCTCGACCGTTTCCACCGCCTCTCAGCCGTGTGGGCCTGGTGGGCCATGCTCCTCGAGCTTTTCGGGACTAATAGGCGGAACCTTAGAAAAACTCCCCCTTAACTAGGACTCGTAGTCATACAAGGAAACTATCACCTTCAAACCTATAAATACCGCACCACAAGATGACACAAGGTACGCTATTTACGGTATTCTATACTGCTACTATATTCTCTAACTCTTGCTGACTTGACCGTCGGAGTTATTTCGAGGAGTCAGCCCGGCCATTTCCTCCCTTTACAGGTCGGTCCACTCATTCACCTTCTGTTAGCTCGGCCATTCCCAGCCAATTTGGCTAGCAGCAACTCAACTCGGATCGCGTTTTTGACAGTCACATCTAGTCCAAATGGTACCAAGAGCCATCCCCAAGACCCCTTATTCAAGGAACCGGGGATCGAATTCTGAGGAGGTCCCTATTCAAGCACTACCGCGGTCCTAGCCTAAGACGGTGACGAGACGAACAAATTCACAATTGGTCTCCACATCTACTTTTTTTTTCACTAATTATTTTTTCTCATATTTAGAAGTTTATGCGAAATTTAGGTGTACATTGGATTGGAGTCGTTACTTTGTTGACGGTAGGGGCCTTTAGTTTTGTCGCTTTTGGTCAAAGGGAGTGATTTTGATTTTCCAAAACATTTGGGATTTTGTTCATTTTGGTGAACATGAGGGAAGGAAAATGTAAATATCCCATTAATAAATGCTCTCTCCCCTCACTTCCCACACAGCTTAGACTTCTGAGGCTTCTTTTAAGACAAGTAGGAGTAAAGAACAAAAGTGCAGAAAGAAACCGCTGCCGGATTCTAAGCCGTTGGATCAGAGGATCAGTGTACCTTCAATGATGGAATTCGGTTTGTCATTTTATGGCTTCTGGGCTCCGACTGGCTCGGCTTGAAATTGTTGGCAGGAAAGTGGCAGCCAATTTTGGTTTCGTGTACCGGAAAAAATTTTAAAAATTAAAAAAAAAATGAATGTCTGTGAGCCAGCGGCGTAGACTGGTCGGTCCAGCTGTGGACTGGTCGATGAGCCGTCATCAGCTCATTACAAATATTTCGAGAGAAAATTAAAGGAATATATTGCTACAATGTAATTACAGTCACCTTACCAGTTCAAGATAGACAGGAGGTTCCACTCATAGACAGTGTAATAATTAATTAATTTGTGTCTGCAATTTCTGCACCCTGCATTTGAAAATTGAAACATTTTAAAGGGTTCTAGTGGTGCTTTTGCTTTTCAGTGGTTGAGATGGGTTTTGTCAAACATGTTACATTTCTCAACCTGCTAAATCAGCTGGTTTGAGCAAATTTCAGGAGCTGTGTGAAAACACGGCTGCAAAGGTTAAAGTAATGAGAAGTTACAACAAGTTTTGTACGAATATTTATACATGGACGAAGGTAAAAGTAATTTAAAATGCAGCATTATGAATGAGATCACACCGAATTACTCCAATGATTAAAAATTTGTGCAATAACTTTGGACGCGACTTCCACAAAATGTTAACAGGCATAAATTTCTTTCAGTGACTTTTTTTTTTTATATAAATTCAAAATCTTTTACTCACAATTAATTTCACTTTATTACCTGTTTCGACCCAACCTTCCTGCATTTATAAACCAGCTAAAAATGCATTATGGCAAAGCCTCTACCGGATCTTATTTAACTATTTTCTTACAGCATCTTTTTTTTTTCGTGTGTGCGGTGTCAATTTCTTCATCTTTATTCATTTTTTTCTTTCGTTCTTATATAGAAACTTTTTAAACCCCCCACACATTCGAAATTACTAGTTTCTTTGTAGCAAAGTTGAAACTTTTTGATTGCATTAATACCTCTATTTGTCTCAAGACGTATATTTAAGATGAAATTCTAAAAGATCTTCTTTAATTGTAATTATGAGCAGTTTCTAATTCACATGCATTTGAAATACATTATTGGTGGATATGATTGAGCTTCAATTAACATCCATCTCATTTTCTTCTCCTCCTTTCTGATATTTCACGCTTTCCTCGTCAATTCACTGAAAAAAGGGCAAATAGCTTTTCGTTGGCAACGGTGATGATTAAAGGCACAACCTCTTTTGATCCTTCCAAAATCAAGGGCTCATATTCATGTCATTCATTAAAAAAAAAATAAAAATTAAGACCACCCAAATCTGAGGGCCTGTGGAGTTCGAAATGTGATGGCTAAAAGTTTGAAAGAACCGTGAAGTAGAATTTCAATGGCGAGATTTAGTGAAATCTATAGAAAAAGACGATTCAATTTCAATCAATGCTCAACTTACACCACATGAAAACGAACCATAATTTGTCTTATTAGCGGCTTCAGACATTTCCAATTTATACACATCTCTCTCTCTCTCTCTCTCTCTCTATATATATATATATAAAGAAGGATAAGCAGGGCGTTTCGTGTTAAAAAATTGTGTTATTATTTGTTATTCCAAATATACACTATTTTAAGATTAAGCGTGATATATCCACGTACTATTTAACAAACTTCTCGCTTTTATGTAATTGTTGCTAGGGATGGCAATGGGGGCGGGTGCCCGCGGGCAACCGCCCCGCGGGGGGCTCTCGGGGCGGGGGCGGGGGGGAATTTTTTCCCCCCGTTTAGAAACGGGGCGGGGGCGGGGGAGTATACCCCCGCCCCATCCCCCGCCCCGTCCCCCGCAAAAAAAAAGAAAAAAAAATATATATATATAATTAATACACAGAAGTAAGTGTAAGTCAAGTAACAAAATCCCTAATTATCTATCCCCATTCGGCCATTCCCCCATTCGGCCGTTCCCATTTTTCCCTCCTTCGCAAAATGGCAGCCACTGCTGTCACCTCCAATTCCCCTCAATTCTAAGCAGTAATCAGTTCAGTCACTACTCACTCAACTAAACGGCTAAACCCATTCTCTGTCTAAATCCTTCTAACATTTTACCCAAGCGAGAATCCCAGATCGAGCTCATCTCTTCGTCGGCAAGTGAGAAGAAACTGATTGACAAGTTGGAAGTTTCCAATTCCAGGTTCTACGTAATTTTCTGTTGATTTGTTCCTTTGCTTTGACCAAATCTCCACTATAAAATTGTGTATATATTTGCCCTTAAATTAGTGCACCAAATAAAATCTATTGTTTATTTTGTTTTATTTCGGGAGATATGTATTTAGGTCTCTTAGGAGAATCGGAGGGGAAACTTGAGAATAGAGTATATAACTTTCTCGTGTAGTTTGGGAGTCCCAGAGAGAAAACAGAAATTCAGAAAGGAGTTCTATTGAAGTTTCATGTGTTTGGGTCTTAGGTTGTTTTTATCACTATTCATTTATTTTTCATAGTCTGACATATGGTCCGCTGGGTTGAACCTGCTAAGTGTATTCTTTTTCGCTTGAATCCATGCTGTAGATAATCTCATTATCGAGCAATAAATTCTACCAATTAACACTTAATAAGTTTTAGATCTGAAATTGGATGAAGTTGGAGAGAGATAAATAACAGAATTTTCTGAATTTCAAAGCAATTAAATCTTGGGTGATTAGCCATTCTTATTTGGCATCCCGGTGCACTCATAAAGACTGGCCCATCATTGTTGATTGGGTTTTCAAGTTTTATCAAGGCTTTTTCTTTGCTGAGTGAAGGGAAATTTGAAACTTTATCTGAAGTAACAGTCTGGAAAACATGACCCGGACTTCCATCTGCCAAATCCCTCTACCTGTCAAAAAATTTTAAAAGCCATTGTCAAGTTATTGTGGGTCTCATAGGTTCAGGCTATATGTTACTTCACATTTTTATCCCATTTGTTTAACAATTTCAGCCAAGCTTCCTTTATTCATGTTGTGTAAGAGGTCCAAATATGACTCGTTTGAGCAGCTTGGTGATGTTTGTTTTGTTAAAATCCTAATGATAAACATAAGTGAATCATCAGCTACAAATGTCTTATCTATGCAAAAGAACACTTTCTTTTGCCATTTTACTTTTTTCCTTTTTGAAAGGCCTTTACTAATCAAGGTTGATGATGCAGAAAATTGTGTATATATTTGCCCTTATATTAGTCCACTTATTGTGCTATTTGCTTTCTTGTCTTTGTAGAATTCTTATTACAATGAATCAGTCCGAAAATCTAATTGCATCTGAACAAGGGGATAATTCATCAACTCCACAATCAAGGAATGTTGAATCAATTGACTTGACAGATACAGTAGAAGAAGATGAATATGAAATTGAAGGAGGAAAAAGAAAATTAAAATCAAAAGTTTGGGCGCATTTTGATAGAGAGAAAGGTGAAAATGGCATTTTTTATGGTGTGTGCAAGTATTGTAAAAAAAAATACAAGACAGGTGCCACTCATGGGACGAGTACCTTGCATGATCATTACAACAGGTGTGCTAAAAGGCCTAAACAAGATATTAGGCAAATGTTACTTCGAGGTGGTAGTAAAAAGAATGATGGCAAACAAGAATTGCACAATCATGTGTTCGATCAACAACAGTCACGCCATGAGCTTGCATCTGCAATTGTATTGCATGAGTATCCATTATCTATTGTGGATCACATAGGCTTTCGAAAATTTGTTAAGAGTTTGCAGCCATGTTTTAAACTTGTGTCAAGAAATACAATTAAAGGAGATATTTTGAAGATCTATGAATTGCAAAGATTGAAGAATTGTAATATTTTGGAGAAGCTTGGAAGTAAGATAGCAGTTACAACCGATATGTGGACTTCTAGCAACACAAAGAAAGGCTTCATGGCTATCACTGCACATTATATTGATGAGTCTTGGATCTTACAAAGTCAAATTTTGAGGTATGTTTTCAAAAGTTAAAAACTTGAATTATGTTAATTGTTTGTTATACATGAGCAACTTATTTTTTTCTTTTATTTAGGTTTATCTATGTTCCTGCTCCACATACCAAAGAAGTGTTAAGTGATGTGCTTCTTAGTTCATTGATGGATTGGAATATTGATCGTAAGATATCTACGATTACCTTAGATAATTGTTCCACCAATGATGGTATGATTAATTGTTTGTTGGAAAAGTTGAATGTGAGTGATTTGTTGATAGATGGTTTAGTGCTTCAAATGCGGTGTGCTGCCCATATCTTAAATTTGATTGTCAAAGATGGTTTAGAAATGATATCGGGTGGTATTGAAAGAATTCGTGATAGTGTGGTGTATTGGACTGCTTCTGCTGCTAGAATTGAAAAATTTGAAGAAGCGGCTCGCCAATTGCGCATTTCTTCTACTAAAAAGTTGTGTTTGGATTGTAAAACCCGTTGGAATTCGACTTTTTTAATGTTGCAAACAGCTGCAATTTATAAAGACGTATTTCCACGGGTTAAAGTGCGTGAGAAACACTACACTAGTTTGCCAAATGATGATGATTGGGTAATTTGTAATGCCATTTGTGAGAAGTTGAAATTATTCTACCAAGTCACTGAAATGTTCTCCGGTACTCGATATCCTACATCAAATGAATTTTTTGCAAAAGTTTGTGACATTAAGGTATCATTGGCTCAATGGATGAAAAGTTCAAATTGTTTAATTAGAGTAATGGCAGAAAAGATGATGGCAAAATATCAAAAATATTGGGAAGATTGTAATGTGATACTTGGTATTGCTGCAGTTTTGGATCCTAGATACAAAATGAAGTTGATTGAGTATTATTTTCCTATCATTTATGGTGATGAATCATTCATGAAAATTGAAGCAATTCGTCAAAATTGTTATTCTTTGTTGCATGATTATCAATACCGATCTAGTTTGGGTGGAAATAGAGTTGATAGTCAGTGCATGGCTTCACATAGTGAGCATGTTAGTGGGAGTCATGATAAGAATGAAGTTGAAACGGATCCCCTTGCTGATTTTGATAAGTTTGTGGCTTCTAACTCTGCTGATGTTACTTCTAAGACGGAATTGGATTTTTATTTTGAGGAAAATGTGTTACCAAGAGTTCCGACTTTTGACATACTTGGTTGGTGGAAAACACATGGGGTTAAATATCCCACTTTACAAAAAATGGCTAAGGATATTCTAGCTGTACCCGTCTCAAGTGTGGCATCTGAATCTGCATTTAGTACTTGTGGAAGAATAATTAGTCCTCATCGATGTAAACTTCACGCCAATACCTTGGAAGCATTGATGTGTACTCGCACTTGGCTCTGGAATGAAATAAATGGTATACAAAAGATTTAACTTTTACTTTTAAATTTATACATTTTTTTTTTGCATTTCTTTATTTAGTAAATCAGTGGCTATTTTTTTTGGTGCAGCTACTTCTTCTACTTCGGAAGGGATGTTATGTAATACATTATTTGATGAAGAAGATGATGTTGATTGTGTTACTGAATAGGTATTAAAGAAATTTGATTCATCTAAATTGATTTTCTCCAATTATTTGTTATACACTATACTCTGTTGACAAGATTCTTCTTTTATTTTAACATCAAATGTCAGGGTTGCTTTATCAAGTGAGTTATCACATCTCGAGGTTGACGAAGAGCAAATGTTCTGAAGTTGTTAAGTTATATTAATGAAGAGAAAAATTGAATTTATTGTTGAGTGTTTTTAGTTTGTTGAATATGAGAAATCAACTCGACTGAATTTGTTGAATACTAGAATGAATGTAACTTGACTTGTTATGCTTTATTTTCATCTTGACAGCTATTTCATTTTATTTAACGTTATTTATAATTGTATTATTGTAAATGAATATTTATGATAAGTTAATTTCTTTTTTCGCGGGGGACCGCGGGGGACCGCGGGGGCAACGGGGCGGGGGCGGGGCGGGGGATGGGGGGCAAGGGGCGGGGGACGGGGCGGGGGACGGGGGGAGTTATTTGACAACGGGGCGGGGGACGGGGGAAGGATCCCCCGCCCCACCCCCGCCCCATTGCCATCCCTAATTGTTGCCACTGTATTCTTTCCGTACAAACTATTCACACCTACTTAAATGTTGCCACTGCACTCTTTCGATGGTTGTCGCCACTGTATTCTTTCCACGTCGAGACCTCCATCCCTATTCAGTAACCCGCTAATTAGTAAAAAAAAATTCACTCCCATCTACAAGGCTAATAAAATTTTTAACAATCACCAACAAATTATTTTTTCCCCTTCACAAATATTGTTTTAACGTGCACACATGGTGTATGCCTTCCTACAAGTTATAAATTAATCCGCAGACAGGGTATAAGTCGCTCGTAGGTGTCCAAATATGTGGATTTATCAAGATTGTATTTAGCTGCCCTTCCGAAGCATATTTTTTGGCATTTTCCACGAGAATTGATTGATTGATTAGCCGAACAAGTAAGCTGAATCAAGAATCAGTCGGTACATCTTATTTAATAATAATATTTCAAGTTGAAGGAGAAACAACTCGATCAATCTTACTATTAGTTTGTAAATCTAATAATCAATCACGGCAACATACATAATTTATTCAGCAACAGAGATTTGAAAATTCGTATGATGAGCATTTTTAGATGGGAAATTTGCTAAATTGATCCCTAACATTTTCACAAAAAACTTTTTTAGTTCCTAACATTTAAAATCGGTCAGAATAGTCCCTAAGATACAAATTATGAGCATGTTTGGTTCTAATGCTCGTATTTGCTCATTTCTCCGACTAAAAACAACACACCTCTCTCACGTGGATATAATTTTAAGGGCAAAATCAGAAAACATTCATTAATCCATGGTTTTAGACCTCTGAAAAAGAAGAGAATATTCTCTTCAAAGCTCAAGTTCTCAATGGCTACTCTTCCATAACTCCACCCACTCCTCCTACAGTCAATCTTGAGTCATTTTCCCTGCACCTACTCCATCAGATGCATTCCACCATCACCACTAACCCAAAGCCTGATGATCTCAAGAGAACCAGAAAACTTGAAACTTGAAGAAGGTGAAATTTTGCATTTTGCAATGCTTCACGAAATCCCAAGTTGTTGAATCCTTCAGAAGTTGCAATTGCCCATCCTAGCAGTCTCCATACCGTTCTTTCCATCGTTGATGACATCCCATCCTATCGCAAGATTTTTATCAAAAGTCTATGGTTTTGTTACTTTCAAGAATGTTAAGTCTTTCTTGCTTGCCCAAGAAAACCCCAGCAATAAAATTGATGGGTTTGTCAGCAATAAAATTGGTGGAGAATGCGCCAACCAATTGAGATGAGTTTTGAGACTTTGTTGAATTATTTTGAGAGGTATGGTGAATTTGAAGAAGGGCTTGGGGGTTTGATATAGGGACAGGGAAATCAAGGAAAGTGCAAAAGCTGCTTTGACTGAGAAGGTAAAATTTGTTGATGGTTTCCGGTTAGTTTGCAAAATGGTGTTGAGGGAAAAGGAGAAAAATAATAGGAATCCAAGGGGGTTTGGCCTGTAAAACCATGGATTAACGAATGTTTTTCTATTTTGCCCTTGAAATTATACCCACGTGAGAGAGGTGTGATGTTTTTAGTCGGAGAAATAAGCAAATACGAGTATTAGGACCAAACTGGCTAATAATTTATATATTAGGGATTATTTTGGCTGATTTTAAATATTAGGGACTAAAAAAGTTTCATATGAAAATATTAGGGATCAATTTGACAAATTTCTCTTTTTAGATTGGTAAATGGTACACCGAACCTTCTTGCTGCTAAAAGTTAAATTGCTGGGGTTAGCTATCAAATCGCTGTAAAGATAAAAGTGACGTTTCGTAAAGAGGAAAAGGGTGACTTTGACAAAATGCAGGGTGGAGAGTTGGAGAGGGAGAATAAAAGTCGACGCTGTCTTACTTTTCCGGATTTTACATATCTGGAAACCAAACATTCCCGTGACGCCCACATAACCCCCAATTTCCAAATAGCATTGCACCATTTTACCACTTTTGATTTATAATAATAATTGAACTTACTCAAGATTTTAAATAAGCTTCTTTTTTTTTTTTCTTGGGAAAAATGAGGTAATGTATTTGGTCATTTCTTATGGCGATCCTAATCAACATTCCTCCCTACCGTGTCTCATCGTGGCCGTCCACCCTGCATACTTTATCCACTATTGTCCAATTAAGAGTAAGACATTTTTAATCCATAGAGGAGGCATGCATGTTTGTTGGTCCACTAATTAATTCAACAAAGCATATATTAGCTGTGAATTCTAATCATCCTCTAATATTTTTGGTTGACTTGTCAGGAATCAAAATCTTCCAACTTTGGGATTCATTTCATGTACGTATTTCCAGAACATGCATGCTTGCCAAGTGGCATTAGAAGCAGCCCCCTATTGATTATTGATTAAGACCCTGTCGATATGGCTCGGCTTGGAGCCGGCTAGCCGACGATCCCCTCTTGGCATTAAAAAAAAAGGCAGTGTTTCTCTATTTCAAATTCCTATCGTTTCAAAAAAAAAAAAAGTTTCTCTATTTCTCTCTCTCCCCCTCTCTCTTTTTTTTTTTTTCTTTCTTTTCCTTCTTTGTTGTGGCTTGAATTATTAAAAGGTAAATTAGTGACAGAGTGTCCTTATTCATAATTCGGAAGTGCAGTCTACTCTCGTGACATCATGATACTTTCTATGAGTTGGCATCATTTTTGGAAAGGGAGAAAAGAAAATTTCTGGTATAATTCACAGGGCAGGGAGATCGATTTGTGTCAAAAATTTATGTAGCGAGCGAGTTATTTTAGCATATAAGATATAACCAGTAGCCGTAGGGGTTAGTAACCAAAGATTTGAACTCTCATGATCATCTGACAAATTTGGATTCAAATCCTAACGGATAAGATTGGAGTAGGAAGGGAATAGGGGAGTGGGGAAAAAATATATATATATATACTCCCTCCGTCCCGTTTTGTTAGTCTTGATTTTTTTTTCACACAGATTAAGAAAGTGTAATTAATTTGGTTGGAAACATAAATTTAAATTAGTAATTTCCTAAAATACCCTTATGCTAATCACGAAGAGTGCCAATTAATATCAGTTACAGCTAATGGGTTAGTATTGGAAAAACTCAATGTATTCAATGTAGTGGGTTAGTATTTAATAACAATGTATTAATAACAAGATGTTTAATAAGGGTATTTTAGACAATTTGAAAGATTACTACTCCCTCCGTCCCACTTTGATAGTCCTGTTTCTTTCTTCACACAGTTTAAGAAAAAGTAATTAATTTTGTTGGAAAAGTAAATTTAGATTGTTATTTTCCTAAAATACCCTCACATTAAATAGAGTACAATTTTATGGGAATTTGAATTAATGGTAAAAAAAGAATCAACTCTCATTAAATGGGGTAGGTTTATAGTAACAACAACTTACATTAAATAAGGGTATTTTAGGAAAATTAAAATACAACTACATTCTTCAAATGGAAAGTGGACTACAATTTGGGACAGACGAAAAAGGAAAACAGGACTATCAAAGTGGGACGGAGGGAGTCCATTTCTTAATGGGAAAGCGGATTACAATTTAGGACAGACGAAAAAGGAAAACAAGACTATCAAAGTGAGACCGAGGGAGTATAAAAGATGTTTTTTAAGACAACTTTAAAACAAATAAAGCAATTTTTAAATCAAATATATAAAAGTAAAAAAGAAAAAGAAAAAAAGGTTTGTAAAAGCATCTCATGATCTACCAAATTAAATATTTGCCACATACGTGAGTCTAGAAATTTGCTATCGTATAAATTTGTACGTGGGTGTTGGAGGAAACGGTCAAAGTTTGGGAATTTGTCAACTCATGGACGAGATTGACGGTGATGAAATCATGAAACATGAATGAATATACTACTACTATATAGTTGTAGACGACCCGTGCCCATGGGCAAATGGGCCAGTAGCATAATGTAGTACAAAATCTCCTGCTCAGTTTTATTTTGTAGGAGCAAACTTGAGTTGACGTGATTAGTGTGCTCACTCAATCCGTGCTAAAAAGCGACCCCCTATTCATTGAGACGCATAGTCAAAGCTACAGCCCATTGTCACGTCAGCAAAGTCGTCAAGTGTCAAAATGGGATCCATCCATGACCATATCAAGGGCCGCTTCGCTCGTTTAAATATTCTCTTGGATATAATATACCACACAACTATTACTCCTACATTTTTTTTTTCAAACACTCGATATTCACACTTTCAATAAGATTAATCTGGATTCGATCTAATAAGGAGTGTCCGCATAATCCGACTCTTGCTCGAAAGTGAATATATGATTTATAGCGTTCCAAACAATTATATGCAGAAGTTAAATTTGTGACTTTATAGCGTTTCAAAGGATTACATGCAGAAGTTGAATTTGTGACCGATAAGCATTACCAGCCCACTTATTATCAACCGTCTCGTGAATTACTATTTTTTCTATCTAGAAGATAACGTAGAATATACTGCTACTTTAACTTCATTACTTTTTAAAATATTCTTTTTTATTTGGTTCTAAATATACGGGGGGAGAGGATAATTCACAACAACTACCTTTCTTTACTCTTCTTATCTTTTCACAAACAAACACTACTACTAAATTTTATCCTTTACTACAAGTCAGTTAATTTTATGCGCAAGAGACGGCTGTTAATCAGTCAGTCAATTTTTGCTTTTTTTTTTCTTTTTTAATTTGGGGTGTAAGTAGAGACATCCGTCCCTGTCCGCAGAGTTGGAGTAGGAAAATGAAACAATAGCTCTACTGAATCCACAAATACACATAAAAAAGGTTATTGATGACTAAATAATATATTATTAATCTCATCCACCCACGATAAGTCAGCAGCATTCGTGACTCTCATGGCATGACAAATAAAGGTATCTGAAAAAAAAAAAGAAAAGAAAGAACACTTTGTCAAACACAGCCTTCAAATATTCACATGCCATGCGATGCAACTTTCTCCCTCAGAAATGCAATACTAGTAAAATAATAAACAACAAACCTAATTTAATAAAAAAAAAAACAAGGAGGAAGGAAGGCTTGGAAGCGTAAGGATGACGTCATGCTGCCGTACAGCAGTACCACAAAAAAAAAAAAAAAAAAAAAAGGGGTCTTCGTATTTCCCCAAATCGGGTAGCAAATTCCCTTCCATTTTCAATTTCAACACACATGGGCTATTATGTTTCCTTCAATAATTGTCGTACTACTGAGCACTGAAGACAAATCTTTTTCGTTTTTTTTTTTCCCCCTCTCTTTCTTCTTCTACAGTTCTACTCGCATTTCGTTGTGGTAGACTAAAAAGTGAGATTAAGCATTTAATGGCCTGATGCAGACGTCGCATACAATTTGCTCCGTTGGTTCGCGTTTGCATTTGTTAAATCCTCCGCTGCCAACGAAAGTCTGCAGTTTTGATGAATTCAGATTCATACGATCTTCTTGTTTTCCGTTTTTTACCGAGTCAAAACGAGTCCAAAGGCAGGTGAGGTGGTGGCAATTAGCTACTTACTTTTAAAAGTAGTGGTAGGTGTTAAAGGCACAAAATAAAATTTTAGATGAAAGGAACCGAGAGGAGGGTATTATTGTACTCTTCGTCTATCTTCTACAATGAAATTTGATAGGCTCAATCATTGGAGTCGGCTTGACTTGCTCATCTAATTCAGTAGCAGTAGTGTCTTTTCTGCCTATCAGATTAAGGTTTAAATTTTGCGTGTAAGAATTAAGAGTGCTGACCTTTTACCATCACTGACAACGATTAAGAATATTGTATTATTGCCGAACTTTTTCTTTTCCTTTTTTGAAATCAGCCAGCCACGATGAGATATTATTGTGGTATGAGATCAAAGCTCGTGAATTGAAAGACAACGGGAGACCCCCCCCCCCCCTCGTCATCCTCCGGAGCAGCGTTTTACATCGCCTTCACCATGTTAGATAGATCAGTTTCCATCTTCAACAAGAAAGGAGCAACCTAAATTCGTGAGTCGTAGGGAACTAAACGAGACGAAGAAATATTCATGAGCAACTCAGTTGTGATGAGCTGAGTTGGCTCGACTCCCCGGGTCCACGAAAATTGCATCAGATGGACTGACAGACCTTGTTCCTTCAAGCAAGTTCGAACATTTTTGGGCTGACATCTTCAACCCAACAACAGACGAACAACAAATTAGAGTAGAGCTAGATCATACTTATAAAAGTGAAAATGTCTTATAAGGGAACGATGAGTTGATTTTCTTTTCTCAAGAACTACAAAGAAGAATGCCATTGACTTCATCTCAGCTGCTCTCTCTTTTTTTTTTTTCTCTAGAGTTGACTGACAAACTGGACGAGTTATCAGAGAAACTAATCAAAAAGTTTTGCAATTTTTTCTGTGGCGAATGAGTGGTATTGACTCATTCAACATTCCGGTCGAGAACACCTCTCTTCACCCACCACCAAAATAATGCAAAGAAAAATGCAACAGCATGAACAAAGAACAAGAAAATAGCAAACAAAATAAATAAAAAAAAAAGGGGACTTGAGAAGCAAACAGTAGCCTGAAGGGGAGGGACCCTGCTGCCTGCTGGTTGAGTTAGGAATTTAGGATTTTGCACATAGGCCCACCATGTCAACCATCCTCCGGACTTCCACTTATAAACAAAAGCTTTCGTAGCCTTCATAATCATGTCAAGACAGAGCTGCTCTCCGTCGTGTCGTGTGCCGACTCCTGTAAAAATGTCTCTCTCCTTCCACATTGTTCGCGACACAATTGTTGACAAATTCTGATGGCGGTTGGCTTTAAGGGCTGATGGCGTCCACTTCCGAAGCAACTTCTTCTAGCAATGTGCCCTCTTTTCTTTTATTCAAGCTTGTTAATCCAAGTTTTGTGGCATGCACTGTCCTGTCCCCACCACAGTGGGGCCTGGGACCGGCACCGACTCTTGCCGCTGTCTGCATAATCTCGCTCATTTCCCAATTACTGTCACCATTTGCCTCCGCCGATACAGGTTTTTTGGTTAATCAGAGCATTAAATGTTGAAAACGAGAGCTACTGATGAGAATTTCCATCATGCTATGACATAAAAATGGATTAATCAAAGTGCATAACGTTATACGAAGTTGCAGAGGCATTATTATTTCATATCATGTCATCAACACACTTTAAAATCAATCCTGACTTGAGGTGTTTGACTTGGGACCTGCAGCAGAATATATTGAATTTGTTCGTTACTAGGAGATGATATGATGTTGTCTCGTCCACTCGTGATGTAATGGAAGACCTCGCCACTCACACTGACTTATACACCATGAGGGGTATCATGGCTGCGGTCCGAATCGGCTACATAACATAGCATACTGTTATGCACACCTAATAATGGCGAAGAGGAGCCATAGCAGAAGGCTGATAGAGCCCTTACAATCAACGACACTTTTGCTCGTCATGATTTAGCAGGAAAAACCAGCCAATCTCATGTTCGTTGGCAGAGGATGCTGATACGTCTTTTTCTCTGCCGATGAACTAGACCTTTCTTCTGTTGTCGCCCCACTAAAAAAGAGGGACCAGACATTCCGGCAACACTTGTTTTGAGTTTAATCCAAACGGCCCAACCAAATTAAGACACCAATAGTAATTCATAATTATCCAGTGCTTAAATGAGAATATATATGAAAGAAGCAAGTCATATTGAACAAGTTTAATGGTAGTACGCTTTTATTGTACACGATACCCTTTGTCTCAGGTCTTACACCAGTGATGGAACGAGAAACCAAGGGGGGAAAAAAGATGCTACCAATACCTGCTTTCAGAGACTACTCTTCTTTATAGTTGAAGACTTGATGATATCAATGAATTCGGGCTGATTTGTCATGCACATTCAAAACAACATTAGTAAACCACTGCTAAAGCAAACAACAACTCAAAAGGACAGCCATGAGGAAGGGTGATACTCAACACAGTAGTAGAACAAACCTTAAGGGAAGCTCCACCGACCAAAAACCCATCAACATCAGGCTTAGCAGCCAATTCTTTGCAGTTCGCTCCATTTACAGAACCTTCAATTATCATGGTGCAACAAGCATTGATAAATGAAGACAACAAACTAAAGATAAATAACTGTAGTGGAGTTTCCATTGCTAATCTAAGCACCTTTAGTTCTCTCTCTCTCTCTCTCTCTGGGTTGGGGGGCGGGGGAAAGACTCTATGACAGCTTAAATGCCATCTTCTTAAAATTCCAACCACATTCTCATTTTAAAGTTCTATTGCATGCAGGAGTGGACAATGGAACCCAAGGGGTAGAAGACTTGCTTTTAAGGAGAAATCAGTGATGGTTGGAACTTGATAAGAGTTCACAGAGAAACCTTGAAGCACGAAATTAAGGTTTTGCAAAAACTTGAATAGATTGAATACCTCCGTATACAATCCTTGTTGTTGCAGCAACCTCTGCACCAGCATTTTCATGTAGCCACTTCCTGAGTTCAGAATGAACCTGGAACAAATATACATATCCCATGATAGTAATCTTGAAATGAATCACCAAAGAGACAATTTGCAAACAATAATCCAAAAACCCCTTAAATATGATTTGGAAAAGGAATTACTAAGTTAATAAGCACACTTCAGCCAGAAGGATAACAATCTGATTAAGACAACAAACAATGAAGCCGCACATTCAAGGACGAAGTTTTCCTCTAGCATATCATATGCCTAACACGTAAGCTCATCAGAATTGTTGCCGAGAAATTCATTCAGAATTATTCAAAGCTCAGTTCAATTGCTAAGGAGCAGTACAACTCTGATATCACTCATGCACAAATACAGTACAAAACAAGGTGTCAAATTCACCTACACATGCAATTCTCGGATAGAGGTTGATATCTTCTAATAAGCTGAACATTATATATATATATATATATATATATATATATATATATATGCATGCTAAAAGGACATCACCTTCCAGCAATTGTGGGTACTCATTTTCATTGCAACGACTATAGGCTTTTGTGAGGCCATATAATCTAAAACCTCTTATACTTTCAGAAACACCAATCGAAAATTTCTATTATTAAAAATTACCCCGATTTTTATGGAACATGTACAAAAACTATTCTTAGCACACAGTAAAGAGAGAGTTCCCCATTTGTAGAATGTCCAATTACGCAAATCTCCCCAAACATCTTGCTTGCCCTCTAAAAGAACCAAAACAGAAGTTGATGAATTATCTTAACTTCATCAATCAGAAACTTGATCAATATACCAAAGATAGCAAACTTACTTCTTGAGCTTGAGCAGGAGTAGCAACCTTTCCAGTACCAATTGCCCAAACTGGCTCATAAGCCAAGACGATATTGGACCAGTTCAAAACTCGATCTGCAACAGAATGCTTGACATCTATTATATATCACCAAGAAAGAAACAGAAAAACAAAAATGGAACATAGCTACATCGAATGGAAGCGGCAGTAAGGGCAACCACTGTGCATTTTGAAAAACTGCAATCCACAAAGTTTTGTTCTTTCCTCCATTTGGGAGTGACTGAAAAGGAAGATAAGTCTGTACAATTTGCTTTTATTACTTATAAAACATAAGAGGACCCAAGTTGCAAACATGTCCACCAGCAATATCCTCAAAACCACAATTTGTCCCCTCAAACTTATTTTTAGGGAAATCAGTATGTTGTCTGGAGATTAAGGTGAAACCAAGTTCATCACGAATAGTCCTATACTAATTTTAGACCTCTCGTATCTATGTTTGGGTAAATAATCTTTACTATCAACAATTGGGTGCAATGAATGTTCACCTGCAATAGCTTCTGTTTGTGCAGCAACCACAGCCATTGTAGATCCAGATTCTCGCTGCTCAAGAGTCTCCCCAACACAAGCAATCACTTTCAAGCCTTGGGAAAGGGCATAAGCAACTTTATCTCCAACAAACTGGATCAATATACGAAATGTACAATACCAGTGACTGACAGATGGTATGAGTGGGAAGCCAAAGTATACTGTATCACCATGACATATGTTTACCTCTTTAGATTCATTTAACAGAAGTCTTCTTCTCTCAGAGTGTCCAAGAATAACCCAAGGAATGCCCAAATTGACTAGCATCTCAGCACTGTATTCATTTGATGTAAGATAAATGACACGAAAATAACAAAAAATATACGTTAAAGAGAGCGAGACAAAAACCAAACTCATGGATATATACATAAAACAACCAATCGCTGCATCTAGATCAATGCTGAGTAACTGAAGAAAATGCATTCCAACCTTGAATTTGTGAAAAGAAAAATCAGCCTAAATGACAGGCCAAGATAAAAACTTCTGACACCTCCTCATTCAAAAGTAACATCTAGAAAGGGCCTTAATGCTCAAATATATACTTAAAATATACACCTGGAGAAGTACTTGAATACAAATGACAGTGTTGTAAATCCATGTAAAAAGAGTTAGTTTCTGACAAACTTTGCCGAACATGAACAGATATTCTGTCAAAATAATGATATTTGATGACAACAAAAATATCTATCATCAATGTGAAATTCAACCAAAAGCATTCTCAATGTAATCTTGTATCAAGAAGCATTAGAGAACAATACAATCTGGAAAATGTCAAGGCAAATCTTAAAAATGTAGAAAGCATTCGAGAACACTAGATATCTGCAAAATATTTAGACAAAGTTTAAAAAGAAGATTGATGATCATGCTAAACACACCTAACCTCGCCAGTGAAAGCGCCTCCTTTCCTGACCCAACAGTTTTGTGCAGCAATAGAGAAATCAGGTCGCAGCAAGCTTTTCACGATAGGAAGAAATACAAATGGGGGACTGACAACCACATCTACAAAAAATAAGTAAGCCCACATACGAAAAGCTGGATTACATGCAAAAATTTCAATTACAGATAACAATTAACAACCCGGTTTTTTTTGTTGGGTTGGGGGGGGGGGGGGTGTGGGAATTCAAATGGGGTCAAACTAAGAACATATAGCCACGCGGCAAAAGTTTAAGCCTGGAAAGAACTTGGTTGTAAATATATTAAAATTCACGGTAACTCCACGCCGTCAAAGTTTCCATTGTGAGACTCTTGGAAAGAGAGACGCCTTGCAGAAAGGAAAGATTTTTATTCAAATTGAAAGCATGAATGTGAATTCATCAATTAAACTTGTTATCTTTGAAAACAGAACAGCAAGAAAAAACAGTACTCTAGTATTTGCTCAACATTGCTTTTCCCTTAAAAAAAAACTAAAAAAATTCCTTACCGACATCATCTTCTGAAGGAACTTCAGCTTCATTCAACATGCTCACAATCTTCTTCACCTCATCAGTTGTACCGTTCTGATAAGATTTTTAAAAAATGATCAGAATAAACTTCCCCACCCACATTCATCAGGGAAGAGATGAATAAGTTTTAGAACATACGCATTTCCAGTTGCCGCCGACGAAGAATTTCCGGCCCATTTTTGGTCAAGAGCAATGCACTTGCAATATTCTTCCAGATGGTGCTGCACAGACCGTCGCCTGTCTTTGTTACAGCTTGTCCTTTATACGGGGGCCACAACTTCTGGAAATTTATACTTTCAGCCCCTCAATTAATTAACATGGTTGAACTTCAGTCCCTGCATTTTTTTCTCTCTTTATTATTATTATTCCTTTTCTTTTAATTTTGACAAGTGTATTTAAAACTAGTCAAGAAAGTTTCTATCACAAACAAAAATTTATTTGGAGCATTGATCGTTTACATACATTATCGTAAATATACCTTTGCAGTTCAAGAAAAAAGTGTATATGAATATAGACGAAATGACCATCACTAATAATAAGCAATGATTGGTCAATCCAATCAAATTCAAACAATTTCAACTCATAAACAAAACCGCCATGGTGGTAGGCTCCACTGTTACTCGTCCAAAATCTTGTTCAATTTCTGCAACTGGATACAAGATAAGTAGGCATCCCCCGTCTTCACTTGATCACTTCTCATTAGCACAGTCTCATCTCAGACTTGTAAACTCAATGCACTACTTTGGTTTTGATATGCAAGTGCTTGCATTGGCTTTCAGTTGTACTAGATTATGGAGAAATCCAAGCTCAGGAGAGTGAGGGTATTCGACTCGAGATAATTGGATGGTGTAATAAGCGGAGCCTTCAGTTGGTCACCGGCAACATCAATGCATATGTTTCACTTGCAACTCTCTGCCAGATATGTTGGGTTCTCCTGATATACTAGAACCTGTTACCTCTCCTTGGCGTCATAGTACATGCCGAGCACTTGCTTCAACGTAGTAGTATTACATGACAGACGACATAATCTGAAAACCTCTTAAAGTGATTCCGAAGATATTACACATACAATGAAAAATATTCTATCCAAGATAAAATCTTGAAAATTCAAGGTGAGCCGCTGGACCATAAACCATTCTAGCTCACCCCTGTTTCTTTCCTAGTAAACAATTCCTTAGAAATACGAAAAAAAAAAAATTCAAAATTTTTGCCTTGTAGCAACTGCGGCATTTGTCATCCTAAGTAAGCCACTGGATTATAAACCATCATACCCTATATGAACAAAATCTGTTCCAACAAAACTACTTCAATTCTACTAAAACACACTAGGGCTTTTTTTAATTTCCTGCCTTATTGTTCGCCTACGCTCCTGAGGCTTGTTTAAGAAATTCTTTACAATAGACTTATTATGATTTCGCTAAACATCTGCTGTCCCGTGCACAGCCTAGTTCTCCTCGTAAACTCACACAGTTTGAAGATCTTCAATCCCTTAATTAGCAGGTCCGATTGGTGCTCCTTTCATGATCTGCCAACTATCCAAGTTGAAGTTGAATTGTATGCTTTGCAGCTCCTGTGGTATCACATGGCACTGAAGAGTGCCTAACAGTAATCTAGGAATCTTTAACTTTAGCTTCATGAATCATATCAATAGCAACCAAGGGTTGTACACCACACTTTATCATGTCATTGCAAAGATTTTCAGCCTCTTTCCACTTTCTGTCATTGCAAAGAACTTGAATCGTCATGTTATAACTTGCCTCATTCGGAACCATACCTTTTTCAAACATTTGTTTTAGCATCATCAAGGCTTTATAAGAGTTACCCTCTCTGCAATAACCATTGATCATGGTATTGTATATTACATGATTTGGCTTCAAATCCACCTCAGACATTGATCTGAATAGCTTGAAAGCCTCCATCATATTACCCTCTGAACACCAACCGTGTATCAAAACACCATAAGTACAAACGTCCGCAACCAAACCCGCCTTCTTCATTCCAGAAAGCATCTCAATAGCTTTATCCATGTCATTTGATCTAGCAAAGGCATCAATAAGAATTGTATATGTCACCTTAGACGGAGCAAAGCCTCTTTCCTCCAATTCTCGAACCAGATCCATAACACGAGATAGATTTCCAACTTTAGAGAAACCTGAAATTAAAATATTATAGGTAATTAAGGATGGTCTTAAGCCAGAAGACTTCATCTGATTCAACAAACTCACAGCTTTATCAACCCTCCCAGCTTTGCAGTACCCGTCTATGAGAGTGTTAAATGTGATCAAGTTTGGGCTCAAGCCACCCCCTTTCATCTGATCCACCAATTCCTCTGCATCCAACGCTCTCATATGTTGACATAACCCCCCAATCAAAGTATTATATGTCACCACATTACATGCCACCCCTCTCTCATGCATTTCATCAAACAGTTCAAATGCTCTGAGAATTCTGCCACCATTACAAAATTCATGGATTAGAGTATTGTACGTGTACAAGTCAGGCAATGCACCATCAGTCTTCATCTTCTCATACAACTCAAAACCATCTTTCTTAAGCCCTTTCTTGAAGAATCCATTAATCAAAACAGTGTAAGTGTACTGATTAGCAGCCAAACCCAACTCTCCCATCTCACAAAACAGCTCCTTTGCTTTCTCAATCTCACCACTTTTGCAACATCCATCTATCAAACTAGTATATATAACCACATTTGGTTTCAAATCCATCTTCTCCATACATCCCAAAGCCTCAAAAGCTCTATCCAAATCACCAATATCAGAACAACCCTTAACAAGTATTCCGAAACTATACTTATCCAAGACAACTCTTTCTTTCATTTCATCAAAAAAGCTCCGAACTTTGTCAGAATTTCTCATCTTCACGAGAAAATTCAGCACATTGTTAAACGTGTTGGATGTGGGTGCAAGGCCTTTATTGACCATTTCATGAAAATAGAAAAGGGCTTTTTCCACCGACTGATATTGAACATAAGCGTTGATAATTGATTCATAGAAAAGAGAACAAGAGCTGAAATGGTTTTGGGCTGTCAAATGGGAGAGGAGAGAGGGGACTGTGAATGAAGTTGAGGAGATGCGGGAAGAAAGTAATTTGAGGACTAAAGATTGGGCATGAGAGAGCTTGCGGAAGGAGAGGAGGTGATGAAGGATAATGGAGATGGATTGTGGAGTGTGTTGGAAGCCCGACTGGGTTGCTAAGTTGAAAAGTGAGAGGGCTTTGATGGGCGGCAGTTTTAGCATCTGGGAGAGCACAGCCATGGAATGTCTTTGGGACAATGACGACATCTTTGGGATTTCAGGAGTCTGGTAATCTGGTTATGGGCTCTGTTGAGAGTTTGGTTCACTATGCGCGCAGAAGAGCACAGGTTTGATTCCATGGATTTTAATTTACACGAACAATTTCAATTCAATTTGGAAGAGGAAGGATGAAAATTCTTGAGGAATTACTGAAGCTTCCTGTTAATGATTGGACGGATCATAGATGGACACACTAACTTGTAAAGTATAACATGCCATTTACATGATTCAAGTAATTGTTTTTAATCTATGTCTTGGAAAGATGATGATGATGTTTCTGGCCCTTCTTGCAAAATTTATGTTTAACTAGTGACACATCTAATGTGTGTGTAATTTAAAAGTAACTACTGATTGAGGCACACCTCAACAAGTGTATAAAAATTACATATATGAAATTATGTCCTTATAAAATTTTATTTTCTATCACATCCTTTTATTAATATTTGAAATATTAAACCATTTCTATGTCCATGAGGAATTGGTGGGCTTCTCCTCCGGATGATGGTACAGAAAGAGGAAGTTGCTTTAGGGGGCAACAATGTGAATTGATAACTATGCTGTTATTGCAGGGTTGCCCCACAATAAATTGGGACCATTTTACTCTCATAATTAAAGGTAAAAAACAAATTTTAAAAAAAATGATACTGTATGTTTACATCACATAGTGATCGTCTAACATTATATATTGTAAAAATTATTTTTTTATAAATTTGTAGATTTTATATTTACACAAATAAATTTTATAAGAATTTTTCATTAACAAACTTTAGTTTATAAGTAACTTTTTCTTTAATAAAAAAAAAGATAGGAGTAATTTGATGGTTGCAATATGTAGGGATAGTTATTAGAGATTTATGTTGGTAAATGTAATTAAGTGATTAGAGTAAAAAATTAATTTTTCTAAGAATAAAATTTAAAGTTCAAAAGTTGATAGAAAATGTTTGCACCAATTGCCGCCCGCTCTCACTTTTATGTACTGTCTATAGTTCCTTCTCTATTTCTGTTGCTCGTGAAATTCTACTAATTAGTTGTTTCTCTTCAGCATATTCCTCTAATGATTTGAGTTATATTTAGAATTAGTGCTTTAAGCACATCCAATATGTGTGGGTGCAACTACCAAAAAGATTTTAATTATTTTTGTTTAAAAATAGTAATTTAAAGGAGTTTAGCTCTTTTTTTTTTTTTTTGGAGTGATGAGTGGGGAGTGGAAAATTAAAATGATGTAATTATCTTTAAAGATGAGGGAGCTTTTGATAATGCATTAAGTGATACAATTTATTTACACCAGCGCGGAAAAAGATAACATTAAGGCTTTTTCATTAAATAAAGGTCATTCAAGAAAGAAAAAAGAAAGTGACAAAGGTGATGCTTCTCAAGAAAATATCAATTTAAATAAAATATATAAGAGAGAATACCTTCTCTTAATAATTACATGGATTGGTTTTTAGTGAATTTCCAACCATTTGTAAGTATTTGGTGAGTTTAGAGCAATTCTATCTACGTATTCTCCCTTATCCTAATTCAACATATACGATTGTAAATACAAAATAATATACAAAAGAAAACCACTCTCCTGTCCCTATTCTTTTTTTTTTTAAGGGATAAAAAGGCATTTTCGACGAGTTTCACCGCCAAAGACTATACGACGTCGTGGAGATCTCCTTCTCTTACTCCTTCAAGTAAGATCAATGTACGATCAGTTTCTCCATTTAATCCTCTGTTCAACCCGTCCTTGCGGTCGAGTTTCAAAGTTAGAATCCGATCGGGCTTCATTCTTCTCCGAGTTTCCTCAGGTAAGCGTCCAAAGCTATACTTCTCACTATGACGGTTTCATTCCGATTTCCAATACCAAATTTAAACTCAATTAGGGTTCCGAATCCGCAGATTGTTTTTTCCAGTAAAAGGAAAGGAGAAAGAAACCCTAACATCATCCCTGAAAAATTTTTTGCAGACGTCTGTTTCTCTGTAGCAATAGAATCGAATCAGGATGCCGGCCACAGCAGGAAGGGTTCGCATGCCGGCGAACAACCGGGTGCACAGTAGCGCTGCCCTCCAGACTCACGGTATATGGCAGAGCGCTATTGGGTACGATCCTTATGCACCCACGGCTAAGGACGATGGTAAGAAAGCTTCGACGACCAGCAAAGTTTCCGATTCTGCTGAACCCGAGCCTGAAAATGCCTATGCTAGCTTCCAGGGTTTGCTGGCTTTAGCCCGGATTACGAATTCTAATTCGGATGAGGCTCGTGGGTCGTGTAAAAAGTGTGGGAGAGTTGGGCACTTGACTTTTCAGTGTAGAAATTTTTTGAGCGTCAGGGAGGATGTGAATAGAGGGGGGAATGTTGACGATGATGTGATTAGGGAGGTGGTTTTGGAGAAATTGAAGGGGGAGAAGGTTAAGGGGCTTGTGAAAAAGGTAGGGTTGGAGAGCGGGGAGAGCAGTGAAGACGAGGAGGAGGAGGAGGAGGATAGCGAGAGTTCGGATTCAGATTATGATTCGGAGATGGAGAGGATTATTGCGGAGAAGTATGGAAAGAAGGTAAATGGGAAAGCGAAGGTAGGCTCAAGGAGGAAGGCTGAAGAGGATGATGATAATGATGAGGATGAGGAAGATATGAGGAAGAGGAGGGGAAGGTCAAGGAAAAGGAGGAACAGGAAGAGGGAGAATAATGATTCCGAGGATGAGGAGAGGAGGAGGAGGAAGAGGAAGAAGGAGAGGAGGAACAGGGATGATGACGAGTCTTCTGATGAGGAGGACGAGTCGAAGAGGAGGAAGAAGAGGAAAAGTAGGAAGGAAAGGAGGAGGAGGAGGAGTCATAGGCATTCGTCTGATTACTCTGATGCTTCTCCTGAGGATTCTGGTGATAGGCGACGCAAGCGGAGAAGCAGGAGGACAGCTTCAACATCTGATTCTGATGATACTGGTTCTGATGATCCTCGGGTTGGCAGAGATAAAAGGAGGTCTGAGAAGAAAAGCAGGAAGAGTCGCCATGGAGACTAGTACTAGTTGGTTTTTGGGAGGTGATACGTCACTTAACCATGTAGTTTCTAGTCCTGATGATGAATGCAATGACTGGTATTTGGGGTTCCTTTATGCTATCACTTCTTGATGTCTTTATTTGGGTAATAATTAGGTTCGAAGACCTGCTAAGAATATATTAGCAGAATATTTCTGTGTGAAGAGCTTGTGTTTGTGGCATGGTGTTATAATTCGCTTAATGTACCTCTGATTGCTTGCTTGTTCCTATATGATGACAATTAAGAAAAATTAGTGCAGCACATTTTTATTATTTATAGTTGCTAACTTTTTATTACCACTTGATAATTGATTATAATATGCTCTTTAAAACATAGATACTGCTTTTAGTCCTGTCCCCTTGGTAATTATGGCCTGGGTTTTGTATTTTCTTCACTTCCAATCTCATTTTCTATGCATCTCCTTTGGTAGGTTTGGTTCAGTTCAGTACATCGAGATGCATTAGTCATGTGCTTTGACTAGTCTAATTGTCATGACTTGGAGTATTATCTGGAATTACAGTATGATTTAGATCTCAATCTTGGTGTAAACGCTCGTTTGAAGTCACTGAAGGATTTTGGCAATAGGAGGTCGTGCAATGACAATTGAAACCAAAATCTTCTGCATTGTGTGTTAAATGTAGGTTTAGAGGGTGATGCCATATTGACAGGGCATAAATGCCATGTGTTAGCATTTGGAATAGGAATTGAATTTGTATAGCGTGCTGTGGTTCTAGACCAGCTGCCCTACGTGCTATTTGTTTAGCAAGGGATATTTTAATTTGTAGTTGTCCTTCCCTTGTAATGTCTTTCTGTTATTAGCTGTTATCTTGCGGCACCTAGATCTTCTGATGTTCAGGAGATGCAGGAACAGAAGGGGGTAAGGCAAGAGAGTAATGGATTGAAGTGCTTATGAGAATTGCAATTCTGATCCTATTTTTGAGCATATGATGGTTTTGTTTGTACAGTTGGCCATATCTTTTATCGATGAAAAGTTTATTTTCTTAATGTTTAGGATATTAACTTCTTAAAAAAATGCTAATCAACCATGCAAGTAGTTTGGGAGCTTAGGAGAGGAGGAAGAGGAAAGAAACAGTGTAAAATGAGATAAAAGTAAAGGTCACAGATCCCACCTTTTTATTAATAGTTTAGGAGTTCAGCATATAGTTGGCATTATTCTGGGATACAGGATCAGGGGAATATTATTCTATAAAGCAAGAGTTGTCAAATGTCAAAATCATAGTTGGAGAAATAATTTGGTACAGCATTGACAAATTTGGGTATTGGGCTGTCTTTTAACTAATAGCCAAGAGATGGAAAATCATCTTTCACCCTAATCAGCAGTGGAATGGGGATCTGACATTTACTGTGGAGCTAACTCAACAGATAACCCTTCCTGTTTATTGAGGTTTTCTATCTTTATGGTTCCTGGAATTGAAAAAGACAATTTTCCTTGGAGATGAACCGTTGCCAATGGTAGCTCCGTTTGTGTGCATGCAGCCCATCCTTGCTGCTTTTTTGTTAACCGACCCAAACATTTTCAGATTATGCTCGAACATTTTCTGGCAGGAATCTGGAGCTGTTCTGTTTTGTCGTTTAAAATGCAAGTGCGAGCACCAGAGATCTTAGTAACTAATACATCAAAACGTGAGGTGGCTTTTACTCTATACATCTGGAGCTGTTCTTTTTTTGCCATTTCTGAAATTTACTCAGCTTCAATTTCTCAGCAAGGTTATTAAGAAATATAAGGTCTTGGGTTTTGTCCTTCAAAGCATGAATATGTAACAATATTTGCAATCCCGGTTCTTATTTTATCAGAGAAAGTTCAGGACTTCAGGGTCATATTTGTACCTGTGCACAACAAAGATTTACGGGTTTTGAAATCTTTAGTCTCGAGTTATCCGGCTGTCCTATATTCTACGTATCTTGATTTTTAACTCACAATCAAAGCTCTAAGCGGGATGACTTTTAAACGTTTTTAGTAGACTCGTTGCGGTTTTCTGTGACTTAATCAGAGAAGCCTCCTTAATATGTGAAATCGATCCGACGGGTATTGGTAGACTCGTTGCCGACTCTTATCGTTTAGTTCAGCGAAAAAGGAGGATTTTGGACAATGAAGGAGAAGAGACCCTGGCAGAAACCATGCAAGCATGATGGTAATGGAGTTGTGAATGCACCATACGACTAGCGACACACCTTTTTTTTTAATTAAAATAAATGCAAAGAAGCAGTTAAATAGGTCTTTGTCACGATGAAGACAAAACTTTGTAGAGCAGAACGAAAATTTTCTTATTCAAACAGCACAAGGGTATAAAGACTGTCTCCGGCCTCTTATTTAGAGATTTATCCATTTCCATTTCCTATGCAACATTGTCCAGGACAATTAGAACAGAAGATTCATTTCAGACAATTTACTCCCGAAACACAAGGGTCCAAACACTAGAGCTCCACATTAAACAACTGAAGCCACTGGACTGCCAGAACATCAACTCATGTAGCTTTCCACGAGGACAATGGTGGAGTATTGGCAAACCTCCAAGTAAGAGCCAAGTACTGAGGTGCTAATCTTTCACCCTTGATTGCATTAGCGATGGACTCGAGTTCAGCCACTTCCTCTGAGGTTAACTTGACAGATAAAGCCTTGATGTTACTCTCGAGGTTCTGTATCTTGGTGGTTCCTGGAATTGGACAGACATCATCTCCTTGGTGATGAACCCATGCCAATGCTAACTGAGATGGAGTACAACCCTTCCTTGAAGCCATTTCCTCAACCCGCTCATACATTTTCAGATTGTGCTGAACATTTTCTGGCTGAAATCTTGGGTTTGCCTGCACAAGTACCAGAGAGAGATTTCAATTGCTATGGATACAAGGTTGTTGGTTGAATTTTCCAATTAGACCAAGATATAGAACCAAAACAAAAAAGAGAAGGAAATAAGCGCCTCTGTATGCATAAATATGCACCCAGGAAGTCACATAGATATGTATGGCAAAATGAAGACCTAAAACCAAAAGACAGAGAAACAAGCACCTCTTTACCAAAAGACAGAGAAACAAGCACCTCTTTCTTTACGCATTCCTATGTAGCCAATAAGACACACAAACGTGTACAGATACTGCAGATCTTTAATGGCAAGCCTGGGTAACTGAGTAAAGGTTCTCCTCAGAAGGAGCAATTAGTAGTTCTAAAGGTCATGTATCAGCATCAATCAGCACTTGGTGTTGGTCATATTGCTATTATTGCATGTCATGTAAAAGTGAAGGGGTACAATATTTCCTAGACAGTAGATAAGGCAGAAGAAAGCTGCCAAAGTTATACACCAGTAGAATATAAATCAGATTTGTTCAAATAGTTAGAAGGAAATAAGGCCACAAAAAATGTACAAGCTTCATGACATAGAGACTAGAGTAACTGCTACGTGCTGAGCAAAAACATAGCGCTGTTACTACTTATCCACCAAAAGAGGCAAGATATGGCATGGCAAATTCTTCTGCAAACACAATCCAAATGTCTTAGGATTAATAGTTTGACAAGAAAATGAATGATATAAGAAACGAAATTTTTTTTGCATTATCCCTAGTTATCCCAATTGTATTGGGTCTATCCTTCGTGGATCTAATGCAGGCAAAATGGATCTCACAGAGATGAACAACTCATTAGGACCAACCTTTCGGGCATCAAAATCAGGAGTTGTGTTCAGATTCTCAACCAATTTTGGTCCAGATGCCAAGAATCCGCTTCCTAGGGGACCAAAAGCAACAATCCCAATTCCAAGTTCCCTGGAAAAAGAGCAATTGGGTGACAATTTATTCCTCCTAACTAGTTTGCTTTGCCAATGCATAAGAAATGCCTTACCTGCAAGTAGGAATAACACTTTCTTCAGCATCTCGTGTCCACAAAGACCACTCGAGCTGAACTGCTGTTATTGGATGTACTGCATGTGCCCTTCTGATAGTCTCCGGTGAGGCCTCTGACAGCCCTATGTATTTTACTTTGCCCTCTTCAACCAGCTTCTTAAGTTCTCCAACCTAACAAAAACTAGTAACTTGAGAAGTATCCAAACTCCAAATTGTTTAAAATGAAGAACATGCATTTGTGATATCCACTGTCCACTTAATTCACTAAGTAATTAGTAACCACTCCAAGGTAATCTTCCATGGCTTCCATTTGTTTATCATATCGTGCACATGTGAGCCAGATGCAATCGTTTATCACAAGATACTTTAACTCAAATATCACGAGCGATGAATTCGAATAGATAAATTAGTATTTTAGTTGTTAAAAGTAAACAACTGAATACATAGTTGTATTGCCACAAACATTATAACAGCATATTAGTTATTCAGTAAAGCGGGCAAACCGTGGCTTCAATAGGCACACGAGTGTCAATTCGGTGAACATAGTAGAGATCAATGTAATCAACGTCCAGACGCTTCAGACTAGCCTCGCACGCAGCTCTAACAAATGCTGGTTCACCACAGACGCCGGCTCTGGTCCCATCTTCACGTATTACGTGCCCAAACTTGGTCGCTAGTTGCACCTTCTCCCTGTATCCTCCCTTCAGGGCCTACAAACCAAGGTATCAAAATAAATCGAACTTATCCCCCTCAAAACCAGCAAATTTCTCCAGATAAAGCAATGAACTTTCAGTTTCTTCTTTCGTTCTTTATGAGTCAAATTTGAGGTCAGTTGAACATAATCCGCTAGCAAGCTATTACATCCAAACATCAATACTAAAGAGTGGCAAAAAATTGCAGAGCTTGAAGCTACGAAGTGAATGACCCCCTTTACATGTTAAGATAAACCATAGACAGATGGTGGTGAAAAAGAGAGAGTAAAATCCAGCCTCTAAATTGGATTTTTCATACTATAATCTTCTGAAATTAAAACAACTTTATGCAGAGCCATTATTCATGGGTTTTCTTGCACCCAAAAGCTTCTTGAAAACATCATTAGGTGCTTGCCCTTCGGCATCAAAACCTACATAGATAGTTAATCTATGCATTTTCCATTTCTAAAGATTTGTGTTCTTTCTTAATTGACACCACCACAAAAAAAGGTCAATTTCAGCAGATGAATCGTAGTTCAAAGCCTTTGATCATACTGTTTTTTTTTTTTTTTTTGCCTTTGATCGTACTTATTCACCTGCTTTCCTGAAATTATCAAGCACCAACGCATAGTAACAGATGAAGGTAATGGACGAGGTGAAAGGAGCAGCCGAGCTGAATCTATGATAACGGGGGGTGGGGGCTAGATTAAGGTACCTTTCCAATGAGAATTTCGTTGGTGTGAGGGCCATAGGCGTCGGAAGTGTCGAGGTGGGTGATGCCACTGTCGATGGCATGGTGGATGAGAGGGATCATCTCGGACTCCGATTTGGGATTGCCATAGAAAGCAGACATGCCCATGCATCCAAGCCCCTGTACAGATACTTGTAGGCCTTGGGAGCCCAACTTGACCTTCCTCACTGCTGCCATCTTCTTCTTCTTCTTCCTTCTTTACTTTTCTCAGCTTCCTTTGTGCACAAGACGAATAATATATAGCAGTCAGCAGTGCGCGTACTGCTTTTTCCTAGGCAGCAAGGAATCTTGACGGGTCTTCTTTTTCGTTCTTGTCAGTAATATAAGAATACTTAAATGTTAGATACAAATGTGAGTGACAACTCTTACTCATAATTATTACGTGAACTATATTTGTGTTTAGGGTTAATTACATTTACCTCCCCTGAGATTTGATCATATTACCAATCAATCCCTATAATTTGTCCAAATAACGGTCTCGCCCTTTGAATAATCAAACATTTAATAAAAACCCCCTTAATGCCGAAAATGCCCTTATTGAGGCCATGTTGCATTTAAAAAAGAACATATTTTTATTTTATTAACCCTGAAGCAATCCAAAAAAATAGAAAAAAGTTTTTACTTATTATTTTATAAAAATCATATCTTTGCTTCCATAAATAGTTTTGAATCAATAATTATTTTAAATCTTTAAAATGAATATTAAAAATTAGATAAATTGAAAGAAAAATAAAAAAGAAGCAATTATTTTAAATCCTCAAGTATGGTTCGAATTTATAGTTCAAGGCATGTTGCGGAGAGCACAAGGCGTGTTTTCCTCAATTCGAACCATATTTCAGGAATTAAAATAATTTCTTCTTTTTTATTTTTCTTTCAATTTATCTAATTTTTAATATTTATTTTTAAGATTTAAAATAATTATTGATTTAAAACTATTTATGGAAGCAAAGACATGGTTTTTATAAAATAATAAGCAAAAAAATTTTTCTATTATTTTGGATTACTTCAGGGTTAATAAAATAAAAAGATGTTCTTTTTTAAATGCAACATGGCCTCAATAAGGGCATTTTCGGCATTAAGGGGGTTTTTGTTAAATGTTTGATCATTCAAAGGGTGAGACCGTTATTTGGACAAATTATAGGGATTGATTGGTAATATGATCAAATCTCAGGGGAGGTAAATGTAATTAACCCTTGTGTTTATTGTATTAGTCAAATGTTGTTTAAAGTAAAAAAATTTTATCAAAAGAATACGAAGAGAGAAAATTTGATTTGATTAGGTCTACTTTCGAAAATCCATTTGTTATTGGCATGTTGAATTATTGGACACAAATCAAATGAATCCACCTTTTTTTTAAAAAAAATTATTCTATTTTGTGTCTCATGATACAAGAAAGATGCACACCCAACAAAAATAAAAAAATAAAAAATTGTGAACTCATTATTACAATCAGCGCTTAATATTGCATAGAAGATTTGGTGACATTTGGATTGCAGTTTTCTATTAAAAAATGTTTTATATTTTTTATGAATATATTTTTAATCACTTTTTTATTTTATATATATCAAAATTATTGTAATATATATTTTTTTAAAAATTTTAAAAATAGTAATCTAGACATTAAACTTTAGTTTCAAAACAAAACAAAAAAAATTTTGGTCGGACCTTTATCCATTCACCCAGGCAGATAATAGAATGATCCTAAAATACCTTCTGTTTGGACTTTGGATTAGCCATTTTTTCAAAAATAAGTTTTTTAAATACAATGTTTCAATAATACATAAATAAAAATAACTTAAAAATATCTCATACATACAATATATCAAAAAATATTTATAATAAAAGTTTTTCATATACACTGTTACATTAAAATTTTTTAAAAATACCCCAAAAATAGTTAATCCAAATGGAGTAATGATAAATGAGAAAAAAGAGAGCGGATTTTAGGGCTAATTGCTTAGAATATATGTAAAAAAAAAAAACATCGCACAAATGTATCTCTGACACACATCATTTCGCATTCTATACCTGCCGTGTTAACTGGGTACGACCGCAAAACAAATTGTCAGAAATTCTGTAAAAATATCAGTGGATCAGCGGCCCACAAATTTTTTTTTAGGGAAAATCGTCCAAAATATCCTTCACATTTTGTAAATTAACTTTTTTCATCCCTCACTTTTAAAAGTGTAATTTTATATCTCTTGCATATTCACATCGGATAAATTTAGTCCCTAACTAGGTTTTCGATCATTTTTTGGCCGGAATCTATCATGTATAAGACACGTGATCATTTTTTAAGGGTAAATTTGTCAAATTATATTTTACATAATCTGATTTATAGTTCTCCACATTTTATTAAATAAATTTTTTCGTCCCTCACATTTTATAAAATGATTTTTTTCATCCCTCACATTTCACAAAATGAATTTCTCCATCACTCACATTTCAAAAAATAACTTTTTAAACACATGTTTAAAAAAATGTATTCACACACATAATCGTCCAAAATGCCCTTCACATTTTGTAAAAAGTTATTTTCATTTCTCACTAATTATGTGTGTGAATATATTTTTTTAAACACATATATATGTCTATTTGATTTTGCTTAATAATAATAGCATAAACACATGTATGTAATTGGGTCCAACTTGTGGGCTACCTTCTCTTTTTGTATGATTATGACTAATATTTACCAATAGAATCTTAATTTGTATATTCTTATTATATTTTGACCGAAAATAGGTTTATTGGCCAATTTGACAATGAATGCAAGATTATTTACTAGCTAATACTAGATGAAATCAAATGATCACGTATAATATATGGTATTGGGAAAATCGTCCAAAACGTTCCTCACATTTTGTAAAATGACTTTTTTCGTCCCTCACTTTTAAAAATGTAATTTTATGTCTCTTGCATATTCACATCGGTCAAATTTAGTCCCTAACTAGGTTTTCGATCATTTTTTGGCCTAAATCCATCACGTGCAAGGCACGTGATCATTTTTTAAGGGTAAATTTATCAAATTATATTTTACATAATCTGATCTATAGTCCTCCACATTTTATAAAACAAATTTTTTCGTCCATCGCATTTTATAAAATGATTTTTTTCATCCCTCACATTTCACAAAATGAATTTCTCCATCCCTCACATTTCAAAAAATGAATATTTCTATCCCTCACTAATTATGTATGTGAGGGAAACCCTAAAAAAAAAATTTGTGTAAATACATTTTGTTTAAATACATGTATATATCTATTTGATTTTACTTAATAATACGAATAGTATAAATATATGTATGTGTCTATTTGATTTCAGTTAACAATACGAATACTATATATTATACGTGATCATTTGATTTCATTTGGTATAAGCTAATAAATAATCTTGCATTCATTGTCAAATTGGCCAATAAATCTATTTTCGGTCAAAATACAATAAGAATATGCAAATTAAGGTTCTATTGGTAAATATTAGTCATAATCATATAAAAAGATAAGATAACCCACAAGTTGGACCCAATTACTTATATGTTTTTATGCTATTATTATTAAGCAAAATCAAATAGACATATACATGTGTTTAAAAAAAATGTATTCACACACATAATTAGTGAGAAATAAAAAATTCATTTTTTGAAATATGAGGGATGGAGAAATTCATTTTGTGAAATGTGATAGACGAAAAAATTTATTTTATAAAATGTGGAGAACTATAGATCAGATTATGAAAAATATAATTTGACAAATTTACCCTTCAAAATGATCACGTGCCTTGCACATGATGGATTCCGGCCAAAAAATGATTGGAAACCTAGTTAGGGACTAAATTTGTCCGATGTGAATATGTAAGGGATATAAAATTATATTTTTAAAAGTGAGGGACGAAAAAAGTTATTTTACAAAATTTGAGGGACGTTTTGGACGATTTTCCCTATGGTATTCGTATTGTTAAGTGAAATCAAATAGACACATACATATATTTATGTTATTCGTATTATTAAGCAAAATCAAATAGACATATACATATGTTTAAACAAAATGTATTCATACACTTTTTTTTTAGGGTTTCTCTCACATACATAATTAGTGAGGGATGAAAATATTCATTTTTTGAAATGTGAGGGATGGAAAAATTCTTTTTGTGAAATGTGAGGGATGAAAAAATTATTTTATAAAATGTGAGGGACGAAAAAATTTGTTTTATAAAATGTGGAGGACTATAGATCAGATTATGTAAAATATAATTTGATAAATTTACCCTTAAAAAATGATCACGTGCCTTGCACGTGATGGATTTCGGCCCAAAAATGATCGAAAACCTAGTTAAAGACTAAATTTGATCGATGTGAATATGTAAGAGATATAAAATTTCACTTTTAAAAATGAGGGACGAAAAAAATCATTTTACAAAATGTGAGGAACGTTTTGGACGATTTTTCATTTTTTTAATTAGCCTATCCCCAACCGTGCTAACTGGGGATGGCTGAGGACAGGTGGCAAAAAAAAAAAAAGGCCAGCAAATGGGATGTATTTGGGGACATGAATTTTTGTAGCAAAAGTGAAACGAAAGGCCATACAAATTCATTGCCCTAGCTGCCCTCTTTCTTTCTTTAACTCTTTTCTTTGCTCTTTATTTTTTGGAAGAGATACCTAAACAATTTTATTACACTAATCCTAATCAAAGATTTTGGTTTTATAACTTAAAGATTTTGCTGTAGAGTCTTATAACACTTAAGTTAGGAAGATCAAAATTTCAAAGTGGAAATGGAAGATTATTATATTTTTTAAACTGCAAATTAGTATAATTCTATGTACAATGAAAATTCAATGCTTGCTCAAATTTTTTGACGAACAACATGCGTAAGCTAATATATGAATATTTATATGTAAATTAAATGCAGTCTATACGTGACAAAATTCATGAATAAGAATCCATATATGTAAAATTAATATACATTTTTTAATTTTTGCTAGTAATTAGATACATTTGTGACTAACTAGTATTCAAAGCTAAATTTTAATCACTGAAATGTATGTAAATGTATAATTACCGATATTAACATTTACATTATACAATTGTCTTGAGTTCGAATATATTGACACTTACATATTCTACCCCCACGCTCCCCAACTTAAAAAAAAAAATCTAGATGAATAATGTAAAGAATAACTTATGATCAAGAAGAAAATAATTATATAATGAGATTCTTTGTAGTTCATTTTAATCTTCCTAATCGAAGAAAGACTTAAGCATGTTGGAGGCTTGTTGTGAATCAATATTAATTCATTGAGTTAATATTATATATATATATATATTCACAATATATGTATATACATATTAATTTTTTTAGACGTGTGTTACATGTACAAAATATCGAATTCAAGAATAATTCTATGCCTAAATTGGATTACACTTATCCCAATAAAGTCCAACTCTTTCTATCTATGTAAAAGCTATAATATTTATGACAAATTGTATAAATTTTTTAAAGTTCTTATATAAGTCTAACGGGATTATTTTCCTACTTAATTGCAATACAGAATATTCATTAAAATATCATTGTTAAAAGTATCACTTAATTACACACAATTTCATAGGTTCATTGGAATTCCACTTCAAAAACGAAACATTTAAAATTGGACCAGCATCAGTTAAGCCTGTAACACCAATCGCATAAAAAACGCGTGTCTTGGGCCGTCATAGTAGGATTAGTAGCCCGTAGTCTGGTCTTCGTCAGTCTGATGAGGGCTTTTGTCTTGGAGTGATCATAAAACTTGACCCGTAGTTTTATAATAATAAAATATGTGTGATTGGGAGAATAGAAACTTGACCCGTAGTGGTGTATATGACAACCGTGCATTATACTGATCTTACCACACAAAAAAAAAACAAAAAATTTTTTTTTTGTACATTACCCCGATAGTTTTGACGGGGCTGCAAATGCTAAATGGTTTCAGGTTCCAACATTTAGTATGGCATCAACTATCATCTCTAGGACTAGGGATGCTTATTGTTGAAGCTCTTCTCTTCTGAATTATCCGTTCTGGCTTCTTTTTCTTATTATTTGGCCATGCCGGGTGCGACGGGTCATTACCTGTGAATGTTGTAATTTTCAATCGCTTTTTTTTTTTTTTTTAGGTGGACTCTTATTTTACGAGGACATAGGTTGCCTATTGTTTAAAGGATCCATTTGGTTCTAGCTAGATTTACGGATTCTGAAAGAAAAAAAAAAAAACTTAGCAATTGCTTTTAAATTCTTTTTCGTATGATTTCTGGAAACATTTGCATGTGAATTAGCTAGAACTTCTGTTAAGAGTTTAATGTTGGTGTGGCCTTCTAGTTTCGGGAGAAAACAAAGTACGATTATAAGAACCTTAAATGACACAGTAATCTGTTGAAGTTTGCGATACACCCCAATAGCAGGGACTGTTTAGACCCACCCTTTTGTGCCAGAACTGGAGATGCTTCTTCTGTCATACATCATGAGATTGTGCCAAAACTAATTTTAAAAAAACTGATGGATCCAAATAGAGCCTGAATTAATTGATTGGATTTGTGGAGCACGGACCAATAAAACTCTCCGTTTCTTCTATAACTATTTTACTTCCGTCTAAAAAGACTAAAAGGAAAGCAAAAGTACTCCCGATCTCATAACTAAAGATATGAAAGTCACCACTTTTTTGGGTGCTTCATTAAACAGACACGAGGATTTTTGTGATTCCTCCGTGATGGGGGGGGCTATCTGTAACATTGAATTGCGCAATCACTATTATGAGGGCCAAATAATTGAGTAAAAAATAGCATAATAATATCTCTACAAATTAAGGGGATACCATAAATGCCAAAACAAGTGCATTTTGGCAGCCATAGTAATTGATTCCCCGGCACTAGAAACGACTCGAACATCGTTTAACGTTAAAAACTGCGCCCACGTGTCCAGAAAGTTTTGGAATTTTACGATGTGAAATCGAACTTCGAAAAATGATTGTGAAATGAGAATCTACTTCTACGGCAGCAAATAACAAGCAAAACTGAGAGTGAAGTCAGAAGGAATTAGCGACTAAAGTGTTGTGCAGCAGAGTAAGGAGGAAGAAGAAGAAGAAGAAGAAGAAGAAGGATGCCACGGACCAGAATTTCAGGGACATTCAGTTCCCCTAAGGTGGACCTGATTATCGATACGGGCAACCCTTTCCTCAACCTCACTGTTGATGGCTTCTTGAAAATCGGCTGTGTAAAATTCCCATCTTAGATATTCTGATTGGGATCGGTTCTGTTTGACCAATTATCAATTTCTTCATTTTCTAAATTCCATTTGGTGGTTGGTTTTATTTGTTTTTGTTTTCTTCTTCCTTGAATAGGTTGCTGCAACCAAAGCAGCCGCAGAGGAAGCATATTACATAGTCAAACGAGGTTCATTTTTTACATTTAAGTATTTTTAATTCGATATGCATGCGTTTATTTAACAAATTGCAATTTCTGCTCCAAGCGTACAAATGTTACTAGGATTAAGTCAAACCCTTTTAACTTGACCGGACAAAGTGGGAATTTTCTCAAATATTTTACCTTCCTTGCTTTGATGGGATTTACTTATATTGCATGATGACTCTAATTTGAAAAAAAAACTGACATTTTCTCGAATTCTTGTGTGAAATAATGCTAGTAGTAGCATTAAAAGTGGATTGCGCATGCGACATATACATACATTAAAGAGAATTTGTTGCAGCTTTTTTCTTTTTGGTTTGACATGGTTTATTATGCAGGGAGTATTTCTCATCACAAGTTTGAGGATTCGGTAAGATTCTAGGAACCATTCTGTCTCTTACATCTATAGTTTCTGTCATTGAAAAGCATGGCTAAACAGGCGAATTTGATTTCAGTTTTGTTTGAGGTTGAGTTCTTGTAATGATACTGGTAGTCTCGCTGAATTTGTCTGACACTTTTGACAAGAGGACAGTCAAGACGCGAGATAATTAGTTAAATATCTAGCAAAACTATAAAAATCACTGGATATGGCGGTCAATTTCCGAGTTAGCACTGAGACATTGTGAGAATCATGCGGCCATGTATACCGTATCTTACTATCATTCTGAGGATTCTTTTGTTGTACATGATGCATACTGAATGGCTGCAGTTGGTCACGTTTCTAATGCAAATGAGTTTCCTGTGTTTTTCAGTTAAAGAAAATGTGCAAGGAAGGAGCATACTGGGGTGAGTGTCACTTGAATTTTCTGTTACATATGTGACAGGAGATCACTCAGACAAGAGACAAGAGACTATTCTGGTTTGCTTTACAGACTGACAATCAGTTGAAGTCCATATCTTCATTTCGCTTACAGGAACAGTAGCTGGAGTGTACGTTGGACTGGAGTATGGTGTAGAGAGGATTCGGGGTGTTAGAGATTGGGTAATCTCTCAACTAAATCTTTTTTGTACATTCACATGAGAATCTGTCTTCATGCATCAATGTCCATGTTTCTTTCAGCCTGTAGGATAGGACAGCGGTTGGCTTCCAATCACCCCTTTTTAGTTGAGAATGGGTAAATGTGGTTTAACACTGAATACAAGTAGGCATGTTTCCCGCTTAGATTAATAATGGCGACAGGCAAAAGATGTCACAGAACACTACTAGACATACAAATGGTTATCGCTTCATAACAATTGGCAACATTTGACGGGGTGAACAAGCTGCAATATGCTTATTCAGTTTCAGAAGCATCCAAGAGCTCTGACCTACTATCTGTCCTAATTCTTGTCTGCATTGACATGTTTCGTTTTGATTTGGCTGGATTTCACGGTCCAAGTATTCTTTCTTATAAGATCTTTCTGTACAGTGAATTTGTTCTGTTTATAAGGTCGTTTTAAGCTGTTTTGCTTGTTTCATTTGACCATTTGCAGAAGAATGCAATGATTGGGGGTGCATTGACAGGAGCTTTAATATCAGCAGCTAGTAACAAGAACAAAGACAAGATTGTGATGGATGCCATTGCAGGTAGTGCTATTGCAACTGCTGCGGAGTTTATCAACCATTTCACATGAAACATAGAACTAGCCTTGGGTCGTGATGCAACACTCAGGCATATCTCATGTTACATAGTAATAACAGCATCAGAAGATGCTTGTCCATCTGGGGACCAAACCATGCTAATCCACTTTTTCAGGATGTTTTGTTTCTGTTGAAATATGAGATTTAGCATTTAGCAAGGTGATCATAAGGCCGCTTAGTCCTGCTGCCTTGCTTTGTTTTATACTCCAATTACATTTCAGCCAATTGACTAGAGTGATTACTTTTAAGACTACAAGTTTATGTTGCTCTAAAGAACCTAAATGTCTGTTGTATGCACGAATGTTAGAAAGTTCGTGACAGAGCAGCAGTTCAAAATACCCCATGTTTCCTCCACATGTTATTCAAGGTGTCCACTAAGGAATCAAATATATCATGAAAAGCGAAGGAGGATACCCATTCTGGCATTTTTTCTGCTCACAGTGCTAAACCCATAAACGAAAACACAAGTATACTCCTTATAAATATGAAAAACAAGGTGTGAGTGTGAGTGTGAGTGTACATATAAGCTGCAAAGCCGCATTTGTAGATTCTGTCAAAGAAACTCGACATGAAGGAGTCGAATCTTTCCATTGGCCTGTTAGAACCCATAGTGCAGAAACCTACATGAATAAAGCAAACACAAGGTTTTAAAATTATGCAACATTAATCAAAAGGAAATAAATTGTCAACTAGAATTATAATTGTACATACTGGTCAGTAGAGACAAAGGTGAATGCTATTCCACGTCAACATTTTTGAAGCAACCTTGAAATCAGTGTCAAAAAGTGGCAGCTTCAGAATCTCAATACCATCCCCAATGGCATTAAGCAGGATGCCTGTCGATAGTTAAAGCTCGAAAATGCTGTACTTGGTCTAATGTTCGGGAGAGAGCGTGGACAAGTTTCAAGAGTCCTTGTGCTTACGTCAAGAGAGTTAAGCATGTCTTAAAAAATGGAGCTAATAGTGCATCTGAAATATAACCACCAACAAGCAGAAGCAAGCATTTAAGCAACATCACGCCTCCAACTTTAGCGAGTATGGGACAAAATGTCCAGAACTAGTAGCAGAGTGATTTTGCTTTAGATATCTCTTATCCATAAAAGTCTGTTTGATCAGCTCAACGACATATGCAAATAATTATAACGGCTTACACCACAAAGGCAATCACTTTGGAAACTGCTCAATGAGTTTCAACAGGCTATAGGTCTCAGAATCCGGCCTAGACCCTCCAAGAATCATCCTCTTCAGAAGATTTGGGTCATGTAGTTTTGCCTTAACATATGCCTTTATCAATGTATTATAAACGAATGTGTACCTTGTATAGTTGGCTTTCTTTAATTCTTCAAACAATTTCTCAGCATTTTCAACATCACCATCGTCTGCAAAAATATCAAGTATTGAAAGAGTGGTCTCCAGCCATGGAGTGGACCTCCTAACTTTCATGCTCACTGAAATATCCATTCCCAATTCAAGGGTTTTGATAGCTTCATTTCTTAACCCTGCTTTCAAGCAACCGAGAGCAAGATGCCGGAAGGTAATGGCATTAGGTTTGCATCCATTTTTCTCCATTTCTTTGTACAGGCTGGTTGCTTTTGTGATAAAACCATGTTTGCAGTACACAGATATCAGTGAATTCAATTGCTCTGTAGATTTCAATCCCTTTACTAATTTCATTTCTGCCCAAAGCTCTTCAGCTCGATTTATATCTCCTATTCTGCCAAATGCTTCAACTGCAAGCACAAAACTCTTAGACCTAACATTTGGTAGTCCCTGAATGATGCTCCAGATTCTTTCTAGCTGAGTCCGCATACCCAAGTATCCATACAGTATAACAAGAATATCGTATGTTGACCAATTGTTTCCGCTTGTAGATTTCTCAATGGCTTCAACATAAGCTTTACATACAGTAGACAACCTCGCCACAGCATGTGCAGTAGCTAATATGCAGTAGGAAATCTCATTTGGCTCGACATTTGCTTGTTTCATATCACCAAACACTTTTGCCAATCTTTCAATGTTGTGGTCATTGGCTTCTATCTTTAACAGAATGTTGTATGTAGAAACATGTTGAACCACCTTGTCTGCTCGCATCTGGGTCAGAATCTTCTGAATAGTCTTTTTCCGGCCAGGTGATGAATGAAGAATAATGAGGCGATTGAATACTAGATATGATATGGGATGGCCCAATTCCCTCATTTTCTTCATATACGAAAGTGAAAGCCTTATTAAGCCTTTGTCCAAGCATGCCAATACAAGATTGTTGTAGAGCAACTCATTTTGATACTCTGATGGGATACGAGAAAAAAGGCTCTCACCTTTTGATACCCCATGAAGCTTAGTAGTGAATTCCAGTAAGTACGAGTAATCTAGCTCCTTCGGCCTGAAGGGTCTCTCCCTAATGACCCATTCCATTACCTGTCAATTGTTGAAACAATTACGATCTCTATTTCAAAAATGCTTCCATATCCCGAAGACTCGCAGTAACTGAAAATTGCTATATCAAATGCATTATATTCAAATCTAACAAGGAGAATTAAAGATGGCCTATTTCCAACTTTAACCACTTTTAGCCTTTTACACACTGAAAACTTGGTTTAATCATTTTCACAAACATGTGTGATGCATTTTATACGAAGAAAAAGGCTAAAGGGAAGTCAAGAAACCTCAAGGGCACGTTTGTTGGCTTTGAATTTACGCAAACGGTTGATAGTATGAAAAATGTCGCCTCTGTGAATTGGGAAGCCATCACGCATCCAGCTCTGGAAGGCTGAAGCAACAGGCTCTCCTCTTGGCAGCTTTTCAATTCTCCAGCTCAAGCTCTTTGCTTCTCCTTCTTCGTTTTCTACTTGTTCTCTCTCCGAATCCGAAGTTTCTGGGCAGGGAATAAGGGTTGGCTTTTCTGTTTGGGTGCAAAAGTTGGGGCCAAAACAGCGGAAGTGGCGGGGAGAACATAAAGGGACGGCAATTGTTCGACGTATTGCTCTCAAGACACTTTGTTTATGAACGACTGCTACGATTTGCATCTTTTTGGAGGGAAACTCCGACAGTGGAGAGTAAATAAGGGAAGTGATTCAATCAATTCAATGCTAATGAATTGAGGAACTTTCATTTGGGTCTTTAACCTTTGCCCCATTGTCACTTTAGTCCTTGCTAATTTAAATGATGCTAAAATTTCTACACATTTATTTATTTATTTTTTTTTTTTTGAGATTAAAATCACATCGAAAAATAATTGTTTTTCAGTGGAAAATTGAAACTGATAAGAAAATACTAACTGTATGTGAATGCAGGTGACTGACTTTGAAAGGCTAAACAAATATTCAATTCAAAATGTTGCTTTCAGGGCTTCTTTCATGGATGTTAATCCGTGCAAACTGGCTTAATGAATTTCTTTGTTTTCCAAGCTTGAATTTAAATGGGTTAGCCATCCATATAGGGTGTCTACCTTGCCCGCCTCTAGACTTGAATGTACCATTTTGATCAAAATGCCAGAGAGGGGAACATAAAAGGCCTTTTTGATTGGAAATATCAAAATACAGATGAATGATTTCTGCACTGGAATCCTACAAACAGATGATCTGAGAGTTCCGGTTAAGTTTAGTCTTACCCTTAGATCAGGTTATCTGGCAAAATTTCATCGTAACTTCAGGAAACTCTCCAGTGAGGAGGGTCATAACAGCAGAATAATTCGCATGACAAATTTCACCACAGTGAAGGAATTATTTCAGTAGTACTTTTAATCTTACACAACTCATTGTAGTCTTCACGCTAGCATCAAACAAACACACACAAAGAAAAAAAAAAAAGAAAAGGGACACGACCAGAACATAGCCATAAGATAAGACATCAGCAAAATCCAGAGTGGAGATCTGCAGAAGTCATGGCTTTCTTATTTAGGACAAGCTTTACCACACACCATCAGGAACATTAACAACTGAGGCTACCCCAAGGGTCGCATCATAGTAGTCATAATTACTAAGTGGAGACCTACAGATCAGTCATTTTTTCATCAACAGTTGCAAGGGTTGCATCGGCAGCTTGGTGCGCACTTGCAGCCATGACCTCCTTCTGCTACGAAGCTTTTCTCGGTTCCCTCAGGGAAACTGCATCGGGTACAAAATACACATCAATCCCTCCAATCAAACAAACATATATCTGTTGTTTCCCTTGTTTTTAGCTTTCATAAGCAAAAGCTTCACATACATGTTCACTGGTGCTACCCCTTCAATCAGGGTCACAGTTGTGTCCTTCTCGACATCAGGGTACATTCCGCAACTGTCAGTTTAACATTTTGGTAAGCAACTCAACAAGACTGAAACAGATGAATTCTCCACATATGAACTTTAGCAAGACAGACAATCATCAGATTCGAAAGTTTATGTATCATAAGAAAACGTATTTATCAAAAATACATCTTTTCTTGAAGACATATTCAAATGCAAACAGTAGTCCAGCAGCAGACTTAAAATTTGTCTGACATCTAATTAGAAGTCAAACAAAAGATAGAAGGACTGTTTATGATTTGTGAAGTGTTTACCCTCCACAGCCGCTGCCAGAACCACAGCCACTGTATCCTCCACAGCAAGACATTTTCCTTCCAATTTTAATTCACCAAAGCAGACTTGATTGAGTTATTTTTGCACAGCAGGTGGCACCTATTTATAATGCAAGGGGGAAAGAGAGATGCTGGTGATCATCCAGAATACCAGCCTTTTGATTTTTGTGTTGTTACGTGGAGATGTAGAATAGATTAATTGATAATGCCTACCCTTCTTAGTGTATCGTGCACGTCCATTGACCCATTCATGTCGGTTTTTTGGCTTCTGACTTCGATAACTCGTGACATTAGCAGAATGGAGCATAATAAAACCCTGTTGAAAACTTATATAACTTCTGCGAGCCTTTCTTTCTTTGCCCAATGAAAGCAAGCCTTGTGCGATTATCATAACTTGTACCATTGAACCGTAGGCATAATATCAAGTTGGCATCAAAAAATGATTCAAATAATCATACATTAGAACAATGACCAATGTATTAATCACATCAGTTGCTAATAAATAATACCCACCCCAGAGAACTTGATAAACACACATGTAACCGCAGATGTTGCTTGAAAATGAATACTGTAAAATATTAATCCCAGTACAAAGTTTCTTTCATCTGGATCCGTCGTAGCACAAGTGCTCACGCCAAACATGCTTACCTGTGCTTTATTTTTTGCGCTGTTGTCAACGTCTTCCAAGGATTACCCAACACGAAATGACAGGCATGATGCTTGCCTCTCAACTTACATTATCTCCAATCTGTGCCTATATTATTGCAAGATGAAAACCTACATTCAGACGATTATCAAAATGTGCTGAAGTCAACTTGATGCAAACCAATTGTTCTTCCCTTGTCTGCTCAGTCTAATGCCCATAACTATCAAATCAATATCGAATCATGGTTAAAAGAAGAAAATTCACGCCACAAGGCCAAGACCATAAAACAGAATGGTCCGGGGAATGAGTACCTATAATAGCAACGCCTTGGTTCTCCATCGGTGCCTTAACTTAAGGCTGGGAACTTACGCTTATGTATCCCACTTGGAAGAGACAAGTTTTACATAGGAAATTTCATTTGTGTGTGAAGCACCAATTTGATTAAATTCCCAAGCCCAAGACTCCAAAGGTGAGAATACAAAAAAGCTCCGTGTGATTAAGTTAACCTATGGAAAAACTCCTTTATAGTTTCAAATCATACATTTCGCTCCCTCATGGTTTGAACTAATTTGAAATAAACGAAAATTGTCAAAACTGACGTAGGCGGATGAAATGACACAATTATCCTAATATATATAAGCAATAAAAGACCTTCTAACGACCATTCTATTACTACAGAAAAATCCCCTATGGTTACATGTTGCTTTTATTTATTTATTTATTTTGTACATAGGAATACGGTAAGTTGTATTTGAAAGTTCTTATTTATTTAATCTGTTTATAGAAATAAAGTGAATTTTATTTGAAAATTTTTATTTATTGATTTTATATATAGAAATAAGATGAGTTGTACTTGGAAGTTTTTTTTTTTATTTTATTTTATGAGTTTTAAGGGTTTAAATAAGTATATCAGCTAAAATTTTGATTTTAAAAATCATTTTCCATGTCAAGCAACCTCAAACTTGTTAATTTAAATGATTTTTGTCAATTTTGCATATTCGTTCAAACCATGAGATACTGGATTGTATGATTTGAAATCATAAAAGACTTTTTCTGTAGGTTTGTTTAACAACAAGAGGTTTTTCTATCTTATAATTCTAAGGATATAATAGATATATTAACTAAAAATTTATTTGTTTCCAGTACACTCGCAAAAGAAACGCGTATACTTCAAACACGTTAATTTAGACGATTTCCGTCACTTTGTTAAATTAGTTTAAAGTACGAGGTACCAGAATATATGTTTTGAAACTATAAGAAGTTTTTCTATATGTTGGATTAATCTTAAGGGGCTTTTCTATTTTTTACCCAATTTAATACCATCGAAAACGTGGATTATTCGTGCAAAAATTTTAAGGTATGCCCTTATGATAGCGTTAGGATATCCTATCAATCGTTCCACCTGTCTCTAACTGAACAAGGGTATGCGCTTATGATATTTTATTATTTGAAGAAAGAAATTCCCATTCTTTGATTGACAGTAAATTGCTTCATTATCTTATCTCCCTAAAGAAGTAAAGATTAAGAACCTATTCTCAGATACCAATTTCAGTTCAGCTTTTAGAAGAGCAAACCATTTCATTCTCAGGGAACAGCAGCGATCAGGCTGAATTGGGAAAAAAAAGTGCCAAGCTAAAGCACAAGAAATATTAACAACAGATATTTCATCCACACTAGATCGAAATTCCTGTGCAGTATCAAACTAATAAGACAAATCAAACATTTTGTATCAAGAATGATGCTACAACATATGGTGAACTCCAATCACACATCAATCTAATAATCTATGTACAATGATGCTAGAGCAAAATTTCAATGTACAAAAGCGCAATTGGCACTATCCGAAATTGCAAATCAAGAACATAAAAGTTCTTCCAAGAGTTCATCAAAAATTATGTCTTCTACCTCAAGGCCCACACACTCACTTTCCAACTGTAGGTTCATCCAACCATCATCCTTCCCCATGTCCAGAGCAACAAGGCACTCAAGTGATTGCTTTTGCTCTGTCTTCAATTTCATCAATGTATTAACACTACTATTACACATCTCATCAACAATACGGTCACCAACTGGAAATGGACGAATATAGCAACTAGAACCCAATGCCTTGGGATAATACGGGAATGATCTCCCATATAGGTGGAGTAGCTTCTCATTGACTAGATCAAATAGAAGCTGATGATGATAACAGCCACAGTAGTCCTCTGCTGAACATTCTTTATGCCAGTAAGCCTCCATTTCATCGAATACTAATGGGTCTATTGGCTGGTTAGATGAGTGCAATGTCATGTGGAACGCATCCTTGCCAAAGCCTGAGTTTTCAAGAATATCTTTCACGTAATCTAAATCAGCATCGTATTCATTGTAAGATCCAACAAGCTCAGCATCCTTCACAGGATCTAGATTTGGCATACTAGAAAATAATGCAGAAGGTTCCATATCGAAGCTATTCTTGCAGTTGATCGAAGATTCCTTGTCATCAAAATGAGCGCAACCTAAAAGAGTAACATGTAGAAATTTCTATTAATCATTAGAGCAAGGGTAAGAAGTTACACCAAGTAGCTCTATCCATGGTATGGAACTCTCAGACATTTTTGCAGTAGGAGGGGTCAGGATAATGGAAAAGACAAAATGAAATAGTACTGGATGTTATTGATTACCTTCTGAGGCTTGGAACTCTAATGAGCTAGACGCATCTTCTTCAAAGCAAGTCTCGAAGGCAGGAACAGGACTTGGTCGTGGCAATTCACAGGGATCAATGGCAAAACAGTTGTTCTCTTGCTCCGAGTACGAAGTTCTTTCGCCAACTGTTAGCGCATCATATTTTTCTTCAAGATCTTCGACACTACCCATAATTTTTTCTCTTGATTCACCCAAGTTCTCCACGTGGTTAGCACGTCCATCTCTTTCTTGTAATTCATTTTGGTGAACAGACTCTTCAACACCCCCCGGTGATATTTCTTCTGTGTTTCGAGAAACGACTACAGGCTTCAATTCATCTTGACAACTATCCCTTTCGTGGGAACCATTCTCCACCTCCACTGTTGAAATTGGCCAACCGTCCAAATTAGCATCACCATAGAAGGAACAATAGACGTCAACATTAGATACAGAGCGAATTCTTCTAAAACGTGTAGAAACATTTCCACCAGATTCCATCTCATATTCATTTTTCAACTTTAAGCTCCTCGACTGGTCTAACTTCACTTCCTTCCCAAAATTATTCTCAAACAACCAAGTATATTTCTCCATTGACTCATTAAGGGAAGAACTTCTTCTATGAGTTCGTTTACTTTTGTCAGAAGAATATTCCTCAGCTTCATAAGAATTGAAGGAATTTCCTTCATCGACTCTGCAGGTTGTAGTGGTTTCATCCCTATTATCAGAATCTTTTTCTAATTTGGTAGAGACATATCCACTAGAAACTTCACTCAGGACTGAAAGATCGGAAGAGTTGGCTTGATCTCTACCCTTCTTGACCTCAAAATGATCCAACTGCTTACTTTCCTTTAAAGGTGTGAGCACTTCCTGATTCACTTTGTCTGGTTCACTAGTATTCTCTAGGATAAAATTCAATGCTTGACCCAGTTTGCTGCCTCTGTTAATGTACTCGAGAGGCAGTGATTTTGAGCGGGCATGCTTTGAACGCTTGAACTTGTCCAGATTTGGCAATAGGGAACCAGTGGGCAACTTCTCCCCTTTTGGGGCAGACCAAGTTTCACTCTGCTTTTGCTTCAATGTGCTAGGTTCAAGGCTTCTTTTCTGCAAGAAATCAGCAGCAGGGAACGATCCTGACTTGTTTAATCTTGCTTTTGCATTGGAACCGGGGGAAGTATGAGAGAATTTTCTAAGGCTGCCATCTTTATCCTGTACAATTTCCAGAAACAAGTCCTTATTTACTTTAAAAATTTCCAGAACATTGGCATGTTCTCTCTCTTTTGAAGCATCCTTGACGCTCAACTCCTTAAAACTTTTTCCATGTGCATCTCGCTTGTTCTGGACATTCATCTTTGGTGGAAGTTTTTTAGCACTATTTTCCTTGTTGCTGGGAAAGAAAAGAACTGGATGTTCCCAGTCAGTGCATATTTCACCAAATCCCTGGTCTGGAGGCTCTAGATGATGGATTGAATAAGTACGCTGCAATTTAGGTTGAGAAGCATTGCTTGAAACCCGTTGTTTGCCATTGCCTTCTTTTGACATCTCTTCTGCAATCAATGATTTTATTCTAGCTTTCAGAGATCTTTTATGTTTTGAGCGAGACTCCTTAGCACTCTGACAATTCAGAGATATTTCCGTTATCAGCTAGTCCAACCAAAAAAAAAAAGCTAAAAAATGTGTAGTTATTTAGAAAACATACGGAGAGGTGTTTTTCCTCCTCATATAGCAGCTTTTGCTGTTCCACGGGATCATGAAGAAGTTCCTTAGCTTTGGAATTTCTGCTGCCTGAGGAAAAAGGGGGCTTATGTTAGTAAGACAGAATAAAGAGATCACTTTACAGTACATATCCATTCAAACTTGCACGACACAATCAATCAATATGCAACAGCAAGGAATTCGATTATTGGTAGAGATACAGCATCAGCATTGATGGTTTGGCATCAGTAACTAAGATTTGATTTGGTATTTGAGATATCCAAATCTTCAATTGAGAGTACTAACAGAAAAATGTTACGCATTCAATTTGCTTGTCTCTAATTTAATAGAGTTGGATAAGAGATGAACTGATGCTTAAACATAAATTCGAGTTACACTTAGCATATGATCTATGAACAATTATTCAAAGTCTTCGGAGAAATAGATGAGAAATTTGAATCTGAGAGGATCGTAGGAGATACCAGCATGAACCAGTAATGAAACTGATTTGCTGCAATGCATCTAACGACGACTGTGAGACATTATGAGAAGAAAGACGGTGTGCATAAAAAGAAATGGCTTACCTTTGATACGTTTTCGTGGAGTTATCTTCTGCAGAAGCATCCTCTTGAGATTAAAGTGCCATTGATGGTAGTTGATGGCATGTACAAAGCCCCACATGCAGCTCGGATGGACATGTTCAAGTTCATCTAATTCATTAACATGCCTCATATACGCGTTCTTTTCCATGTTAAGACCGCTCTCACTCCACTACCCAATCAAGTCCTAGTCTAATATATTCTGTCCAACCTGCTAACACATCCAAATCAAACAGTCAGTCTATGATCCTTTTAACTGCTGGAATCATGTGAACCCCATCACCAAATTAAACTCAGGAAGACAATCCATGTCCAATATAAGTTACATCATACATGCCAGGAAACCCAGTACTCTCAGACTGCTCCCTCCCTTGGGAATTAAAGGAGCAAAATCCAAGTTTTTAGTACTAACTGTTACATTTCAATTTTTATTGTCTGCGCTTGGCAATCGTTCAAAACCTGGTAGCTCAACAAACCTCAAATTTTCACTGTAGCTTGCGTTAAAAATGCGAATTAGGAGTTTTTCCGTTTTGAGAAGGAAAACAATATGGTCAGCTATTTGGATAGCCATTTATCTGAAGAAAAAGTAGGGTTCAGCATAAGCTCAAAAAGATGAAATCACAAACCAGAATTGATCAAAATAAATTTGTTTCCAGCATCACTAAAGCAAACACCCTTCAGTATGTAGAGTTTGGATATCAAGGAACCAAACCATGAACTCAAAGAAGAGATGCAGGGAAAGAAGTACTGGTAATCGATCGATTTTGACAAACACGATAAAACCCAGTAATAGAAAAGAAAAATACCAGAAGGAATTGAAAAGGAGGGCAAATAACTTACAGTTCATGAAACAGTTAATGATCACATGTAACAGACACCTCTCCACAACGTTGTATACCGGGAATTCCCAACTCGCGAACAAAGTACTAGCAGAACCAAACAATAGAGGCACTGGAAGGCGGGTTACAATAGAGGCAGCGGAAGAGCCGAACAAGAAAGATAATGTCTTGAATAGTAAGCAGGCATGCAGGAGACTCTAACTTCTGGCGGCCTTGAAGGAAGACAGAGAAAAGTAGAAGACTTGGACTCGTATATATGTTGAATGTAACAGTAACTTTTTACTTTTCTTATCTTGTGGGATAAATTTATGAGAACATTAATGAGAAGAACATCAATTTTAGGAAGTTTTATGTTTTGGTAAAATTTGACGATCGACTAGTACTACAAAAACTGTATAAAGGAGAGAGAATTAGAAGATCGTTGTTATTAGTTAGTCGTTCGTTAGCCATTTTCAAGAAAGACTACAAGAAGAAGACGCCGTCCAAACCAATTTAGGCGCCAGGCTTTTGCCCGTCAACTACTTTATCTATACGCATTTATTTGTGTACCATCTTTGTTTTCTTGTTTTTTCCCCCGCATTTTATGCGGGAGTTTTTAGCTTTTGCTAATCTTTGAAGTGGGACGCCAACAAAGAATGGGTCAATGGAATAAGTTTGCAAGAGATTAGATTAAGATTAGATTACCAAAACCCCTCAGCCATCAAGCCCACGACGTAGTACTACTCGCCATTAAAACTTAACCACCACTGGTTATTATTGAAGGTTCAACTACCGTACTTGAATGTAGGCTGAAGCTGAGCTCAATGAAAGTGACATTTTTATCTAAAAAATAAGATAGGGTTTTTATGGTGCTTTTTTCTACTAGAAAATCAATGAATAATTTTTGTTTAATACTAACAATGCATATGTTAACGGGTTCAAATGCATATTTCATGTGCAAAATTTAGAGTTTTCAAAACAGATTTTATGTATATGTCATACATTTAGAGATGCTATGCACTTTCAAAAAGATTAATTTAAGTTAAATTGTACTAAAACGACTCAAACATATTTTATTTGTGATGTATCACGCATGGGTGGAATTTTTTTTTTTTTTTTTGGATAAAAGATGAATTTCATTAACAAAATTGCCTGAAAACGTCCAACATAATTTGATTTAATTACATCACAAATGTCTACATTAATGAGAGGATAAACGTGCACCAAAAATAACATATCTGTAATGCTACTTTGATCGTGCACTAGGTCTCTTACTTTTGCTGTTCCTAATGAAGTAGAGATCCATCAAACAATAACAATCTCGAGATGATCACTTCACAGTTTTTTTGGTTTGGTGTTCTTTTTCTTTTATGGTTGGACGAGTTCACTGCTAACCCGCCCATTTAACTGGATGCTCATTTAACTGTTCGTCCTCATTGGTTTAGTATTGTGAAGCAAGAAAATCAATTAGGTAAAGTAAATTGCTGTAGTTAGCAAAATACTAATTAATAGTGAATAGCTGATGCTTGATGGAACACAAGACCTTTCGGTAAGAAATATGGTTCTTTTAATTCAAAGCAATTAGCTTATTCTTTTATATTTCTTGGTAAAAATATGACTGTCAGACTTTAACTTGTAAGGAGGGATTACTTGTGGATTCCCATTTGGTTATCCATGATCTTGACGGGCAAATTGTACCAAACTCCTGAAAAGTACAGTTCCACAAGTTGCCATATCCGGTGCGGACACGGGCCATGCAACCGTCCGGACGATTTTGGTCATTTTCAACTGTGCGTAACTTTCTTTGTACATCGCGTAACTTTAGAACAAATTTTTATGAGATCCACACATAGCGTGAAAATCGAGTTACAACTTGTAATTTCAACCGCACAAATTTTTGAGACCAGATCATGACCATTAACCATTCAGGGACCGATCACCGTCCCTGCCCCATTTCCATCAGGCACCGCTGGCAAAAACAGGGTGTTAGCTTCAGAAATAACCCCAGCTGGCAAGGGCCACTGCCTTCTCAATGTAAGAAGAGAAAGACACTAACGATTTTTTCTCTCACGAAAGGTCAGGAGTCATTGAGATTGATGCAGCACCACCCAACAAACCAACCGAGATAGCAATAATGGCTGCCAAAGAAGGAGGGACGTATTTGCTCATAATGAATTGCAGTATCAGATTTCATTTTAGCCAGAGAGGAGATCGTGGGCTATTCTCCGTCTCTCTCTCTTTTTTCTTTTAAGTTTTATTATGGTCCTTTTCCGGACGAGCATTTTAGCACAAACTTTAGACCTTGGGAGTTGGGACAAATGCTGCAGTCTTCAGAGTAGTTTGTCTTGGTCGTATTTCAAAGTATGTTCGTGCGTAGTGACTCTTTGGCTCAAGCCTGCAGTAGCAGTGCAGTGGTAGTTCTTGAAGAGAATTTTATTCTTCACTAAACTATTTTATATTTTAATAGGGTAATGCATTTGTCTTCTGCTCTATGTACCATATGATTATCATCAAATTCTTACCCGTAATTGCAATTACTCACGATCATCGTTTGCGTTACAAGTCCATTTTTACGTACCAATAGTATGTTATTCTTCTCCGCTAAAACTCAAAAAGTCATTTCTTCGGGGAAAGATGAAGGGTGAGTTGAATTGGAAAAAAAAACAACAACAACGTATCGGGTTCGAGTCAACTCAACAGGAGAATAGTCAATCCAGAACTTCTCGAGGGAAAGGGGCAGAAATTAGTCGACGCCCGTAGTCCAACGCAGGTCGACTCAAGTAGATCGTCAAGTAAAAATCCAAAACAAAAGTCAACTACAGTTTCTCCGTTCCAGGGCCAAAAAAGAAGCAGCAATGCGGAAAGAGGAGAGCGAAAAAAAAAAAGCGCCAATGAGAAAACGAAAGATCAAAGACTAAACCAATTTGGGGTTAACGAATTTGAAACTGGCACGTAATGCGTACCTAGTTTCTGGCTGTGACAAGTTTATTCGTACCCGCACCGTGTTTGTGTAAATTCAATGTACTGTTTTTTATACGACTAATTTGAATGCATTCAACAAGAAAATTACAAAGATCAACTGAATTTTCATTCTGATATCTACCGTTTAGATTCCTAGTAACTCCGTTTGAATTAACTGTTTTTTAGGATGTTATTGAAATATTTTACTGTAGCGATAAAGTTGAAAAACTTTTATTGTAGATGAGATTATTCTCTAGATTATTTTTTGTATTTTTGGTGTTTTCTAAGGTAGTTTTTTATGTTTTTGAGGTTGCTTTTTTGTATTTTTGAAGTTGTTTTTTGTGTTTTTGAGGTTATTTTTGTTTGTGTATTACTATAGCATTATAATTGAAAAACTTATTTTTCAAAAAATTGAATGTATTTTAACAATTTGATGTATGTGAATAAAAAAAATAATTAAAAAGGTATTCATGAAAAATGTTTTAAAAAGAATTTCGAAAAATCACAATCCAAACAAAAGCCATGTCTAATGTTTATTGTGCCCGGTGGAGCCTTATTTTCTTTCTATTAACTTAAAAGATGACGCTCATAGTACAATCAAACTCGACCTTCTACCATGTTTGAGGTCACGAGATTGATCAAATCTCAATCCACACGAACTACTATGTCCATGATACACGCTGGCTGTCTGAAGTTCTCAGCCTTCAATTTCAGACGACTGTGCGATCTCAACAACTGTGGTTCCGGAATGTTGAATTGGGATGTGATTGATAAGCTTGGGATTAAGATCACGAACTACTATGGTCCATTGTAGGCCAAGAGATGATTTAATTGAGATGATGAAGACGTCCGTATCAGAATTCAGAGAGAGGGGGGGGGGGGGGGGGAAGACGTTAATATTTGACAAGTTCCTCTCCTTAGTCCTTGCATGCATTTGGGCATTATGGACTTTGACTGGTATTATTGGACTTAGACCGCATCAAAGTTCAAACCAACCCGTGAACCATTGAATTAATTAAACTTCTCATTAGTACTCGAACGCAAGTTTAACGTTGACACATTCATTAAATATACAGCTTCTGTTCAGCATAGATGTGTTTACTCGATCAACGTTCCTGTTTCAGCTTTTTTGAATAAAATTTGTAAAGACTTGGCCACCCTCGGTACTTATAAAGCAGCAGCAGCAGCACTTGGCCATCCCCATATATGGAAGAGAATTCTAATTAGGCAACTGCAAAAAATATCAGGAAGCTGGACCAGAGTCGGAATGCAGTGAGTTTTCTGAGTCATCGGCTGCGAAGATTGAGAACTAGTAACGTGATCTTTACTTCTGCCGAAACATGAGGGAGTTGCGTTATTCAACAAAAAATTAAAAACATCACGAGTTGAGTTGCGTTGCGTTGACGACTCATTTTATTAGCCCGGAACCCCGATTTTTTGGAGAAATTTTGGCAACTACAAACAAGCAATAAACTTTCTACTCGTGAGACAGGAGAGAGGTGGGGGGTTTTAACTCATTACTGTAAGAGCTTCACACGTAATATACATAACTCACAAATAAGGCAATGAAATGAACGGAGGCATACAAAACATCGACCCAAAAGAAGAACAGATGAAACATGGAAGCCGGGCTTCATGGTTTAGGATTTAGGGAACCGTTTTGTTGGGCCAGGTGCTGTTTTGCAATGTACGATTGGATGATATCAAAATAATAGACCGCCTCTGGGTCGAATAATTGTGGCAAATTTTTTCTGTGTTCCATTAATGCATTTTGTCTTGGCTACACAACTCGTCTCCACCTGACCGAACATTTAAACGGAAAAAAAAAAAAAAAATTTTCCACAACTCATTAGAGGACATGTTATATGGATGTTTTAGGAAACACAAATATGCTGTCCCGCTATCAATTGAAGCAAGTTGTCAGTTGATCCTTAAAAAGAAGAAAATGAAAAGTAATCAACTGCAAGGGGACGTCCTCACGAATCAAAGTAAAAAAATATGTAAATCTGACCTACAAGAAGAAATGGGAGAGAGACTTTAAAAGCTTTTAAAGAAGCATTTAAAGAATCATTTAAAAACTTTGTTTCGGCCTAGGTTATATTAGATTTTTCTTTTAATGTGATGTAAGAGAGGGGTTTTTTTTTTTTTTTTTTTTTGGCAAGAAGGTGTTTGATTGCATATTCATGATGTCATGGTTTATTTTGAGAAGAGCATTAAGATTTAGCTTTGCTTCGAACGTCATAAGATAAATTGTTTCGTCTTCCATTCGGTAAATGCTCAAAAGTAAAGAAAATATTACACATTCGTGCACTATACTACTATTTCATCTATTAAACTTAGTAAGATGCATTGTACTGGAGCGAGGGATGAATTGAGTGATTCAAGAAAAATAGTGTAAGTGAGAAATTTTAAGTTCAATTTTTCTCACTTATATTATTTTTTAAAAAAATGCACCGTACATGGACTTGAGACTTTTTTCTTTCTGGGGTTACGTTTGGGCAGGAAAAGGAAAAGTTTAGAATAAGGTTAAAGCTACAAACTCTAAGCTCAGAGTAGGGCACGGGCGCATATTTGACCGTAATTCTTAGAGATCCATAACCTACCCAATAAATCACAGCTGCGATTTGAACTCGAATTTCGCCCAGGCAAAGTGACGCATGATTTAGCAGTTGAGCCGAATTTCACTCGAATTTCAATTGGGCTATTTGGGTCGAGTTTTAGTAAGGCCAAACTCGACTTACTACAAATTTACGAGGCCCGTATTTGGACTTTAACCATGAAATTCGGGTTAATAAATACGAGGTTAATGCTTAGCTCACAAATAATTTCAAATTTTGAGTCTATTTCAAGTTTAGCTTAAACTCACTGATTACAATTTAATTTTCTTAACATAATCACTATAACCATTAAGTAATAAAGTTAATTCAAAGTCTACAAACATTAAACTTACACATAAACTAGTAAAAGTTCATCAAAAAGTACATAAACCAAAAATTTTTCAACAATAATTATATTTAATTTTTTCAAAGTACATGAAAAATAGTCTCTTTCTATGAAAAACTAAAAGGTAATAGTAATTACTAATTACATAGTATATATAAAAATAGAACATTTATAGTATATATATTAGGGTTGTAATTATATATCAAAATATAAATATTAGGACAAAATGTCCCAATGACTCTCAAACTATTAAAAATTTTACATTTGGCCCTCTAACTATTAATTGATAAGTTTTAGGCCTCTAATTAATTAAAACATATAATTCTAACCCTTCCGTTAACTTGCATTGTTATGTTTAACAAAAATAGTATGACATGTGCAGCAGCGGCTCTCAAACTATTATAACATTCAACTTTTGACCCTCAAACTATTAATTGACAAAATGTTACCTTTCCAACCAATTAAAACATATAATTTAACATATAATTCTAGTCTTTCCATCAATTTGAATCGTTACGTCAAACAGAAACATCACCGCGTGCATGTAAGGACATAATCGAGGATGTTTTCGTCTTCACAGGACATGTTAGAATAAAATTATTTTACCCTATTTGACTCATAAACTAATTTACCAAATCTTCAATTGCTGAATTTGATCAAAATCAATTGAAAACGTAAAACCCAAAACCCTAAATGGAGAAATTCCAGCAAGGATAGGCAATTTGAAGTTATCTTCATTTGGAATTTAACTTATTTTTCAATGTTGTTCCAAAATTATTGGATTTATGTGCTTCTCTTAACGGCATAAATCTGGCATACAATCCATATTTTAGGAATATTCCAACAAGTTTTGGTTTACTTTCAATTTTAAACTTTCTAAATTTCTCAAATAATCAATTCTCTCATGAGATTCCTTCAAACTTTACATCACTATATCTAAACCTTCTTAATTTATCAAACACTCAATTGGACACATTCCAAATTCTTTATCAATAGATGTTTCTGTTCGATATAACGATTCAAGTTTATGGAAAGGGTAGAATTATGCATTTTAATTAATTGGAGAGCTAGAAACTTATTAGTTAATAATTGGAGGGTCAAAAGTTGAACTTTGTAATAGTTTAAGGGCCACTAGCATCTCATGAATTCTTTATCTTTGTTAAACATAATGACTCAAGTTGACGGAAGGGCTAGGAATTATATCTTTTAATTAGTTTGAGGACTAAAACTTATCACTTAATAATTTAAGGGTTAAAAGTTGAATTTCGTAATAGTTTGAGAGTCATTGAGGGCATTTTGCCCTAAATATTTTATATATGTGTGTGTATATACTAACAAGTCAAACTTTAATCAAACTAAGTCTACAAAGCCCAAATTTAACTCACATTTTAATCGGACCTTAAATTTAGGACTAAGATTTATCTGACTTGGCATTATAAAAGGCTCGATCCCTTCTCTTTTGAGCTAAAACTCAATTTGACTCGACTCCATTGTTAGCTTAGCCGTTATAAACAAGACAAAAATTTTTGAGAATGTAATGCATAAAATCTATAGCTTGATAATGCGAGGTGGAGAATTTCTCATCAACATTGTACAAGAAAAATCCTAAAGATGCTAGAGAATTATTTTGACATTCATCGTTTATTGTAAGAATGAGCGAGACTACTCGGGTTACAAGTATATTGTTACACTCCAAAGTGCAGTACCCGATGGCAAGTATCCTCTTCAATAACACCCCAAGCTAGGTTTGACTCCTAGGTTAATCTAAGCAATCATGTTTAACGAAAACACCTCTTTCTAGTACGACATTTTCCCTTCCTGTTCAACTAGCAAATCCCTCCCACGAAGAATCTTTCCTCTTCCAAATCACAAATTACTGTATAAATTATTCTCAAGAAAAAATCTACCCCTAGACCACTATTATTTTGCTTTTGCTACTCCACCGGCGACATTGATATGATATCATATTTTCTTTAAGTATACTACTATTTCCCAACAAGTTGCTCACTTAAATAGATACACACCACCTTCATTATTATTGTAGAGATGAAAAATAGAGAGAAATATGTAACCAACAATAATTAAGAAAAAGTAAAAGCACATGGATACTTGTAAAACATTATTCATTATATGTTTGGCTCTTTGAATGCTGGATTCCGGCATTAGTGGCATCTAACCAGCCCTTTAGTCATTGCAGGTTGTCTTTGCTTCTCTAAACTTTTTTTTTTTACATTTATTTTTAGATATTTTGTCGAACAAAAAGTAATATGTTATGCTGGAAATTTAATGATATGATCAATAGCAGGTTTAGCTGCATACGTTAATCTTGAGCTCTAAAGCACATGGACTCGTACTTCTACGTACTGATTGTTGTATACTCGTAGACTTATAATATATATATATATATATATATATATATATATAGTTCAACCCCTATGTATTACATTTACAAGAATGACAGGTTAAAATAGTGGGCAAGGGCCTTAAAGGCCATTACGGCAAGCAAATTTAAAGTAAAGGGTGAGTCGTTTGCCTGTCATATTATTGTTCATCATGGCAACTTATCCTAATGAGTGATCCATCGACTTGCCTGTTTGGCGCTTCAAGTTCAAGCCTCAAACTGTAGCAGTTAGAGAACCAAATTGAAAAACACATCCATCCATCGATTTGTTTGTTGCCTTTGATGCTGAATGCAATAAATTATTAGCAGTAACTTTTTTTTTTTTTTTGACAAGATTATTAGTAGTAACTACTAACACAAATTGCAGCAAAAAGGATAGACCCTTGTATACAATTATTGGTATTACAAAAAGCCTGTCAGTTTTGTCCTGTTTTGGCTAGATCGAGTTGTTTGGTAGTAAATATTAATCTTTCATGCATCATGACAGCGTAATTACGTAGTGGAAACTAGTTCAAAACAACACTCTATGAGAGTTTTTGACCGCTTCATTTGCTTGCATCATTTTCAATCATTTTTTATTTTATATACGTTATATCCAATAAAGCGCTATAATATTTTTTTTTAAAAAAAAATTTATCCCGAATAATCTATTATCCAAATACACTCTATAAATCAAAATTCTTCTGACGGAGAACACTAAAAAGGATTAGGGAATTTAATTTGGTACCATTGTTCTTAATCAACTCCTCCAAACACTTCCACTCTTATTTAATTACATCATCAGGAGGACAAGTATGCCTTTTAACATTCCAGACTGGTAGGTAAATAAATGACTCCCAATAATTTGTTTTCCTTATCAGATTCTTCAGAGCCAAAGGAGAGGAGGGGGATGTGTCATATCCATATCTTGATGTTTTGTTTCTAATTACTCACCAGTAGAATTCACTAGATGAAGAAGAATGGTCCAGGAGGAATACATCATAGAGAATGAGATATAGTACTGGTAAATAGTAGTAATAAGTCTCATGCAGCACCACGTCATCCCTCTCTCTTCAGTCAGTCTTCCCATTCTCGCTCCTCTGTCACTCACTTTCTCGCACAAAGCAAAAACCCCACTTCCTATCAACGCTACGCTATCCCTCGCACTCCCCACTCTTCACTCCTCCCAACTCTCATCCCTCAATCAACTGACTGGTGGAGTACGCAAAAATGGCTACTCTATTTTCCGTTTCCCATTTTACCCCCATCACATTCCTCTACTTCCTCCTCCTCCTCCTCTCTATGTCCCATAAACCCATTTTCTCCATTGAAATCACCAATCTCTTATCCTCCTACCCTGATCTCTCCGACTTCAGCGACCTCCTCACCTCCACCGCCGTCGCTTCCGATCTCGCCTCCCGCACCTCCATCACCCTCCTCGCCGTCCCCAACGCCTTCCTCCACTCCTCCGATCTAGCCAACCACCACTCCCCTCCTTCCCCTTCCTCCCCTAACCTCGCCGACGTCCTCCGCTACCACGTCCTCCTCGAATACCTCTCCTGGCCCGACTTCCGCCTCATTCCCCCCAACGGCAGGCTCGTCACCACCCTCTTCCAAGCCACCGGCCGTGCCTCCACCAATTCCGGCTTCGTGAACATCACGCGCAACCCTGTCTCCAACGCCATCACCCTCCACTCTTCCACTTCAAACGCTACCCTTTTATCCCTCGTCAAAACGCTTCCTTATAACGTCTCCATCTTCTCCATCGACTCCCTGCTCATCCCATCTGATACGAACCTCATGGCCTCCGAAACTCGTCCTCCATTAGGCCTAAACATCACTAAAGCCCTAATCGACGGCCACGACTTCAACGTCGCCGCGTCGATGCTCACGGCCTCCGGTGTAGAGTCTGAATTCGAAGACGACGAAGGCGGAGCTGGGATCACGCTCTTTGTCCCAACTGACGAAGCATTTTCCGATTTGCCAGCTCGGATAAAGTTCCAGTCATTGCCAGCTGATCGGAAAGCGGTGGTTTTGAGGTTTCACGTCTTGCATTCTTATTATCCACTTGGGTCTCTCGAGTCGATCGTCAACCCGGTTCAGCCCACATTGGCCACTGAGTCCATGGGCGCCGGAAGATTTACCTTAAACATATCCAGAATTAATGGGTCGGTCGCGATTGATAGCGGGATTGTACAGGCGACGGTGACGCAAACCGTTTTTGATCAAAACCCTGTGGCCATTTTCGGGGTCTCCAAGGTCTTGTTGCCCAAGGAGTACTTTGGGAGTAACCCAATTGAGGTGGACAAGCCCGTTGGTGGACAAATGGGAAGTGATGCTCCGCCGCCGGATATTTCATTCTCGCCGGAGAATTCACCGGGATTTTATGGTCCGCCGAGTCACATATCTTCGCCGCCCGGTTTAGACATGACATCTGCAGCTGCGGCTGACAAGGGTTTGTTGAGCTGGAGGATATTTTTGGGTTTGTGGTGTATAGGTGTTTATTATTTTTATCTATTGTTGGTATGATACTGACCTTATTGATTAATTTCGAATTTCTTCAATTTTTTCCCTGATTTTTTTTTTTTTTTTACACAGAAAAATGAAATTTGAGGGGCTCTTAAAAAAACAAGCCCGTTTCCTAGCTAGGATTTATGAGGGATAATTGGTTAATTTTGTGGTTACGTCGGTAGCTACTTAGCTCAAGAGTTATAACTTCAAATTTTTTCCCCTCATTTTTCTTCAATGTTATTATTGCTTCTGTTGTTGTAACTTGTAAAGGAACTGGAAAATTTGTTTTGTATCTGTGAAATTTTTTCTCTCTATATATATGACATCAGTACCATGTATTTATGAATTTTGATGCCAGGGAGTACATTTGTCCAAATTTCAGATTCATTTTTTCCTTTTTGGTCTGGTTGGTATGGTGCCCTTTCATTAATGTTTCTGCTTTTCTCAGCAAACAGATGAAGGAAAAGCTGAACATTTGCAATGTGTCATCACCACCGTTTTCATAATGTATATATGGTTCTTGAAATCGTTTAAATATTGAGCAGAAACTTGAGGAAAATGCAAATAGCCCGTTCAGTTTCTTTGTCAAAATGCTCCAGTTGTGACTTGTGCGGTGTCAGCTGCCACAATTTTTTGTTATTCGTCCTCAATGGTTTACAAAAAAAATTTTTGAAGAAGAAGAAACTTTTTTTTTTCTCTGTGAAGTTAGTAGTTACTACTGCCCCAAAATTCACCTGAGGTACTTTACTATTCCGGCGGAAGGTGAGAGTAGCAGAGCGTGTCATTTGCGAAGACACAAATGGTTGGTACTTGGTAGTGCATGTGTATCCAGCTAGCTAATCCTACAACATTGGATTGTGATGGCATATTTTGGTTTGCTTATAATTCGTGTGCGCCGTACCGTACTACTGGGATTATTGGCCGAAAAAAGCGACTGACAATTTATCATCTTTACGGGAAAGAAAAAGACGAGAAATCAGAATAGTTTTGGGTTGGTTGGTTGCGTTGCACAAAGCTGACGGCGACTGACGGTGCTGGTCATTGAAAAGCTGATGTCAACTCAACCCCTGCTTGCAATTGCAGCTAATTCCATGGGATTGCATTTTGGTCACTCGGCAAAGTGCGCCAACCACCGGATCTAATCATCGGCTTTTGTTTGGGGCGACAGTCACGGCACTCTGTGTCGTCATCGTGGACGTGGGTGTTCAGCTCTAGCTTTCTTTTTTTTTGCATTCAAAGGCGTCCATTCACATTCGCCCGCTCCTGACATTATTGTTTTTAGTGGTCATTTTATTCAGGCCCAGTTGTGTTGCATCATTTTTTTTTTTTTTTGCTTTTCCCAAATCTATTCCTCTACGCTAATAAAGAGTGCGAGTTGCTGTTACATCACACAACATCACTCGCTTGATCAATGGCTTCCCGTGTTAAAATCAAAGTCCCACTTGACTGAGATGACACAAACCCGTCCTTTGTTGGGCTTATTCTCTCTCTAAACTCTATGATGAATTTTTCAGGCTTCTGGTAAAAAGTCAAACGAGGATGGAATGGTTTGTGGTGGGTACCTTAAAGCCCATTCTCCCTACTAGTTTCATCACCAGTACTCAATTCCCGTATGCTGTGATGTCAATGGGTTTGTGCATTATTGGATGTTTTGCCGGTCGTTCGTATTTGTATCATGACAAGGTTCGGGATATTGATGTCCTGAATTTTGAGTCTTGTTTTCCCCTCGTTTTCAAGGGGTGACCAAGCCTTCAAAAATGGGAGGAGAAAAACAGGGCGTTTGAGAGTTGAATAATAGGAGGCCTTATAATCGAATGATTCACTCTGGTGTTTGGATTGTATATTATTTGAGATATTTTTTACTATAGCACTTTTTGTGATGTGATGTGATGTGATGTATGTGAGATAAAAAGGTAATTGGGAAGATAAAAAGGTGTGTTGGAAATTGTAATGGTGATGTAAGCAAATATATTTGGGCAAATAATCTCCTGTCCAAACACATGAGTTAACATGTTGAGTCGTCCTCTGGTATCTTTGGCATGAGTGGTGCTTCACCTGGGTTGGTTCTGGATGAGATCCAACAGCTTATCCTGAGCTTTGAGTAGGGTTGTTTTCTTCGACTCATTTTCACAAAGTGTTGGTCAGGAGATTCAACAGAAAAGTCGTCTGGAAGGGACTGTTGCTGCATCCAGAAATGGTACGGCTTATTTCGAATTCAGAGAAGCAGGACCAAGGGAAGCCCAGCACTACATAGGTCCATGGCCTTGGCCCATTCTCATTGGACTCTTCTTTGCTCCTTTGCCCAACAGTCACCGGACGCCGTCTTTGGGGCAAATAACAGCAACCACAACAAATTCCCAATTTCGCATTAGAGAGAGTTTTCGAGAAACTGGACAAAGGGAGTCGCCTGCATTTCTCGAGAAGGCTAACACCTCCTCTTCGAAGCTCTATCCAATAAAGTCGAAAGCACAATTTTCTGTGGTTTATACCCAAACAAACAAACAAAAAAAATTGTCGAAAGCACAGTTCTCTGTATCTTGCTGTCGTAAGAGGAAGAAAAGAGATTTTTGGTCTTGAACTGAAATTCAATCCTACATATCTCTCCGATAACACTCACGCCTTAATGATTTCATATGTTTCACGCTAGCGCTTCCGCTAACAAAAAGAAAAATACAAGAAACGTATTTTAGTGAAGAGTGACTATTGCAAAGGCTTCGGCCATCAACCACTCCTGACAATTCTCTTCGTAATATGTTAATAATATGGCATCCATCCAATATGATTCAAGAAAGAGAGAGAAGAAAAAAAAGGAGGAGGTGGAGATTGCAGAAAAACAATTAACAAAGAAGGTAATTTCTGGTAGGTAATGCATGAATTACTTCATCTCATTCTGCTTGGCGTAACACGAAACAAGCAGACAATTTACGATTCTTGGCATCCCATTTTCCTCTGCCGTAGAAGCAAAATGCAATTAGTACAACAGCAGTGAATCTGACCAATGTTCTCAAAACGTCACCATCCATCTGCAAGAGAAGCGATTTTCACAAGGCAAAATTTCATTTCAGACAAGGGAAACTCTCGACCTCCTGGATCCTTCTAAACCCAGTCCTTTACATGCCACTTGTTCGCCAGTTTTCCCCAAAGTCTCAATACAGAGTGAAGTATTGCCGGAGAAATCCTTTTCTGTCGCTATAAATCATTATGCTATTACAGATGAGAGGTCGCTGCAGTGCAATCGCTTTCTTGCCCAATGGTTTTAGCATTTGAAACGTCTTTCAAACGTAAAAGCGCGTCAAATTTACACTTCTTCTACTCCCGGAAGCCACTCATGCACGGGTTTACTTTTCTTTTGTGAGTGAGAATACTTCCTGAAATCATTTTCTTTTTAAATTCTTTTCGTGGCTTCAGGAAAAGTAAAAAAGTCTGCGCCAACGTTTATTTTAATCATTTCTTAACTTGACCGGATTGGCTGATCAGAAGCTCTTGTGAGTTGTGAAAAGACTAGCCGGCTTAGACAGTAAAAATTCTTCTACAAACTTGGAAGACAATCCGGTAAGTATAGAATATAAGATTGATGGATTGTGTGCCGTGAATCGACAATTTAGGCACAATTAAAGTTTGAAATTTGACATCAATTAGCCAAACCCCAACCTTCATGCATACACTGCATTTGTCTCGAGGAATTTAAGCGAACACCGCGGGGGTCCGTGTGAATGAATCTGGAACTGTCCATTTGGAATTCGGAAGATTCAGAGCTATACCTCGAAGTCGTCGAATATCTTCCAAATCTAAATGTTGACTTAATATATTTCGAGCAAGTCAAACTTTCTGTTTTACATTTTACGAAAGCAGGAATCTAAACCACAGATGGTCTCAAATTTGCCAATTATGATGCATACGAGACCTCCTGGCGGAGTGCAAAATTGTCAATTTTGGTGTACTATTTTGCAGTTTTTTCTTCGCGTGTCCCGGTCCTTTTTTTTGTAATTAAAAAAATCAGGTAAGTTGGACTTCAATCTACGAATCATATATATAATAAAGTCGTATTTTTATTCTTATCGCTTTATACTTTCTCTTTTCTACGTGGCTTAACGACAGGGCAAGTAGTTTCAACACGCTCTATAAAATAACCTACGTTCTTTCATCTCTCTCTTCTTTTCATTTATTCCACGATTTCCACCTTTTTTTAAAAAAATAACCTATGCTCTATATTGAGCTTATCTCTCTATTTTCATAAGCACGAAATCAATTATCAATATCTATCTAAATTAAATTTCAAATATAAAACCGTCCTTAGCATTATATCCAATATTCGCGGCCGATTATCATTCTATCATAATTATATATTTGCGGCCGCTTGTTCCTCTTTTGGTTTGTGAACTTCTAGGTATAGCAACAAGGTATGACCCGTACAATTTCTTTAGCATGCACGCCTTTAGTAAAATTATTTTTTATTATCTCTTTTGGTTTGTGAACTTCTAGGTATAACAACAAGGTATGACCCGTATAATTTTTTTAGCATGCACACCTTTAGTAAAACTAATTTTTATTATCATCTTTTTATATTTTTATCAATATCTCTTTATATCCTTATCGATTCTTATTTCCTACCCAAAGTTACATACTTTCAGCAACTTAAATTAAGATAAAACTACTTTTAATATTCTTATCAATATTTCTTTATATACTTATCAATTCTTATGCCTACATATAGCCTCTTTATATGGTTAGGTATTTCCAGTGCAAGCGGTTGGCACATAAAGCATTGATTTTGGATTTCCGCTCCTCTTGATTATCAGGTAAATCTTTCTTCGATACACATTTTTCTTTTTTAAAAGACATGTTTATCTTCGATTGTAAGAATTTAATAACATATCTTAAATTCTGTGTGTTTTGGTTTTATTTTCTATTTGTTTTGTATGAAGAGATAGGATTTAAAATAGTATTTTCATCATAAGTTTTCATATAGAAACATGTTAGATGTTTCCACCGAATTGGACAACATTCATATGCTATAGGATGCATGTTAGATGTTTGTTAATTTGACTTTGTTTCGTTTGTCCAAGGTACTAGGCTTGTAGCTGGTGCTGTGGATCCTCACTCAGCGCATATTCCAAGAGTTGAATTTGTTATTTTCTCCAGTCTTTTTCTCCCAACCATATGTTAGTTTGTTAGTTACTTTAGTTGAACTATTTATTCTATGTTTTTCACTGCTGTTAAACATTCATATTATAAGCATTTAGCCTATGCCTCTTGAGTGATCATGAACAGAGAGAGGCAAATTTATTTTCGTTCCTTTTGCGAAGACAAAATGTCTACTAAATTTTCATCTTGAATTGTGAGTGATCATGGGTCTTGTTATCCAGAATTGTAAATACAATTTGTAACTATAATCTGGAACAGTTTCATCTTGAATTGTTCAATTTTATGGAAGTAAATGCTTTTCTTGATTACGTCCCATGTTGTTCTTAAATTTTTAATAATCAATTGATGAAGATATTTCTTCAGAAATTTTGTATCTTTAGCTATTATTGCTGTTAGTTACTTTAGTTGAACTATGTTTTCTATGTCTTCTACTGTTGTTAAATATTCATATTATAAGCATTTGGCCTATGCCTCTTGAGTGATCATGAACTGAAATGGGAAAATTTATTCTGGTTCCTTTTGCGAAATTTATGTATGGGCAAATAGACATTACTGCACTTTTTATTTCTTTTCAAGTTTTTAAATGTTATGGTATTGTCGAATGTTATTTTTTCCATTTTTGAATTATTATTCACTGAATTAGATTTTCACATTTATATTATAAAAATACTTTATATTATGATGTGCACATAGTAATATACTTAAGAAATGTTATAATAGAATGTACATTAAATTTGTATTTCATATCGACATTTTTATAAAATTGACTAAATAGTTTATTATTTTTCGAAGATTTCCGTTCAATGAATGGGTACAAAACTAGTTAGTACGTGTTTCTAGAATTGTAAGTCTCTTACATAGATCTTTACAAGAGTTAAAATATGCTTTCGAAACAATAGATTGTAAGAGAATTCAAACATACGATCTTTTGCAAGAAAATTATCTATTATTACCAATTCAACCAACTTGTATTACGTTCCGTCGTATGTGAGACCATGTAAGCAGAGTTCAAGATGTTTCTGATTCACCATAGCCAGATAATAACGGGGAACTCAGAGATAGGATGCTTACCCTCCCGCCCTCATCCCTTGAATGATATGTAGGTTGGAAACAAAAACTCGTTTACACGGGTGAAAAAAAGGGCCCTAATAAGAGAGTACGTACCATGTCTAGATAATGACTCGTAGAAATTTGAGAGGTTGGGTTTCTGGGCTCGCACAACAGCGCGAGAATTTAAAGCAGAAGTAGCCAATTTAGTGAAAACAGATGTAGGCATGGCATATATAGACAATGAAGATAGAGTTCCCGTACAGTAGTGTGGTTGCTGCAGCCGGTAGTGGATATGGTGCTGCTGACGGCCATAGACAGCGACCATCACGGCCATGATGACCATGATGATGATCTTAGTGCCGAACCAACCATCTGGATTTTGTTTGCTTGGTGGCTAGCATTTCCTCCTCCTAAAAATATCAAGTTCGTCTAGCAGTACTATTGCCCATTCCAATGCTACTTTTACCTTAGATAACATCTTCTTTTGCTACCTGCGCACTAAAACAATTTCTTCCCACCTATTATAAGCTGGAACTCGAATTTAACCATACCGGTCTAATGGTCTCAAGTCTCACCATTAAGAAGAGATTTCAGAGATTTAATACATGGCACATTCTTTACTTTACTCAAAATTCAACATATACATTTAATCTTCACTTGAGTTTAAACAAATTTAGGACCCATTTGGATTGCAAGTTTTTCGGAGTTTTTGTGTGTATAATGATATAATATATGCGAAGTAGAAAAGCGATTCAAAAAATTTATCAAGCTAAATTTTTCTGTGAAAACTTACAATCCAAACAACGGATTTGTCAATTAGGGCTCTTTACCTGCACACATGTTTTTACGACTTTTGATAAAACTATCCAAGTTTAGTTCGCCCACAACCCCTCCCCCCCCCCCCCCCCCCCCCCCCTTCTTTCATAATTTTCGCTTCTTCGCAAAAGATTTGCGGAAGATTCTATATAAGAATTTAAGACGTTGCACAGAGAGGGCGATGAGATGAGATTATGAACATGTAGTTACAAAACATTTTCCACAAGAGTCACGCCTGAGAGAGACACAAGAGACCCCAAAGTCCAAAAGCTTGCATGTCTTCCATTATTCATGTCAAGAATATAGCAAGAATCGGATGAACTCGTTAGAAAACGAGAACCAGACAATTGTACAGGAAGAGGAATGACATGTCTCCGTGTTGCCATTACATCTTCCATTTTGGGCGGTACAATAGCAATTGGAGGAAGCTAAGTAGGACTCTCATCACGCCTTGCCTCCTAATGGTTCGGCTGAAGTGGACAGCATAAAATAGGTCAACAAAAGATGGTGCCAGCAGCAGAGTTAAAAAGTCCACCTCTGTAACAGGGAAAACGCACTCGACCTAAGCTAGGAGATAAATAATGACTGACCCTTTAAATCAAAAGTAAGTGGAAGAAAGCCCGAGCAAATTGAGTGCATATCCTATACCAATTTTATATGGGCATAAAAAATTGTAGTTCTGAGATTAAGTTAACATGGCTAACCATTTTCAATATTAACTATGAAATCACAATAAGAGTAGTTAAAGATATGAGATCTTTTCGTGGTTTTTTTCTAGAATTGGACCAAGATAATGGTTCGTTGTGGTACTTCTAACACCAATATGTATGTATGCATGTATTCAGGGATGATCCAATGTAGGACAATCAGCCGGATTTGATAAGAAGCTAAACTTTTTTAACATATTATTTTAGTTATCATGCTTTTCAGAGTAAGACCTGCTTTTCCAATTTTCTAATGAATAGTTAGTATAGAAATATTCAAGTGTTTATTTGAATAAGGTGTGTTGCCAAGGTTTAGACTTGACACTTCTTCTTTCGCATGTTTGTGCAATTTTCAATTATGCAATGAGAGCTGCAAGTGAAGTCACAGAGGACTTGGGATGTAGATATGCAGAATGATACTGATGATCAGGATGTCGATTCGATTCAATGGAACCCGATGTTGTCTAATAACAAAATATGCGGTTAGTTTCTTATAAATGTAAAATCACATCAATTTCTAAAATTTGGCTTTTGGTTTAATGCAGTTACTGCTTTTAGTTTTGTATAAAAAGATATCATATCATATATTACCTAGTACCCAAAGATAAAGGATCTAAAATAGAAAATTTGGATTTTCATTCGCAAATTTAACGTGCACATGATGTTCAAGTAAACATCGCCATTATCTCCTCCAATTTTCAGCCATTGCTAAATTATTAGTTACAGAATAAATTTTATATACACTGATAGTATATATGCTATCGTCGCTGTCCAAACAAGGGTCTAATTGATTTATCATAATAAGCAAGGAAGGGCAATATATATATATATTTTCTTGTTTCTTTTTGGAATATAACAAACGTAGTGCAAGCTCGTAGGCAAGGATAATAATAATATGATGGTAATTCCTCAACGAATCAGTCCTATTGGCATTCCAATATTTCATTTCTTTTTGATGGAGAGAGAGCTAAACCTCGTATCGATGCTTAAAGGAGAAAAGAGCAGTCATGATTAATCGTGCTTTGAGGAATGGAAGTGCAACCTTTTCCCCAAACGTTATCATGATATATGGTGTGAAGTATTATAATACAACATGACTTGGGCGCAATAAACCAAAGCAAGTCTGTACGGCACACCGTAATTTATGAGCACCTCCCCCCTTATAAAAGAAGACAAAAGGGAAAACGAGGGCTGGGTGGGTCAGCAGATAGATCGTGGAGAAGGTGGCTTAAGAGGGTTCTCCACTTGCAATATTGAATGATGATAGCTTTGAATTCTCAAATTGGATGTAATTATGGAAGTGGAAAATCTTCAGCTTCCCCGTTGCCAGATTAAAATAACAAGAAGGTTCTCTTGGTCGCACCAATTCTTTAATGTGTTTTATCTACAAAAATATATATGTATGTATATGAAATTGGGTGCTGTCTACATCAGCTTTTTTTTTTTTTTTTTTGGATAAAATACCAAAAATTCTCATGTGATTTGCCAAATGTACACTTTACCTTCCTTCCTGTGATTTGAAAACCTGCAATTTAACTTCCTGTCGTTTCAACTAAAGTAAAATCTGACGGAAAACATCTAAACTAACGCCTAAACGAAAAATGCCAAAATTGCCCCTCTATAAGTCAATTCCTCTGAACCATAGGGAGGTAAATTGTACATTTGGCAAATCACAGGAAAATTTTTGGTATTTTACCCATTCTCAAATGCACGAAACATTCTTTCGAAAAATTGACTTATAGAGGGGCAATTTTGGCATTTTTTGTTCAGACGTTAGTTTAGATGTTTTCCGTCAGATTTCACTTTAATTGAAACGACAGGGAGTTGAATTATAAATTTTCAAATCGTAGGAAGGTAAAAACCACTTACTTCAGAAGTGTACATTAGAAAACGAAAATTTTTTAGATAAATATTATAACATTTTTTATAATGTAACAAATGTAAAATAAACAAATTATAAGAAATATAAAGTCACCTTTGACTAAAACAAGATTAGGTAGTGCCCGCACACCTCGATCAAAACAACAAAGGCCAAACATAGAAAAAGCAGTGAATTAGAAGGTTTGAATTCATGTACATGCGAATAAAATAGCTTACTTAAACGCAGCGAATATTTGAATAAATATGAAACGTTTTAACAGTAGGTTGGAGTAATAAAGATCCTCCTGTTAAACATCATCAATTGGACGTGGACATTATTACAAGCCTGAGACATCCAATAAATGGCTTACTTGAAAGTCAAACCGTGACATGGGTGCTATCAATTTACTACTGTTGCGGGACAAGTTTGGTGCAAGTGAATAGCACGCACATAAGTTGCACTCTACCCCCGGAAAGAAACCAAAACTCGAAACTGTTCAATTCACATATGCTAATGCATGAAACTGTAGCTGCAATCAAGAACTTGTTTAGGATATAGCTGACTTTATGGGAAGGTTAAAAGTTAGGTACTGGGGTGAAAGGCACCGAACCAGTGGTCAAATTGAGTTCTTGTCTACCATTTTAGGTAGGTTCTTACAACAGTTTTTCCAGGAAAAAAGAAAGAAAAATAGTAAATTTTTTAGAATAACGAGCCATTATCATGAAATTGGATTTGATGCAGGCAGCATGGCGAATGACTCTAGAGTCTAGACCGGGAGAATGGGCATTTTATTTGCATGCCCTCGCGTTAGGTTATTCACGGCAAATGATTTACCATTGCACGGTGTCACACGATTGGAACCCCAAAATCCATGGCCGGAATTTCATATGAGCGTGTTTGAATTGTTATTTTTCTGTTACGTTTTTTCTGGGCGCATTTTATAATTTTTATTTTATCTCATGTATATCAAATTATTATATTAATTTTTTTATAAAAAATTTTTTTTTTAAAATACAATCCAACAAACAAAGCTTATGATTTCTGAATTTATTAGCACGTATTTTGGTTGACAGTCCATATTGATATAGCTGTAGTATCATGAATGAAGTCAACAAAAAGACACGCACGCAGCAGTAGTAGCACAGAGCAGTAGTGTTAGTCAATCCACCTAAAACGCTAGTAAGGCGATAATAAATGTCGTATATTAGTATTTAGTAGAGTTTCAACCACCCCACCTGGCTGGATTTAATATAGAACTAATCCGAATAAGTAATACCACAACTGGTAATTGATTTTTTAGCAAAAAAAAAAAAAAAAAAAGATCATATGCACCAAACGATGGCAAACAAAAATAAAAGAATTGATTGAGGGAGAAGAAGGAAGTGAAGTGAATGTGTGTGTGAAGAAGAATTGAATGTATGAAAAGAAAAGATCCCTTCCCCCGAATCTCAAGTTGACAAATAGGCAGAGAGCCCAGGCGAGGCGCTAATTTGAGATCTGCCACGTGTCAGCCAGCCATCCTTTTTATCAAACGCTCGTACTCTTGATCCAACGGTGATCATGGCACACTTTCCCAGGTCTATTTATTGGGCCCTTGCTCTTTGACTTTTTCGATCCATATCGCAATACACGACAACCCCGCACAACACCGCCTCCTCTCTGCCCCTCCTTCCTCAAACCTTCAGCCATCTTGCTCGGCCACTCTCACTCGCCTGTCTGGCATGTGTGAACCTAACGTCCATTCCATTCCATCCCATCATCAAGGTTGAGTTTGAGCCTTTTGAGATAGGATTAGGGTGTACGCCATTCAAGTCTTCCCCAGTTCAAAGTTACGTTTCATAATTAGATTTCTACGAGGGGAATCTTCGCAAGGTAATGGAAAAAGCGAGCGAGGACCATGAATGAAATACGCTTAAATCTCCATTTGTCATTAAACGAGCAGCTCACGAAATAGATGCCTTGTTTTGTTGGGCAAAATGCACTTTTTCATTCCCATTGTTTATGACATTGGACAGATTCATTCCTAAAGTTCCAGTCAAAACACATTTTATCCTCGAATTTTATAATTTTGGCCAATTTCATCTCTAAAATTTCATGCAAACACATTTCATTCTAATAGTTTCATAAATTTTACTAATTAAGAATAATTGATGGATTGTGAAGTAATTTGAATGAATATCATCACTTGACCATAGCATACCGATTAGTAAAGCAAAAAAAAACGTTGGATCAACAAAAATCTCAAAAATTATTTTTTAATTCACTTTATTATTTAAAAAATAAGAACTTTTTAGCCACTGTTACTCTCTTCTTAATCACAAATTGTACAAAAAGTTTGAGAGGAAACGACATCATGGAGAAGAAATAGCCCTATTATGGCCAATTGGAAAAAATTTTCAAACAATCACATTGCAACTAATTGGAGAAAAATACTAATGTGAAAGAAAAAAATTTTAGATTGTCATTTATTTTGCAAAATTTTGTTTTGTTGTATCATATACATGTTTTTCAAATTGTCTACCTATCATCCAATCTATTTTTTTTTATCTCACATACATCATATCACAAATTTAAAAAAAAAACTCTTATCTGAACACGCTCATTATTATTTATGTAATTTAATAAATAACCGAATTAGGTATTAACAATACAATTATTAAAGGGACATGCTAGTCATGTGATGATATTCTATTCAAATTAGTTAATAATCATTCGATTGTCCTGAATTGATCAATTTTATGAAAATATGAGGATGAAATGTGTTTGCATAAAATTTTAGAGATGAAGTTGATCAAAATTATAAAATTACGAGGATAAAATGTGTTTGGACTAAAACTTTTTGGACGAATTGTTCAACGTCCCAAACATTGGGGATGAAAAGTGCATTTTACCCTGTTTTGTTAGTATTTAATTAATGAAGTGATATATAAAAGTATTATTATAACCCAATGTTGAATTTGAATAAGTTACTATTTGTTAAGAAATTATAACATAAGATAATTTTTTTTATATAATATCGGTGTATAATTTTTTTAAAATCATGTTTAAATCATGCCATATAATATAAATTTAAAATTTAAAATTTAAATTATATACATATGCCATACTTCAAAAATTAGTATTAAAGAATCACTATAATATCAATGCATAAAATGTTAATCATATATTATATAAGATCAATATTTTCTACTTGACAATGTATATATATTGTCAGCGTTGGATGAATGATAATTATACAAAATTTGAATTTGAAATTCAACTTTTATATATGTATCATGGATCCAACGATAATAGTATATGCGCAGGCTATTAGTGTAATATCAATGTAAATTGACAAACGAATCTTAAAACTCAGCTATTAATAGTAATATGTGCAGGCTATTAGTGTAATATTAATGCATTTTCTATCACACGAGTATTTAAAAATCAGCTATGGACATGTAAAAAATTCAAATGATTTTCTATCATTCAGAATATTTTTTTTATTCTTTGTTTGTGGTCAGCTTGAGATCGATTTACTTGTCAACATAAAACATTTTTTTTTTTAAAAAAAAAACACCAAATGTTAAATGACCTGCAATTTACGCGCTGAAACTGGGGAGTGAAGCTGCCTAGTCCTAGTGTCGTAACCATTGAAAAATCGGTAGAGTTTTTCCCTTGTTCGTCATATTTGTTCAATCCGATGACCTTAACCCCTCACAGTTACATGCCAGACGTCTCTTACAGCCATAACCCATCAGTCAACGCCCCACACACATCCAACAATTAAAAGCATTAATTCGAAAAGAGGAAAGGAAATTGAATACTCCTACTTCCAAAACCAATTACTTTAAAATTTTTTTTTTTTTAAAAAGTCTCCAAAAGTTTTAGTACACCTCTCTTTGTATTACTACGTTCAAACACCTCTCTGCCCACCTAAAGTCAACGCCTCTCTCTTTCGCTCTCTCCCTCTCGCCCCCCCTCCCTTCTTGTCATCCCCACTTCTTCTTCTTTGCAGCTTCATTTTCCATTATTTCTGTACCAGCTCAATCAACTATGAAGTTTTGATGAACGCCCGCAAAAACATATCTTTTCTAATTCTATAATTTTTTAAATTCTTTTCCTTTAAAATTTGAAGAAATGGGTAATGGAATCGGAAAATTAAGCGTTTGCTTCACCTGCGCCGACGGCGGAGCTTATGAAGCTCCGAGGAAGAGAGATTTAGCTGCCGTGATATCTGACCCTTTAGATGATTTGGGTCATTCTTTCTGCTATGTTCGGCCCGATCAGACCCGGATATCTTCTTCTAAGGTCCATTCCGAGGAGACCACTGCTTCAACCACGACGTTTAAGTCAATCTCCGGTGCTTCCGTTAGTGCCAATACCTCTACTCCGCTTTCGACCGCCTTCGTCGACGTCTATACTTACAACAGCATCGATAGAGCCTCTGCCGCCGCCGCCTTCGAGAGCTCCACCTCCTTTGCTTCAATCCCTCTTCAACCCATCCCGCGAAATTCAACTGGATACTCCGGCCCGTTATCGAGCTCTGGGCTTATCCCGGGCTCTGGCCCGATTGAAAGGGGATTTTTGTCGGGCCCGATAGAGAGGGGGTTCATGTCGGGCCCTCTTGATCGGGGGCTCTTTTCAGGTCCTCTTGAGAAGGGTTTCTCTGATCAGTTCCAGAGAAGCTTCTCTCATGGGGGTTTCGCGTTTCGGCCCAGATCAAGAAAAGGCTCGCTGATTCGGGCCCTGCAGAGAGCTTTGTCAAAGACAATCAGTAGAGGTCAGAACTCAATTGTTGCTCCAATCAAGGGTGTTGTTTCATTGAAAGAAAATGAGTGGATTGTGGATTCTGAAAAGCAGAATGAGTTGACCATTAGTAGTGTTAATTTGAGCAGTGAAGGTAGCTTAGATGATGATGACTCATCAGAAAGTCAGAATCTTCAGTGGGCTCAGGGGAAAGCAGGGGAGGATAGGGTTCATGTGGTTGTTTCTGAGGAGCATGGATGGGTTTTTGTAGGGATTTATGACGGATTTAATGGCCCCGATGCTCCGGATTATTTGTTATCCAATTTGTATTCAGCTGTTCATAAGGAGCTGAAGGGATTGTTATGGGATGACAAGTTTGATTCTTTAACTAAGAGTTCCTCTGCCTCGGTTGAGACCTTGAATTCAGGAATGGAGGATTTGAATCAGATTAGTAAGGAGGAGGTTTCACGGGATAGGACTAAAGATGGTTGTTCTAGAGGAGTAGAGCAGGAGAGTTATCCGTGTGGAAACGGAGAAGTGACATTTGATTCACAAATCAGTAAAAAGACTAGAAAAAGTTCGAAGGGTAAGTATAGAGGGGCTGCCAAGAGATGGGAGGAGAACCAGAGGAAGTGGAGGTGTGAATTTGATAAAGAGAGATTGGAGCTCGACAGGAGGTTAAAAGAGCAATTGAATAAGAATAGGTTGAATGGATCGGGGACAATTAATCATTCAGATGTGCTGAAAGCTCTCTCTCAAGCGCTGAAGAAAACGGAGGAGGCGTTTCTGGATCTTGCTGATAAGATGGTTATGGAGAACCCTGAGTTGGCATTGATGGGCTCTTGCGTCCTTGTGATGTTAATGAAGGGAGACGACGTTTACGTAATGAATGTAGGTGATAGTCGAGCAGTTTTAGCCCAGAAGAAGGAGCCTGATCTATGGAGCCAAGATTTGGAGAGGATCAATGAAGAAACATTGCATGATCTTGAGGTTGATGGCGATATATCAAATACAGTACCAAGCTTAAGTGCTTTTCAACTCTCCATGGATCATAGCACCTCGATAGAAGAGGTAGAGGGTTCTATCCTTCTCTTCATGCTTTCGTTATATGCTTTAGTTGATCAAGCTTTTAATGACCAAATTTATTTCCAATTAAGTTCCAATTGATGAATGCTGATCTTACTCCATGAAATTCAGGAAGTGCAAAGAATTAGAAGTGAACACCTTGATGATGCTTGTTCTGTAATGAATGATCGTGTAAAAGGTTCACTGAAGGTCACTCGAGCTTTTGGTGCTGGTTTCCTAAAGCAGGTACTGTGGAATCTGGCCTTTCTGGTTCTCTGAAAGTCAAACTTCTGAAAGGGATTTTTGTAGGAAGATATGAAAAGTCTTTTTATTCCTTTTGAACTTGGGAAAAAGTAGATTCCTCAATTGGATATGGAAAAATCTACCATTTAGTTCATATCAAGAAGACTGAGAACAGAGATTATGCTTCCTATAGCCCTTTTCTAGTAGAGAATAAAACGAGTAATTCTTTTTTGTTACTGAGGCATATTCTGGGATAAGCTTATTATTTTCAAACCTATGAAAAAGCTGAAACTGTGAACAAAAAGTTTATGTGATTGACAATTGCTTCAACAGCTTATCCGCCTTGTTTGAAACAACCTTTTGTATCCCTTCTCTCCAATAACCAATCAAATTGCTGTCTTTGACTCGAATTGCAGCTAAACATCCAACAGAAGATCACTTTTGAGAGCATCCCACATCTAGTCCATAAAATAATATAACGATGAATTTCCTTTACATATGAATAGCAGGACATATGGACCAATATGCAATTTATGTGAGAGCCTCGAACAAGTTGGAATTTGTTGCTGTAATTACATGCAATCTATTGAGTGAGGCATTTCATCTTGGAATTTTTTCATAAGAAAAACTTTGGGTTCACGATCATAAAATTTGTCCTGACAGAGGGGTTGTTGGCGGGGGATGAGAGGGATGGTCTGTCTACTTTTTTCTGCTGATTACTTGAATATTCAATTTATTTTGATCTAAACTGTTGCTTTACTTGAGAAACAAATTCCTGATTTCAGGGTTTTAATATGCAATTTCTCTTTTCCTGCAGCCAAAATGGAATGATGCACTCCTAGAGATGTTTAGAATCGATTATATTGGAACTTCCCCATATATTAATTGCCTCCCATCACTCTACCACCACACATTAGGGCCAAGAGACAAATTTTTGGTTCTATCTTCTGACGGGCTGTATCAGTATTTCACAAATGAAGAGGCTGTCTCAGAAGTTGAACTTTTCATCGCTTGGTCTCCAGAAGGGGATCCTGCACAGCATCTGGTTGAGGAATTGCTATTTCGAGCTGCAAAGAAAGCTGGTAAATCTTTTAAACAAGCGATCAGTTATTCTGCCGACCAATACAAAGTAGCTTAGCATGACTGGTGTAATTTTTTTCTGTTCCATTTCAGGGATGGACTTTCATGAACTGCTTGAAATTCCACAAGGGGATAGGCGCCGCTACCATGATGATGTTTCAATCATTGTTATTTCGCTGGAGGGGAGGATATGGAGATCCTGTGTATAGCAGCTAGGACCATGACAAACAAAATAGAGACATTTGAAAAACCTTTTAAAAAAGAAAAAGAGAAAAAAAAAAAAAATCAGGCATCCAATTTTTGATGTTCTTTTATCCCTCAAGTCACCCAGTGACACAGAGTATCAATTAGGCTGTTGAATCAGATGGCCTTAGTTGTGCAATGTAGTGAGTGGATTGTAAAGGTCAGGTGTACAAGTTGCTCCTTGTCGATTATAAACTGTCATATAAAATTGTATTTTCTTTTCCAAATAAACGATGTCCCACGAAGAGAAGTTTTGTCTTGCCAGCTTTTTGTTTTATTACTTTCACTTCATCTATGACTGCTTTCTGGGTTGGCATCATTTTTTTTTGGAAACTCCTTAGCATCTTTCTACGTGAAATGAACATGTCAAACTTTTGCTGCCTTCCCAGAAATTTCCTCAGGAAGAATTAAAAGTTGTAGAGAAGATGCCAAAGTGGCTGCAGCAGTGGAAGTTTCCCAAAGTTCCGGAAACGAGACTCCAATTTTATTATTATTTTGTGTGTGTGTGTGTGTGTTTCACCTTCCATTTTAGTTTTCTCGGGGCGAAGAAACTCAAAAGGAAAGTTCCCTTTCTGTCCTTTTTATGTTTGTATTGAAATCTGATAAACAATCGAATAATAAATAAAAGTTCAAGGACTTCCAGATTTGCTCAAAATTCCCTCTTATTGCTTTTATTTAATTAATTAGTCAAAAACGTGTGGTGCTGCGTTTGGTACCGAGGAGAAATCAAGGAGAAATCAGAAAAGGTGGAATTTACTCAGGTCAACATCAGAGCGGTCAAAAAACTATTCGGTGCTGACTTGGGATCAGAATTACATGTCGTGCCCGATGGCCGACTCACCTAAGGCGGGTTGTTCATCCGAGTCTGCTTGGACTTGGGAGTTGGGATGACGGGCAACAGCTTAGCTTGAATGCATTTTCGTGGGGATGGAAAGGGAACTGGAAACGAATTGATCACCATCATCATTCATCACTTTCATTTATCTAACTGCTAACCAATTTTTCCTCATTGAAGCAGTAAATGCAGGCGGAGGTGGGACGTGGGAGGGTTGGCCGGTTGGGCTTATCAGTCAGTCGGGTTCATCAGTTCCCACCAAGTAGAAAACCTGTCATTTTGTCATTAATATTTTTGTACTGCTATCGATGTTTTAAGCATGCTGCCTACTAAAAATTTGGCCTATCCCCCCTCCATTCGTTTTCCTGGATGGGGAATTCCTTTTTCTCCGGGTTTCCATGAATTTCAACCGTTCTTGAGTATTGAAGACTCAACTCCAAACTACCAACTTCCCCTCCTCTTCTCTGTTTTCGGTTCTTGGAGTTGGGGATTTGGCAATTGTGTGTGTGTGTGTGTGTGTGTGTCATATTGGGCCTACTTCCACGAAATCGTAACTTGGGTGTTAAATGCTATGGGCCAAGTCCATCCACTTACGGTTAGGCTAGTTGGTTACTGTGTTTTAGGAGTGTGTGAGAAACATTCAATTGGGTAATCTCTAGGGGTGCGCAAAATCGAAAAATTCCAATTTATAAACTGTCGGAATTTTTGAAATCGATAAATTGGAAATTGGAATCGAATTCGGGTTTTCCGAATTCATATACTTCGAATTTGGTTCGAATTCGGTAATGGAGTTTTTCAAATCGGAATTCGATTTCAAATTCGCTTTTAATATATAAATATATATTTTATACATATAATATAATATTATACATTTTATATTATATAATAATATATAAATTTTTTCGAATTTGGTGAAATCGAAATTTATCGAATTTCGAATTAAATTCGATACGAATTCGAATTCGGAATTGGTGAATTCGAAATCGAATTCAATCGAATTATCAGATACCAAAATTTCAAAAAATTCCGAATTCTAACTTCTGAATTACCGATTTCGAATTCGATGCACACCCCTAGTAATCGCCCAACTCCTCTGTTAATTAAGTTGTCGAGAATCAAGAACAGAGGGTATCAATTGCAACGGTTACTTGTCTGTACTTGAACAAAAAATCCTTTTCTAATTATTTAAAAATAAAAAGAAGAAAGAAAGAAAAACAACAAGGTCTTTTGGCGAAAATTGAAGTAGTAGCATTTCAAACAAAAATTTGCACCTTGTGATGCAATAAGTTGGAGGCCTATGTAGGAGACTAGATCCCAAAAAATTATCTTTAGCTTGTGGGTAAAAAAAGAAATTGAAGTTAAGTTGAACTTGAAAGTGAATTTTCCAAATGTGAAAAAGTGCAATGAAACTCTCTCTCTCTCTCTCTCTCTCTTTTCCGGCAATGATATTTGTATAAACTAACATACCCTATTATGCAAGAATGGAGAGTCTAAAAATACTATATAAGGGACTAATAAATATACAAATCTAGCTAAATTAAAGAAGTGCTCTAGCAACTCTTTTGAATTTTTTTCACTGCAGGTGACGTTCGAATCCTCGATACAATCCAAAGAAGGATTTGATCCTTTTTTTGTACCTTTGGCTCAGTGGTTTGGCGAAAGCCTCTCATTTGCTATGGAAGGTGACATTAGATGATATGATATCAGAAGTGCAAGGTTGTGTTTGGATTGCAAATTTTCTTTGTGACGTTTTTCGTGGACAAATTTTCTAATTACCTTTTTATCTCACATATATCATATCGCTACAATATTTTTTCTACAAAAAGTCCAGAAAAATGCAATCCAAACTTATCTTTTGAATTTGTGGAGCACAGGAAATGATTAAATAAGTTGGTGGATTACGTGCTGCCGGAGTAGTTTGCCTGTGTACCAACTAAACTAAACTGGCCAACCTCCGCTCGAGTTGGCTGAAACTCATTTAGACAACTAACTCAAACAGGAAGGATCTTTATTGGCCAAGTAGCAAGAATACGCTCAAAGTCCACATCTGTTTCTAATAAACAAAAAAGTTTTATACAAAAGAAAAACTAAGCCCCAGAGAAGAAAAAGGTAAAACTACACGGTAAAAGACAATTTATCAAGGCCTGGTGAAAAAACCCATTGACAGACTTTCTTTTGGGCACAATTTTCTTCTACGTGATGCTAGGCCCAATGGATCAATTTGCAACACCTCAACATTCATGTCCTGCATGAAAGGTTAGAGATTTTTTGGAGCAAAAAGCTACAGGAATTAGTCGAATCAAGAATTTATACGCGAGCAAAATGTAACCAACGCATTGAGAGGTCTGATGAGCGCCCATTGTGCGTGGATTAAGATACAGTTTAGGTGTTTATATTTTGAAAATGTAATCTTAATTAAAGAAACTATGTAAGTATAAAATAAAATAATAATTATTAGTATACACATTCATATTCATATGATAGATTAAACGTAATTTAGGTATATTAACCATTTTGTCCATTAGGCGCTGGATAGAGTTCGTTGGGTATCTGTTAAAAAAATCTTTAAATAAATAGTTAATGTACTTTTGGGTTTCGTCGGAGGGCCATTTATTATTACCACTCACGAGTCACGTCGCACTTTTTGACTGCGTGTAGTCAAAGAGCCACCTATAGTGCAGGCTCTTTGAGAGTTTGAGGGGGAGGGGCGGGGGCGGGGGCGGGGGGGGGGGGGGAATATATTTTATTTGACGTCGACATTGCAGTTCACCAAACAACAAATTCTTTTGTGTAAATCTCTCTCTCTCTCATCGACACAGTCAAGCTCTTTGTTGTTGTTGTTTTTAAAATAAAAAAAAAAAAATTGCCCTCTGGCTCTGGAGCAGGGATGGTGAAAATTTTCTGTTTTACTTAATTGTTCGGGTTAAAAGATTGTTCACATATTCCGTGCCTCTTCTTTCACCATATCTGACACCTCAAATCTTACATATATAGAGCACGAATAGCTTGTGAACAGTGCTGATGGACCGGTTATGCCGTTATTTGTGCGATCTTGAGGGGCGTTTTGGTCTTTTGTTGATGGGTGTCAGTGGCTCTGCTGGCATTTTGCTTCCGTCCGCTGGCTCTCTTCGATTGTAACTTTGCAGGTCCACGTGGCTTTCAATTTTGGTAGTCAACAATTGCTATTAGTCAGTGGGCGGTTGCGTCAGCAATATTCTTTCTTTTCTCTTAGCTTCTATTCTTCTTCTTAGTTTCTTTGGCAGCTTAAGAAATGTCTTGAAAAGTTTCTTTCTTAAAAAAAAATGCAATTTAAGAAATGGATTATAATTTTTGAACTTTTACAGTAGGTCCAATTTTTTTTCTTTTGAGCATGAAAAAAATGATTCAATAAATACAAATTATCAAAACCAAAATCATCAAAATCTCCAAAAAAATAAAAAACAGACAGCCTAAAAAAGGGAAGAAAGAAAGAAAAATAAGAAAATATGTATATTCACCATTGCAAGTTAAACTTGTTCAATATTGAGACTTAAGAAATGGATTATAATTTTTGAACTTTTACAGTAGGTCCAATTTTTTTTCTTTTGAGCATGAAAAAAAGATTCAATAAATACAAATTATCAAAACCAAAATCATCAAAATCTCAAAAAAAAAAAAAAAAAAGGAAACAGACAGCCTAAAAAAGGGAAGAAAGAAGGAAAATAAGAAAATATGTATATTCACCCTTGCAAGTTAAACTTGTTCAATATTGAGAGTCCTATGCTCATTTTCAATAGATGATATCTTGTCCAAAAAAACCACTGTCGCTCCCTCCACTCTTGAACACTTTTAATCTATCAATCAAATAATATTAATCATCTGAATTGCAACAAAAAGAATAGGATCCAATATGAAACCCTGATTAGGAGACATGGTAGTATATATAAACCGAGGTCATGGAGGGATATAGTTGAATAAAAATTATGTGTCATGAATATAGACCTATTAGTGTAAAACAAAAAAGCCACTGAATATACAAAAAATATTAATTCAATTTTACATTGGTTTGAAAATATTTTTAAATATGTTTGAATGCTCATTCAAGTCTAGCAAACAAAAGAAAATGACAAACCCGTTTTATAATTGCTTTTCTTTATTTCTTTCTTCTAAAAGATTGTTAAATGTGAAGTACTAGCAAATAGAAAGTGTCAAAAAAAATGGAAATTGTCAAATTGCTTGTCTTAGAGAAGCAACGTAACTAATAAGCAAGGCTACACATTACATGTATAGTCATATGCCTTTTAGTTCTACCTAATATTAGGCACTACTTACTAATTAATGCTATATTAAGAATGTAAGATAACCTGATTTCAAAGCCATATTTATTTGTGTAATTAGGAAAAAACATACACTCACACACATGACTATTGTATCTAACAAATAAAAAAAAACACACAAACATAACAGCAAAATAATTAATGAGTCTCAGCTACCTGACGCATGGCGTCAGGGCTAAAAAACTAGTAATATACAAAACATCCATTATGGCCTTTTGCAAATTTAAAATGTATAGATGAACAAAAGTCCTTGACATATTGGATTGCATGGTAAAACATAAAGAATTGTAAGTAAGAGCTCATGATTTCAAGAATTCTTACTTGCCAAATAAATTATTTAAAAAATAAAAGTTTCTGACATGCCATGTTACAATACAATTAGACAAAATACTCCTCCCTAACGAAGGCAGAGTACCGGCCGTGCATGGGTCTAAGGTTATGTTTAGATTGTATTTTTTTATATTTTTTGTAGAAAAATTATTATAACGATTTAATATATATAAAATAAAAAAGCGTTTGAAAAATACATTCACCGGAAACACAATAATATCTCAAAAAATTTGAAACATTACTTTTCAAACAAGCCTGACTTTAAAAAAAGTACTACTACAAATATGTACGGCAGGATGAGCAAAAGGGCAACGATCAAAGGACAAAGAGCAGCTGGGGTAAGTAGCAACAAGACTAAACAAAGAACTCTTCTTGGGAACAAGTAAAACTGCACTTGGAGTTGGAGCAATCAAATTCAAATTTTAAACAGGAAAGCCGGCGCCTAGTTGCCGATCCGAGATGCTGACTTCAAACGTTTTTTGAATATGAACAGTCTCCCACACTCTTATCTATGCCTGACGATCCCACGATTAAAACTGTTGTATTTTCTAACTTGGAAATTCCGACGTCTCAAATCTTACCAAAGTGATTCAGACCAAACACATCCTTCTCACCACTCTTCCTTGAATTTGTCAACCCCTACATACATCCCACCTCATATCTGCCACCAAGTGTCCATTTTTCTACTATCATAAATTTCTTCGTGTTACATATGCACTCTTCACTTTATTTGAAGATAGATTAGGTGTTACTTTGGGTGCGTCATGAATTAGTTGAACACTATTGTTAATCCAACATAGTATTATCTATCAAGAGGCTAATCCAAGCAAGAATATGTCTTCCATTCTAGGCAGCAACGGTGGGAATATGGGGTCACCCTTTTTTAATGAATTCAAGAAACAGGCGTCTTTTTTCCTCAAGGAGAAGATCAAGACTGCCAGATTGGCCCTGACTGATGTTACACCGGCTCAACTGTAAGCTTCCTACTTTTTGATGCACCTTGTTGTACGATCTGGGTCTGATATGTAACTATTGAGAGGCATATTTGCCTTTTCAACTTTCAAGTACTTTGAGATTTTTTTTTGATTCTTTTCCTCTTTAAAAGATTGGTAGAGGAAGCTACAAATGGAAATCCAGGAGCTCCAGACACTCGTACTCTTAAATTGATATCAAGGGCTGCTTTTGAAGTAGACGATTATTGGAGAATTGTGGAGATCCTGCATAAGAGGTTTCTTGGATTATTTAGCCTGTGATTCATAAAATAGTGCTAGTATTTTATATCAACTATTGATGGCTTGATGTGTGCCTTACACTTGCTGTGATTCTGTTTGTTCCATATTTCTGTGGTTCAGATTAGTGAGTTTTGATAGAAGAAATTGGAGGGCTTCATACCAAGCTTTAATTGTGCTAGAACACTTGTTAACTCATGGGCCTGAGAGGGTATCGGAGGAGTTTCAGAACGACAGAGATGTTGTTGAAGAAACTGGAAGCTTTCTGTATGTTGATGAGAAAGGGTACTAAGTTCATTTTTTTCAAGTTCTTTTCCAAAAAATTTTGTTTCTCTATCTTAATTTAAGGTAGATTCTCACAAATCCTGCGCTTACGAAACAGATTCAACTGGGGCCTGAATGTTAGAAAGAAATCTGAGAGGATATTGAAGCTGCTTGATGATAGATCATTTCTGAAAGAAGAGAGAAACAAGGCTCGGACAGTAACTAGAGGAATTGAAGGGTTTGGCAGCTTCTGCAATAGGCGTTCTTCGGACCAAGAAGTTCCGCAGGAATCATCTCTGAAATCATTTGAGAAATGCAATTCTCAGTTTAATGAACATGGAAATAAGGAAAATAGCATTTCGTTGTTTGATGATCAGTATTTTACCAATGGAAAGCTGGAAAATTCAAAGCAGGCCAACAGCGATAATTCAAACTTGGCATTGAATACAAAACTAAAAAATTCAACTGATAATCAAAGGATGCTTGAGAAGGATAGTGCACGAACAAGTTTCAAAGAAAATACGACCCCAAAACAGAAAGTATATGCAGAGGACTTGGACGATTGGGATACAGCAGAAGAGTCAAATGCTCTTTTGAGTAATCAAGAAGCTGATTCCAGGATGAACATCTCCATGGAAGATGATCATCCCTTTAACCTCAACCAGCTCCGACATGCTGTCTCCCTGCTTCCTTCAAGAGATCAAGTCCTGCGGGCATTTTGAAGATTGAAGTAAAGTTGAGGCAAGTAGCTTCTGTTAAACCATCCCTCGTGGTTTCTAAGGTTATGTTTCTCTATCATGTATATTTTTATGGATGGGAACAAGCCAATGCTTGTTCTTAAAGGATCTGATTTCTTCTTCCAGCCTGCTCTATAGCAGTCAGTCATTGTGAGATTGTTTATTATCCATGTTCGTCGTGCTTGGTTAGGCAGACACGAACTATGCCACCAACCAGTTCACCTTTCTGATGTGAATCCCGGCACACTATTGCTTGTTTTGTTTATTTGCCTCGTATTCCTTCTGATATTTGTCCATTTTTTTTTCATCTTTTTGAGCAAGTTGAGAGAAAATCAGAGGATATCTAGCTTAACATCGCAGATATGTACGTGTTCCTAGCGAGACTGATTTTTTCAGTTGACTGTATTCAGCTGTTTTATACAAGAAATGTGTAACAATGAGAGGTTGCTCCCTATCTAGTTGTCCCCGGTTGACTGTATTCAGCTGTTTTATACAAGAAATGTGTAACAATGAGAGGTTGCTCCCTATCTAGTTGTCCCCGATTGGCCTAACCTGAACATAATGTATTCTGTCACACTCCGAACTATGAAAGGGAAACAAAAAGGGAAACTGCTGCTAATTACATGATTTATCTACTCTACTCAAACATCAAGCTAGATCTAGATATACGCTTCTATACATGTGCAAGAATATAAATGTCACATAAGTTTCAGAACCTTAAGATTTGCAGAGCCACTCCTGAATGGCAAGCCGCAGTGCATGATTAGGAGTAAGAGTCAAGTGACTTAATTTCAAATTGGTCATGGGAGATGTCTCACGGCCATTTTCCAACCAGCCACGCAAGGCCTCTCCTTCATAGGTGAATCCATCTGCTGCCACCTGGGGGTCATGCATTATCTCCTGAAAGTTACCCGGTAAAATGTTACCATACATGCGCTAGTAGAAACTGATGTAGTAGTCATCATAAAATAAATGACACCGGTTCATCATCACACCTATAGAGGTTACAGAAATCATACTCTTCCAAGAAAACAAGACTCTCATTTTTATTGTTTTAGTCAAGAGAGGTCTAGCACATAACTAAATTTCAAGCAGAATGGCATCTTGTTTCAACTTGTGATTGCTAATGGTCAAGAATGAAGAGTAAGCTTATGTTTCAGGAAAATGATAATAGAAAACTGGACAGCTCAAGCTCTAGCCATTGAAGATTTTGACATTACTGACCTGAAGAATGGGGCACAAGAAGAAAGAGGGCACCAGTCTCTCCTCCAAGACATGTAAATGCTCCAGTTCCCTAACCAGAGTTGGCGTGAGGGAAGGCCTATCCCTTCCATTCAATTCACAGCATTGCAACCCCAACTCCACCAATCTCCTTGCAACAAATGTAGACCACTCCCCTGCAGATGAATCCAAGATTGCTGTTATTTTCCCACAGCAGACCATTTTTCGTACTTCGCAGGCCAGTCCAGCTGGAGGTTTCCCAGTGAGTAACTGAAGTATGATCAGTCCGAATGAGAAAACATCAGATTTAGGTGTCAGGATTCCAGTCCTATGAAATTCTGGATCTGTGTAGGGAAAAGCACCTCCTGTCTCAGTGTAGCTACGGAAACTTGGGCAGCGAAGGGTTTGTACTGGTGCTAATCTGAAAATTCCAAAGTCACCAACTTTGCAGCAGTTCTCAGAGTCTAGTAGGACATTATTAGGTTTCAAGTTGCCATGAGTTATTCCTTCAGGACCAGAAGAGTGCAAAAAGAGAAGGCCACTAGCAATTTCAGAAATAATCTGTACTCGGGTCTTCCAGTCTAAGGGACAAACATTACTTCCGTGGAAGAGGCGATCTTGGAGGCTGCCACCAGGTAAGTACTCAAAAACAAGGGACCAGGCTTCAGGACATACGCCAATTAATGTCACCAGATGAGGATGGTGCACTCTTCCAAGAATTTGAGCCTGCAACAAGAAAAGCTTATGTCAGTCATCACTACAATCACAAAACTCAAACAAAACCTGAGCATCAATAGAGACAATCAAGCTTTTGAGAATTTGAGTTATGCAAGAAAATTGGACTAAAAGGTTGTTACAAGTTGAAAACAAGTTTTACAAACAACCAAAAAAGCACATGCCCGTATAGAGTAATCAACCTCTTGACAAAATTCAGGTTGCTTTTGTATAGAATGCGGATGCAGCATCTTTATGGCGACTGTTCTGTTCAACATCTCCCCTTTGTACACGGCACCATTTCCTCCCCGCCCAATCTTAAAACTCTCTGAAAAATTGCATGTTGCAGCCTGCAAATCCAACAGTGAAAATTCTGCCAATTCCAATGATTCTCCACTAAATTGTACAAGACCATTGATATTTTCACCATTGACTTGTGAGCCACTTTTCCAGTGATCAAGCCACTGCACAGCTTCAATTTTCTGCTGCTGAATTTTCTGCCTTTCCTGCCGTAAACTTGCCAGTGAAGATTGAATAAGCTTCAGTTCTCCAGCAACATCTTCACGCCGGCAGTTTGCTTCCCGTGCACGACTATCTAGAACGGCTATATTTCTCATGGCCTTTTGCAACTCACGAGTTAAAACCTCTCTTTCTTCTAAGAGCTTCTCTTGCTCCAGTATTGTAGTTCTAAGCTCTTCTTCAGCTGCTTTCCTGAGTTTGACTTCCCGTTCATAAGCAGATTCAAAAGCTTTGGCCTATATAACAGCAAATTAGCCATGAATCTCACACATGGACATAAAATACATAAACAATCAGTTTCAGTTAAAAGTGTGTACAAACTATTTCAGACTATGTGCATCAAACAAGTGAATTGATATTCATTAAATGAAAGGATAGAGTTTGCACTTGCAACAATTCATAGGGACCCCATAGAAACATGGCTGTATTTATAGAGTAATGCAAATCCCAGATGGAGGATGGAAAAGTGCATACTTCAAGTCCTAACCAAGTTGGAAAAGAGTTTTGCAAGATATTGTCACCTATAGTATCTAGAACTTGTAGCAAGAAGAAAAATGCTAAAGCTGTACCAACACAAATTGTACAGCAGACCAGTTAAAGCTGTACTTAGATAAGTTGTTGATGACCTGAACTAGAACACATTAATAAGAATAGACAGGAACATGCCTTCATGACTGAATCATTAAAATTTCATTTTGTTAACATCAGTTTTAAGTGCATTGTGAAGCATGAAAAAAATGTTCACGCGCTTAACTGGCCACTCTTATGGTGCATACTCAAGCTCAAAACAGAAATAGCTTACATTGCTGATGGCTTCTACAGCTTCAGCTTCCAATTTTTGAGACATCAAGAGCTCCGAATCTGCTTCATCCCTTGATTCTTCAGCTTCTTTCTTAAGTTCTTTAAGCCAACCATATAAGCCCTCTTTCTCGACTTTTGAATTAGAATCTGAAGACACTCTTGATACAGCAGATGAAGCATATCCTGAACTAGAGCTCAAACTTGCAGGACTGAAGAATTGAAAAGTGCTTGGATAGCATCTAGTTGGCAGAGTAAGAGAAGATGGTTCCACCTTAGCTCCTTCCTTCTGAAAACAATTTCTTGTTCCTGAACAAGCTGGATATTGAGCAGATCTAGATCGAATACATTCTGGGTGATAAATATCATTGCTCTTAGAAGAGGGTGCAGATTGAGATCTTAAGTTTGATGCTGCTGCAAGTTCTTGACTGATTAATGCAAAAGAACTTGAGCTTTGAGAATCTTGTCTCGTCCAGACCAATTTCCCTTTGTTGACGAACCATATCTTGCAGAAGGGAGGAGCCATTTTGGCTGCATAACTTGCTTTACTGGAGCATTTCTTCAACTTCGAACAACTGAAGGATACAACTTTTAGAATTCTATATAGAAGAATTATACAAATGATGCCAATGGCATTATCAATTGTGCAAATAACATATTCTAAACCTTAACAAATTCTCAATAAAATATTGAAGCAAAAACCTAGCTTCTTCCTACTTATGGTCATAAACACGCATGCACGGCAGCTGAAAGTATTGCCTCTCCATCAACAAGTGTAAGTTTAAAAGGGGAGGGGGGGTGTTGAGGGAACAAGTGACGTACTCTGGAATAGCTCCAATGACTAGCTTCTTAATGTCATGTCTGCTTACAAGATTCACAATCTCCAATTGAACTTGGTCAGCTTCACTGGTAACAATGCTTGCCTTAACCTGAAAAAGCAATTTCTAGCAAGTATAACAAAGTAGGCCAAGCCAGGTCTGTGAGACTGAAGAAGATGAGGTAAACATTATGCTCTACACAGATGCCAGAAGTAACATGTAATTGCCTTATGTCAGTTATCTATGCATGGAGTTTACTGTTTGAAACATGGTCTAATAGCAGACATCTAATAATCAGAGTAAGCCGCCAATATTAATGAATTTTAAGGTGATATTCTTAAAGAAACATCCACTTATTTTGGAAAAGGAAAAGAAGTTTGAAGTTGCAACCAAAATCATATGCAAACCACAAAACCTACAATCTCCTCCAAACAAGTCGGCATTAGAATTTTTGGGTTTCCTCTTGTTGATTTTAGTTTAACAAAAAAAGGCACAAACTGGTTTACAAATAAAGAATTTGAAAGAGATTATAGCGATTTGCATGAACAGTTAACATGCCAAAGAATGCTTAACAAGATTGATCCAATAACATCAAATGGTTAATATCCACAGGAATTCTACAAATCAGGTAATTAAAAAGAAAGAAAACCTTGGAAGTGCTGCAAATTTTTTTGTAATTCTGCAGAAGTTTTCCCGTCGCTTCCCACTCCTCATTCCTAAATGCAGTCACCACTTCAGGATTTGCTTGACTTGCTGGTAGTTTCCCCACTGCATTAAACAATAACAAATATAGCAATTAAGCTCCAATTGATTCGCGCACTAACTTTGTGACTAAGTAATCCAAGCGAACAACCCGGAGTCTAAGAAAAATCTTTCATCCTTTCCCATAACACTGCTAGTTTATCCAACTTCAGCTTTTCCAACTTTTTACTTTCAATTTAACTCTTCCTGCCATAGCTATAGAGCAAATACAGAAAAATTAAAGGGAAAAAAAACATTTTAGCCACTACAAAGCCGGGTAGTGCAGCAGACTAATATCGATGATTGTTATGAAAAAGATTCAACAAGCAAAACATTGACAGCATTTGAGCCCAAAAACACACAAAACACCTAAAAAGAAATCATAGATGTCCACATAAAATGTGTACATTTTTACTAAAATTCACATATGAAAGAAGTATATCCGAGCATCGATTATGCCCAAGTGGATTAGATTCTATATTTCTTCGTCCTAGAATAATGATTTGATTATCAACGTTGCTTCCCCTATCCTCCTGTAACTTATAGAGAAAGAGAGAGACTGACGCAGAGTGGGAATCAAAGGAGAAGGTTTGTGAACATGAAGAATGCAAATTTCCGAACCAACGAACGTCCTAAAACACCACTGAAGCAAAGCACCAGCTTTAGCCACTGATTTTCCAACGGCCACGTACACTTTTTCACCACCTTCTTCCACAATTTCTGATGACTGAGTAGTGGCCATACTTTCGCTCCTCCGTGCAAACCCAGCTCGGAATGTAGCCGGCGGGGAGAACCCCGAAAAGAGATCTTCAGTCCGGGCCGGTGGGTGCGTTGGGCTGAGCACCTTCATTGGTTATAAAAACTCGCCGGAAAATAAAGAAAATGTTGAGAATCCGGTGAGCTGGTTTTTTGAAACAAAAATTTTTTTTTTGGGGTGAATTATCTGTGAGTTTTCCTTTGACTTGCAGTGGCAATAGAGGAAGTTTCTGAGTGAGATTTCGTGGAATGTTTTGAATTATTATTTTAAATAAATTGTGCTATCCTCCTTGTGCTTTACTGTGATTATAAATATCTCCTACTTTTTCTGCTAGTTCATGTATTTAAGCAATAATAATAATAATAATAATAAGCCGCTTAGGCTTTGGGAGAGTTTATTTGCCAATTGCCATATTAGCTGCTTTGACGAAAAGTCCAACATTATTTAAGTTTTCAGACGTTAAATTACTTTATTTTTTAAGTTGGTAAATTTCAATTAACTGATGTTTCTGCCTTTTATCTATTGAGACAAAGCAAAAGAAAAGTATTTTAGAACTTCATCATTTGGAATAGATTAAGAAAATTTATCTATTTCTTTATTTTGCAAATGATGTGGTTTACAAAAGAAAATTCTGAATTAAAGTAGACAACGATGTTAGGATTCTAATGACCAACTTACTTATAATTATTTTTCTTTGACAAGCATATTCTCTAGAGTTTTGGAATATGAGAGACCTACTTTCACAGGATTGAGGTAGACAGCCCGACGTCGTTCTCCTTTCATTCTTATCCATTTATGAAGAAATTTTGCTTATGGAATTTCAATTAATTTTCTTTTCTAGTAGACAAAATGGAAAGATTGTACAGCAAATTGAGATTGCATTCTTCTTGCCACCAATTTTTTTTTTTTTTTTTAAAACAATAACTGTTGTATAACTTAATATATTCTAAGCTAAGAGGAGGGGGCGGACTTCAGGAGGTCCAAGGATAACCTGAAAATGACTGAACCACCATCGAATCAAACGAGTGCACTATACATCCGTTTGAATTTTTTTAAACAAAGTCACTTTAAATATGACAATTGATGGGAGGTAAAGTTTGAACCTTTATCTCCTACGTACCCCTATCAAGCTTTAATGCTTTGTTGGTTTCTTATCACCAATCAATTGGACCAACCATATTATTCTACTCCAACAAATGAGACCAATTACATGACTGCTACTATTTCTTTTTGGGTCCACAAAAGGGTCACTAGATGCGACATTGTTGACCTATACTATAAACGTGTATATGTAAGGGATGTTGTGTTATTTGAGGATCTGAGTTCATATTGATAAATTGAGGTTTTTTCATTTAATAACAAATTTTAAAGACGCTAACAGGTAAAACCTACTCCGTTAAACTATTGTATATAGAAGACTTTCCTGCTGAGAAATGCCAGAGAAGGAGAAAGTGTGAGATATGCTGATGCTGTCCTAAGATAATTTGTTTAAGGCGACGATGTCATGGTGAGTGGTTGAGATATTAGGTATACACTTTGAATCATTAACTAAGATAATCAGCAAATTCACAATAAAGAATTAACTAAACGAGGAACCCGCTTGAATTGCTATTTTTAAAAATTTTTATAGTAAAAGAAATGCACTGCAGTGATTTAATGCATGTAAGACAAAAAGATTTGAAAAATGTGTTTACGAAAAACGTAAAAACTTTTTCTGTGAAAAATAGCCATCCAAATTTACTCTTAACTATATACTATTAGTCTTCATCACACTATTTGTAGATTATTAATAGTAATATTGTTCGGTATACTTTGCGCGTATAGATTCCACCAATATATGTTACTTGTAATGAGTGCTTCTAATCATATCAGATAGCTTAAAGGCTAAAATTCCTAAAAGCTACTCACTTAACCTGTGTCTTTACTACCATTTTATATTAGTACTGTCAAATATGTTTTTTTTTTTTTAAATAATGTAAGTGAGAAAATTTGAATTCGAAATCTCTCATTTATACTCGCTCCCTCCCTGCTTCCGAATCAGTCAACTCGTCCCTACCTCCTACTCTCAAATATATATAACTTACATGGAAAATGTACGTGATTGCATGGAATACTTTAGTATGTTACGGTTATAGTGGAGAAGACAAATCCCAAAGACAACTTTATCATTAAATTCAATTGTTTTTAGCGGATGTTTTACTAACAAATTAGAAAAAAAAAAAAAAAAAAACACCTTCTTACATGTTTTGAATTTAAGCATGTAAATATCACTACATTGCGAATAACGATTCCTTAAATAATACTGACACGTAGTAAAACAATTTCATTAATACAACATAAATTGTAGTTTAGTAATTGATTGTGAATCTTATCGATATGGTTGTCGCTTCCTTGCTCTTAAGATGTTCGGAAGTCGACCTATGAAAATAGGGCGTGAATTTGATTTTCCAGGAATTGGCTAGTTTTCTCTGGTAAAAATCGACTTTTGAAAATTCCATGGTGACAACTATTATTTGAAAACCCACAAAGGTTTTTGCCTAGCAAATATACATGCACGCGAAGATCGTGAAGAGTTAGGCAGCAGCCAATTTGGACCTCTTTTAGTTTTACGTTGAAATCACGAAAGCCTATCCTCAATAATTTAAGAAGAAAGCAAAACCGACAGAAAGCTTTTTCGTGCTTCCGTAATTCCTGTGCGTCCTTTGTTTTCATAAGTTTTTTTAATTTTTTTTATTAGATCTAAGTTATTTCAGATTTTGATTATCAAATTCTCTTAGATCTGTTCGCCAGATCTCACCATAATATCTGGACTTGAAACAGTTAATGAAACGATTGAAATCATGCATAGATATTTGTAGAGTTACAATTACTTTTATCTTATTTTCTGAATTTGCAGTTTTATAATATAATTTTTATTATTCTTCATATGATATCTGTATATGTTTGATAATGTAATTTCTGCCGTTAGTACAAATTTTAATGAAATTATGATATTTTATCCAAAAAAGATTAGAGTTATACAAATAGTACTTTGGAAAATGGTGCTTGATTTAGGCTGTAAACATTTTATTGTTCAACACAATAATGTACGGATATATCTGAATTATAAATTGAGAGATCATAAAGGGAAAAAAAATCGTCAAATTGCGTTGGAGAGAGAGAGGGGATAAAACCCGTTTGATCTTGACTCTTGAGTCCGGTCTACTTCTACTTCGTCGCAGAGAGTATTCTAACGTGCTCAAGTCTTGATGATGAAGGCACAAGCCCGTTAGAATACTCCTCGCGGGAAGACTAGATTAATTGTTCAATCAAATTTTATTTGCTTTAGTTCTGGGCCACTCGTGAATGAATGATTTTAGCTCAATACTCGGATATCAAGAAACCACAAATTTCCCGGTCAGGTTTAGTTATTAAAGGATTTTGAGCAACTCAGAGAATTGTTGGCCTTCAAGCACGCGCATCTTATAGTTATACACAGTATGTGCTAATCTCTGCAAGTTAAAAGGCATCAAAATTTGTGGCCATTGAATTGCATTTGTCACTCTCGCCATGTGGTTTATCACTCGTTAGTCCATCCGACTACAATAAGGTGTCGAAAGAAATGCAGATCAATTAAGGGCCAGTGAATTCATAATTAACAGAAAAGATATAAGCGGTTTATATTAGCATCAAGGAAAATGTGTACACAAGCCACGCGAAAAAGCAACACGTTACAAGATCTTTATTTTCTGCACTTTTCTACACTAGTTTCTTACTTATTGCTCTTGAAACAAAATGACAGTGGAATTGACAAGAGCTTGCAGGCAGCAAGTTCGTGTTCAAAACAACGAGTGTCAGAAATCTTGCACTTTTCAATTCCAACTTATTAGAAGCATTTCCTGTGCACGATGGAAGGACCAGCCTCGTCATACTCGGATTTTGCTATCCACATCTGTATTCCAAAACAGAAACAGTTCACCAGTGTTATACCCAATCTTCATTTAAAGCACAGCACGCACACATGCATGCGCTTAATGGACAAAAAATTAGAAAATCATTTGACTCAACAAGGTATTGCGAATCCAGTTTGGAAGCAGCATATAAATAACGATTGTTTTCTTTTGAAACTGAACAAAATGATGATTTGCAAAATAAATTGAAAAATCTGTTCCAAGAGAAGTGTATGAAAGTTGGTACAAGCGGTTAATTATTAAGCTCGCGCAACATGTTCAGTACTCTACGCCGAATATGCTACCACATGAGTTTACTAATGAAACTAACAGGGTTTCATGTCTATTTTACTGTCATATATCTAATAGCACATTCAGAATCAGTAACCCCTGCAGTTCATAATACACAATGGATGCACTGGGCAGCAGAAGCTAACGGTATTGTTTCTTTTCTTGTTTAACTCAAATGCAGGTAGGAAAAACTTCTACTCAATGCTATAGCTAACATTTATGCCTCTCAACAGTCGAATAGAGAACAACTTACCTGCTGGAAGGTGCTTAGAGATGCCAAAATGGAGCCTCCGATCCACACACTATACTTCCTCTCAGGTGGAGCCACCACTTTAATTTTCATGCTACTTGGGGCCAGAGCAGTGATTTCCTTGCTCATTCTGTCAGCAATACCCGGGAACATTGTTGTACCACCACTGAGTACAATGTTCCCATAGAGATCCTTCCTAATATCGACATCACATTTCATGATTGAATTATATGTGGTTTCATGGATGCCTGCAGCTTCCATTCCAATCAATGAAGGCTGGAAAAGGACTTCTGGGCATCGGAAACGCTCATTCCCAATGGTGATCACCTGTCCATCTGGCAACTCATAGTTTTTCTCAATAGAAGAGCTGGTCTTTGCAGCTTCTAACTCCTGCTCAAAATCAAGAGCAATGTATGACAGTTTCTCCTTCACATCCCTAACAATTTCACGCTCAGCTGAGGTAGTGAAGGAGTAGCCACGCTCTGTCAAGATTTTGACAAGATACTCGGTGAGGTCACGACCAGCTAAGTCAAGACGTAAAATGGCATGAGGGAGAGCATATCCTTCATAGATAGGAACAGTGTGACTGACACCATCTCCAGAATCCAAGACAATTCCTGCCGCAAACAGATAGCACTATGTTCATATCAGCATTTACTTGAAAACCACCCCAAGGCATTTTCAAATGACATATGTGAAACAAAGTGGACGTTTAAATCAATATATTACAAATCCAAAGGATGAATATCTTTTGAAATTAAGAATTTAAAAAGATGTTAAAATGCTACTCCTAAAATTTCTAAATTGAGAATAGTCAACACAAATGCAAGACCTAATAAAGTTTAGCAAGAAGTAATTCACAACTCTAAATTACGGTTCTATCTCTCACTTCTAGACAATTTTCTTATTCATATAATTGGACATAAAACTAATGCATAGATGGCGGCAACTGACTCCAGATGATAAAAACTGAAACTCAAACCATGTCAATGCTAATTTATTTGGCTTATTGGTGATTATTTAAGAGAAAACAGAATCACAGGAGGAAAAAGGTAAAATGAATAATGATAAAACTCCAGATGTCCTCTAACATACACTGCCATTGGCTGCATATATTCCATCGATTGCCACCCTAATAATGCAATATTTGACACATGTACTTACCAGTTGTACGACCACTGGCGTAGAGAGACAGGACAGCTTGAATGGCAACATACATGGCAGGAGCATTAAATGTCTCAAACATGATTTGGGTCATCTTCTCACGGTTTGCTTTTGGGTTGAGAGGTGCTTCAGTGAGTAGAACTGGGTGCTCCTCTGGGGCAACACGAAGCTCATTATAGAAAGTGTGATGCCAAATCTTCTCCATGTCATCCCAATTGCTCACAATACCATGCTCAATCGGGTATTTCAGTGATAAGATACCACGCTTTGATTGAGCTTCATCCCCAACATATGCATCCTTCTGGCCCATGCCAACCATAACACCTGTGTGACGTGGGCGGCCAACAATACTAGGGAAAACAGCCCTGGGAGCATCATCTCCAGCAAACCCTGCCTGAAAAAGGCATCGCACAGGAAGACAGATCAAGGAGAGGCTCGCTTACAGAAATGAATAATACTCAGGATCAACTTAGAAATAAATCACTGTTTGAAGTTCAAACACTAATGTCGTGATTGGTACCTTAACCATTCCTGTTCCATTGTCACAGACGAGTGGTTGAATATCCTCTGGTTCTGCCATCTTTTATTCACAGCTGGGAAAGACAGACTCCAGTTAGAAAACACTCCCAGGAAAATTACAAAAGGAGAAAAACCTCAACCTAGAGTGTAAGGCTACCAGCAAGACCTAAACTCCCCATTACAAAACAAAGCAAGCCCCTCTCCTGCTCTGAGGCTTGCCCTTTTACGATATGTAAAGCTTCAGGTACCAAATGCGCAAATCATGGTAAATTATTAGAAGTTCATTCCTCAAATTATGATCTTTCTATTACCAGTAATCTATTTATAAGAATAATGATACTTCTTGCCTGCATATCCCCGTGCCCCTGCTTCATGACTGAAAAAGGGCTGATCACACATTATCACAAGTAAGTTCAGCATATTTTTTAGTTATACAGATACGTCGTATGTACCCTTCCCAGACCGTATTCCACTCTCATTGCTACTATTGGCAGTAATTGTTTCCCTCCCCTCTGACGCAAAAGAAAATCTGTTCAGACCCTCTATACAATAGAATACCAACCATCAAAACCGAAACTGAAACCAAAATATATAATACGCGTGAAATCGGATACACATTGCATCACTATGCCTGGCAACAAAAAAATGTTCGCTAGATTGTCTCTGAGAGTATGAGTTCATAAAAAAGGCGAAGGGAAAAGGAGAGGGGGGCTACCTTAGAAGGAAAAAATTCCTTTTTTCTGGTTGGTTTTGCTGGCCGGGAGGGCCTCAGAAATGGGAATTTCCAATCGAAATACTGTCTGTAAAACAGATAGGGAGAGATATAAGAGGAGAAAAATAGAAGGGAAATAAAACTGAAACCAACCTCCGAATCGAGATGAAATTGGGTTATAAATGCGTGCAGGCCTGCTACTGAGCATCCGCATTTGTTGCTGTCGACAGCCTCGCCCATCCGCTCAGTCTTTTCTTTCTTTCCGCGGGCGGAAAATGTTCGGCCTCTTCGAGTCTTAACAAGTGTTGCGTTACTCTCAGCTTTCCGTGGTTGAGGCTGGTATTCTTTTGAATTTACTCCTCACTCGGGGAAGAACTAAGAAGGAAGAGCGACGTCACAACAAACAGGAAACATAATCTCAGATACCTCCCCTGAGATTCGTAAAATTACAGAATCCCCCTAAAAAAAATGTATGTATCGGTAACAATTGGTAATGTAAGTAGAAAAAGTCTAGCGTGTCCTGTATACATGCTGCCCTTATTTGATTTGTATGTAAATTATTAAACAATAAAAGAAGTTGAATATCATCATTAAAAGGAGTAATTCTTTACAGGAAAATTTAAGGTAGACTTTTGAGTGTATACATGAGAGGGGTAGCGGATGAATGCCACGTAATCTAATTTTAAATTTGAAACTTAATTTTACACACGTACAAAAATTTTACTAGTACACTGGCATGGCACTGTACAAAAATTAGTTCAAAAATTTAAGCCATGTTTTGAAGGCATCCTCTTTTTGGTGTTTGAATTTATTTATTTTTTTTAAATTAAGTAATTTGCGAAGATTCTCTGGGACATCTTTGAAAGTATCCCAAATCCTCCATATAAACATCATAATATGGATTTATTTATAGGAATGATAAAATTATAATTAAGAAAATATGAAAATGCAAGAAGATCACAGCAATTAAACATTGAGGGTTTTATAGTAGTGTAAACACATTCGTATTTATTATTTTCCTACATATATATAGATAGATATAGTCGGACAAGGGCCTCACACTTGATTGTTTTTGATAGTTGAGATTTATTCACGTACAAATTACTAATGCAAACTTTATCCTTTTATCATTTCAGGTCCCTTTGTAGAAATTGACAATACATTGCTAATATGCTTATCCACGGGAAAAGCATGTCTTGCTCCCCCAAGACCAAGAAAAAGAGAGAACTGGAACACCTTGATGTGGAGAAATTGCCCCAGATCGAATTTGGAATTTAGACAAAAGTATTGCTGTAATTAGTAGAGCCTGCAGGAATCTAATTAATTAATCAAGGGCAGTAACACACTGAGTTAGTTTGTAAAACAGTTTGGATTTTGATATTTGCAGCAAGTAATTAAGGCTGGTTTCTTTCTACAGGTTCTAAAGCTTTGGGCTTTGGGGAGATGATTATTGCAGGAGGTTATGGGACACGGGGAAGCAAAATGATTGAAGCTTTTAAGCATGAGAGTGGGTGCAATTATATGTGTAGCATGAGAGTGTGCGTCAATTTTTGCTTCTAACCATCATTCATTTTTCATAGTATTTCATAGCCCCACCTTCTCATTATTCCTTGCATTACGCCTTGTACTGCTGTTTCTCAAAAGCCCTTCATTTATAAAAACAAACATCAGTGCTATGTATGACGCACTCCAAAATTCTAAATTAAACACTGCATCCTGAATATAAAAGATCGAGGACTGCATGTGTTACAACTTTTTTCCTCTCTCGTTTGGTTTGGTTCTGATTTTTTTTTTTTTTTTGTTTAAAAAAAACAGTGGCAGAGTATAATTAACCGTACCGTATTACATTTTTTATACTCATCTATATCTAGTTTTTCCTTTTGATTTTTGAGTGCTATGATCATTGTATGGGGTCAATTATTTAATAGTGGTGTCAGGGCTTTTTTTTTTTTTTTTTTTTTTTTTCCTTTTGTCTAAATGATATTAAATTGGAAAAGTGCATACCACACAAACACATAAATATGAATATTTGAAGACTTTAAATGACAAGTGCCTGTTGAAAATTCGTTAATAAAATTCTTAATGCAATAATAACTTCACGCCATTTTATTATCTGAAATAATTATCGAAATACTTTTTTTGATGTGATGTATGTGAAATAAAAAGATAGTTTAGAATATAAAAAGGTAAGTTGAAAAATGTGTTTATGGTGCAGTCGATATATTATTTGAAAAAAAATGTAGTTATCCAAACACACTAACTATTATTTCCATAAAAGTCCTGAAATGAAAACATCAAAAGTTAGATGGATCTCAGTCCTGAGAACATAACCAAAACCGTGTGATATTGGTGATGAACTCCGGAAAAATTTTTTTTTTTTTTTTCCCTTGACCAAATTGAAAATTTGTTAACGAGGATGGTCCCCGTTACGCCACTCTCCCGGTACTGACTTTATACAACCTGGGAACCCGAGATAAAAAGTCCTTCAACATCTGTGCCGGAAGGAAAAGTGTATTGAGAAAGCGAGAGATTAACACGTGAATCTCTGAAAGAAGTATTCGCAAAATGGAGGAGAAAAGGAAGAGAGAAGAAGAAAAAGGTTTTCTACTTTTTGTAGTCAGTATACATGGATATTAAATGCGATTATCACAGTTTTAACCGGGAGTTTGCTGTTAACACATGATCATCAGCAAAAGCAAGGGCCAAATGGAGACATCTCGTTTATATATTTACGTGGAACTCTTTTATAGTATTGATTAGGAAACAAAAACAATTACTAGCCATATCTATCTAGTAGCTGCTTCGACATAAAATTTTCCCAAAATTATAAATCTATTTAGCCGGGTACTATTTGCCAATTATTCGGCGGAACCATGGAATGAAGGGATTACACATTTAAAAAAAAAAAAAAAAAGAAAGTAAGCCACAGTTCTCTCATGAGTCATCATGTGGATGATGGTGAAATCCAAGCAATCCCTTTGGGTCCCGCCAAGCTTACATTCTTCACATACAATTCATCAAATCTTTATTTCCTCGAGAGATGATGGAGGAAATCATGAGACTCTGCAGCACTTCCCAGCGGCCAGCACCATACTCTCAATGGTCCACCATCCAGTGGGGGAGAAAATGAAAAAAAAAAAAAAAAAGGGGGTTTAATAATGAAGACAAATGTGGGGGCATTATGTTCACAAATGGTGTAAACAGTATATATGCAGCAGAGGCAGATAGTTTAGTGGTAGTAATTAAAGATACTACTACTAATTAAACAAGTTAGTACTATGCACATTAAAATTGTAAACAATTATAATAAGTAATGTTTGATCTATCTGAATCTACTAAATTTCCAACATTTTTCCAAGCTTTTTAATATTCATCCCACCTAAAGATGCAAACGAGTCGAGTCGAGTTTCGATCTAATCGAGTCGAGATTCGACATGATTTTACAAAACTCAAACTCAAACTCGAATTCGACGAACTCAAAATGAGCTTGACTCAAATTCGAGTCAAGCTTGAGTTTTAAAAATATTAAAAAATAATTATTTTATTTTTAAAAATGAATAAAATACTAATTTTTCTTAATAAATAATAAAATATTAGGAATATATATGTAATTTTACTATTAAACATAAAAAATATATATAATCGAGTTTGAATCGACTCGCGAACAACAAATTTAGTATTTTTGAACTCAAATTAGAACTCGAATTTGACTTGATCAGCTCGAGTTCGACTCAAAATCGACTCGAACTCGCGAACAGTTCAATTCCACGAAATGCAGATAAGAAAATCTTAGCCCTTTATTCTCTTCTACGATTTGCTATTGTGAATTCTTGATTTTTTTTTTCCGTAAATTGTTGATAAATTAATGTCGATGCTAAACAAAGTCCAAGTCCCAATTCCCAACTTTCCCCGCCACATTTGAAGGAGGGAATCCAAAGCAGAATGAAGTACAAATGACAGTGGGGAATAATGCATGTTGGCCACTCTGCAAAACGTAAACATGATCATCTTCCTCTCTCACCCTGTAGATTAGTGGGGCCATGTGGTGGCATATGATCCAAGGCTATGCTCAGTGGATATCCCATGCTCTACAGTCTAGATGCTTTCTTTTTTTCCTTTCTTTCTTTAAACTATTAGGATAGATTAGGGATCTGGTGGTGGTGGGGAGATCTGAGTGTGGTTTCGGTTGTCAATGGATTGGGTGTCAACTAATCTATAATTATTATCACTCCACCTAAAGTTCTTTGAAGAACATTTCCTAACTCATGTGAATCAAAAATCTGTCCAACCTCACCCAATTCTATTTAATAATAATGCAACTGATCTGCGCTTTCCTGATGGGTTCATGTGATTATTGCCTAACTAGGCAGTAACAAATTCAAGGATGTACTCCTATATTAAGATGATGATGGATGAGAAGGGAAAAATATTTAGACAACCTAATATGTACGATTTGTCATTTTTACATGCTGCACTGGTACTAGTAATTCATTATTAATTGATGATGATGGATATTCATACCTTATCTAATATTAATAATATTTACGTCAATCACCTTCATGTACGTATATGGGGCATGCAATACCTTTTCGACTGAGAGTTAGCTAGGGTTGGTTAAATAAATGAAAGCCACTTTCTTCTTGTAGTTGATATGCCAAATTTTTAAAAAGTACTCTACAAGGTAATCTAAAAATTAGTTTAAAATTTTAAAAAATATCTCAAAATATATTCTAGAAACTCTTCTACTCTTAAATATCCAAAAATATTTTCTGAAAATATCCCCACGTATAATCTAAAAACTCTGCTACAGCAAAATTTTTCAAAAAATACCCCAAAAAACAGTTAATCCAAACGGAATAGTAGTCTTTATTATTAGATGAAAATGCGGATGAACTAAGTTTGGGCAACCTATACTTACTTTAGGCTGCCTTTAGATTGAAAGATTTGAAGTCTACTCGAAATTCCTCTAATTGTTTAGATTACTTGGGAGGTATTTGAATTTGTAAATCACTAATTGTTCTAGTGTTTAAAATACATTTTTGACAATTGAAGAATGACAAATCCAAATAACTCTTAAGTAGTCCAAAGTATTAAAGCGATTTGGGTGAATTTCAAATCATTCATCAAATTCCTCAACCCGAACGAAGCTCTATATAATTTAATCAAGATTGCCATAATGCATTCCATTTTCTCTAGTGTGCAACTTTTTAATGTTTCTGTGGGTAAATTTTGATGCATGTTCTGCCATCGTTCGGTTATATCAGAGCCAATTCTTTGGAAATGTTGTACATGGGACATTTCTGGTATGGGTTGTACTGCTGCCAATTTATCAAGTTTGGACATTATGTTCAACAATATGAATGATGAAGCATTCGCGGGTAGAGATGGTACTACTTTCTGCATATCAGCAAAACCACAAGATGTGAACGTTGCAGCGCTTCTGAGTGTATATATTCATTTATACTTTCGTAATAACGATACTAAGATTTTTCGTTCTGGCCATATTCTGACTGAACCATAATCGTATTTTTACTTCTTCACATTCAATTAGAAATACCAAACATGAATGTGGCTTGAAAAGGATACTGAAAGATTAGTTTGACATAATAAAGTCAAACAGATTAGGATGATGGAGAAGAAATGTGATCAGGACGGTTAAGCTTACCTTTCTCAATAATATAGGCAGAGTCAAAGGGTATCCTATGTTTAATCCCACTTTCCTCGTGAGGAAGTAATTGAACCTCACTCGTAAAATCCCACTTTCTAGAAGGACAAGAAATCTCTAAGGTAGCAGAGAGCAGACTAAAATCTCAACTCAGATTTGAAGAAGCATTGCACCTATATATTATTCTCACACGTCCTCTATCAATCCTGCATATGGTACTTGTTTGTTAGATGTGCTGCTTTAGCCATGTTTGGCAATCAGAATAGATCTTGCTTTAAAGTTTGCAGGAATTAAGCAACCAATACTGTTCTGCATGGTTTTGCTTCGAACAGCTTTTCATAGGTCCCAGAAATCGTTTGCGAAGTATAAAACAGAAATGCAAACACAAACATGCCCACCAAATAATAGTTAATCTCAACGAAACCTCCAACAAATGCAGATTGTTTTGTCGACAGAATAGAGCATAACTTGGAAAGGAAGATGAATTGCAGAAGAAGAAATGCAACTGCAGCAATATAACTAAACAACCCAGTCTATATACCAAATGATGAATTGTCTAATTACGTAAATAATTATGTAGCCCTTCGACAACCTAACATGTTGAATGGATAATTTTACGCAGGCAACTCAGTTGTGGACTTAAAAAAGACTTCTAGATGTAAGTTTTAGTACTGTGAACGTTAAATCTTGTACAAACATATAAAAGTATTTTTTTTAAAACATAAAAAGAAAAATACAAAACTACACTCTCTTAAGACAATTTTTCATGTTGAGTGTATCATTTTGCAGATCTTAATTTGATGCATAAAATTTTCATTTTTCATTTTGATCATGAGAAGGTAGACGACTGGCTAGGTTGACCTCGGATGGTTTCCATGCATCCAAGCACGTGCCAAGATGCATCAAAGTTCATACAACTTAGCAGCATCAGAAAAAAGATTATGTACGCTTGAAAATCTTTTAATTTACTAGCTAATGTCTGACTGATAACTGGCCATTTTTAACTAAAAGAAAGGGGACAAAAAGGCCAAAAAAAAAAAAAAAGAAACCAAGTCTACCCGGAGAGAGAAGTGATGCATTGGATCCTTCGCCGAAGAAGTATGAATACCTCCACCTTCTCTATCTCTCCTCCGAAACATAGGAAAAGCTAAAATCCAAACAAGTCCACTAAACAAATGAAAAGGTGGATGCTTTTATGATTATAATCTTGAATACAATTTCTATATCAACCATCTTTTCCTCTCTTAGCATCCCAAGCTCTTGCCTTTTTTGAGTACTTCTTGTTCTTAGTTTCTGTTTCTTCCAGGGTTCTCTTTATTCCAATATTTACTCGGTACTCAGCCTCTAAGCATCATTTTGATTTCTTCTCCACTTCTTTTCCATAACTATTCATGCTCTTGAAATTCAGTTCATTCTCCTTCATGGGTTTTCCTGATTCCCTTGAGAAAGATTTACACACCATGGAGTGCAACTTCTTGTCTCGTTCCGACCTTGGAAATTCAAGATGTATCTCAAGTTACTCCATCAGTTGAGGTTAATGAAGAAGTTCCTCAAAAGAATCAAAGAGTTGCTGAATTCTATCAGGACGAAAAACAAGGGAAAGAAGATAGAAGTGGAGACATAGTTTCTTCTTTGGAGGTGAGATTGCCAGAGGTAAGACAAGTACTAACGGTGGATGAAGAAGGAGAAGGAGAAGAAGGCTGCACAACTCCAACATCAGCGGATCATAAAATCCCACAAGTTTGCCCCCCGGCTCCAAGAAAGCCCAAGTCTCTTCCATCATCTACTAACCAAAAAGCTTCTCGCAGAAGGGTTTTACTTGATCTGTCAAATGAAATCGAATCACTTTTTCCTCCAGCCCTACTTGCAGATTTCGGGAAGAAGATCAAGAAAGTCAGGAAAGAAATTTAAAGGTGTCACTATATATGAGATTCATTGATTAACCAAGGCAAGATGTTGAGCTACTGATCAGCTAAGAAACTTGTGTTGAATTGAGAGAGGAATGAGTGTTCCACTTGCAGCTGATTCATGTATTAAACTGTTAATCTGTTGACAACAATTTCCTAGCTGAAAATATATGCTAACAAATTCATCTCATCTTTAATTCGTCCTTCCCATCTTATATTTCCATTCTCTTCATCATGTCTTCTTTAGACTCAAATGTTATGGTGCTCTACTTCTTCCTGAAAAATCAGATCCATCTCATATTTTTTGGTTGCAAGAACTTCAGATTTGAAGCACCCTTAAAAGATGTTATACTGCGGTTTAAATAATTAGTACAAATTTGCATCGCCCTTTATTTTCCAGACAGAAATGGACGGTTCAATAAATTTTTTTTGATAGCTCATTGTTCTGTATTTGATGGCATTGACTTGGGTCGTTGGGACAGTAACAGGTTGCACTGATTTTTAGAAGATGCAAATATCCTCCGTTGTTTCTACCAATGAATTGAGCCGATGAACAGAACAATGAGGGATATTCTCTCTTTTCTCGTGGATATGCAAGAAATTCATCAAACAGTAAATGATAGGGCGTCCCTAACTTCAAGGTTACCTTCTTTTCTTTTTCCTTCTTTTTTGAGCAAAGGTTCGACCAACGTACTAATTTACTGGGACAGCAATATTTTATCTTGCAACCCACTCACTCGTATCTTTTCATGTTTCTTTCTGCCTTTTATCACATGAGACGACTCACGCTACGGGGGATGTTCAGCCAAAAAGAACTTGCAAAAGAAAATTTTCTTCTAACCAAAAGGGAGAGAAGATTTTGGTTAGAAGAAAATGCTCTGGCGTAAAAAATTAAAAAAGAAAACAAAAAAGAAGAATTTTTACAATAAAATTTACTAATGGGGATTCAGATTTGTAATCATGCATGTCCTCTATTATGTATCCAACTAATTACGCATCTGCATAACGAAAAAAATAAAAAAGAAAATGACATGATACATTTGTTTATTACCATCTCGGACATGAAATTTTTTTTTGAAAGTTAGTAAATAAGGGATAATTTCAGAAACCTCCCCTAAGGTTTTTTACTATTTCACTTAGTTTCCTTAAAGTTTTAAAAATTATACTTATCTCCCTTGATTTGACACTTTGGTAACCAAACCTTAAAATAAGGTCAAAAATTTAATGAAAACCCTAAAATGCTCTTATCTTATGAAATTCAATTCAGTCTTCTAAACAATTATAAAGTAATTTGACACATGGGAGACTCAAGTTTTTCATGCCAATATATGTTATTTAATAATCAACTATAACAATAAATCTTTTGCTATGATAAGTTATTTTTTATAGAACTTTATTGGAAATATAGATTCTTTTTAAAATAGAGAAGAAAGTGTTACATTGTGTTTTTTAAGTTTATGGACTATTTTTTTTAAATAAAAGTTTATGGACTAGTTTAGTGATGGAACTACCATAGTTGGTAGTGATTTTGGGCCATTTGTTTTTAATTACTCTTGATTTTGATTAAAAAAAAAAAGAGCTACAAAAAAATTGGATGATATTAAAGGTCATCAAAAAAATTACTAATTTAACATTTGATCTAGATAGATATTAGTGACAAAATTGATAGTTCTTCTATACTTCTGATGAAATATAAAAGAAATGAATAAGAAGAAAAAAGGAAAAATAAAAATAAAAATCCATCCTTTATATAAATATGGCAACAAGTAGGGCTGCAAACGAGCCGAGCCGAGTCGAGGTTTGAGCTAATCGAGCCGAGCCTCGACTAAATTTTACCAAGCTCGAGCTCGAGCTCGAGCTCGACGAGCTGGCAATTTTCGAGCTCGAGCTCGAAAAAAATTAAAAAAAAATATTTTTATTAAAAAAAATAAATAAAATAATATTTTTTTTCTGAATAAATAATAAAATATTAAGGATATATCCGTAATTTCACTATAAAAATAAAAAATAAAAATATATATATATAATATACGTAATTTTATTATTAAATAAAAATAAAAAATATATATATATATATATACTCAAACTCGCGAGCCGGCTCGCGAGCTAACGAGCTTAATATTCTGAGCTCGAGTTCGAGCTCGAGTCAAGGCTCGAGCTCGATTAATCTCGAGCTCGACTTGAGCTTGACTCGAGCCGCTCGCGAGCGGCTCGATTCGTTTGCAGCCCTAGCAACAAGACAATTTTATTAAAATATTAAGGTTAGTATTGTCATTTTAAATGAATAAGGGAAGTAGGTGTAATTTTTGAAATCTTAAGAGAGTCACATGAAATGATTATAAACCTCAAGGCAGGTTTCTGAAATTATCCCAATAAATAATGCAAGGACTGTAAACGGGTGACCCCAGTAGGTGGCCGGCCGATCAAATTCTTTTCATTTTGTCTGGTCGTTGACTTCTTTGGGTTCAAGTTACCATAAGATGAAGCAAAGGTCTCATGGAATCATCAAACACGCGAAATCCTATGTGATGATTTTACCTTTGAAATTCCCCATAGCAAGAAAGATTTTTTAGCTTCCATTACTTTTTGTATTCTTCTTTTTCCTTTTTTTTTTTGGGTGCTGTGTGTGTGTGTGTGGGGGGGGGGGGGGGGGGGGGGGGGGGGAGGCTCATTAGTTGCTAATTAAGGACTTAAAATTTCATAACTATATCGCTTAAAAGATGTCCTCGACTAAGGCATCTGATGACATAAAGAGTAGTAGTTCAGAAGAAAATTTGACATTTGGCGAAACACACCAATACTTCGGAGACATTGATTAGTATCACATCTCCTTAAACATTTCTTGGAATGACCATGATTAACTTGATAAAATGCAACCATTCAATTATTCGTCTTGCCGATATCGGCCACCGTGATTTACTAGAAGGGTTGCAGGCGTGAAACCTAATTGGACGCTCAAAGAGTTCTTTTTTCTTTTTTTTTTTTTGGGTGGTAAAAGGGCTCAAAAAGATTTGTTGAATGCCTAAAAGTTTATGGATAAAATTTCCTACAATGTCACTTACTTAAATACTAACAAATTTAGTTGCATGTCATCGATGTAAAACTTAAAATTTAAATTCAAATTTGATACATATGTCATACATCCAAACTCGTTAATATATGTACTCTATTAATTTATTGTCACAGAAGTCTTTTTGTTGCACAGAATTTCTATCTTACTAACAGTCATTCAAATTATCAACGCATCAAAAATGTAGATTTAGGATGGTGGAGTATGAGTTTAGTTTCTATCATTCTTTTATTTTTTAAAAAATGCTTGACTGTAGCATTTAAGGATGGTGGTATATTCTATAACTATATATACATGTGTATCTTAACTTCATTTTCTTTTTCAATTATGTGCAATTTATGTTGAATAGTTTGGGGACAAATGGACGCTACAAATTAACCAAAGGCAGAGGAAGATCTTCAAATCATCAAACTACTAGTTTGACTTGTATGTGTGACGTCGTTCATAGATGTCCTCTACTTCATATATCGGCAAGAAATGAAAATCAAACATTCTTCTCGCTTTTGCTTCTTATTCTTGGATTAACATATATAAAAAGCAGCATTAGTGGTTAATAAGTTGGCTAGCCGCAGACTAACCGCTAACTACTACAGCGTTGATATTAATATTATAGAACCAGTGGCATGCAATTTGTAAGATTTCTGGTTAGTGGGACCGGAGGAGGGCGAATAAGCCAGTTACATCCACGAAAATCTCTATTTCTATTCAAACAACTTTTTCTTTTCCTTTTTGCATGAAAAGTGAAAAAAAAAAGGAAACATGCGAAAGGGTGCTATGACAAAGAAGCGTAGCCTAGTTAATAATATGCTTCACTTGTAATTAAAAGATCACGAATTTATGTTATTAAAAGTTTAAAGAATAAGTGAAGAATCACCAATGATCCTTTGAAAAAAAAATAAAGAAAAGTGAATAGGATGCTTGATAAGGTTAACAGTAAAGAGTATTTCAGAGAAAAGGAAGTATGGAAGGAATTTAGTGTACCATTGAATGAGAAATATTTAGGCTATAAATAGCCGTACAAAGCAAACAGAAACTACAATAAAAAAGGAGTCTACTGCTAACAGTCTTCTAAACAGAAAGACCTATTCTAAAGCAAAGAATCCCAAATAAAATGGGATTTTATTTACTGGCTAATATTGACTAAATCTAACAATTCCTCCCTTAAACTAAATGTTGAAAGAATTTAGTTTATACTGTTCTTTGCACAAACCCCAAGCATAGTTCGCAGCTTCAGAAAATAATCCAACTTAAGAGGCTTTGTCATCACATCAGCTATTATTTCCAACGTATTGCAATGAACTAGCTCTATTATACCTGCCTGTGCGAGTTCTCGAAGGAAATGGAAATGAACATCTATATGCTTGCTACGACCATGCATAACTGGGTTTCTTGAGAGCTTAATTGCAGAACTATTGTCACAATTGATAGTATTTTTCTTTTCCTAAGTCTGATCCAATGTTTTGAGCACTCTTTTTAACCAAATTGCTTCACAAGCACAAGCAGCAGCAACAATAAATTCAGTCTCGGTGGTAGACAGACTCACAATAGGTTGTTTCTTAGAAGAACATGATATAGATCTTGAACCGAAGAGAAAAACATAGCCTGATGTACTTTTTCTATCATCCAAGTCACCCGTATAATCACTATCAGTGTATGCTATAAGATCATCATTTCCTCCATTCTTATAGAAAATTCCACACTTAGTTGTTCCTTGCAAGAACTAAAGCACTCTCTTTGCCAGTTGCAAATGAAGCTAAGTAGGATTTTTCATATATCTGCTCAAAAGACTTACTGCAAACATCATATCTGGACGAGTCGCAGTAAGATACATAAGACAGCCTACAAGTTGTTTGAAGTGAGTCTTGTCCACCTTAATTCCTTCTTCATCCTTGCAAAGCTTGAAACCAAGAACCATTGGAGTTTGAACAGAATTGCTTTGATTCATTTGAAAACGTTGCAACATCTCCTGAGCATATTTTCTTTGACCGATAAAAATTTCACTTGATTTCTACAAGACTTCGAGGCCCAAAAAATATTTCATTTTACCAAGATCAGTCATATCAAATTCATTCTTCATCGAGTTCTTAAACTCAGTAAACATCAGTTCATCAATTCCTGTGAAAAGAAGATCGTCAACATATAAACTTACAATGAGTATGCTACCTTCCATGTTTCGTTTAACAAAAAAGGTATGCTCATAATCACATTTTTTGAAAACCTTCCTTCATGAAATATGTTTCAATACGGCTGTACCAAGTACGCGGAACTTGTTTAAGCCCATAAAGAGCTTTCTTTAGCTTGTACAATTTTTCCTCATTTCCCTTTTGAATGTAACTACACGGTTGCTCAACAAAAACATCTTCAACTAGTTCTCCATGTAAAAAGGCAGACTTCACATCTAATTGATGGATAGCCCATCTTTTTTGTGCTGCTAAAGCGATCACCAATTGAACAGTCTCCATACGAGTTACCGGAGCAAACACTTGTGTGTAATCTATACCATATTGCTGTGCATATCCTTTTACAACCAGTCTCGCCTTAAACTTGTCGACTTCTCGCTTTTCATTAAGTTTAATCTTGTAGACCCGCTTGACTCCAACTATTTTGACTCCTTTTGATCGATCGATTAGTTCCCATGTGCCATTTTTCTCAATCGCCACAATCTCAGCATCAATGGCATTTCTCCATTTTTCATTCTTCACAGCTTCTTCATAATTAAGTGGATCGGCAGCCACTGTATATGAGGCAATAAATGCTGCTGCCTCTTCACCAGACAAATCTTCACCTGAAACATAATCTTTCAATCAAATTGATTGCTTCCTACTCCTCCCTTCCATGGGATCTGGAGAAATTTCTTGATTAGTGGCAAGAGACTCTTCTGACTGTGTGTCAGCAGCATCTTCTTCTACAGGAGATTCTTCAGTCACTGCCTTTTCATCATCTTCCCATTCCAGCTCGCAAGTAACAGCTGATTCATGTTGCTTGTCCCATTCCCATCCTTCACATTCTTCAAAAACTACATCTCTGCTCACCACAATCCTTTGTGAGATAGGATTATAGAGCCTGTACGTCTTTGATTCCTCGCTAATTCCTAGTAAAACACATTTCAAGCTTTTCTTATCTAGTTTAGTTCTCAAACTGTCAGGCACGTGAGCATAAGAGACATAGCCAAAAATTCTGAAATGTTGAACTGATGGCTTGATTCCGCTCCAAGCTTCTTCAGGTGTTTTGTCCTTCAGCATTGGATTTCGATTTAAAACATGCACAACCCAATTTACTGCTTCTGGCCAGAAAATTTTGAGCACGTTCTTTTCAGATAGCATGCTACGAACCAAATTCATGATAGTTCGATTCTTCCGTTCTGCAACACCATTTTGTTGTGGTGAATATGCTGCTGTCAATTGTCTTTGCACTCCATGTTCCTTGCAGAAATCGTTGAATTCTCGAGATGTAAACTCTCCACCATGATCCATACGCAACACTTTTAGAGACATATCTATTGCTTTCTCAGCATGTATCTTGAAGCGCTTAAAAATGGCAAAAGCTTCTGATTTTTCTGCCAAAAAAATACACCCATGTTTTTCGGTTAAAATCATCAATAAAAGTAATCAAATACATTTTTTTACTATTCGAGACTGGCTTAATTGGTCCGCAAATGTCGGCATAAACTAGCTACAGAATCTGAGATGCTCTCCAAGAACTTTCATTGGAAATAAATCTCGATGTTGCTTCCCCACCAGACAATCTTTGCACAGCTTCGAGGACGGCTTAAGTAATGGTAGACCTTTCACCATTTTTTTTGCTGCAATGTTTGTAAGCTTTTGAAGCTTAAATGCCCAAACCTGCAATGCCACAGCTGCGCTACATCTTCTGTGACTGTGTTAAAACAAGTGGGTGCTATAGGCAAAGAGATGGCATGCAAGATGAACATTCGATTTGCAGACATATTAGCTTTCATGATCAAACCTTTGTCAGGATGATATATTTTGCATTGCCCTTGTTGGAATAAAATGCCAAGCCCCTTCTCTTGCAATTGTCCCCGACTCAGCAGATTGTTCTTCAATTTCGAAACATAAAAAACTCCTGACATGATGCTAACAACTCCATCAATTTTCAACCTGATATTGCCCTTCCCATTGACTACCATGTTTGAATTATTTCCCAGCTTCACTGAATCTGTGAATTTTTCATCAAAATTTGAAAAATATTCTCTTTTTCCACTCATGTGATTGCTGCACCCAGAGTCAAGAAACCACATGTCTGTTTTGTGTTGCTCCCTTTCTTCAACATAAGCCATCAATAGCATGTGTTCTTCACTCTCCACTTGACTCTCTGCAAAATTGGCCTCTCCTCTTTTGCATTCCCACTGAAAATGACCAAGCTTGTGACAAGCATAACACTCCACAGTTGCTTTGTCAAAGCTTTGTCTGCTTCTTCCACGGCCTCTGCCTCCAAAGCTTCCACGCTCTCTTCCTCGTCCTACATATTGGTTTCCATGAGTCACTTTCAGTGCATGTTCTTCATGTACAGTGTTATTCATGCGTTGTTCGTGCACGAGCAAACTGCTTTGCAGCTCATCAATTGACAAAGTACTTGTATCCTTAGATTCTTCAATTGAACAAACGACATAATTAAACTTAGGTGTCATTGACCTCAGAATCTTTTCCACAATAGCAACATCTTTCAACTTTTCACCATTTGCTTTCATCTTGTTCGTGATGACAAGAACATGAGCAATGTACTTATTCACAGAGTCTTCTTTCTTCATGTGAGCAATTTCATACTCCTTTCGCAATGGCTGTAGATGAGCACGTTTTACTCGCGTTGGTCATTGATCTTTCTACTTCATAGAGTCTTAAATACTCTTTGACGTATCTTTGTTAACGATAGTCTCCAAAATGGAACGATCTAACGCCTGAAACAGATAGTTCTTAGCTTTGAGATCCTTCAACTTCTGCTCTTCACAAATTTCTTTTGTGCCTTAGTTAAAGTCACACCCTCTGCTGCTGCAGAAACTCCATTTTCTACCATATTCCAGTACTCCTTTGATCGAAGAAAATTTTCCATAAGCATCGCCCAATGATCGTAGTGACTATTGAACCTCGACATTGCTAGTTGAATAAAGGCACCCTCTGTTGCCATTTTTGTTACCGAAACTCCCTTTGAAGACTGTTGCTTCTACCTATCGAGCCTCTTGCGAGGCTCTAATACCAGATGATAAGGTTAACAGTAAAGAGTATTTCAGAGAAAATGAAGTATAGAAGGAATTCAGTGTACCATTGAATGAGAAATATTTAGGCTATAAATAGCCGTACAAAGCAAACAGAAACTACAATAAAAAAGAAGTCTACTGCTAACAGTCTTCTAAACAGAAAGACCTATTCTAAAGCAAAGAATCCCAAATAAAATGGGATTTTATTTATTAGCTAATATTGACTAAATCTAACAATGCTGCAATTGCAACTATGAACACAGCTCCAAAGTTTAGGCGACTATCCCGCACTCCTACCACCCCCTCCTCCCATCTCTCCTTCTCTTTTTTACAATTGTTTAGGGTGGCTCTATATCTTTTTTGATAAGCAAAATCGATTACAATGAGGCGACTTCTCGTGTTTGCTTATTACCCATTTCAATTAAGCCACCATCGATACATTAAAAGTTTGGTGGAGAGGGAGGCAAGGTTGCCTCTTATCAATTTACCACATTAAAGTGGCTTAACTTTTAAAAATTCAGGCGGGTGGGTAATGCATCCGTCTGATTCAATGGTGGTTCAGTCCACTACGGGTTACCCTTGAATCTCTTTAAGTCCTCCTCCTCCTCTTTAGTGTAGGATCGCATCAATAAAAAAAATTTATTACCCATTTCAATTTTTCTCGTTAAGCAATTTGGATCGTCCTTTTATGGGAATTCATTCGTCTTATCTGGCCTTTTCGAGTTCGTAGAATTCTTCAACCCAATGTTGCCATCAAGCTGGGAGCCCAATTCCTTTGAGGGCCCATGATGGGAAATCGGTTGGTACCTGGACCCAATTGCTTGTAAGAGCTTGATGAATGAATTGATGAAGCCCGATCTGAATGTTTTAAAATAATGATAAAGGCGCCCACGGCCACATTCTTGCATTTTCAAATAGAAGTTCTATTTGTAAATCAATGAGGCTTGAGTAGCTCGCTAACTTGTCTTTTTTTTTTTAAAAAGAAAACAAAAATTTTTTCTCAGCCTTCAAGATTCAAATACTATATACATCAAAAGCAAGGATGTAAAAAATCTCAAGCAAAATACTCCATATAAAATTGGAAATTTGATATTAAATATATCAACTATCACATTCTGTTATTAGCATGGATACGAGCAACTCTATTAGGCAGCATATGAAGATGAATAGAGCACTCAAATAGTACGTAGGAGTGAAAGTTTTCATCATTCATCGAGGGAGTTACAAGCTAAAACGTACAGTTGTATTAAGAAATTTGAGAGAAAACCTAAGCGATGGGCCCTCCAACTTTCACTAGATCCATATCTTTGAAAAATCATTCCAACAGTGAAGCGGAGAAAGCAATCCAGTGGAGCCAGCTGTGAAAGCTTTAAAACGTTGGGCCCAAATCCGGGAAAACGACAGCAGGCCCTTTGGACTAATGGATGAAGGTGTATCTTTATTTTCCCCCAGGATCATAATAATAATTTACCCGTACTCCCATGCCAGCCTACGTTATTGGAGGGGCCGAAACTCAGATCAAAGAAGAGACTCGTGGGAGGCGAATCACAGAATTAATTAACTATTATTGTATTCTTTGAATTTTTCTGAAGGACAAAAGAGCAATGAAGCACTCAAGAAGGAGAAGACTTTCTTCCCCCTTTGCCTCCTGTTCCTGTTCCTGTTCTGGACAGTACAGCAAAGCAAAAGTGCAACTTCTGCTTTATTGTTGTCGCACATCAAAATTTCAGGACACCTTTTTAAATTTGAAGCACATTGGCGTCTATTCTGTAAATTACTCATTGGCATTTATTTCTAAGAGCCCTAATAGGTAAAACCCATATAAACATACAAATCTTTTGCTCATAATTAATCGATAAAATACGCACCTTGGAACCATGCAATCAATCGATTAAATCTTTTGCTTATAATGAATCGATAATTAATTAATCAGTGTACTTATAATTCAAAGAAATACGCACCTTGGAACCATGCAATCAATCTTTGTAGTTTCAGCTTGGACAAAGATGTTCATGCAAATTAAGACATTAGGTGAAGAATTGTTTTCAACACTGCGAAATTCGTTCTAATGGAAGAAATGGCTTCAGGAAACACAAATGATCCTTTAGATGGAGAAGATATTGATGAGCTTAAAACGATGGTCAATGATACCGTAATAAAATAGATGTAAATTAACCATTTAATTATTCAGGTGAAAATGATACGAGCTGAGAGGTCTCAAGTTTAAAAATTTGTTGCTAGCATCACTGCTTGAAAATTCGGGTAATGATGAAGTTGAAGATGATACAAAAATAGTTTTGGAACCTGTAACGCGGAAAGAATTGAAGCACTCAAAGCATTAACAACTCTTTGTGATATCTTATTGTAATAAGAGAATTCAAATTTAGATGCAATAAGAAAAATTATGGAAGCATATTTAAATTTTAAGAAAAAACAAACTCATATTTTAGAAATAATATGATATGTAACTTTAGCGAATTATTAATTTATGATATGAATGGGATCAAAAAAATATATTTTTAGCAACATTGTAGCTTTTATTGAGGTGGGACATATAAGTTTGCACAAGAGATAGAATGTGTCAATAAGCACGTTAAACTAATTACGTAAGGAGCCTATATCGAACCATTAATGGGATTAAAAGATTATGTAAGTTTTTTTTTTGGCAAAAAAATATTATCTTATCATTTTATCAAAATAGTTCGCTCGTTCAAGTCGAACAGAAAATAATTATTACCGGATAAAGATTGGGTTTGTTTGGATTGAGTAATATTTACCCAGTTTTATTTGCTTACATCATCATTACAATTTTCAATACACCTTTTTATCTTCCCAATTACTTTTTTATTTCACATACATCACATCACAAAAAGTGCTACAGTAAAAATATTCTAAATAATTCCAAATAACTTACCATCCAAACAAATCCAATATTAATTTATGAAGATTTTCAAGTGTATTTACTAATCTGGTGGAGACTATAAACAGTGGAAAATACTTTTCTTAGCGAAAAGTTCCTCGGCCACCAATGTTGACCACGTGTGGCCCTTAATCCTTCCTTGAGCTCCTCCGTCTGTCAAGTATTGGTAGGGCCATAGAATTTGCATTTGTCCTGAAGGACAAAACGTTACATAATCTTTATACTATTTCTAACTAACGGGGCCAATGATGGAGCTATTTCTTTTGAATCTTTATACTATTTAATTCTGCGGTGTTTTCTTCATGGTAACGACTAAGTGCTAACATAGCTGATATTACTGTTCACGCGGAAGGATAATGTCAAAAGCGTGATCGTTTCAGAATTTAGTTGCATGTTTTTTTCTTCTTAGAAGCGTCTGTCACAATTTGTTCAAAGTCTAACAACTAAAGGCGTTATCATCTTTTACTGAAAACTAAAAAATCATTTTTGTTTGTAGCACCAAGTTTTGCACCTTTGCATGGAAGAATGTTTGGATTGCATTTTTCTAGATTTTTTTTTGTAGAAAAATTACTGTAGCGATTTGATATATGTGAAGTAAAAATGTGATTGTCAAATGTGTTCACGGAAAACGTAACAATTTTTCTTTGAAAAATAACTGTCCAAACAAGGTGGATGAGACATTTGCAATCCAAAATAATTCTCTAATGCTTCATATTCATATTTCTTTATGTAATAAAATAAATATTAGAATAGAGTGTCGAGAACTATTCTTGACATTCAAATGTCTTTTTTTTTTCACCTAGGGGTGTCCGGGCCCCTAAGACCCGGGGGAAGGCATCCAATCTGAACTCCGAGCGAGGTACACTTGAGACTCGAATCGTGGTCGACATACTCTAAAGAGGTAGGCCAAAACCACCCGAGCTACCCCAGGAGGAGGGGCTTTGACATTCAAATGTTACTGTCCTACATTTACTAGTGTTACAACTTTCTCTTCTTTTTTTTTTTTCATTTCTTCGGTTTTATGGTCGGGGATGACCTAAAAGTAATAAGTGACTTCCAATCAATGGGGGCACTGCACTGCTGCACAACTCAGTAATATTTTACCGTTCGCACGAATACAAACAGTCGAAACAGTTAGTAGAATCTTTTATCATCTTTTATAGCAGGAGTAAAATTACACGGGGTGTCATTTTCTTTTCAAAGCAGCAGTAGTAAATAAATAAAGACAGCCTCTGCAGCACCTGCGGGACTTAGCTTTTGTTTGCTTTAATATTATAGAGATCCGTAATTATTCTGTTTCACATTTTCTGCCAAGATAAAGCAGAGAAATACTAACAGGAGTGCCTAGGAATGATAAGAACTCCCATGATTGGTCACCGTTTTTTGACTCCATCTCACTTGTTTTTATACTCCTTTTCTCCTCCCTCTCTCTTCTGTCGCTTAAAGCATGCCATGTTCTAAGACCTGCATGTAAAGTTGCTCTCTCTGTTGAGTGTTTACATGAACATGAACTTCCCCTTATTTCATCAAAATCTTCACTGCTAGCTTTTTGGCTGCTTTAATGAACACAAACTGAAGACATGACGTCTACTATTTTTTTTTTTTCTTTCCTGTTGTTTTTCATGGCCTAACACCTTGAGATATCATATACCTCTGAGGTTTTGAGGTTGCCTCATTAAACTTCTTTTCTTAAATTCTGTTAAAGACCAAGTGGCCAGCTAGCCAACACACCAGTATACAAGTACTGGTTGCTATGGCTCAACAGGTACATTTTTGTCTTTCCCTCATTGTTTTGGATTTTTATGCTTAATCAGGGGCCTAGCTAGCTATGTATGAAACAATTATCTGCAGTGGGATGCCATTAGATTCTTTTCTTATCAGTTATCTGCTGATGGGTCGATATTCTTTTCCATTCTTCAGTACATTGTCCTCGAAAAAGATTCTTAAACTCTTCTGACTGATAAGAAATTAATTGCAGGAAGAAGGATGGCCGCTGGGATTGCAGCCTCTGAATGTTAGAGTAGGGTTAGCTAGGAGCCGTAATTTTTCTGGATCAACATCATTCAATACCATACTGAGTGGTTCTCCTAGTTCCTCAACAAATTCTTCATCAGATTTGGACACAGAAGTAAGTGACTTAATTAAATTTGGAGAGTGAAAAAAAAAAAGAAGAAAAAGAAATCACCATTCAGTTATTCGGCTAGTAATTGTTGGGCATTTCCTCTTCTTCACTGGCAAAAAGGTTGCAATGGCATGTGGTAGAATGTTCTTCTCTTTTCTTGTTCTTTTCAGGTTATTGCTGTCCGCCTGAATTCTGCATGTTGCTCTGCCTCTCTTCCCCCCCCCCCCCCCCCCCCCCCCCCCATGGCACTTGAATAGCTACCAAAATTGTTTTCTACTACTCACCCTGGGTTGCCATATTGTCTCTACTTTCTTCATGATTATACATAATTAACAGCTGACTTTTCAATTGAAAGTAGCAACATGTTGGTCAAATATCCTGTTATGGCTGCTCCAGAGCAATAATTACATAGGTTTACTCTGATTACTGTTCAAAGATATTACTATGTTACATTGAAATTTTACCACCTTCCAGTTAGCCTGCCTATCCTTTCAAGCTTTGTCCAACTGAGAACCTGAGTGCAGTTATACTAGCTTCTCCTTACACATATTGTCCTTAGCCTTTTAAATTCGTACTGGAGCATTTAAGTTGCTGACACCAGTAACATGTTCTTGCATCAAATTCTTGTGATGCTATTATGACTCAGCATTTAGGTCACACACTAATTCACAACATTGCTGTCTTCTTGATGTGGTCATCAGCAAAAGTCTCACGCATTTGAAGTTGATAGGATTGCAGAGTTATGATCATTTATGGTTGTTGTTACCAGGGCTTCAAGGCCGTAATTAAGATAATACGCTTCGCTTTAAGGTGGTCTAGATGCGAAACAAGTGAGGGCCGAGGGTTGAGAACCTTTAATTTAAAGTGCAGTTAACAATTCATCTTTACCCAGTTCACCACTACAATGTAATAATCCACGTTTAGGACTGGATTTGAAAGAAATTAGAGTCCTATTTGGCATAATTCCCAGATTGTCTAATAGAGTGTTGTGTTAAAATGCAAAGAACACCACTCTTGAAAGTGTGTTGAAAAGCTTGAGCAATTCCAATATTTCCCTGTTTCCAAGTCTAAACGTTGGGCGAGCAAGAGAAAGGATTAAAGTGAGAGAGTTGCATTGAAGCATTTGTCTCGAGAGGAAGAATGATCATTAGCTTATAATCCCTACGCTAATCTGCTGTTAAGAGTTTCATTTTTCCTCCCAAGATAAGACACAATTAACTTAGTACATAGATGTCCTGTGAAATTCTAACACCAAAGTAGAAGTTCTACTAATAACTACTCAAGCCTTTGATTCCACGTATCTTGAATTTGCTTTATATACTTCTCCTCTTGGAGAATCGAGGACCTTAGATAGCTCCTGTGATGTAATTACAACGTCCCAGACGGGGAGTACTTAAATTGTGCTCAACTTTCGCAACTGGTTTGCTAGTAATGCTGCGGTTTCTGCAGTCAACAGGGTCATTCTTCCACGACAGAAGCACTACGCTTGGAAGCCTAATTGGCGTAGCAAGAATAGTGAATCTCTCAAGAAGATCTACCAGGGGAACCTCAAATCCAGAAGCCATCAATGGAGGCCACAAGAGCTATAGGTCGAAAACATGGTGTTTCTCTCTGTGTCCAACGGATACTACGGATGCTGAGGCTGTAGCAAGAAACACCCCATCACTCGGCCATTTTCTTGCGGTGGAGAGAAGGGCAGCTGCTAATGAACATCATAGAAGCAGCCATAGCTCAGTATTTTGTGGTCCTGATGAACTTGCCATGGCTCAGCCTGATCGGGAACCGAATACATTGTTTGTGAATGGCCAAATTGCCCCACCTCCTCATGAGTCAAGTTCAAGTCCATGGTCTGGTTCAGATGTTCACAGGAGAAACACCAGTGGTGGATTAGGACAGGGGGGCGGACAGGGGGTTCCGGTGCTGCAGTTTCCTTGCATGTGCGGGTGCGGGTAGGGTGGATGACAACATTTGGTACTTCAAAAGTTGGACTTCAAGAACATTTTACTTTCTCAGATTAAAATCATCAAATTTTGTTGTTTAGATTCTGTTTTCTAAATTGTTTTAGAATTTATTATTGTTATCCTTTAATGATAAGAAGGGATTTCATTTCCGTGGGCCCTTATAGGCTTTTATAAGATCGAATTTTATTCTCATAAATGAATCGATATTCTTATTTTGGTAATCTAATTCTGGTGCAAGGCTGTTGTTAACGCATGTCCATGATGAAAATTGAGGGTGTGTTTTGGCAATCTAAATCTAATTCAGGCGTGTTTGGATTAAGAAGATTTGAAGTAAAATAATTTACTTTACAAATTTCAATCACTTTTTTATCTTTTCAATCATCTTTTTATCTCACGTACATCATATCACAAAAAAGTGCTACAGTAATTATTTCAAATAAATCATCCAAACAAACTTTTATCCAAACATTGAACTGTAAAGTTTGGTACTCGCATCGGAAGGAACCGTGGTGAGTGAGTTTGCGATATAGACATTTTTTCTAGTGCAATTTTTGTTATATATTAGAAAAAAGAAAGAAAGAAAAGAAAGCAGTATCTGAGTGATTTCATTACCAACACGCAGATTTGGCAAAATTAAAAATTGGACCCTCACTTTTTCGAAATTACAATTTCCTGCCTCAAACCAACTTCCACTTAGTGAAAAGATAGCAACATTAATACCTGCCTAAATAACACTACTTAATCACTTTTTATTCTTTTTCCTGATTCTCTCTTTCTTTTCCCCCTTTCTCACGTTTATGCGTCCCTACGAGGGAAGGTAAATCTTGGAAGCAAATCATGCTTGCTTTATTTGATGTAATCTAATTACATAGTGGTAGTGGCTGATCATTGAATCCTCAGTGTCGCTTTTCACTGATAATTCAATGTCACTTCTATATTTTTATCAAATATCATATTTATTTATCTTATCATATATTATTTATTTAAGTTTCTTTTATTTTTACATGATAAGCAGAATTGGCACAGGATAGTGACACAAAGGATTTCAATGGATAACTGATTGCCATTTTTTTTTTTCCTGTCATCGTCACTTTATCTATATTATCTCCTGCTCTATCCTAATCTAGCTGCTAGATTGCCGGATTACCACCGTAAGTTTTCATACGGCAAGCCGAGGTTCGCGTCGTGGGGAGCAAAAGTGCGCTACGTCTCGTCTTTACAGGTGACATATGCTTCCAATTGACAGCTGACCGACGTTGCTACTCCAGAGTTCCACTCGTGCGGTTACCTCTAAGTAAATTCCAAACTCAAAGGGAAAAAAAGAAAGTAATCCCTGTTTGCTTTGTCCTATGTCACAGCTCGCAGTCTTTAATAGGGAAAAAGAGTCCTCCTCTCATATGAGTTCTCAAGAGTTTCGTTTATTGGTGAGAAAAATGTTGATTGAATACGACCTCTGGTGCCAGCACTCGAGGGAAGATATTTCTCGAGGATTCAACTGTAAAAATAAATGATTACAAGTATTCGGTTCAATCAAGTTGTGATTAATCATTTGATTAAGGACCTCGAGCCCTCCCTTATCATAATAACACGTAACTGCAGGTGATAATGAGACCACTACGTGAAAATCGGATGTCAAATTACTGGACATCATGACTTGCATCTTTTCTTTTTATTATTATTATTTTGACTTGGAACATATTTAAGTGGTCGTCCCACCAAAAATAAATGAAAATTTAAAAAAAAAAGATATTGTTTTAACCGAGCCTACTATTTGAAGGAATCTGATGACTTCACTCTAGTATTTCAGTCTCTAATAATACATACATTTGGCAAAGATATATATTGTGGATAGATAATCTGCTGAACCCCGCAATGTATCGAGTCCGTTTGATAGCGATACGGCACGAGACAGTAGATGAAGAACTGACTAGCGATATTATTGATGAGGTAGTAGTTCTGAAGTTTGACCAAAGAGATATTTTTTGTCTATTCACGAAGGAAAACTCCGTGCCAATCACCCTTTTGATGGTCAAAAGGATGTTAAGAAAAAATTATCTCAAGGAGCTACTCAGTTAGCTAGTCAATCACTCAACTACGTACAAGTGAAAAAATAGAAGGCAATACCAACCCCAAAAAAAAAAAAAAAACCAAGAAGAAGATTGCAATTTTTCGTGGACTTCCCTAATGTAAAAGCAAATTGTACAAGTCGCCGGGTCACGGGGAGCCCCTCTTCCTTCCTTTTTGGATAACGTGATCAAAAGTCAACGACCTCTCAGCATCAAGAATTCAAGATTGGAGAAAAGGAGCTTAAATTACACATCCCCACCATAAAGTTTTTTGAAAAAAAACAAAAAAAAAAGGGGGGGGGGGGGGAGAGGGGGGAGGATAGATCAAATTAGTCCAAGAGAGGGATGCGATGATGGAACCTATTGCTTTTGGTCTTCGTCTTTTGATTTCACTCCTTTCCTTTGATGGGATACTTTCATCAATTGAGACTTTTGAGAGTCTTGAGCAAAAACTATACAGCTTACAGGGAGGCAAGTCAGCTGGCACACCAGTGACTGATGGTATTGGTACCCTCTTGCATCAGAAACCAATTGAAAAATCCGTCCATATATAACATACAAAAAACAAACTGCTTGGGACCCTTAAATCAATAATCATGTCGGGGTGGCCTATGTTTCAGAAGCCTTTTTAACATCTCCTGCCTAGCAACATACTATTCCCTTCGTCCCATTTTAATAGTCATATTTTTCTTTTTGATCTGTCTTAAATTATAGTCCACTTTCTAAAGAATTAAAGAATGTAGTTGTATTTTAATTTTTCTAAAATACCCTTATTTAATATAAGTTGTTGTTACTATAAACCTACCCTATTTAATGAGAGTTGATTCTTTTTTTACCATCAATTCAAGTTCCCATAAAATTATACTCTATTTAATGTGAAGGTATTTTAGAAAAAATAGTAATCTAAATTTACTTTTTTAACAAAATTAACTACTTTTTCTTAAACTGTGTGAAAAAATAAACAGGACTATTAAAGTGGGATAGAGGGAGTAATTCATTCTGAAAATTCCTTATTTTCTGTGCTAATAAATGGTAGTAATTTGTTCGCCTAACTCCCAACTCTCGAAACCTTTAATTAATAAAAGCTCAAATCCTCCTATCCCTGGGCCATTTCTTGTTTATTTTTTCCACCATACATTGAACCTATCGCAGTCCGGGAATCTGAAATCATCTAATCCACGTGGCAGCGTCAAAGCAGAATCAGGTATAATGGGACCATGGCGTGTTTAACCACCAGCCTTTTGGCCGGTAGCCACCACCTAAGTGATTTGTCGAGCCTTTGCCTCTCACCAAAAAATGTCACATTTAAGTGATTTATTTCTTAAAAATTCAGATGAGTATGCTGTGTATCCGTATAATTCAGTAGTGATTCAGTCTCCTCCGGATTATCCTGTACCTTCTTAGGTCCGTCCCTCCCCCTTAATATAAAATAAAATAGATTTATCGTTTCCAAAAAAAAAAAAAAAAAAAGAGACCATGGCGTGTTTCCTTATCTAATTTGTCCTTTTTTTTTCTGACACGATAGAATTTATTCTAAATTTATTCCTACTCTAATATGTATTGGGGGAAGAAGGATATGTAGTAGTTCAAAAAGAATTTCTAAATTTACTCGTACCCCAATATGTATTAGGGGGAAGAAGGATCTCAAGAAGTAGCTCAAGAAGAATCCAAAGGAATTAAACCATCGCGGAGCCAACACTAGTCCCTAGCACCCACATTGAATCTTCGGGAAAAGCTGAATTTTTCCTGGATTTTTAGAATGATTGCTGGGTTCCTTATCTAACTTGTTTTGGTGTATAAAAGATCTAATAACAGTACCAAGAATGATTGCTACTATCAAAAGATATATAGTGCACAAATTAAGTTACCCATTCAGACTCGAGAGACGTGATCACATGACCTGCAGCACCAGATCATGCCTTTTCCTTCCCCCTTCCACTTCATAGTCATATTGCCTTCTTGCGTTTGTTTCTACGCAAAAAATAAAAAGGGCAAGGATACATCACACTTCAAAACAAGAAAAAGGCTTTGCTATCTTATAATGGCAAAGGACAGAGTGACGTAGGATCAACTCTCCTGCTCGCTTGCTTGGCTATTTCCATTGATCCTGTATATTACAACCTAAACTTGGTGGGTAGGCAGTGAAGAATGTGGAAGAATGTTGAATTTCAATTAAAAAAAAAAAAAAAAAGGTAAAAGAATTCTTTCTATGCAGGTCACTAATATAGGCCCCAAAAGCACAACCTTCTTCAAGCCGAAGTGAAACCAAATATTACAATAATCTGACCCACAAACGATATATTCACCAACCCAAAGCTGCAAAACCACTTTCCTTTGCTTATTTCCCAATTCTACGCAGCAGATGGAGAGCTATGTATCTATACCAATGTGGATGCGGGACCCATCGTTTCGATCCTTTTTCACCAAGTCGGGACTTCTTTGATTCTTGAATGTTGATACCAAGCTTTATCATGTATCAAGACCTACTGGCTTATCAATCCATTCATTCTCAATGGTGATCCTGCCTGAACCCCGTCCAACAATTTTACTTATTGACCCTACTGCTCCTAAGCCTTTGAAACTGCTGCTGCCTTCATTGAGGTTCCAAGACCTCCTAGACTTTCTCAGCTTCGGAGAGTTGACATCGAGTTCAATGCTGTTCTCGGTTTTAACCTTTGCAACAATCAATTGGACAATGCTGCTTCGGCAGAACGGGCAGGCTGGTATTGCAACGGTTGCAGTCATTGGGTTGGGTTTGTTATGGCAACACAAGGCCAATGTGCATTGAGCACACATCTGGTGTCCGCAGGGTTGGACCTCAATTGTGCAAACTTGATCAAAGCATATCCCGCACAGCTCCGTGTCACTAATCTGCATGACATCATTATTGTTGCAGTGATTAAAGTCACACAATGAGCTGATGATTGGATATGATGTCTTCTAAAAGCATAGCAATTTAGCGCTACCGTTTCATATTTGCTTATAAAGGCTATACCGTAAGAGTCCAAAGCAAATTGAGTTCCAAATGACGATATGATCATCGCAATATTAGAGGGATGCCATAATATAAGTTCAAATTATGGCTGGCACTTGGATTTGGCTCAGCTACAACAAAAACTCCAGCGCAAATGCAGAACCTAGTTAACTTCTATTATCAATGAATACAACAAAGAAGCTTCATAACTAGGAGTTCAACATCACGCGAAGTCTATGTTCAGCGTAGAGCAGACACTAAACTATGCAGTTAAAAAGTGTGAGATTCTAATTTGGAAACATTCAAGAAGGAAGAAAACATACCTCAGACACGTTATCATCAGTTCCTGTATCAGAATGAGATGGAGAAGCTACAGAGAATGAAGTGCCCTTTAGAATGCTCTTTTCTCTTTCCCTGTTTGCCTCCATCAATGCACGTTCCAACAGAACTTTGGCCTCCTGATTAAGCTCACTAATCAACTTTAAAGGTGATGGCCAGACAAGAGGCTCAGCAGATGATGGATTCAGTAACGCCGCACAAGCTCCATGATTATGCCTCAGAGCAACCGTATACGGTATTCTCCTGCAAGATACCAATTTTTTACAGAAAGTGAGAAATGTGCTATTCTCCTACAAAAGGATTTAACACTAAATATGATCCATATGTTAACAGTTTATTCTTTCCACACCGAATTCCATCAGAACAATATAAAAATGCTCAAGGAAGCAAGTGAATTGGTCCAGTTGTCAAGAAATGAAATCTCTACTCGGTGCATTGTTAATATCAATTAAACTTAATAAGACCACAAAAGATTGGACACACTGAAGAAAAAAATTAAATTTCTGGGACGTATTAACTTCCAATTAGTGAATAAGATCTGGAGGAAGTATTAGTCAGGCAATCAACGGAATAGAGCGCACATAGTTCCACAAAGATAAAGGTTCGTCATTGGCCATATGAAATTTAATTCCAACCAATTAAGCTATAAATGAACAAGAGTACTTGGAAACATGGATTTTCAGAATCAAAGGATGGCTCTTATATGCTCCAGTTTTTGCCGATTAGAAGATAGTTAGCCAAAAAGAGAGATACCCAGATGCATCTCTGTTAAGTCGATCTGCGCCCCAGGCTAAGAGTTCGCGAACGCAATCAAGAGAACCTCCTCTTGCTGCCAAGTGAAGCGGAGTGCTCCCTGGAAAGCTGCAAGGGAGAAAAATACCATTGTAAAGACAGGGTTATTAGAAATAAGTATGAGACTTTAGGTATAAAGCATTACCCATATCCACCCGTTGAAGCACAAACTAGAGCTCCACTGTCCAGCAATGCATGAACACATTCAGGCCGTCTTTGACGAGCGGCCAAGTGCAATGGTGTTGCTCCTTTACCATCTCTAATATTCACAAACCGAGAATATCCCCTGCAATTCCCAAAAAATAAGTCAAACACAAAGAATTAATGAATCAACCAGGTCAAGGAACAAAGACATCAGATGCAATAGAACCTAAAAAACTGCAGAGGGGGCTACCAGGAAACAGCAACATGATTGGTGCGCGCAGCAGAAAGAATTACTTTCAGGCAGTCAGAATGACCATAATAGGCAGCATAGTGCAAGCATGTCCGTCCATTAACCGAATCAAACTTCAAAATCTGTCACGATTTAGGAGTTAGCCTAACGAATTTTCATATCATACTTCATCCAGGCGGAGAACTGAGCAAGCCTAGATGAATACAAACAGAAAGACAGATAGAAAGAAGACAAAATAAAAGATAAAGAACAATGCTTACGTTAGCCCCAGCTTCTATGAGCTTCTGCACACAGTTGATCTTTCCATGCATTGCAGCCAACATCAATGGAGTCTGCACAATTCACAAACACATCAATCAAAACATAATCCACAAAAATCACGAGCTACACAAGTAGAAAGATCAATCTTTGATAATCCAAACATTTTCACATTGGCAAGTAAAAGCAGAAAAACAGATTAAAAATCCAAACTAAAAAAAAAAAGGAAAAAAGAAGATGTTACTTACTTGCTTGTGGCGATTCGACAAATCTGGATTAACAGATCGACTCAAAAGCATGGAAAGAATCTGAAAACCCACAGAAACCCATCAATTAAATCACAAAGGCACACACAAATTCAACCAAAATCCAAGAAAGTTCCAATATCCCACCTCGATCTGGCCATTGGCAGCAGCAACATGCAAAACAGAGTATCGATCATAAACTGTATGATGGATAAGACTTGGGTTTTTGTCTAAAACTGCCACCACAGTTTCCAAATCCCCATGCTGGACAGCACTGAATAGCCCATGTTCATCATTAGTCCCGCAACTTAGCCCCTGACCCATTTTCTCCTTCTCTTTCCCACTACAAGAAATCCTATCTTTTCATGTATGATCCGTGGGGCGTTTCTGGTAGTGGTGGGTGGCTGAGTTTAGAGCTCCTCCACCGGCAGTCATGCACCACCGCACGGGGTGGTGGGAGGATGATGGGTAGAGGTAGCTGTTAGCATAAAGTGTTTACATATTTATGCAGGGGGGAAGAGTGTTGTGAGTATGGAGCTGCCCGAAGTGCAGAAAGTGGGGATCGAGCGGGCAGCTGACCGTGTCAGCGGAGAGTGTAATAAGAGACCGAATACGGGCAGCAGTCAGATATTTTGCGGGCAGCTAGATTCCCAGATGAAATCAATACAATAATACGAATGCCTGATAGTTTGGTTTACGGGTGAAATAGGGGAGAGTCAGCAGTGTTTTCAATGTTTACTGATTGGTCTCTCTCTTAAAATTCTTCTTAGTTTTCACACCCTTTCTTATAATTGTCAAAGTGGGGGGCATTTGAGGGAGATCTTGGCCCTTGAAAGATGCGGATCTTGTTTCTCTGCCGTTGGATTACCTAAGACGTCATTTATCTCGAGAAACTAAACGAAATTTAGGTAATTAATGCAATGGAAATGCACTGAAAGTAGTGGCAGACTTGTCGTAAATGTTTACTCGGTTATATGTATGGTTGTCACCGCTCAAACTTGTAGTTGAGCTTCCAGAGGAGTAATTGGACCCAAAGTTCCTCAACACCCAAAAATGGCCCAATATAAGATTCATATTGCTCAGTTTTAGTTGGATGATGATAATATAGGAGGAGGGAAGGGATTACAGGCATCGGTGCGTCTCGCTTATCAAGCACGTTAACCTTGTACGACCAAAGAAAGAATTCCATCGGGGAAATTCAATTTCCAACCCGGAACAGTTTGCACTTTTATTCAAAGGCCACCTCAGGAAATGGCGGTCACGACTAGAATCAATAATAATGAATCTCTGAACAATTTTCTAAAAACCACCATACAATTATCCGTTTACCAGTCTGTGACAAACAATTTGCGTTATGTAAAATGGTAATTGGGATTTGAACTCCGGACACCATTTTGCTTTGAAAAAATAAAATAAAATAAAATAAAAACTCTGGACACCATCGTTACGGACACATCGGCCGCGTAATCATACTTGACAGTTTCAACTCGTTATCTTACGGTCTCACGTGAGGCTTATTATAATTTGATTGAACCAAGTAAATGGCTCAAGATATTTTTTGTTAGTTGACGTTAACTTCTGTATGTTTACACTTACGTACATGTGATTGCAAATAAAGATACCACCCTTGCTTTATCAAAGATTTCAAAAAGCTACTACTTCACCCAAAAGAAAAAACAATGGACAGTGAAAAGGCGACGTTCGTTTTAATCATATTTTTATCTCGCATATATATCATATAAAAATAAATATTATGATATTTTTTTAAAAAAATTATCACAAATAATCTACGATCCAAACATACTAATTGTAATTTAAAATCCATATTCATGTTCTCGAGAAAATGCTAGTAGAGAACTTTGTCAAGAAGAAGTTCTGGTAAAATAATTAGCAACTTTAGATTTAAAAAATCAAGGCAAGCAATGAAAAGAGGTCCTAAGACCAAAGGTTCTTGTAGAGAGAGAGAGAGAGAGAGAGAGAGAGAGAGAGAAGTATTCCCTCCGTTCCATTTTGATATGTATGATTTTGTTTTCACGCATTAGGAAAAGTTAGTTAATTTTATTGACAAAATAAATTTAGCTTACTATTTTCTTAAAATACCCATACATAATTATATAAGTTACGTTGTACTCAATAACAACCTACATTAATTAAATAAGGATATTTTAAAAAAGTTATAAATTAACTGCATTATTCAATTGGAACGTGAACTATAATTGAAAATAGATGAAAAAAAAAAAGCTATCAAAATAGGACAGAAGAAGTGTGTAGTATGAAGTTTATGCGTCCATTATTATACGTAATAGCTAGGGTTGCTGATTTTATTTTGGAGGATGGATTCAAATTTCAATAAAATATGATAAAGGCAAGTAAAACATACCCACAATTTTTTCCTCAAAAATCAAAAGACAACGATGACCAAAATCCGCACGTTTATGATTATTTAATTACGAAGTCTAGTTCAAACACCTAGCTGGTTAATGAAGACAAGTTGTTAGATAGGAGTACTAATTATCCATCTTAATTATAGTAGTGGTAAACAGTCTGATTTGGAAATCGGAGCAGCAACGATGTACGTAAGATTTATGTTCATATTGACCGCTTATTAGTATAGTACTGGTAAACTCTACTTTCTTGGACAATTACTTGTTGGTAATATCAAATGACATATAATATGTTGGATGGCTTTGGGTGTTAATTAGAAGACCAGTAGGATTGGATGCCACTTACTTTTGGAATTAGAAGACGCCCAGAGTACCATAATAATAATATTGCAACACGAAAGAAAACTTGAGAGCAAATCGAATGAGATTCTTGCAGCATCTCCACACACACACATATATACATACATATATATATATATATTATTTGCTTAGCATGGATAAGGTAGCAATAAGTTGAGAATTGATTCGGAAACAGTAGTTATTGTCTCCTTTTATTGATAACAATAACATATGTCGGAAAATATTGACGAGGGGTAGGTAACGGGCGTGTGTGTCGGTGCAAGAACTTTGTTCCACATTTACAACGTAATTTAAATATACCAACCCAAAGCAATACCGGAATAAAATGGTTCCCAGACCATAAATTTAACCTCATAATTATCACCAACTCACGCGGTTTTGCACCTTTGCTGACGACTAATGGAAGAAGATCAGCCGACACGTGCTTAAGCTGTGTTTCGTTGCATTACATCCGATCGAGGCTGCATTTGACTATTTGTTCTATGTGCATAAATTTATTTTTTTTGTAAGCATCATTTTGTGTTTGCATGACTACCACTTTTTGCAAGCTCTCTTTTTTTAACAAAGTAAAAAAAAAAAAATTTTTTTGAATTTTTTAAAAGAAGGAAATTTAACATCACTAATAATGCAATCTAATGAAAATTTTACAGGGCCGCAGTGAGGTGTGATCGTGCCTTTTATTTGAACCTCTGTTCTGAGCTTTTGAATTGAATACTTACCAACTCGAATTGAATTTGTTTACTTTTTTTATATATATAACAAAGCATATTTCATTAACGGATTGTTAGGCATCGTCCAACGCGATTGATGTACATCGTTGCCCTAATAGCAGATAAAACATGTACTAAAATTGTGGATCTGCAATTTAACAGATATAAAAAAAACCTGAGAAATTAAGAATCGATCTAAAAAGTACCATCAATTTTAAAATCATCTCCTCATAAAATAAATCGCAGTAGCTCATTCCGTGCGTGTTGTAATCGTCAGATCTGCTAATCAACAGTTATAAGTTCCAATAAAAATAATGAGATCCGTCGACATCGACTTAAATTAAAAATAAATTTAGATAGACAACCAAATTTGAAGTAATTTCAAATTCAAACCAAAAAAAAAAAAATAACACAAGAATTTGTTTACTTAATACAAACGAAGATGATGCACGAAATCCATTCAATCTCTACCATTTCCAAATCCTAGGCGAGCACTTGACTAATCGGATTCCAGCTCACACCATTGGTGAAGGGCTTCATTTCCAAAAGATGTTTGTGTTTTTTCTCGTAACAACTCCGATTATGTTAACTCAACTGTACATCAACTGACGCACGATGCACAGTCCCGTCCCCTCCGGCAACCCTGAAAAAAAAAACTGAAAAGTAAAAGGATGAAAGATGAACTTATGGAAGGCGAAAATGGTACTTGGAATATATAGGAATGCATCCGTGGTCATATGATCTTCTTCTTTAATAATAGTCCAGAACCACGCATCCATTTGGAATTAGCGGTGGACGCCAAATGTGTATTGCGGGAAAATTTTTATTCCAATCTTCTAATGAATGTTCAAAATCTTCAAATATCTGTATTAAACCCCAGTTGAGTTTGTTCCCTTCTCCGTAGTATACAAGTCAACGTAAGTGTAGACTATTGACATTATTTTTTTTTTTTTTAAAAATGAAAAGAAAAAAAAAAGAGCTGAGATGCTACATCAGGGCCCATTACTTCCAAGGGCGGCGATCTACTATCTTTCTCGTCCCATGTACATAATTCTAGTACATTACTATATTTGTTGAGTTGTTGATCCTTTTGATTACTTTTCTTTCCCAAACAAAAAAAAAAAAAATCCTTACGATTACCTTTAACTCTGTCCAATTTTTTTTTTTTTTTTGGTGGGAAACTGATTATTGTTGGATGGTACAATCATGAACTTTTCGACTCTTGAGAGCGTCTAGGATTCTAGCTTTTTTTTTTTTATTATTATTGGTTATGTCTGTTTTCCATATTCGTTATTTGGTCAGGAAATTAGATGCTCCTCCTTTGCAGCTATCCAACCGTCCAAGTTCTTTGTTTATCCACTACATCTTTTCCTTAATTCATAGTATTACCACTATTTTGTCATACTCAGAATACGATCATATATCTGTTTATGTGCAAAGTATTTCTTGATGATTTGAGATATGAAACTTTTTTCCGTTTTCTTTCCATACTTTTGTGCCCTTTAACACGAGTTAGGGAGACTCTATATCTACACAAGAATAGGAATTTTTTTTTTTTTAAAAAAAAAAAAAAAGAAAGGAAAATGACTATACAACCTCCCATCCATCCGACAAATCCTCCACCTCGAACTTTTTTTTGGTTTGTTTTGTCCCCCATTTTCGCATGAACATGTCTCCCTCCTCTCCCTTTTGCTATATATGCGTCGTAGATTTTGTGGATTTTGGCGACTGGCAACATTTCTCCTTTTTGAATTCCATCCATACCTATGCTCATCGTTCGATGCAAGGAATAGAAACGAAGGGAAGATAGATGGCGAAAAAAAAGAAAATCTGAGGTTGCGTTTGGATTGCATTTTCCATGGATTTTTCGTTGGAAAATTACTGTAGCGATTTGATGTATGTGAGGTAAAAAGGTGATAGAGAAATGTGTTCACGGAAAACAAGACCATTTTTCGGTGGAAAATGGCAATCCAAACAAGGTGCTAATTAAGTATTATTCTTAATCTAATGATTCTAATCGAGCTTTTAAGTGACAAGTATTAATCTTTAAGTGACGAGCTTTTAGCTTTATAGTCTAAATTGGCTCTATGACACTTGAAGCAACCTCATGATTCTGCAGTTTTGTCACCAAACCATAATGATTTGTGAAAGTGGCTCTCTCTTCCCCATCCCATGGTAGACGCGATTATCAGCTTCGTGTTATCAGCTCTTTAGATGAACTGCTAGTGTAATGTATACATATTTGTTGTTAAGCCAACTTCCTGAATAACACCTTTTGGAATTGCCTAAAAGAAATGAAAAAATGAGACCTAGTGTCTGGTACAACAAGTTTGTATCTTGCGTATGGCTGAAAAGGTTTGGGCCACAATGAAGCATATTTTGAGGCAAAAGATAGTAGCGTAGCTCAGATCAGCCAACCAGCATATCTACTGGAGTATTTCATCTAATTAACCTTAAAAGATTAGAATATTTCTTAGTTACTTGCCCAAGAAAGGAACAATAGATTTAAACCAAAGTTTACAATCGACGAAGGAACAAAGTACAAATCATGGGGACTAATGGGCATAACATTATATGGTCAACATCCGATGCTTAGCGCAGTTGTAAACATCCATCTGAGTTATAGTTATATGTGAAAATCACATACATCTATCATTTTATAGTTGTTTTTGATGTTACAAGAAAGAGAGAGAGACAAGAGAGGACAACACTAGAACAGTCTACGGTCTATTGTTACATTATATCCTAAGTAATAAAAAAAAACATATGGTTTATTGCAAGAGAAAGAGAGGCGTTGGAGATGTTCCCTCCCCACCAAAATGGAAAAGAAAATTATTTCCTAGTATGAGGGTCCTCGTAGAATTGCAGATGCTTGAAGTAGTCAGACCAAAAAACTGATAGATACTTAAAGTAGTAAGCAAAGCCTAGCATCTAATTAACCTCAAATAGTGACACAACTATTCTTTCAATTTAAATTATAAGAAAAAAAAAACAAAAATTAAGAACATAGTACTTGCAGTGGTACGTGTCTTAATTCTTACGTGCTTCTTTTGCTTGTCTTTAGCCTTAAAGAAAGCAGCGCAAACCTACCTGATGACCCATGTTCTTTATTCTTTAACCTTCGCTGATTATTGTCCTAAATAGGTCCCCTTTCATTTCTGTTCTGATCATAGAATCATTTCGTCCCGCAATAAAATAGATATTTCTCAGCATGCTTAGTAACCTTAGAAAACGACATTTCTGATTCTTAAGAGCGCTGCTGCTAAACAGATTCTTTTTCGTTTCTGCAAGAAAGATGGTTTCTTCTGGACCATAGCTTAATTGTAGATATTAGAGTGTATACCGCTGAAAACGAAATGTTAGGCCAATATCAGAAGCCCATAAGATTCCTAAAAGATATATAAAGTAGAATCTTGAGTTTCAGACGTTATTATAGCCGGGCAGTGGGACATGAATTGGCACAGGTTGAAGAAAGAAGTTGTAGAATCGTGACAACTTCCACCAGATTTCCACATCAGTTTTCTGATTATGCCCGTCAGCTTATGGCAAATTAATCATAGGCAACCACTGGGGGTCAACTCCAGAATGCAGGTTGGTTGCTCGTTGAGTACTACATGCCAATATTTGACACGGCATGCAACTTTGTATTACTTTACACAATCCTGCTAATAAAGTTCTTTAATTGGTTGTTCTTAACAACTGAACCATGATCAGAGATCAAGTTTGAACATGGGCGATCGGTGAAAATTATTTTACATGAGATATTCTACTCTTATTTACAGTTGAATGCCATATTTGGTGATGAAATGACACCGCATCAAGCAACTTTATCTAATCGTCCCAAGAATTATGTCTGCAAGGCCGGGGAAGGAAGTTATACTACTAGTCTGAAACGCCAAATATACAGCATAAAGACTCTGTCCGGGAAGTGAAGTGAGGAAAAGTTTACTACCATAATAGTACTCTCCATAGTAGCCCTATCTGGAATGCTATTTTTCGTGAATACATTTCCTAATTATTTTTTTATTTTATATATATTAAATCACTATATACATGTAATGTAAAGGCTAGCTGAAGCATCTGCAAGACAACTAATTAATTAATTTTTTACTATTATTGGTTAATGCTGTGTGTATCGTATGTGGTTCCTACAATTTTTTCTGCTGTTGCTCTAAAAAAAAATAAGTAAGTAAATAAGAGGCAAAGAACTTGCAGGAGCAAAAATTACTATGTCAAAGTGTTATAGACTCGTTGATAAATCAAAGGGGTAATTTCAGAAACCTCCCCTGAGGTTTTTGACAATTTCACTCACCTCCCCTAAACTTTGTAAAATAATCAGATACCTCCCTTGTCAGATTATTGGGCCTTATTTGTGATATCATTGATGATGAATTGATAGATATACCCTCATAACTTATGATATATTTTGAAGCTATTTTGACAGAATTAGTTAAATGAGTAATAGAGATATAACTTTTGATATAACTTATGATATACCTTCTATTCCACTTTACACTTTTTATTCGTAGTACAATCACCAATGAAGAGTTTAGCACTAGTGTTACCTTTCTCTAAAGTCATGTATTTCATGTTTTTTTTTTTGTAAGACAATTATCTAGTGTAACTCATTACTTATATTTGGGTAAATTTGGTTTTCAAAAATTCAATGACGTAAATTGTATATTACATCATCTCATAAAATGATGAGACACAATTTGTGTTATTGAATTTTTTGAAAATCGGATCTACCTAAGTTCTGGTATTCAAACGAAGCTTGTTGAATAAATTCGACTAACTATAGTGTGAATTAATTTTTTTTTTTTTTAAATCTCAACTAAAGTATCTAGCACTAAATGAAATGAAGTATCTTGCTACTTCATTTCATTTTCCACAAAGAAAATCGCAAAAAGAGTTATTAAACTATTAAGAATTTGGTTATTTGATCGTTATACTATTTATTTAAATGCAATGCCATTCACTCAATTAACCAAATAGTGAAAAATTTTTTGTGACTTAACTAGTAAAAATTTATACTTTTAATCACTCAAATTATAAAACTATACATTTTTTTTTATATCACCAGAAGTATGTTTCAATTAATTGAATGATCATATTAGCTAAATAAATGTCTAATAGCTAAAACAAAAAAATATAAATAGCATTGTAACATTGCTTAAAGAAGCCATCTGCATTTGTCTCTATCTGGTTCAACTTATTACTTCTTTTTTTTTTTTTTGCTTTTGATTTAGCTCAAGTTGTGGATAAGCAAAAAGAGCATATGTGGAACACAAATATCATCTCACTCTTCAAAATAAATTTTTAATACTCATTTTTCTAACATAGGCTGATCTTGTTACTCCACCTATAAGCTCAGGGGAGATATCTGATTATTTTGCAAAGTTCAGAGGAGGTGAGTGAGACTGTCAGAAACCTCAAGGGAGGTTTCTGAAATTATCCCTAAATCAAAATGAAACCAAACTAGAGCACCGTATCTCTTCAAACATCCTCCACTTTGATAACAGAGTGGTGGGACATTAATTAATTGACTTGTTTATTGTTTTGCTGTCTTGATTACGTAGGACGACTCTTAGTCGTCCAAAGACATCTTCCACTCTAATACTACTTTGCAAAAAAGGACAAAGATCACTAGTGCAATTTTGATTACGACAAACAAATTAAATGATAGGAACACCCGAAAAATGGAAAAGCAGATCCCACGCCAAGTCAAGGAACACATGGCACTGGATCTGTAGAAGCGAGACATCTCTTGGATTATTCTTGCTCTGGTAGAAATTAGTAATTAACTGTTCTGTAATCCGTTTAAGATTTATATAAACAAACAAGATGAAAGCAGGCGTGCCGGACTTTTGATTAGGAGACCAGATTGGGCTTTTCTTAAGCGAACTTGTAGATTCAGTAAAAACTACAGTATCGTTAGTGACCGCCCAATCTCAGTAGGGTTAACTTGATGACCAAACATGTTGGTCTTGTGCAAATGGACAGATGTCAGATTTTTTGTGATTCAGATTAGAACAATGGTCTTCAGCTATGTCAAAGAAAAATATGCTTACGCCTAGCAATTACACTTATGTGACAGAGAACTCATTAATTGGGCCTCAAATGGGATACTTTGCTATTCTTCATTGACCCAATAGAGACATTTTGAAGATTATTCAGCAAGAACTTTTTACGTTGCTTTGGGCATTAATGTTGGAATGCCCGCCTAAGTTTAGGTTTCCAGGGCCCAACCTTGCGATTTCCCAACTCAATACCTCTGAAAGGAACACCCTTCGATTGGGAATCAAAAGGTTCAGTTTCATTCATCGACTGTGAGAATAGAAAAGAAAATCTATTTTGGAAAAGTGAATAACAAGAAGGTGAGATTTGGACTGCGAATGAGATGCAATAGAAAAAATTTCGATTGACCCGTATAACTGAGACGCAAACCTTGGATGGAAATCTTAAGGAACAGAATCCATAAATTAAGAATTACGTATCCAAATATTCCATAAAAAAAATTTTTTTTTTGAGTTTTCTGCATGGACACACAACTCTGCTTGATAGAAATAAAATTTTAGAATTTTGCTCATATCTATATGATCGAACTTCATTTCTGTCTATCGTTTATGCATGTTGTGATTTTTAATCGCATCTTTTTTCTTTTAGCAAGTACATACTCCTAGGTTCCCACCATTAGAATGAGCATGGATGATTTATGAATTCCCTCAATGAAATACTGACAAGGCAACTGTGAATTTCCTTTTTATCTGCCGTTGTGTGGTTTTGTGTATGAACCAGGCTCTCAAATTGGTGAAGGCATCTTTCCAATCTTTTTTTTTTTTTTTTTTTATCAAAACTTAGATATATACCAAAACAGATTACAAACTATTGGAGCACTACATATATATGCAAATGAAGTCCATAATTAGACTACTAATCTCATGTTGGGCACTACATATGCAAATCTTCATTTTAATTTAGCGTAACAGTTTTTGGCACCTTTTCGTTTTTCTTCATCTCATAAGTGCAACTTCGTGAATTAGTAGTTCAGATTAATTGCTGCCATAAAGACATTGAGTTCCATTTGCCTCGTATGCGGATATTGGACTTCTCATTTTTCTCCCGCTCACCTATGGTTGTGGTATCATTTATCTTATATTCAATTAAACTTTCTTACTACAACAATGAAACACACTATTATCTTCGTTGCATTTAAACACACTTTCTATAAGTACAGTATTAGCTGAGATCGCTTTATTTGCACCTTATTTACACACGCTGACTTACTTGCATCGTCAGTACATTTTTCAATCACTTTTTTATTTCACGTACATTTTTACTATGGTATTTTTTTAAAAAAAAAAATTATCCCATATAATCTCCTGCCCAAATACTAGTGTTTGCTTTGCAGAAAGATGTAAAAATACTATGTATGATGCTTAAAACATTATTGACAAATGACACATAATTACTATAAAATCTATGGAATATGGTAGAAGATTAGAGAAGTTGGAGCAATCAATCTGCTGTGGACCTTCATGGGGGGCTGTCAACTAAAGGCGTTGAAGGGGAAAGTGAAGTAGACCATATCCTTTTTAATTTTTATTATTTTTTCCCCCAATCAGAGCGTCCATGAGAATACCAGAACCATCTTCATCTCATTTTTTTAATCGGATTTCTCATTTTGGCGCTTTCCATTAATGATTACACTAGTCATGTTCATACTCTGGACATCTCTTCTGTCTGACTATAAATATCAAAGCTTGAACCCTCCATTTTCATCAACCAGCAACAGAAAGCAATATCAGTTCCTTCCTGTGCAACTTATACTTGCGTTTGAATTAAGTCTTCTTGGTCATATACTGCATACAACAAAGATGTCCCTGATTCCAAGTTTCTTCGGAGGCCGAAAAACCAATGTGTTTGATCCCTTCTCCCTCGATATATGGGATCCATTTGACGGATTCTTCGTCACCTCTCCTAGTGTAGCCAATTGGCCTTCATCAGCTCGTGAAACCGCCGCCGTTGCCACTGCAAGGATTGACTGGAAAGAGACCCCAGAAGCCCATGTATTCAAGGCTGATGTTCCAGGGCTGAAAAAGGAGGAATTGAAAGTTGAGGTCGAAGAGGGAAGGATTCTCCAGATCAGCGGAGAGAGGAGCAAGGAGCAAGAGGAGAAGAACGACAAGTGGCACCGTTCGGAGAGACGCAGAGGCAAGTTCCTCCGCCGGTTCCGCTTACCGGAAAATGCTAAGGTGGAGGAGGTAAAAGCCAGCTTGGAAGATGGAGTTCTGACTGTGACCGTGCCTAAAGTGGAGGAGAAGAAGCCAGAGGTCAAGTCCATTGAGATCTCTGCTTGATTTCTTCTGCTCAATTACTCCTTCCTCGTATGCAAATGCAAGTGCTCCTGATAAACAAATCATATCCACAATGTTGAACTTGAGACTTTCTTTATGCCATGACCTTCTCCTACCTGTGTTGTAATCTCCCATTGAAAATAAAAGGGTCCTGTGTCCTCTATCAACTGCGTATTGTTCTACGTTGTTTGTGAGTTTGAAATGAATGCGTGGATTGAATCCTCGAGTCTTCTAGTTACATCTTCAGCTGTAAATATTTTTTCTTCTTTGGTACTCAGGAAGCAAGACCCTGTCCCAGTCGCCGAGTGGAGCGACATGGACGTTCAATATGGTTCAGAAACAGTAGATCAAAGGTATTAACGTGGGAATCCTGATGCTGCATTAGGCTCTGCATGAGGGGATGACTTTTGATATTAACGTGGGTTGGGTTGAAAAATGAATATCAAGTCCCATAAAAAGATGGGGCTGATTAAGGCATGACCGAGGACAGGACCATATAAATTCTGCTTATTAATTGAGAATTGTAATATAAAATCGATAGAATTTGCTAAAAAATATAATCTTGTACGTTTATTATAGATTATTAGACTTCTTGATAATTGAAAGGTAGACAATAAAGTAAATTTTATATACACTGAAAGTGTATATACTATTACCGTTGGATCCATGACACATGTGCAAAAATTGAGTTTCAAATTTAAATTTTAAATAGTTGTCATTTATCCAATATTGATAATGTATAATGTATATACGGTTAATATAGGAAATATTAATCCAGAACAATATACGTATGGGCTCGCTATTTGCAGAGGCCTTAAACGGGGGATGCTAAAATGGCTGAGATTGGGTGATGCATTGTTATTTTGATCGTGACAGATTGGACTGGGACTCGACCCTTTTATGTATAAGTAGGCGACACGCGGGCTTAAAAACCCAGTCTTGACAGCCCTATCTGTAGATGAAAGATATCACACACTTAAAAGAGTGTACATAGCTATTTTAAAAAATTTTTACAATTAAGAAAATGTAAAGGTGAAAAACAGAGAGAGAGAGAATAGATTATAACTCAGATTAACTTGCAGAGTTTTTTTTTTTTTTTTTTGAAACATAACTTGCAGCGTTGTAGTCGATCATTGTGTAGTATTACTCATAATTAAAAAATACTGAGTAAGACATAGCTAGGGGTGTCAATTAGACAATTATTCATCCGTTTCGGGTTTCCAATCTGTGTGTCTATAATTTAATTACTGCACAAAATTATCCCTAACCCAGGGCCTAACGATACTAACCCAATAGGCCCAATATTCATCCCATTTACAAGTCCATGATACCACCCTTATTTTATTAACCAGCGCACTATTACCAATAAAGTAGGAGTATGTGAAATGGAAAGTATAAACGCTCAAAACTCCTAGGGATAATTGCAGAAACCTCCCATGAGGTTTCTGACATTTTCACTAACCTCCCCTGTAGTTTAAAAAATTACACTGACCTCCCCTAAGGTTACTAATTCTTTGCAAATTTAGTCCAAACGATTAAAATATTATTTTAGAGAGTGAAATTCGAATTTTGTACCAGATTTGCCCTTTGTGCTACATATCTAATGAACAACAAAGTATTATAAATCAATTAACAATTAATAAACTTTAATAAGTATAATTTATTGGCAAACACGCATTACTCATTTAAAGTACCTGCTCTTTACGGATATTTTACTTTTAAATATTTAATTTATGATAAATATATCAATATTTGTAAGTAAAATTCAAAAATAGTTATAGTAATATTCTTGCAAAAAGGAAATCGATAGGTTATTTATTTAATATAAATTAAATATTTTTTAAAAAAATAAATGACCTATAAAGTATTAATTTTTATGACTTTCATCAATTACACGAGTAAAGTATTCGTTCTTTATGTGCATTTTATTTTGAATCATTTAATTTATATTAAATACATAAATATTTGTAACTAAAATTGAAAAAGTGTTATATTAATACTTTTACGGAAGAGAGATTGGTAGGTTTTGTATTTAACAAAAATTAAATATTTCAAAGTAAATACAAATCTGTATTTGAGCGTAAATATTTATATTAAATTAAATGTTTGAAAGTAAAATACCTTTAAAGAACCGGTACTTTAAATAGTTACCGACTCTTTGTAGGTAAACACGCATTATTCATTTAAAGTACCGATTTTTTACGGATATTTTACTTTCAAACATTTAATTTATGATAAATATATCAATGTTTGTAAGTAAAATTCAAAAAATATTACAGTAATATTCTTGCAAAAAGAAAATCGGTTGGTTATTTATTTAATATAAATTAAAAAAATTTTTTGAAAATGGCCCATAAAGTATTAATTCTTTATGGTTTTCATCCATTACATGAGTAAAGTATTGACTTTTTATGGGTATTTTATTTTGAATCATTTAATTTATGTTAAATACATAAATGTTTGTAACTAAAATTGAAAAAGTGTTATATTAATATTTTTACGGAATAGAGATTGGTAGTTTTTGTATTTAACAAAAATTAAATATTTGAAAGTAAATACAAATATGTATTTGAGCTTAAATATTTGTATTAAATTAAATGTTTAAAAGTAAAATACCCATAAAGACCCGATATTTTAAATAGGTAATGCGTATTTGCCTATAAACTATACTATTTAAAGTTTATCAATTGTTAATTAATTTGTAGTATTTTGTCATTCATTGGACATGTAGTACAAAGGACAAATTTAGTAAAAAATTCTAATTTCACTCTCTAAAATAATATTTTAATCGTTTGGACTGAATTTGCAAAGGATTAGTAGCCTCAGGGGAGGTCAGTGTAATTTTTCAAACTACAAGAGAGATTAGTGCAAATATCAAAAACCTCAGGGAAGGTTTCTGCAATTATCCCAAAATCCTAATAAAGTACCGACAAGCACTTTTTTTTTTTTTTTTTAAGATGTCCCACCAAGTACTTGGTTCACTAGTTAAAAGTGAAAACATTAGTACATTACTAGAAAATCCAATAAGGTCAAATCCCACCTAGTGCATTATATGGAAGCATTGTGCTTATTTTGTACCAGAGCGTGTGGCAGTGAGCTTATCTAATTTGGAGGTTTATCCCCCACACGCATATAAGCATGCAAGTTTAGTTGGGCTCTTCCTCTTCCATAATATAGGAGTAGTGCAGATTATTGTCATCAAACATTAAAAAAAAAGAAAAGACTTCCTAGCATATTACTTCATGCTACACTCGTTTAGAAGTGTTAAAATGAGTTATTTGAACGGATCATAATTGGATAAAGGTATAATTGAATTAACTCATTTATATATATTTAAATAAATAGGTATTCATTTAATAAATAGATATTATTGGTATACTCATTTACCTATTTATGAGTCACTTAAATTTTTTTTTATTTTTTTGCATGTTGTTTGATAAGAAATAGTACTATTTTATTATTATTAGATTGGTAAGAAATTCAAATTTATTTTTGCTTCACACTCACTAGTTTAAATGTATAATTATTTTAAAATGAAAATAAATGGACAAGTCGAGTCAACCCACTTTCCACTAATTAAATGGGTTTAATTAGGTATCCATTTAGACTCATTCAAAATTAATGGGAAAAATTAATTTTGATGAACAAATTTGAGCGAATCAATATAATTGAGTGTTTTGATTGATATCTCTGCGCTCATTACAATTTTTTTTAATGTGATTTAGTCCCTTGATCGGGCTCAATCCCATTCAACACTTGGGCCATCCAAAAACAATCTTCAGTCGTTATCTAGTGGTTTAACATCAATAATAAGCCAACGTGCAATGTATACTGTGCTTCCATACGATTAAAAAGAAAAATACTTCAGTTACCAGTAAGATTTGTCGAGCATGAAGAAAAATGGGGCAGAAATCTGAATTAAGATTGGCAATGCTGAAGGAGACCAAAACAAGAAAAACTGAAAAAAGAACAAAGGGACTAATCGATTGCATGGGAAACGTTACAATTGATAATTTTGTTTTTTTTTGAGGCTTTTGGTCCCATGAAAGTGTTGGAAAACAAGAGAAACGCGTAGAAGTGAGGAAGTAGTTCACGTGCCGGAGCAGGAAGAGGAAGTAGTTTAACGTTTGGCCTTTCCCCTGGGGCCGATAGCCATTAGCCGGTACGTTGAGGCGTCTGCCACGCCATTCTGACCTGTCCTTACGGCGGATCACATGCTCCTGCCATCCCCAACGGCCCTGCCTTCCCCCAACCCTCGGACCCACCCACACCCGCATTTATGCTCACGCACCGCCTGTCACCCAGCCCCTCGCCTCTGCGTTTGTTTCCTTCCCTTGCTTATTATGCGATTAATTAGGACCGCCGTTACTCAAAGGTGATTAATTAGTGATTACCAACCAGAACAAAATATGCTTAACTTTTCCAGTTAATCAATACCAACAACTTATTAAAATTTTATTTCAGTGTGGCTCATGAAACGAAACTGACTCCATACAAAGATTCCGTTTGAAAAAGGGCAAAAAATATATATATATATATACAATTTTGGAAGTAGTTTAAACATGTTTTTCTTCTTCCTTTTTGTTTTACTATTATTTCATTTCATGCACGTCGTGTCACATATTGTAAATTAAATTTTAATTCTTTCAAAAGTAATCTTCAATTTACACAAATAATTCAATCTTTAACTCGGTAGTAATCAATATGCTTAATATGCCAAGTGCATATAACAATTTATTGAACGCTAAAAACAGATGTGTTTTTGGATTGGAGATTATTCAGAATTTGAAATAACTATCGTTGTACTTTTTGAGATATGATGTATATAAAATAAAAATATGATTGAGAAGATGAAAATATTGACTGAAAGAGTATGTTTGTGATACAAATAAATAAATAAATATATGTATATATTACAAATAATACCTATCCGCATACATCTGCTAACGTTCTAACTTGTTTTAATTAATTGATTAACTATTTTTAAAGGATTTAACGACTCTGTATTTCTATAGTTGGCTAATGCAAATTCTCTCTCTTTAGCTTTTGCACGAGGAAATTAGACCGTGATTACCCTCGTTACGTTTTGTACCAAAAAGACAAAAAGATAGCTGTTCTCCTTCCTTCCTTCCTTCCTTCATGTAAATGTAAGGTCCGTTAAACGTCCAAAATACGCATACCCAAAGAGAAGAAAACAAAATCGGGATGATGTATAGCACTGCAGTAGTATACTAAATACAACATGGTATTGTATTTTCTGGGTGCCGGGGGAGCTTGTAAAGTGGGCTGAGGATTTGAACGGTGGTGATTTGGTCATTGCTCAAGATGGATCACCACTAACAATTTGACACGTTTGTTTGTCTGCAAGTATGTTGGCATCGGCCCTAAATTGGTACGAGTCGACCTGACCACGTGCCGCGGTTTTCGTTTTATGTGGGCCACCGGCCATCCCCAAACCCCTGTTTCTCTCCCACGGGAGGAGAGAAGCTGTAAACTTCTCTGACTAATCAACTGTCCACGTCGGACGGTCAGAAGCTGAAAAGTTTCCTAATCCTAATCAGGCACGGGGCTCGGCTTCGATACCTGCACAGCTTCCAGCCGACCCAATTACTAAATTGACTGATAAACTTGATACTTACGTCATACTAGTTTGCAGTGATATACGGCCAAGTACCAACCGTCCTTGCTTGTGGCCCATTTTCCACGTGGACAGTTGATTTTCATTAGTACATCGCAGCATTGACAGCGTCCGACGTGGAAAATCAGCCATCTCTCACGACCGGCTCTACTTGACTTTTCTTTTTTTTTTTTTATAGTAACGGAGACTGAACCACTGTTAGACCAGACAGATGCACCACACACCCGTTTAAACACAAATCTCATATTGAGTCACCTTGATGGAAGACAATATTTGAACCCTTGACCTCCCAAGTCACAGTTAATGTAGCGGCCAACTCCTCTAGAGGGAATTGGTTTTCTACTTAGTTGACTTGCCCGTCTGTAATACAGAAAAATTGCTATATATTCCGTAAATACATTTTCTAATCACCTTTTTACCTTGTATATGTCAAATCACTATAGTAATTTTTCTACAAAAAAATTCAGAAAAATGTAATCCAAACAAGGCCTTAATTTCTTATGATTTCACTAGGGCTACTGCTGTCGAATGGGGTCGATCTCGATTAGTTGCTCGAATAAAAGTGTTTGAATTCGAACTAAAGTTTGAGCTCGTTGAATTCTTCGAAATTGAGATTAAACTCGAGTTCTTATTACTTTATTCGATGAACACTTGAGTTTTAATATTTTCTATTTGAATTCGACTCGATTATTTTATCAAATAATTCGAACTCGATTTGAACTTGATGAATACCAAAGTCGAGTCAGAACATTTAATTAAACTATTCGTGAGTTTGAATTAGAGGTGCAAACGAGTCGAGGCGAATCGAATATTGAACTTATCAAGTCAGGCTCGATTACTGTACACTCGAGCTCGAGCTCAAGAAAATTGAGCTCAAGCTCGACTCGAATAAGTAAGAAGTTGGCTCGAGTTCGACTCAATAAGTCTTGATTTACTCAGATCGACAAGAGCTTGAAATGGCTCAAATTCAGATCGAAATTTTCTGTTACTAAACATAACCAACTTTATTTAATCAGACTCCAATAACACGTTTTAAGTTATTCAATGCCTTGTAAACTTGAATTTAACAATTCCAGACATGAATTAAAAGTAACAACAAACAAGTTCTTCATTGTCCAATAATACATGCACGAAATTAGAAACAAATATCCACAACTCCACGTACATAATTGTTTCACAATTTTTCAATTCAAATGTCCAACACCTCAAACAAACTAAAAAACAAGGAACAAATAGTTTGAAATCACTCTAGATTAAGTCTTCCAACAACCAATAGCCTTGAGTCTTGGATTCTTTCGCCCACAACCGTGCACCTAAGTATCAATATAAACAAAAACAAGTCATTTGACTTCAAGCAAAATAATCTAATATAGCTAACTCAAGATAATCAATCCCATTTTGACGCAATATATACTAACATAATCAACTCAAGATAACCGATGTCATTTTCTACATAAATGGATAGATTACAAATATGTCAAAAGCTCAAAACTGAATATATAGATTACCTAAAAACATGTAGAGCCTCAAGGTATAGGCAATAAAATCCACTGTCTTTGGTCCTTGGAGAAATTGTTATCTAGTTTCTAATTTAGTAATTAGTTATATAAGTAGGGGTATTTTATGTAATTTTGTACAGCTAGCGAGCCGCTTGAGCTTTCATACAGATGACTCGAACTCGACTCATGTTATAAACGAGCCGTTCGAGCTCGACTCGAGTTCGGTATTGATCGAGCTTGAGTCGAACGTTGACCGAGCTGCTCGCGAGCAGTTTGATTCATTTGATTTATGTTCACTCGACTGTTTGTCTTTAGATTTCTCGAAAAACAAAATCGAGACAATGTTTAAATACGATGAGAGAGAGATCAAGAGTGTACGTGAATTTGTGCGGTGTTTTTTGGTGTAAATTATGCCGCGCATGAAAATAAGATAACAAGTTATGCACATTAGGATAGCGCAATAAATTATGCAAATGGGGAGATAGTAAATTTTAGGTGCAGATTATGTTGGATTACAGGGGTAGGACAGAATGATAGTAAAGGTTTTGCCCATCTCGGTCGTAAATGAAGCTGTGGAATTTTCCGTTTTCCTAGGCATGGAAGCCACGAATTCATTAAAGTATATAGTAAATGACTTTAGGACAACACGTAAAGTCGCCAGTAAAATAATACTCCCTCCATTTTCTATAACTGACGTTTAAGGTTTTGCACACCAATTAAGAAAAGTTTTTCATTGCTTAAATCTATACACTACTTTCCTTTTGTACCCTCATTAATTGTCCAATTCACCCATGTTTTATCTCACTAGAGTACTAAATGGTGCTGTTTTACTAGGCCAAAAGCAATGTAAACTAACTCCCACCAAACTAAATGTTTCTAAAATGAATACGGAGGGGCAGATAATTACTAAGGTTGTTACAAAGAGAGAAGCAATAATTACTAGGAGTAGTAATTAAGAACCTTGTATTGGAAAAGAGAAATAAAATGATAAAATTGTGAAAAAATAATTAATACTGTATAGGAATAATAAAACGACAGATAAAAGTATATTAGAGCAAATTTTTTAAACGTGAGTTATAAAAAAAGGGAGGGAGTAGTAGATTAACGGGTAAAGCAATGCAGTCACGGACCAAAGCATTTATGATCCAATCATTGCTCCAAGCATTAAGTCTATTTACTTATTACTATATTGAGGTCCCAATTTATATGGCCAATGTTGCACAAAGCTTAAAAAGAATAATACTCCAACATTTACTTTTACCAAAATAAGTTAGCTACTAAAACAACTCTTTCCATTATTACCCCCCATAAACAACTCTAATATTCCATTATTTACGCATTATGATTTTCATTATTAACAACTCTAATATTTAGTTTGTTGAGTTTGAAATCTTAGAAAAGACATAGCTACCCAATTTTGTTTGGATAGGGTATTATTTGAAATATTATTTGGAATAATTACTGTAGCACTTTTTGTGATGTGATGTATGTGAGATAAAAAGGTGGTTGGAAATATAAAAAGGTAGGTTGAAAAATGTGTTTGTGATGCAAGCAAAATATTATTTGAAATAATTGAGGTATCCAAACACTATGAACCGTTGTAACATTATTTATTGGAGAATCATGACTCTAATGCTTTTTCTTTTTTCTGGAAAGTGTACAAAGTTACAATAAGAAAATTTTTCTTTGTTAGCTAGTTTCTATATTAAACTTGACAAACATTCTGAGACAAACAAAAATAGAGACCGAGACACATAAAATGAGATAGAGAGAGCACTATTTTGAAATGAAAGGAGGCTTGCAATTTTTTTGTTTAAAAAAAAAAAACTTCCAGCACCTCTCGCACCCTTCCTGTCTTCAACTTAGGAAGCTTGCAAGTGTATTTGTTTTCAAAATGCTTCTTTTGTGACTTGTTTGATGAGTACTTAGTAGTAGGATTGATACGGAAAAAAAAAAAGTAAACATAAATGGGAAAAATATTAAATAAATATGACCAAGGGCATTTTGATAATGTATTAGATATGAATAATGTATACCTTTAGGGAAAAGGTTAAATTGTTTTAAACACCATTATATACGGTAGATGCTTGACTCCAAGTTGGTCTTTATATTTATTAATTTCCCTCAAGTTGGTCTTTACATTTATCTGTTTTCGTCAAGTATGAAGGCGTGCATTCTTTAAAGCCAATGTAGATGCTTATTTAGAATATTCTATGATTGACAACGTCATGAATTCTGCTAAATATTGAAGGGGATATTTGTTGTATAAGATTTTCTTCTCTAACACCGGTGTGATCATATCATGATTTTCTAAATAAACCTGTGAACTGCATTTTTAACGTCATCAACTTGAAACTTCAGCTTAATAAGCAATACCGATACTTTGTAGCACTAAAACTGAGCATTATACTGCATGCCAGCATATGTCGGTTCATTTCAGGTCCAACCATTTCATCATTTGTTTGTGTTTAGAATCTCGCTCCTGATATAAAGACTGTGTTAATAGATAATTCGTAAATGGTCCTATAATTTTGAAGCTGTCTTGATTTGTGGTGGTGACTAGAACCAAAATCATCCAAATTTTACAATAATAATAATAAAGTTTCTTACTTGTGGCTTTTGGTGAACCGGTCAATAAACCTTTTTATCGTTCAGAAAATGCTGTCTTACTAAAAAATTCATCTTTCCATTTTTATTTTTGTTTTGCTCAAAAGTTGGAGAAAACTTTGAGTGGTAATTGATTTCTTCACTTTCATATGTGGAACAAGGATGCGCCACTTTTCAAACCATCTCCCGGAAGACAAATAATTATACTTTAATCAGTCCAGACGACTGCACAAAATCGAACTGCAGGAAAAAAGCAGCAGCAGGGTTCTATTCAACTTAGTCGTCCACAGTCCGTAACTGGACTTGAGAAATGAGAACTTGTCATCTGGACAGACCGAACGGAATTCCTGCCCCGTCCGTCTTGCCTCATCATGGTTGCCCTGCATGCTTGGTCAAAAGATTCAGCAGCCCTTTCTATCGGTGCTTCTTTATATATTCAGCACTAACCAAGATTACAAAGAGAAGATGTTGAGCAGGGGACGAGGGATTGTGGACTACGGCAAGGCTTCTTAATTACAAAAAAGACTCAACGATTTAATCAAGTCTTCTCTGAATATGCGCGTTCTTCATTTTTACGAATTTTTTTTTTTTAATAAGGGTCTGGAACTAATAACAAAACCGGTGGTCAGAAAAAAAAGAGAGTAAATGGTTGCCTTTTCCCAAAATTCTGAGCAAGAATAGACTTGCATTCGAGATGGTCAATAATTCTCTGGATTTGTGGAGTGCTTTTATATTATGCATTACTAGAAAATAGTACGTTATGCAGAGAATGTCAAGTCAAGTCTTTTGTGGTGGACAGCATTGCATTGCTAATTAGTTTGTCGATGACTTTTGGGTTGGAAATTTCTTGGGTGTGGTTAGCTTATAATAATAATAATGATTAGACAGGATTTGTTGAGCTACTCGAATCTGTCATTTTTGCACCCGAAAAAGAAGAAGAAGAAGAAGAAGGCAAAGTAGTTATTACAAGCGCGAGCGAGTTGTGAACTATATATTGTGCATTGCCGTATCCATCACCATTTTTGTAATGGAAAGAATCAACAAGCGATCGATTTGATTAAGGCACGCGTTTTGTAGGTTAATACATTGATAAGCGTGTATTAGTGGGCAAGACATAATTAATTGTGTTTTTGTATAATTTCCCTGGAGTGGAGGGAATTAATTAATCAATTTTCCTCTGTACAGATTGAGATTTTTCAGACTCCTCCGAATAGCCGTGGGCTATGTAACGAAAGTTAAACGACCTTTTCAGATTGAGACTTTCTAATTTCTTTCCCCATAGGAAGGGGCAGGCAGGTGAAAAGGTACAATTTCCATCCACTTTTGACCCTTTCCCCATCTACCTAACACCTGCTTTCTAATGTACAATTTGGCCATTTTTCAAACTTCCATCCATTACTAGCTAGAGGCTCGAGTTGCTACGCAGTCGATGCTTTTTTTTACAGTTTTCTCTTCTGCCACAGGCATGTGTTTGAATCAAGCTTGATGATTTTATGCCCTTCCAAATACGGTACACCACCCCCAGCAAATACCAGTCTCCTTACTTACTTGATCGGAAAAGGATTTCATCTTCTAACCATTGTAGTACTTCGTTTGGCCATGGTTTTATATCTCTAGCAGATAACCACACACACGCTTAACAATATGAAACAGAACAGTCAAAGAACAAGTACTGGTCCATAGTTTCCAGTTGTCCTTGACATAACTGCTCATATAGTTTACTTTCCAATCACAGAATATTTTATTATTATATCACCTCTAACCATTTAGACCCCGTTTGAATTGTTAGTTTCTGAAATTTTTGAAAAAAAAAAATTGTACTATAATAATTTGGTGTATATATATATATTTATATATATGCAGCAAAAAAAGTAATTGAAAGAAAAATATATTGACAAAAAATGTGTGAAATTTTGTAGAGGAAAATTGCATTCAAGGGAAGGCCTTAATTATTAGATTAAGAAGGGAAATAACTCTCTATTTTACGCGCTTTCGACACTTGCAATAACCCTAAATTATAGACTTGTGGTAGAAAAACAGAAAATAACTCTGGTGGAAATGATCGCTGTCACGTAACTGTTCATCATTAATTTACTAGTGATGGAAATCATTATGGTGGGACGTAAACTCGTAGTTTACACACAATAATGAAGCACATGGCTTCAGATTCGATATCATTGATTACTGGGAAAAAGCTCTTAGCTCAAGCATTCATTATAATTTATGAGTGCCACGTATACACTTTTCCACGTTTAAAGAAGCTAATAGTTCCCCAGACAAATTATATTAATATTTTACCGCATAAGCTTTAAGTGGAAGTGAAAGCCTTTATCTTGCCGTGGCTTTGGCTGCATAAAGGTGGAACAAAGTCATGGCTGTTAATCTAGCATTAGTACTTAATGTTGGGGTTTGTCCTCGCCAACAATCATTCGGAATCGCCTACTCCGATGGTGGGAAAGGAAGTTAAGGTCTGAAGGGCATCTTTATGATTTGTTAATAGAAATTAAATTTACTCTTTATTGATTTGCCAAATTTACATTGTAAATCACAAATTACATAGGGCAAAATACCCCGCCAACCATTAAATTATTCCCTGACCATCGTGCCATTTTTCGTCCTAATTCAGTCATTTAACTAACTAATTAGTAAACCCCTGGCCACTTCATCAGATTTTACTTTTAATTTACAAAATAATCAAACGCATGCAATTTACATGTCAAAATTCAAGGGGAGCTTCTCAACTCGAAGGCAAAAATTCCAAATAGCCATCAAGTTATCATGTTCGCATACTTTTAACCACTCAATTATCTTTTGATTCAGAATGATCGCTCAACTCACAAACATGTGTATTAGTGCCATATCGTACAAATTCGGTGTTGATCTCAATGGTAATGTTTTGAATCAATTGAGGAAAAAAAGGAATGTTTTGAACAGATTACATAATCTACTAGCTAAAGGTAATGTTTGTTTTGAACCAATTGAGAAAAAACATGTAAGGATTAAAATGTGAAAGAATTGCTATAAAATTTCCTCATGGTTCTTCTAATTTTGATGATATAAAAGTTGTGAAAAATAGTTTGTTTAGGACAACATATTATATGACTTTGGCATAATAGTTCCTTTTTTCTTGACTATAATGAAAAACCATTTTATCAATATGTCGACGTATATACACACGCATATATACACATGTAATCAACGGTCATGTATATATGCATATACGATAATGAACATATATGTATATAAGTACCTACACATGCACGCACACCCACACGCACATATATTCAAAATCAAGCAAGTAATTAAACAGATTAGTAATATCCCCCTAAATAGAAAGAGATTAAAGTCATTAGTGTGCCGGTATTAGTTCTCCTAGTCGCAATAAGTAGCAACTCTTCATTTTCTGACACAGCGCAGTGATAATGCTCAGTTAGTGCAAGACCCTATCCTCCGTTGTACTCCCATCCCTTTGTCTCTCCCGTGCATTTACCCGCGGTAAATTTTGTTAACCTCCTCCTGCCCTCCCGCTAACCACACCCAAGCCAGCCAAGCTGATTTAAACCCCAATATCCGTGCTCAAATCTCTTCTATTTTCCAGCTAAGCCAACGACTCAATCCCTCCCCCCTGGGTTGGAAATCTAACCATAGTTAAGCTCACTCCCCTTAGCCGCGCCACCAACAAAACCACCGCCCCCTCTCCCCAACAAATGAACAACACCATTACTTCCATTTCTTCTCAAAATCATGGAGTCCGAGTCGTCGTCGAAGTCGAAGAGGATAACCTTCTTCTCCGGTCGCCGGTCCGACAGCTCCTTGTCATAGCAAGAGCTTAAACCTTACTTCAATTTTTCAGCTCCATCGAATAACTTTCTTTTTTCAAGTAGTAATACATTTTGTTTAGAGATCTTTAATTTTGGTGGAGCAATGGACGAAGATAAAGCCGGTTTAGCACAGAAGTTAATTGAAACGGTCAATGAGATATCGGCGATACCGGAGTACCGGCCAACGGTGAAGAAGCAGTACTGCAATTTAGCTCGGCGGCTGAAGCTGTTGACTCCGATGTTCGAAGAGATTCGTGATAATAAAGAAGTTCTCCCTCAGGACTCACTTAAAGGCCTGGCTGCTCTAAACCATGCTCTTGATTCCGCTAAGGAGTTGCTCAGATTTGGCTGTGATGGCAGCAAAATCTATCTCGTATGTAGTTGAGTTATTTATGCTGAATTCCTCAAGATTTACTCGTTTATTTTTTAACTTTAATTACTTGAAATGTTGTGAATTCTTTTAGTAATTATCTCATCGCTAGATGTGGATTTAAGTTCTTTTTCTTTTCTTTTCTTCTTTTGGGGTGAATCAACTTTGTTATGTTCACGGCGGGGAGACAGGAAATCCAATGGAAGTGGAAAACATGCAAAAGCAAATATAGAATCTGTGCTTTCTTGTTTTGTGGGAATTGAAGAATTGGAGGTTTTCTTTAAGTGGAACTACAAGATGATGCTTTTTTTGGGACGTGTCCATGATTTTTCGGACCAGATGGAATAGAATCTCTGTAAAGACCTAGAGATTTACTACCAGTTTTAAAATTTATGCGTCATTTCCGTGTTCCAATAACTGGGGAAACAATACAGGCGATAATTCAAGGGTCTTAGGAGTTAATGCTATTTGATCTGTCATTTTATTATTGTGTTTTTTATGATTCATTTTTTTTTCTCAAGCGATGGTTTAATATTGTTAAAGTGGTGTAAGTTAGAAGAATTGGAATACTGAATTTTGCCGGAAAAAAAAAAGCAAAGGATATCTCTTTTGGGCTATTTAAGGTCCTGTAGAGAGAGGCATGGAAGTATCTAACTATGAATGTGGTTGTCATTTAAAAGTGATTGGCTTTACTTTTTATCTACCAAAATGTTAGTATATGACTGTGCTGGAAGGATTTGTTGATTGGATATATACTGCAATATTCATTCAGTTCAGCGTCTTTTTTTTTATTTGGAGGAAATGATATGTTTCGTGCAATTTTATCAGCTTTAACTTGACATCACTGGTCCAAACAGAATACTGCAGCTGATGTTGAATTTTCTCTGCTGACTTCCTTTATATCCCTAAAATTTTTTGTTTCCTTTTCATTTTTCTTTTTACCTTTAATCTGTTCGAGTTGTAGTCAAAGATGAGATGGTTTTATCTGCGATATTTGGTGTGTCTTTTGAGAACAGATACGCATGTCCATTGATCCCATGATACAACCCTGCCTCCCTCACTTTTACTATATGTAAGATGGACGACAGAAGGTGTTTGGAACTTGCTCCATGCGTGCCTAGCCTTTTTGGCAGTAGGGTGCTGCTAAATGTAAACAAATGAGGGGAAGAAATCTGTATATCAGGCTTGTTGATTCGAGAACACAATATTAGGGGAAAAAAAACTGAAAGGGGGTGCCTGTGGCTTGGAGCTGAATTATCACACTTACAGTAACCGTGCTTTGTCATCATAGAAATAAACACACACACTCATAAACGCACCCACAGAGAGAGAGAGAGAGAGAGATAAACATCAATGGCGATGCCAAATATTACAAAAGCCAGTTGCATCCTTAACACCTTTTATCAGGTATCAGAAGAAACTATGGGGTCAAATTTTGCATAGAGGCAATAAAGGATTAGTGGCTACCTAAAATTGGATATTAAAAATCTATGGGTGTGTTTTTGTATCAATACCAATGGCCATTTCCTTGAAGAAGTATGTTACAGGGTCTGAATTTAGAAACTCATATACAACTTTTCTGTCTTGAAATTAATACTTTAAATTGGACAACACATTTTGGCCTAGTATGTTGTTCAAGTGGCTAAATTCGTGCTTGGAACATGTGATGCATTAATTTTAGCAGTTATTTACAATGCATTTGTCCTGATTTACCATTGGCAACACGCCCCTACTATTTTTCCCCCCCAGTACCATGCTGCCGGGGTTTTGCTAAATGAATGTTCATTTTACATGTAGATATGCCTGGTTGCTTTAGTATAGAACGCTAGTGATATAAGAGGCACAAGGGAAGGAAAAATGCTTAATGTTGAATATTGAACTCATTGAATGATGTCTTTGACGTTTTTTGGTACTCTTGGGTTGTAATGTTGCCAAATAATTGACTTTACAGCTTTTAGGTAGTGGATTTGGGGTTTAACTGTTTATTTTTCCATTTTCTATGACGTTTTCATACATTTCATGTTGTAGGAAGATGTGATAACTACCTCTGTATGCAAAAATTTGTGGGTTTTTTTTTCCAATTGTCAAGATCAATTGGAACTCTTAATGTATCATTTTCTTAAAACTGCAAAATACTTCGAGTACCATATTTAGATCAGCTACGGCTTGTTTGGTAACACTGCACTCCGAAGGGCATTCACAAGGTTTTGTGATAGTAACTTTGTAATGTTCATTCAGCGCTCATAATTTGTATCTTATGGCAGAGTTCAGAACTGTAAGCAAAGTGGTTTGTTCTCTGCTTGCAGGTGTTAGAGAGGGATGAAATCATGAAAAGGTTTCAAGAAGTTACAGCGCAGTTGGAACAAGCTCTAAGTGGAATCTCTTTTGAAAACCTTGACATATCTGATGAAGTTAAAGAACAGGTATGGTGTATATGCCTCTCTGCTGCAATTTTGTGCAGATGGAATATCTTTGGATTTAAATGCATTCCTTTACTTTCTCTCAATTTGAAGAAGTTTCAGATAAAAATGTCTCTGTCTTACCTGTTCAGCAATATTGAGATGCGTTCTACCGTCTATAGCCCAATATGTTACATGTACTTACTTGGTCCATCATTATCTTACCAGCTAGGTCTATGAGTACCTCCTATGAGTTAAGTTCATGATGGTTCACAACATAAGTGGAACAACATCATGATCTCAATTAGCTTTGTTATCACAATTTGCAAAAGGAGTTGAAGATTTCCCGAGAAAATAATTCAGAAAACAACTTTTCTGTTTGCAGGTTGAGCTTGTTCTCTCTCAGTTCAGAAGAGCAAAAGGAAGGATTGACTCCCCCGATATTGAGCTGTATGAAGATCTATTGTCTCTTTACAGCAGGAGTAATGACTCTTCTGCAGATCCAACTGTCCTAAGGACATTGGTAGAAAAGCTACACCTAACTGGAATATCAGACCTTACTCAAGAGTCACTGGCTTTGCATGAAATGGTTGCTGCCACTGGCGGGGATCCTGAGGAGAGTATAGAGAAGATGTCAATGGTATTGAAGAAAATTAAGGATTTTGTGCAGACAGAGAATCCGGATAGTGACCTACCTTCAAGTTGCAGTGCACAACTATCCTCAGAAGGGAATCATAAATCTCCTTTCATACCTGAGGATTTTCGTTGTCCTATATCCCTAGAGTTGATGAGGGATCCTGTCATTGTCTCCACAGGGCAGGTGTGCCAACTAACTTCCCTTTTTTAATGCTTGTCATTTAAGGTGTTCTGTTACTTTAGCATTTGTCAGTGCATATGGTTTTTGCACACGATAGCTTCTCTTCTGTTTCCTTTTTTAGGTGTCCAAAATTCCATACTAGTGTAGCCTTTTTGTTTCCATTCCCACTAAATTTTCTGCAAACGTTTAACTAAGTTATGTGGGCTTATCTGCTTTGGTGATAAATGCATTTATAGAATTGAACATGTGCAGTTGCATGTGTCATGTATTCTATATGTTTGTAGCTTTGAACTGAGAACCAGGAACAAAAGTGTGCATTGTCAACAAAGGTATTCTGAATTTTTAACTGTCTAATTAAATGTACTAAGGCTTGCCATTTTTGTCCGTAATAGTCGCATTTAGAATTAATTATAAGCAGTTCCATTTCTGATGTATTCTACGTATTTCTGGCGTTCAAATGAGAATGGGGAACACAAGTATGTGCACATTGTTGACAACGGGTTTTTTGGATATTGATCTAATTTCTGTCCAGGCTAATAAACAGCCATTTTTGGTCTGTTAAAAGCAATTAACTTGGCAGCAATTTTGAAGAGACTCCCAAACATCTAAAATGCTCCATAGCCTTTTTGTGTTAAATTATCATCCCAAGTTTTTAATTTATTACTGGTTCTCTACCCTTTTTGTGGTTGAGACTAATTTTTTAACGGCTGACGAGTTTCTTAGAGAGTATTTGTTTCCTGCTAATTGGAATTTCCTGTTGCTATAGTTTAACAAGTTATAATCTGTTTCTACTGTAGACCTATGAGCGTTCCTGCATTGAGAAATGGCTAGAAGCGGGTAATGGAACTTGTCCCAAGACTCGACAAGCCCTCACTAGCAATGCCGTAACACCTAACTACGTCTTACGTAGCCTTATAGCACAGTGGTGTGAGGCAAATGGGATTGAACCACCAAAACGACCTGGCAGTTCTCAGCCAAATAAGACGACATCTGCATGCTTTCCTGCTGATCGCACTAAAATTGATGTCCTTCTCCATAAGCTCACATCTGGCAACCCAGAAGACCAGCGATCAGCTGCTGGTGAAATCCGGCTTCTTGCCAAGCGTAATGCTGATAATCGTGTTGCAATTGCTGAAGTGGGTGCGATTCCATTGCTGGTTGGCCTTTTGTCAACACCGGATTCCCGCACTCAGGAGCATGCTGTTACTGCACTTCTTAACCTCTCCATATGCGAGGATAACAAGGGGAGAATCATTAATTCAGGGGCAGTGCCAGGTATAGTTCATGTGCTGAAGAAAGGAAGTATGGAAGCACGTGAAAATGCAGCAGCTACCCTGTTTAGTCTCTCAGTTGTGGATGAAAATAAGGTCACAATTGGTACTTCTGGAGCTATCCCACCTCTCGTAATGCTTTTAAGTGAAGGAACCCAGAGGGGAAAGAAGGATGCTGCAACAGCTCTGTTCAACTTGTGCATATATCAGGGTAACAAGGGAAAGGCGGTGAGGGCTGGAGTTGTGCCCACATTGATGCGTCTGCTTACAGAACCTCAGGGTGGTATGGTAGATGAGGCACTAGCTATATTGGCAATATTGGCTAGCCATCCTGAAGGGAAGGCAGCCATTGGAGCTGCAGAGGCAGTGCCTGTTTTAGTAGATGTTATTGGAAATGGTTCCCCAAGGAACAAAGAAAATGCTGCTGCAGTATTGGTGCACCTTTGTTCGGGAGACCAACAGCATCTGGTGGAGGCCCAGGAACTTGGAGTGATGGGTTATTTGCTTGATTTGGCACAAAATGGCACTGAGAGGGGCAGGCGCAAGGCTACCCAGTTACTTGAGCGAATGAATAGATATGTAGAGCAGCAAAAGCAGGCCCAGTCACAAGCCGAGGTTCAAACGCAAACTCAGAACCAGGCGTCACGGCCGCCTGCGTTTGGCGATGCTGTTGATAGTTGAGAACCTCTTTTTTGGCTTTGGTTCTTCAAAAAAAGTATTCAGGGGGGCATTTTAATTAATTAAGTGGAGACAGGTGGAAGATCACCCTCTCCATTTCTCAAGTTATTCGTTGCGTTGCGTGGAGTTGAGGATTATACTTCTAGAGAATGACCATGACATGAGAAAGATAACGACCATGGCATGAGGAAGATAACGACCATGGCAAAGGAATGTCTTCTGTACCAATGTAACCTGTAAAATTTGTAATCACCCTCGGTTTTTTATAGAAGGAGATGCTTTTCTCTGTAGAAAATTTGCTTCTGCTGGCAACTGTAGCGGAGCTTCAAAAGAGAATCATTTGAGATGAAAGGTGCAATACAGATTATTCCTTTTTATGAGCTTTGGCACAGCTGGATGGATGATTTCTGCCTTGTTTAGAATCAGGAATAGCGTTCATTCATCATCTTAATCGTGGTTCTTGATCCGTTGGATGTCCTTTTCATTTAAGAAAGATCTGGGAGACTTGTGACAACAGATGCCTAATTGCGTACAATTCCTTCCATGAGATTCTGCTAATAACTGCCTAATTTCGATAAGGGGACTTGATCGTCTCCTAATTAAACAAGCTACTCGCCTCAAACGCTCTGTTTCCATTTTTGGCCCCACCAGCTCCAACTCCTGTCCTCGAATATTAATTGGAATACTTATTGGATATGGGTTTATCTATTAATTGGATATGCACTGGATAACCGTTAACACATTTAAAATTTACTTAATTTATACATATATATTTAATTAATGATTTACTTTTCCTAATTAATTTTACATTTCAAAAAAAACATGACACCTGAAATTGACAGATTCGGTGGATATATCTGTGACCGCCCCAAAACGAAAGTACTTCATGCCAGCCACAAAGATGAGATTGGGTACGTGGCTTCAAATAATTATTCAACTTCTTAATTCTTTTTTGCTCGGGTTTCTAACATATCTACTCTCACGAGAAAAGTCCGCATGCTTTTATCAATAGAAATTAACATGAATATAATAAATCCACGCTGCGGACTTAACATAAAAAATTAATGGAAAGTTAACATGAATAGTCCTTTATATATCGTATTTGTAGTTATTTAGTCCCCCACTTTCAAAATATTGCTAATTCATTCCTCACATATACAAATCGCATCATTTTAGTCCTAAAAACCATTCTTAGGAGACTGACTATTAGGAGATTTTTGAACTTGAAAACATCACGTCACCACCACATGATTACAATTTCAAGGGCAAAAAAATGTATAACATACTCATAATTTATCATTACTATTTTTATTTTTATTTTTTTTATTTTCCTCATTTGTTTCTTTTTTGATTTAAATCTAACTGGTGCTTGGTCTTCTTTATTGCAGTTATTAACTAAGATGACATTGAGTTTAAATATGTTTGGAACAATTTGTGAATTTCATTATTATTTGTATATAATAGAGGATTTGTACACTAATTATTTTTTCTTTTATTCTCTTAAAAAGAAAGGTGTCGTTAGTCATTCAATTATAATAGTGCTTAAACAAACATATTGAAGTTTGGTGTTTTTGCGTGGGATTGGGTATGTGACGTCTATCTTGCCCTTGAAATTTTTATCCTTTAGCAGTCATATAACGTTTTATAAGCCAAAAAAGTGGCATGAAATGGGGTTTAGGAATAAATTAGTCTAATTTGCTTATTTGAGGGACTAATTTGCATCATGTTGAAAGTAGGGAGCTAATTAATAACCACAAATGTAGTAATATGTAAGGGATTATTTGTGTGGTTTTCCCCAGCACGTTGAATTGGATTGGATTGAACATACACCTCTAAATCGCTAATCAGAGTGGAACAAGAAAAATCAAACCTTGATGGTGGAGCAAAACAGGAAACTTTTGTATGAGCAACTTTCAAGGTCAAGTCACTGGGAAACTTTCGTATGAACAACTTCAAAATGTAAAAAATAGGAGCAGAAAGTCATCCTTTTCCATAATCGGGTCATCCTAATATGTTAATAGGTCTCGTTGACTGAATTATCATTCGCCACAATATGATTCCCTTTAGTTGAGCTGAAATCAGAAGCCAAACCATCAACGAATGAACTGTCTATCTTTTAGAATTAATCTTGTATACACTTATTGTGTATACATTAGTGAGTATAAATGCATCTCACATGGATAAAAAGTAAAATTCGCATTCAAATTAAAATAATTGGCATGTATCCATACTTGGCAATACGTACAAGTACGTACTGATAGTAGTTACAAGATTAATCCTATCTTTAAAAGGTCAAACTAGAGGAGCTAACAAAATAATAAAACTTCTGAAACACCACTCAAGAACGAAAATTTTCAAATTTGATAAACATCTAATCATTCAATTTACAAAAAGAATCAAAGCATGGTACCTTAACACAAAAAAAAAAAAAAAGAAACATGAATTTGCCCTTCTCTTTCTACGTACGAACGCGATAGACATTTATTTAGAGCCCAACAATAATATCAGAAAAAAAATAAAAATTTTACCCTCCTAGTGTGGAAAAGATTAAAACACAAAATTGAAACAATAATCTCTTGCCTTAAACTGTTTTTTCAGTTTATGATAATCCTAAAAATCTTGAAGACGTAGCAAGTATCGGATGGAAGCAACAGTATTGCCTTTGTGTGCTTCTGCAAAACTCTTAATGAGCATTCTTCGTGTCTTGCCCCAGTTCATTGACAAGTGCATCCACATAATTAATCAGGAATTAATCTCCACACCACCTAATTAATTGGCTCATCATTCTTTCTCTTGGCTCCAAATTCAGCATTTTTAGATGCTTTAATTTTGGCAATGGCCTCCTTGGAGACGAGTCGAACTGGACCACCAATCTTCGAGAGGATCAGTAAGCAAAGCTTATTGAGGTCCTGCTGTGCATGTCCTTTTACTTCTTTAGTCTCCTAGTCTTTCCAACGCTTTTGCTTTCCTAATTAACGTCCTTTTTCTTCCTTTACTTCTATATATTAGCAGGTCTAGTAATAGTTTTTTGAGTATTTACAAGGCCCGTGTAGAAAGTAGTCAGGGATTGGAAGCCCTGAACTTGAACTCCAGAAACAGGAGATGATAACGAACAACGTTTTGCTGCACGCCTGCACGTAATTTGTTTCGAATTTTAGCAGCTTCTTCTCAATCGGTTTCCATTTAAGTTGTTTTCGGTAAGAAATTCTCTTTTATACTTTCAAATCAATACGTTACTTACTTAACTCTGGCTTTGCCGTATTCAACTAATCATATATCTTAGGTAACAATCCTTTTCCTATTCCATTTGTTTGCCCTTTAAAGCTGACATAAAATATTGGAATTGTTGATATATACTAATTGGCTCGGAAAGGTTTTTCAAACTTACATGATTCTTTTGAAGTTTTTTTTTCCTACATAACTTGATGCAAAATTTGACATGATTATTTTGGAGTTTTTTTTTTCTAAATAATTTCATGCAAAATTTGATGATTCGATCGATGCTCGAATCACTGGACTTTTGATGCTTTGAGCCTTAGGATTACATGTCAATGTCAGTGCTTTTAGCTTTAACAAACCCATACTTCTCTAGTTAGAAGTCAAAAACTCAAAGGTGGGATACACTATATGTAATCAAGAATTATTCTCCTATGTGTTTAAGCAACCGTAAACACAACCCAAATCCTAGATTCAGCATAAAATATTTGCTAATCGCATTCTTTCAAGTATTCCGCCAGAGAGAGACATAAGATCTCAATAGTTACATGTACAACTCCCTGAACTGAGGATGTTGGCCCGTAATTGCCACTACATACCTTTGCTTCGTACCTTAATTTGAAGAATGACATAGCCAATGAATCTTAACTTTGCACAAATCATGGCGGCGGTCTGCTCAAATCTTGCCCGATGGCAATGCTGGAGACTGCTATCATTAAATAACATTCGCTGGGGTTCTATATCCAACTATAGCTAGGGTCTGTAGCTAGTTTGTGCACCTTTTGTGATTTCAGCCATCTCTTGATCCTGATCGGGTAAGTTCAAAGCAATTTGCTTGTGCACAATTTTATTTAAGTTGTTTCAAGACAATAGGTAGCCACGTCGTTCCATAGATGGTATTATTATTCATCCCTTTACCTTTTTCCTTTGACAGGTGTTATGGAGACATTAATATACAAAATTTTCACTTAAAACTTCTAATCTCAGAAAGGTCACATAATATAAGGAGATGGCTTAGGAGTTATGTGCAAGTTCATATAAAGCAGCATATTCTCCGTTAGAGCCGTTCCTATTTGGGTTTCAAGAAGTGATAAAAACAGACACATAAAGAAAGAAAGAAAGAGAGGGATCTAGAAAAGTAAAAGCTGGCTAAGGAAACAGATTAAGAAAAAGATACCATTTCACGACTATCCATGGTTGGTTGTGGCCTCAGTATGTGGGCATAGATCAACATGCATGCACGAACTATATATGAGGTACTCTGTGATCAGGTCTCTCACCCCAAAACACATCAGCTAGCTTTGGTTTTCTGAGCTCCTCTCGTACAAAACTACCTTCACGATAAGGTCCAACAAAAACAACTTACTAATTCTTTTTGTACTTTCTTGGCTTTCCTTTTTTATGAGCCGTTCAACGATAACAAACACAGCTACAGAAGGAAGTTGCTTTCTTACAACAATCCAATTTACCCAAGAGAGAGTTTCATTTTCATTCCATTGCTTTATTCGTTCTCGAGAGGTTACATTGGTCCTTGTAAAAGTAAATCTTCTTGATTCCCTTTCCATTTTAGTCTGCCAACCCCGAAACCTCAGCCCTATAATACAATATTTATTCACGTAATTATTAGTGTGGAAGATATGTTCTATACGTGTTATCGATTCAATATTCTAAATGCTGAATTGGGAATTGGGACCAACGTAAAAGCTGCATAGCTCCACAAATTTCAACATAAAAACACCATGGCGGCCCTACCCTTATATCCCTACAGCAAAGTAGGAAACTCATTACAAGCTGAACAAAGACAAAGTCCGTACTATTACAAGTTTACAACAGAGCAGGAAAGTGAAGATTGAAGAAGTCTAACAACGATAATTGTTTTGACCTTGGAGTCAAAAGTTCAACGTGTTTCTTGTTCTTTCTTGTTTCCAAGGGGCACAAATATCTTCTTATTCCAAAGTTCGGTGATAATTGCATGGTTTTGAGTGGAAGTTTGGCGTTTTATTACTGTTTCTTTCCTGTCTCATCAATTCTGCTCAGCACAACCGACAAATCAGTACTCATTGCTCAGTACTGCAGCCATACATATTATTACTATCGACCATTATTGGAAAATTATGCCTGACAGTAAGATAAGCTTCCATCTCCTAGCTAGATTGGTTCTGCAAACACTGAACCTACCAACCTCATATTGCACGTAACGGAATCTCTCGGCCGAGGTTCGAGGAAGGGATTAGTTTGAATGAATCCAAGTACTATAGATGATTCAGGACGGCCTTTCTCCAGCCCTAGTATCAAGAATCAAGATCATTCTCTCTGTCCAAAGGTTTTGGAACATAAGAATCTTAAAGAATTTACATTGTCTCCAGTGTATAGGCTCTTGAGACTTTCAGTCATGACACAAACTCTCCTAAACTGCTCACTAACAAATGTAGTAATCCTGATGGCTTGTAATGAAATGCAGTTTGATACTAGAACTGGATACTGGTCGATCTATGCTGAGAAAGTTAGAGATGCAGATGTGGTTAGGGTTTGAGATATGTAAGTATATATTGATATACTAACATATGTAGAGAAGTTCCGATCCATGACAACAATCTGCTTGTTATATATGTCAGACACAGAACTCATACATCTTCAGACACACAAAAACAGCTAGCTATAGCTGAAAAGCCCAAAAACACACAAGAAATACCCTTATCGAGCGAAGAATAGGATATATATAAGTAAGACTTAAGACCAAGACAGACCGTACCATGCATGTCTTTTTCTTCATAACTGAAGCATGATGAGGTAGCAGGCCTTCTTGTAACCTCACTTTCTAAACACTCATCTGCGTGTACTTAGGTTGTAACAATCTTTATGAAAGAGAGCTTGAGAGTTGAGATAGTTATACTTCAGGAAAGACATTAATCGTTGCTGTGAGAATGGAAGTTGAAACTTGAGCTGGTTCAGTCATAGAAGATGGCTGGTAGAAGAGGAGTTGAGACCAGAGAATCCCGTCCAAGGACTTCCACCCCAGTATTGATTATTCTCAGAATTAACTAAAAACTGCTTTGTCAAATTGAGTCCAGGATTTTCTTCAGTTTTCACGGATGGCACCTGACTAGCAACCCCCGATGAGCTTGTTGCCAAAGAACCAAGCTGCTGATGATCTCCTAGCATGGAATTAGATGATGCTTCAACTCCTTCACTTTGAAATGGAAACAAACTTGTCGTCGCCTCAAACCCCCCAATAGAAGGCAATCTCCAGTGATCAGCTCCTCCACCAGCAGCAGATAGATCGTTCCCATTCCCTCCTAAGTTAAAACCCATGTTTGCAAGTCCATTACCAGTTGGAGGCATCATCTGTGCTTGAAATCCACCGATACCCGGACCAATATGACCACCCCCATAGTGATTAAGGCCTGTTAAAGCAGCCATAAGAGGTAACTGATTTGCTTGTTGGGGAAATTGGCCAGCCATATCTGCACTGCAGCTGGAGGGACTTGGAGTACTAGTTGAGTTAGACCCAGGCATCTGCCTTTCAGCTGTTGAGGAAGATTTTGAGCTGCTGCTTTTGGTTTTCTTATTTCTCCGGCAGCCTCCTCCAACTGGAACGTTTCTTAGGGCCCCTCCTCTGGTCCAGTAGCGGCGACACGTCTTACAAAAGTGTCTTGGCTGAGAGAGGCTGTAGTTGTTGAAGTAGCAAAACTTAGTATTTGTCGACTCGCAACGAGGGCACTTGAGTCCGGCCTCTGGAAGCGGTAGCTTAGCTAACCGGGCTCGATCAACCATCGATCCGGGTCTGATCGAGGTACCACCACCACCCACCGGAAAAGGTGGGGGCGGTGGTGGAAGTTGGCTATTTTCCACACCACTTCCTTGATGCTCTGGTTGCTGGAACTAAAAACACCAACAGAGAAAAGATAAGCTAAGAAAATAAAGGTGAAGGGACTGATCATGCATATAATTACACACACATGTACATCCAGTATATTCAATAAAAGTTTGGAGCAAAGGAATTAGGAATATGAATATAATCTCTTTTTAATATTGCTTTTTGATGAACAAGATGTACAAGGGAGAGGGAGAATTGGAATGGATGAACTTTTGCAGAAAATTAACCATACCTGGTGCAAATTGGGATGATCTAAATAGACTGGAAAAGATGAGAAAACCATAGTTTCTTTGATGGATGATCTTTTATCTTTTTATAAAGGTTGGTCGGTTTTTTTTGGAAATATATGGTGGAGAATCACACTAACCCACACACTATCAGAGGGAGAGAATACCAGAGCCCAACAAAGAGAAAGGAGGGGAAAAAGGAAAAGAAGAGATGAAGGAATTAAAGATAGAGGGAGAAGGGAAGGTAGCTTTAGCTTAATTTACTACTCTCATTCTCTCCATCTCTCTTTTTGTATTTATTATAGTATTAGTTCTAGGGTTTTGAGTGGGTGGTGAAGTTCCTTAGCCTTTAAGCTTGTTATGTGACGCTGCTCCCATCTCCCTTCTCCCGGCAATGGTATGTTAGTGCTCTTGAAAAAGGGAGGGTGTGACTCTTCAATCCTCTCAAGTCTCAACCTTCATGCATATACACAACTATATACGGATGTATAGGTATCGCTGTCTTTCTGGCCATTGTGGTGGGATCGACCTGCGCAAGTCTAAAATTCCATACGGGGCTTTGAAACATGTACATCATTTTTGTTCATTAACAATCATTCACTGTACTTTATGATTGATTTCTTATCAATTTTGGCCTCGTGATGCATATACAATTACTTAATCAGCTGCAGTACAGCTGCTTCTTTTTTAGTAATTCTACTTTTTTCTTTTCGTATCATTTTTCTGTTCTCGTAATGTACTTGCTTGTAGCTTATGATGCTTTTTCTTGGACGATCGACCAAATTTTGTAACTTGTTGGGGTTTATAGAAATTGAAAGTCTTTACTACTTTTTATTTTTATTAATCTTGTCAACTTTTCTTTTCTATTTTGTTAATGTGAATTTTACTTCCTTTCAATTTCCTTGTGCTGCAGCAGATTTTTTTTTTTTTTTTTTTTTTTAGCTTGTATACTCTTGAATTCCCTTCTGATCATCATAGAGAAATATTAATAGCAGAATTTTGCATCTACGCCAACTTCATAATATCATTGATTCAAGCTTCATCTACTAAATTACTAGCCATTCAAGTGTTGTATGAATAAACAGCAATTTAGAAGTTGAATGGATAGCAATAGGAGAAAAAGAATTAGATATTGGCATGTGCTGCTTCTCCAGGGCATGCATACAAGGTTGTGCCTCCCGTCTTCTTTTGATGCTCTCAGCCCCAAAGGTTGTCGCGTACTTCATCTCATCTCTTATTTAATGCTCTACGCCACACTTCATACTTACTACCTGATTACTACTTTACCTGACAGATCAACAACTTCAAGCATGAAGTAATACAACTGGTAAAGAATTTGAAGAAGGAAAAAAAACGAAAGATTTTAGTACATTATATTGCAAGAATGTAAAATTTGAAACAGTGAAAGGCAGGGATGAAAGAAAAGTGATTGGAATTCTATGCTCGAGAACTCGTGCATGTCCATGTCCATGTATTTCCTGTGTGCTGAAACGACTGGTCTACATCTCAAGCCTAACCGTTTGTATCCACCAGATTCTAGGCTTTTCATATGCGGTGTTGGAATTCTTCTGTGCCAATAAATGGAATATCAACCAGAAGCTCCATGTAAATTTTCCCCAGGATCAGGGCCGTTTTTTAATGTACTAATACTAGTTATTGTTGGAAGAGGGATGAATTGAGTGGTACGTGAAGAGAGGAAGTACAAGCAAAAGGTCCCGAATTTAAATCTTTCATTTGCATCAAAAAATTAATAATAATCATCATAATACTAGTTACGGATGTAGGTTAAGAATGCACTATTACTAGAAACTTAATTTCATTAATATATATATGTATATATATGCTTTTGGTTTCTCCTTCATTTTTTTCAAATGTACGTATGCTTATGGTTTCTCGTTCGCTTCTTTCTCCTTTTTCGATGAATGGGTTGCTTTTTAAGATGACGCTATACCTTTGCATGGATGTTCTTTACCTTTGGAGACTATTTCAGTTCACTTTTGGCGAACGAAACAAGTATAAACTCATTTGGCATTTGAAAAATTAAAGCTTCTCTGGCATTTGAAAAGTCTTGTTTGATCAAAAGCAACATTCAGGTGAATCATTAAATAAGTCCTATCGCAAACCTTAACAATTGCCAATAAACTTTCGCTGGATGAGTCTATAGAAGCCTTTTCAACAAGCCTACTTACTCGCTTAAACACCTGCAAACATTGACCTTAATGTTCTAATGTATTCTGCATCAGTGATCAGCTTCCTCGTTTCTGCCTGATTGTTCTATATTTTACATTTCAGCGTAATAAACCGCAGCATGAGGGTGGATAAAAACAATTTGGGACTCTTAATTAATCTTGTAAGAACGGATATATGTAGTGTTTGTCGTATTAATTAAATCAACAAAAAAATATCAGGGCCTACGCAGTCAAAAGTAAACACTGAATAGCGATATCTTCAATTGTTAATCATGCAATCATCAATTGCATTTTAGACCTCTCCTGCGGAAAAGTAGTTTTATAGCAGCTTGTGCCTAAGAAGACAACCCCTTGAGGATGTTTTGGTTCTCTTTTTTTTTTTATAGGAAACTCATAGTAAAAGACAAGCTGCCAGCAACACAAACCAGCGGTTATTTATGATTGTGACTTAAACCAACGGTTAGACATATATCAATGGGACACACACATGCATATATACTAGTACTCAACGCACATCCAATGTGTGTAATAAAAAAATATATAACATTTAAGGTCATATATTTTAAATAAAATTTTTATTACTAAAGTAAAGCTTAATCTTTAAATATTTTTCATAAAATAGTTTTATATTGGTAGTTATAATATTTAGGGGTAGTTACGTTGAAAACATATAGTTAAATAGTTAAAAATAAAACTAATCATGGATGAGTATAGGTAGTTAACATAAAAATAATTTTTATAAGGGCTGAAAAGGAAATTCATGAGCGTTAATCCCAATGTTAATCGCAAACCCCGCTTCCTCGAGCTTTATATATAGTATAGAGATATGCACGATCAATGTGTAAAAATTTGAATTTGACTTTAAATTTTACACGTGTAATATGCTTTTAAATTGCTAATATATATACTGATAGTATAGTAAAGTTTTATCCTATAGTCATACGAAGAAAACTAATCAATATTTAAGAAAAAAAAAAAAAGATCAACTTTAACACGTCATTTGGTTCTGATTAGTTTCATAATCTAGTCCAGAATATTCGAACATGTAAAAAGTTGGCAGCCTGATCCTTTTTCAAGAATAAGAGAATACGTGACTAGTTTTATGTGCATAAAATCTGCATACTACTTTTCTCTCCATATCTTTCCCTATAGTATAGCCACACAACCTGTTTTGCTCTCTTCTTGGCTTATATGGGAGTGTTTGGATACAAAACTCATCCCAAATAATATTTTGCTTGCATCATAAACACATTTTTCAACTCACCTTTTTATCTCACATACATCACATCATAAAAAGTGCTACAGTAATTATTCCAAATAATATTTCAAATAATATCCTATCCAAAAAAATACTTCGTCAATTAAAAAAGAAATGAGTATTACTATACACATTCTTAGTTTTTCTGCCTGTACATTATATTATATGATTCTGCTCTTCTGCAAAATTAACGAGGATGCTTGGATAAAAGATTATTTGGGATAACATTTTGAAAAAAAAATATTAATTATAACACCTTTTGATGTAATTTATATAAAATAAAAATATGATAAAAAAATTTATTTATGGTGCAACCAGATAATTTGTGCAATTAATTTGCTACTCAAACACACTTTGGTTTCTATGAAAAATAAAATACTAGAAATCAAAGTGGCCCTAAGTAATAAAGTAGCTAATTACAAGACATAGGGACGCGTAAGAGGGCCACGCACGCACTCGCTCGATGGAATGGTGGAGAGGCCCCGAGAGCCATCCGATACAACGACAAAGGTACGGTCCCACCTCACCACCCCAATCAATCTATCATTTTCAGCAGATTCTCACGGTCTCTACATCAAAGCTGCCACGTTTGACCCTTATCGTGGTCCCCACTACATTACATAGGCCATAGGGCCGGGTTTGAGTTCTCAAGAGAATAAGGTGTTCTTTTTTTCTTTTTTGCTTGTGGTATTTCTACAGTTATAAAAGTATTTCTAAAATTAATAATGTTATTTATGCACAAGGATGTGTCGCATTCAATATCCAGGAAAAGAGGACAAACAAGATATAGTTTGACGTATGTATATATAAGATGAGATGAATAAAAATTAATGAAAGGAAACCAAAAGAAGATGCGCTTCAACTTTTGATTATAATATGCAAAGACTTTCATTAATCAAGACATTTATAACGACTTGAGTTCCTCGTTCAATTCAACACTTCTTATTTCAGAATAGAGCTATACCAATATTTTGAACTTTTGTCCCATAAACGTTGTGAGAAGGGGGAAAAAAAAATATGGCCCAAAAATAGAAAGGCTAGCTTCTTCTTCCGATAATAAATAAAAATACTTTTCTCAATCCTAAATAGAGGTTTTCAATCTACGCCTTTGGATCATGCTTTTGTCCTATTCATGAACTTCTAATTGAACAATAGTTGGTCGAAAAGCAAAGGTAACAACAAAAGAAGAAAGATCCAAACACTTCGCGAACAATATATCATTGGATGAAGAGCTCGAATTTTTGTGAGTTCGCAGTGGATGATTTCTGGTGGTGGCAATGAAGGATGACCAGCGGTTACCTATGTCATCCACAGCCGAAAGAAAATTGATGCCGATGGAAATAGCATTTCATTTCATAGTTAAGAATCATGTCCATCTATGATCTATCCTATCCTCTGTTTAGGGCATGTGGTGGTCGACTGCTGCATGTATGATGCCGTGATACACCATGCTACTAGTTCAACAGTGTACAACACAAACTTGACTATCTTCGTCACGGACTGAGGAATCAGCCATCGAGGTATTGACATGAATAGGTTGTACAAATTTCAGGTACTCTAGTCTAGTATGTGAAGTGTGAACTGGCTGGTGGGCAAATGTGAAGAACTTTGGCCCCGTACGGATTCTCCTTTTTTTTTTTTCCCTTTTTCACAAGCTGTTTTTATTTGTTATATCTATAATAACAAACTCTTAAAACACTCAACTACATCTAAAAACAACAAAAAATATTAAATAAAAAACTACCACCATCCTTTTTTCAAGCGCTACCCACCACCACCCTTTGCTAGCTACCATCAGTGCCACAACTCCTCCCTTCTCCATCGCCACTATCACTACCTTCCTCCTTCCTCCCTCTCCTTCCTTTCTCCTCCTCCTCCCTCTTTCCTCCTTCCTCTCCTTTCTCTCTCTTCCCCTCCTCCCCTTTTCCGGCAAACCCCTCCCTTCCTCCAAAGCTCCAAAATTGGGATTGGAGGGATCCCTCTAGTTGATATTGGAGCTCCGAAGGAAGGGGGAAGGGGCCGGCAGGAGGAAGGGAGGAAGAGGGAGAGGGTGGCGGTGGAATGTTGTGGTGGTGAATAGTGGTTGTATTTTCAATTTTAAAAAAATATGTTAATAAAATTTAAAATTTAAAATTACCCCAACAAACAACTACAATGACAAGTTTTTCATAGACAATACTATAGTATAATATTTTTTTAAAAAAAAATCTCCAAAAACCCTTAATCTATATGGAGCCAAAACATTTCAAATCTAGAAAATAATTCCTAAATTAAAATTTCAGAATATTCAAATTAAATACTACCCAAAACGTAAAAAGACATCTCAAATTCTACTCTCTTAATGCTGACACATGCGTTTGTATAACTCGATCGAGTTAACATTTGTATAACATGGACGCCATGCATGGTACATCCAGCCATTTCTGATAAAGAGGGTAAGTAAATCCATTCGTATGACTCAGAGAATGATGAGATCCGGATTAACTTAATTCTCCCTTGATTGTTTCTACGTTCTTTTTCACTCCAAAGATTCTGGTTTTGCCCCTCCTTTTATGAGGTCCATCACGTGCATGATCTAAAGATGATGGCATCTATGTATTTTGTTAACCAAAACTGGCATGTTATTTTATACTACTACATAATTTACTGCCCCACTTCCAGATCACGGTCTCCTTCCTTAATTCTCGTTGATCTAAAACATAGCAGTAGATCTTATCTTCATTAAATTAGTATTTCATGGGAAGTGATTTGCGAGGAAGGCAAGAAGGTGCCTTGGTGGTCTCAGAATCTAATTCTCTTTCTCAAACTTTGATGCTAAAAGCAGCTGTTCATGAATGCAGACGTAGTTGTAAAAGGAGCAATACTGCAGCTTTAACTTGTGTACGTTCCCGCTCCTCCTACCTCTTTCTTCCTAATGTCAGATCCAGGGATTCTTTCTTTTCTTTTTCTCTTTCTCTCTTTCTTGCTTCATCCTTTTTCTTTTTCAATTTTCTCGTGTGACAATTTTTCAAGGACGAGCATCCTGACCTTGTTTGCTTCATATATAGTTGAAGCCTTTAGGTAGAAGGGTTCACTTCAAACTAATTATGCATGAAAGCAGATTGACCTAGCCCTTTGTCTATCTTACCTGGGTGGACGGCCACTTGCTTTTTTTCTTTGAAGGCAAAAAAGAAGCTCTGAAGCGAAAATTTGCACATGCAAACGACTGCGACGGATGCCTTATGGCCTTGTGGGTGAATTGTGGATCACCTGGGTGGGTCAGAATGTTGGCTCCCTGCAATTTTTAAATTGTGAAGCCGATGTGCTTCTGATCATCACTTAGATTTATATTGTCTGTGCAAATTATACCAGCTTAATTAAGATATTTAAAAAAAAAAAAAAAAAAAAACTCAACCATAGTTCCCTAGCTCAGGCCAGTTTTATATGCTCTATTTGTCCTAATACACATGGCCATATTTTTTTCAGTGAAGAAATAAGTAAGCCTGGTTAAGGTTGAGATTTAGGAGTCAGAGGGTCTTGGTTTAATTTTTTCCCTTCTCCTTGATTGCTTCTTAGCTCCCGCCCTTCCCTACCCTGCTTTATAAAAAAGAAGAAAAAAGGACAATCAGCCCACAGCGTCCCCAATTACTTTATGTTCTTCGTAGCCTTCAATCACTTTCGACTCTCTGCAGCATTCCTCGTGTTGTTGCTGTTGCTGAGCTTAGTGATTTGGATCAAGTTTGGCCCATAAGTAAGCCCAGTGGTTTTGTTTTCTTTTTGGGTTTGCTTGTCCGAAAAACTTTGGGAGGGGTCCATGGAAGCCCAAGGTCAATGGCAAAGTATTTTTTTTTGAAAAAAAAAATTTATTGTTTTCCCCTTCATTTTTCTAAAAACATGTGTTGACAATGTGAAACTTAAAGCCATTTTAAGCGCAATTCGGGAGTCGAGGAACCCAATGAAGAGATAAAGAAATTTAGATCAGCATATAATTCGTTGGAGATTATTTTGAGTATCGGCTGAGTTTTAAGTTCGGTTTCTATCTGTTTGCTTCTCTAATATTATGGGATAACTACATTGATTTGTTTTATTCTCGATTCCGATACCAATTCTGTTTCCCAGCCACATTCTAAACTTGAAGCAACCTCAAATAGATTACCTTTTTCACACGTGAGTTTCACATTTTGTATCAATTGAGCCGAAGTTTTAAAAGTTGTTATGTGTATGATCTTTGTTCAATCTTTAATTAATTAGATTAGACAAGAAACCAATATCAAACAAGATCAAGTCAAGTGTAAAGTAGCTGTCTGTATTCACCTTTCACCCCTAAATATAGTCAAAAGACATTCAAATGCTTTTCTTGTTCTTTTAAGCCTGAAAAAAACCAAAAGGAAAAAAAGAGGAGACTTTTTTTTTTTTTTACAGAGTGGGTGTCTGGGTCAATTCTTACGAGACCTGACTAATTCCACTCTGACCCAGGAGGAGAGGCCCATCCTCTCAAACATAATAACCACAGGACTCGGATTTTTTTGACAGAGTGGGTGTCTGGGTCAATTCTTACGAGACCCGACTAATTCCACTCTGACCCAGGAGGAGAGGCCCCATCCTCTCAAACATAATAACCACAGGACTCGGATCCTTGCGGACACTGAACACCAGCTCCTAAGGAGGTTTGTTGAAACCAATTGAGTTGCCCAGAGGGGCGAGGAGACTTATTTCATTCCAATGTTAAAACATGCCTAGTGATTTTATTTTGACGTGAATCACCAATCAACTGCGCTTCAAAAAAGCCGTGCCACATACATGTGACCAAAATTGGGCAAAGTTTAAAATAATCTTCTGCAGCGTTGGTTCGATTCGTTTTGTGCATGGGGCTAGCTTTGAAAAGATCAAGGCTTGGGCTGGGCTACGTAGAATGAGAAACAACTTGTTTTAAATTCAGGCACACACTTTGATCCATATGGGGGAATGCCAGCGCTAATACAATTGATTCCATGTGGGTTTTACTAAAGAAATATTAATGCTATCTCTAATAAATCATACTACCATTCAAAAGTAAAAAATTATGGGTGCCAATTCGACTCTTCGAGTCCGGTTTTAGCAAACCCAAATTCAACTCGCAAATTATATGAAATTTTGGATTTTGGACCACGGGCTTATATTAAGAGACTCAAACTTATATCACATTATTTACCCAAAGTCATAATTAAATACATAATTATATATAATATATATTTTATAATTATAAATTATTAATAGTTTATATCAGAATATGTATAATTATAAATTATAGATATTATATATATATGTATATATACATTTTTAATATATATATAATTATACTCATATATAGACTGAGTTTTAATCAAACCTGAACCTAGTATGATCTAATCTCGACGCACATTTAGTTTGTTTCTACTTGTCCTAATTAAAGCTTACGCTCAATTAACTTTTTTTCGGCCCAAACATGCAAATTTGAAGTTGATCCGACCCCATTGATAATCCTATAAAAATCACCATTAGACTCAACAAATTTTGGTTTATCGATTTTTCCATATTGATGTCATATTTAGTGTTTTGGCGAGAAAAATGAACTAGTTTGGATTGCTATTTTCTTGTATAAACATGTACTGTAATAATGTGATACATGTGAAGTAAAAAAATTATTAAAAAATATGTTAACGAAAACATAAAAATTTTTGGAGAAAAATATCAATCCAAACAAGAAGTAATTAGGAATTGGGCTTTAAGGCCTGGTCCGATTACTAATCACCAAAACTTGGGGCAAATAAATAGTCAACCGGTGGTTCAGACCTTATCTACTATTATTTGCTACAATTTGTGATTTTCTCAAATTCATATGAACACGTAGTGCATTCGTTTGATCCGACGATAGTTTAACTTCCATGGGTTAAGCATAATTGGGCCTCCCCTAAACTAAGCTAAAGTAGAAATAGGAGTAGAGTAAATAAATAGTGCATGACCCAAAAAAAAAGAAGCGTCCAATTTGGACTGGCTATAAATTCTGAAAAAGAAACAGAAAACAAAATACGAAGAGTGAAGGGATTGGACAGAAAAAGGAAAGACAATTAATAAAAAAAATATATGACGTCTAGATGGCAAGTGGTCTGGCAGAAGATTCTAGAACCCAAAAAAATTAGGGCTTCGGCCAACCAAATACCTCAATATATACCACACCACTTTTCCGCCTTCTGCCTCTTCACTCATTCCTCCGAACCCTAGTTGTTGTATTGTCTCGTTCTCTCTCCGCCTCTTTTTTTGTTCCTTAGTTATTCTCGCCCTAAATTAGAAGCAGCATTAAGAATACAATGGCCGGAAAAGGTGAAGGACCTGCGATCGGAATAGATCTAGGAACCACGTACTCGTGCGTCGGCGTTTGGCAACATGACAGAGTCGAAATTATTGCCAACGATCAAGGCAACCGAACGACGCCGTCCTACGTTGCATTCACCGACACTGAGCGTCTCATCGGCGACGCGGCTAAGAATCAAGTCGCCATGAACCCTACTAACACTGTTTTCGGTAAAAGCAATCTCTTCGACCTAGATCTCCTGTTTTTGTACGCGTATTTTTGTACTTAGCATCTATTTGTAATTATATGTAGGATTTATGCATATTCTGTCTACCATATGGAGATCTTTCGTTTAAGGAGCTTTAGATCTTTTATTCCTTTTTCCGAATTCTCTGACTTGCTACATTGTTACTGCATCTTTGTTTTTTTAGATGTACTTTTTGGCTTCGATTTTGGTATGACTATAAGGAACCTGAAAGTCTGGAATGTCTATTGTTTTCTCATGGTGGTTTTAGATTGCAATGGATCTACGTGTTGAAGATCTAAATCATTGTCGTGTCTATAGGAATTACTTCAAGTTATCGCGTTCTGATGGATTACTGTGTGCGTTTTAACAATTTTGTTCGGATAGGTTCTATTTATAGTTGTTTCAGCGCATGCTAATTTGTTGGCTTTGGCTTTTAATCTTTGAATTTGATTCGATAAGTTTGGTTAATTGTGAATCAATTGTTTAGCAAAGTTTGGTAGTTATCATATGGAGTTAAATAGCCAACTCTAGGTGAATTGTTGTGCTTTTTACGAAGGAATTGCAACTTTGTTCCTTTTGGATTAACAGTTTGACTTGTGAGTTTGCTTTAACTATTTCATTAACATTCAGCAATATTACATTTTGTTATCTACTGAATGATGTATCTCAATGCGTTCCTGCTTATTATTATTATTAGTTTGTTGTGTCATTGGCGTGATAAACTTTTATGGCATCCGTGATACACTCTCCCCGCCCCCGGGCCCCCAAAAAAAACCCTAAAAGGAACGTTTCTGGTTCCACTCATGATTTTTATATTATTAGTTCAACTAGTACTGTTACCTCTCAATATGTTTTGAGGTAAATTTTTTCAGATGTGTGATTTCCGTTTTTAGTTGTGATTCTCTTTTATTCAGTGAGCTCTGGAATCTGCTTCTGATGTCTTTGTTTTCACTTTTTTTTTTGTTGGCAGATGCTAAGCGACTTATTGGTAGGAGATTCAGTGATGCCTCTGTACAGAGTGACATCAAGTTGTGGCCTTTCAAGGTCATTCCTGGTCCAGGCGATAAGCCAATGATTATTGTGAATTACAAGGGTGAGGAGAAACAGTTTGCTGCAGAGGAGGTCTCTTCTATGGTGCTCACCAAGATGAAGGAGATTGCCGAGGCTTACCTTGGTTCAACAGTCAAGAATGCAGTTGTCACCGTCCCAGCCTACTTTAACGACTCACAGCGTCAGGCAACTAAAGATGCTGGTGTCATTTCTGGCCTGAATGTTATGCGCATTATAAATGAACCCACAGCTGCTGCAATTGCTTACGGGCTAGATAAGAAGGCTACTAGTGCAGGTGAAAAGAATGTGCTGATATTTGATTTGGGGGGTGGTACATTTGATGTTTCCCTGCTCACAATTGAGGAGGGAATTTTTGAGGTCAAGGCCACAGCTGGTGATACCCATTTGGGAGGTGAGGATTTTGATAACAGAATGGTGAACCACTTTGTCCAGGAGTTTAAGAGGAAGAACAAGAAGGACATTAGTGGGAACCCAAGAGCATTGAGGAGGTTGAGAACTGCTTGTGAGAGAGCAAAGAGGACTCTCTCATCAACTGCTCAAACTACAATTGAGATTGACTCTCTCTTTGAGGGTATTGACTTCTACTCCACCATTACTCGTGCCAGATTTGAGGAGTTGAACATGGATCTCTTCAGGAAGTGTATGGAGCCTGTTGAGAAGTGTTTGAGGGATGCTAAGATGGACAAGAGCACTGTACATGATGTTGTGCTTGTTGGTGGATCTACTCGAATTCCCAAGGTGCAGCAACTGTTGCAGGACTTCTTTAATGGAAAGGAGCTTTGCAAGAGTATCAACCCAGATGAGGCTGTTGCTTACGGTGCTGCCGTTCAAGCTGCTATCCTTAGTGGTGAGGGTAATGAGAAGGTTCAGGACCTCTTGCTGTTGGATGTTACACCGCTGTCTCTTGGTTTGGAGACTGCTGGTGGGGTTATGACTGTTCTGATTCCTAGGAACACAACTATTCCAACAAAGAAGGAACAAGTGTTCTCAACTTACTCAGATAATCAACCTGGTGTGCTGATTCAGGTCTACGAGGGAGAGAGAACAAGAACCAGAGACAACAACCTGCTGGGTAAATTTGAGCTGTCTGGTATTCCCCCAGCTCCTAGGGGAGTGCCTCAGATCACCGTTTGCTTTGATATTGATGCCAATGGTATCTTAAATGTGTCTGCTGAGGACAAGACCACCGGACAAAAGAATAAGATCACAATTACCAATGACAAGGGTAGACTTTCAAAAGATGAGATTGAGAAGATGGTCCAGGAAGCCGAGAAATACAAGGCGGAGGATGAGGAACACAAAAAGAAGGTGGAGGCCAAGAATGCACTGGAGAATTATGCCTATAACATGAGGAACACAGTGAAGGATGAAAAGATTGGATCAAAGCTCAGTCCAGCTGATAAGAAAAAGATTGAGGATGCTATTGATCAGGCAATTTCATGGCTGGACAGCAACCAGCTTGCTGAGGCTGATGAGTTCGAAGATAAGATGAAGGAGCTTGAGAGCATTTGCAATCCCATTATTGCCAAGATGTACCAAGGTGCAGGTGGTGACATGGGTGGTGGTGCCATGGATGATGATGCTCCCTCAGGCGGTTCAAGCGGTGCAGGCCCCAAGATTGAAGAGGTTGACTAAGAGAGTGGATTCTTTTGATTATCGGGATTTCGTATGTTGCCTTTTGTTTCGATATATGATGGCCTTCAGGATTATTTGCTGCCATCAGTCTTTTTTATTTTTAAAACATCATTTTGTCGTGCAATGTCGGCTGCTCTGAGCCTATCATTTTTTTCTGTCGTGCCATCAGTTTTTGTTTTCGAATCCTAATTTTGTCGCGCCATATTGGCTGCTTGAACCTTATTATTAACGTCATATTCTAGTTTCTGTTATCCTATGGAGCTTTGTCTGTTCGTTTCCTGTTAACTGTGTCAGTGGTTCGGCATTAAATTAAAATAAAATCAAGCCTTCTACTTATTGTGGGGCTCTGTGCGGGAGGGAATTTGGTGGGCCTTTTCTGGGGTTGGGCCGGGTTGGGGGGGGGCTAGCGTGATGCGCGGTGAGGAAGAGAATTTTTGTATTACTGGCATTTGATTTAGGGTGATGTTGATTTCCATCGGCCCAAGTACCGTTTCCGTGTTTTCTCGGGTTCGGAAAGCTTTTTATTGGTTAGATTGGAGTTCATAGTGGAGAGCTAAAAGTAGTATTTCGTTTCTTGTCTGTGTCATAATTTTGTTTTCTTATGAACCATACGACAATTATTTAGTTTCCATTTTGCCCCCCTCCCACGTCTTATTTTGAGGGATACCTGACCTTTGGTTCCCCGTAGGACATCAACTCTCTCTATTGTCTAATTTACTTGTAGTAGAATACACAATAGAGTTAATTAAACGAAATTAGAGTTAATTTGTATGAATCTAATAAAGAAAGACGATAGTATATAATGAATGAAACTTTTCTTTTGTAAATGGGAAAATTGCAGAAACCTCCCCTGAAACTACTGACAGTTGCACTGAGCTCCCCTCTAAGTTCTGAAATGGCAGATAGCACCCCTCAACAGGAACATTAAGTTGCAAAATCAGTCCAGGCAACTTCAATTCCCATTAAAAAATTAGCTGTACAAGTGAGATAAAAAATTTGTTCCAAATTTGCCCTGATGTTAGTTGACAAGTAGTATTAACAAGGGAGGGGCTTTTTCATTAAGCACAAAGAAGTTCAGGGGGTATAAATGCAACAACATGCTTCCAGATGATGACCTGCAACAACTTCATTTGCTGAGAAACCAACGGCTACTTAACGGCTAATTGATGTAACTAAGGCACTAGCTTATAAACGATGGTCAGTAGCAAAATGAATACCAGAATCTGGACTCATGTATGCAGCAGCAATTTTCTAGCTCAAAACACAGCTTGCTTGATACTCAGTTTGGCAGTTTCAAGTCATATTGCAGAAATCAGAAAATGGCTTCTTCCAGCCACAGGAGAACATCATGGAACTCTCCTACATCCTTCACAATACAAAACAAATATTGCTGGTGCAATAGAAAGGCAACATTGAAGATTTCTGAGTCTGAAAACAACCCCAACAAATTATACTTTTTTTGTGCAAAATGCAAGTACTTCCAGTGGTATGAGGGTCCAGAAGAAGAAGAGGTTAACAGTAGAAACTATGACACCAATTCAGTGCTACAATCGCACCTACAGCAACAAAGGTCTATGGCTGTTAGAAGGGAAATGCCAACTGTTCTGACAAGTGCAGTGGCTATACTTTGTATCATCAATCTCATACTTGTTGCTGTTTATGTTTTCATCCATATTGTGAAGTCAATAGGCTGATGCTATCCAGAAATGTACATTAGTGATGAAGTAGATATAGCTGCAGTTCGAATTTATATGTAAGACATAGGAGAGGAACAAGTTCCTTTCATCATGTATGCAGCAGCGTTTGTAGTTTACAATATAAATGCAAACCAGAGTTCTGTTTATATCTACTGTCATCAATACAAAATCACTTGTTACCAACAATACAAAACAAAACAGTCACAGAAGCATACTTGTATTACAAGATTAATGCATTAATACAACAAGTCTGATCAGAATTCAGTAATTTGAAGTACTACAAAAGTGAAACACAACAGGCAAGTAATAGCAAAGCATGACTGAGCAATCCACAAAAGGTTCAAAACACCATCTGAACCATTAAATCACTTAGAACAGATGGTGAGGATTGCAATGTCGTGAGAGGCAGAAACATGTCTAAAACTGCCACAGTAGAGTACAAAATAGCTCTGTTATGTACCTAATTAATGGCATACTACTGAGTTGATACTTTCAGCAGTAAGCATTCACTTGCCAAAACTATAGAGATAGTATCAGAATTGCATACTAAAACTGCTATTGTTGCTAACATTTGTTGAGTGCAGTGTTGTAGCTGCATTGATGGATTCAGATGCAGGTGTAGCAACTTGAAATGTAGCAATTTGCTGATGACCAGCTTGTTCCACAATTTGAGTGATCTGAGCAGTATTTGAGTAGTTTCTCTTGCTGCTCCCTCTAGCAGATGCTCCAGTATTGCTTAAAGGTCTTCCTCTCTGCACAATCACACGTGTTGAACATTACACTCAAGCATTTTATTGAAGCATATCATAAAAGCTACTCATTCAACTGCACCTTTTTCTTTGAAGTGGTTGCTGTGCTCTGATTCTGCACATGCACATTCACAGTTGCAGGTGCAGGTTGAGTTGAAGGAGAAGGATTGCTGCCTTGGCTTGAGTGTACAACTGGAACATTGCCAGAGACATGATCCTAGCAGTAAACATTGACAAGTAATATTAGTTTCAACAAGGCATGTACTATAAATGTTACAATCAGAATCTTAAATAAGTTAACAAAATCTTACCCAAAGAGTTGCTCCTGACAGGCCCGTGTTTGCAGTCCCTCTTCCTGGTTTGCCTCTTCTATAGCTCTGTTGTTAAGGAACAAGCTAATTGTAAGTAATGAATTGATATAAAATAATCACATTCAGTAGCAATTGCAGCACATATAGCACCTGCTGGCCAGTAGTTCTGTTGCCATTCTTCTTATTCTGGACAGGTGCTCCTTGACATGACCTCTTGTTGTGACCAAAAGAGCCACAGTTTTCACACTTGATGTAGCAATGTCTTTTTGGTTGTGACGCAGACTGTCCTTCATCATGTTCCCTTCTCCTTTTAGTCTTTGGTCTACCTGGAGCTCTCCTTAATGGAGGACGCAGGACTGTTACAGGTGTAACATATGGCATAGGTGGCCACATTTTCTCATCAGGAATTGGATGAATCATACTTGAATATGTCTTTAAGTACTTATCTCTTGAGAACCAATGCTCACAGTAGGATTCCAGCTTTTCTCTCTTGTAGATAATCCCTAGTGCAGCATGTTTACAAGGAAGGCCTGAAATTTGAAATGCTCCACAATCACAAGTTTTAGCTGATAAATTGACTATGTAGGACCTGTTCATATCCCCCACTTCAAATACATCAGTAGAAGCCATAGTGAGTTCACATTGTCTTGATACTTGTCCTATTTTTTGTAGTTTACCAAGCATCTTTGGTGTGATGGCAGTGGTGAGCATGCACCCTTTCTGATATCGCTTATGCATTTTCTTCATGAACTTCTTCCTCAGCCCATCAACAAGTGTCAAGATAGGCTTCCCTCTGAGCTCACCTATCCATGCATTGAAGGACTCAGTGCAGTTATTTGTGACATGATCACATTTTAGTCCAGTATTGAAGGTATATCTGCACCATGTTGTTTTAGGAATTTTGTCCAAGTATTTCCATGCTTCTATGTTTAACTCCTTTATGCTAGCCATGGCTTCATTATGTCCTGCAACATCAAAACTTTTTGCTGCTCTCCAGAACAAGTTACTAAGCAGAATACCAGGAAATTGAGCTTTAAAATTACTGCAGATATGCCTACAGCAATGTCTTCCACTAGCAACAGGCACTTTCTCTTCATAAGCTATATTCAAGCCCTGAAATGATCACCAAAACATGCAAACAAGTTACACTAAAAAATACAGAATCATTGACAAGTACATAAGCATTCCAGAATCTGCAGCCTTCAAAACAGAATCAGAATAATGTTCAAGGCCTGTTGTGAAGCTCACCTTTTGCCTGTCACTCATGAAGGTTAGAGGACCATGAAAACCACTTTCTGAAGTAAATGGCCCAAAAAACTCCTCAAAGTAATGAAAAAACCAACTCCAGGTTTCTTTATTTTCAGCTTCAGCCACAGCAAATGCAATAGGAAAAATGCTATTGTTAGCATCTAATGTGACTGCTGTGAGAAGCACACCACCATAAGCACCTTTTAAAAAACATCCATCAAAACCAATAAAGGGTCTACAGCCTTCAACAAATCCACTTCTTTGAGCTTTGAAACTAATAAACATTCTGAGAAATCTAGGCTCAACAAGAAGAGTAGGCCTATCATAATGTATTTTGCAGATACTTTGTGGGTTGTATTTCCTGATCAGCTCTGCATACTTTGGCAATTTGGCATACGATTCAATGTGATTGCCTTCAATCTCATTTCTTGCTTTAGTTAGTGCTCTATACATCTGCCATTTGCTTGGATGCACACCATACTTAATCATCTCAGCTTCTACCCCTTTGGTGGACATGTTGGGGTGAATTCTCATGATTGGAACTAGTTTCTTAGCAATCCAGTCAGCTGTAGCTTCTGTGTTCTTCCTGTCCATCACACATGTGTGTTCACCTTGATAAGTCTTAATCATAAAGGTCATGGAATCTAAAACTGGTGATGCATGGATTCTCCATTTGCATCCTTCAACACCACAAACAGCAGTGACTCTGCTCTTCTCATTCTTCAGTCTCATAATTGGAAATCCTTTCTGAATTACATAGTCCTTTAAAGCTGCTCTAAATGCATCGACATTAGTAAATAGTTCACCTTTCTTAAACTCTATCTCTACTTTTGGGTTGTACGTCCACAGTTTTGATTTCAAAGCTTGCTGAACAGGGTCAGTTTCTTCTTCATTTTCAGAATAAGGAACTAAGGCACCCTCCTCAGTGTCATCAAAATCAGAAAATGACATGTTAGATTCACCACTATCGCTATGAACATCTAAATCTTTCTCATTGTCACTATCCATGCTGTGCAGCCAGCTTGAATCAGAGCTGGAATCACTATATTCACCCTCAGAATCATCAATGGCAACAACACATACCTTGTCCTTTCCTTTTTCTCTTAAGTTCAAATCAGTGTTATGACCATTTTCATTTATCTGATTAGCTTTATAAGATGGAATAACATCCATATCCTGCACATGCACATTAATCATTCTTCCACACTTATGCATTTCGAACATTTCATGTACACTATCATCATCTGAAATATCAAACATACGATCTGTCTTAGGAATCTGACACCTCATATGTATTAACTTATTCAGATGCCCAGGGACTTCACCGAACACCTTCTCAGCAACATCAAATAGTAGATTAAGGTAACAGTAACCAATTGGATCGATATTTGAAATTTTCACTTGTTTCTCCTCATAGTGAACAGCTATATCATAAGCAGAAAAAAGAGCCATCCTAGGTTTCAAAAGTGGCAGAAACTGAGCAATGTAAGTAGCAAATAACAGACAACTGTATCTAGTTTAGACACTTATGTCTACACTGATGACTAGTCATGAACTCAAGACTATTGTAGCATTCACTGAGTTGATACAAATCTTAAAAGATCGAAAAATAGATCATGATCAAAACATCCATTGATAAACATGTCTAAAACAACATGAATAGCAGAGTACAGCAGCTCATCTAAAACCAGCTACAATATCATCATATTTGGCATTGATCATTACTGACAATAACATCACATTTGTTTCTGATCATTACTAACACATTCAACTCATAATGGAACAACAAACATGCATTCACTGCACTCAGTATTCAAAAACATGATCATACAAGAGCTAAAGTACAAATTTATTTACCTACTCCACTTCAGTTCTTGCAAATTGACTGCAGTTGATGCTCAAAATTGGTTCCTAGCTCACGGTCACATATGTTGTTTATCTTTCACGGACAATCAGCCTCCCATGAACTAAGCCAGAGTTCCAATTTTCTTCTCTTATGTTTCCTTCTCTCAATGGTTAGAACTTTATCTGCAAGGCACACTCTCTTATGCTGCAAGTAGGCAGCTTGTCACCTCAAGAGCAACTTGTAACAAATTGGCGCCAATTCATGGCGCCATCTTCCTCAGCAATTGCCGCCTTGTTCTTCCCTCTAAAACTAGTCTCACACTAAAGCATACTCTTAATCAAAGCTGGACGGAGACTGCAGCTTGAGTTAGTTAGTTAGTTAATTAAGAAGTTAATTAACTAGTTACATAATTAGTTAAGCATCTAAAGTTAATTAGTTAATTATCTATTTATGTCAACAGATAATTAGTTAATTAATTAATTAGATTATTAGTTATTTAGTTATTTAGTTAAACTATGCATAAATAGTTAATTTAGTGTAAACTACAATTATCAAAATGACAAACGTTTTATTAGGTTTAAGTCATCACATTCTTTGGTAAAATTAAATTTCAGTGAGGGTATTTTAGTAAATTGATCATGAAGAATCTATTAAATTGTGTCCACCTTTTTTTAGGGAGGTGATTGCTATTTCAAAACTCATAGGGGAGGTCAATACTATTACCATAAAACTCAGGGGAGGTTTCTGCAATTATCCCTTTGTAAATTCCACGTGACGGATATTGCACACCACCATTTAGCTATTGCAGTTCTTTTGCTGATAGCAGGTCACATGTATAGGACCAACTGGGTATTATTGGTCATGGCCTGAAAGATATCCTAGAAGCTCACAAAGGTCCATTTACAGGCTAGGGCCATAAAAGGACTACATGAAATCCTAACGACGTCATGACATGCTCAATTATCTCTTAACCTAGCCAGGTTAGGCTCTTTAACTATTGTTAAGCTCACAACTTGTGATATTGAACTTCGAGGTCTACCTTGCCTTTTGTAGATCACTAGTCATAAAAAGATATTACTAATTGGCACTTCGTAATGTTTAGCTCGTAATCCCATGTTGATGTCTTTGGTTCGCTGTAGTAACTTGAGATGCATTAACATTTAACAGGGGAAAAATCCCGCTAAACGCATGATTTCAGGCCAAATTACAGTAACAGGACTGCCAAATCTGCACAATAAAATTTTTGACCGGCAAGGCGTTGTTTATCACAGAATCAATAACCTGTCTTACCGGTGGATTCAAGTGTAGGCTTGCTAATATAATTCCCTATGGCTCATCTATGAAAATACCCATCAGAAGAACAATCGCTAAAAGAAAAAGCAACAGGGAAAGCTGTGATGGTAATGTTATAAACATCATCTAGCTTACAAGAAAATGAAAAACACTGCTGCCTGACCAACTCAAGCAACAAGAATCGCAGACAACAAAATAAGAAGGCCAATAGACTAGATATGTTAAAAGGAACTATTTTCTTCCCCTCATAAGCCTCTGCAATTGATAATTAATGCTGCCCCATGGCTTCTTATTTTTACCAGCCTGCAAGCAAGTCTCAAATCAGATGTCTATATAGCACTGGTGCAAAAAACAATTCAGTTAAGAGTGAAATCATAAGAAGTTGGTTCTTTCTGAAATAGGAGGAGTCTTCCATTTTAAATTGCAATCACCTGAGCATCCATGCAATCGCTCAAAAGCTTCTTTTGGCGTTCACAGTGATCATCTTTGTTATGGTTGAGAGCCATACAATTTAGAAATGTCATTGTTTCCTTCAAGCAAGGCTTTTGTAGACCCCCAAATTTCTTTGGATTTATGTATAAGGTACCAGCTTTCCGACCCATTCTTCCCGGTTCAGATATTTAACCTAAAAAATAACAACAAAAATAATTAAAAAGAGAGAGAGAGACAGCAGGGAAGGCATAGTTGGTCTGATAATGGTACATTAAGACAAGCACAAGCAAATCGGGACAAGCCGATTGTGTAGTTGAGCAGCAAGACAATATGTAATCAAGAATAAACATGCAGACTATAACAAAACTTACGAAGACACAAAGCTCCCCATTCAAGACAGACAATTTGGAATTTCACACCCAGAAATTCAAACAAGATCTAATTGAGATTCTATAACAACATACTTACCATCCACAAATAGATTTGAGAAAGAAAATGCATATAATTAACAGGTCAGAGATATTAGATCCAGTCAGAGATATTAGATCCAGCTTATGTTTCTTAACAAATCATACAAATAAAATTCATGCTTCCTGGCACTGTCAATACCCTTCCTTTAAAGAGGTACCACCGCAATCAGTTTGAAGTTTACAACAGGAGCCTTGGAGGCACCTTGCTTCTATGGAATACAAATATTAGAGACATCTTACCCTATTAGCTCAATACTTCAAACTTATAACTCCACCTAACTGGTGTGTACGTACAATACGCTACTTCTTAACACAAAAGGCACCAAGTTCAACAAAACTGAATGTTAGTTGCGCGGAAAATAGAAATTTTTCTTGGAAACCCTGTGCAGAGAACCTAAAACCCTAAACACTTTGGAAAGCCAAGGCAGCAAGAGTAGCATGCAAGTGGAAAAATTGCAGGGAAAAACTGACCCCCTAATCTCATGATCACCAAGCAAAATATGCTCATGATTCTCATTCAAGCTTGGGGAAATGAGCCCGTCAGGATTAAGGACTGATGTGACTAAATTGGCAAAGAAATAAGAGAAAAAATGGAAAAATGAAAACTCTCTCCTACCATAATTAACTGAAGTAGGATTTAAGGCAAGAGCTCTATCTTCAGGTTCTAAGTCCCAATATATCTTAAGATAACAGACCTCTCCAATATCCGTAACCTAGCTTTCAACTATGAGTCCACAGATAGAGCGTGTGCAAACAACACCCCGTGTCCTCTCCCCCCCTCCCCGGCGACAAAAAAAAAAAAAAAAAAAAAAACCCTTTAAAATGGAAGATTCAATGATACCAAAATGCCAACAATATCACAAATAATTTGCAATAGTGTAGCATACCACTCAAAGTTACTACTACACTCCACATAGCAGACACAACCGAAGCTAGTTAACACCAAAACAGGACATCACAATTGGAGAATCTCCAATTGACAAACTTCTCAGCCCTGAAAAACCCAGACACTGAGCTCATTTCTACAACTTTAAAGCCCTCATGAAGATTAAACAGGCATGTAACTCTTTGAAATTGACTCAAGCATAAAAGAGCAAAACCCAAGTAAATTGGCTACACGGAAATGAATCGATGGTTCTAGAATCTTGACAAAGAGATAATTATCCCAATACAATTATAAAGTCTACAGACAAAGAAAGAAATAATAATTCATTAGAAACCAATATAATACTAAGCTCTACAAATTCCTGCCAAATTGAAAAAGGAACGAAAGTAGTGGGAGATAATTCATGGAGGAGCAATACCTGAGCAGCTCCGCTTTCGCCAACCAGACTCCCGGGGTGGAGGACTGAAGTAAGCGGTGAAGCCAGAGGAGGTATTATGGGCCTTTTGGATGCTGTGACGTTGTCTAGAAGTGCAACTCATAATGAATTCATTGAGCCGTTTTCATAATTGAATTTGAGCCCATATATTCGACCCAGCCCACTGACCCTCACACCATTTCTCTTATAAAATTGGGCTATTCAACAAAAAGGACTTTTTACCAAAAAAAAAAAAAAAAGAATTGGTCTTTTTCTTTTTCTTTTTTGACCATTTTTTCCTTTTTGGGTAAAAATTTAAGGGTTAATTATATTTACCTCCCCTGAGGTTTGACCATATTACCAATTAATCCCTATAATTTGTCCAAATAACGATTTCACACTTTGAATGATCAAACATTTAACAAAAACCCCCTTAATGCCGAAAATGCCCTTATTCAGGCCATGTTGCATTAAAAAAAGAACATATTTTTATTTTATTAATCGTGAAGCAATCCAAAAAAATAGAAAAAAGTTCTTGCTTATTATTTTATAAAAACCATATCCTTACTTCCATAAATAGTTTTGAATCAATAATTATTTTAAATCTTAAAAATGAATATTAAAAATTAGATAAATTGAAAGAAAAATAAAAAAAGAAGCAATTATTTTAAATCCTGAAATATAGTTCAAATTGAGAAAAACATGTCTTGTGCTCTCCGCAACATGCCTTGAACCACAAATTTGAACCATACTTGAGGATTTAAAATAATTGCTTCTTTTTTATTTTTCTTTCAATTTATCTAATTTTTAATATTCATTTTTAAGATTTATCAAAACTATTTATGGAAGCAAAGATATAATTTTTATAAAATAATAAGCAAAAACTTTTTTCTATTTTTTTGGATTGCTTTAGGGTTAATAAAATAAAAATATATTCTTTTTTTAATGCAACATGGCCTTAATAAGGGCATTTTCGATATTAAGGGGGTTTTTGTTAAATGTTTGATCATTCAAAAAGTGAAACCGTTATTTGGACAAATTACAGGGATTGATTGGTAATATGGTCAAACCTCAGGAGAGGTAAATGTAATTAACCCAAAATTTAAAGGGTTAATTACATTTACCTCCCCTGAGGTTTGATCAAATAACGAATCGATCCCTGAGATTTGACCAAATAACAAAAAGGTCCCTCAACCGTTAGTCTTTGCCGTTGACTGTTAGGGTTAATTACATTTACCCCCCTGAGATTTGACCAAATAATGAATCGATTCCTAAAATTTGACCAAATAACAGATTCCTCCCCCACACTAACTTCTGTTACTTATATGTAACGGAAATAGCCAAAAGTCCGAATAACCCTTATTGATTTCCATCAAATTTTTGACCTATCGATTTTTGTGTTTTCAGAAAAAAAATTTTGGTTAACAGATAAACTTTTGAATCCAACAAATTATTAATTTATTTAACAGATAAAATCAGAGTAAATTTTGATAGACCTTATAATGCAAAATTTGCCATACACGTATTTTGTAATTTGGTGAAATAGTGTGACAAATTTTGGATTACATGGGGTGATACCCATTATCCCATAAAATACCAGTGCTTTACGACTTTTCCCAATTATATGAACAAAGTACCTATTTTTTCAAAAAATAATTTATTTAAAAGATAAAGTAAATTTAAAATTTCTAGCGAATAAGAGGGTTGAAAATGTAGTACGCATTTTTTCTTTCCATAATGTACCAGCTCCTTATACTTTTCCTATATTATATAAATGAAGTACCAGATTTCTATTGACATTTTACTTTATTTATTAGTAACCCATTGTAAAACCAAACTAGCAGAAGGCTTTTCTACACAAAACACTTTGTCATGGCCGATTAAGTAGTCAAAGGATATTTGAGAATCTGGTAATCATGTCCGTCTCATTTTTGTGGTGGATTGAGTGAACCTTTACATTGCTTCTATAAATTTTCTTTCATCGCTCAATTGTCGGTTTCCTTTTTTCACTCTACTTTTTTTTTCCAATCCTTTCTTTGCTTTTCACATTTTTATTTCTTTTTTGTTGTCTAAGCTTTTCTTCTTTCTTCATTTTCTTTCTTTTGTTCCTTTATGCGCATATTTTATCAAGTTTGATTATTACATGCTTGGTTTTTTTCTTTTAAATTGGTTAAAAATTGTTTTATTTAAGTAATAAACTCTTAATTTAATTTGTTATTATTGAAACCACTTTCGATTTTTTAACGGTAAGTTTTCTCTAACTACAAGTTTTACAAAGAGGGTAAATATGATATTTTATTACTTCTATTTAAGTGTCTTTGACGAGATTACTTAAAAAGGAGGTACATGTAATATTACCACACCACAGGGATTTAAAAGTAGTTTGGTCAAACCACAAGGGAGGTAGATGTAATTAATCCTTAAAAATTTGATGGAAATCAATAAGGGTTATTTAGATTTTTGGCTATTTCCGTTGCATATAAGTGACAGAAGTTAGTGTGGGGGAGGAATCTGTTATTTGGTCAAATTTTAGGGATCAATTCGTTATTTGGTCAAATCTCAAGGGGGTAAATGTAATTAACCCTAACAGTCAACGGCAAAGACTAACAGTTGAGGGACCTTTTTGTTATTTGGTCAAATCTCAGGGATCGATTCGTTATTTGATCAAATCTCAAGGAGGTAAATGTAATTAACCCAAATTTAAAAGGCTTGGAGTTTCCTTTACTACCAACAAGGAGGAAAAGAGAGAGAGAAAGCCAGAAAGGGGGGGGGGGGGGGGGGTTGGTGGTGTTAAAAGAAAGAAAGAAAAGAAGGAAGACCATCTGAAAGTTTCATCTTGTACTTAACTCTACCTAATGTTCAGAAGCCAGGACCTCTACATTTTATCACTTGGTATGTTAGGTCATCAGTTGTTTTCAATTCTTAACTGGTATTACTTAATTGAAAAATATTTCCTATTTAGCTAGTAGTAGTATTTAAGAATCATATTGTTGTCTTTCACGATATAAATTTTTTTTATTATTATTTTACAAGCTCCTAACAACATTAGTTCTTTCCCTAAGACCAAATATTTTTCTTCTACAATTCTAATCGGTATCCATACAGCTCCAAGCTTTTTTTTTTTTTTTTTTTTTTCCCGTAACTGATTCTGATATATTTTTTGAAAAAGGACGGGAAAAAATTGTGATGATATAGTAATATAATTTGTACTGACAGTCATATCTTTATGAGTGATTTATGTCCTTGAACATTGACAGGAAACAAATCGTACTCCATGGTTTTAGTGTTATTCATTTTTTTGATGGGATTTCAGAAAAATATTCCTTATCGCATTTTTACTTCGTACATATCAAATTTTTAAAAAATATTACAATATTTTTTTATAGAAAGCTATTAAAAAATTGCAATCCAAAACTGCTCTTATACACACCCGTAACATTTTTTAAAATCTTGGTTGTCAGTAGAAGGTCAAAACCTCGAACTTTACCTTCCACCTATCACTATTTGTGGCTTCCTTCTATCCCTCCCTCTAAATTAAGACAGAGTATGCTATCCCTCTAAATTAAGATAGAGTATATTATATAAATATTATAGCTGTGAAAAAAGAAAAAAGATTATCATTTCTTGTCCTCTGAATCTGATTGACTCGCTGTTTCTATATATTCTCCATCTCTTTTAACCTCTCGTCTGAGGACGAACGCCTCGATCCTTCGGGTACAGAAATATATTATACAGCTGTACAGCTTCAACCGGACTTGTCAAAGTTGTAATCCAAACAATTTTTCAACCATTGTGGAGAAGTTTCCGTAATGGACCCGCAAGAGAGCCCTGTCGTCCAAAAGGGCAGGCAATAGCGGCCGGCTCCTTTCAGTTTCACTACCTGTTTTATTTTCACCTTTGATGGCAATTTTCAGGTTTTTCACACTTACATCTGAGGATTCAGATTTGACCATACATATAAATTACTATAACTGCGTATTATTGAGATCCAGTTGACGTTTTGTCATTGTATAAGCAAACCCAAAAAAAAAAAAAATTTTTTTTTTTAATCCCTGTTATGTTTACCAATTTTCCCAGTAAAGAAGAATTATAAAGCTGACGAATTTATTTGCAAAAAGCACAGACCAAGTGCCAACAACATCTCAGCCATGTTCAAATTGAAAGAGTCCAAAACTTTGCTTGTCCCACCCAATGGCTGAGAACGTGCTCTTCCAACTTCAAAAGGATAACCATTTGTACGTTCAGCCTCCCCTTATTGCTTCAAATCTTTATTCTTATGTTTCGAATTGAAACAGCAACATAGATTATTGGAGTTTATTTGAATGATTTATTTGGAGATAATTATTGTAACACTTTTTGTGATGTGATGTATATGAGATAAAAAGGTAATTGAGATTTGTGAAACAAATTATTTTTTTTCAAATCATTTCAATCCAAACACACTCATGCCACTTAGTATATTTGGAGGCTTTCGCAATCCCATATCTGCTTTATACATTTTGCAGGCATCGCCAGGAAATCGAGCAAACGAGCTAAACTCAGTCGAGTTTCGCCCTAATTGAATCGAGTCTTGACATAATTTTACGAAACTCAAACTCAAGATCAAAATGTCAAGTTCGAACTTTAAAAAGTAAAAAAACATATATATTTTATATTTTTTAAAAAATGAATAAAAATAATTAATTTTCTTAACAAATAATAAAATATCATAAATATATATGTAAGTTTACTATTAAAATTATATATATATAATCGAACTTGAACCGACTCATGAATTTAATATTTTTGAATTTGAGTTCGAACTTGAGTTCGACTTGGTCAAATTCAAACTCGAGCTCGATGATGACCGAGTTAGGACTTGATCCGCTCTGCACTCTGCAGCACTATCAGTGCTACCTCATCCTCTGCCAAAACCTCAAAGCCAAACTTCTACACCTACTATATCCTCAATTTGAATTGGAATAAGTTCAGGAAATTAGCATCCACAGAACAACAACATGATGGAACTGGCCACAATCAAAATTTCAGTTACGTACCCTGGAAAAAAGCCAAGAATTTTGTCGCGATAGACAAGATAAATTATGCCTGAAAACAGATCATCAATTCAAATTTAAATGCAGCAGTCTCCGCATGTGGTCCCCTTTTAATTACCCTGTATAATATGTTAAACTTAATTAAGTTGGGCCCTGTCTTTCCACCAAAATACAAAGGAAAGGAAATGAAAAAAAAAGGACCACTTCCTCTGCTGCTAGAGACTAGAGTGCTAGGTTGTGTCATGTCATGGTCACGAACGTCGAATAAATAAATAGAGACCTTGCTTGCTTGTAGATATTCCATACCTCCAAAAAATTAAAAGATTCAAGATAAAGCATCGAATCATCTGAGTTGTATGTATCCTTCTCAATCTTTTATGCAGAGCTTATAACTGTTAAATGCTTAGCCACGAAGATGAGGATGGAAACGATCCTTTAAGGCTGCCTCAGATGAGAACAATCCTTTAAGGTTGGGGAAACTTTCGGCGGAATCGCGTGATAATAGCGACGTTTCTTGTTGTTTAGGTGAAAGATCATTAATCATTCACGATTCCCAAACATCACTAAAAACTTGCAAACTTTTTCTGTTGCTTTTGAAGGGCAAGGCAACATATTTGACCAATCCTGCTGCTAGCTTATTATAGGGCGCCTCCTTTTTAAAGCTCCCCATTGCCCTTTTTACCTTTCCTCAAAACGCGCACACTTTTACGAGAGAAGAATTTCTGCAGCACACATGAAATCAGAAAAGCTGGACAGACTCGCTAGCTTTATTCAAAAATGCAACGAATCATTTGTCAATTTGATGAAAACCCAGTCAGTTTTCAGGCGAAATCAGGAGGGATCCCACTAAGGTAAGCTGTGTGGACATCGGACACGAGCCTTGTTTCACCAAAACGCAGAAAATTTTGGCAAAGCGTGTTTCAATCAGCAATTAGCTGTAAGCCAAAACGCGCACAACTACAACTAGCGTACACACACAAGAAGACAATTATAACGAACAACACACTTTGTCTATATAGAATAGAGAGGCACGGGCCAAAGCTAAAATAAGCTGTGTCTCCATCAATAATACATGAATGAGCAGCTTGCACCATTCAAATACTACTGTACTGCTTCCCAAATCCAAACAATCGCCAAATCAAGATTAACATTAATGCTTGGCCTTGGTAGGTAACAAGGGCCTATTAAAGTTGGAAATAATTACTATTTGCTACCGTGCTGCGGCAAATGCTTAGGACACAATACTTATCCGAGCATGACTTTTAGAAGTCATCTTCTCGTGCGTATAAGCTTATATATTATTGACTCTCGCAAATTCGACACGTCTCATAAATTTTCTTAATATACAATGATGCATTCACATCAATAATAATATGAAACATGAATTGATTTACCTCTCATTATTACGTCAATGCCTGAATTCTCATATTTTTTTTTTGTGAAAGTATGTGGTATTAAAAGTAAAACCAACGAAGCTTTGGACTGTTGGTGACGGCCTCTAAAAACTTTAAATCTTGATGGGGGCGGGGGTTAAAGATTCAAATCTTACCTTTCAGTAACGTGTTACTACATGTGATTTCTTTTAAATTTATACAGGTAGATTAGAGTAGGAGTAGGACCCGTCTGATTGGATGGTGATTCAGTTTTCGTCGATTTCTCCCCACCTAGTGTAGGTTAGACTACCTGTCACGTCTGATTAAAAAAAAAAAAGTAGTATGTATTAAAAGTGAAATTGAATACGAAAAATATCATGACTCTCTCATGAGGGTAACAGAATGTACCGAAGATATTAGGACATCATAATGTGGTATGATTAAGTGCATGTGCAGCAACAGCCTAGGACAAGGAAAAGAACCTTTTGGAATCAACTCTCAGCATTGTTTTGCAGCAGGAGAATTTTGAATAGTTTTGTACCTCTACAGATTGGAAAAAGACCATTCAAAAAAACGATACTAAATTTGAGCAAGTATACCAGCAAGCTAGCAGGACCATACCGTATTAAACTATACAACATTACGGCCTCAACTTGAACTTCTAAGAGGTGGGCTGGCGTGGTATTGCTCCTCAGGAATCCAAGATACCATGCACAATGATTACATCACTCTACATGATTTCTTTTTTCTTTTTTTTTTTTTTGCCTCAATAACTGGAAAAGAAAATAAAAATTGAGAACCAAGGAAACTTGAAAATTTTCACCGTTCTCTATTGAAATCTGGACGATGATTACACCAAATTTAATCACTGTAATTTTAATTCACAGATGAAAGGGCAAAAATTGCAGAAAAAATAATAAAATTTGAACCCATTTCCTGTAAATTCTTCCCAAATATCTATTGCATACCGGATTTGGCATCAGCCAGTCTGAATGTTGAAGGAGATGATGCCAATGGGAGAACCTGAGAAGGAGTTGAATGGCAAAGACTAGGCTGCTGCTGCTGTTGAAGTTCTCTTTCGTTATCCTTACCAATAATTGCAACATAAGAGCCGTCAACCTCTTCTGTGATAACCGTCCCATTTGGGGAAGGTTGAATAACAGAATCTCGAACACAGCCCCCATTCTTCAAGGCCATCCTTTCAGCTTCTTCGACTAATCTTCTTATCAACTTCTCCTCAGCATCCCTTAAAAATTTGAACTTTGGCGGAGGAGAAGATCTCAGCTTATTCAATTCAGCCTCAGATATGGACTCAAAGAGAGGATTGAATCCGTGAATATTGCTATAAGAATCCAAAGATGGAGTCCTGAGAGGTGGCGAAGGTAAAGGGGTGCGAAAAGGAGTATCAACAGCAATAATGATGTCGCTCAAGCTTCTAGTTCTTGACCCTTTCCTGCTTCTATCACCTCTAGATTTCCCATCATCAGACTCCAAATCCTCCTTAGTTTCCTCCTTGATTGTGAACAAAAATCTTGGAGGGCCACAGAGATTGTGCAGCCTCATTAACTCTGACTCCACACTTTCTTCACCGAAGCCTTTGAATTGCATACTACCATCCTTGCCGTTTCCTCCTAGCTCAAGATCATTTTCATGGCCATTGACTTCAGAATTAATCACTGAGGCAGCGAGTTCTTGAGTGTCATTTCGTCTACTGTCAGTAGAATTTGATTTCTTCCAACAAAAGAGATAAGAAATCTCCGCTGCATAGTTGGTAAAATGGTCCTCAATTTCTCTGTTGTTAATTCTCTTCTTCCACCACAACAGATAGTATAGCTCAGCAACAAGCCCCAAGAAGATGCAACCAAATACAAAGCTCAACCCAATACCTAAACCACTGAAAGATCCCATCTTGGCCTCAAGAATTTCACATTAACTCAGAATACTATTACAACCTGCCTATGGTACGGTACTAGAGATCATCAGAAGTGTCCCAGAAAGGCAACATAGAGGAGAAACTTACCTGAACCCTCAAGGGCTCTATTCCTGAATTACTTGAAGTTTCAATATTTGGAACCAAAAGCACTAGAGCTAGCTAAAAGGATATGCCACAAAATTCAGCACCAAGAATACTGAGTCATGATTTGTTAAAAGACAGAATAGTATTCTTAAGGGGTCTTGGTCGTATTGCCTCAAACACACGCTAGAGAGACAGATTAGAAACAAATTATCGACACATAGAATTCAACTGCCTGATTACGGAAATCACTGAAAAGCAAGAATTGGGAAGGGGGAAATGTGAGGATTACAGAAGAACTAATTTGATATATATATATATATATATATATATATTTTGTGTTGTGTTGTTGTGTATTTCTGTGTTTTTTTGGGGGGGGGGGGGGGTGTGGTCCTCAAAAGGATAAATAGCATTTGTGTGATTTGGCCATGAAAGGAGTCGTATAGAGTGAACTGGACTTGACGCAAAATCTAACAATTAGTGATGTGCATTTTTCATTTTCGTGTGTTCAAGACTCTTTAAGGGTTGTGGGGGTCACATCTTCTGTGGATACCTCACATGGGCTGGCAAAATCTTGCATCAATTAAATTAAAGATACAAAAAATATTTAAAGGATGTTTTCTTTCCTGGTTTAGTCCAGTTTGAAATAATTGGTGGAATAAACATTTACTAATGTTGTCATTTTAGCATTTAACATCTTAGGACGCCTTTGACTTTTGGGATTTTTACTACTGTTTAAGGAGCTAGTAGGTATGAAAACCTACTAGATCAAAAGGATGCTTTAGCACCTTCTTTGAATTTTTTTTATTATAGGTAGAGTTTAAACTCCTGACCTACAACAGTTCAAAGGAGGACTTTAATCCCTTTTCGGCGGCCATTGAACTTGTGGTTGACTTTTGGGATTGATCTGCTATTTAATGACATTTTTTCTTGTAATTAGTGGGAACAGAAAAACTCAAATCCCGATCAGATGTGTTTAAAAAAAAAAAAAAAGATAACAACTCTGTACTTACATCCATATTCATTTCCATGGTTGAATTAAGCAATCAACTTTTAGATTTTTACACAATGAATTTAATTTATTTTAAAGACAAAATAGCGGCTGATTGCACAAGTCATCAAGTCATGTATTCCTTTTGCGATACCAATGGGCCTGATAGGGCCAGCTCCCACATTAGAAAAGTGGAGAATTAAACTCGGACTCATCCGTGTAGCCACTGGCCCAGCTCATTTACGTGCTGCCATTCAATTCCTCCACTCCTCATCATTGATTGGGGTGGTTGCCCGGTAATTAGCTGACTTGATTTGTTTTTCATTTTGGTTTTCATGATGGGGAAGGTACTCTCGGTATTAATCATCTTAATTGAAAAAACAATGGGAATTCAATGTTACTTACACACTCAATTATATTATTTGACAAAGTGTTGATTGATAATCCCAACTTTTTGATTAGATGCACTTGTGGTTTCTCCTCCATCTCTCTCCCTCGGTTTTGTTTCGTTTATAATATAGATTCATCACTTGTACAATTTTTTTTTTCCTATAACTTTTGGTGGATTATCTTTCCTCAAACTCTTTTAGCACACTTTTCGTTATTTTGGTGTATCTTTTGAGGAACAAAGACAAAGCCCGTCACTTGCATTAGTTAATGGTAGGTAGTGGGTGACAGGATTTGATTTAATTACAACATAGAAAGCCAAAAAAAATCTCATATAACGTATAAGCAAAAGTTAATTTTATATGCAGTGACACTATTACGGTCGAATGTATGATATATATGTATAATTTGAGTTTTAAATTTAAATTCAAATTATATGTAATGCATTCAAGAAAAATATATATACACTATAAGTGTATATATATATTTGAATTTCAAATTCAAATTTTATAAAATTGTCATTCATCCAACGCCAACAGTGTATAAACTGTCAATATATGAAAGATTAATCCTAAGTGTATGAAAAATTAATCCAGTTATTCAAAACAAAATTAATCCATAAACTTGGCACACACCGAAAAAAAGTAGTAAATTAATAGATCCCCCATACTGTAAGCAGTCTATAACTGTATGCAATAATAAACAATCAATTGAAAGATGAGTAAAAAGTATATACGTAATCGCGCACTAGCGAAACAAATAGATTTGTATACATATGGATTGAGTGGTTCAACAATTGAACCATATTGCAACTTCGAGGTAAGCTTTGATCAGGTCAAAAAGTCAAAACACATTAGGCCGAAAAAGCATCAGAAGTTTTGTCGTTTGCTGCCCACAATCAATCAGACGAGGAGTGAGGAGAATGGGATCATTTCATCCCATGAGATGATCTCGTTAGAAAGCCAAAATCGGCCGGAGCGGAATTTGTTCCCGGTGGCGGATCTGTCGCTCGTGCATGCGGGGCTTAATCTTCAATCTGTGGAAAACAGCACGATTCTCATGCCGAAATTTTCTTGTAATTTCACGGATTTGAGGCCCTCATGACTTGAAGATTATGATTTTTCTTTTGATCGATGTTTCCCAACATATTATAGAAATTGTAGTTATTGTCTTGCCATTTTTATTGTTGTGCAGATTTTTGCATGCACAAATTAAGAATTGGCTGCATATATCTCTTAGAACAAAAATTGATAAACAAAATTTTCTTCTATTGCCTCTAACACTTTATTAATGAAAGGCAAAACTTAAAAGAGCAAATTTTTTGTACACTGCTAGTGTACAATTTTTTTTTTACGCTAACAGATTTAAATTATATCATATAATATGAATTTAAATTTAAAATTCAAATCATGCACATGTAACATATATCTTTAGTTACTAATGGGAAAAAAAAAGGTCACTACACTACCAGTATATAAAAAATTAACCCAATCTTAAATGAAAGGCGGATGTAGGGATGGCAACGGGGCGGGGTTGGGGCGGGGGACCCCGCCCCGTTGCCTATTAGTTCCCCCCGTCCCCCGCCCCGTCCCCCGCCTCCCGCTCCCCCCGCCCCGCCCCCGCCCCCGCCTTGCTCCGCTTCCCCCGCCAGGGCACCCGCGGGGTTAATAAAATTTTATTATATAAATTTATTATAATTAAATTTTAATAAATAATCAAGTATTAAAATATCAACACATCACCAAATTATTATTCATTGTAATTTTACAATTGAAATTCATAAAAACAATCAAACAGAAGTTATTTGAATACAATCCAATATGATGAAATAAATATAACTAAAATAGTCAAATTTTCACTTTTAGTACAAATGCAATCACTAATTCATCATTGTATTTGTGCATTTTTTTGAGAAAAAAGTGTTATTCTATTAAGTGTAATTAGAAATTTAGTATAAATGTATTAGTAAATTTAGTATAACTAATTAATAAATTCTATTAGTAGACATGTATAATTATTCATATAATTGATAATATCAATTATATTACATAAACTAATATACATCATATAATACATCTAACTAATAATATCATTATCATAAGTTTATAACTAATTAACTTACATATAATATATAGTCATTTATATATATATATATATATATTTTGCGGGTGGCGGGGCGGGGGATGGGGCGGGGGAGTATACCCCCGCCCCCCGCCCCGTTTCTAAGCGGGGGGAAAAAATTCCCCCCCGCCCCCGCCCCAACCCCTGCCCCGTGAGCCCCCCGCGGGGCGGGCACCCGCACCCATTGCCATCCCTAGGCGGATGGAATAAATTGATAATAAAGGCATGATGTAATTGAACATTTTCAAACATCCAAAACTAGAGGTGCCCAGCGGCTGGTGCTGTAAGCCCCCCTTTTTCTTAAAAAATGTCAGTGATTTAGTTGGAGGGGAAGAAATGAAGAGATAATTAAATGTGGTATTAGTGCAATAACAGTTTTGAACAAAATGTATTTGCCCGGGCGCCGCACAAACGCTGAATTAATTAGGGTGGCTATACCTAATTATTTATTTATTTCGAAATCTCCCGTGGAAGGCAAAAGTCAATGCACATGCACGCAGGTTTAGTGCTGTTTTCTATTTGTATGGTACCCCCTGGTTAGATTCTAAAAGTTGATCATGGAGGAATAGTAAATAATTAGAAAAATAATATACTTTTATAAATTTCAATAACATAACAAAATCCTTTGAGGCTACGATGCTATTTTAATTTTAATTTCTTTTTGCACTAATGTTTATTTAAACTTTAATTTCAATGTATTAAGTAAAGGGCATATCTTCATCTTGTTTTGGAGTTACCAATAGAAATTTCGGTTTTTGTTAATTTATAAAGGAGTTAAGTTTTTGAGAAATATGGCGTTAAGGAGTTAAGTTACCAATACAAATTTAAGTTTTGAAGAAATATATATGGCGTGTGAGGATTTGTTTATAAAGGTGTCACCAATCTTCATCATGCTGTCAACTTTTTTATGCATGTAATCAAATACTTGAAAGAAAAGAAAAGAGAAAAAAAAAAAAAAAAAACTACTAGTGCTGCGAATCTTGAAAGCCACATATTTCTCTCCTTGCATTCAATGTTTGTAAATTTTTGACAGACCACAGCTGTCTAAAGATGAAATGCAGAGTTTAACTCTCAACAAATCAATAATCCCAAGAAAAATTTCTACTACTAATTTTCTTGAAAGTTTCATGCGCGGGACAACGTATGATACAGCCGTATTTGCCAACGGATTACTCGAAAACACAAGATCAATTGTGAGAAAGTGCAACGCATGATTTCTTATATTACCAAGACATGCGTGCATGGCAAATCGTGATTGCTCATTCACAGCACAAAATTGGCCTCGCCTGCCCTCTTCTTCCCCTCTCGGACGATTCAAGTGATTATCATCTCCCGCTAGCTTGCAATCAAGTATCGCAGTAGCCAGCATCTGCTGCCGAGCTGAGTCTGCAGTGCTTGCTTAATTGGCAATTTCTTCAATTCCCAAAGCCTAGGCCCCCCTACTTCTACAGCCTACACCTTACAAACCCAACCGCCTGTCTTTTCCTCTCATTCCCGAATCTACCCCCTCCTTTCCTTTCATGGCTTTTCCTATGTTTAGTCACTCACTTTCATTCCCGAGACATGACCCTTGTAGGGGTTCTCTCGTCTTTTCGTGCATGCAGCTAGCCCTAGCCGCTACCCGCCATGTTTTCAGAGTTTTTTCAGCACCAAAAACAATACGCATGTCAACCTCTCTCTCCTTTCTGTTTGACCCTCTAAATTTCTCTGTCCAACGAATATATATATATATATGTATGTATGTATATATATGCATGCATCAACATAATAGAAGAAGGCAAAAGAAGAAGCCATGCACAAGCACAACTAATATTCTTAAAACCCCAAGGCTTCTTCAGTGGTACATTTTGAGGGTTTCTTTATTTTCGTTATGGAGAGTCATGATAACTTGGATATGCCTATTTCTGGAGGAGCTCCAGTTGGTTCTAGATGGAACCCGACAAAGGAGCAAATAGATATGCTTGAAAGCTTGTACAAGCAAGGGCTAAGGACTCCAAGTGCAGAGCAAATACAACAGATCACTAACAGGCTAAGGGCTTATGGGCACATTGAGGGCAAGAATGTGTTTTATTGGTTCCAGAATCACAAAGCAAGGCAAAGGCAGAAGCAAAAGCAGGATCATGTTTCACCTTTCAATCGCTTTCTTCATAAGACCGCCTCTGTCCTTCCACCTTGTACCAATGGTCGGTCTTTCTCTCTAATACATTTCTCTATACTTCTGTTTTGTTCTGCTTTTCTCCAGAGTTTACACTTATTGATGTATAATGTAATGTTGGAGACCCATATATTGTTTAGAGATTGATTTGTCTCTCTTAATTACAATTGGAATCTGACGGGATCACGCACTGGGGTTCGATATGTGGAAAAAAGCATTAGTCTAATATTTCCTGAACTGTCTATTTCTGTAGATTTCTTTGCTACCTAGGTTTCCAAGCAAGTGCCGTTTTCAAAAGAGGAACATGCTTTTTTGCTTGAGTGGAGACTAAAGGTTTCTGTCAGACTTTCTTGTTGAGAGTCTCCCTGTTGTATTCATAACATTCAACTTTTTCTGGATATCCTTTTTTTTAATTCACTTTATTTCTTAAAATTATGTTCCTTCATATTTTCCTTTTGCTTTTTCAAAAATGATCCGCCCATTAATTAAATATAGCTCACTATTATTCTCCGGTCTCATTCTTTAATATTCCTCCTAACTCAACCCTTCTTTTTTCACGGATGATCGCTATCTAGTTTCTCTAATGTATGCAAGCTAGCTTTCAGTTCTTTGCAGCCCATATTACATGCCATATCCGGAAACGGGGTTATGTCATCAGCAGCAGCAATTATCCAAGGTGCTTCTTCCAAGAAGCTTCAAGAGGAGGCCAATTTTGCCAGAGAAACTCGAGAAAAGCAAGCTGCTTGGTAGGGCACTTCATGATCAAGCAAATCAGGAGTCCAATGATATGATGCATTCATTCAGAGCCAATGGAGAATGCGTGATGTCTAACTCAAAGCAATTTAATCAAGAGACTTTGGACTTGTTTCCTCAGCAACCAACTGGAACTCTACAATCAAGAACTGCAGCAGCAGTAGCAAGCTGTTCTTTCCCTTCAAACTATTTTGGATATTCCACTGCTACTCCTTCAACTTCCTCGGCCACCAGATCCTTTACCGATAAAGGAGGTTATGATGACCATCATCCTTTCTTTGACTTCTTATGTGGAAATAATGGTTCATGCGATGGTCATTAGCACGATGTAATTTCAGTTTGTGATTGGCCATCTGTAATTTCCTTTTGGCCAATTTTTGTTTTAACTTTTTTGGGCTTAGGTCTGTATTTCTTGTGTCTCTTTAATTACCTTGTGCTGAAGAATCAAAACAATCGTTCTTCGTCTGGTACAAACTTAAATTGAGATCATGGATGTTTTCCTCAAGGATTTGGAAAATGCTTACTCCCTATCGTTAATACTTAATAGGCACAGCCATCGCCTTGAACGCCTTGAACCTCAAGGTTTCAAGTCAATCTGATCTGGGATCTTGAATGTCTAAGCTTTAATGAAAAAAAGTATGCATCTAATTTTCACTCTCTTTGGTTGGGAAAAAGTTAGGTGCTTACTGAGACAGGTGTTAATGATTCTTGGAGCAATCAGCTAGGCGTGGTTAAAATAATTATATTCAAAAGGATAAAAGGTGTAAAGAATAGAGAATGGGACTGTCAACTGAAACGTGTGGAGACTATAGAGAAGGGAATTGTTGCGCTGATCATCTGGCTAAAATCAGCCTCAACCTAAGCTCGGGTTGGAGAAAGTTCGAAGAAGCCCCATTATACTTAAGACCTCTCTTGAGTCATGATGTAACAAGTGTTAGCCAAGGTAAATTAGCGACTTTGTGATGACCTTGCCCTCGAAGAAAAAGAGTATATATTCATATATTAAGTTAGTATACACATATAAAAATTACGAATAGAATAAAGCCATATGAATATATACCAAACTATATAAGAAACATAACAATTGTATGAAAATCTCAATTGTACAAGCTTAAATTCTCTCTTTTTGTGGTATTATCTAAAATCTTGATTTATAGCCCTCAATTATCCTGCAATATTCAAGTAGACCTCACCTTCTAGATAGGCCTTTCAATCGGATCATATGAGCCAAACCTTCATAAGTTCGGATTCAATTCATTTAATTTGTAACACTTTCAGGTTTTGAGTCATGAGTTTTAAGTTAACAAATATGAAGATCATACTCAACTCACCAAATATTCGAGTTTTAGGCCTTATTCAGGTTTAGTCCAAATTCGCTTGTTACTGCTCAATTTTCTTAATATAATTACTATAACTATGAAATTGTAAAACTAATTTAACATTCACAGAACTACAATATTAAAATTAAATATAAACAAGTAATAGTTCTTAAAAGTACATAAATCAAGAATTTTTCAACAATATTTATATTTAATTCGTTCATGTTGACCTTGGTCGATCAATCCTTGGTTTTGATGATTAACAAACCAAAATGTAGATTTGGGCTAATGTTTTTATGTGAGTAATTTGTTAGAACAGATTCTTGTGGCATAAAAGAAGAAGCAAAAACAGGGCACTCATGTCGGACGCTATCGGACGTCCGAAAGAATGAAGAACATCAAGAAGGAAACTCTGTCGGACGCTCGTGAGGAAGCATCGGACGTCCGGAAGGATCGGACGCACGCCTCGGACGCACATCGATCGCATCGGACGTCCGAGAAATTTCGCAAAGATTTGATGACTCTCTGCCTACGTTCGGACGCAGGGTTCGGACGTCCGACAGGTGGTTTGGACGCAGGGTTCGGACGTCCGACAGGAGGTCTCGGACGTCCGACAGGCCAACGGCTAGTTTTGACAGCATTTAATATTTGACCGTTGGAGAGCTTTTTGAAGCCATTTCTCACCTTCTATAAACACCCCAAAGCACAAGAAGACAAGGGACTTTTGCCAACACAAAATACAAGCTTACAAGTGAGATTTTTGAGTAGAAAGATTCTTTGTTGGTTGTATAAGGGGTTGGGAAAGTTGGGTTGTGAGGTTGCTCAAGTGAAAACCTTGGTGAAGGTGAACCTATCACTTGGAGTGGTAAAACCTTGGTGAAGGTTGCCTCATTTGTATAAAATAGTTCTTAATTGGGTGAGTGATCTTTCAAGTGTAGGTTGTTGAGGGTTAACTAGAATTGTTGTAAAACTCCTTGGCTCAACCAAAGAGTATTTGGGGTGAGGAAGGAGTGAACCTTCACTTGTACATCTTGGTTAGCATCGCCATCAATTGAAGAGGCTATTGGATTGATATTTGGTTTGCATTTCTTATCTTTTCTCTTTAATTAAGTTTTCTTTATTGTGCTTAAATTTGATATATCTTTGTGCATCATTGTGAAATTGTTTGTACTCATTGGGTTGCACCGGGCATTACAATTGGTATCAGAGCTTGGTCTCTTTTGATCAAGCTTAACCGCTTAGAGTAAAGATCATGGCAACCATAAAAGTTTCTTTTTTAGAAGGGCAATCTATTGATAGACCACCTATGTTTAATGGTTCTCATTTTAGCATGTGGAAACAAAGAATGATGATTTTCTTACAATCCGTTTATATTGAATTATGGTATGTGGTAGAAGATGGTCCTTATGAAGCTAGAATAGTTGACTCCACCACCAATTTGAGTAGATTAAAGATTAGACAAGAATTGAATGAAAAAGACAAGAGATACCTTTCTTTGAATGCCAAGGCCATGTGTATATTGTACAATGCATTAGATGTAAATGAATCTAGCAGGATTAAAGGTTGTAAATCAGCTAAAGATATTTGGGATAAATTGTGTGTATTTCATGAAGGTAACCAAGATATTAAAGAACAAAAGAAATCTTTGCTTGTTTCTCAATATGAATTTTTCAAAATGCATCCTCTTGAAAATGTTGATAAAATGTGTAGTAGATTTTGTGACATTATTGAAGATCTTAAATTGCTTGGAAAAGAATATTCTTTGGGTGAGAAAAATAGAAAGATTTTGAATGCCTTGCCAAAAGAATGGGAAAACAAAATAAATGCTATAGAAGAGGCAAAGGATTTAAATTCTATGTCCATTGAATCTCTTGTGGATACCCTAACCTCTTATGAATTAAAGCTGAAATTCAAAGTGCAAGAGGAAGAAAATGCAAGAATGTATAAGAGAGGCATAGCTTTTAAAGCATCTCAAGTGGGGGATAACCCATCCTTCATGGGTAATGAATTCATGGAAGTGGACAATGATACAACTCCTCACATCAAAAGTTCCAAGAAGACCTTCAACAAGAGATGCTCAAGAGGAGATTGCAAAATTACATGGGATGAATGCAATTCAAAAAGAGAAAAAGAAGAGTTGGCCCAAATGGCACTAATGGCCGTTGGAGAAGATGAGGTAAGTTCTTATCACTCTTCTTGTGATGAAGATAATGAAAATGATGATGTGAAAATTCTTATGATTAAAATGCATAAAAGTTTGAGAAAATCTTATGCTAAAAATAAAGATTTGAAAACAAAAATAAATGATTTGTTGGAAGAAAACTCCAAACTGTTTCAAGAAAACAAATGTTTGAGAATGGAAAATGATGATTTAAAAAATCAAAAAAGTGTTTTTGATTGCAAAAATAATTTGAAAAGGAAGTTAGAAGAGAAAACAAAGTTTTATGAAAAAATGTTGGAGGAACAAAATGTGTTAAAGAAAAGAATTAATGACTTGAACGAGTTTCTCCAAAATGAAAAACAAAAGTTTTCTCAAACAAAAGAAAGCAAATCTTTTCAAGGCACAAATAAGTTTGCTATGATAAGAAGTAAGAAAATTAGTTGCATTAAATCCACCTATGTGCAAAATACTTCTATCATGTGTAACTTTTGTTGCAAATTTGGACATATGCAAAATGATTGCTATGTAAAGAAAAATATGAGAAAAGGCATGAAATTCATTTGGATTGCTAGATCATGTCGTATTAACTCCCAAGGACCCTATAAAGAAAGAGTACCAAATGAAATTTCTCATATTTAGGCACATCATGATGATTTGATCCAAGAAGTGCTATATGGTTGTAAGTACAATTGAAAATTTTGATATTCAATATGGTCTTGATTTGAAAAATAAAGGGGGAGTTTGTTTTTGATTGATGCCAAAAGGGGGAGTAGGATTTATTGAAATTTCTTTGTATGTTGGCACTTTCTAAGGGGGAGCTTTATTTGAACTTATTTGATAAAAGAAATCTTCATTTTGTTTGTCATCATCAAAAAGGGGGAGAGTTCAAAATATATGAAAAATGGTAATAAAACATATGGTCATAAGCCAATACATCTTCAAAGATTGGAATTTTTTCATAGCCTTCTGACTTGAATCCAAATATGGTTGATGATTTGTGTTTCTATTAGAAATTCTAGTCCAAAAAGAAATCAACCAATATTATGCAAACACAAAAATTTACTCAACCAATAAAAAAAAATAGAACTTCGGTCATGCATTACCAATATTGGCTCTCAAGAAAGCTAGTAGAGGAGTTTTCAGATGTATTTTTGTGTTTTGTAATTTGTATCTATTTAGTATTTAGTAATAATATATTTAGATATATAATTATATATAATATCAAAATATAAATACTATATATATCATTATATATAAGAGGTAATTAAAGAATCGGTTCTATATCGAATTTGAGCCGAATAAAGCTTCAACTCGGCTCATATTTAATTTGATCCTAATTTTTAAACTCAGTTTCAGATCTATTCACTAAATGATTGGACTCATCGAGCCTTTTCTCCAATTGAACAAGTCGAGCTCAAGTTGGTCTCACCCATTAACAGTCCTACTTCTAGATTGGTAGACGATGTGCTTATGATAGATCCCGTTACCTAATATAGCACGGCCTACTATGTCTTACTTTACTATTTAATATCTTTTTTTTTTTTGGGTAGGATTTAATTTCTAACATGAGGGCCTAATGCAGTAGTCCTGACCCTGCCCAATAAATTGGGAGATGAGGACTTGACCTAGGCCACGGTCCCGCCTAAACTGTCTTTCTTTAGGAAAAAAGAATGAAAAGTATTTAAAAAAAAAAAAGATTCAAAAGCGGCAGTCGGATTCGAAGCATGTAATGTGGGACTGTATGCACCTTTCCAGCAATAAGTGCCTCATCCAGTTCTTAGGCCCCAATAAGTTGGAAGATTCAAGGCGCGATCTAGGCGCAGTCGAATTGCAATTTCTCTTTCTTTACCCAAAAAACCAAAGAATGACAAGGGCTGCTAGACTAAGACAAAGCCAAATGCACTAGCAATGCCGAATCCACTTCCGCAACCACGGGATGGACTTGTCGCTGCTGACACAATCTTAAACCATGCAAGAGAGACATCCCTTCTGCGTGCAATACATCCCCTTCCCCAAATTCCTTGTAGAATGCAAAAATGAATCTTCCTTGTGAATCACGAAGCATGTACGTAAGATACGGTCTAAAACCTCAAACAGCTGAACAGTTGGGCCTGTCAACACTTCATAGCCCTTTTCAATATCTTCCCTACATCACTAGGTATTCATCTGGCATTTATCTGGAAGTAGCGCTTTGTCTCAATTGTTACAGATGCACAATGCCTGTACTGTTCTGACCTCTTAGCCTTGGGATCAATCTTACTTGAGAAATTTAGCTTTTGCTTTTGCTGATTCAAAGCCAGTAAAAACCATTGGGCTAAACTAAGTAAAAAGTAGTTGTCATCAAAGATATTTTATTCTTGATCTCCCCTCTGATATCAATCTGCTTGATTGCCTCTGAAGTGTAACCTACAAATGAAATGAATGAACACAGGACAAAATCCCCGTTTCGGATAAATTCTTGACAGAAAATACTCGTCTAGTGGAGCGTAAATCCTATTATGCGAGAGATTACTAATGCTGTGAATGCTCAAAAGGGTTTTGACGGTGAAGTAGTGGCCGCCAGCGATGCTATTACATTTGCAGCAAATCTGGAAATCTCGAGCTTTGTTCTTGAGATGACATAGCGACGGTCATTCAGCTTTGTAGGATAGTCATTTCAATTTTTGTTCTGTCATAGGTCCTATTTTAGATGATTTAAGAGGTGATTTCGGATCACTAGAGTGCCTTCTAAGGTGAAATGCGATTGTTTAGGAATCACCTGATCAAGTTATCAGAGGTGGGGCTATGTCCCCCTATTCACCTCCGACGATCTAATCAGTTTTGGTGAGAGAGAGTAAAGGAAGACTTTGGAAAGTAGTTCTTTTATACCTGATATCGGTTGTTCTTTTTTGGTGAGAGATTTCGATATTTATATGGGACAATTTGAAGGGAATGACAGTGGGGTAGAAAAGCTGTTTTCATTGACTTCCAAAATATAACCATTATATCCATTGAAGCTTTTCTTGCGAAACAGGTGACATGACTCGCGTAATGCTTATTGTCCACCGATCGATGAAGATCCTAATTATTCTTTGTTTTTGTTTCCTCATATTATATCATAATCATAGACATAATCACGTTGAGAAAAGCTCATTGAAGGCGAAGAGATTATCTAAAGCTGCTCGGATTTATTTGGTAATTTCTTCTTTACTCTATTAACGAATGAATTTCATTAGTATTAGAATAGCCGTTACTGCCGTTGAAGGATTGATCTTTCTGCTTCTTCCTTTTTTTTCACGTTCCCTCTTGCTTTTTAATATTACTCATTGGCTTTTGGCATTTGTTCATTTTTGCTATGGTTGTTTGATTAGGTACGTTTATTTTCTTCTCCTGCTCTCTTTAGTTTTGCTTCATGCGTTTTTCTTTAAAATTATTTGTTGTGTTTAAATTTCGTGAGCACAATAGAAATTTCACTGGAATTCGATGGTTCTTTTTATTGCTAGAAAATAATCTATAAGAATAAGTTTACTGGTAAGTTGCTGGTCCCCGATTCAATCGAACCCATTAATCTCTTTACCCTGCTTGGTACAAATAAAACCTCAAAAAAGCATTTTTGTTCTGTTTTAAACCACTAATTTTTCTCCCTTTGTGATTTTTTCAATTGCACAGGGATTATGAGTCTTTCCTAATTGACCCAGATATGATTTTGTTCTATTGTCTTTGCTATGGCTTTTAATTTTATGTTCAAGGCAGAATTATGCGTACAACCTATTTGATAATACTCCCTCCGTCCCACTTTGATAGTCCTGTTTCTTTTTTCAAAAAATTTAAGAAAAAGTAGTTAACTTTGTTGGAAAAGTAAATTTAGATTGCTATTTTCCTAAAATACCCTCACATTAAATAGAGTACAACTTTATGGGAACTTAAATTGATGGTAAAAAAAGAATCAACTCTCATTAAATGGGGTAGGTTTATAGCAACAACAACTTGTATTGAATAAGGGTATTTTAGGAAAATGAAAATACAACTACATTCTTCAATTGGAAAGTGGACTGCAATTTGGGACAGACAAAAAAGGAAAACAGGACTATCAAAGTGGGACGGAGGGAGTATCAGATTGATTAATTGTTTGTCTCGTGGGAAGATTCCTAAGCAATACTTCATTGTTTATGTTGGGAGACAAGTACTATGCTTTAGTGATGATTGGTAGACAAGTTTCTTTTGAAAGTACAAGACATTCAATGCATACCCACATTCTTTATAAGCAATTGTAGGACGCTCTAGGTCAAATTCTTTATCGATAGTTGCTTCTTTGTGACATAACCAAACTAGATTGGTAGAGATCACTATAAGCAAATTAAAATTTTTGAAAAAAACATACTCCCTCCGTCCCACTTTGATAGTCCTGTTTTCCTTTTTTGTCTGTCCCAAATTGCAGTCCACTTTCCAATTGAAGAATGTAGTTGTATTTTCATTTTCCTAAAATACCCTTATTCAATACAAGTTGTTGTTGCTATAAACCTACCCCATTTAATGAGAGTTGATTCTTTTTTTACCATCAATTCACGTTCCCATAAAGTTGTACTCTATTTAATGTGAGGGTATTTTAGGAAAATAGCAATCTAAATTTATTTTTCCAACAAAGTTAATTACTTTTTCTTAAACTGTGTGAAAAAAGAAACAGGGCTATCAAATTGGAACGGAGGGAGTATAAATAAATAATCAAACATCACACAGCTAAAACCCGGCCCGTAATCAACAAAATCCATTGACTGAGAAGGAGTTTTAAGCTTGAGGCCAAAAATGTGGCTCTTGAGCCCAATCAAAAGGGCCAAAATTTCCAGCTAGTAGCCTTATTTATTTCGGGCATGACTCGGGAAAACATAAAACTCCATTGCTGCTGCAATTGCCCATTTTCTATTTTACTCTTTATTTGTCATGAAAATTAAATTCATCAAATGATTTGATTATTGTAATTTATAATAATAAAAAAAAACAATAACAAGAAGTTTATTACTTGCAGATCCTAAAAAAAAGATAAGAGTTGCTCTGGCAGTAACGTATGGGGATTAGGTTCCTATGATAAGGGAATTCTTGCTACTATTATATATTAGTATTATCTTCACTGCGTGAATGAGGGGCTCACACAATGGACTAATTTTAAGGGAAATGATGATATTTGTACTGCCAAATTAATTGGGACTGGTATCTGATAAATATCATCATATGCATGTCAGAAACTAAAGTTAATTTTAATAGTTGTAATAAATATTTTTATATGAGAAAGAGAAACGCGACTGCCAGTACTATTGTAGTCGTAAATCAGGAGAAAATTGATGGGAGTGTCTATTTTTCCGTCACTAACGTTCACCGTTTCTCACACTCCGTCGTTCAAAATACTTGTGAGTGAGTCTACTCTAACGTGAATGTTAACGGCCGATCACAATGTGCCCTTTTCTCTTTATCTCTCTATAGTTCGAATAGATGATTGGAGAGGGTTTCCTGTGAAGATCTTCCACAGTTCTTTACGGATTCAAAGCTAATTAATGTTTTTGAGGTAATCCTTGTCAAAGATCCCTCTCTTTTTCTTCTCCTGTTTTATAGTAATAGATTTTTAAGTTTTCTCACAATTTTCTTTTAATTTTTCCAAGCCTTTTTACCTGTGTAGTTCTTCTCTCTGACGCTTGGAACTGTGATTTTGTAGCTTATGCCCGTGTAAGTGATGATCTGATCAAAAACCCAGTCTTGTTTTCATTGTCTTTTTTTTTTTTTTGGGGGTTAATTTTGAAGCAATTTATATTAGGATGATGTTACGGATTATGGACAAGGGTTTATTGTGAGAGGGATTGTTGAGGGGATATTGGTCGGTCAAATAGTTGCATAGAGAAAATTAGTATTAGTGCTAGATAACGAGAACCGTTGTTGGAGATTACTGATTGGAGTGAAGCATAATGGGAGAAGATTTATTGACCAATTTAACCATTGAGAATTATCCATCAACGTTTTTGTCCATGGATTCAATTGCCAACTCTCATGATGACTCTGACCGGGATATGAGTAGGCAAAGTGCCCTGCAGCCGCCCGATATTAATCTCCCCTTTTCTGTTGAGCATAGTCCTCCACCTCAGCCATGGAACCATGAAGCCTTTGATATGCTAGAGGTTGGTCTGGGACACCAAATTACTGACCCTGATAAGCTCCTTGACTTGCCTAAAATTGGGCGAAAATGTGCTAAGAGGCTGGACAGTGTGTGGGGCGCTTGGTTCTTCTTTAGTTTTTACTTCAAGCCAGTTTTGAAGGAGAAATCAAAGTGTAATATTGTTAGGGATAGTAATGGGGTTTCTGGCTTCGATAAGTCAGATCTTCAGCTTGATGTCTTTTTGGTTCAGCATGACATGGAGAATATGTATATGTGGGTGTTTAAGGAGAGGCCCGAGAATGCACTTGGGAAGATGCAATTGAGGAGTTACATGAATGGACATTCTCGCCAAGGTGAGCGTCCGTTTCCTTTCAGTGTGGATAAAGGTTTTGTAAGGTCTCATAGAATGCAGCGGAAACACTACAGGGGTCTCTCCAACCCTCAGTGTGTTCATGGTATTGAGTTGGTTCCATCTCCTAATCTTGTGGTTATGGATGAGGAAGAGCAGAAGAAATGGATGGAATTGACAGGTAGAGACCTCAACTTTTCTATTCCGCCTGAAGCTAAAGACTTCAGTTCATGGAGGAACCTTCCAAACACAGATTTTGAGCTTGAGAGGCCTATTCCGGCTTTAAAGAGTAATCTACAGGCCCCTACAAAAAAATTGCTTAATGGGTCCGGCTTGAATCTGTCCACTCAGCCTTCAAATCATGTAAATGGCAATGGGATAGATCTCTCTTCTATTTGCAATAAGAAAAGGAAAGATATTTTTTCACCTGGAAATGATGACGATTGTTGCCTGGCTGCCAATAATTCTGATCGACACCAAGATGCAGATATCCACCCTGTTGAGCCTCCCTGGATGGGTGAATTTTCAGGGGTAATAAGGAATGTATATGGACCTGTTACAGCTGCAAAAACCATTTACGAGGATGAAGAAGGATACTTGATTATCATCACCTTGCCCTTTGCAGATCCTGAAAGAGTAAAAGTACATTGGTGGAACAATCTAACTCATGGTATTGTGAAGATATCATCCATCAGTACAGCATGTATGCCTTTTATCCAGAGGAATGATAGGACGTTCAAGCTGACTGATCCATCTCCTGAGCACTGCCCTCCTGGAGAATTTAAAAGGGAAATTCCACTTCCCACTCGAATTCCAGATGATGCCAAGCTAGAAGCATATTTTGACAAAAGTGGAACTGTGCTCGAGATCAAAGTTCCTAAACATCGCACGGGGCCAGAAGAGCATGAAGTTCCTGTGTGCCTCCGCCCTCCAAATGAGTTTGGCTTATCTTGAAGACGTTTTTCAGTTTGCGTTAAGGGTAGACAATGTTGTCAATTTCCTTTACATTTTAGAAATTTTTATGAAAATAGAGAGACCAAAAATTCCTCCTCACTCATAAGATAGTATTTTAACTGTCTCCAGAACAATTGTTTTGGTATTGTCTTTTGGGATTGGTATAGTTGTACTGATGGTTAGTTATGAGTTGCAAGGTTGAAATTCATTGATCAGAATTCTTGAACCTCGCTTCTTGTTTGTCAGTCTATATATATATATATATATATATATATATATATATATATATATATATATATATATATATATATACTGGGGTCGGGGTAGTTTTGTGCTGATGGCATCCAGAACGTTGACGCATGTACATGTTCTTTTATCGGCCCTTCCCTGAATAGGAGAAAGAAAATAGTGAATGCACCTGACTGCGTACACCTTGATGTGGGCTCTTCTTCATTTTGCTATTGGGCCTCCTATATGTATTTCCATCAAATTGATGGATGAATTCGTATTTATAATACTGATATATTGGAATTATGCAACTTCTGCTGTTATTGTTTTAGTAGATTTGGAAAAAAAATATATTCATTCATAATGTTGAAGTATTTACGTGTTCCTTTATTGATCATTTGCTGAGGCTTTGGTTCTTTTGATGCCCTGGGCAAAAGAAATTAGTGAATGGAGCTCAATTCAGCAACCTTGGGGGCTACTCTTCTTTCGGCTATTGGGGCTCCTAATGTAATTCAAACTAAGTGATGGATGAATTGGTATTTTACAATGTTGTGATGTGATAAATGACATGAAGGCTATGTATTTTAAGTTGTTTGTCTTGTCAATCTATTCGCGTCATGGATTGCCTAAAAGCGCGATTGTTGTGTAAATGCTTTAGCCACTGCCTTGATTGATGCTAACATGATGAAGCCTCCCCCTGCCACTTGCAAGTTGCACGGTGATTAAAAGGTGCCTTGTCAACAAGGCATTTGTAGTTTTTTTTTTTTTTTTGTGGGTGCCTAATAAAAGTTTCTTAGCGTGCATAATCCATTTCTGAGTTCTGGCTTTCTGCACTTTTCAGGGGATTATTTTTCTTTAAACAGTTTACCACCAGCCGCAGAGAATATTAAAATTTTTTACGCAGTTTCTAGCATACCAATTTCAAAGCCAACTTGACTCAAATCGACAAGTTACTTGTCTAAACCAATGGAGTGGAGGCGAATGCTGGCAATTTCAAATATTACTCGTCTAAACCACTTGAATGGAGATATAACCTTTCTACATCTCTGCCAGAATGTATTATGATCCCTCTAGTTTCAGATATAACATGAAATCCGCGTAAAGGCTTAATAGCTTTATAGCGGCCACTGGACTGGACAATTGCGAAAATGCTCTAGTTTCATCACTCCCCAGCGAACGGCCCTTTACCATATATGAACACCACTTAATCACTGTGTGCCGAGATTGCAGACGTGGTTAATCAATTTACGTCTTAGGATAAAACAATTCTGGTGTTTACTAATACAAAGTTGTGAACCTGAAATATTAGTTGACGACTTAACAGTAATACGGGCCAAAAAAAAAAACTGATTAACGAGATGTATTGTCTAAAAATTTCAATTAATAAGAGGGTAAAAAAGAAAAGGGGGCATAAGGAGCCCAATTCATAACTATCGCCAACAAAAGCAGTATTGTGCACTGCAAAATTGCCTGATCATTATCTTTAATCAACTTCCTCAATCTTTGGTCCTGCACCACTTCCACCGCCAACAGATGGACCATCCTCATCCATAGCTCCCCCCATACCACCATCAGCACCACCCTGGTACATCTTGGCTATGATGGGATTGCAAAGGCTCTCCAGCTCCTTCATCTTGTCCTCGAATTCATCTGCTTCAGCTAGCTGATTACTGTCAAGCCACTTGATGGCCTCCTCTACAGCATCCTCAATCTTTTTCTTGTCAGTGGGCTCAAGCTTGGCACTGATCTTCTCATCTCTTATTGTGTTCCTCATGTTATAAGCATAATTTTCTAAGGCATTCTTCGTATCCACCTTCTTCTGGTGCTCTTCATCTTCAGACTTGTACTTCTCTGCCTCCTGCACCATTCTCTCGATCTCTTCCTTGGAAAGCCTGCCCTTGTCGTTGGTGATGGTAATTTTGTTCTTTTGACCAGTGGTCTTATCTTCAGCAGAGATATTAAGGATACCATTTGCATCCATGTCGAAGCAAACAGTGATTTGAGGAACACCCCTAGGGGCAGGAGGAATACCACTCAATTCAAACTTTCCCAGCAAGTTGTTGTCTTTGGTCCTTGTTCTCTCACCCTCATAGACCTGAATTAAAACTCCAGGTTGGTTATCTGAGTAGGTCGAGAAGACTTGCTCTTTCTTTGTGGGGATGGTTGTGTTTCTGGGAATCAAAACAGTCATAACTCCACCAGCAGTTTCCAGACCAAGGGACAGTGGAGTAACATCCAACAATAACAAGTCCTGCACCTTCTCATTGCCTTCACCGCTCAAAATTGCAGCTTGTACAGCAGCACCATAAGCAACGGCCTCGTCAGGGTTAATGCTCTTACAGAGCTCCTTCCCATTGAAGAAGTCCTGCAACAATTGCTGAACCTTGGGAATCCGAGTTGATCCTCCAACAAGCACAGCATCATGTACACTGCTTTTGTCCATCTTGGCATCCCTCAAACACTTCTCCACAGGTTCCATACACTTCCTAAACAAGTCCATATTCAGCTCCTCAAATCTCGCCCTTGTGATTGTTGTGTAGAAATCAATACCCTCGTACAAAGAATCAATTTCAATTGTAGTTTGAGCAGTTGACGAGAGGGTCCTCTTTGCCCTTTCACAAGCAGTTCTCAACCTCCTCAATGCTCTTGGACTCCCGCTGATATCCTTCTTGTTCTTCCTTTTAAACTCCTGTACGAAGTGATTAACCATTCTGTTATCAAAGTCCTCACCTCCCAAATGGGTATCACCAGCTGTAGCCTTGACCTCAAAAATACCCTCCTCAATTGTGAGCAAAGAAACATCAAAAGTACCCCCGCCCAAATCAAAGATCAAAACATTCTTTTCACCAGCGCTAGTAGCTTTCTTGTCAAGCCCGTAAGCAATGGCAGCAGCTGTGGGCTCGTTGATGATGCGCATAACATTCAGGCCAGCAATGACACCAGCATCTTTAGTTGCCTGACGCTGCGAGTCATTGAAGTAAGCTGGAACCGTAACAACCGCATTCTTGATTGTCGTACCAAGATAGGCCTCCGCAACCTCCTTCATCTTTATGAGCACCATCGATGAGATTTCTTCAGCTGCGAACTGCTTTTCTTCGCCTTTGTAGTTCACCGCTATCATTGGCTTGTCACCAGGGCCGGCAATCACTTTAAAGGGCCACAACTTGATGTCATTCTGCACTGAAGAATCACTGAGCCTCCTTCCTATCAATCGCTTGGCATCTGAAATCCACAAAAATCAAAGTATCACAGATTAGATACAACAGCTCACATTCTACTATTTTGCATATCAGAATTACCACTACTCTAGATGATCGCTTGAAACCTAACATATAAACCTTAATCAACCGGAAACAGAACCTGAAATACAACTTCAATCCGCCAGAAACACACACCTTATTATCTCTCTCCCTCTCTCATTCATTTCTTTCTTTCCCTTTTTTTCGTTATATGAACTAAACTCAAAATCTCATAATAGGAGACCAAGCTGGACAAAGTTAAAGACCGAAACTCAAATCATCCAGTTGCAGTTGCATCCAACTTCGCTTAAGAAAAAAATAACATGCAAGAAATTCAGAGGCGGTGATCAACCAAACTTCAAAAAATTAGCTCCAGGATTCATACTTTATTGATGATGCACCACATCTTACAATAGAAATTAGAAGATTCAAACTATTTGATGCATAAAATAACAAGTAATAAAAATTCCGAAAGCATTAAGCAAAGAGCGAAAAAGAAGAAAGAATTGCATACCAAAGACAGTGTTGGTGGGATTCATAGCCACCTGATTCTTGGCAGCGTCACCGATGAGACGCTCCGAATCAGTAAAGGCAACATAGGACGGCGTCGTTCTGTTTCCTTGATCATTAGCTATGATCTCGACTCTGTCGTGTTGCCAAACTCCGACACACGAGTAGGTCGTCCCCAAATCGATCCCGATTGCAGGCCCGTCACCTTTTCCGGCCATGTTTCTCTCAAGAAATTCAACAACAGCGTACAAAATTCAATAGATTATCGAAAAGAATACTTTTGCTTGTTAGCAGAAGGAAAGAATAGTGGTTAACAAGACTAGGAACCTTTTCCTTGAATGGGAAAAGTGGGAGACGGGGACTGGGTTATAAAGGAAAGTTTGATTTTCCAGAACGTTCGGACAGAGAGTTGTGAGCTGTCGGATTGGGCTTTTTGGGTTGATTAATTAACCATTCCCGCCTGCCCTTTTCCTGGCGGTTTCAACAAGGGGTCACTCTGGTTGGTTCGAGAAAATTCGGGTTTGCCTTTTGAGTTTTTGATTTACTAGTAGAAGTCAATTTGATGACCAGAACAGGAGTGGTGTGCGTCGTTGGAAGATCTTGGGTCGTTGAATTGGCTTTTGATAGGACCGTGTCGGCGTTTCATTTTAGCGCGTGCAATTGGTGTGCTGATTTCCGTAATCGGCCAATCAGCTGGATGCCATCTTTGCCGCTTGCCAAGTGGGGAAGCAAAACATTTTCGTGGACTACTTTCTTTTCGAGTTAATTTTACTTTGCCGGCACCATCTGAATGTACCGAAATACTACCAGCACTTAATGGGCTAATTGATCCGAATATTGATGAAAAAAAAATCCTTCAGACACTTGTGGGTCTGACAGTAGTCCGGTATAAGTATATGGCACCTGACACCAAAAAATTTTTTTTTTTTTTTAAAGACACATGGGTGCCGGGCTGACTGACAAAGTCAGAAAAAGTTGGCTGCCAGGCACTCTCTGCCCGGCAGCCAGTCAGATAGTAAAAAAAAAACTTCGAAGGGCCTCAATGCAATTCAGACAAAGTGGCTCAACTGCAAAAGCTGGCTGCCGGGCACTCTCTGCTCGGCAGCCAGTCAAAGTGTTTAAAAAAACATTCTTTTTTCAACAGCCTGAATCAGACTTTTGTTGTTTTATAAACCTAATCCCAGAATTAACCTCAAAAGCCGGCAACTCTTGAGGCAATCCCAGGGACTTATATCCCAACCCAAACCCAACCCCAACCCCGATGTGGGACAAATGTACCTATAGGGGGGACCTGCTGCTAAGTGGGATACTACCACCCAATACCCTTTCAACCCTGAGGCAATTTGTCTTTTTTCAACAGCCTGAATCAGACTTTTGTTGTTTTATAAACCTAATCCCAGAATTAACCTCAAAAGCCGGCAACTCTTGAGGCAATCCCAGGGACTTATATCCCAACCCAAACCCAACCCCAACCCCGATGTGGGACAAATGTACCTATAGGGGGGACCTGCTGCTAAGTGGGATAAACATTCGGCAGGCTATATTTAGGGTTTAGGGTTTTGGGGTTTAGGTTTCAGAAATGCATTCTTTTTTAGGGTTTGGGGTTTGGGGTTTAGGTTTCAGAAAATATTTATTTGTTAAAATTTATCATTTGTTTGTCATTTGTTTTGTCATTTAATTTGTTTTAACAAATGATGAAACGTGCATCATATATAAAAGAAAATGTAGTGAAATAGAAAATTTTAGTTTGCGTATATAGTAACTTTAGTTGTAAATAGTATTAGGTATTATAATCGGTTATAATCAGGTATTATGATTAAAATAACAAATAAAGGTGATTACCAATATAAAGAACTCACATTAATTTTTAAAAAACTTCTTGCCATTTCTTCTTGTCTTTCTTGCATATTAAATCAAATATTTGAATCATACAATTTGTTTATCTTACATTTATTTTTTCATCTTACATTTATGTTTATCTTACAGTGATTTTTTATTGCATAATTTCAAATAATTATAAAATCTTTATTTCAATTAAAACTTAATAGACAACTACTTCAAATGGCAAAAAAAATAAATGCTTACATATTATTCAATCGACTTAACGATATATAGTTACTTATAATATAATAGAATATTTAATTAATTATTTTAATTTACCAAATATAAGTATTGAACATTAAATAATGAATAAATTTTTAAACGGCCTTTTATTATAATTTTAATATACATAATATTTTTCATCCATGCATAATTTAATTTTTTGAGTGTCCAATATACTTCTTTATGCATCTCCGCATCTGCTTTGCTTCTGCTTATTGCGCGCAAGAAAGTGAACTTTTCACCATAGAAATGTAATCAATGTTTAATTTTTACCTCTACTTTAATTCCGTGGATTGAAGAATATTGTCAGAAATACATTCTTCTGCCGCATTTTTTTTTTTAAAACAAGCCGGCAGCCAGCTTTTCACACAGGTAGAAGCCAAACGCATGGCTAATCTAACCACTTCTTCTTCATAAAGCGCTATAGCTTTGAAGGTCGTTTCATAGCTTGCCAAATGTTCTAGTGCTCTAACAGCTACCCTTTGCTCTAACCCGGGTCATCTTTCCTCCAAGAAGCTCCAATAATGGTGGTATAATTCCCCAGCATCAACAGCTTTGACAGCATACTCGGCATTGTTTATCGTGTAGGAACCAATAATATGGCTAATCTACTCGGCATTCATCTTATAAACAGTATGTGGTCCATTTTTTTTTTAAAACAAGCCTGCAAAAGGGGCAAATCTGAAGCAAAAAAGTGTGAAAAATTCACGGGAGCTACATTGTCTGAATTGCATTGAAGCCTGCCGAATATTTTTTTAATATTAATTATGCAATTCAGTTGAGCCACTTTGTCTGAATTGCATTGAGGCCCTTCGAATTTTTTTTTTTACTATTTGACTGGCTGCCGGGCAGAGAGTGCCCGGCAGCCAACTTTTTCTGACTTTGTCAGGTGCCCGGCACCCATGTGTCTTTTAAAAAAAAAAAAATTTTTTTGTTGTCAGGTGCCGGGCTGTGTCAGCCCGGCACCCATATATTTATACCGGACTCCTGTCAGAACCGCAAGTGTCTGAAGGGTTTTTTTTTCATCAATATTCGGATCAATTAGCCCACTTAATGTGATTCCGACTTCTGATTTATTGTCAATTGTACCGATCAATTTTACCTCGTCCTCTTTTAGACATTCAGCTTGATTGCATTGAAGTTGTCTAACGTAGGGGTGCTACCAAGCCACTTACGAGTGGTTTGATCAAAAGTTTCGCTTGAAATCGATAAGATCGAGTTCGAATTCGATCGAGGTGCTCGTTATAAGTAACAAGTTAAGTTCGAGTATCGAAAATAAATACTTGAGTACTCGAAGAGTCCAATTGAGTATTTGTATTATTTATATATTATATGTTTTAATTATATAATGATTATTATGTGTTCGTATTTTAAAAAATTTACATGAAATAATGTTTATTAAAAAAACGATGGATGGAAAATGGTAATCTGATAAATCTAAAAGGTAAAAAATTAAAAACAAGAAAAAAATCACAAGTACAGACTCGAGTTCAAACGAGTCGAGCTCGAGTTTGATTTTCATTATATCGAGTCGAGTTTGAGTTTCAAGTCCGATGAATATTGCCCTTTTTTTTGGGTCAGTTAATATCACCTATGTATGGCCCTAGATTACAGCTTGGATATTTATGATGCCATAAAGAACGGGAAAAGGAAAAAAAAAAAAATTATCCGACAACTCTCGATGCACTTTGTTGTGTGAGCTTGACATATTGACCCTCAAGTCCATATATAGGATTGTCTTTGCTTATTATATTACCATTTACTAGTACAACTATATATACATATATATATATATATAGATATTGGAAATAATATAACCCTAATTTAACATACAATTCATGTAATTACTATAGAATACAATTACTACTACATGTATAACTATATTTATTTACACATTTACACGCACAGGCATGTGGTCAAATAGTAACCCCATAGCTAACAACTTTATCCCATCTTTTTTCCAACTCCATTAATTTTATTTCAAGTATTATTCTTTCAACATCATTGCCCCCTCAAATTAAAATTTTGTGTCCATTCTTGTAATTATGTACGAGTTCATATATATATATATATGTGTGTGTGTGTGTATTTCCCTAATCCATTTACAAGCTTCGTGTTATTACATGCATAAGTACTCGTACGGGTCATACGGTGGTGTAAGTACCAAACTTATCCATGATAGATGGCAGCCAAGAAGCTAATTTATTTAACCACTTAAACAATCTTGGCCTGAATTTCCATCAAATCTAACCCACCATTTTCCTTGCTTTTATGCGGTAGCAGTGTACCGACCGTGCACGAGTCTTTGCCAATTTCATTTTCCAGCCAAAAGAAAATTTTAAAAAATTGCCAACTACAACGGAATAGAACTACTACTACTACTTAGGCCAAATAAATAAATAAAATATTAAAGATTCGGATAACACACGTCCAAATATTTTTATCATCCATCATCCACAAAATTTTGCTCTTCCTCCCACGACGCCTCTCGTTCCCCTTTCCGCTCATGAATTGAATTCTTTTCTCTCCTCTAATTTCCTCTCGCGGAGGAGAAAAGAATTCAATTCCTCTCTTTGATTTGAATTTTCACCCATGGCGAAGACTATAATTTCTTCTCCATCTTTTCTCGGAACTCCACTCCCTCCCCTCCCTCGCCATGCTTTCCTCCCTCAACGCACTAGACATATCAGTACCACTAGAGTCAAATTCAGCCTGCACGAGCTTCCTCCTCCAATTCACAACTCAATAGATTTCGGCGCAATTGTTAGCCGGGCCGAGAGCTTGCTCTACACTTTAGCTGATGCAGCTGTGGCTGTCGACCCGGCTACTGGTGGCGCTGCCTCCGACTCCACTACCGCTGTTGCTCAGAAAAGCGGAGGCTGGTTCGGCTTCATTTCCGAAACCATGGAATTTGTCTTGAAGGTTATGCTCTTTTTACTAGTCCCGATTATCCGTTAAGCAGTGATTTCTGCCGAACTTTTATTTAGTTATTCATTTATTTATTTATTTATTACTGATATAGCTGGGTCCTTGAGAAAAAAAAAAACCTGTCAACCTCGGTTTGATTGATGAATATGTCATGTGATTGCCGTAATCTGTTTGCGATTGCTGCAGATTGATTGGGCTTTGATGGATAGTTTGCGTGTTGCTGTGAATATTAAGTATGGTATTAAGTATTGAGCTGTAGTACAAAGTAAAGATCAATTTGAGGTTATTGATGAGTGTGCAAAAGGACACAAATAAAGTTGAAATAAGTATGCAAATTACTTTCTTTTAAGTGAGGCTCAATCGAACTTTCATGAAAAGGTTTTGATTTGCAGAGGTTTATTCATATCTGCTCTACAAGGACTTCTCATTTCATTGGACCTATAAGTGAAAACTATCACATTATTTCTTGTTTTGTCGAATGTTTAAGGAAGGAAACTAGTTTAGAGAGAGTATTGTGCTTCCTTTACCTCGAGTTAAATGAAAGCTAAATCCATTTTCCTGATTTATTCCGTTCAGATACTAAAGGATGGGCTTTCAGCTGTGCATGTGCCATATGCCTATGGATTTGCCATTATTTTGCTAACTGTCATTGTAAAAGCTGCCACCTTCCCTTTGACCAGACGACAGGTGAGGTTTGGTGCCACTGCCATCAAATCAAGAAGACATTCACTTTTGGGCTGATTGGAAGAATTTATTGAACTAAAAGATTGCCACGCCAATTTTGCATTTGTGTCCTAGACTATTGCATCCTCTTTCCCCTAATGTCATGGAATTCCATGTTCATCAGAACATTCTAATTTGATAAAGAATAATGTTTTGGAAGGTTGAATCCACCTTGGCAATGCAAAATCTTCAACCAAAGATCAAAGCAATCCAACAAAGATATGCAGGAAACCAGGTCAGTTACCTTTATAATTCTATTCTTATTATAGAGTGATCCACAATTCTTGACACTGAAATCATGGTCTTATTGGTCAGTTAATTGTAAATTTCTTCTAAGGTGAAAACTGAAACTAGCAGTAACTCTATTTTATCCTATCACAGGAAAGAATACAACTTGAGACAGCACGTCTCTATCGGCAGGCAGGAGTTAATCCTCTTGCAGGTAAATTTGGGTTAAGCATTTTAGTTACTTATCTTTTGCGATAAAAGCATGGACTTGTTAATTTTTTTTTTTTTGCCTTTACTTAGTCTTATTACGAATGTTGTAACTGCGAGAAGCTACTATTCTGATTGATTATAGACTTGCACCTTTACTTAGGATGCTTAATTTGTGGCTTGACCCTCTATTGCATTCTCAAGGAAACTGAGGCAACTATACAAAATTGGCATCTCAAGATACTCAAAGCTGTTGTGGTTGTTCTTGGGCATTAATTTATTTCAATGCCATTGCTTATTATGGCATCAGCTTCAATCCTAGTTTAATTGTTGTTACTGCTGAATTGCTTGAAAGCTTCCTTGAGCTTGTTCCTCAAATTTCTTCTCCTAAAAAATCAGCTAATCTAGTTCTAGGTTCATGTGATCTGTTATCTCCATTTTGATATTATTTATTAAGGTGTTGGGATTGTCATGCTAACTACACCAGTGCTTTGAATGGTTAACAGGATGTTTCCCGACTCTAGCCACAATACCAGTCTGGATAGGTTTATATCAAGCTCTTTCTAATGTGGCAAATGAGGTATTTGAGAATAAAAGTCATTTTTTCAAAGTGATTTTAATGCGGATAAATTTTATGTGTGCAAAAGTAGTGACTGCAGAATTATTGTGCAAAATTATGAATTATAGGGACTATTGACAGAGGGTTTCTTTTGGATCCCTTCTTTGGGAGGCCCAACTACAATTGCTGCACGGCAGAATGGTTCTGGAATTTCTTGGCTCTTTCCATTTGTGGTAATTAATTCTTTGCAATCCTTTTATGTTCTTCTGGTGAAGTAATACTTGATCCTTATTTTTTTTATTGCATTTGTTTTTCATATGGTGATTTTTGACTATCAAGTGTATGATACACTCTTAAAGAGCCATCATTTGAAAAGCTAGTTTATGTTTGTGTCAAGTAGCAAGGGTCATACTTAATTGGTTCCATGTGGTTGCAGGATGGGCATCCTCCACTTGGTTGGCATGATACTGCAGCATACCTTGTTCTGCCTATCCTCCTAATTGTTTCTCAATATGTATCGATGGAAATCATGAAGCCTCCGCAAGTAAGAACTAAATTCATCTTTGATAATTTGCTTTCCTTCAGCAATCTTCCCTTTCCTAATTTTGTTTTTGTTATTTTGGTAGACAGATGATCCGGCACAAAAGAACACTCTTCTTGTTTTCAAGTTTCTTCCATTGATGATTGGTTACTTTTCCTTGTCTGTTCCATCTGGATTAACCATTTACTGGTAAGAATCGCCAAGCAGTTCACGCAACCATGTGTATATGTCCCTTGCACATTTCTCTTTTATAGCATCAGTATCAGTGCAAGCTGCTTGGATACACTGGATCAAGAATTTCTAAGTTGACAATGGTCACACAGTTCAAGCGAACAATTATCTTTTCGTTTTGAGAATGAGAAAGTTCTAGTTATCTCTTTTTGGGTTGTGGGATTAGTTAGTATTCCCTGGTCTAAATATATGCTTGCATTGTCTGACTAATGTTGGTGATGCATCCAGCCACTGAACCTTGGACTAGAACTGTAAAGTGAAGTCTCTACATGATTATTTTTTATTTTGTAATCTCATTATGCATTTATAGGCAACTCAACTATGAGTTTGTATACCACTTTCTTGTTGATCTTTTTCAGCTAGGCTATGCTGCTTTATGCTGGGGTCTGTTTGATGCTTTTTTTCTGATGACTGGGATCAGTATATCATACATATTGCTTTCATTCATGAAACCTTTTTGTTCATTTTGCTGCTGGAACTTCAGTTGAATATACCTTTCTGCTAAGAGTTCTTTGTTGTCACAAGCATCTTCATCAGACATTTTTTCATATAAAGTTTGAGCATGCTTACTACTAACTCTTGTTATATTTGCCCTCGACATACGAACCTTAAAATCAGTCCTTAACGGGTTGGTGCTAAATGTGATCCTCTTGTTGGATGAATAGGTTCATAAATAATGTGCTGAGCACAGCACAGCAGGTATGGTTGCGGAAATTAGGTGGTGCAAAGCCTGTTGTAAGTGAGAATGCAAGTGGCATAATCACTGCTGGACGTGCAAAACGGTCTGCTTCCCCGCCTGAGCAAACTGGTGAAAGGTTTGTGTCTTATATTTTAGAGTTGATCTTTTTTCTTTGAAACGCTTCTGGTAGTACCTTAATGGTGAAATTGGGAAAATTTTCAGATTTAGGCAATTGAAAGAGGAAGAGAAGAAGAAAAAATTGAGCAAGGCTGTATCTACAGTAGAAGTTGAGACATCAGTGTCTGTCTCTGATTCTGGAGGCGAGCCAGATGAAGAGGCCAAGTCCAAGGTAAAATTCAGCTTGTAATGGTCAACCTAATGAGCTAAAGTTTACATGGGATTCCCTGAAAACGTTGACAATGAATTGTTTTATTTACTGGTCAACTAGGATTGAGGAGTCAGAACTAAATCCTCAACCTCTTTGTTGTGCATTGGCCTCTATCTACTCATCGCTTTCTATGTTCAATGTTTTATAATTAAGGACTTATTTTATTTGATGAAGCATATTGAGGTTATATATTAATCATCTAGTAACATTGTAGTTATGTCCACATTTCTCTGTCTCAATGATTCATTAACGGAATTTCATGTCATTTTCTTCTTTGTTTCATCAGGCCGGCCAGTTAAGTTTCATAGATTATAGGAATTTTTGAATAACCTGACATTTGCATGTAACAAGTGAACTTAGCTACAACTTTGACTTGCGCATTGACTGCTGTCTTTGTCTTTATCAAGTTTATAATAGTCAAAGATGGGACATGGAAATCTAGTTTCCTTCTTCTTATGAGTCAAAACTGAGATGAAGTGATGAATGCGACATGCTTATGGTTTTGTGGGGCAGCAGAAGTAGAGTGGGATCACTGTTAAAAGTGACTTAATTAACAACAAATGGACTTCTGACTAAATTTAGTCATTGACAAGACCTGGAGCTTAGATGCGTACTTTCATGTGATATCACCATATGCTTCGGAACTTTGAGAGAATTCTGAAAAACATTAAAGAATGTTTTGTTTGTGAAGATTAATTATACCATGGCTGCCCAAAATGAGGATTTCTTTTCTGCGTCCCGAGTAACACACTTAGATTAAAATCTACTAGTACAGCACACAATATCCATCATTTTTCTGTTAGCTCGGGAGATGGCTATCCTGGAAAACGATATGGAAATTGATGTAAAAGCATAAGCTCTTTGAGCTTGACGAATTCACCTTAAATCAGGGAATAAACAATTTCTTAGGACCAAATTGGAGCTAATACTACTTTTTAGGGAAATAAATCTAAAAATCTTTCTTTTACAAGTCTCTTGCATTGGAGTATCATATCTGCTTAAATGTTGCTGACAGGATAATGAGGTTCTGGAAGAGGCTGTTGCTTCAAGTGCTGGTAAACCAGTTCCAGAATACAGTAGACCGAGGAGGAGTAAGCGGTCAAAGAGGAAGCGCGCGGTATGACAATCTTATGCTAAATTTTGTTAGTTGTGAGTTAACGGTGTATCTCTGAACACTATGTACTTTAGTCAGTGTATAGTTGCCATTTTTCATGCTGGTCATTTTTTTGGAATTGTGCTAGCTGTACCAATTAGTCAATCATTTGATAGCTCGAACAAACCACATATTAATGACAATAAGGCTGCTTTTTCTGTTTATTAGACCTTATGTATAGTTACAAACTTTCAGATTTTACGAAATCCTATGACATTCAATATCAGAGTGAAGAGCACTTAGTAGTTTAGCGGGCGAATTGTATGTATTTGGTACTTGAAAGCTTCAAAGACCACTTTTATCGCGAGACACAGTGAATCTTGCAAAGTTGTTTCTCGTAAATCTAGAACATTTTTTGGCTACCCTTTGGCATCTAAATATTAAGTTAAAGAAGTGGAACATTTCTGCCCACATAATCGTACTTTTTGAAAGAAGATTATGTCTATTTGGCAAACCACAGGGAATAACACAAATTTGGCTTTTATTGAACGGGTTGTTAATTTCCATCCTTGAGTAGACTTTGTTTCCAAGCATGTGTTTCCAGGTTGAGATGCAAAAGCATGGTCTTGTGGTGATCTTCTGGATTTCTTCACTAATCTGATGCTTTACTTATGGTTCTAATTCTTGCTTTGCTTTGATATCACTATCCTTAGAACTGACTGCTATTTATCTAATGTAGCAAACATGATTTGAATGTCAAAGATTACCCGCTTTTCTACAAAGCAATAATCCTAAGCATAAAGTTCATCTGAGTTACAAAGATACATCTAACCTCCTGCAACTTCGAGAAATAGTGTTCCCACAGTGAATAAGTACAATGATCGCTTTATGGCCTTGATGGTGGGAGATGGTTTCCACTTGGGTTTGGTCCAGATGGTGCTTTACGTGTTTTCTTCTCATTTGCCTGCATGAATTATTCATCCTTTAGGTATATAATGAGCCACACGACCATTTTGTTAAGTAAAATGGTGGTAAAAAGATATCAAAAGAGAGTAGGCAGGAGTACTTCACGTACGAAATTACTTGCAGTGTGCCCCATTTTAGATCTTGAGTTGAATTCTGCAGGGCTGATCTTGAGATCAGCTGTGGAAGTGATTCAGAAAGTAAACTTCTTAAGACAAGATATGTGCATGTATATATACTCCTTAAACTTGCTCCTTATTGATATAAATAAGACTCAACAGAATGTTCACGCAAGAGAATCTGTAGGAAAAAAGGGAAGAGTTTGGGCTGGGGGGTAATGGGGACCAGTTGCATACCTGATTTTGCAGCTTGAACCTTGGAGGTGAAAGTGAAATGGTGTTGAAATGTGGTAAGTAGAAGCCATAACAAGAGAAGACGATAGAGGAACTGGGGTATCTTCATATTAAGCACGGCCACTTTGAAGGCGAAATGGTTTCTGAAGTCGGGGTTAGAAGTGGGGGCTCATTTCAAGTAAGAGGAGAAGACTTCCAACTTCATATGTTTGGCAATCATTAGGAACTTGAAAACATGGAATCTTTGTTAAAGGCGCTTTGGATCCTATGCCATTTTCACTCCAGTGATAAGATGAGGGATCTGAGTTCTCATTGTGAGTTGACTTCTTTCCAGTAATCATTGCGTCCATGATGAAGTGAAATTTATACATATTTTCTTTTGAGTGCTTGAATCATGATGCTGGTACCCACTATTATATTTTTGAACTTTTTTTTTCTATATATATTTTGAACGGTGTTTGCTTGTACAAGTAACATTTTGTTTGCTTTTTGATATTGTGGATTGTTTCTTGGTCGTGAATGGACTCTCATACCTTGTGTTATTACGAAGGAGAGAAGAAGACACCCTCCATTCCAACTAGTGTCTGACCCTTCTCCAATAGATGTTGCTTTTCACCTTCTAATTTCGTCAGAGTTCAATTTGTCTCTTACTGTTGTTGGGTGAAAACTGCTTATTAATCTCTGGGACAAAAAAAAGTAAAGGTATCAATCACAATTCAATTATGTTGATTCATTCAAACTCGCATACCAATAATTCATCCATTGATTTTGAATGGATTTAAATGGATACTCAATTAGACTCATATAATTGATGAACAGTGGGTTGATTTGATTTATCAATTTATATCTATTTAAAAATAATTATACATTTAAACTCGACTTGTAGTAAGCGTTAAGTAAATAAATTTGAATTTCTTACTAATCTAATAACAATAAAATACTGTTATTTTTTATAAAAAAAAATGCAAAAAATAGGGAAGGAAGTAGAATTTTATGTGCCTCATAAATGGATAATTGAGTACATTCATATCCATATATTTAATAGGTATGAATAGATATCCATTTGTACTCATTTATTTAAATAGTTATAATTGAATTGAGTCAATTATATCCATTATTCAATTATGACTTGTCCAAGTCACCCACTTTGACACTCTATTGAAAATATCAATCAACTATCTTTAGAATGATTGACTATCACTTTTTTTTGTGGGGTGGGAGGTTAAAGATTTAAATCTTGCCTCCCATCACTTTGTGATTAATGTGACTTTTTTAAGATACATATGGATGCATATGGTATGATGATAATTCAGTTCTTGTCGAATTTCTTTTGATTTGGTTGTTTGGTCACCCCCTGTAATAGGTTAGAGTTGGAGTTGTCATCCATTAAAATAGACTAGAATAGGAGCAGGAATAGAAATAAAGTAGATAGCGGAGATTGACAAAAAATAAATAAATAAATAATGTCACAAATGAAAACCCTTTCACCTGTTGCTGGTCCTTGGCAGCTAACCACCTCAAAGGTTTTTGGCGGGAACTTTCCACGCACATTTGTTTTATCTCTCCAATGGGTAATGATGAGATTTAATAAACAAACACCACGCTAAAGTTGCCTGATAAACTTGTTCTATAAAAGGGGAACTAAGATCAGGCTTTTTACTTTGACTTCCGAGTACAAAGTGGCCTGCTCCATGCCGTTAATGTTTTAGGCAGGTGACATTTAGGTGTACAGCATAATGGCAGTGTTTGACTTAGGCAATTCACAACGAAACAAATCTATGATGCAATAGACGGTGCTGTATCACCTAGAAGGCCCCGATCCCTACAGGAATTCGGGGATGGAACGGTTGTGAGAGCAATCGTTTCGAAAGGTGTAACACCATTTGCATACGGTGTAATATTATTTATACAAAGTATAACAATAAAATACAAATTTTTTTGACCTAACCATGGCTCGTGAACCTTCTGAAACGATTGTCTCTTGCAACCGTTCCAGCCCCTCCTCCATCCCTACAGATAGCCTGAACCTCAAGTGTTGCTAGAGTTCTGCTAATTTACACATAAATAATTGTTAATGTACGCTTCGGATTGTTTATGCGAGTTTGGCCTTGGCATGCAGTTTAGGGTGTAATTTAGATCCCATGCATGGATAACTGTACTACTCGTCATCCAGCCAATTCCTCTTTTCAATAGTTAACAAAATATGGTGCAGTTTTTTTCACAAATTATTCGAAATGACATCCGAAAAAAAAAAGACATTTTGTTTTTGCTTGTGTTAGATTTTCTTTTTTTTTTTTGTCAAAATCTTGTTAGAATTGAAAGATTAAACATTAGTACTTTTTCTCAGGATCATGGTTTACTTTTCTGTGCTCTTTATAGTTGGGGAATGGAAGTAATAGCCTTGCGAGGAATGTAGGAAAAGGAGAAAGGCTTGCGATTCCTCTATCGTGACCACGGGCTAAATTTTCCTACTGTTAAGTTGGGATTGAGGACGAGAACAATTGGCAAAATGGCCTGTTGTAGGCTAAAACCTATGTTCGAAAAATACTTGCTCAGGATCTTGGGCTTCGATTCTTTCAGCAAGAAGCCAGCGAATGTGAGCAAACGCTATCAACTTAGCCCATTCTATAATTGAAGAATGGAACCCTAAGTACAACTATGGGCGTTGTTCTTGGTTGCTTTAGATTTTGTAAAAATCTAAGAAAGTGAATACAGAGTATAGTCAGATCATAAAAATAAAAAATACAAACTACTTTTTGGTATATTATAAATTTTAACTTTTTGGGTTATTAAAAAATTTATAATCTACATAAAAAAGCAAACGAGTGCGCTAGAAAAAATAATTATTCAAAATTAGAATCTATAATTAATTAAAATACTTAACTGAGAACAAGTATTAATTATGTATTTATGAAATTACAATAACTCGTCCTAAAGAAAGATCCTTTTATATATATATATATATACATATACATATACATACATATATGTATATATACACCAAGAGAGACGAGGTTGGCCCTTTAAATCAAAAAAATAATAAGTAATATAATGAGCATAAACAATGAGAGTTAGGAAGTGGATCGCTGTCGGACTACCACTAGTTAAAAGATTAGATTAGGCAGTATAATCAGCTTAACCCCGCTTCCTTCTCTGGCTCTGATACCAGACGGGACAAGGGGTTAGCCCATATATATATATGTGTGTGTGTGTGTGTGTGGATCTACTTATGAGTTTTTTCAATACTCTGTTTTTGGTACTTTTTCTCTGTTGGTTACCGCTAATTTCTTTAACATGCTTAAGGCACATTACAAATTGGAAGCACATATTATTCATAAAACCCAACTGTACACGAGGAAGTAAAAAGCTACACGTTCTTCTATTTTACATGTAGATGGCCCTTGGCAAAACATTAATATAAATGAAAATTGAAACTAACCTACCGAAGATTCTCTCTAATCTCCCTTCGCTCTCTCTTCTGCTCTTTCTTTTCCTTTCTCATTTTTCAGCCAATTATATAGATATTATTGGGAAGCAGTATCGTTACAGACAAATAAATGAGTTCATGTATAAAAAGCAACTAAAAATTACAACACATTTAAATGATAGATACAAATATGAAAATTTTTCAAATTAAAGAGGTAGGCAATTATTTAATTTGTGTTTTCATATAAGTTATATGCCACTTAAAATATGATTTTTCAAATAAATATTAAAGTAAACTCAAGATAAATTTCTTTCATCCAAATACCAATTCAAATATTATAACTAATATCATCAAATTACAAGTGTGTTTGGATAGCTAATTTTTTTTCAACTAATACATCTCTTGCATCATAAATACATTTTTTAATCTATCATTTTACACTTTCAATTACTTTTTTAACTCACATACATCACATCACAAATGTTATAATAATTATTTCAAATAATACTCTATCAAACTACACTAATGTATGCTTGAATAGAGTATTATTTAAAATAATTATTATAATACTTTTTTGATATAATGTATGTAAAAAAAAATGATTATGTGAGTTAGAAAATGTGTTTACATGCAATCGAAATATATCACATATTGTTCATCATTTCATTTTGTTCTGCACCATTTATTTCGTGTCTTAAAAATAAAAACAATGAGGCCCATCTAGGAGACAGCCAGCGGAATTGCAAAAGAAGGAAGGCCCTCGTAATCGTAGGAGACAGCCAGCGGCCAGCGCGGATTACTCATCCGCTTGGCCAACGTGTTCATCGTGATGGCGCGAGATGCCTTTTTTTTTTTTTTTTTTTTTTTGTTGCCAATAGCCATTCTTATCTTTCTCGATACCAACGCCTGCAATCCCCACTGGTTCTATGTCTGGTCCCCTTTGTTTCTCGCCTTTCTCCTCCTCCTTGTCAGCTTTCACAGAAACCAACCTGCAAATTAATAAGAAAAAGTTAGATATAATACTCTACCTTGTTACTGTCGAGGGAGTAGAGCTATCCACCTACTTCATTTGTTTTTTTTAATGCGTATTCTGGCTGTTCGAAAGACAAAACTCAAAATGAATTTTGCAGTGTGAATTATGGACTCGGTTTGTAAAATGACATCAGTCTGGCCTCTATGTAACCACTGAAAAGAAAAGAACACGTAAACTATCAGAATCTCAACGAAATCAACAGGCTATTCTCTTTATTTGTTTTCTTTGCAATTCCCTCCTTTGGCTTGGGACCATGCATGGACGTGCCCTCTTGGGCTTTATGGAGTAACTTTTAAGCTGCCGACTGCACACCGATGTGCCGTGTCATATTGAGCATATGCAAACTGAAACGAATTTCCATCTTAATAAAGGAACCTTTGACCTTTGTAATCCCTTTGCCAACTTCTCTGCAATCATCTAGGACAAAGTTACGTTTATCTCACGAATATATTACCAGCAAAGTTGAAGTTTGTGGGGAAAAACGAATTATTTGCACTCTCTCTTTTAGACAGATCCTTCCACCACCGTATGCTTGTCACTCATGATTTTGGTCACGATATATATATATATATATATATATATATATATATATGGTTGGTCTATCTATCAATTTGCATTGTTGCTGCCGTATCAGACTGCTCGATTGGATCTCTAACTCAATCAAGTGAAGTCTTTCTGGATGAGATTCTGTGAGCTGCGGGAGCCCGCGTAAATCCGCTTGCGGTTTGGTTTGCAAAACCAGTATTTGACCGCCCAATTGCAAGTACTTCTGAGTTCTATATGAAAAAACCACTCAGGTCCTCGACATTTTTCAATATCTTAAGAGGGTCTTTGATTTCTTGCTTTCATTAACATGAAAAATTTGAGGAGGAGGCGAAGAAACACGACCATTTTGCATGTTTTAGTAGCCTAAGGCGTTCACTGATATGTTCGCCACGGAAATTTTAAAGTGAAATACCTTTGAGCAGCTTAAAGTGTGTTTCTAACAGATTGCGAACAAATAGGAAATTTTAGTAACACAAATTTCATAATAGAACCCTTTCTTGTTTTCAAATAAAATAGGTGAACAAGTCTTATTAGTTCAGTTGGATAAAAATGAGGGGCAGTAATGAGAAGAATTTATTTTTAGCTAGCGCAGTTAATAAACTTTTTTATTGAGTCATTTCTCCCTAATGCCTAGCCAACTATCCAAAGAATACACTACTAATACAAGTAGTAGAAACTAGGTTAAAAATCCAAGAATTAGAGATTCAAGTACAGATCACCCTGCTAAAAATTTTTTTAAAAAAGTAGCAAAAAAATTTTTTTTTTCTATCTACAATAATTAATTTGTAAACTACTTGCAGAAAACAGGATTAGGGCTAATAGGATAATGAGCCAAACTCATCGAATCTGATTTCGTTGGGCTACATTTCATTCACGGCCCGCTTTTCCTACTAAACCAACAAACCACAGCAGGCCTATATATATACCCACCCCACCTATGCATTTCACCACCTCCCACCTCTCACAGCCAACTCTTCTCCTTTCTCTCTCGCCACCGCCCCGGCCATGGCCACTCTTCCCTTCCCCGCTATGCTATCACTGTCTCTTCTCTTTTCCCTTTGCATCCTCTCGACAGCCACCCAACCAGGCATGATTCTCACCCTAGTGAACAACTGTCCCTACACCGTTTGGCCAGCCATCCAGCCCAACGCCGGTCACCCGGTCCTCGAACGCGGCGGCTTCGCCCTCCACACCCTCACCCACCGCTCCTTCGCAGCTCCGACCACTCACTGGTCCGGCCGCATCTGGGCCCGCACTGGCTGCACATACTCCAACAATCACTTCTCCTGCGCCACCGGCGACTGCGGGGGGCGAATAGAGTGCGACGGACGAGGCGGCGCCACCCCGGCTACCCTCGTCCAGTTAGTTCTCCACCACGGCCCCGCCGACTTCTCCTCCTACGGAGTCAGCTTGGTAGACGGCTTCAACATCCCCATGACGGTGACCCCGCACGAAGGCAAAGGCACCTGTCCGGTCGTGGGCTGCAGGGTGGACTTGGTTCCCACGTGTCCGGCCAGCTTGAGGTTTCATGGTCCGGGAGGACACGTGGTGGGGTGCAAGAGTGGGTGCGAAGCATTTGGTACGGACGAACTTTGCTGCAGAAATCACTACAATAGCAAAGAAACGTGCAAGCCTTCGAGCTATTCGGACTACTTCAAGCATGCTTGTCCGGCAACCTTTACGTACGCTCATGACAGCCCTTCACTCATGCACGAGTGCTCAGCTCCTCGCGAGCTCAAGGTCATTTTCTGCCACTAATTAATTAGGCAGTAATTGATCTTCGTGCCTCGTGCATGGGGAGCCTGTGTTGACCATTGACCGTAGTGTGGATGTTTGTGCGTGGAAAATAATCGTCTTTGTACTTGAGGGTAATTAAAAAAGAAACAAAAGGATGAGTCAAGTCGGTGCTCCTTAGGTGTATATGGGTTGTGTACGGTGTTGTTCCACTGGAATGCATGTTATTGTGTTGTGTTTCACCTATTTTCTTTGCTTCTCTGGTTGTAGCTTTGGGAGTTTGTGTGGTTGAAATAATGGTGCAAACAAGAATTTCATTTCAAGTGATTACCAGCTCGTTAGTCTAATTATCTGCTGTCTAGTGCTTCTTCTATTTCTCATTCAGACCAAATTCGCTCTTCAAATTCATGAAAATCCTTTGGTTTTTTTTTTTTTTCACTACTAACTACCGTAAATGTTTCATCTTCTTGCTTACAAAACAACCGCTGTATTTAAGAGCAAGACAAGGCGTAAAGCTCTCGCGACAGAAAATGAAGATGAAGAGATTTTTTGTTACCCTGTGAGACGGAGCTGAGTTGTAACTTTCAATAATTCACCCAACATGAACCAAGAAAAGGAAAGGAGAATAAAAGAGAAAGAGAAGATGACGCAAGAATTGTTTTTTTTGTTACCTTGTACTTGAGATGGAGCTGAGTTGTAACTCTCAATAATTCACCTCCCAACACGAACCAGGAAAAGGAGAAAAAAAGGGAAAAAGAAGAGATAATTCACTGCACTGCACTACAGTCCACAGTCTATAAAGGAGAAAAAGGACTGCCGATCCAAAGCCAAAGGTATTGAAAAGATAAAGAAAGAATGGAAAAAGCTAGCAGTACTAGTAGTGTTATTGGGGTAGGTTTCTGTTTAATCACACAGATCAAAAAAGGGTCAGTGCACGTAAGAATATGAGAAACAAAGAAAGTAGAAAAAGGACAGACAGACAGGCAGGCAAGGTAAATTATTCATAGTTCGGTAAACCTATCGAAAGTTGAAACTTTAAAAAATATGCACCGCACGATGTAGTAGGGAGAACCACTGCTGCCCCGATGTTATTCCATTGATCAAAGATGAATCGTTTAGACACTGGAAGGGGATTGACAGCGAATCTCTGTAACAGAGTTCAGATGGCGGGGACCCACACAACACACACTCACACACTCTCTCTCTGATAACTTCGGGCTCTTCAAAAGGCCAATGCGGAGCCTCTACTTGTTTGTCTTCTTCCATCTTCCACACCGCTTCGCAGTTTCCAGGGTTGAAAAATCGCCTGTTCCCTTTCGGCCTAGACATGAACAACTTCTTACTCTCTTCCTTAAGATGTTTGGAAAATCCTTGCATAAAATGAGCTATAGCTTTCCTGATACTCTAATGAAGGATAAATTATTCAAGGCTTTTATTTTTGCTTATTCTAACTTGATAAGTTAATGAGGAAACAAAAATACTTCTAAAGTGAATTTCAGGTCATTTTTTACTTTTAAAAATTTTGCCAAGAAAAATAGCACACCATTCGAATATCCTTTTTCCAATTGGTATTGTTGGATAAAGCTGTCAGCAAAATGATTAAAGCAAATGAGCGCAAGGGGTTTTAAAACCCTGCACCCGCACCCAACTGTGTTTTTTTTTTTTTTTTTTTTTTTCCGGAATCGGAATGAAACACACACCTAAATAATGTCAGACGCGCAGCAGGCATCAGCAAATCGATCCAAAGGCAACCTAAGCGGGACCCACGTAGCACACACATCCAGCCAATTGATGACAGGACGGTGCACCCATGAAACTTAAGTTCAGGGTAAATACCCCACAATCTACCGATGTGGGATGGTGACCCAACCCCCTCCCGCGCAACATGCACCACCCATGGCGAGTAGTTTTTTTTCCGGAATCGGAATGAAACACACACACCCAAATAATATCAGACACGCAGCAGGCATCAGCAAACCGATCCAAAGGCAACCTAAGCGGGACCCACGTAACACACACATCCAGCCAATTGATGACAGGACGGTGCACCCATGAAACTTAAGCTCAGGGTAAATACCCCACAATCTACTGACGTGGGATGGCCCAACTGTCCTTCACTAAGGACAAAATATGGTGCAAATTTTTATGTCCTATCGGTATTAGTACTTTTTTTTTTTTTTTTGGGGTAGTGAAAAAAAAAAAAAAGGATTGCATGTCTAGAACAAAGCCCATGTGTCTTTATCTCAAATTTGACCGGGGTGGAAAATTCTAGAAAACTCACTACTGCACACTGCAAAGACCAAGAAATGTCTTCATGGAAATAATCATATAATAATTTAAGAAAAAAAAGTGCATCTCAGTACATTATAACCCCTTCCCTTAGGAATGCTTGCATTTTCAGTTTGGTACAATTTCATTTTGACTGTTCGCTTCTGTATACACAGAAGAGTAATTTACAACTCAAGGCGTATTGGTAATCAACTCAAATGTATGTGAAAGAGACAGCTTTGTGAGTATGCCATTTTTTTTCTCATTATGTCCCATATCATATCACGATGCAAATTGGAATACTTGGCCAGAAAGAACATATTGGCATTCCAATGATGCCATTATTCAACATCTTTTCATGGTTGGAGCAATATAATGTAACTCTCAATTTCCACGCTTTCCTTTTCCTTATTGGCGTCGAGTCTAGCAAATTGGCGGCAACATTTGTCCCCAATGCTTGCAGTAATTTGTGCTCCAAAAATTTTTAGTGGGCAAACAAATATTCATGCCATTAGGGGTTTGTAGTTTGTTTAAAGATTTTGTTCAATAGGAACGTAATGCGTAATTCGGGCGATTTTCGCATAACCCTTGTTTGGACAGCAATTTTTCAAAGGCAAATAACTATGTTTTCCGTGAACACATTTTTCAATTACCTTTTTACCTCACATATATCAAATCGTTACAGTAATTTTTTTACAAAAAATCTAGAAAAATGCAATTCAAACACATGGATTGCTATTTTTCTCCGGTGAATTTTTGTAAAAAAAAATATTGTAGCAAATTGATACATGAAAGATTAAAAAAAATGATAATAAAGAAATATGTTCACGAAAAATATAAAATTTTTTTGAAAATAAATTGCTTTCCAAGTGAAGAAAATCAATGTCTTGTTTGGATCACTAAAATATTTTTGTTTTCTATGATTTTTTTTTATTTTTTAAATTTCACGTATGTCACATCACATTTAAAAAATGTAACAATAAAAATTTTTCCAATAACTCTCTAGAAAATGCAATTCAAATTACATCTAAGATGTTAGGGAGGTAGTATTAATAATTTAGCTTGAAGAGTTAATCGTAACTTTTTTTTTCTTTTGTCTTTGAGACATATTTGAATTACTCATGCTATCTTATTTTTCTTTTGTGTTATGCATTTCTTTTTATTGTTTCTTGAGCTGGGAAACGTTTGACAGAGCACAAAATTTGTTGTTTAAAATTCAGCTTTAAATCCGAAATTTGCAATTTCTTCGAAAGTTTTATGTATGGTATACATGATAGTTGATTTATGTGGACATCCAAAGTCACCTCATGCGCACAAAAATCATCTCGAAATTGCAGCTTATCATGTTAGACTAATTGACCACAAACTTTCAACCGGTTATTCCCAGTTTTAGTTTTTTTTTCCCAGTTTTAGTTTTTTTTTTCTCAAACGGCAACATTTTATTGATAAAGGTAAACTTTTACATAAAAGATGGGCGACGGCCGGCAACATCTGCTTGCCCCAGCTCAAGCAGCCAACCTGGGAAGACATCCTTCCATTCAGTTTGTTCTCTCAAGTTTAATACCATTTTGGCAAGCAGAGTTGTTTATTCTTCGGGTAAAAGTAAAACAACATTCGTCAAATTTTGTTCTAAGTTTCCTAATATCAGATAACACTACTAATCCTATCACATTAGTCTGCTCCCTATTAATCTCTTCCACCACCATAAGGCAATCTGATTCAAACATCACCTTTCTCCATCCTTACTGCTTCGCCTTCACCATGGCTGCTCTTAATGCCCTTGATTCTTCCAGCTTTGGATTGGAACAACTAGAGTTTGGTATTGCCCAAGCTCCTAGAACATTCCCTTTCCAATCCCTTGCAACCATTCCCCAACCTGCCAAACCTTTCTTCTGCTGTAATGTAGCATCCGAGTTTATCTTAATCCAGCCCTTCTGAGGCAAACTCCAGCCATTGGAAATCTCACCTTCACCCTTGCTGCCGCCCTGAATATCCATCTCCTCTTTTTGAGCATCCTGGAACTCCTTCCATTCCTCCACTGCCTTGGTAATTGAGTTAAAGGATTCCTTCCCTGGCCATTGAACTGTCTCTCATTTCTTGACTTCCAAATTTGCCAAAGGAGGTTGATAGTCAGTACCATACGCTCACTTCCCAGCTCCTGATTCGCAGCTTCTTTCAATTCCTCCCACCACAACCAAAATTTACTTCTGTAATCCTCCAGACCCTCCTAACTCACAGGAGCAACTTTCCAAATAGACAAAGCATGATTGCAGAAGAACAACATGTGCTCAATGGTTTCTACATTCTTCCCACACCCCCTACACATGTGATTTCCTTTCAAGCACCTATCCTTAACAACTGCATTCATTGGTAAAATGCCATGCAGGCATTTCCAAATGAAATGCTTCAGCTTATGCTTCACATTCAATCCCCAAAAGAAGTTCCAACTCTGAGTTGCCCTACCCTTTCTACTACTAGATTCTGCTCCATGCCTCTCTTGACTCTCCCTCCTTTTCTTACTTTTGACCAATCTGTACCCAAATTTTACTGTATACACCCCAGTACTTGAGAACACCCAATATAACCTGTCCTTCCTAGGCTCCATACTAAGTGGAATGCTCAAAATTTTCCTACCTTCATGCTTATCAAAAATCTGATCAATCAACTCTCTATCCCACACTCCATCCTTGATCAACTCACAAACTCTCTGCACCTCTACCCCCTTCTCCTTCATAGTTTTCACCCTTCTATCCTCAGTTTCTGGAAGCCATCTGTCCTTCCAAATGTTGATAGATTTACCATTCCCTACCTGCTTCCTTACCCTTTCTTCCAAAAGGCACCTAGCTTGCAGCAAGCTTTTCCAGCACCATGAGTCAGCCCCATACTCTTTGTCCTCCATATGGATATCCCTTTAAAGTATCTGGCCCTCATAATCTTACTCATCAGTAAGTTTCGTTTTGTAAGAATTCTCCACAACTGCTTTCCCAACAAAGTCAAGTTAAATTCATGCAACTCCCTAAACCCTAACCCCCCGTCTGCCTTAACTTCTGTTAGCTTCCCCCAACTCAACCAATGGATCCTATTCTCCTCAGCTTTCTATCCCCACCAGTACCTTGCCATCTCTGAACATATTTCCTTACACACAGCCTTTGGCAGCAGGCAAGCAGACATCACATATGTAGGCAATGCCATAATGACAGCCTTTCGTAATACTTCTTTTCCAACTTGACTCAACAGCTTCTCCTTCCATCCCTTCAGCCTAGTTATCATTTTTTGCTTTATGAAATCAAAGACCTGTCTCTTGGACCTCCCAATAACCAAAGGCAGTCCTAAATACTTACTTTACACCACCCTCCTTATTCCCTGCAATTCCCTCATCACCCCTCCTGTCTGCCTATGGTTCACATTTCTACTGAAAAACAAAGATGATTTCTCCATATTAATTAGTTGACTAGAAGCCTCCTTGTAAACCTCCAGAATATTCCTCAGTTTTCTTGCCTCCTCATCATTTGCCTTACAAAAAATCAAAGAATCATCTGCAAAAAATAAGTGGGATAATTTAGGAGCTCCCCTAGCTACTCTCATACCTGTCAACAAATCTTGTGAGTTAGCTTGGTTAATCAAAGAAGATAGTCCTTTAGCACAAATCAGGAACAGATAAGGGGATAAAGGATCCTCTTATCTCAGTCCCTTAGTAGGCTTAATAAAACCAATTTTTTTCCCATTAATATTAACAAAATATGTGACACTGGTAATACACTCCATAATCCACAGAATCCACATAGGACAAAATCTCATTTTCTGCATCATTTTAGCCAAGAACACCCGTTCCACCCTGTCATAACCTTTGGACATGTCTAATTTGATAACCATATAGCCCTCCCTCCCAATTCTTTTATTTTTTAGAAAATGGACACATTCATGGGCAATCAGAACATTGTCTAAAATTTGTCTACCAGGAACAAAAGCAGACTGGGACTCACTAATACAAACGTTCAGCACACTCTTAAACCTGCCAATCAGCACTTTAGAGATGATTTTATAAATGATATTACAAAAACTAATGGGCCTAAACTCAATAATAGATGTTGGATTCTCAGTCTTAGGGATAAGGCTGATCAAGGTCTCATTAATAAACTTCAGAAGGTGAGCAGAATGGAAAAATCTTTGGACAGCATGGACTATATCAGATTTAATTATTTGCCAAAATTTTTGGAAAAAATAAGGAGGCGTACCATCTGGTCCTGGAAAATTGTTTGGTTGCATTGAAAAGACAGCATGTCTGATTTCCTATTCTGTGACAGGCCTGGTCAACTGCTTGTTCATCTATGGAGTGACAGTCTGTGGGACACCTCGTAAAATCTCAGCAAAATCCATTGGATTTTCTGAAATGTAAATCTCCTGGAAATGGTCAATAATCTCATTCCTTGATTCCTCCTTGTTTTCACACCATTCCCCGCTCCTTTTCTGCAACCTACTAATTCTATTCCGTCTCCTCCTCCCAGTAACAGATGTATGAAAGAAGCTAGTATTCCTATCACCTTCCTTAAGCCATTTTACCCTTGCCTTCTGACTCTAGAAAAGCTCTTCCCTCTTATAAGCATATGTTAACTTTCGTTTTAGGCCTGCTAGCTTGATCCTATAGCCACAAGATCTGTGCTCCTTCACCTCCTCAATCTTCCTCTTTACTTACTCAATCTGTTTTTTTGAGTTCCAACAACTCCCTTTACTCCAACTCAGCAAATCCATTTTAACCTTTTTTATCTTACATTTTACTTTATATAATCTGGATCCCTGTTGCTCCTCACCCCAGGCTTTCCCAATAACCTCCCTTATATCCTCTTGCATTATCCACCTTCTATCAAACATGAATCTTCTCTTCCATTTCCTTCTCACTAGCTTTGTGTCCAAAACCAGCATACAATGGTCAGAAGCCTCAGTTTCAACATGTAAACATTTAGCCTTATCAAACATCCCTATCCAGTCTCTAGTACCCAAAATTCTATCTAACATTTCATTCACTTCTCCCTCATGCCCCCAATTATTACACCAGGTCCAAGGAATCCCCTCAAACCCAATATCAACTAACTCATTAGTATTTATGAGAGAGTTCAAGTCTTGGAACCTTACCTTAGCTCTCTGAATACCCTCCTCATTTCTCTTCATTAGAAGTAATATCATTTAAATCCCCCATGACTGCCCAGTACTCACCCCATAAGACCTTTCTTCTGGTTACAATCTTTCACTGCTTTCTTCTAACACCAGCATTAAAGCTCGCATAAACACAAATACACTACCAGTTTACTCTAGTTTCATCATCTTCTATTAATAACTCTATAGTGAAATTTGTAAACAGCACCTTTTTCACCATTAGTTCCTGTTTCTATGATACAGCTAAACCTCCTGCCTTACCCACCGAATCAGCCACAAAAACATTATCAAAATTTGTCCACTGCTTTACTTTATTCAAATAACTTTTTTTTTCTTTGTTTCTGACAAAAACACTAAAGAAGAAGAGTGGAGTCTGATGACCTCCTTCAGTTAGGAAACTGTCAAGGGGCTTTCCATACCTCGACAGTTTCACACCACAGCCTTCATATCAACCTTGGAGTCCCATTTAGGGAGGACTCCAATCCCTCAGCGAGATCCATCCAGTCACTCAGTCCATTCTCAAGCATGATTCTCTTTCCATTTTCTTTGCTTGTCTGATTCACTGTCTCTTCCATCTTTCTCTTTCCCTTCTCCACTCCAGCACCCTCTTTATTGATCTCTCCCAATGGTTTCCTCTTGCTTACCTCTAGTACCAATCTTTTCCAACTCTTACCACCCGTATAGTTCCTTTTACTCCTACTCTTCTCCCTAACCAGCCTATCTCTTCTTTCCCCCACCACAGATACTATCTCCTCCTCTCTCTCTTCCTCTCATTCCTTAGCATTCTTATGCTCATTTCCCTTCCTTCCAACACCATTCAGCCATATCAGATCATCATATTCTTCCCTAACTCCCTTTGACCCTATCCCCCCTGCAAGTCCCTGTGTCTCTACCCCTGCTAGCCTGTCCCCCCCAGAATCCCTATTCCTGGCCTCCTCTACTCCTCCCTTTTCCTGTCTCCCCTCCTTCTTATCCTCTGCAATCTCTTCAGTCCCCCTCTCTACCAATACTCTCTTCTCCACTTTCCTTATCTCTGCAGTGTCCTTATGCCATTCCCCTTGGACAGACTATTTAGGATCCTCTTTCTTGTGAAATTCTTTAGTGTATTTTAACAGAAACTGATGTTCCTTCTACTCCCTCCCACTGTCATGTGTTCGACTCATCTCCTCATCCCTATCTCCACTTCTATCTCCATTCCTAGTCCTCCTATTAGGACTACGAGAATAGCTTGCTCTTAGCCAATTCCCAAACTGTGGTTCCCTCCCTATGTTCATTCTTTTTTTGCTATAGTTCTTTTCACTATGACCAATTAGACCACATCCAAAGCAAAAATCTGGGCATTTTTCGTATTTGAACTCAATCCATCTCTTCCCACCATTGCTGTTAACCATTACTCTTCTAGGAAGTGGAACAAACAGGTCAATTTCCACCAAAATTTTCAAGTGTTTCCCTTCTTTCCCTCCATTCTGTGGCAGAATCACCTCTTCCACTTTTGAAAATATACTGCCTATCTTCCTTCCAGCTTCCTTTGTAACCTAGTGTAATGGTATATTCCAGATCTGTACCCAGATAAGAGTTCTACTTAGCGCTTTCTCATCTTCCTCCAAACCAGCCTCCCACCTCTTCAGTATTAATGGTTGGCCATCATAGATCCATGGCCTTCTACTCAGCACCATCTCGATATCCCTTTCCTTATCAAAGATAAACTGGAATAGGTTACGACCAATCTCAACAACCTTTAAATGCTTCACTTGAGACCACATATTGGTTGTAAAGCTCTTGATCCCTCATATATTAGCCAACTTGTCCCCGCACACCTTACCAATCAAGCTTTGTTTACATTCCAGAATTCCTTTTGCCACCTCCTCCTCATCCAATCGAATTCCCTCCTTTTCCTCATCAGACAACTTAAACCTTCTCAACACATCTTCAATATTTTCCATGGTCCCTCCCACAGATATCACTCTGTCGATTCCAGGAAGCTCTCCGGCCAGTACAAACAAGAATAGACAGAGTCCTGTTCAATGCCTCCTACAAGTTCCAGAACTCACAGAACCTAACAAATACAGAAAGGAAAAAAAAATGAAATCAGACTCAACTATGAAGCAGAAATTCAGAACAGAAGAAAACAAAACGCTATCCCATCTTGACCAAAAGGAAGAAAAAACGCGCAGAAAACTATGGCTGCTATCGCTTAGACACTCCAAAACTTAAACCAGAGCTAATGAAAAATTTGGTAAGTTTCCTTCCATTAATACTTGGCACCTACACAAATGGATCCAAATTTGAATTTCGCGGAGGAGGGTATGAAGAACGTGAACACCCACAGAGGGGGATTTTCTCTCTCTAGAATAGAGAGAAACGACCTCTCATAGAGAGGGAAAGTTTACCCGCAATGACGATTAAATTTCCATCCTTTACAAATTCAAATTCTTTTCCCAGTTTTAGTTGAATACAAATTTTTGAATCATCGGACATTTATCTGCCCCTAAACTTTTCAGTCATTTGCATTTGCGCACAAAGGCATCTGCCCAGAATTTTTTTAATCAGATTTTTTTAGCTAGTAATTCAAGTTTTATTCCAAAACATCTGCTATTCCGACAATAACGTAAGAAATTTGGCATTGACATAGAGGAACAAGACTATATTGGCTAACCATATTACACAACAATTTTAATTTTATATCTTAATTTTTGTCGAAAATATGTTTGGATAGATGATTATTTTTTAAAAATTAATTGTATTACAGTCACATTTTTAATTACTCCCTTTATCTTTTTAATTATTTTTTATTTCATATAAATGTATATATCACATTATCAAAAGTATTACAATGATTACTCTAAAAAAATTTCAAATAACTTTCTATCCGAACATTTCATTAAAACAACTATTAGCGAATGTTGAGTGAGAAGACTTATTGGCCTACATTCTAAAAAATTAAAGCTTTTCTAGAAAAATTTACTAGCGGCTACATAGACACCTGTTTGGATCGATGGTGTTCTCTCTGAATTTTTCTTGAGTCTCTTTAGGTCCCCTTCCCTTATAGCTACATAGACACCAATTAGTTCCTGTTTCTATGATACAGCTAAACCTCCTGCCTTACCCACCGAATCAGCCACAAAAACATTATCAAAATTTGTCCACTGCTTTTCTTTATTCAAATAACTTTTTTTTTTCTTTGTTTCTGACAAAAACACTAAAGAAGAAGAGTGGAGTCTGATGATTTCTTTCAGTTAGGAAACTGTCAAGGGGCTCTCCATACCTCGACAGTTTCACACCACAGCCTTCATATCAACCTTGGAGTCCCATTTAGGGAGGACTCCAATCCCTCAGCGAGATCCATCCAGTCACTCAGTCCATTCTCAAGCATGATTCTCTTTCCATTTTCTTTGCTTGTCTAATTCACTGTCTCTTCCATCTTTCTCTTTCCCTTCTCCACTCCAGCACCCTCTTTATTGATCTCTCCCAATGGTTTCCTCTTGCTTACCTCTAGTACCAATCTTTTCCAACTCTTACCACCCGTATAGTTCCCTTTACTCCTACTCTTCTCCCTAACCAGCCTATCTCTTCTTTCCCCCACCACAGATACTATCTCCTCCTCTCTCTCTTCCTCTCATTCCTTAGCATTCTTATGCTCATTTCCCTTCCTTCCAACACCATTCAGCCATATCAGATCATCATATTCTTCCCTAACTCCCTTTGACCCTATCCCCCCTGCAAGTCCCTGTGTCTCTACCCCCTGCTAGCCTGTCCCCCCCAGAATCCCTATTCCTGGCCTCCTCTACTCCTCCCTTTTCCTGTCTCCCCTCCTTCTTATCCTCTGCAATCTCTTCAGTCCCCCTCTCTACCAATACTCTCTTCTCCACTTTCCTTATCTCTGCAGTGTCCTTATGCCATTCCCCTTGGACAGACTATTTAGGATCCTCTTTCTTGTGAAATTTTTTAGTGTATTTTAACAGAAACTGATGTTCCTCCTACTCCCTCCCACTGTCATGTGTTCGACTCATCTCCTCATCCCTATCTCCACTTCTATCTCCATTCCTAGTCCTCCTATTAGGACTACGAGAATAGCTTGCTCTTAGCCAATTCCCAAACTGTGGTTCCCTCCCTATGTTCATTCTTTTTTTGCTATAGTTCTTTTCACTATGACCAATTAGACCACATCCAAAGCAAAAATCTGGGCATTTTTCGTATTTGAACTCAATCCATCTCTTCCCACCATTGCTGTTAACCATTACTCTTCTAGGAAGTGGAACAAACAGGTCAATTTCCACCAAAATTTTCAAGTGTTTCCCTTCTTTCCCTCCATTCTGTGGCAGAATCACCTCTTCCACTTTTGAAAATATACTGCCTATCTTCCTTCCAGCTTCCTTTGTAACCTAGTGTAATGGTATATTCCAGATCTGTACCCAGATAAGAGTTCTACTTAGCGCTTTCTCATCTTCCTCTAAACCAGCCTCCCACCTCTTCAGTATTAATGGTTGGCCATCATAGATCCATGGCCTTCTACTCAGCACCATCTCGATATCCCTTTCCTTATCAAAGATAAACTGGAATAGGTTACGACCAATCTCAACAACCTTTAAATGCTTCACTTGAGACCACATATTGGTTGTAAAGCTCTTGATCCCTCATATATTAGCCAACTTGTCCCCGCACACCTTACCAATCAAGCTTTGTTTACATTCCAGAATTCCTTTTGCCACCTCCTCCTCATCCAATCGAATTCCCTCCTTTTCCTCATCAGACAACTTAAACCTTCTCAACACATCTTCAATATTTTCCATGGTCCCTCCCACAGATATCACTCTGTCGATTCCAGGAAGCTCTCCGGCCAGTACAAACAAGAATAGACAGAGTCCTGTTCAATGCCTCCTACAAGTTCCAGAACTCACAGAACCTAACAAATACAGAAAGGAAAAAAAAACGAAATCAGACTCAACTATGAAGCAGAAATTCAGAACAGAAGAAAACAAAACGCTATCCCATCTTGACCAAAAGGAAGAAAAAACGCGCAGAAAACTATGGCTGCTATCGCTTAGACACTCCAAAACTTAAACCAGAGCTAATGGAAAATTTGGTAAGTTTCCTTCCATTAATACTTGGCACCTACGCAAATGGATCCAAATTTGAATTTCGCGGAGGAGGGTATGAAGAACGTGAACACCCACAGAGGGGGATTTTCTCTCTCTAGAATAGAGAGAAACGACCTCTCATAGAGAGGGAAAGTTTACCCGCAATGACGATTAAATTTCCATCCTTTACAAATTCAAATTCTTTTCCCAGTTTTAGTTGAATACAAATTTTTGAATCATCGGACATTTATCTGCCCCTAAACTTTTCAGTCATTTGCATTTGCGCACAAAGGCATCTGCCCAGAATTTTTAATCAGATTTTTTTAGCTAGTAATTCAAGTTTTATTCCAAAACATCTGCTATTCCGACAATAACGTAAGAAATTTGGCATTGACATAGAGGAACAAGACTATATTGGCTAACCATATTACACAACAATTTTAATTTTATATCTTAATTTTTGTCGAAAATATGTTTGGATAGATGATTATTTTTTAAAAATTAATTGTATTACAGTCACATTTTTAATTACTCCCTTTATCTTTTTAATTATTTTTTATTTCATATAAATGTATATATCACATTATCAAAAGTATTACAATGATTACTCTAAAAAAATTTCAAATAATTTTCTATCCGAACATTTCATTAAAACAACTATTAGCGAATGTTGAGTGAGAAGACTTATTGGCCTACATTCTAAAAAATTCAAGCTTTTCTAGAAAAATTTACTAGCGGCTACATAGACACCTGTTTGGATCGATGGTATTCTCTCTGAATTTTCCTTGAGTCTCTTTAGGTCCCCTTCCCTTATAGCTAGATTGGGAGTTGAGAATAGAAAAGAAAATAAGAGAAATGTTAAGTTATGAGAGGAAAAAAATGATAAGAAAAGAAGAGAATAGATTTTAATATTGTTTAGGAATTTATGAAAGAAAGTAAATGATTTTGGACATGTTGATTGCAACGGATCTTCTGTCCACTTCCTATATCACATTTTGTCCCACTTTTATTATATTGCTATTTCTCCTTAATAAATATCATGTTTTATTTCTTTTTTATTTTCTTAAAATTCAATAACTATTAACTTAGTAATACACGAAATTTAGCAAACTCAAAAAATCAAAATGCATAAATAATGAGATTTTTTAAATGATTTTTTACTGTATTTTTTAATTTTTTATTATTTGCTTTTTTAAGGTTGTTTTATTTATTTATTTTTACTGAGTTAATAGTTATTGGTTCCTAAGGTAACAAAAAAAAATTAAAATATAATATTTATGAAGGAGAGATAGTAATATAATAAAAAGTGAGATATAAATTGATAGAGGAAGTGGAACAGAAGATCCGTTGTGCATATTGATCAATAAAAATTTCATTGAATAGCTTTTTAAGGATAGAATGGATAATTTTTAATTTTTTTGTAGACTCTCCACTGCTTTCCTTTGCTTTCTGGCCGATTTGGGATGGAAAAATATTTTAATTGTAGCTGCTGTTTTTCTCCTTTCAAATCAGTTGTTTTTTTTTTTTTTTCAATTTCACTAAATCTCCCAAACATTAGAAACATCTAACTTTCGCTCCCCTTCTTTTCTTTTCTGCTCAAATCTTATTTTGCAAACTAGTTATTAGTTATTAGTACGGAGTAGAAGTAGGTTTAGAATATATTGTATAGTATCGGGAAAAAGAAAAGAATGGCGAGGGAGTAAATTGCCTTTAGCCCGGGCATATCTATGAAGATTTACGGGAGAGGCTGCATTAGACTTGGAACCTTCTCCTCTCTATCCCACCTCCCCACCTCTTTTTCTCTTCCCATTTCTCTTCATTCATAAAAAGCTCGTGCCATAAAACCCAATTCGGCTGTAAGCTTCTGATTCTCTCTCTATCTCTCCAGCCCCCCTCCGCAATTGGCATCCCTTGATGGCCTCACAAGCAAGCCTTCTCCTCCAAAAACAGCTCAGAGGTCATCTCTTTTTTCCCTTTTGCTTCAATTTAATTTGCTATAGTGTAGAATTGTTATATTTGAAGATCACTTTTTCTTTTCCAGACTCTGATCGAACCGGTTTTGATTGATTGATGGGTTATGTTTATCTGTTGCAGATCTTTGTAAGCACCCGGTTGCTGGGTTCTCAGCCGGTTTGATTGATGAGAGCAATATTTTTGAATGGGGTGTCACCATCATAGGGCCTCCTGATACTCTTTAGTATGGCCTCCCTGCTGATTAGTACCTTAAAGATTCAAACTTTATTCAATTTCTAGTGTCGTTAGCCTTAGTTTTGTTTATCTTATCATTAAATTGTGCGTTTTAGTTAGATAACATTGTTAATTGTGATTGGAAATGAATTTCTTGTTTAGTTTGAGCACATCTCGTGTTATGATGGTCTTTATTATGGCCTTATGTCTGATTACTACTGTACAGATTGCAACTTTGATGCATTATTTGATGTTATGAGGCTTAATTTTGTTAATATTATGATAAAATTCCTTGTCTCGGTTAGATTATGTTGTAAATACCTGATTCTTGTTCATTTTGTTTATGTTATGATGTCGAGTTCGTCTCTTTTTATATGTTTGCTTGCGGTTTTATGGCTTTAAAGTTTTTGACTTTGGCATTGCTGCTTGTGTGGTGCTAATGCTTGCCTGTGATCATTCGGGTTATCTCTGGTTTTACTTCTCATCTGGTCAATAGTTTTTTCTCTATTTTCTATTTAAATTCATAGGGATGTCAGAAATACCTATCAATATGGCTGTCAACCTACTAAAATTCTTGTTTTGGCACTAATATGCTGCGTTTATGTGCTTTGCTTCCTTTTGGGTAAAAGATGCTACTTCTTTCTTTTCTTTTCTTTTTTTTTTTCCATATATTTTGTTTTATCTACATAGTGATTAAGTTGGCTATTTGACAAGTCTTTATGTTTTCCGTTGTCCTTAGCATGTGCTTTGGCCTATTAAGAGAACGGCTTTATATGCCGCTGTTATGCAACTTTTATTCATATGAAGGGTTGATGAGGTGGATGCAGTTCAGTTGATTCTAGTGCATTATGTATTTCTATCGTGGTTAATTGAGTACTTTTGCACTGTAGCGATGGAGGCTATTTTAATGCCATTATGAGCTTTCCGTCAAATTATCCTCTCAGCCCTCCTACGGTGAAATTTACATCAGAGTTATGGCATCCAAATGGTTGGTCCAGGCAATTTCTCTATTTTGGATTTTTATTGGCTTCTTATCAATTAAACACTTGTGAGTTCATCTGTTTGCTTTGTGAGTTTCAGTATATCCTGATGGAAAAGTTTGTATATCAATTCTTCATCCGCCTGGTGATGATCCAAATGGTTATGAGCTTGCAAGTGAGCGTTGGAGTCCTGTCCATACGGTAGTAACATGTTCAAATATTATCATTTTAGCCATCTCCATCAAACATATTTCAGAAATATTCTTGAGCAATAGCATAATTCTGGGTTGAATATACTGGAATGTGTATGTTTGGTTGCATGCATGCAAATGTCAACCAATAAATTTGTAATGAGTTATTACATCTCATGGTTTAGTTAATTTTAATAAACGATATGCAGTGTGGCTTTCAGTCTCCTCCTAAAATTAGATTTATTAACAGGTCAGAAAACATTTTTGCTTTTTGGATGCTTGGAAATTTCACTTTCCAGTTGGCATAATTAAAAGATTTTGGATGTTTTTTTTTTGTGTCGGAGTAGTTCTGTTGATTCTAGTTTGCAGAAATGCAAAGCTCAAGGGAGCATAGTGTGAGAGTAAAAGTGACGATTTGATGAACGGAAAGGCATTAATTCGTCTAGAATGTGTCTTAAGAATTACATGAAAATTATATTCTTAATATATTGTGACAATAAATTGACAATTATGCTGTTAAGCATGCCATTCTGTTTCTGTTTTTCATGTGCTGTTGTACATATATTATTGGAGGACATATGCCCAGTATATCTGATCATACGTCTTACAAGTAGAATTTGGATCAGAGGATCAAATTTTGCTCCAACTTGAAATGAGAATATGATATGGCTGCATATCCTAATGGGCAAAAGAGGTCCACACGTCCTCCAAGCAGTATTGTCCTTTCTGTCTTTGATATAACCATGTACCCTAGCTTTGGTCTTTTTTGTTTTGGGCTATCTATCTTGTCTTTAAGTTGTGATGTTTTAATCTGGTTTTGGGACAGGTTGAAAGTATTGTCTTAAGTATCATATCAATGCTTTCCAGCCCAAATGACGAGTCTCCGGCGAATGTAGAGGCTGCTGTGAGTGAAGATCTCTGTTTTTATTTTTAATTTTTCTGCACTTATCAATTTGCTTTAGTCCAACATATGTGTGAACTTTTTCGACATGCTTTCGGTACATGCTTGTGGCAATGAACCTTTGCAAACTAATATTATGAAGAAATTACTGTTATGGTCCTTGTGCTTGGGGAGGAAGGCAAAGGAAACGCAACAAGATGTCCTTTTGATGCGTTTTCACCATAGAGTGACTGTCTAACATGGGTAGTGAATTTTCATATGAGTTTTATGGAAGTGCACCTCATGTCCACAAGAATTGGCATACTCTAATTCTTGAAATTGCTTAGCAATGGAAGAGGGATAAAGAGATCTCGGTGTTTGAAATTGCTTTGCCAATGTACTACATGTCATAGAAGTTACGAACATACAAATCTCTGTTTGAAAAGACTGGACCAAGAATCTGCTGAGTGTTTCCTAAATTGCTTGTTAGTGATGTGTTTCTCATAGACTTAATCTTAGTTATCTAACAAGAGCAAGATTCAAGCGCATTGAAACTACGGTTATGTAGCTTTTCATGTATCTGGAAATAAACAAATGGTGTACGTTTGCATATTTGCTGCAGTTGTATCTGTTTCTGGTGAGACCCTTTTCCAACCTGTATTCCTCATTTCTAATCGCAATATATAGCTAATCTTCTAAGAGTGTGTATACGTGTGTGTGTGTGTGTATACACACTCTTAATGTCACTTGGCACTCTTGAGATTTTAGAAATATCACTTACCTCCCTTAATAATTGTAAAAAGACTATATTAACCCTCACTTGACACATAATTCACAGCATATCAAATAAATAGAGCTCAAAAATTATAAAAAAAATAAACGAAAGTCACTTTCTTCTTTTTCTCTTTTTTTCCATCATTCTCTCTTACTCATATTTTTTGGATGACTATGCAATATTTTATTTGTAAATTATAATAAATTAAATTTTGTTTATCTGTTATTTTTTGTGATTGTGTTAAAGTGGGATATGATTTATTTGCTTATTTTGAGTTGATTTTTATAATGATTGGTAAAGTTTAATGGTTTGAGCAAGGGTGGAGAAGATGTTGGAAAAAAAATATGAATTCATAAGAAATCGGTGTTGAACATACAGAATTAAATTGATGTTTCAAGTATCTTTTTAATTTTTCAAATTTATATTTTTATGGGATATAGTATAGTGATGTGATAGTACTGCAAGAGATTGTTTTTGAGGTGAAATAAACAAAGAGGTTTAGGAATATTTTTATGTAGCAAGTGTAAGGGTAGCTTAGGATTTTTAAAAATGATGTTACACAACTAACAAAAGTAAAGGAGGTAAGTGATATTTTGATAACCTTAGGGGTGCCAGGTGACATTAAGAGAAACCTCAAGGGAGGTTTCTGATACTATCCCTACACGCACAAACCTTAGAGAAACTAATGGCTAGATCTTAGCAGCATCCTTCACCCTTTGTTGTTGGTCTCAAACATTGGTTGAACCATGAAGATTGATGCCTGCTTATTGTTTTAGGAATTGGATATATATATATATATATATATATATTTTCTGGTTAATATATCTCTAAATGGTTCTTGCCTTTTTGTTTACTTGCAGAAGGAATGGAGAGATAAGAGGGACGAATTTAAGAAGAAGGTGAGCCGATGCGTGAGGAAGTCACAGGAAATGTTGTGATGCATCATTTTGTTGTGGGGTGGGGGGGGGTCTTTTTTGCTTGTGTGTACCAGAGTGTCTCAATTTGTTGTGTAGGAGGACTGGCTCATAGGGTTGGCATGCTAAGTTATGTGGAGTTCCAGTTCATGTTCTCACCTTTATCCGTTTATTAACCTCTGTTTATTGACCTCCTTTTAAGTCCTTTTCAATGGGTGAATTTTGTACTTGAAAAGGTTTTGTTAGTATTTTGGTGATTCTCTTCTTTTTCTGTCTTTCTCCAGAGTTCATGTCAGCCTTTTATATGATTCTATAATGTGCAGATATTTGAGACCGAAATGGAGAAAGATGATGATGTTATGAAAAGGGTTGAACAGGGGAAAAAATAGGAGCAAAGCAAGGGTCATGTAATGAACTTGTATATGCATATTGCCTAAGAAAAGTTAAAATCTGCGAAATGGTTTTCAAGGTTTCGATATTTGGTCCTTTTGAATTTTCGATTTTCCAAAGGAAGAGTTGACGATGCCTGCCACTCATGCAAATCAGCCCCGATAGCCCGAGGTTTTTGTTTTTTGGGACTTGGCTCAAAAAGTACGATTAGATTGACCCTTTAGTACAAATTAAGGCTTGGTTATCACTAAAATGTAAGTGCAAATCAAGACTCCATTAAGTTCTTCTAGCCAACAGAAGTCACCTTCTTGGAATTTTCGTGGGGTGTAGAAGTCTTCTTTTGGTGTAGTATGAAAGTGGTAATTTTTTTTTCTTATGTTTTTCTTTTCTGACATTCTTGAAGCCTTATATACTAACAGATTGTAGTGACATGGAGCACTGACGAAATCGGCCTCCCATTCTGGGGGAAAAGAAAAAGAGACGGGAAAATTAATACACAGCCTCTTACCAAGATGAACTAAAACATCTAAAATAAGCACATTCTCTTGGGTGAGAAAATATAACCACCTAGCCATGAAACAAGATTTACAAGCCCATTGAAATTTTATTTTATTTTTTTTAAAAAAAAACACTGCTATGCAACAAGAATTACAAGCCAAAAAGCCAAGCAACAAATTTGAAATTCCCAGAGAACTTGCAAAGACAAGACCATCAGGTTTCGTTCGTCCACATTGATCCAGGATCACATGCCCTGAATTCCGTCCAGCTTATGATATGAGTGCCATCTTGAATGAATCAGGGCTGGTGAAGGTGGATTCACAGGGCTCCCCATCCTCACTACAATTCCATCAACATCTCGTACGTACCCAACTTTTTGTCCCCATTCTTTCTCCTCTGGCTCACTCACCGGCATTCTCAACTGCTCTCTGATCCCCGAATCATCATCCACAAAACAAAACTCTCTTTTAACGAAAGAAAACAAAAAGAAAAGACGAATCGTCCCATCACATAAACAGTAAGAAAAATGTTGCCAATGGTGAATTATCATCGGATTAAAGCAAATATGTTCTGATCAAATCCCTCGAGAACATATATATATAGATATAGATAGATATAGCATTCAACCGCATTAGTGTACCTTGTATGCAGCATCGACATCAAGATAATCAAAACAAATCTCAACTGGCTGCCTCTTCCGGATAGCATCCGGGGGTCTGGACCTTCCCTGTTATAACATCCGTCTCACGCTGGTGGATTGGGGTAAAAGCTATCGTCGTTTGTCAGCTTTCTAGCTCTCCCCATCTTCGTCCATTCCATGCATGCATTCAACCAGATATACAAGCCCATTAACAAAAATGCTGGTGGTTTGTGTACCTGTGCGACTCATCCAAGCGGCGAACGTTGTGGCCGAAGGCGGTGGCGTAAAATTCAACGGATTTAGCTACGTCTCTCACATATACCACTGTGTATGCAAATGATGGGCTTAGTAGCAAAGGTGCCATTCTTTATTTATTTTGTTTTTTGAATCTTCTTCAACCACCAGCATTTTTGGTGAACCGACGCCTTTAAATGCTGAGAAGGCCAGTTTTACACGTAGGAAATGGTTCAAGCTAATGAAGCTACGCGTGCACATTATGCCCGCTTAAAGCTGGTGGTTTGCTGCCACGTTGGTTTTGGGTTCGCCACACGGACGAAACCCATACCCGGCTGACGACAGAATGCCTTTTACACAAATTAAATGGTGATCTCAGTAATAGTAATACCCCACGTACATAGCCAACTTGCTACTGCTGGTTAGGTTTCGGAACCACGCACTTGTGTTCTAACCTCCCTTATAGCCCAATTAAGCCCCCTTCCCCAGGGTTGTTCCTTATTAGTGTATAAAAGTAACGATTAAGGTTCCGTTTGATAAAACTGAATCTGAATTCTGAAGTCTGAATACTGAAACAATTAATTTGCTGAATTTTAAGCACTGAAAAAAATATATGAATGTCTGAATTTTAATGCTAAACATATTTATACTGTTTGATAAATATTTATAACTGAATGCTTAATAAGTTTAATTTGATAATTTTGCCCTTATATCCTTTCATTCAAAAAAGAAATAGAATTTATGATTTAATTAGTTTAAAATTGTAAGGTATGAAAATGACAATATTTATTTTTAAATCAAATTAATATAAAAGATAAAATATATTATATGAGGAGTATGGAGAAGATGTGAAAGTCATTAAAAAGGGAGAAAAGATAAACTAAAAATCATTAGATAGAGAATATTAGATTGTTTAATTAAATAAGAATTTTGAACATAATTAACAAACAAGGATAGATTTGGTAGATAAAATAAGATAGTTGAAATAATTATATTGATTCTTATCAGAATTAAGCATTCAGTTAGGATTCTTGTGCTGAAAAAAATACACACAGGTTCAGCACTGCTTAACAAGTTCAGCAAATATATTTTCATTTATCAAACACTCAAAACATCTGAATGTCTGAAAAAATTCAGATTCAGCACTTTTTTATGTCATCAAACAGACCCTAAGAGGCCCAGAGAGAGAGAGAGAGAGAGAGAGAGAGCAATGCAACCGTGTGTTAAAGGTTTTAAGTTTACAAATCTTGAAAATGTCAGTAGTAAAGCTTGAAGTCTTAAAATTTTGCTACTAGAGTTAACTTCAAATCAATTTTGAACTAAAAAAAAAAAGCTGGCAAATTAGATTATTGTGAAGAGAGAGAGAGAGAGAGATCCCCTTAAAAAAAATTTAAATTACATATAATTTTCGTGTGGATTCGTAAATTGTTACATGACCTCTTTAGTTTTAAGATGTTTACATATTTTCTGGTAGTTTTATGTAAAGTAAAAACTTGACAGGGAATAGCATTCATAATATCGTTACTTGAAATATTAGTGTTGTTTCTAGTTAAACACTAAATTAAACAACAGTTTGAGTACCTTACTAAAACTATAGAAAAATTATGTAGACAGATGAAAAAAATCATAAGGAATAAAGTGAATATTCATGTAAATTAAAAATGTGCCAAATGAATATTACGATTTTATCCCATGCGTCGCATTTTTTAATTTGTGTTTGGTTCAATCACTGTAATCACGGGTGTCTTCTGTCCATTATCTACTTACATAAAATTACAGAGGAGTTATGTGATTATTTTAAAATCTTAAGAAAGTCATGTGATTATATGACAGATCACAAAGGGGGTTATATATAATTTTTCCCTAAAATGTTGTAGACCAAGAAACCCAACCTTTTCTCTTCATTTCCTCGGCATATTCCAAAATATTCTATTCACTATTCAGACGCAGAGATTTTGAACAACAATAAGCCAAAAGTCAACAGAAACGGTGAAGAACACTAACGCCCGTCAACCTTCCGTTCAATTGCTCAAAGTAGAGTCACCTCCTGCTCTGCTAGTCTGCTGTGCTGGTCCACAATCCATAAGCTTCATCACTGCATCTGTACTTTTGTAATTGATGATTGAGGCAAAAATTGACGGCAACGTCAACTGACGGACAACCACCAGACAGCAGACCATCTCCCATGCCTTTTCGTCGTCCTCCTCCGCCTCCTCCTGATTGCTTCTTCTTTTAAGTATTACTTTTACTGCTACTTACCAGAAGAGTTAATAAATACAGCTCTATTTTCTCACTCTAGATGCTTCACAATTTTCTACCAAGCTGTAAAATTCCTCCAGGTAATGCTGCTCTTTTGTCTCGATTGACTGATCCAAATGGCAAAGAGATCATGCATTAGTATGTTTGCTTCTGGTTGAATTGTACTTTTCGCGTATTCATGATTTCTTTTCTCTTCAGTTCTCCTGTTGAGATTCAAGTTAAAATTTAATAGCCTCTTTATTATGTTAGCATTAACGTGAAATTTCTGATTTCTGTTTCCAGCCTTAAATTTGGAATTCGTTATAAATTTATTCAGTTATGTTTATATATACAATCAGGGGTAGTTTTTTTGACTAGGCATTCTAGTGCTGATGCTGGATAGAAATGATACTTATTTCTGTAAGTTATGGTAGACAATATGCTTTTTTCAGTAAATAGTGCACTTAGGAGAGATGAAAAATGGGCAAACCTACTCGATTCTCTGTTTGAGTTCGCTCAGTACTTGTTCCGAGATTCATTCATCAACTAGCGGAACCAAGAAAGCACAAGATTTAGTGTTTCTTCAAGCTGCTATTCAGTTTGACTCAATTTACCTAAAACATGAGATCACATTACAAAGAATTCAACATACCCAAGTTCAAGTCGAGCTTGGCTTAATGAACTTGTTAAGCATTCAAATAAAGCTTGTATAGTATAGTTTAAGATCCTTTACACGCCTGAGAACTTTCCGATCATAAAAGGGAGAGTGTTTGTATGGTTATCTCTCAATTTGATAAGTAATTTTGGACTGTTTTGCATATTTGTTAAACGGTTGATTGAGAAACTGATTACACCCTCAATTTGATCAGCGATCTTAGTCCATATTTCTGCTTGTATATACACCTCATCATTTGTTAGAGAAAGGGTACAACTAATGCAGTGATGGTCGTTATAGTTTGGTCATTTTGAGCTTTATCCAACAAATATTAACGCACAAGTTTTGTCAAGTTCTCTTATATTGATATCCATTATATATGCTTTTGGTTTTGTTGCAGGTTCAGTTGTTTAGGATAGATGGGTTGATTCTTTAGCCAGATTATATGCCCTTGAATTGACTCAATGGGGGACTTGACTTCGGGTTCTAGCTCATTCAGGACTGTAGCAACAGATTCTACTAGTGGCATGAAGAAGTCAACAGGGCGTTTGATTGCTTCTAGCCATAAATCTTGTTCACATCAATCTCTGCAGAGAATTCCCTTCCGAAACCAGTTGCTAAGCAACGAGAATTTGGGGCGGGTAGCTGGTAACCCAGTTGCGTCATTTTTACTTAAAGCTGCTGCATTAGAGGTTGTGCGGAGGTTTTCAAAGGCCAGGTGTCCGTTTGTCTGGTCCACTTTGCAGGCTCTGCAGGTTGTTTGTTATCCACCATTTAAGTGGATAGAGAGGTGGAACCCATTTAGAGCTTTGGTTAAAGGGATGCAGGTTGGTGCTTACACTACTAAGTAGTGCCCACATTCATCTATCAAGTAAATATGAAGTTGCCTGCTTGTTTCTCACAAATTTCCAAGCAATATTAAGTAATTATATTGTCATATGCATACTCTAATCACTAACCTGCTTTCCTGAGGCAATTTTCTTTACTGCTTCAAAATCTTATCATTTAGAAGTCTGTGCTTTGATTAAGACTGAGTATAGGTCATCAAAAGTGCAGTGAATTCGAGCCTGCATGAGTGGAAACTATTTATTGACTTTCTGGATACCAAAAAATTGTTTCAGAATATGGTACAATCATGGGAATTTAGTCTATGGCAGTTAGCAGCAAGAATTGTCTCAATATACAATTCATTAACCTCTGTATAAATAGAGATCTAAGATCCATGCTTTCTTATCCACTAAAGAAGAAGCCTTATGATTTCATCATACTTTCATTGAGCAAATGACTTTTTGTTAAAAATAAAATTGGGATGATCCTCTTTGTCCAACTTAATAGAGTGGCCTGATCAGCTCAAAAGCTTTAATTTATTTACTCTACTTTCTTATCTAAACTTTTACCCTAAGTTGCAAATATTTTGATAGTAATCTATACATATCGTAGATTATTCCATCATGCAGGACACTTTTATGACTTTGGTTATGTAAAGGTGCCAAATAACATACTTGTTGCTATTGACATTTAATGGTTGTGGTATCTTCTTTTCTTTAGATGCTGTCGCGGCCTTTACTGGTAATATCCCTTGCAACAGCCTTGTCTGATGGTTCAGGATGCAAAGATGATACCTTGGATAATGAAGATCCTCCTCGCACCAGTGAATCTACCTCATTAGATTCCCCTTCAGATATATCCTCTGTGCAGTCTGCTCCCTGTATGAGGTAGATAAACTGATATTGCAGCATTCTTTTTCTTCAACAGTTTTCACAATGTTGCTGCTGATGTCTTCAAATTCTTTATTATGAAGAATTCAACCTGTAAATATCCATTACAGGTGATTCCAGATCGGGCCTCATTGTAGTGCTGGAAATTTTCTTGACTATGATTTTACCTGTACAGATACTCATCTCGTTGTATTTTTTTGGTCAAGAACTTCAATTACACTTTTTTTTTTCAAATAAATCAGTTCTCTAATGGAGGCTCATTTGATTACATGAGTTGTTTAACTTTGCTGTTTTACCATCTGTACCTTTCTTTGACCTTCTACACTTGAATGGTCATAATCAGAATGTAGTTTTGGGTGCTTTCATGTGCATGCATTTTATTGTTTTCCCTGGTTAACCATGATGAAGATTTCCTTGTTTTGCAGTATTGGTGGTGATGGGTCTGAAAATCTATCTTCTAAAACTTGGTTGCTTCTGCTCTATAAAGAACTTCAACTTCAGGGGATAACTTTACCTGAAAGGTAATTGTGACAAAATGAATAATACTCTCGGAGTATTATATTAAGAAATTGTCTTGTTAATTGCCGTAATCAAACAAAATCACAAAGGAAGTAAACAGTTTATGGTAATACCAGTTTAGTAAGTAACTCATCTTCCTGCATTAGTTGCTTCCATCTCTTAAAAATGGTCTTTTTATTTCTTCATGTTCCTAGTTCATTTATTTGTTGTTGGAGCAGGCACAGATTTAAGTTATTGGGGATTGAAACAACAGTATGTCCCATTGGGGAGCTAATCATAGTGCCCCATACCATTGTGCACACATTCTAATTTATACCGAAAATGATTGTTAAATTTGGGTTTTCTTACTAATAACAATAGCAGACATGAGTTTGTTCTCCAAGAAATTTACTTGTTTCTTAGCCATGTAATGATCTCAGGCTGCTACATGGCTGATTAGCCTCACAGTGTTGAGCTGAATATCAATGTCCCACTATTAAGTTCTAATTCCTTGTAAAGCAGCATAACGTATTTGATGAGGGTCATTTGCATCTTGGGTATTAAACATTTGGATTGTCTGACTAGGTGGGTTAGTCTTATGGCTACTTTTCATCTCTAAGGTTTATGCCCCTTTATCCGGAACTGGAACATTTTGTAATCCAGACTGCTTATTTCTTTCTCAAGGATTTCTCAAGGGGCGGGTTTATTGGCTCAATAATTTAACTTAAGCTACAAATACTTGGAATTGTTCTATATATTACTTTAGCTTGTATTTATGTGATATCTTAAAATATTTCTTCATGCACTGGAGCATGATATAACAGTGTTTATGCAGAATTGATGAGGAGGAGCTTCATAGATTCTATGAGACCGCGAATGGAAATTTTCCACGCTTTCTATCATTAGTGAAGAAAACAATCTCTTGGAGGAAGAACTACCGAATTCTGTCAGAACAAGAACTTAAAATGTGGTCAAGTATGGTCTTCTGGCATGGAGTTGATAAAAAACATCAACTTTGCCTTATTGTCCGCCTTGGATTGGCTTGCATGAGCGTGCCATTATCTGACAGACCTCGATTTTCTCAGGCAGTTGGTATGCTTTTCAACTTCTATGATTTTGTGAGTTCTTGCTGTCAATTTTTACAGAATAAATTGGACGTGAAGACGTGCTTCTTTCTTCCCCTTTCAGTTTGGAGGAACATAACTCTAAGTTGTTTTTTGTTTTTGCTTTTATTTTTCCTTTTTCCACTTATTCCTTTTTTCTTTGGTTGTCATTGTTTTGCTGTTTGCATGCAATTTACTGCTTTAATAATCCTTGTCAAATGCAAACCCATTTTAGGTTTGTCATTTCAAATAGCTTCCTTCCTGTTTTCTTTTGCTCGAGGAGTTTGATTTGACTTCTATTACAGCTCTTATGTGAACTAAGCTGTATTAGAGTAGGTTGGTCATAGGTGCTGATTCATCATTGCCTCAGTAGATGATGCGTTTTAGTGTCGGTGTCATTTTCTTCTTCTTTAGAAAACTGACTTACTGCGGTAAGTTTGCCATTCAACTAATTATATTGGTTATGACTGAGTTTGCCTTATAAAAAGTGTTGGTAATCAAACCAATGAAATCCTGTAGTTGCCTTGGGTTCTTGACCTTTGGGCATATTTCTCATTTTTAGTGAGTCAGCTTCATAATAATTTTGGTGACGTCAAAATGTTGCTTGAATTATATAATTCATTCCATGTTGCATACACTCATTAAATTTGTGATATCAATTCCTCTTAGTGAAATATTCTTATATTTGTCTTCTTCCAATCTTCACATATTTATCTGATTACCCATATAGGTCATTGTTGTGTTATCTTGTCACTATATGGCTTCATTACAAGATTACTCATTTGTTATATTTAATCTGAATATTTTATAATATGACAGTTTCTGTTGACAATTTTGCTGATGCTAGATTTGGAATTCTAAATAGTGAGAGTCATACATACTGCAAAATATGGTACTAATGAAGTCGGGTAAATCATGGAGAAGCATTTTTCTGTCCTTGTCTCTCTATTTTTTTATTAATTTTTTTTTTCATTTTTTGCTTTCTTTTCTTTTCTTATACCCATTACTAAAGCAATGATTTGTCTTGACCCTTGATTTTAGTTTCTCAGGTGGAATATGGAGTTCTCCATCTAATGGACAATGAACATTCTCGAATTACTGTCTTGGTGGACTGTGAAGGCTTGTCACCTCTCAAGTTTCCCATGCAAATGTCATTAACCTGTTGCAATATTCTGCAAGAGCACTTCCCAAAACGTCTAGGCTGCATATATGTCGTACGACTTCCCCTAGTTGCTCGAGTCATTGCACAAACTTTTATCCAGGTAAGCTTCTGTAGCAGCTTTTTATCTGATTTCCAAAGTTTCACTTCATCTTGTTAATGCTTTAGATTGGAAATTAACCTTCCCATCACTGGTTAGTTTCTCAAACCTGGAACCAGACAAAAGCTGAAAATTCTTGGAGAGATGTACCAAGAGGCTCTTTCCAGTTGCATCGAGACACTCCCGTCATGTCTTGGTGGGTTATGCACATGCTTGACATGTTCCAGGCTTGACATCTGCAATCGGCAGCAGCCCTGTATTACTGAATCCAATTGGGGTGAATCATTTGCAAATATAACAAGTGAGGAAGTTCTGCCGGCACTTGATCCAACTTATGACACTGATATTCTCTTAAGCGCCAGTGGTGAACAATTATTGAGAAAAGCTGTAGTTGGAATTCTCATGTTCTGGGTGTTGATTGCTTTCTTTGCCGGAGTATATGGATCTTGAAAGCAGACCAGTTTTAAACTTGAGGTGAGATCAGACCATACCCCGTTTTAGTCAACTCTTAACAGTTGTTTTAGTAGTTGGTATTATTTGTAATCTGCTCCCAGAGAAGTTTTTGTAATTCTGCATTGTATAGTGTTCTCATGAAAAAAAACATGAATAGGCAGGTTATTGTTCATGTTATTAGTGGAGTTGGTCAGAAACCCCACTAGATATTCTTTTGGCCATTCTTTGATTTGGGAGTGCATATATGTTGGTTCCAGGGTAACTAGAAATTCTACATATTAATTCTGGTATGGTCAGACCTCAATAACGAAATAATACCTGACAGTTCATCAGGGGGAGTTCATCTCCAGTTCGAAGTCTCGATTGTGCATGGCAACTCTAATCGAGTCTTGCAAAAAATGACGGGCTTTATGTTGGTCTAGGCTAAACCTGGATCTAACTGACCTTGGTCTACGTTTGGAACTTCTACCATCTTAGATTCTCAAGCAATATGCTTAACCATATTGTTTCTCTTCCTTAAGGGTCCGTTTGGTTGGATTGAAAATGTTTTTCTAGGGAAAATATTTTCCATCAAAGTCATTTTCTTGGAAAATCATTTCATTCCCCATAATTTTCCAGTGTTTGGTTATTTAGTGAAAATATTTTCTAATATGTTTGTTGATAGGTTGCAAATGTTTTTCTACTTTCAAAACATTCATTTCATTACAAGTTATTTTTAGTTTCTATCCATTATAATCATATTATCATTTTTATAAAATATTTATTCATATTACACCATGAATTCTTAAATGGAATTATTAATGAAGCTAATGAATTGGCTTTTCATCTTTCTTTAAAAAAAATCATTAAGGGGTGAAGGGTCTCTTTTATCAAATTGGATGCTGCAACATTTTCTTTGTTGTTTCAAATTAGTGATACTAGAAAAAATTTGATAACCTCTGCACTAGAGGCAACATCTTTCGTGAAATTTTGGTTCATTTTTCATTATTGCACTAGGGCTGGGTTTCTTATTCATTGTACAGACCCTTACAAAGTGTACATGTGTCGATTTCCTACAAGTGTTGGGTTTCTTGGATTTGAGTTTGGGAAGAATTATCAGAGATGGAGCAAGAGAAGACAAAGGGACGAGATAAGAAGAGGGAGGAAAGGTGATGTGTTCAATGGTGGACCTTCTAGAGATATCTCATCTACAAGCACTTTATTTATCCTTCGCTCTTATTTCTCCTAATCTGAAGAGGACTTAGCTCATTGCAGGACGAGCCTTTAAGCCAGGGAAAACAACTTCAGTAATATCTCAATGGAAGTTGTTTTCCGTTGGCGGGAGGAAATCAATCATTTTACCTGTGAAAATATTTTCATTGCTTTAAATCTCACCAAACACTGGAAGTTAGAAAAATCTTTTTCCAGAAAATATTTTACGGCGAAACAAACAGACCCTAAATTCAAGTCACTTACCATATGGAACCTTTTAAATTTCACCTTAACTGAAACGAGATGTATACATGACTTGGTTTCAAAAGAATGTACCTTTTGATGTCAATAGGGCTACGCATCGTTTTGCTAAATTTTCATATATTCCGAAAGGTCTGCACAAGTTAGGCTAGAATGTGTCGCTGACTTGACATCCTGATCCAATGAAGTATACTGGCACAACAAGTCATCAGCCATGCCAGAGCAAAACCTTGTACAAAGGCCAACCACGAACGGAACTTTCTTGTATCCGTTGACGCCAAAAGTCCATGGTGCAGAATGGAGGAAATAAAAAGCTGTGTGTGAATTTCAGCAAAAGCTTAAATCCCGCTCGAAATGGGTAAGAAGAAAGCTAAACAAGCTGGGAAACTTTTCTGAAGATCGTATTGTGTCTCGTCTTAAAAAGCTACTGAGCATATACAAGGAAATTCAATCATGAAAACAAGTACAGTATTATTCTCTGTGGTTGCAAATAGTTCGGAAAGCGAGTTTGGTTGCTGTTGATTCTTTGTGCCTGCAGTTCTTCTTCTGTACAGTATTATTCTTTTCGTTTTGTTATCCTTCCTTAGTCCTAGAGATATCAATAGTAACATAAGATAAAACCTTACTCTCAGGATGTTGCACTTGTGTATTAATCACTTGGCTGAATTTCTGGTTTCTTTTCCTGTTTTCTCTTTTCTGGGGTTTGAAGCATTACTGCTTTCCAGCTGACTGATCGTGCAAATTTCCTTGCTCCTTGAATTGGCAAATGCCTTCTAGACTGCCCTTATTGACCTTGTCATAGAAGTCCAAATTCACAAATCTGGGGTCCATTCGGCAGCCGATGAGGATGTAATAAGCCTGGATGGCATAAAGTTGTTTACAGCGTCAATTCTGACAGAAAGTTCAGTCCTACTAGGAACTTATCAAGTTTTATTTCGCATATTCTTTGCAGCGATTGGGTCTGTTCAATTTGTTCTAATCGGCATCTGAATTGTGATGATGACTGGGTTCAGATTCGTCTGTTTCTTAGAGAAAATCCATGTGGATTACAGGCTTTGAGCTATGGATAATCTGAAAATCCAGCAGCGATAACAATTGATGACATGGATGATGCTCTTTTCCTTCCAAGTACTTTGTTATTCAACCTCCGTGCATGTACGGACAAAACATCCATCCGCATCCAAGAGAAGAGATTGAAGCAAATCATCTTTTTGCCTCTTTAAAGGTGGGTTCCAGCTTCCCCCTTTCACAACTGGCAATAGTGAATAGTGAAATGAAAGTTTCTGCAACTCTCAAAATCACAACTTTCGCGACTTTGCTATTTTCCCAGCATTCGTCACTTTGCGAACACCTCAAGTTCCCTCGTCATGGTTTTGGCAGATGTTCTAATATTTTGTTTATTTATTTATTCATTAGTAAAATCACACTTTGAAAGTTAAAAACTCAGATCAGAGTGCTATTTTCTAACTTCTATCTGAGCATATCTTAGTTCAGGCAACTCATTAAAGCGTCTGAACAAGTCACACTTGGATTCTTGCATTTAGTAGCACGCCAGCTCTCCACTTGATCTCTCTCTCTCTCTCTCTCTCTCTCTCTCTCTCTCTATATATATATATATGCACATATATACAAAAAAAAATGTGAATTCTATCTTCCTGGATGAGGTCGAGCAAAAGTGCAGAATTTTCAAAGATGAAACATGCAATAGTCGTTGGTCAAAACTGAAAAAAGCCTTAAGCTTTCATGCTTTAGGAATTTATTAGAGGAGAGTGCCCTTTATCCGAAAGATCATCCATTGGCTAGTCCTTGTTTCAAGCTTCACTTCACCACATGGCCTGCCAAGCACTACGTCAGTTTGGAGTTCAAATGCAGAGGACATGAGCCTCCACTTGGTAAACAAAGTATGGAAGTAATTGCTATGATTTAGAAATCGTCATAACAAAGCATATGTATTTCATTGAGTGGGAGTTTTTGCTCATCGAGCAAATGTGGTACGCGGCGCATTATCTCTAGATGAGGGATCTTATACCACCTTCATTTTCTTCAAAAGACAAAAAGTAAAAAAAATAAACAACGCTATTGGGGATCTTAAACGAAGCACCAACTTTGTTAATATGGAGGGAAAAGAAAAAGAAAACCTTCTCTGTTGACTGACTGGGGCACAATTTCTTTTGCCCTGTCTATTCCGAAGAAGAAAACGAGATGGCGAAGAAAGTGGTTTACTCAATTCTTTCTTCTTCAATGGACCAGAGGTGAGCATTGCTAAAAATGCAAATGAAATCAAAACAACAAGTCTTGGTGTAAAATCATTTCGTCAACTAGACCATAATATCTTACAAGAAATTAATACAGAAACGAGTAATTGCTCAGATGCCATATTATCCGCACGATATATATTAGTACTAGAATTTTGACCCGTAAGATTTCAAATCAAAGTACTAAAATTATTGTTGTTGAAAAGAAAGGGCTAAAAATTAAAAATGGTATCAGTTTTACCGTCAATTTGTACGAAAATGCATTATTTTAAATGAAAATAAAGGACAAAAATTTTTCACTCATGAAAGGTATGCAACGACACACTCATCATCTTGAAAAAACAGTGATATTTCCTAAAAATTATGTTTAATCATATATATATATATATATATATATATATATATATAATAAAGTCGTATTCTCATTCTTATCCCTTTATGTTTTCTCTTTCCTACGTGGTTTAACGAGACGGCAAGTAGTTTCCTATATAGATTGCTCCTTTTTTGTTTAGATATATATCAATTATTATTTCCTATAAGAATTCTTAATATTATATGATTCTTATTATGTGATATAAATAAAAGAGACATAAATATCTCTATTAGATATGTCTCCAAATTCATGCCAATAATTTGTATACTGCATAGGGAATTGAAGTAAATAAGAATTGTTATCACTATAAGAAGTAGAAAAGTAACTAATTTCAAAAGAAACTATTAATAACATAAGTCAATATCTGATGTTGGAAATAGGATTCTTAATAAATTTTATTATTAAGTGCGTTATCAAGACATAGTGCATAGCATGAAATTTATGGAAAAGAAAAAGTTAATTGAATCCAATTAACTATATGTATTTGACCCGTACGGTCAAATATAAATTTCTATTTGAGTACGGGTTTGTAAATTTTTTTAAACCCGTTCGTTATTAATCAAAACATGTAGGTTATATTTATTGTTAGGTTATAAGATTCATAATACATCTCTGCTCAGATGGTGGGGAGTATTTACTATTTAGTGTGTGGACCCACACCAAAGGAGTCCATGCACTTAAAGGACTCGATATAGTTGAAATGGTCTTTCAAGGTAGGTAAAATCTGTCTTGAGAACACACTTTTATTTCCTATAAGAATTCTTAATATTATAGGATTTTTATTTCCTACCCAAAGTTACGTACTTTAAACAACTTAAATCAAGATAAACTTACTTTTATTGTTCTTATCAGTATCTCTTTATATTTTTATCAATTCTTATTTCTTATGCCTACACTACATATAGCCTCTAATATATTGATTTCAAACATCAAATTCATGGTTAGGTATTTTCAGTGCAAGCGGTTGGCACATTAAAGGATCGATTTTGGGTTTCCACTCCTCTTGATTATCAGGTACATCTTCTTTTAATGCATATTTTTTTTAAAAAAAAGACATGTTGATCTTCAATTGTAAAAGTTTAGTAACATATCTTAAATTTTATTTTTTTAAATTTTTATTTTCTGTTTGTTTTTTTTATGAACACATAGGATTAGTAATATATCTTGAATTAGTAATAAATTTCTTTTATGTTTCACATATTATATCTCACTTAATATTTTTGCATTTAATTTTGATAAATCATTACCAGATTAGTGGAACCGACAACCAAACTAACTTGAAGCATCTTCTTCCCAGATCCCAATTAGTATAACAGATGATTCTAATCAACAACATTTTAATGCACTTCATATGAATCATTCATTAGAGAGTTCAACAAAAACCACAGAGGAAGGGAATCCTCATAAAAAAAATTGCATGAGAAGGTAGATTTAATATACTATTTTATTTTCTTAAATTATAATCTTTACGTATTGTTATACACAACCTTGAATGCGATAAATTATTTATTTTTTTATACTTAATTATCCTACTTTGCTATCATGCAGTGATAATGAAAAATCAATAAATGCTGATTTGCACGGACAAATCGAGGAGAATGTTCAAACAGAAGAAAAACAAAAACAAAATTCTGAAGAGTAGAATATTATTTGATACTATATACTGCACTTTTTATTTATTTTCAAGTTTTTGAATGTTATGGTATTGTCAAATGTTATTTTTTTTCATTTTTGAATTATTATTTACTGAATTAGATGTTCGAATTTATATTATAAGAATACTTTATATTATAATGCGCATATAGTAATATACTTAAGAAAGGTTATAATAAAATATACATTAAGTTTGTATTTCATATTGACATTTTTATAAAATTAACTAAATAGTATATTATTTTTCGAAGATTCCCGTTCAACGAACCGGTACAAAACTAGTTGTCATATATTTTTGCACTTTCCTATCAAAATTTGTCCTATCTTAAAAAAAAAATTATTTTTTAGTCATATTATGCCCTAAGAATTTAGTTTATTCTTAAAGTACTTATGATTCTTTGAATACTAAAGAAAAAAATAAATTGTAGCTGTAGTATTAGTATTAGATAACATGTTGTTAAAATAACTACATAAAAAAAGAAAATAAAACACAAAAAATAAACAAAAAAAACACCTAAATAAGATAACAAAACATGTTACAAAAGGTCCAAAAAATACACCAAACACATACATCATTACCTTCCTCCTTCCCTTCTTTACTATCTATCATTACCTTCCCTACTCATTATAGTTTCTATACTTTATTATATAATTTTTTTTAATGTATAACACTAATAATGATTTAACAAATCACTCTTTTAATTTTTAGTAAAATAAACGTCAAATAATATTAAAATTTACTGTGATCTTTTGAACTCATTTCTCCATATTTGATTCTCCATTAAATCTAAACTAATTGCAATTTTTCTTTATAAACAACATACAATTTGTGAAAAAAAATTAAGTAAAATAACACAAGAAATAACCATTTTATCATAATAAATTGATAATAACAATTCATCATTTATTCACAACAAAATATCACGTCATTAAATTCATATAATACACACACACACACACATATATATATATTTAATTATAAATGGAGGGACCTACCCTCACCTCCACCCCCAATCTCCATTCTCCCTCCATGATACTATTCTCCTTTTTCTACTATTATTCTCTCTTATCCAACAACCTTACCTCCCCAGCCTTGAAATCCTTCTCTTTCCTCTCACCATGCAAGCCTCACAATCCCCCTCTTCCCCTCAATAATTTCAATTTCTCCCTACCCTCATAGCCCTATCTATTCCTTTTTTTGGTATACTTCCTCCATCCTATCGATTGGCCTTTTTCCACTTCCCAACCCTATCTTCCCCGGTTCATGACCTATTTCATCATCATCTCAAAGTTTTCGTCAAATCCAAGGTAAAAATTCTAATAAGTGGGATCAGTGTAAAATTCATAAAATCTTGCAGCTTTGGAATTTTTCTATAAATATCTATTAAAGTAATTTTCAAAATATCTTAAAACATTCCTAAAATGAACCATTTAAATACACTATTGCTTATTTGAATTCATCTCGCGGTAGAATTTGTTTGCTATATAACTCATCTTTAAATATTATACACATATGTACGCACACATGTGTGCACATGTGCACATGTGGATATATCAAAAAATGTATTTTACATATGTCAAAATTTAGTAAACAAAAAAAGAAATTTATATCAATCAAAACTATAAATTTTTTCTCTAATGTTGATAGAATCTAGATACAAAATCAATAAGAGTTTAGAATATCATTTGAATTTTTAGAATGAAAATATTTTTCTTATACGTAATGGATGGATGCTAGCACGTCAAAACTCGGGAATCAAGAATGTGATACAAAAATTAAAGAGCACAAAGATAAATTCTTAATGTAGTATACTTTATTTCCTAAGAGAATTGCAAATTTTAACTTCTAAATTATAACATACTTATTGTAAAATAGGGATATTCATATTATCCTTGTATCTTTCTCAACAAAAAAAAAAAAAAACACGAGAGTAGTATATTGATTATATTGGGCAAGGTTAGTATTATCATATGATAGGGAGAAAGTTTCCAAGTTTAAGTGGTACATTCATATATTTAAGTTGAAATTAGAATGTTTCCTTTTAAAATTTGTATATGTTTCTAATTTTAAAAAGTATATATTTTCGTTCTCTTATATTTATATTAGATAGGATTAGTACATTTAGGTAGGATTACTATATATGGGATCTGATGGATGCCCATTAGGTACTCATTACAATATATATCATATGTCATTTTTTTAAATATAAGATTAATTAGAAAAAGTAAATAAATTCAATGAAGAGTAGGTATGATTAAATAGGAAAAGTATATAAATATAATGGAAGGTAACAATTGTTCGTATGTGTATATACATTGTAGGTTAGGCGAAAAGGATATAAATACATGGCAGGTTAGGATGTGAAAAGTATTTTTTGATTATGGTTATTTATATCTATTTTGAATTATAATCATTTATAAGTTTGGTAAGTTTTGAATTTGAAGTAGCATGCTAGGTTCTCTTTAATTAGTTGACTTTAGAAAATACTGCTAATTGATAGTTTGAATGTGGTAGGTATATAATCCAAACATCAAATGTTGTTTTATCTAATTAAAATAAATCAAAATTCTAAGAAAAGCAATAGCAAGTTGAGAGTAATTTTCCTAATCTACTACATTGCTTTTAATTTTAGCATTGCCAAATTAAATGGTTTGGAATATTATTATTTACTTTTTGGTTATGATCATTTATATCTTTTTTGAATTATAGTTATTTATAAGTTTGGTAAACTTTTAATTTGAGATTCTATGTTAGGTTTTCATTAATTAGTCAACTTCGTCAATTGATAGCTTTGATATGGTAAGTATATGATCTAAACATTAAATGCTGTATTATCTAATTAAAATAAATCAAAATTCTAAGAAAATAAGATAGGAGGTTGGGAGCTGTACAAGAGATAGAATTTGAAAAGTTGTCTTCAAATACATAGATATATAGATTTTTTGATTATGGTTATTTATGTCTTTTTTGAATTATAGTTATTTATAAGTTTGGTAAAATAATAATTTGAACTGGTATGTTAGGTTTTCTTTAAATAGTTTTTCAGAAATGCTTCTAATTGATAGCTTTAATGTGATAAGTATATAATCCAAACATTAAGTATTTTTTTATCTAATTAAAATAACTGTTTGTCTAATAGATGCCCTATGGGTACTCGTTAAGATGTATTTGAGGTGTTAGATTTTTAAAAATATAAGATTAATTTAGGAAAAGGGAAAATCGTTCAAAAAGTCCCTTACATTTTAGAAAAAGACTTTTTTCCATCCCTTACTTTTAAAAGTGTACTTTTACGTCCGTTACAAATACATATTGATTAAATTTAGTCCCTATCTAGGTTTCCGACTAGTTTTTTGTCGGAATCCACCACGTGCCTTGCATGTGATCATTTTTTAAGGGCAAAATTGTCAAATCAAAATTTACATAATTTAATCCATAGTCTCTTACATTTCACAAAATGAATTTTTTTGTCTCTCATATTACACAAAATGAATTGTTTCGTCCCTCATATTTTACAAAATGAATTTTTTCATCCCTCATATTTTACAAAATAAATTTTTTCATTTCTCATTGTTCATGTGTATGAATAAATTTTTTTAAAACTAATTTATATATCTATTTGATCTCACATGGACAATACAAATAACATGTAATATATCTCTATTTAATTTTCGCTTAAACATACTGTTTATGTGAAATTAAAATAGATATATATAGGGGTCTAAAAAAATTGTTAGTTTTTCACTCATGTTCATTCCTTTTACTCGAAAATTGAAAACAAAGAAGACATTTAATTCTAAACATTATCAAGTGTTTATATCGAATTAAATTTAGACAGAAAAAATAAACAAAGGAAAAGTATCACAAAAAGAAGTAAGTAATTGACACTTTCAAATTTTAAAATAATCATAAAGTAAGAAATTCAATTTGTTGGTCTTAAAGGTAGCGAGTAAAAATTTCAGATTTAAATTGTAATTTGTTAGCATGACTATAGAATTCGAATTAACACCGATTAATTAGATACTCTTATTAAACAACTCAATAAATGAATTATTACTAAAATAGAAAATATTACAAATATTGAATAGATTCACATGGTGAAATCACATATATATATAGGTTTAAAAAAATTATTAGATTTAAACCCATGTATATATCGATTTGTTTAGGTGAAATCAAATAGAGATATATTATATATTATTTGTATTGTTTAGATAAAATCAAATAGATATATTCATGAATTTAAAAAAATAAAAACTATTTGTACACGTGGTCAATGAGAGATAAAAGAATTCATTTTGAGAATTTTGAGGGATGAAAAAATTTATTTTGTAAAATGTAAGGGACGAAACGATTCATTTTGTAAAATGTAAGGGACTATAGATGGATTATGTAAATTTTGATTTGACAATTTTGCTCGTAAAAAATGATCACATGCAAGTCATGTGATGAATTCCGGCCAAAAACTAGTCGAAAATCTAGATAGGGACCAAATTTGACTAACGTGAATTTGTAAGGGACCTAAAAGTACACTTTTAAAAGTAAGGGATGAAAAAAATTATTTTACAAAATGTGAGGGACGTTTTGAACGATTTTTCCTTAAGAAAATGTATAAATGTAAAGGGATTAATTAGGAAAATTGTATAAATGCAAGATAAAGTAATAATTATTAGTATGTGCATATACATGGTAAGTTGAGTGGATTGTAAAAATCCTTAAAATAAATTAAAAAATCTAAGAAAAAATGATAAGAAGTGGGGAGTAATTTTCCTAATTTACGACGTTGCCTTTAATTTTAGTGTTGCCAAATTAAATAGTTTGGAATATTGTTATTTAATTTTTGGTTATGATCATTTATATATATTTTTTAATTATAGTCATTTATAAGTTTGGTAAACTTTTAATTTGGAATAGTATGCTAAGTTTTCATTAATTAGTCAACTTTAGGAACTACTACTATTTGATAGCTTCGATTAGGGGTGGCAATTCGGGTCCAAATCAGGTTGACGGGTCGGGTCTGACCCGACCCGTCAGAAAATCTATTGACCCGAAGCCGACCCGCTAATCCGTGACGAGTCAGGTATATTGACCCCAACTCGAAAATTTCAGGTTGACGGGTTGGCTGGTCGATCCGAAATGACCCGAATTTTAATTTTAATTTTAATTTATTAATTTATCACTGTAATTTCTAATAAAATTAATTTTTCACAAAACTAATTACATAATCAAGTAATAAAAATTTAAATAAATAATTCCAAACCAAATCTAAAATAAATTAAACACCGTAAAAGTGTTTTATCCCAAACAAAATATAAAATAAATTAAAACAGTATAAAAGTAAAAAATAATATAATATATTATTTGTCCAAATATAATAATTTCAACTTCATACAAATTAAATAAATTCATTTAGGATTAAGTAATTAATGCCTTTGAAAAAAAGAATAACTTAATTTAGTTAGATAAAATTATTTTTATGTTTATTAAATTATTTTGAATTCGTAAACGGGTCATATCGGGTCATATCAGGTCACCATGGGTTGACCCGAAATCGACATGTTTTCTTTTCGGGTTCATCGGGTTCAACCCGATTCTGACCCAAATTCCCGAAATCTCAACCCAAACCCATTAATTTCGTGTTAGGTTCATATCGTGTTTTCAGGTCGTGTCGAAAATTGCCACCCCTAGCTTCGATATGGTAAGTATATAATCTAAACATTAAATGTTATTTTATCTAATTAAAATAAGGATTAATATTTCCTACACTGACAGTGTATATACAATCAGCGTTGGATGAATGATAGCTATGCAAAATTTGAATTTGAAATTCAATTTTTGTATATGTGTCATGGATCCAACATTGATAATATATGCACTATCAGTGTATATAAGATTTATTCAATAAATAAATCGAATTTCTAAGAACAAAGGATACGAGGTTGAGAGACTCTAAGAGATGGAATCTGAAATGTTATCTTCAAATCTATAGAGATATAAATATCTTACTAAGTAGGCATGTTAATGGATCAGGTTTTACCTAAATCCAACCCAAATCCAATATATTTTGAGTAAAATTTGGATTTAATTTCTCAAATTCAAACTCTACACATACCTAGACCCTGTGATAAAGTCATGGGTCTGGGTAGAATTTAATTTTTTAGGATCTATACCCAAATCTAAACTCATACTAGACTTTATCTGGACTCATGCTTATATAATTAAATTATATATATTAGCAAATTTATAAATATTATAATATTCTATGCCAATTTGGTTGAATACAGTAAAATTTAATGATTGTTAGATTAAATGATACATTCTTAATCTAATAAAACGCTATCTAATTTCGGCTATTTATTGTGTGCCTCTGTTGTCTTTTTCTCACTCTCTATTTCGTTTCATTAGGGATTTTGCAAGCTATTTCTTTTGCCCTTCCATTTCTCAATTTGTCTTTACTATTTTCAACTAGTATAGTTGCATCAGAATCTATATTTAGTGTTAGTGGTAGGATGATTGATGAAACTCGTGCTAAATTATTTTCGGATGTAGTTGAATTATTAGTGACTATTGATTATCAGATTGAATCAAAGAAAAAGATGAGTAGATGTTTATAAATCTTCTTATTCTATTATTTATTTGCCATTGATCTTTAGTCGAATGACTTTTATCTCGTTCATTATTTTAGGGTTGGATTGCGAGACATCTACTAATATTGAAACTTAAATAAGAAAAAGAGGTATAAAATGATATATTTTTTAATAAGGCTGAATATTTATATATATATATTATATTGTTTTCATTTTTTCAAACTAATACTAGTTGTCATTGTAACTGGTACTAACTTTTTCCAAAAAGGAGAAAAGGTAAAGGCAAACAGATGAAAATTTGAACCTGAATATAGTTAAAACTCTGAAAATAAATAGAATTAGTTGAAAATAGTTCTTTCTTTGAGTTCATAATATTACATTCTACTTGTTGAATGTTAATTTTAATATTTGAAAACAAAAATTGGATGATATTTATACTCCCTCCGTCCTAATTATTTGGTCCTGTTTTGGGAATACAACTTGTTTAAAAATAGTGGTTTAATTGTGATGTTTGTACTTTTCTTTTCAATTTTACGCTCGCAAATTTAAAATTTGAATTTGAATAGTAATATGTATATGATTAAAAAAAGAGACTACATTGAAAAGAAGGACTAAAAGGTGTTTTGACATTCTCCATATGACAAATATTTTGAGACATTCCAAAATAAAAAGTAGGACACTTTTAATGGGACGAAGGGAGTATTATTTATGAACTCTATATATTTTTAATATATATTTCCTTTAGTATGTTTAGAAAAATATCCACACATATTCACTGGATACCCAGATTTGCATGGATCTCAGTCTAAACTTACTTTTTTAATCTCATAAAGGTCTGGATAGTTTAGGTTTGGATCTAAATAAATTTCATCAGTTTTGATTTGGATCAAAGGGATCCAATCCAAACTCTACCCATTGACATGCTTATTAACAAGATAGACATAGTTCCTTTCACTATTAAAGAAAATAGGGTTTGGTTAACAAGTACTCCCAGAATATTGTTAAATGGCCTCACTTGTTAATTTTAAGAAAAGTGTAATTATTTTGAGAAAGTGTCCAAATTTAAGGAGTACAATAAATATGAGTGTGTATATTTATATGATAATTAAGTGTGATTTACGTATACTAATGAGTGTCCCCAAGGCATTCATTAAAAAAAATTCAAAAAAAAAATACATTGTAACTATATCTTAAATATCGGGACGCACTTTGATCCTCACTCGAAAAAATATTCGAGAAAGGGTTACATCTTACTTATCCACAATGCATCTTTGTCCTTCCAGGGTACTAATTTATTAGTCCTGCTCCAATCCTTCAAGCCAAAAGAAAAAAGCTTAGCATCATTCTGTTTTTCGTTTTGAGGGAAATGTTGAGCATTAGTGGTCTTTCTCGCGAGCATTTTTGGGTAATACCTAACGAGAAGTGACCACAATGCCGTGGGATACACTAATGAGCACGGATGTGGCATTTCCCATAAGTCATGAGTTGTAGTGGCCTCTAATCTCCTTGCACTCAGATTTCCATTTCCAGAGGTGAAAGCAATTTCCAGTGGCGACCTTTGAAGTATGCGAAGTAGTACAAACAAGGAAGCACCAATGGATTCCAGCAGCTGACACAGGCAACCAAAATCATTCTTATTAGTACTCAAAAGTCGGGACTTGGCTCCTCTTCAATGGATTCCTTCTTTATTTTTCATATAATCAAGATGTTTTGATCAGTATTCAAAATCAGGCTTGCCTGCTCTCCAATGGATTCTCTTTTCATTTTCCGTGGTGCATATTCGGTTACATTACACGTGTCTTCATTTAATGACAAGGGTTAGAATTAATTAAATTTAAAATGATCATAATGTTCTTCTTAGTAAACAAAAAACACATATAATGCATCCTCAGGGTCTTCTCATGGGAAAAATCTACTGGAGAGGGGGCTAAATCCCTCAAAAGTCAAGCGTGACGTACGAAACCTAACCTTTTCTTTCTCCTAGGTTGGTGCAAATCTTTTCTATTTTCTTTCCTTCGGCACTAAAAGGAAATTTCTATGCACCTAAAAAATACTAAAAATTATGCTCTTTCCGGGAAAGTGAATAACTATTTTTATATCGTGTGTTGGCCCTATCGTTGTTTGATATCCACGTACAGCATGGAGACGGAGTTTGTCCCCTATAGGACTTTGGCACCAACTGTCGCCTTAAGCGTGCCAAGAAACGTAACAAGAACCCCCAACCAAAAATAGGGTCAATTTTTCTTATTGAAAAATGGTCAATTCGGGCACACTACGACTTCACCTCTGAAGGAAATTTCAGGACGCATGAGTCTTTTATGTGTACGATCTAATTTTCTGTCTTTCTTTCATTATGAATAGATTCCTACCCCACCCCCACGGCCATAAAAAATTATAAAATAAAATAAAAAAACAAAAAATTCTAGGTCTTGATTCCAAGAGACCCACAATGCTTGCAAAGTCAGAGAAAGGCTTCTGTCCATTTCAAGGGAGACCTTTTCACTTAACGTTCTTTTGATGTCAACCGCCGGCGGAGCTCAGAAGGCACAATTCTAAAGTGGGCAGACCACCAACAGCCGAAGTAGACCTGCACGGCTGAGGCTGACGATTGCTTATCTGTTACCTAACTTTACAAGCTTATATAAGCGATAAGCAAACCAAAGCGTACCGTAAGACCACTTATATATACAAGCCTCCTAAAACAAATATTTCTCCTGCCCTTTAATTCTTCTTTGTTAAAGTTTGCAAATTTGTCAAAAAGGAAATAGATAAAGAAACTGCTGAAACCTGCTTTAACGAACTTGCTGTAATATTATAATGATGAAGATATAAAGTGTTTTTGCCGCCGCGTCCAAGTCCATATATGACCCTATCTTCTCCTCAAAGGATCAGCTGGAGCTAGAAAGCCGAAAACCAGAATGAAGCATGAACCTAATTTGCATATCATGGTGGAAATCGATGTGGTAATCCACTTGTATATAGTCATGTCTTGACTCATAATATAACTTTGGTTTTTTCAAGAAATTTATTTTGTTTTGCCCAAAAACTCAAAAACTTAATGGCGGGGGTTTCAACTGAAGGCAGCAGCAGTTTAATTTTCCGGCCTTGCATATTCGGCAGAGTAGCAGAACTAATGCTTGGTGTGGATGACCAGAAGGTATTCCTTCTTGGGACGAAAAGTTTAATTCATTGGTTTTTTTTCAGTGAAGAAAGAAAAGAAGGGAACGTATTATCACAAGATTTAGCTTAAGATCTTTGCAAAATAAAAATTCTTTTTGCAAAAGAATGTAGAAGAAAATATTGATAGCCAATAAACCCAAAATTGTCCCTTTCTTATCCCCCCCCCCCCCCCCCCCCCCCCCCCCCCCCCCCCCAAAAAAAAAAACATGAGGAGAGAGAGTCACAATTTTTGTCTTCTTCTCTTTTAGTGAGTCACCACTGAGGGGGTGCGTCGGGTAAATGGATATAAGGGTAGGAACATATGTCAAAGTCAAGAATACTCATGCCTATTAGTGTGTAGTAGTGTATCACCCTAGAAATATTCAACAGGAATGAAAGAGCTGATTAAAACATTAGTACAGTGAAACTCATTCCATTTCCAAACTAAACATGTAAAGGAGAATGATCAAAACGCCCATACTCATATTGGCACTTTTACGAACTGAACATCTCCCGAAATTTCCCTTACATAACATGCTTCCCGCGGACTCCCAAAACAAGGCCAAAGGGCCGCGTATCCGCCGAAAATGTGACGGGGGGATGCGGAGAAGAGGACCGGATATGAAGATTAGAGTTTTTAATTTTTTTTGTCATGTTAAATGGTAGTCTCTCTGCACCTGGGAGGCTGGGATTTAATAGGTTCAACGTTTCAATTTTTAGCAGTCAAATATAGAAGCTTTGCATCGCTGGCAATTGGTGCATCATCCGTACATGTCAATTTGCCGACTTCTAATATCCATTCGTACGTTTCTTTGATGGCTTGTTTTGGATTTTTGCAGCAAGTTGGTGGAATAACTTAACGTGGTGGGGGGAGGAATGAGTTGGTGATTAGGACGATATGACTATTAATAGAGTCGGATCAGATTAAACTCAGCCCATTAGAGTCGAAAAAAAGTTCGATGAGCCTAATCTTCTATCAAGTTGGATTGTATTTTGATCTAAATATTAGATCCGAATTAATAAATTTGAATCTAACTTGGGCCCTATTAAGTTTAAACTCGATATTCACCCGACAAAATTATAACTTGAGCCTAACCCGATATATATGTAATTATATATCTAAATATAATACTAATACTCTATATGTTATGTGTCAAAATATATTAATATATATAAGAAATATTAAATATACAAAATTATGTTTAAAGATTCAGAAGGACAAATCTTAGTACAAGTAATTGAGGACCTTTGAAAATGTATTAACTGTTGTTCATGTTTTATTAGTTTTCATGTACTTTGAACTAATTGAATATATTATTATTAAAAATTTCTTGATTTATATACTTTTTAATGAACTGTTATCTATTATTGGTTCGTATATAGTTTTAATGTTGTGATCCTATGGATGTTAAATTAGCTTTATAACTTAACAGTTATAATAATTATATTGAGAAAATTAAGAAGCAATAAGTAAGTTTAGGCCAACCCAAATTAGACTCACAATCTGAATATTTTATGAACCAATTATAAATTTCACATTTATTAACCTGAAATTTATTGTCCAAAACTCGAAAGTGGTACTAACTATATGAACTAAATCTGGACTTATTAAAACCTGAGTCAGATAGCCCGATTGACAAGCTAAGAGGTACTGAATGTGTGTAAAAAGTCCTAAACTCGAGCTCTCTCACTTATATATATTTTTTTAAAAATAAACGTGGTTGCATGCATGATGAACATTCAGCTCTTAGGAGCACGTTCATCATTTTCCGGCACTGATAGCAGTAGCTTGGGCTTGGGGCAGACTTTGGATTTGTTCAATTTTGACGGCAATCTTTCTGCTATCTGCAGTAGTAGAGGGACGGTTGAAGTGAGTGTGTGTTGTACGTGTGAGAGAGATAATTAGCGGATAACTTTTGTCCAGATTTGCCAAATTTGACCAACGTTTCTTTGTACTTGTCGTTCTTCCTATGGACAAAACCCAACTTGCACAGTCTCCAGCCTGGTGAACATAGCTTGTGAGCCCGCCATGAGAAGATTATTGTTATATTTTCCCTTGAGATAGGCAGATGTTCATCTTTCCTGCATCAAGAACTGTTTGACAGTCTTTCTGAACTGTGGGTCTACTGTGTCCAGACAACCGTACGAATTGCGTTCCAAGTACTGGTTATTTATCATTAGCGCGTAAGACATTAAATGTTTGGGTGGCATAGTCAATGATGATTGCTTGCAAATGCTGTTGGATTTTGAACCGTATAAGACGATAATGTATGATTATGAATAATATTACACGATAACAAGAGTGATATTACTGCAGCACTAGGATGATTAGGAACCATATATATATATATATATATATATATGTATATACGCAAGCAAGCAATCTGTTCTGCACCACCAAACCCCCCCCCCCCCCCCGCCCCCAACAACCGACCTCTTCCAAAAAAGAAAAAAAAAACAGTAGGAAAAATATTGATAATTGCATTACTATTTTTAAGCCCCATCTTCATCATCCTAATTCAACCCAATTAGAAAATTCTTACATGTGCAAAGTCCACTAGGGACCCAGCCGCCTGGAGGGTCCCAGTCCAGTGTCCACAAGCTACTCTAGCTTACCATTTGTTTCCCCTACAAAAAGGGAGAACCTCCTTGTACCCTCCCCGCAATGTACCCTCTCGTCTGAATTCTCTTCCATTCTTTCTGCATTCGCCGATCAGGCTTTACTGAGAACTTGAGGAGCAGAATAAACAAGAACCGCGTATGCTAGCTAGCTAGCTAGCAGAATCGCTCAAATATTCTTCAAATCCTATTCCTCAATAGTTAATAATGTCAATCCTACAATTTCAATCCGATCATGCTGGAGCAGCATGGAGATCATGCGTAGCTTCAGCCTTCCGAACAGCCTTAGCTTGCACAATTATTGGCTGCATCACCCTCTTTGGCCCGCCTTCATTTAAGCAACAAATAGCATTTCCTGCTTTTTCCTACGTGACAGCAATTCTTCTTGTCACAGATGCCACGGTGGAGGACACCTTCCGTGGCTGTTGGCATGCCTTGTATGCTTCCGTCTTTGGTGTCTGCCCTGCCATCCTTAGCTTATGGTTAATGGGGCCAGCCCAGCTAACCATTAGCACCACCGCCGTTGCGGTGGCGCTCACCGCATTTGTGGTGGTGCTGCCTGAAAACAGTCACCTGATATCAAAGCGTATAGCACTCGGCCAGACTGTTGTTCTCTACGTTTTAGCTTTCGTCAATGGTTCCAAAACTGACCCTATTATGCACCCCATCCACGTCTTAGCCAGTACGGCTGTTGGAGCCGTGGCTAGTGTTCTGGCCTTGTTGCTTCCTTACCCAAGCTTGGCTTGTTGCGAGGTAATTTCCTGAAATTCTGTAAACATTACCCGAATGTACTCTCTTTTTTTTTTTTTTTTTTTAAAGCATATAGGAACGTATTCTTATTTTAGCTTCTCGCATCATTGTATAACACTATATAGTTTAGTCGAAGTTCTTGAATAGCCAAGATCTATCGGATTAGATGTAGGCCATCTGGTTCGTTTAATAGTCAAATATTAACGTAATATGAGAATGTCAATTAATATAGATCACATTCATGGGGTAAGTCAAGACACAAATACGCAGACTCCAAATGTGAGTCTCGACTGGAGTCTTGCATATACGTAGGACTCACGTATTTGTAGCTTGATGCATTCAGACACCGGGTCCATAGTAGAAAAGGCCTAACAATAAAAGATACTGTAAAAAATAGGTAATGCATAATGATGCAAGAAAATACACGTACTCAAAATATGTACCACATGATTTATAAGTGAGTTTGTAAACAATGTCTACCAAATAAAATTTTATGAGTAAATCTTTTACACATTTTTTTATGGGTAAATCTTTTACACATTGACAGTACGTATGCTAGTTGATCTAGATGCATATCCTATGTACAAAATTTGATGTTTAAATTCAAATTCAAATAACGTGACATTCATTCAATCCCGATAATATAGGAAAGATTAATCCATATTTTATTAGTTTAGACGGTGGAGGAGGATATCATTCTTGTCTCATGTGACGTCAAAAATATTGAACCGTACTGCAAGTACGTGCTCCATGATGAGAATTATTCCTTTTTTATTTATTTATTTTTTTGGTAAGACAGGTAAAGAAGAAATTCAAGCTTTACGCTAAGAATGCTTCGGAGAGGGTAGGGGTCCTTATGAAGGCGTTCTCTGCACAAGACAAAACATCAGCACAAGCACTGATTTTGCAATCCAAGTCCTTGGCTCGCACGGGAACCAAATTGCTTAGGAGTATCAAATCCAAGCAAGTAAGCTCACTTGAAAAGCTTTATCCTCGTGGGGCTACAACTTCTATTTAGGCATTGGACCATAGACACAAAATATTTACGTTGATTTTTTTCTTTCCCTTATGAAACAGGAAAGCATGCTATGGGGAAGGCTTCCACTCAAATTTTTGAAACCTTATTGCATGAATCCAGGACAGATATTGCAAGAAATTGAGACACCTTTAAGAGGGATGGAAATTGCCTTGTCCAATGGTGCTGTACCATTTCCAGAGCGCAAAGATGATCTAGCAGGAATTGAGGAGCATATTTCGCGTCAAATTAAAAGCATGCCCCTTGTTTTAGCAACTACTGTCCCCGAAGCAAATGCAGAAAACGTTGCTGAGTCCCTCCAAACTCTTCAAACCGTCCCAACAGACCATAGACAATTGCCCTCTATTTTCTTCTTTTTTTGCTTGAAGCTGCTACAAGCAAAATTAGTTACCACCTCAGCAATCAGTTCTATCAAAGAAGGATCAACTGGTCCAGAAAAACAGGAGAAATGGTTCTTCATTCGGATATGGAGAAATTTGTCCATCAACATAAACAAAAGCAGGCTTATGCCAGCTTTCAAATGCTCACTTTCATTAGGCCTAGCTGTGTTCTTTGGATCATTATACAGCAAGGAAAACGGAATTTGGGCAGGATTGCCAGTTGCCATAAGCCTTGCATCAGCCAGAGAAGCAACATTTAAAGTTGCAAATGTTAAGGCACAGGGAACAGTAATAGGAACGGTGTACGGAGTATTCGGTTGCTTTATTTTCGGAAAATATGTTCCGATACAGCTACTATCCCTTCTTCCATGGTTCATTTTCTGCAGCTTTTTACGGCGCAGCCGCATGTACGGTCAGGCGGGAGGAATTTCAGCAGTCATAGGGGCAGTACTATTATTAGGAAGGAAAAATTTTGGTCCCCCAAGTGAGTTTGCAATAGCAAGAATCACAGAAACTTTCATTGGACTATCTTGTTCAATCGTGGTAGAACTTGTTTTACAGCCCACAAGAGCTTCTGCTCTAGCGAAAGTTCAGCTCTCCAAGAATTTTGAAGCGATGCGAAATTCTATTGGTGCGGTTAGTCTCACTGCCAGCAAGGCCAACTTGGAGGAAAGCCTGAAAAGGCTTAAACTCCAAGTGAATGAACTAGGAAAGCTCAGCGGTGAAGCTGAGGTGGAACCCAATTTTTGGTTTTTGCCTTTTAACAGTGCTTGTTACCGTAAGCTCTGGGTGTCCTTGTCCGAAATGGTGGAGTTCCTACTTTTCATCACTCAAGCAATTCAATTTCACCATCAAGAATCAGGAAGAGTGGACACCAATTTGTGGAAGGAAAGTATGAGCAAGATAAATGCTGATCTCAAAAATTTCAAGGAAACGGTTGACTCTTCAATAAAGTGTTTTGAAGAGGTCAGTCTGGTAAAATCACTTGTGTTATTGGACAAAGAGATGGAAAGGAAAAACATCTCTCTTGATCTTGAATCGGGGAAATCACCAAAAATCCCTTCTATGATGAAACTACCAGGTTCAGATGAAGAAGTGATCATTGACAAAACTCTAAGCCATTATCTCCAGCATTGCAACGAATTCCTTGAGGCTATTCGTGCTGATAAAGGTGAGAGGGAGCTCAAGAGCCGCATTGCATTGACTTTGAGCTGTATTGGTTTCTGTATGAGGGGGCTTGTAAGGGAGACCAGAGAGATTGAGAAGGCTATTAAAGAACTTGTGCAGTGGGAGAACCCGTCAAGCCTTGTGAATTTGCATGACATTTCTAGCAAGATACGTGCTTTAACAGCAGCTGCTGCAGACACCGACATGTATGAAGAACTGCAGCTAAACCATAGCAATGATTTGATTCCAAGGAAATGATGATTTTTGCATGTGTAACTGTATCATTCCTGAAATCCCCTCGCGTGAATTTTGCGTCTGTTGATCACGATTGAGCTTTATAAATCAGTGTTATGACCTGAAAAGTAACTCAGCAAAGCTAATGAACAAATTTTCGAAAGTTTCTTATACGAGAGGTGATAATCACCGGTTATCATATCATCGGTCTTTCGCCTCGCCCCGTAGTATAAGAAATGATTTTCTCTGAAGTGTTAAAACTTAAAATAGAGATGTAAAAAGATTTCCTTACTCATTTTTGAGAAATGTGCCCGAAAGTCAAATTAGAAATCTAGACAGAGGTAACAAGTGTAACAAAATAATTAAATATTACTAATATTCCTGACATGAAAATGGAAATGTTACAGTAACTTTGAAACAATGTTTTAAAAACCGGATCGTTCATTGAACCGGTGAAGTGAAAGGGTCGAGATTCAATCGGTCGAACCGGTTCAATCTCGGTTCAATGAATTTTTTAAAAAATTATTTATATAAATATATATATGTACAAAATAAGACATGTAATGGATTAATTTAATACTTTATATGATAAAAGGTTTACTATTTTTTAATAACTTGGATTTTTTAAAAATAAATTTTTTAAATTATAAGTTAAAACAAATAAATTTCATCTCAATTTCAATTATATCTAAATCCAACCCAAAAATATCACAATATTTTGAAATTATACAAAATTCACGTCTATGAGAATTTAGATATTGTGAATTTAAATTTTAATTTACGTTTTAGAGATTGCAATTTAAAAAAGGAAGTTTGGAGTTCGAAGGAAGTCAAGAAAATCGAAAATAGAAATGTAACCTTAATAAGAAACAAAAAATGAGATAAAAGTGAGTGGTTGTAGCATTAAATAATTTGGGTTAAAAAAATAATTCTTTTTGAACTTTTTTCAATTTAATGGACAAAAACAAAATTAAAAGATGGAAGAAAACATCAATAAATAAAAATAAAGAGGTTTGATTAAAAAGGGAGTGACAAAAAAAAGAGGATAGAGAGAGAGAGAGAGAGAGAGAGAGAGAGAGAGAGAGAGAGAGTTGAAAATTAAAAAAAAAGAGCCATGAGAGGATGAGATTTTATAAGAAAAATGGAAAAAAGAAATATGAGTGTTTGCTTTATATAAATAAGTTATCAAAAAAAATTAATAGGATGTGATGGTGCAACGGTTAATACATTGGTCTTGTATTACAAAGGTCTAGAGTTCGATCCGGTCCGATTTTCAAAACATTGCTTTGAAAGGCCTTATTTGGACAGTAATTTTTTTTTTAAATTGCTATGTTTTCCGTAGACATATTTTTCAATCATTTTTTTATCTCACATCTACCCAAATTGCCACAGTAATTTTTCTACAAAAATTTCAAAAAAAATGCAATCCAAACAATTAACCGCTAATTTTTTAGAAATGTTACTGTGACTTTAAAAGTTACAAGCTCTTCTTAACCACTAATTTTTTTTTTTAAATCTACCGATGATCTATCTCATTATCCTTGTACATTTGGATATTTTCACCTCTTATAATAATTGGTAGAGATTTTTATGATGCATGTCTGTAACTTTCACTTTCAGAGCTGTATTTAGAGCTGTTAAGTTAATCAAGTAGGTCGAAAGCTCGTTAGAACTCGACTCGTTAAGGCTCGAGCTCGGCTCGTTAATTTTGGTTAACGAGTCGAGCTCGAGCTCGAAACATGCTCGTTTAGTTAACGAGCCTCGTTTGATACTCGAGTAGCTCGTTAGAGCTCGTTAATGAATGGCATATTTGTCATTTTAGAAATCAAAATTATAAAAATTAAAAATTATAGGTTTTTATTAAGGTTAATTTGCACGAACTCGAGCTCGAACTCGTGAATCTCGACTCGTTTGTGATAATTGAGTCGAACTCGAGCTCGAACTCGAGTCACATGTACATTTAACGAGTCGAGTTCGAACACATTTTAAAACTCGTTTTCCTAACGAGCTCGAGTCGAGCTCGGCTCGAATTAAACTCGAGTCGAGCTCGGCAGCCAAATACTCGGCTCGACTCGGCTCGATTAACAGCTCTAGCTGTATTGTTTATCATGTTATAACAAAATGCTTTCTGAGTAATGAATTACGATTCTTATCCCCCCATCACCGGTGAAAGGAAAGGCTTACTTGCCGACGTGCTAAAAATAGCAGGCCTCTCTACCTTACCTTTTGGGCTCTTTGCCTTGTTAGTCTGGTTACAATCTTATGCTCCAGATAGCATTTATCCTTCTGATGCCATCATTATGACAAATCAGATCATAACAAATCTACAAACAAACTCTCTCTCATTTTGTTGTTTACTTTGCCCAAGTTAACAGGTCTATCAATATTGTAGAAGGAACTATCTATCTTCCCCCTCACAACAGTGGTTCAGCGGTAAGCGAACTCTTAAGAATCCTTGTGATTTTGAGTTTGAATCTTACCCTGCACTTGAACCTCCGTGACTCGTCCGGGGTCGCTGCGTGGGGTCGTAGAGCATTCCTCCAATTTGGTATGATGACTCAGGTCCTAAGGGTTCGAGTCGAGGCATATTTCGGGTTACCAAAAAAAAAAACTATCTATATTCATTATGGGCCCAAAAAGGGGCGTGGTCCGTCCACTGAATCACTACATTACTGGCCTGCGGAGTGTGGACGACTCATTCAAAAACAATGACGAGAGTGTGGCTGCTGGGATTCGAGCCCAGGTCTCCACGGCCACAACGTGGAATTCTTACCACTAAACTACAGCCACTGCTTGCTGAATGTTGTGCAGATTAACATATATAAATGGATTTGTTTTTGAATTATGCCTTCATCAATTCAAGGATATAATTTTTTTTAAACACTGGTGGCCGGTTGTAAAAAGGCAAAAAAAAGAAAAGAAAATGTTATTTTCATTTTCACCATTTGTTTTATCATATAATTTAATAAATAAAAACTATATGATCAAAATGGTAGTGAAAATTTGATTAACAAAAATGAGAATGCAAATAACATTTTCTAAAAAAATAAAGGGAATATCCTTAAGACAAGTTGAGGTTTTTAGTAATTTGATACGAAAGTAGTCAAGGTAAAAGTGAATCTAACAAACTGATAGAACTTGAAATCTATTCACCGTTTCCTGGGAAAGACGTTCATGTCTAATATAATGATAAGGGGTGGGAAAAGATGTCAAGGCAAGAGTGAATCTAACAAACTGATAGAACTTGATATCTATTCATCGTTTTTGGAAAAGATGTTCATTTCTAATAGTATAATCATAAGGGGTGGTAATGTATCATGATAACCATGAATTGAAAGTAAAATGGTTGCTTCTAGATAGGAATTATTTGTCAAAAAACTTACATTACAAACACATTTTTAAACATATTTTACTTTTTTGTCATTCACTTTTTTTTTTATCTCACATACATCACAAAGCAAAAAATATTAGAGCAATTATTTCAAATAATATTTTAAATAATATCCTATTCAAACACAAACAATATATTTCAGAACGATAGAAACTTGCACACCCAATTAAATTAGAAACGCTCAAGAGTCATCAGCTAAACACTCAGAAATCAAATATATCTCAGACTTGTTTAAGTCCCTTTTTTGGTTTAGGCAAAATATTATTTTATTTTATTTGTCGCATCTGCTACAAACTCATTCGATTCGACATCCAATAAGTAGTTCTCAATCATTAAAGTCGGTTTTTTTTTTTTTTTGAAGGAATCATCAAGGTCTGTTAAAGGGAAAGATATTGTGGTTGACATCTTTCACTAATATCTCATGCATTTTATAATTACGATAGATGATAGTTTGTTGATGCCATGGGTCTGGATAATTACCACTTAGCCAATTTTGTTGCTGACTTGCCAAAACTACTGTTGCTTATAAACGTAGTTGAAAAATGCGTGTATATCACGAAAGTTAAAACCTATTGGTTGACTATTGCTAAGAGTTACAGGACATGGCTTTTTGACTTCTGATGCAATAGGTTACCCTTTTCTTCCAACATATATAGATATTTTTGTTTTCACTGAAAGCAAAGAATCGATATCAATAAGGCAGTCCTGATAAAAAGCATTCATTCAAGGCAAGATGAAGGGGCTTTGTAAACGCTCTGGAAGGATCAAGCCAATTAAATCCCTTTCTCGCAAATTTCGTTCATTTTAAGTAATGGGCTAAAACAGGTAATTACTACTCCTATCAGAAACAGAATCAAATCCTTCCATTTCTTCTGAAAAGATAGGCCATACTCGCTAATCCCCTAAGCCTCCCAAATCTCATCGCACAAAGGAAACATTTTGGGTACAACATAAACAGTTTTTTTTTTAAAATTTTTTAAATGTAACTGTTTTATTCTACTCATTTCCTTTTTTTATAACTGACGTTTAAGGTTTTGCACACCAATTAAGAAAAGTTTTTCATTGCTTAAATCTGTACACTACTTTCCTTTTGTACCCTCATTAATTGTCCAATTTATCCATGTTTTCTCTCACTAGAGTACTAAATGGTGCTGTTTTACTAGGTCAAAAGCAATGCAAACTAACTCCCACTAGAGTAGTAATTAAGAACCATGTATTGGAAAAGAGAGATAAAATGGTAAAATTGTGAAAAAATAATTAATACTGTATGGGGATAATAAAACGACAGATAAAAGTACACTAGAGCAAATTTCTTAAACGTCAGTTATAAAAAAAGGGAGGGAGTAATAGATTTCCTCCGAGTTAGTTGAACCACCCCTTAGAGTAGACTCCCTCCCCCAATAGGAATAGAACAAAGTTAAGCTAGACTAAATGTGCCATTACATTAAAAAATATATATGAATTTCCCAAAAAAAAAAAAATTTCCCTCCCATTGAGACACGAGGACAAACAAACAACACAAGAAAAGTGAAAAAAAAAGGAAATACAGTAATAAAAGACATATCATTTAGGAAATCACATCACATTTCATATTCACGCCATTGTTGCTTACTATTTTTACTTGATTATCTTGGTAAAATTAAAATCTACCCCTCACCAGTCAGCAGTAGTCACCTAAATAAATATTCACTCTTATTCCCAGTCGTCACAAAATGCCTCCCCCATATCACCGCAAAACATGTACCAGACAAGACAAGTCAAACTCACAGCCAGACAGGACGAGACCCCCTCCCATGCACGACACTTCGTAAGTCTCTCTTAAACCTCCCCAATTACCCGTCACCACCACCACCAACCCTCAAAAACAAAAAAAAAAGAAAAAGAAAGATGACCCTTAAAAAAAAAAAAAAAGAGAGATGACGATAAAGAAGAAAGACTCCCATCCCCAGTCTTCTATTATTCTTCGAAGACAATCTGCTAGCAGGACACCCCCCAGCCCCACCAAAAGAGAAAGAGAAAGAAAAGTTTAAAAAGAAAAGATTAGAACTAATCTAGAAGTTGGACTAGTAAAACGTCAAGGAGGAATCTTTCTTAAAGAGGAGATTCCAACAGCATATCTCACAAGTAATTGAGCTTCTCTCACTGGAGTTATTCCCGCGTCCTCTGTTTCTATGTAGTACTTATATCTATTACTGCTAATCAAAATTCGCCACAACCCGATTTGATTCTTTTATTTTATAGCAACAGGTAATACTAGTAAGTAGCAGCAATTGAACTGGGGATTTTCTTTTACTTTTGAGACTCTTGGGAGCCAGAAAAAGAGGGCGTCGGGTGAGTGTTTGCTTCACAAGTTTGGTGGGGTGGAGTTGTCAGTTTGGTATCTGATTTTGGCCACTGTTTTTGTCTCCGTTGTTTGATGAGGCGTGAAACATACCTTTCAAGTTTCGTTCGTCTTAAGCATTCTTCTTTGTACTCTCTCTCTCTCTCTTATTCTTTTTTTTTTTTTTAAATAAATAGCTCTTTATTGGATGTTCGTAATTTCGTAGCAGTTCCAGTTGGCATCGTTTGGTGAAAGAAACTTTTTTGTTCCTTTATTTTTCTTTAGGTTTTTCTTTTTTTTTTTTTTAAAAAAACTAATTGAATGTGTGTGTATATATATGTACTTCTGAGTTTATGAGGCTCGTGGAGTGCAAAGTAACAGAGGTAAGAGTGACAAAGTTCTCAACTTTTGTCTGAAGTCAGTGATCTCAGGTCTGTGAATTGTCATTGATTTTCTTGATCTGAGATTTAATTGAATTACTTATTAATTTTAGTTCTTAGAAGGAATTGGAATATGTCAAGTTGTTCATGTTTCTGAGTTGCTTTGAACTCTTATTGAATACCAAGTTTAGCAACTGACTGCATCAGAACTGAACACTGATTAATCACAGCAAAATTGTTCATCTTGTGGTTGTGATGGTGGGGGAGTTCTCATATTTGCATATGTTTGAGCATGATGTATGAATGGAAACAGTAGTATTGATTATTATTATTGTTATTTGGTAGGTCTTGATAAGGGATCTGCACAATGGCAAAAAATTCTGCCAATGGGGAGCATCAAGCAACAAAAAAGCCACCTCCAACTCCATCACCATTGCGGTTCTCAAAGTTCTTTCAGGTTAAATTGTCCCTCTCCCCCAAACAAAAATTTTCAATAGGAATTGGAATCCATGCTCCCCTGATTCTTTTTTTTTTTTTTTTTTTTTTAAATTACGTTATTGAAATGTATGAGTATTGCCCTGCTTGCATGCTGGACAGTTTATTGGTGATCTTTTACTCTTTTTCTATTTGTTACCTCAATTTCTTGTTGTTTGATATATGGTGACTCTCAAAATAAAATATAAAAAATAATAAAGGGAATAATGTGTAAAAATCGAATCAGTTTTAGTTTTCTGCAGGACAAGGAAATGGTCTCACATGCTGAAATCGACCTGGAGTGGTTTTTGGTTTCCCTGTTTTCATCAGCAGTTAATGGTAGAGAATGATGTAGCATAGTGTAGTCAGAACATCACTTTTCTTGGATGCAATGAGTTACTCTGGTTAGTGACAGAATGCTGAATCTGTGTCCGCTTTAATTGCTGACAAGCTAGCACATTCAATTTAGCTGCAACATATATGAAGGAATTTGAGACTTTGAATGTATGATAGTGCAATACCTTACAGTTTCCCCTTGCTTGCATGTTTTAATTGTAGGCAACTTGAGAAAGGGTCCTGTGTCCGTATTATAGGTCCTCCTTGGCTAGATTTGGAAAGATATTGGTAAATTCATTTGGTGGGTATTTTCCATTACTAAATGGTAGAATGAGATAGTTTGATTTGCTTGATGTAAGGGCTTTGTGATTACTTTGCAGTAGTTTCTCTTTAGCTCCACTGACATTCCTGCACTCACTTGTAATCTTGTTTGGTTCCTGCAATATTTATTGATTCCTCTTATCATTTCTGCCAGCCAAATATGAGAATTTTGGTTACTGGAGGGGCTGGATTTATTGGATCTCACCTAGTGGACAAGTTGATGGAAAATGAAAAGAATGAGGTTAAGTGGCCAACCTATTATTCTCTGTTTTCCTATTATCCTGATTTATTTCACTTCAATGCTTGATTTACTATGTATAAACTTGATGATCTGTTTTAAAGAATACTTTTTATTTTTTATCAAATGTTCTAAAGAATCCTAAGGCAATGCTTTCTCAGTAAAGTGATTTCCCAGTATCCTTGTTTCAGTTATTGAATTAAATATCTGAGAGAGGAATTTCTGCCTTGCAACTATCTAACAGGTAATTGTTGCTGATAATTACTTCACTGGGTCAAAGGATAATCTCAAAAAGTGGATTGGACATCCCAGATTTGAGCTCATTCGTCATGGTAACTTGTGGTCAATTTTACCCAATTTATATGTATTAGCATGTTAAGACTCAATATCCAACAGATTCAACTTTTGTCAGAATGCTTACTTTCTGAATAGACCATCAAAACACTGGCTGATTGTGATCATACTATACCGACTGGCAAATGTTTACAGATGTTCTGTCATGTCAAATTCTGATACCTAAGCAATATGTCTGTCCTATCCTAAGTAGTAGGTGTTCTCCTTGATAAACAAATGTTTTTCTGAAAAATTAAGGTGACCTCATGTAGCTGGCCTTACATTCAGATTTATAGGATCAGTCCTGAAATGTCCAAATGAGGCTCAAATGGTATAGCAGACTCCTGGCAGAAACATATATTAGAGTGGTAGACAATCATAGGATGTTAGGTTGACATAGCAATCAAAGATATGCTCAATACTCATGGCTGCATTATCTGTACCTCTTAATCATTCTTCCCTCCTAAAACAGAGTAAGTATGCTTCGTAGCATTGAAAGTTTATCTCTTTTGGTTTTCCTGTTTACCTTCTCGTGCATCTTTTGGTTTTCTACCATCGTATCTGCTTCTCTGCCTTCTAAATGGCCACTGAAAAGCATTAAGCAACACTTGCCGTAATTGTTTGACGAGTGATTTCTGAGATTTTCTGCCCAGGCTTCTGCCTACTATTTTGTAGTTTGACATGTTATAGCCATATAATAGCAAAATGATGGTACTTTTTGCTATCTATACTGCATTTCTCCTGTTAAGAGATACTTCTCTGTGTGCTGACACTCTACTTCGCTGGTTGCAGATGTTACAGAGCCATTATTGGTTGAGGTTGATCAAATATATCATCTTGCTTGCCCTGCATCTCCAATTTTTTATAAATACAATCCTGTGAAGGTGCGTAATTTTAATGACTCATTTAATGAGTTATACCCTTTTGTCATCCATTGTGGACTGAATTTGGTTGACATAGTTTCTTTCCCACAATACTCTCTGCCTATATTTTGAGAGCCACTTCTCATGGAAATTCACCTTTGCTGGTTCTGAAGCACTAGACTCTAGCTTTATTGAAGGTGTTTTCTACCTAAAACTCATTAAAATAACTATGAGAGGGAGGAAGGGAGGAAGGGATGAGGGAGAGAAAGATGGAAATGCTTTTAGACCTACTTGTGTGTTTATATGAATTGATGGGAAAATAACCGTGATAACATAATAGAGAAGAAAGTCCTTTAATTGTTGATATAGAACTGTTCCTTACCTTTCATGGTCATTTTATTTTATTTTTTCAGCTTTTCACAAGTATCAAAAATCCTCATTGGATGTTATCTGCTGCAGTCAATCTTGCAGATAGTTGTTAGTTGAAAAGTGCTATTAACAGATGACTCTTGCCTTGAATTATCTGGAAACCTTGCACTATAACAAAATGATTGATGCAGCTGATAATGATGATTGAATGATCAAGGATCTGCTAATCTTGAAACTTGATTTCGTTGCAGACAATAAAGACTAATGTTATAGGCACTCTTAACATGCTAGGACTTGCCAAGCGGGTTGGAGCAAGGTTGGAATGATTTTACATCTAATGTTGGTAAAATGCTTGGTCATGTGTCTTCACCTTCTCATTATTCATTTTGATGTATAGGATTTTGCTTACATCAACTTCAGAGGTATATGGTGATCCTCTTGTGCATCCCCAACCTGAGAGCTACTGGGGAAATGTCAACCCTATTGGTATGCCCTCCTGATCTGTGCTTAGAGTTTCATGATGTGAGGCGAAAATAAAATGTAGCCTATGCCATATAAGACAAAATGCATTCATCTTCTAGCTGTGTTGATAATAATGTTGTTCCTCGATGAAATCATACTAAAGACTAGCACAAATTTGCTTGTCATTTTCTACATTATCATTCTATGACTCACAGAAAATTTACCAAAGACAGTTTAGAAACAATCATATTTTTACTTGAGTAACAGGCGTGCGGAGTTGCTATGATGAAGGAAAGCGGGTGGCTGAGACTTTGATGTTTGATTATCATCGGCAGCATGGGATAGGTAAGCTTCTGCTTCTTTGTTGACGCACATTGTATCCTAAAGCGGCTTCCATTCTCTTAACACTGTTTGTTTCTCAACAGAAATACGCATTGCCAGAATATTTAACACATATGGGCCTCGCATGAATATTGATGATGGGCGTGTGGTCAGCAATTTCATAGCTCAGGCACTTCGGTAAGTCTTTTGCAGATAGATAATTAATTGAAAGACATGCCAAGTTACGTCCATGCAAAATAGAAGAAAGAAGCTTGGTGGAAAAAAAATCTTATGTTTATTTTGCCTTCTTGAGCAACAAGCAGGACACTTACCATCAGAAACTCTTGGAAAGACATGCAGGGAAAAGTAAATATTCTCAACGTTTTTGTACAATATAATGCTCATTCTGTCTGGCCTTCAATAAGTTCTTGATAAAACATGCAGGGAAAAGTTTAGTTAACCACCTTTATGATGATGAGTATTTAAGAAAATTTTATGTGTGTGAAACACTTGGAAAGCCCTTGTAGTCAAGTCATACTGCGATTCTGGTTTATTTGAATCTTAGAAGTAATAAAATGTGTATTTCTTGTAATTAGATCATTTCTGGCTTTACTAATTTTCTCATCAACTAATCATGAAATCTGAATAGCAATCAGCAATCCTTAGTTCTTCTCAATTTTGGGGCTTGAGCATCTTGGACTCTTTGATTTGTTTTGTTGCAGCGATGAACCATTAACTGTGCAACTTCCTGGAACACAGACGCGCAGTTTCTGCTATGTGTCTGATATGGTACGTTTGAACTAATGTACATCCTGCGGAGTAGTTCGTGATTATGAAAGTTCTGATGATTGTCAATTTTGCTTGATTTCTTTGAAAACTTAAAAGGTTGATGGCCTTATCCGACTCATGGAAGGGGAGCATACAGGGCCAATCAACATTGGAAATCCAGGTTGATTACAAATTCTGATCTAGAAATTACACATCGCTTGAGATTAAAGCAGCTGCAGCATTTCACTCACACTGGTTGGGGAATTTTGCCTTGTGCAGGTGAATTTACCATGATTGAACTTGCAGAGACGGTGAAAGAGGTCAGTCGTTTATTTCACTTTCTTGGATGCTTTTTCGAACTTTACGTGCGAAATACATACCAATCATTACCTGGGATAAATTGTATTTTCTTTCTTTTGATCTGTAACGTTTGATCATTTTAGTGCTGTAATCATGTGACGGTAAAGATGCGTCAACCGAAGTGAGCAATTATATCCACAACCACTTTCTACCTGAATTTGAAGGATTACTTCAAATACACACACTACAACCGCATCTTTTATAGTAGTATATATACCCCATTGTACTCAAACACTCGTACCAGTTCAATAGTTAATCTAAACCAGAAGATGCTTTTGATTATTGAATACCTTCCAGAAAATTCCAGCAAATGTGTCTTAGAAGTCTATGAATGTAGCACTTTAACGTGTTATAACAAGCTTAAATTCAGGGTCGCCCAAACAGGGTTTTCTTGTGCAGTAAATTCTCACTTCTCCGATTTGACAAGACACTAAGATGTACTTATTCATTCGTTTAATTTTGAGTCATGCTGTGTATATTTAGTACGATTTTCCCTGTTTGTACGGCTCGAATTCTCAACTATTCACTTTTTTTGTTTTTTTTGTTTTTTGGGGTTTGGCCCCCTCTGTTTCGCTTTGATTGCAGCTTATCAACCCCAACATTGAAATAAAGATGGTGGAAAATACACCTGATGATCCAAGTCAGAGAAAACCAGTCATCACGAAGGCAAAAGAGCTGCTGGGATGGGAGCCAAAAGTCAAGTTGCGTGATGGCCTTCCCCTGATGGAGGAAGATTTTAGGCTGAGGCTTGGAGTTTCCAAGAAGGAATGAACTAGGTGATTATTTTCCAGAGTTGACGTGGTTGTGCCTGAAAAATTTTGTTATTGGTCCCAACAGAAGCATGTGCTTCTTACGTTGGTCACCTGGCTTGTTGAAATGCTATTACATAAAATGTTACTGTTACTACGTATAGCTGAGGCTTGCGTATAATGATTGGATAAATTGGGAGAACTGTCCCTTTGCGTTTGCTGCAATTACTGATTGAAAGAATTTCTTTCTATTCTTAGTTTCTGCTTTTTGGTCTTGTGTTTAGCGGTGAAGACAAACTTCATATACGCGAATTTTACTTTAACACAGATTCCTTTTCCATTTTTTTTTTTTTTTGGGTAAGAAAGAAGAAATGCGTTAACATAACAAAACTAAGTAACCGAGTAACGATGATTAAAGACAATTAAGTTTCACTGAGAGGTCTAGACGCCATCTTGAAGGTTACGAGTGAAACGTAACAGAATGCTATATATGTCGCACCCTGTGTCTTTATATGGAGGATGTAGAGTAGGGATGATTTACTTTTCTAACGACAAATTCATCGAACTTGGGCGGAGTAGAAGAGATAAGGGAGACATAATGCGCAACGGGTTCTAAGCAATTGGAAAGGCGTGAAAAACTCTCTGAGTTGCAAGGCTTTACATTAGTCAGAAGCAAAATATGGAGCTTATATTATTCAGCATAAAGTACGCTAATGTGTTTATCAAGCTCACTTTCTGTTTGCAACCAAAAAGGCCATGTAAAACAAATCAACTCTTCGGCGCTGTGGCCACCCATTAGCACCCCGCTGCAAACAAATAATGAAGGCTTCATCTCCTTTAATGAAATCAGCATTGGGTCTTTATCTAAAGGTAGAAGAAAGTCGTTCATTCATTTGATCAAAAGTAACACCCTCCAGCTCTAGTGTTCAACAGTTTTAGCAACCGATACTTTCAGGTAGGAAGCAGCAAACTGTTTAGTGTTTGTCTCTTAGTTATTACAATTGGCGAAGAACACCAAAAGAAAAAGAAAGAAACCACTCCACTGCTAAAAATTATCAGCTTCGAGCAAAGTAACTAAAAGGGTGTGCTGGCGCAAGATATCACCTATAAAACACAAGAATGTCAAACCAAATAATTAGAACACAATATTAAGTGACAGAGCACACAAGCAAAAGCAACTTCAGGAAGAACAGAAGAAATCACCTCATCCAGTAGTATATCGAGGTTATTTCGAACACAAAGAGACCATTCACACACTAACAAAAGACAGATAATAGCTTCAACCCAAAAACAAACAACATATGGTGTGCAGAAACAGATCACAGCTGACTGCTGGAATGTATAAGACCAGCAAGCAAACAGACAGTACTAAGTATTTGCACTCTCAATACCAAACCACATTTTCTCAAGAAAACATCTGGAAAAAACAGAGAGTGATTGTGGTGGCTGTGCTCTCACATTGGGCGTACAAAAGATATTAGTAGTCACAAAGTTTGCATTGCCAGATGTAAGGGATTAGACTTATAGTTTGATGATTTTGACTGAATAACAAGGAACCAAGACAAACAGAAAACATGAAACCTCTGCAGAACTGAAAGATCCAATGAAATCTAAAGATCCATTCCCATGATTCAAGGTAAAATTTTCAAAGGATATACCAAATGGCAACTGCACAGGGAGGGGTCACTAGAGCCATAATCTGACTCTGACACATCTCTGAACTTATAGAAGTACTCAAGAAGCTACTCGAGAGCATCCAAATATAAAGTCTAACATAGTGCTCCTAGACCTGAGCTTACTACACTGTTTCTTAGCCAATCAATAACAATGCTTGATTTTGTCAATAACATTCAATTTGCAAATTCACTACAGGCACAAGGGTGCATCCAATTCAGAAGCCATGAACATTCCACACTGAGCAACACAATTAATAGAAGGTGCCAGTCAGACACAAAAATAATTGCAGTGAGAATACAATGTAACGACTAAATACAATAACTAGATTAGACCTACAGACACTATCATATACCCCAAACAAACAACATGCAATGAAAACAGAAAGGAGAAATTCCAAATTTCCACTTTCCATGATGATCCATATGTGGTTACTCAACGGAACCCTCCAGTGCAGTCTATAATATGCAGTTAACTTCTGCTGACAAGCAAATTTCCCATGTCAAGGACTCCATATTACCCCAAAAGTGTAAATGCATTCGACCAACCAACGTGTAGTTAACAATGTTACTTGATGGCTATTAGTGTTCACCATAATGCACCCCAACCCCCCTCCACAAACAATTAGATAGGTTTGTTTACACTGGCATTGCTAGTTTTATTCTAAATTAAAACCATATTTGTGCTATTATTAGGTTACCATAAATATATAAATGTTAAAGTCCAAATCTAAGAAATTGACTTCAACTTCTCCTTCTTTCTGCTCACTTTTTTCTTCTTCTTCTTCTTTTAAAAATCACAGCAACATTCTCAGGCACACCAAATGACTTCAAACATCATGGGACACAATCTTCCAAAAAAACTTTGAGAACCTTAAAAGATGAACATGAAAAGATTCCATAGCAGCTCAGTATATCAAAAACCGTAACTTCAATTAAAAGCAAATAATTAAAAGCTCAATAATTAGGCACAAAGTGAACCATCAACCCGAGACAATTTTGTAAAGGAATTCCTCAAATCCAAGAGGCAAGTAACTGAAAATGGTATAGAAAGTACCTACGTCCGCATAGCAATTAGTGAACTAAAACAAACTAGACAAAGACAGGAAAAAAAATCAAAATCAAGCTAGGATGTTGACGGAGCATACGCGTTGCGGTGACGCTGGACGAAGGGAGAGTTCTTGGCATCCTCCTCTGCATCAGAAATCAAATTAAAATGAGGTTAAAATCGAGGGGAAAAATGTTGCACAACTAGGGCAAGACATAATCGAAACACCGGGAGAAATGATACCGGTTAGGCCAAGTGAGAACTTCGTAATGACGGTGCCGGTCACAGCGAAACCTACAAGAAACGGCCAAGTACGCCTCCATTCTCTCCGGAAGAAAACCGGCCAGGGATCGAATTGCCTCATCTTCAATTTCAATTTCAATTCCCACCAAACGCTGTTTCACACACGCATTCTCTCCTTTTGCTTGCTATGGCAAAGTGTATACTAATCCACCCAAATTTCATATACGTACGTATCTATATATAGGTATGTGTGTGCACGCACGCACGCACGCAATTAGCCATTTTTGAATTAATTTTTTTCTTCTAAAATGTTATTTATTTTTATTATGCTAAGTATTTAACTTCCAAAAAAATAAACATAAAATTTGATGAACTCTAGTAAATTGAGCCAATTTGATATATAATAAGAAGACCCAATTTATAGTTGTCAATGGGTAAAACAAAAATAATTACTTTATTGGCCCATATACAAATATACAACTTAACCCAATTTTTTAAATGATTGCCTAACTGTATACATAGAAAAAAGGAGTTGCTAAAACATTTAACACTAATTCAATTATAAACGAATTTAATTCTATGAAAGAATTTAAACCTCAATTTATTTTTAAAAAAAGAGGTTGAAATTTCAAAGTATGTTAACATATTTTTATCTTTTTTAATTAAAAATGGCTATATTTATATAACGCATAGTTATGTGTATGTGTGTGTGTGTATTTTGCACAAGTGACATATTAGAGCAACTTCCCATTATGTGCAACTTGGATGGTTTGTGATGTCATAAGATATTTAATCAAAATTTATTTCTTGTCTTAAATAGACATACCTTTATAACTAAGGTTAATATTTGATATTTTTAGATGTCATATATTTAAATACATAAAAACTATTCTCAACACAACATATTAAAATAATTTTGTTAGAAAAAATTTTGACCTCCTAGAAAAAAAAAAAAAATTCTAGCTCCGTCGCTGCCTTTACCATGATGATGTTCAACACACTATACTGCACATTTAGCCCTGCAGAAAAATGCCACGATAAACGCAGAAAAATGCTGAAAGGAATCTTTAGATGCCAATATAAAATCTGTCAATCTCAACACCTCAGACTTGGTAAACAAGCTGAATTGCGTGAATACAGACTAATTTGCCATCTTAATCTCAAAGAAACTAGTGTTTTGTATGTAAATATGCCCAAGATAGCTAACTCACGGCTTAAATTGGTCGGAGATTCCACTGTATCTAAATATAGCTCTTCAAGCACAGGGCAACCCTGAATAAGCATATCAAGAGAATCTTTGCTTGCCACTGAAAAACATTCCCAAGTGCAGCACCTTTAGATTTGGTAAAGCAACCGAATTGGGTAATACCTAAATCAACTAGCCTATCCATTTTCAGAACAACTAGTGATTTGCATGTAAATATTCCCAAAATATTTGATCGTTCAGCATCATCATTTTCATACAGAAAAATCGCAAGTTCTTGAACATTACACAACAGTATAGCAGAAATCAAGGAGTCAATTTGCTACTGAAACCGTGCACATAGCAACCGTGCAAAGATTGTGAGCTCGAATTTTCTTATGGGAGCTCTGTTACGCCGCCGTATCTGTTTGATTGGCTTTGAGGTCTAGGAATCCGTTTTGTTACCCTCTTTCTTGCATTTTTTGAGGCCTAGGAATCTGTTTTTTTTTTCCCTCTTTCTTGCTTTAAGAAATAGTTACAAAATTGTTCTTGTTTAAGGAATCTTTGCAGCTGGTCCCTGTTGGAACAAAATGGAATGCTGGAGGGCAAGTGAAGCAACGAAGGATTCTTACAATATGAGGTAGGTTCATAAGATTAAGTGGCAGCAGGTCCTTGAAAATTTTTCGAAGATAATGAAATGTCATGATGCAAACGCAGTTGGAGAGGTTTTTCGCCAAATTTGACAAATTTTAAAAGCTCAGGCTTGGCAGCTGTCAGAATTCTGCCCCCAGACTAGCTACTAGTATTCTTTCAGTGCCTTTGACATTAGTTTGGACGTAGGTTTCATATATCCCCATCCATCTGCCATGAACTGTTCTGATGCTATAATCCCTTTTCTTCCACGAGTGCCCGGACATCTTCCAGGTTCAGCCATTGGATCTGAAAAGCATCCAACAAACAAATGAGTTGTGGAGAAAGAAGCGGTAAAACCACCAGAACTGAACAACAAAAACTGATCGAATTAGGACCCCCTCCCTATACACCAGCAGAAGAACTGGAGATGCCAACTTCAGATGGGGGAACTAGGGGTGTGAAGATGAAGTTTTGGGGTGGAGGAGGTAGGTAGATACCACGTAATAAGGGGTGAAATGAAGAAAAGATTTGAAAATCTCTGAATAGATCTTGAATTGTCCTCCAGGCCGAATAACTTGCCAGATACAATATAGAGCATCTCTGTGTGAATGCTTTCTGCCTCCATCAGCTTGAATCATACGCTTAATTGCGGCAATGTGAGGCCATGGGCAGCCACAGGCTGCTGCAAAGAAAGCTGAAACAATTCCAGCACCTGAAATATCAAACAAACAAGTAACCAATATTAGAGATGTTGAAGTTAAGGGCTGGACTAACATAAGACATGTAGTGCATTTTTAAAACTACCTGAGAAGAATAAAATCTAATGACAAATAAAGTCATAAATACTAAAAGATGATATTCACGCCTTGAAGGCATAAAAATAGCTGGTTTGTTGTGTTCCTTTTCCTACACAGTTTTCCATGCCTGATAACTGAGAGGGAAGAATATTTGAAGTGCGTATTACCTAATTGTGCTTGAAATTTAGTCAAACCAACAGATTCACTAAAATAACCCACACTTCGGCTATATGATGTTAGCAAGCCCATATTCATGACCATTTGTCTGGATACATAAAAACCTGAGCCTTTCCACAATGCAAAGAGCCCTTCGCTTCTAGTTTTATGAGAAAGAGAAGCAAACAAGTTTCTGTAGTTGATTTGTGTCTCAGCAGACTGCGAAGAGCTAGCTCTTAGAGAAGCAGCTGCTCTATACAATGGATGATAAATGCTGCCTGCAATACCGCCAGAGATGAGGCCACAACAAGCTTCTTGGTAGAGTGTTAAACGCAAGCCACCATTCGCAGCTTCAACCTTTTTCGTTAAAAGGCTGTAAAAATAAACAAAAAAAAAAAAGATATGAAACCGCTAAAATGAAATAAGAGTAATTGTTGAGAGAGAGAAGCCATGCAGTTTGAATCTCACAGGTCACAGCAGCTACGACTAACTGAAAAAAAATTTCAAATAGGATCAAATGTACAGGGTAGGTCAGCAAGCTAGCTACTAGGCGCTTGCAAACAAAACTAGCTCATCCTGGTGTTGTTCGAGCTCGACAGGCCGTGTATCTGTACACTGAGACTGTGAGACATGATCCATCTTTATTACTGATGTTATCACAAGGACTTACTGATGTTATCAGCGTATCTGCCACTCTTTCTTTGCAAGAACAAAAGCAAGTTGAGAGCATATCAGCAATGGTAGATTGCAGCAAAAGCTAGCATTGAGAAGGCAAAGGATAGAATAAACATGAAGCAGGAATCTGCCAGCAGGAAGCCCTACAGTTCAAGCGTCTTTAATAAAAATATACCTCAAATTTCTGTTAAAAGATTTCAGATTAGTGATTCTTATTTCATAGAGTGATTGTTGAGAAACAGCACCTTCTGGTTCAAATCGAATAGCTGCATTCCGAGACGTATTAATCCTTCATTTAGAGGACCATATCCGACACTTAAAGAGCTTAGACAGGCTGCTTGCTGCATAACGAGACTTGGAAAATTTCCGACGGAAGAATTTATCATGTGCCACAGATATATTATTGAAGCAAGCAAGATTCAACGCTGCGAATTTCAAGCTTAGTGGAATGGGACGATATGTGAAGTCAACTTTCCATCAAATCGTAGATATAAAGTTACAATTGGTATTGCAGAAAACTATAACTTGTATGTACTTGGACCAACAATACAAAGCGTAGATATCAGTCACTGCAATCACCAATTCCAAAAACGAAAAACAGCAAAGTTAAACAACAAATGCAAAAGGTCAGCTCCTACAGTATTTGTAATACTTGAAAATAGTAGCAAGTGAACTCACTCGAATGATCCAAATTGTGCAGTTGCATAAGTCGCTTGAAAAAGCTTCCAATGTGGCAAATTCTGAGAAGCATTCAGTTTTAAGCCCAGAATAAGAAAAAGGCACATGCATTAGTACTGATTACGTCAACGAGAGAGCTCAACTCATTGCAGAAAGGTCAAACGTCAACGAAAGAGCAAAGTTCAAACAAGGCAAAGAACTATAGCTATGTCAAGAGCTTCAATCATTTCAGTAACTTAGAAAGAGCTAGTATATAACAACTTGACATTTTTACAGGGAGCGAGGTAGATGTAAGCAGTTGAGAAAGAAGAAAATCAAAACGGAGTTAAAAGATAAGATAAAATCCTACTACTCAAAGAAAAAGGGAACATCAGAAACTTAATGTTACTGGCAAGCTACATGCTTTACAGATAATGGTTTGTTCAGTAAAATCTAAGTGCTTATAAAATGCCCAGTCAATACGAAGCCAACAAAGATAAAGGAAAAAAAAAGGAAAAAACGCACATACACGCACACAGATCATAGTTTAACAAGTTCATATAGATTAAATTGTCAACAGACAAAATATAATCCACTTGAACCAGATCAACTCAAAATTTGATTAAACTAAGACTTAACCTAGCCGCTAGGGAAGTAAAGTAGTAAACTAATAATGTGGAAGCAGTTATAAGACAAAATGCTGCACATTTTTACAGCATTCGGTTAAAAACTCAAGCAACTTTGTCAAACAAGACATCAGAAAGGAGAGGGTAGATGGGAAGGTAAAAGTGGCCTGAGAAAATTAAATCAAAAACAAGAAGAAAAATTATCGTTCTAAGTCAAGAGGAAACATACTAAAGACTTCACCTTTGAGGTTAGGATGGAATTTCGTGTTCTACATACTGATAAACCATTTTTGTCATTCTTATGCATTTGTAGTTTTGGGTATAGGAAATGACAAGATAAAAATTGTGTCAAAACTAAACTCCAAGAAAATAAACGAGTTTTTACCTTCCTAACCGCATGTAAGGCAGTCCTGATTTTGGCAGCATTATGGTGATCATGGGCTTCTTCAGCAAGATACAACGTTAACTTGGCAGACCAGTAAGCACCATAGTAACCAAGTAATGTGAGCTGTCCAGCCAGGAATCCATTAACAAACGGCTTCAGTGTTGGCCAAATTTTATTGTTTCTGTGATAAACACCATATGAGCTTACTTCGATAGAATTAGGAGTCTTCTTCTCCTCCACTGTAAACCCTTCTGAATCATCCATTGTTATTTTTTTTTTATGGGTTCTTCTCAAAAGATTTTGTTTTACTTTGATAATTTAAGCGATGAAAAGTGCAAACTGAATGGTTTTTGAGTCGATTGTCATCACGCTGATGCTTTTCCTTAACCGGACTGAAATAATGAAGCTTTTCGGTTTTGCAGGGTGGCAGCTGGTAGTCAAGCACGTTTTGGGAAAAAGATACTGTACCAGCCTAAGACTTGGGTCGAGGTCACATAAAAATCCATCAGCTTATTGTCTCTGCCTTTGGTAAGGTGGAAAAGTTTACCAGTAGCTGTAAAATGCAACTTCTTTTTCTTTTCGATTTCTTCCCCCCAGTTAACTAACCGTAGTAGTATTGGTAAAATTGTTAGGGGGAAAAATGAGTTGAATCTTTCAAGACAAAAAAGCTTTCTTGATTACTTCCACAGGGTTCTGCAGCCCGTTTAACCATGCATGAGCTGCTATTAAATTGTCTTAATGCATAGTTGGGTCACCAGTGTGGGATGTCAGGAATTTAAATGAAGAAATAAGAAGAAAGAAAGAAGCTGAATTGTATCACTCGTTCTAGAAGTAGCGATCATTGACGAGAGCTTAAATTTGAGATATAAGTGGTGGTGTTCAATTCATGATTAAGAAGGGCCAACATTCATCATTCTGAAAATTTTCAGTGGTCGCCTGAGGCAATTTGGTTGATATAGACACTGGTTCCGGAATTTCCCATTAAGGTAGTAAGAAGTTACGGCGAGTTAGTGACAACCTTCCACTTTTCTTTTCCTCAATGGCGGTGGCATCTATAGTACGATGCACTATAGTTTCCTCGATTCCTTGTAGTAGCAATTGGACCCTTAGAAAGCTGTGTGCCCCTTGCTCATGTAAGTTCCAAGTGAAGTGATGTATTATCACTTTATACCCAAAACCTAGCAACCCGTTGAACCCACCCACTAATTTGATAGGTTGGGTTGGGTGGGTACATTGAAATAGGTTGGGTTGGATGGGTACGTTGAGCGTGTTAAATTTGGATTGGATCATAAAAATACACGTATATTTTAGATGATTTGGATTTTTGAATTGGGTACCCATTATCCAACTTAAGTTTAAAAAAATAAATTAATTAAATTTAAGAAATATAAGGGGCATTTAAGGTGATACCAACTTGTTTATAAAAATAATTCAGATTCATAGTCAATTGATCGAAGATACCAACTTGTTTAAGAAACCCTTATCATGATGCTAATTACTTAGAATATTGTCAAAAAAAAAAAAGAAAAATCAGACATCTATTGGTCTGACAAGTCGTATTTCTACAACTATTGCTGTCAGGCTGTCACAGCCCTGCAGCAAAAGAAAATTTTTTTTAAAAAAAAAAAATTGGACTGGCTGCCGGGCTATGTCAGCCTGGTAGCCAGTTGTGTCAGTGCTACTGGGTTGTAACTCGACAAAAGAAAAAAGGTTGGTCTGGCTCCGATTAGAAAGATAGAATTAATATCTCTACAATTCCTCTTTTTTAATTTTAATCATTAAGATAAAGATTTTTGTGGGAAAGAGAAAGAATTAAAGAAACAATAAAGAGGCAAAGAAAATAAAAGAGCACAAAAGGAGAAAGGAAAAAAATAAAAGAGAAAAATGAGAGTTTAAAATAATAGAGGTATAATTTTGTCCGATAGAGGATAAAGTAAGACAAAAAAATTTTTAGTGGATAAAGTGAAAAATGAGATATATTTTAAGGCAATTAATTGTAATTAACTCTATTTCTTATGCTCAATTTGTAACTAGATTTTTTTTTTTTTGTCAACACAAAGATGTCCGGGTCAATTCTTACGGGACCCGACTAATCCCCTGCCTCATATACACTCAAAGCTCCCATCTCCTCCCCTCTCTTCTCCTCCTCGTACCCTCTGATAAAAAGGCACCCAAGAAAAAAAAAAAAAAAAAAGATCTTTGTATAGTTCTTTAGCCTTTGGAGTTTTAAGCAACAAACATTCCTTCTGTCCTAGCTATTACTTTTGTTATTCCAACTTATTACATCTAATAAAGTCAATGTCCTTTTTATTTTCAAAATTATATACCTGCTACATATGTTTTATGGGCATCCATAATAAATTATCACCGCGCAGGGCGCGGTTCATGCCTCCTAGTAGTAATGAAATCGAAAAGAAATTCTACGTTGATATCTAATTGAAGAATCTTCAATTATTGCTTCTACCTCTTCATGTGAAATTATTTTTTATTAATTTTTCTTACGGTTTCATGGTTGAATCCATAAATGTTGATTTAAAAATAAAGGTCTCAAAGTTTTGCTCTTTTTTTTTTTATTTTTCTTGGGTGCCTTTTTATCAGAAGGTACAGGAGGAGAAGAGAGGGGAAGAGATGGGAGAGTGTATATGGTAGCTTTTTTTTTTCAATTTTTTCAGCCCGGCAGCACTGATTTAACTGATTGACGGACTGTGTCAGCCCGAGAGCGATAGTTGTAGAAATGGGGCTTATTAGCACGCGAATCCTCAGTGTCACTTTTTCAGTGATAATTCAGTGACATTCCTATATTTATGTCAAATGTCCTATTTATTTAATTTATCATATGTTGTTTATTTAAATTTTTACTACCATCACGTGATTAGTGGGATTGACACTGAATTTGGCACCGAATGATGACACAGAGGATCCCAACTAGCTTATTAGACCAATAAATATCTGATTTTTTTTTCAACAATATTCTGAGTAATTAGCCTTATCACGGTTAGGCTGGCGAAAAAACAGGACACTCAACGTTAGCCGCAGTCAAACTGAAGAAGTTGTTTGGTGGGATGTAACAACAAATTCACCTTAATTTGACTCCTCCAGCACTCATCCGTGACTACAATATATTACTGATTGCACTTTTTTTTTTTTTTTTTTTTTGCTAATTTATGCACATAACATAAGCTATAGGTTATTGGTACTGATTTGCACAAATAGATTAAAGCTTACTATGTAAACAGCTAACAGGAAGGAGCAGTGCCAGTATTTCGTCATGCCAATAACCGTATATGCTTTGTTGAAAAAAAAAAAACCTTGTCTATGCTTCGTGTGAGTAAAATTCAAACTGAAGAGTCAGTTTTTCGTCCTTACTTGGATAAAAAATAACAATAATAATAATGAGTTCATCCAAACAATTTAAATAGTTAGTATATGTGTATGTTTGTGAAAGTATATCAACGTGTGTTCTAGTGTATTTGTGTGTATGAAAATGATTTGTTTCTAAGTAGTTTAAGATGCGAGTGTATATTTGTGCGTGTAAAAGTGATTTAGTGTGTGAAAATGTGCTTTTGTGTGTGAAAAAAATCTTTTTATGTATATCCATGTATGTGAGAGAATTTATGTATCAAATTGTGTTACTTAAGATATTGGATCATACTTAGATCATAGATTTAAGATGATCTAATATAACTCAAGTCATCAATCTAAACCCATTTAAATGAAAATCATCGAATCAAATATCATATCATTTCCAGGTCGACGAACTACCAGCATAGCATCCATTGGATATCCTTTAACACATTCTTCTACCACAATTTGACAATCCTCCGAGCATCTCGCGCACGACATTATTCTATGGTAGCCCAGAAGTTTGCAAAGATCCACCTAGCACCATCTTCTTCAAAGCTTTTTCATTTTCCTTGAGATGTCCAATGGAGCATTTCGGCACTATTTCTGGAAATAAAATCTCAAATTCTTTTCCTACACTGTCACCGCAAAACACCTGCTGACATGAAAGAAGATTACGACTCATTTTTGGTTCTTTTCCCACACTGTCGACTCGCCAGCCAAATACGACGGTTTTGAGTCATAAACTGCGTCAAATGCAATAAACTGTCAAATTAAAAGCTCGCAGCATAACTTGCTGCACCAAAGACTAGCTTTTCGAGGTGAGAGATTGGCATGACTTTGCAGGATTGGATGCCGTCAACAGCATTATAATTGAGGCCATTTAACTCCGAACTGATCAAATTGCCGGAAGTTGGCAACTCAAAACTGGAAATATCGGCCTTCATGTGCATGAGAAATATAAAACTCAGAAGGAAAAACTTTTAACTTCATGTGCAAACTAGGTGTTTAAGATTTGGGGCACTTATACTTATCTTCTGCTCTCTGGCACCTCCGAAAAGAAATTCCAAACTCTCAAGATTGTTTGACTCCGCAACAACCTTAGTATCCAGCAAATCTCAGCGCTAGTTTCTCAGAAAAGGACTAGAAACATCAAGAATTTCAATCTGGATACGTGCATCCTCGGCATAAAAGTTTCCCAAACGCCCCAATATACAACACAGGTCTAGTTCTTGAAGCAAAGGACAACACTGAATAAGCCTCTGCGGGGAATCATCATCTCCCAGTGTCGGCCCTATCAAGCACATTTGCTTAAGATTTGGCAAACAAACTGAAATGGGGACTTTCAAATCCATGTGAATATTCCCTCCGGTGGCAATCGTTCCCCGTTCTCGCTCCCATCGTTGTCCACAGAAATTTCGAGTTCTTGAAGTTGACACAAAAGTGCTGCAGATATTAGTGAATCGAGTGCGCCGCGAATGGTTTGGGTTAAGTAGTGAGAGAAGAGATTCGAGTTCGAAACTTCTCGCGTACCATTAAGAAAAAAGGTTTAAAAGAACTCCACTTTCCTTTCCCATCATCCATCCGGACAAAGGAACAAGCGACCCATGAGGATGAAACCAAATATCGATTCCTCAATAGACCTAGGTTCAAGTTGGACACGGACATCTCTAGTTCCAGTTATGCAATTGGTGTAACATTCGGTGTCAATATATACAACTTTTAACGTAAACATGAATTTTGTACTAAATTAATGTAAAACTCACGACGTGAATTTTGTACTAAAACGATACACAACACACGATTAGAGTAAAGTTAATGTAAACGGCCTGATCGGTTCGAAGCAGTGACTGCAATAGCAACACTAGGTATAAGACAAGCTGCCAACCATCCAAGAACCCGATGACAACAAATTATGCCACTACACCGGCCCTGCCCTTGCGCAGGTTTACCCATTCCGGTCAGAAATAAGCAGATTAACAGCCCAGACCATGAGATCAAGAAAAGATCAAGAAAATTGCCGACTGCTATAAAAACATAAACGCAACAAAGACGTGTGACATGTGCCTACTTCGTCAAATTCGACATAGAGAACTGCAGGAAATAGAATTAGTTGAAAGCCCCTAAATCTTCATGACATGCATAACATTAACCGACCGTTCACGACTATAGTCTAGTACTTGAGATGAGGATCATAGCAAAAATAATAACACTTCACATGCATAAGCTTATAATCAGTGCAACAGCTATTCTTTCGTAACTAATACGGGGGTATATACACGAAGCTTAGAAGAAGGCGAGCCCCTTGGATACTTCTTCAGAACATCTTCTTTCACAGAGAAACAATCCATGCCGTTATCATGGCAGGGGAAGTAGTGAAAGACAATTGTCATCTTCTCCAAAACCATAGCATTTTTCAGAAAATACTTGACTAGCTTCAGCTCTTCCTCTTCTTCACCACAGAGCTTCCAAATTTCCACGGTCTTAAGACTAGAAAGAAGACATTCTGGGACTTCTTTTGGAGGTTTCCATTGGTACTCAAAGAATATATCCTCGTTAACATTGTAATATCTTTCACCAGGACACGTAATTCCCTATTTAGGAAACAAAAATTCAACCTTCTTATATTAGTAGAAATGCAGAATACAAGTTAACTATTGTTGATCACATAAGAAATTCCCCCAGGCAAGAAATTTGAAAAAACAAATTACCTCAGGCAAGTATAAGGTCTCTAATTTGGGAGATGCTCTGAGCAGAGTTGGAAGCATTTCTGGGCCATTCCACGAATCGAAACCTAACTCCAGATTGACTAGGTTGCGAAATATTGGCATTCCCGTATTCTCACTATTGACCAGGGTCTACAAACATTAAATGAATGGGTAGTTTTAACAAGAAAGTACCAAATAAGGTCTTCATGCAAGAATTTTAATGAATGTAAGACAATATATGAGGGGTGTGAAAGAAATACCAATAAGGGGATTTAAAACCTTACCCGTAAAGTATAACCAGTCAAGCATAAGCATTTCACGTTAGAGATAGCCCTGAGAATTCCAAAAGCGTCACTCTCGTAATAAGGTTTTACACCCTCATCCATATAGTAGTATTTCTCCACACAAATGTGCGCTTGAGATAGGCAGGGCATCTTGGTGATCGATATATCATCTGACATATGATCAACGAGTTTAAGATATTCAAGCTTTGGTGCATCAACAAAAAGGTGGTGCTCTCTCTTAACATCTTGATCACTGTCTGATTCTGATTCTGACAAGTAGAGATAATCATCATCATCCGGATCCCCTTGGAGACTAGAAAAATCCAATGTCAACCTTTTCAGTGAAGGCACCGAGATTACATAATTCCAAACATTATCTTCACGAGGTCTATTCACATCCAACTCCTCAAGGACAGGACAACCAGAAAGTAGCTTCTCAACGGATGTATCATTAAAGTACTTCACTGATTTAAGCCAGAGGATTTTTAAATTTGGAAATGAAACATCGTCAGAAAGGTCTAGTTCTAGTTCCCCACTGAGCTTTAAAACGACTAGATTATCACTCCCAAAAAGGCACCAAGGCAAATCTCTAATAGAATCAGATGTCAATTCAATATCAAGCACTTCAAGATCACACCTTGCTACAACATCCATCAAGTCAAACAGTTTTTTGGGGCCAAAATGATCTGAAGACACAAACCGAAACTTTGTAGTTCTTAAATTGCCACGAAGATGCAAAATGCGATTAAGAATCTCGAACAAATTCTTCATGCGTGGCTTCACAAAACTCTTGACCTTATGCTTATCATAATTGCCCTGAAACTCCCTCCAAAAATGGACTTTAAAATCAAGAGTCGGGACTGAAACCCAAAGGTCCTTCCACCTTGATGATAAAATCCCAGTCCGAACAGCATATTTGGTTGGAAGAAAAGACAAAATTTGACACAAAAGTTCATCAGGTAAGTTGCTAAGTCTGTCTAAACAAACCGAGGCTGCCCCATCATCAATAATTTTCTGTTGTTTGGAGACTAATATATCAAGATTTGCATCCATTACCCCGAGAGGCAGTTATAGGTCAAAGACAAACTTATCAAATAGCCCAATTATAACAACCGATTCATCCAATAAAGGCCCTTCCGTTCAAAATAAAAATGCGAAAGATCAAGTTGAAGACTGAATTTGGTTGGTCTTACCAGGTTGCACTAAAAGCAGTGAGAAATGGTTGAAACTCCGTTGTAGCCGGTTGCGGTGGTGGGGAAAGCCAATGCACTGTGATCGATGAGTAAGGCGGATCCGGTAGTAGCAAAGCACGACCAGTATCCTGCTTCTACTTGACTAGGAAGCTCTAGGAAGGGCGGTCTAATTTTTTTAGAAATAGACTGCAGCCAAAATGACGTGCAGGTACTGGGGGCGAAAATAAACGGATTTTGGGCCCAATAGACTACAGCTCCACACTACTCCCAAGACAGAGCCAGTAAATCACTAAATCCATCTAAGAGTTTTTATAGAGTAAGGCATTAGATATCTAGCGTGTATGTATTGTATATGTAATTTGCACCAAATTTTTTTTAAAATCTATATTATATAATAAATGTATGTATGTACAATTTTTTTTCTATGCTTAAGCTTAAATTTTTCTTTTGAAATAAATATATACCTCATTTATTTCTGTGGGATGAGAAACTGAGAAAGTGTTGTTTGGATAGAGTATTATTTAAAATATTATTTGAAATAATTACTATAGTACTTTTTGTGATATAATGTATGTAAGATAAAGGGTGATCAGAAAGTGAAATTGAAAAATATGTTTATTATGCAAACAAAATATTATTTGAAAAAATTTGATATAAAGGAGCGAAGGAGGAGGAGGAGTAGAGCCCATAACATCTAATTTCTGGATATCTCAATTTTAATCATTAGACCAAAGGCCTCCATGGCCCACGTTAAAACAATTTGTTCATATGGTATAAATATTACGTTCCCTGGTATACTAATTGACTAATATTAATTGTGTTTGTTATACTACTTTTGTTGTTTTACTGTGTTAAATTTTTACTTGGGAGTTACTTACTGATGGGGGTGCTTTTTGCTTCTATAGGTTAACAGCTAAAGTGCTAATATGTATCTTGTACGTAACTGGAGATGTAATTAACTTGACTGATCTTACTTATAATTCCTCTTCTACTAGGCCTAATTAATTTGTTGAATTTCTTGTTTACTGTGATTAAGAGGATTCATACAATGACTGAGCAAATTATAACAATCTTGTTAAGTTTCATGTTTCGCCATTTTCTGGGACGGATTAGCTCACCAGTTCACTTCCCAGTTACCCATACATACTACTGCCAGCTGAGATTGTCTCTGCTGGAATCTATGCATGCAGCTGAGATTGTCTCTGCTGTTTCTTATCTCCATGCCAATGGGATATTGCACAGGGATCTCAAGCCCGAAAACGTGCTTCTTGATGCAGAGAGGGACATGCAATGCTAACTGATTTTGGCTTTGCAAAGCAATTTTATCAAAATCTCAACTAGCCTAGGATAATAATTAAAGATAAAAACTTGAAGCGACCCATCAATCTTTTAAATCCGTTTCCATCGATTTTAGAATTTTGTCCTTGTGAATTGGCTCTCTAACTTCAAGGGAACCACGAGCTATACGGAACATTTCGTACTCCACCGGTAATTAACTAGCTTCCTTTTTTCTTCTGGTTGGAAGTAGTGAATTTGAACACAAGGCATAATCAGAGATTGAGAAGAATTTTAAATCTGAATTTTCTTTACTTTATTATTTTGACTTTGAATGACAGCATGAAATAGTTCAATTAGATACCGTCCAACTTTTTAAAACACTAGATCGTCTTCAAGAGCAAAGATGGCACGGACAACTGCCACTAACTATATGAATTCGGTACAAATCCCAAATAATTAAAACGCATTCCGGAGCCCTTAATCTTGTTGGCGATAAAGATTAGGCTCGATGACATTAATTAACATTATTATGCTTGAAAGAACTATGAAATAGATGTACGAAAAAGACGATGGTACCACTTGTAACTTGCCTTGATATTGCAATGGATACCAAATTCATCAACATGCACGCTCAACCAAGTCTTAAAGCAAACTAACAATTCGAAAATGTCCCTGGCAAAATAGGATTCCAGCACAAAATCCACGAATTCTGCACATAACAGCTGCAAAACTTTTTTTCTGAGCTACAGAAAGAGAACTCTGTAATTTGAGAGCATGAAAACTGGATATTCCTGAGATAAGAGGGACGATATCTGTTCTAGTAAAAGAAGCCGAGCATTTTCCCACCAACGTTTTTCCTTCGAGCTTCCTCATGATCCATAATTCCCGCAGATGTTGTCAATACAATGTAACCAAACTGCCAACAAAGTGCCAAACAATTAGACCTTAATGCCAGACCAGTCAGGTGCCAATCCATATCATGAAAGGGGAGAAAGGCGGGCGAACAAATGTTCTTGGATAACTCACCAAAGCTATTGACTCATTTCAAAGTTCAAACCTTGCACAACCCACAGAATTGCTATATCAAAATTAACAAAAACAGCAAAAGGAAGTTTGTGATTTAACCTGTCTTGAGGGGAGCAGTCTTGCAGTCCAAGGCTCAATTTCTTTGACACAAACATCAAACCGAGGGCTAATAACCCCACACTTGTTGAGCCTCCCATTCAATTCAACCACAATTTTTCCAGCTCTATGGTCATCAACATACTCGAATTCTCCTATATATCCTATGTATGTGACATATAAGAAATTACTATAAGTTCAACATGTACTAGCACTTGTTGTATGATGAGCTGTTGCAATTTACAAATCAAGAAGCAAGAGGAGATCATGGAATGGAGCAAACCATGCTTCTGCATGACCAGGAGGAACTTGATAATCACTTTTGAAGAAGGCCTGATCATGACTTGCCTTTTCCCTCTTTTTTCCGCATTGTACATGCTTTTTAAAGCATCATTCAAGACAGAGACTCTCACCATCCTTACTAGTCCAAGCTGCTAAGCAAAACTATGTCATAAATCAATTTGTTCAAGCATGAACAAAATAAGAAGTAGATTAATAATGCTTCAAACTCATGTAACATGCGATCAAACAGTGCAAATTGCTAAACTGTTCGAAAATTTAACTGCAATAAAAGCATTTTAACATATTTAACCAACAAAAAATCGGCTAAACTCCACCCAAAAGGGCAATCGTGTACCCAAAATTTACTCCAATTTCCCATCAAGAAGGTTTTTACTTCTATTTTCTAATTAAGCGCCAAACTGAGAGAAACTGTGATCTCATGATTGCCTACATTTAACGTAGCCAAATTTCATATGCAGATCAATTGCAAAAACATGCAGGTAAAGTGGCCGCGGAAACGAGCTAATTACATTTATTCTAAGGACTAAGAGATCTTACGCCGGCGAGGGCGACGGCGGCGAGGTCGAGATTTGGTACTGCAAAGAAGAGAGCTTCCTCCACTCTTCTGCTGGGAAGTCTGACGAGTGACGGCCGTCAGTACCAAGCAAGTAGGGCAAAGCCTTGGAAAAATGCCTACCATATGGAGAGTTACTATTGTTAATTTGTCCTTGGGCTGAAAACAGCACAGCTACTATTGGGCCGGGTCCAACTTTTAATTGCATTTAATCGACGTGGGATGAGCGCTGTTTGCTAAAACTTCAACACCTTTTTATATATTGTTTATGAACCCAATAAAACAAAAAGATAGAGGTTTGTATTATGGGTTTGATTCATAAAGCCCATAAGAAGACAACCAAAGCGCATGAATAAAAAAAAAAAAAAATGTTGAAGAGGCGGCCTATTTCATTTTTTGCCAACGAGACTTTTTTTTTTTTTTTTTGGAAAATGTTTTAGAAGAAGTGTTTTACAATTGACTAACCATTAAATTGTACCATTTCCTTATGCTAGAAAAGAATGAGTTGCAGTCAAATGAGGGGTTTGAATTTCAACCACATGGATAGAGATTGTTTTGGAAATATGAAATGTTATGTAATTTTTTTCAAACTTTTCGGCACAACTGAAAGTTGCATATGTTTAGATATATTTATCGAAATGCCCTCATATGATACATTAAGACAAGACAAATTAATTGTATTAACTATTAAAGTGCTGATTTCTTTCTAATAATGCGACAGTTTATTATCACTTCTGTGTTTGCTTACTTATAATGTAGCACATTTTTGTTTCAAGTAAAGCTATAAACTCCCAACAATAGATATAAACTTTTTTTAATGAAGTGTTGCATTTTTTAAAATAAATTGAGTACGATTTTATAATAAAATGATACCCTTCCTTTTTTGGTTGGTAGGGAGGGGTATATAATGATTCAAATTCCATGTTTGCCCTTATATTCACGTAGTATTCCATTTGTATTTATCGTTTAGATGAATTGAGCGGGTATTTCTCGGTTAAAATTTGCCCTTTACCTATTTTTAGAAAAGAATCTAAGCAAAATATTTGATGACTCTAAATCAGTGGCAAAGAGCCAAAGAATTAGTTAAAGGATGTGATCAGGGCAGCAAATGTATTAACATAGAATTATTTGCACAATGAAGTATCTATCTATCGAAATAAATTATAATTCGCAACTACGTAGACCCAAAAAAAAAAAAGAAAAAGGAGTGCATAGAAATAATAATGAAAAAAATGCAGTATCACAATGAATGTAGTGGTAGAAAATTTTTTTTTTTTAAGTAAGAGGTTTTGACATCTTTAACTTACCAACTATTTTTCCTCTTAACTTACCATTGAATCTAGCCCTCCCCTAGTTGTGTTGCTAGAAAGTTTGACATCTTTAATATTTATGGTTTATCAGGAATTGTGATATATTTAAAGGAAAGTGCACGTCAATTTGTCTGTTAATAAAATAAGGAAAAATTTTCCTCTAACATTTTATCTAGACTGTTGAAGTTCACGTTGTGCTTGAATGAGATCTTAAAGATTCTTTTAAGTCCACCATATCAAACACAACAATTTAGGATCAATTTATATGTGTTACGAGTAGGAGTGCAAAAGATTCAAGTTACTCAATTCGAATTCGCAAGTAACTTGCTCAACACATCAAATTTAACTCGAGCTTAAACTATTTGTTTAAGCTCACAAGTCAAGTTTGAATTTTAAATTTTTATACGGAAAGGCTCAACAAGCATATATATATATATATATATATATATATATATATATATATATATATATTTATATATACATATCTTAAAAGTTTGTATATTTATTATGATGAAATGTCGGCTACATATTTATTTAAAATTACATGTAAAATATTAATTTTTATTAAATAAATTTAATTAAATTTGAATAGAATTAATTAATTTTGATTAGATTTAATTATATTTAATTAAACTCGAGTTTGAGTAGTGTAAATTGAGCTCGAGTCTGAACTTTTTAAAAACTAAACCAACTCAGAGTACAAAATCAGTCATTTTATCCCAAGTCGGACTCGACTGGTGGTACCTTTGTTACGAGTTACAATTTCTGGCTACGCCTTGCTCATTTAATAGCCTTAAATTCACGTTGATTAAAAAGGTCGGGACTCTGAGAGAATTCTGGATAAAAAGCATATATACAGCGCGAAAAGTTTACAGCACTCCTCTTTTCTGTTTCAGCGAAAAAGCACAATCCGAACCTTACAAACTAAACGCACTTTCTACCGTCGATAACTCTATTATCTACGGTTCAGATCTAAGGTCACGTACTCGACGCGCATTGCAAATTTTAACCGTCGATTGAAATCAGTAAGCCAACGGTTTAGATTCACTCCCCGCTACAATTCGAACCTGCTGCCTCATCTATATATTACCAACGCCACTCGCTCCTAGGTAACATTCAAAATTTTATTTTCATTCGTAGAATTGAAAATCTCCTCTCAGCTGCTCTGCAAAAATGTCCGGCCGTGGAAAGGGAGGTAAGGGTTTGGGCAAGGGCGGAGCCAAGAGGCACAGGAAGGTTCTGAGGGACAACATCCAGGGCATCACCAAGCCGGCAATTCGTCGTCTGGCCAGAAGAGGTGGTGTCAAGCGGATTTCGGGGCTGATCTATGAAGAAACTCGCGGAGTCCTGAAGATTTTCCTGGAGAATGTCATCCGTGATGCAGTGACCTATACCGAGCATGCTCGCCGCAAGACTGTAACTGCTATGGACGTGGTTTATGCTTTGAAGAGGCAGGGTAGGACTCTTTATGGATTTGGGGGTTAGGTTTCCTGTTGGGATTTCGTTTTCGTAGGGGTCCGAAAGTATTGTAATAGTTCATTTTCTTTGTTGTGTAGTAGTTAGATTGGGTTGGGGGGAGAGTTGGTAATTCTCAGACTCGACTTACCGTGTAATTGCTCATTACTTTTAGAGATTAATAGATCTGAATTTCCGGTGATTTGCCTCTGCTTTCAATGATAATTCTCTGCAGTTGCTTAATTTTGGATTTCAAATTTCGCTGTTCCTGCCTTGAGCATTTGCAATAAGGTCAAAAGCAATATTTAAAATTTGCAAAAATTCTTTTTCTTATTCTGTATCATTTTGTGCATTGTAGCGCTTCTGTGCTTCTGTTTGACTGATTTTGGTGTTGTTATGTCAATGATTGATTGCTTCGCGTTTATGGTTTTAAAATGGCTGATGCCAGTTTTAGTTACTTTTGGTGTATAATTTGCTGGCCTCAGAGTTACTGGCGTGTTCCATTTGAGATTGAGACGGAAAATACTCGTGAAGAATTGTAGTGGAGTTGTTCAACCTGCATATTTCAGCTAGAGAAATGAAATTCGAGGAGTCCTTCCATCTTCCCGTGGTTTTTCATCACTCTTCTATTGGTGGATGCTATTTTTCAGCTGTTGAGCAACAGCTGTATTGCGATTGGTTTCAAGGGTGGGGAATGCACAGCAGATTGTAGGGCAGCAGTATTAGCATATGTTCTCTTGCCAGGGCAGCAGTGTTTCGGACAGGCTAAAACGGATTAGTTTAGTTGTCTCTACCATGTGTGACACTTGAGTCACTGGGAGGCAAGGATTACTTTGTCCTTTTCTTTTTTGAGTGAACGTTTACTGCTCTTTCATGCTACGAGCCAATGAGCAAGACGATACGCTACTGTTGCTAGAACTTTAGCATTTGAGATTGTGAAGTTTTAGGGGCGGATATAAATATTTGTTTCAGATGTTACAGAAAATCAGGTACCTCATCCCGTAAAGGAGTTGCTTCCGGCGCCTTGTTTACAAACAGTAGGCAGCCACCATAGTTTGAACTTTGAACCAATTGACAACAATGACAAAAAGGCTTTCTTTGTTTAATACCAAAGACACAGCCTAAAATGGCAAACATGCCTGGTGTTAATTAATTCATTCATTGCAAAACTATCATATACCTTCAAGAGAAACCTAGAAGCAGCTGATGTGTGTGCTGCTTTTCGTGCCTCACCTCCAATCGCACAGTTATATTACTCTATATATATTTAATTTCCAAAAAAAAAGAAAAGAAAAGAAGAAGAATTGCTTATTGTGTTGCATTGGTGGTGTCCTGTAATTTTTGGGTTATAGCTATATAATTTATAAGTCCGTGCTTAGCTTAAACAAATGCCACGTGTCATCTATTATCTTCACAGCCACATATCATATGAAACTCGCGAACTCGCCTTCCTTTAACTAGCCACACTGCCGACGTGGACTATCACCCCGAATGAGAGACTGCCGCCTCACCTCCCTCGAGCCGCTCCTCTTTCCATCACCAGCTCTTTCTTCATTTGTATATCCATCCGACTTTCTCTGGATTCACCACCAACCCACCCAACAATTTCTTCTCCCGCTCAATCTGTGAGTTTGTAAGCTCTGGGTGGTTCACACAACAGCCAGTCTACTCTAGGCTTTGCTGTTTGGGCTGGCGCCACCGGCTTCAATTGCCGGTATGGGTTTGCCCAGCGATGACGCCGTAGTCATACACAAAGGGAAGGTACCGGGCGACCCTTACGTCATCACCGTGAATTGTCCCGATAAGACCGGCCTTGGCTGCGATATTTGCCGCACAATCCTCGACTTTGGACTCTGTATCTGCAAAGGAGGTAGTATCCCTTCTTTTTCCACTTCTCCATCGTCAGTATTTCGAGTCTCATTTTATTACTTATCGAATGTTCATAATTCCAATTCCAGTTTGCTGTAATTGTGTTCCTTCTGAGCTTAATAGCTAAATCATTATTTCACATGCAAAACGTAAATCGTCTTTCCTTTGCTTGAAAACCTATGAGGTTTGATGACAATTGCGTTCATGGGTTTCCACTGGAATTCTATCATATAATGAATAATTAGGTCGTAGATGAGAGATTGAAGATTAGAAGAAGAAATGGCTTTTTGACTTCTAGTGATCTATATGGTTCTACTGTTTGAGTATCTCTTTTAGCATATCATATTCGGCTCGGCTGACTGGTATTTTCCTTTGAGCTAGATATTACAACCGACGGCAGATGGTGCTACATAGTATTATGGGTAATTCCTCATGCAAGATCACCGGCTGTGAGATGGCCAAATTTGAAAGAGCGCCTTTTGTCTGTCTGCCCATCTTGCTCGGTTTCGTTTTACTTGAACCAGCCATCTTCGATCGGTACACCTTCTCCAGTGTATCTATTGAAATATTGCGGCCTTGATCGAAAAGGGTTACTGCATGGTAGGTACTCCTATATATGCTTACGAGTTACAACTAGGTGTTGGTTTCTCATAGGCTTCATTTTCTGTTCTGATTTTGTTTTAAAACATGTTCGTAGATGTCACTCAAGTTTTGTGCTATCTTGAACTTACAATTCAGAGAGTAAAAGTGACTACGACACCAGATGGTCGTATTTTGGACCTCTTCTTCATAACAGACAACTTGTAAGTGTTTTATTTCCTTCCACAATCATTCTTTTCTAGTGTGCATTTCAGCAAGAGATACACGAATTTTCTTCTGTTTCCCTCATCCCACTGGCTGTTTGTGTTTTCACATTGGGCAATAAGTTGGGGAAATACCGTGTCCAGACTCAGATCCTTTCCTGGACATATCTGGTCTTATCGTGACATGTATTTCCTGCAACATTTTCTTTTTTCTTTTGATTGCATTAAATTTTCAGTTATTAGTTTTTGTTTAGATTGTTGCTGAAATGTTCTGTATTTTGATTTTCTTTCGCTCTGATGTGGTTACTTCACGATAACCAAGATGTATGCGTGGTGTTTTGGTAGAAAATGTGCTCAGTGCTATAAAAGCATTCGTCTGCCTATTATGCTGAGACAAAAGAGTAGAATAACAATTTTCAATATTCAACATGGCTTGCTCATTTTCAAAATTAAGGATGTCAACCTCTCATGGTTCTTAAACCTGTTCAACAGTCATAGCCGCTTGCAGTTAGCTCACCTATTTTGACTTTGTGGTTATGACGTCTTTAAATGGGCATTATCATAGTAACTTCTGTTCATTAACCAATCTTGTGATACAACTGTTACCGTAGAAGAGAGTAACCCCATTTAAAATCATAGTTTGAAATGTGATCAACTCCTTAATCTCCCATGGTAAGGGCATAATTCTTGTTTGGACATCATTGAATTAATTGTAATGTCCATGGACAAGAATAATGTTTTGCACTTCTTAATTTTCAGGGAGCTCTTACACAAGAAAGAAAGGCAAGATGAAACATGTGCCCAACTACAAGCTGTTTTAGGTGAATCATGCTTTAGTTGTGAACTTCAGTTGGCAGGGTCTGGGTATGACAACCTTCAGAGCATGTCTTCCCTTTCTCCTGCTGTCGCTGAAGAATTGTTTAGATATGTGCTGTCAGACAAGGAGATTCGCGCACAAGCTCTAAGCTCAGATGTTACAAAGTTGAAAAAGTCGAGTGTAATAGTCGATAACTCCTTGAGTCCGGCTCATACATTGCTTCAGATTAACTGTGTTGATCA